>NC_089430.1:0-2400000 GCF_026210795.1 Rhizophagus irregularis | reverse complement strand
TGGATTTAAAATAATTTTTATGGATTTGGACAGTTGCAAATATATTTATGGTAGAATCTAATGAGTCAGAATCAAAAGTAGAATTTGATAGATTGGTAGAATCTGTGATGTTCAGAAAAGAAATAAGATTATTAACGGCCAAAAGGATTAAATCTTTAAAGCGAAATTAGATTTCTCGCAGAGGTATCTGAGATGATGCGAGCGAGAGATCTAAAATGATGCGGAGAGAAGATGATCCATCGCAGAGATATCTATGATGATGCGAGCGAGGGATCTACATATCATTAAGAACGTTAAAAATAGCTGAATTATTAATAATACGTAAAATTTAACCCTCAATTGAATGACTTAGTAAGTTTAATTCAGATGATTATTATTATTATTATTATTGTTTAACATAAAAAAAAATATTTTAATTTGTTTTATTAGAATTAAATTTTTTATTTAAAAACTAATAAACACTAATTCATTATTATCAGTATAATTCATATTTACACAGTATATCCTTATTATAACTTATTATCATTTCTTTAAATTATCGTGATCTGCTACTTTCATCAAACTAAAATAATTCTTTTTTCTTTTTTTTTTTGTTCATGATTGATATCTGAATATATAAATACTCATTTTCACTATACAATAAGTCACAATTGTAAATCTTCATTATTGTTAAATGTTAGTAAATGATTTTTAATTCATTTTTCTGTTTGATAATAAGCTTGTAATACTGCTATTGAATTGAGTAGTTTTCAAATTTAAATAGAGCTCTTCATAAGGGATTATTAATAAAGTGTTTTTCTGTAATCTTTCAGCTTTGTAAAATATTCCGAAATAATTCCTAATGATCCTGTCTTTTGTTACTTTGATATAAAATAATGCTGCCTGACCAGTATGTGGAAAGAAAGGAATAGCTACAAAAAAATTTATGACAAAGAACAAGCATCACATTTATAAGTCTAAAAGAACTAGCACCAAAATCAAATAATCAATCATTGATGATTGGTCTAAAAATTACGAGTCTGACAATTCGCAGAATCTTGAATCCACTAAATAAACTGAAGTAGTTAATTATCTAATGAATCACGAGCAAGTATATTATAATAACGCGTCATATCTTAAAATATCAGCAAGAATTGCATCGTGGAATCATCATTGCTGATGTATAAATTTACACAATAGATTTATCGCATTTATTGTCAATAATGCTGTTTTAATTGTTACTAAAAAATCATGTAATGATTAATGATTATAATATTTAAAGTAATTTTATTGCTCGTTGATCAAACAAATTATTTAATTCTCGGATATTTTGTTTAAATTAAAATTTGGCGTACGTAACTGAGTACGATATATATAGTAAATCCAATGACTTTTTAAGTTGTTGTTAATAATAAATCTGAATTATAAATAGATACTGTACATAAATGCTATGTGATTTAAGTGATAATCTATAAACAACAATATCAATATTAAAAAAGATTGAATTGTTATGAAAAAAAAGGCATTTAACAAAGGACCAAATAAATTAACAAGTTAAATCATATAAAGCGATCGTAAAAAGAATGAAATTACTACTTACAGGTATTATTGTTACACCTAAATCTTTGTAGTGTATTAGCACGTATCTCATGATTTTCCGGAAAAACTTCATAAAGTCATATGATAAATTGTTACAAAGCGGACATTTCAAAATAAAATTGACCGTACGGTCCCACATTTCTGAAAAAAAAAATGTCATAAGTGATTGCTTAAATGAGATCTTTGAATACTTAGAAGATGATAAGATTTCTTTACATTCATGTCTGTTAGTTAATCGACTTTGGTGTAAGACTTCCGTTAGAATTTTATGGAGAAACGTGTGGAATTTTAAATACTCTGTTTCTTGAGTAGTATGTCCTAAGACATATTAATATATTATTAATATATTAATATGTCTTAGGACATACTACTTGTTCCAGACTAATATGTCCTAGGACAATATAGTTTATTAATTAATGTCATAGGATGTTATAGTTTATTGATTAATATGTCCTAGGAAATTATAGTTTATTGATTAATATGTCCTAGGATGTTATAACTGATAATCTATTAATTTATGTATCCTAAAGATGGGGTCTGTTTTCCCTCTCTATGACCAGTTGGTTAGTAAATATAGATGAACTGTGCGCCTATTTGGTTGCCTGTTAAAATGCGTAAAAAAAAAATTGGGTCAGGTGGCGCAGTAGATTTGCGATTAATTTTGGCTGACATTATGCCATAATTCTGGCCGATCTTTAGAGCACATGATTTGAGGATCCAGCTTGACGTCATGATGGTGACTTGGTAGTATCCTGGAACTACTGTAGAGCTGTTATGGAACTGGCAGGAAGCTAGAGTGGTTTTATTAGTTTGCCAGTTTCATGCCACTTCTATGCCAGTTTGGATGCTAAGTTATTATATCCAAAGTTCTGGCCAAAATTATTGTGCCATAGTCATGTGATACCATTCTGATACCAGAAGTCCAGAACACCCTCTGCTATATAGTATTACTAATTTTGGCTGGCATTATAATGAAGCTAACTCTGACCGATTTTTTTGGACATATAATTTTTTGGAATCTAACTTGGCGCTATGGAACTGGCAAGAAGCTAGTATAGTTTTATTAATTTGCCAGTTTCAGACCACTTATATAGGACCCCGAGCTATACATATATAGGTCAGGTGAAACTAAAATTTTTTTATATTAGCTCTACATATAGGTTTTTATTATTATTAATACGCATTCTAAGAACCTAACTTTAAAATTTTATCTAAAATAAGCAAAATGATCATTTATCTTCCTCCCAAAACATCATATATCTTTTGAATAATATCCTTACAGCCAAAATAATCAAAATAATATTTTTTTTCATTACCTAATAATTTTAAAATATTTCCATCAATTGATACTCCTGATTTACCAAAATGATAAATGATATTAGATGCTAAATGATGCGTTAAAAGATTACAACCCTTTTTCAAAATGTCACTAAACAGATCAAGATGAATAGGTAAATAAACATATAATGAAATATAAGAAATATCATTTAAATTTGTAATAGGTTCATCTATATAACAATGGTTATTGTAACCCTCAAAATATATTGCTACAACCTTTCCTATACACATAGTTTCGCCATATAGAACAAAAACATAATCACCCTTCAATAGCGGAAATTCCTTGAATATATTTGCATTTTCAATATTGGGAACTACATGTTAAAATAATTAATTAGTTAAATTCAATGATATTATAATTACAAAAAAATTTATTAAATAAAAATAAATATATTTACTTGGAATTAATTCCAATTGAATATTTCTTTTATTTGACTTCTGTTTTTGTCTTGATTTTTTTATCTCTTCTGTATATAATTGCGCTAGTGTTAAAGATATATTTTTACGATTCTCTTTCCATCTTTTTTCTCTTTGTTTAATAAATTGCTGTTCAGGATTTTTATTCTTTGTAAAGTATGCAATGAAATGGCTAGCTTTATTAGGTTGAATAGAGTTTGATGCATCCAATCTAATTGAATTTGATGCTTTTATTTTAAATTTTCGTTTAAGAGGTTTTGAACAATATGCATCATGTGATTTACGTTGATTAAGTAAAGCTTCAAATTCAAAAGTATTTTCTGGAAAGTACTGATAATCTAAATTAACTGTCATAATTTTTAGTTTAAAATTGTAAATACTTTAAAATATAAATATCTAATACTTACCACTATCACCATTATTTAAAACTGAAAATTCATCAATAATATTGAGTTGCGTTTGACCACTCTGAAATATGTTAATAGGGGAGGAATCAATATTATCATCCAAATTATTACTATTTCAACCTATTTCTCTTGATGCAATATTTATTGAAGAAGATATGTCATCATCATTTTCTTGAATGTCTTGAATATTATGTCTATTTGAGGATGGATCTGTTTCATTATATGTATATGACATTGAAACTTCATTTTCATGTGAGCCAATCGTAATAAGTGAATTATTTATATCAATAGATAAGTTTTCAGGATTTGCAGGTTGGATCATGCCAAGAAATTTTGTAAGTTCAAGTGCCAATCGATGAGAATGATGAATAGTTTGCATAATTTGTTCGTCTGTGGGCCATAATCTTAATTTTTCTAAAGACAAATCGTTTAATTAGCCTTCATTATAATCAAAAAGATACCCTATTGGAAAATAGTTATTTATAAATTAAATGTAAAAATAAATGAGTAATAAAAATAATAATTAATTAATTAAATTATAAAATTACCTTGTCTAACTGTTTTTTCTTTGTTAAAGTTTAATTTTTGATTTCATAAAGCATTATTGTATTGAGCAATTTTAGGAACCATTTGTATTAATTCAGCAAAGTTAAAATCAGCATTGATTTGACGAGCAATACCAAAGAAATGTTCACAGGGTTCAGAACTATGAAACCAAGGTAATAATGGAATTTGTGGATAGAATTCATGATGTATTTTTACCAATAAAACTATTGATTCTGCAAGAGACGTAAATATAGCAAAACTTTGATTAGCTAAAAAATTTGTTCACATCGATACAAAATCTGGATACTTTTGTACTAAAGTTTCAATATGAAATTTCCATAAATGAAGGAAAAAATAGGTAGTCATTGCCATTCGAATACGTTCAATAGGAGCAATATCACGATTGAGATAACTATCTATTAATTCTCCTATTAAAATAAATAAATAAAATATAATTTAGTACTGAATAATACTAAAGACAAGAATTATTTTCAATAAATATTTATATTAATCCATTACAAATAGATATATGGAAAATCCTTCCATATCTTGTTCAACTTTATAATCATTTCCAAGACATTGTTTAAAATTTGATGAACAGAATGTTCTATACGCGGCACCATCATCCTGCCGATCTAACTTAATAACATCATTTTTATATATTATTGAATCATGATGATTAATAAGAGGTAAAAAATGTTGAAATCATGCAGATGATGTTCCAAAAGTTAACAGACATGCTCCAGACATAATTGCATTTCGTGCAGTTTTCTTGGCATGTTTAGGATCTTGTACTCTAATTATAGGTCCAACTTCATCCAAAATAGGGCATGAAAAATTGATATTCAAAGAAGGTTCACGAACTATAAGTCTTTTTGAAGTTTGAGTATTAAGAATTGATTGTTATGCCTAAAATTCTGTAATTACTCCATCAGAACCTAATGATAAAATATGAAGATGAAGTTGCAGTGCAATTTCTTCAATCAATTTTCTATGTAACTTTTCAATATCATTAACAGTATCTGATCCTTTATTAGGAATAAGAGCAATAGCAACCAGTGGAAATTTAGGTAAAGGTATCTTTTAAAATTATTAATTAAATTAAATTAGCATTTTTTCTGAGAATTTAAATTACTGTATAATATATATTAATATAATTAATTTATTATACCTGCAAAAGATATACACGAACAACTTTAGCAATTCCATTTGATGATTTAATTATCTTTGGAATATCAGAATAAACATTTACATATGTTTCTTCTTTAGAAAAAATTGATCCAATAATACAACCAAAAGTAGAAGAATATTTCAACTGTGATTTTAATTTTGTATTATCGGTCATTGCAGCTATAAGGCCATCATATCTAATTGTATCAAGTAATTGTTTGAAACGAGCAACATTTTCAAAATATAAATCAAGATCTGTTAAATAATCTTCACTATTACGGCGTAATTTTCTAATAATTAAAAAACAGTTTATAATTGAATAAAATATTTATATTAAAGAAGTTAATATGAATATTATAAATAATACCTTAATGATTGAATTCCTCTTCCTTCTAAATTTTGACGAAATAAATCTAAAGCCCTGGAACTAATATTCCCTAAAAGGATTAAGAAACTGGTAAATTCTTCACTGTACTTCATATTTTGCTTACTTTTATTCTTAGCTTTTCGTTCAGCAGCTTCACTCATTACTTTGCAAAGTCCTGAAAAAACTGGTGCATCTTTAAATGCTCCATTTATTGCTTTATCAGCCAATATAATCCAAGAATTTGGTGTTTGATTATTTTTATTTTCATTATCATTATTAAGTGAATTCCAGATTTCGCGGAGGTCAAAATTTTGAAGATGAGATTTTAAAGGACTATTTTCCCAATAAAATTTGGGCGTAAATTTGACATTCTCTGGTAATGGTATTTTTTTTCCAATTTTATTGCAAAGGTTTGTATCAGATCGAATATAACGACATTCATTACAAACGTTACCATTTTCTGCAAATCCTGAACATGTTTTGGCATGTACTGCACAACCTACATAAATTTAAAAAATTAAAGTTTTTTGTTTTTTTTTTTGAATTTAAAAAAATATTTATATAACAATAATAACTTACTATTTTGATCAATTTGCCAAGTGGACTTTGCATATAAAGCATGATTTAATTTCCATTTTTATTTATAATTTAGTTTCTTTCGGCTAAACTTTTTAGGAAACTTGTTAGAAAATAATTCACATGCAACAATTTCTACTCGTTGAGAACTACCAAATTGTGCTGGAGTGCGTTTTATGTAATTAGAAATTTGTTCAGATTGAAGACCTTTACAAATTAAACGTTTTTCAGATTTGTTTGTATCACTTAAAAATTCATCATCTGTAAGCAAGGTATCTACATCTTCATTTATTTCTCCTTCCTCTGCCTCATCTATTTGCAACAAATCATCATCATCCATATCGTCATAAATATCTGAATCCCATTCATTATCTGAACTTTCAATACGTTGGATTTTAGTAGATTTAAAGAAATTGTAAATTGATCTATGACCTTCCTTAGCTTTACAACCAGAATTTCCAGCATGTCGGTTTAGATAATCTTCTTTCCATTTTCGGTTCAACTTAATAACTTTACCACATATGCATACCACCTTTTTTGGATGAATAATGTGGGCACAAAATTCGTGTTTTAAGAGTCTTTTTTTACTGTACTTTCACTTAAACATTAAAAGCTCTTTATAGAATGGATATTCTATAAAGGACAAAAAAAAAATTTTTTTTTTATAAATAACAAAGAATTGTGTTTTAATAGTCATATGGTAATTTCGTGGTTATTATATAAAATAAGTGAGTTTTAATCTGCTATTGATCTGCTATAAGATATAACAAAATTTCCTAATTTATATTAAAAATAAGTATCGTCAACTTCTTACTATCTTGAAATTTGGTCAAAATTATGCAAAATGAAAATCAGATCTTTTAAAAAATTTTGACGATTTTACGCAAATAAAAAATCTTACATCTGAAAAGGGTATTAAGTTGGTTACGCATCTAATTTCCTGACTTATATACTAATAGCTCGGGATCCTACTTATATGCCAGCTTGGATGCCAAATTATTATATTCAAAATTATGGCCAAAATCATAGAATAGTCAATAGTGTTAGCTGAAATTAAGCGAATTTATACTGTGCCTTATTGCGCCATAGTCACGTGATACCATTCTGATACCAGAAGCCCAGAACACCCTTTGCCATATAGTATTACTAATTTTGGCTGGCATTATAATGAAGACAACTTTGACTGATTTTTTTGGACATATAATTTTTTGGAATCTAACTTAGTGCTATGGAACTGGCAAGAAGCTAGTATAGTTTTATTAATTTGCCAGTTCAGACTACTTATATGCCAGCTTGGATGCCAAATTATTATATCCAAAGTTCTGGCCGAAATTGTGGAATAGTATTGGTCAAGCCGAAGTTGAATAAAAATTTACTGCGCCTTCAGTTTCTAGCAGGACCCCAGAAAATACTTATATAGGTAAGGTCCCAAAAATATTTTTTATTAGTAGCTCTAAGTATACTTGTAGCCGAAACCTTTTCACGTGATTTTCGGCCATGTCTTTAAATAAAAATTAAGTTAAAAAATGATAAAAATTAATCTCTACATCCAGCCGAAACTATAATATAAAGTCTATGGAGTTTCGGATGGATTTCTGGATAGTTTTTAATAATTTATTATAATTAAATTACTGAAAGTCCGAAACTCTGTCCAGCTTCATAGAGGTTTCGGCTACATGTATAGCTCTAAGCATAGGTTTTTACTATAATCGCTAAGCATTGTTAATATCTAACCTTAAAAATTATATAAAAATAAGCAAATCAATCTTCTAACCTAATTAAATTTTTATTATAACACATATAATCTATAAAATATATTTATTAATTAATATATTTTATTAAATCCAATTTTAAATATGTTGTGAAGCTAAACTAAACATAATATACAAATAGATTAACAATATTCAATTAATAAAGTTAATAAACAGTAAAAGAAAAATTCGAAATTAATACTATTACAAAAAATGTAAATTTCTCCATAAGTATTATACTTACACCCATAAAAATTAATATGTAGGTAGTTTCGACCTTGCTGAACAATTTTCAATTAATTTAGAAAGTCGATTTCATTTGACCAAAGAGGTGTAATTACGCTCTGAAGTTGTAAATGGAGAAATGAAAAATTCGGAAGTTAGTACCGTTATGAAAAATGCACTTTTCTCCATAAGTATTATACCCACACTCATGAAAATTAATATATAAGTAGTTTCGACCTTGCTGAACAACTTTCAATTAATTTAGAAGGTCGATTACATTTGACTGAAGTGGTGTAATTACGCTCTGAAGTTATAAACGAAAAAGTGAAAAATTTAAAAGTTATTACCGTTAAAAAAAATATGCTTTTCTATATAAATATCATACTTAGCCTTATGAAAATTAAAATACAAGTAGATTTAACTTGCTGAACAAACTTACTTAAGCATAAAAGATAATTTGATATAACCAAAGTGGTGAGTATTGAAATTATATTTAAAGTAAAACATATTTATAGTAATTTTACTATTTAACAAAATAAACATGTATAATATAGTAATTTTATATTAAAAATAATACACTGAGTTTAATAAAAATTAAAAAGATACTATTGGCAGATAATTAATAAAACATTGAAAAAAAAATGAAATTTCATCAAAAAAAAATTTTTGTTTATGTATTTATATAAAATTGTGAAATGTAGTACAAAATTAACACTTACCGTTAGTGAAAATAAAATAAAAATTAATTATAAATTCAATATATAATATTTTAAAAAGTTATATAAATATGAAAAATAAGCAACTAAAAACTCTTAGTATTTTAAAATAATACCAAAAATATGCAATTTAATTATCTTACATAGTATAAAATTTTCTTAAAATTAAGCATTATAAAATTCTTACATCATAAAACTTTACTATGTTGGCTAAGCACCTTGGTACCTTACATATACTGTATAAGCATTTTCTGGGTCCTTTTCTAGCACTTTCCTGTTACTTTCTTGCAACTTTCTCGTTACTTTCAAAGAATATTCAGAGTTCAGTCTGGTAAATCAGTTGGTTGGAGGTTTAGAGATGCCCATTTGATTGCCGGATGAGGCATAAAGTGCTGAATTTGCAATCTATCTATTTGCTGAAGATGTGTTGCAATTCATTCACTTACTCTTTGATTGCTAATAATGAGGTATGAAGTGCTGAATTGGTGACCCAGATGCGCAATTCCATCTATGACCCTTTTGATTGCCAAGAATGAGGCACAAAGTGCCAAATTGATTCAGAATTTACAGCTTTTATACTTTTTTTTAGTGTATTCTCCTGAACCTTTTTGCCTTTCCGATCTCTTTCCTGCCTATCGCTAGTAGTATCTATAAGCATAACTTTCTATTTTCTTTCCTATATATTATTCTACCTGTAAATACTACTAAATCTATACCCTAGTTTTCACCCTTGCGTTTCTCGAACTCTTTCCTGTATAGTTACTACTCTGGGATACTTTAGGGTACTACTATATCAATTACTTTTAGGCATTATTATATTGATTACTTTGGGTACTACTACTGACCCAATACTTTACTAGCGATCATATAGATTTTTTATTTGAACTTTACAAGTTTCTTTGTTATTTTATACTGTTTTCTTGCATATACATCATGCTTCTTGCGCAAAAAAAACCCAGGCTGAGCCCTAAAACAATAAATGAAGCAATCAGGCTCTTTTCAGGGTTAGCGGACCTTAACTATGAGTCTGATTATAATGATCATATATACTTTCAATATTTGTCTAATAATAAAAATGATATCTTTCTTCTAGCCCTATAAAAAATATATATACGGTTAGTATACTGTATTTTCGTATTTTGCGAACAGTATATTTATAGTATTATTACCGTATGATTACAGTATTTTCACATACTGTATATATTCGGTATTCTGCACACCGTATCATATATACGGTTTGCGTACAGTATATTTTTCCAGTTTTACCCGTATGTTTTATACTTGTAAACAGTAGAAAAACTGTATGTTTTATACTAATAAACAGTATATTGTTTTATATTTTATATTGCGAACAGTATACTTTTCCAGGATAAACCGTATATTTTATACTGATAAACAGTACTTTTTTCCAGTTTAAACTGCATATTTTGTACTGATAAATAGTATATATTATTCAATTAAATCGTATATTTTATATTTGCAAACAGAATTTAAAATGCATTTATAATCAATAAAATTTTTATTAAATAATATTAAATATACAAATATTTTTTATAAATAATATAAATAAAAAACTAGTATAAAATAATATACTATTTGTAAAAAAAATAATATTAGCAAAATATAAACAAAAAAAAAGAAATTTAATTAGTAATATTATAATATTATCATTATTTTAAATATAAAAAAGGAATAATAAAAGGTTAGTAAAAAAAAAGAAACTTAATTAGTAATATTATCATTATTTTAAATATAAAAAAGAAATAATAAAAAGTTAGTAATATTATTAATATATTAGTTAGATATAAAAAAGTAATAAAACGATAGTAGTAATGTTAGTAATATATTAAAAAAATTAAATAAAATACATAAAAGTAAAAAAAAATATAATTAATATATGTTAACATATAATATTAATATAAAAATAAAAACATAAAAAGGTGTACATATAGTTGTTTAATTAATATTGTTAAAATTCACCATTACAATTCCAGAGAGATATTAGCAAAAGTAATTGTTAATTGATATACGTGCGTATCACTTTTTGTATAATTAGTAGTTTAGTACAAATATATATATTGTATATTATCAAAATAAGTTTTTTATTTAATTTTTATTATTATATGTTAAAATAGTTTTGGTATTCATTTTTATTGTCTTTTTTTTTCTAAAAAAAAGAAGAGAAAACAAAAAATAAACAATAACGTGTTATTAATGCATGTGATCAGCGATCAGCTGAATTTTAATTGGTTAAATATAGAAATGCGAAAATTAAAAAGCAGAAGTATTTTTTTAAAATTTAAATCATACAGATTGTTTTTAAAGTTCAATTAGTAATTTAAAAGTTCTTTTTTTTAATAAGAAAATTTGTAAAAATTTTTTTTAATACTGCTTAATTTTTAAATTAAAGCCTTAATACTAAATTAGTTAAATTAGAATTAAGAAAAATTTGTAAGAATTTTCTTTGATACTGCTTAATTTTTAAATTAAAGCCTTAATATTAAATTAGTTAAATTAGAATTAAGCAGTATTAAGAAAAATTCGCAAGAATTTTCCTTAATACTGCTTAATAGTTAAATTAGAATTAGGGCTTACACATATTATGTAATTATTATAGGGGGGAGGGGGTAGTTAAAATTTTACGTTACACTTATTTAAATCATATGATTTATAAATATTATAATTTGATTGGTTATGAAATCTAACGGGGGGTAAGGTTTATAATAAAATGAATATTACGTGATATGTGTAACTCCCCTTAACATATGGGCTGATTTATGGAATTAAGTTTTTATATTCAAAAAACTAACTTTATTAAGCAAATGCAAATACAAGTTACATGAAAATGATAGATTCACACCAGTTGACATAAATAAAATTGATTTGATTATATTATTTTTTGATTTTTTTTAATAATATCATTAAAATTAAAAAATTTAAATATAATTGTCATGACAAAATATTGAATAACTTAACGTGTATCTGTGCTAGATGAATGAATTTATATTCATTAGAAAGAGGTAATCAAGAGCTATCTATAAACCAAATATCGCATAAATTGAATCACAAGTTGCTGAATAATTACGTTCAATATATTTGTTTTTAACTTTTGACTTTGATCGTTAATATCTTCACATCTAGTAATTCAATTTGAATGATCTTTTTTCGTTCAGGTAGTTTAGGTTCTGGCCTTTCATATGAATATAAATATATGTGTTTACATGTATTTACGCTGATATATTAACGATTTTGTTAATTGAATAAAACTCTGATACAAAAATTTTTAAAATTATAATTCTTACCAAAAGATAATCTTTACAGGTATTATTGAGCTCTTTTTACTTTACTTAACAAGGTTTTATTTGCTATTTCTGTTTTAAATTGAATAAATTAATAAAATCAATTTTAAAAAGTAATTAACAAGTAGAATAAAATCAGTATAGTAAAAAACAAAAAAAAACATCTCAAAAACTCTAAAGCATAACTCACATTTTTATTTTGTATATTTTTACTAAAAAAAGAAGGAACTAAGGTTAAAAATAAATGAAAAAAGATTTTTCTTATTAATATAAATTATTAATATTTGTTTTCTTAATTATTGATTAAAAAAAACCTGCTATATATGCCTATAAACTTTTCTAAGTCACCTAACAAAAATCTGATTGAAAAGTGATTGAAAAGTGATTGAAAAGTGATTAAAAAAGAAAGTAGTTGCCATTGTTATTTTTGAATAAACGTTAAAAAATTTTTTTTTATTTTTTGATAGATTTAGATCATCTGATTATGTAATACATATAATTTAAGCTTGTGAAACATAATTCTTGTTAAAATGTGCAAATCTTTATGAAAATCTTAATTTTGGCTAATTCCACAAATTGGCGAATATAAGCAGTATTAAGAAAAATTCGCAAGAATTTTCCTTGATACTGCTTAATTTTTAAATTAAAGCCTTAATACTAAATTAGTTAAATTAGAATTAAGCAGTATTAAGAAAAATTCGCAAGAATTTTCCTTGATACTGCTTAATTTTTAAATTAAAATCTTAATACTAATTTATAAAAATGATTTATAATTGAGTTTTGAATTTAGTATTATCAATCAGACTTTGAACTTAAAAATTAAACAGTATTAACAAAAATTCTTGTGAATTTTTAATAATTGTGATTTTACATCAGTGAGTTTTAGGGTAGTATATATTAGTGGATACTAGTATTGTTTGATGCTTTAAAGTGTAGAAAAACTTACGTCAAATAAATAAAAACTGGCAAAAAAATCAGATAGCCAATTTTTGGCTATATTTGTCCGATTTGTAACTTTTTGTAGCTGATTTTTTAGTAATTAGTACGAATTGACAAAAATTGGATATGCCAATTTTTAAATTGCATATTCAAATCGGATTGCTGATTTTAGCTATATTTGTCTGATTTGTGACTTTTTACAGCCGTATTACCAATTCTTAACTACATTTTTCAGTTTTTTCACTATACAAAAAAATTGTATATACTGTACATTATGAAATATATATTTTTATAAAAAATTATATTGTAATATTGAATTAAATTTTAAAAAATATTTTATTAAGCAATATTAAATAAAAAACTAATCTTAAATAATTAAATTTTAAACAAAATACATTTAAGAATATAAATTTACTTGTAATTCAATGTAATATGCACAATTATAAAAATTAATAATTCCACAAATATTAACTGTACCTTCATTAAAATAAATATTCAAGTAGATTCTAAGCTGCTGAACAATTTTCAATTAATAAATGAAGTCGATTTGCTTTGGCTAAAGTGCTCAAAATACGCTCTGAAGTGACAAAATGGAAAAAATAAAATTCGTGAATGAGTACCATTGTGAAAATCGGGAATAACTCATCAAGTATTAACTGTACCTTCGTAAAAATTAATATCCAAGTAGATTTTGACATGCTGAACAACTTTCAATTAATATAAGAAGTCGATTTACTTTGGCTAAAGTGCTCAAAATACGCTCTGAAGTGACAAAACGGAAAAAAATAAAATTCGTGAATGAGTACCGTTGTGAAAATTGTGAATAACTCATCAAGTATTAACTGTACCTTCGTGAAAATTAATATTCAAGTAGATTTTGACATGATGAACAATATTCAATTAATAAATGAAGTCGATTTGCTTTGGCTAAAGTGCTCAAAATACGCTCTGAAGTGACAAAATGGAAAAAATAAAATTCGTGAATGAGTACCGTTGTGAAAATCGTGAATAACTCATCAAGTATTAACTGTACCTTCGTAAAAATTAATATCCAAGTAGATTTTGACATGCTGAATAACTTTCAATTAATATAAGAAGTCGATTTACATTGGCTAAAGTGCTCAAAATACGCTCTGAAGTGACAAAACGGAAAAAAATAAAATTCGTGAATGAGTACCGTTGTGAAAATTGTGAATAACTCATCAAGTATTAACTGTACCTTCGTGAAAATTAATATTCAAGTAGATTTTGACATGCTAAACAACTTTCAATTAATATAAGAAGTTGGTTTACTTTGGATAAAGTGCTCAAAATACGCTCTGAAGTGACAAAACGGAAAAAAATAAAATTCGTAAATGAGTACCGTTGTGAAAATCATTAATAACTCATCAAGTATTAACTGTACCTTCGTGAAAATTAATATTCAAGTAGATTTTGACATGCTAAACAACTTTCAATTAATATTAGAAGTTGGTTTACTTTGGATAAAGTCTCAAAATACGCTCTGAAGTGATAAAATGAAAAAAATAAAATTCGTAAATGAGTACTGTTGTGAAAATTGTGAATAACTCATCAAGTAATAACTGTACCTTCGTGAAACTTAATATTCAAGTAGATTTTAACCTGCCAAACAACTTACAATTAATATAAGAAGTTGATTTACTTTGGCAAAAGATCTCAAAATACGTTCTGAAGGTAAAAAAATTTGTAACTTAAGGCCACACAAATTCGAATTTTCGGTTCACTTCACCCGGCCGGGTCACTTTTTCAAATTTCAATAAAAAAAAGTTTATATATAAAAAATTTATCACGTGATCAGGACGTAAATTTATTGGTGGGTAAGTTTATCACGCAGCTGAGAACTTCTAGAGCGAAAATAAATTCCTCCCTTTTAAAAGTCAACCAATCAAATATCACGATTTTATATATAAACTTTTTTTACTAATAAACAATAAACCCCGGGTCCCCGGGTCGATTTTAAATTTCAATGTTACGTGAACCGAAAAATTGAATTTGTGTGGTCTAATACTACTGTATTATATAAAAAATGTAAATAATTCCAAAAATATTAACTGTACTTTTATGAAGATTAATATCTTAACAGTTTTAAACTTACTGAACTACTTTTAATTAAAAGAATAAGATTTACTTTAACCAAAATGCTTAAACCATACTTTGAAATATGTGTAAAAAAAATATAATATTTGTTTATATTTTAAATTATGAGTTATTTAATTTAAATGTGTTTATATTTAAGAAAAAAAATATTTTAATTCTATTTTATAAAGTATTTAAAAAGTATTTTAGTAAAGTTTTTGAGGCAAAAAAATAATTATAACTGAAATAAAAAAAAAAAATCTAAGTTAATAAATAAATATTAAACCGTTGTCACCCCCGTCTGCCACCCGGCGGTAAACAAAGTTCCCTGCTTCTGTTATATGTGCTCTCAGCGAAACATTAATATTCTTGCTTGGTTTAGTTTTATTACTACTTAACTTTCAAATTGCGATAGCTCTCGCCACGATATTTCATCCATTATCTTCTTTCAAAATACGATAGTTTTCTTTACACAAGTTTATATTTTATTCATTTCATAATTCTTGTTATGACATTAAATTCACCATGAATTTGTCCAATTAAAATTAATTAAGCGAACATTACAGTAAAGTTTAGGGCAAACCTATTACCTTTAAAATAACATTACGCTTTACTAACAATTAATTAAACAAAATTACTTTTTCATCATAAGAAAATAGTAACAAAAACAATCGAAACAATTAATTTTCATATAAAGGGTATTTTATTTATTCTTCATAAAATTCACAATTAACTAATTTACTTAAAGTTTTACATCGTATCTGACGACTGTGGAATTCACTTCCCATTCCGCTCCTATTTAAACCAACTTTCTTATTCTTTCTTTTCCTACTTCTTATTTCTTTCTAATATTTTATATGTTATCTTTTATGCGCTATCTTATATGCTATTTTATATGTTATCTTTTCTAATATGTTATACTATTTTAATATGCTATCTTTTCTTTAAAATAAAATAATCTTTCAAATATTATATCGTAAAGATCCATCTTTTGTGGCTGTGCTATCTTTTCTTTAAAATAAAATAATCTTTCAAATATTATATCGTAAAGATCCATCTTTTGTGGCTGTGCTATCTTTTCTTTAAAATAAAATAATCTTTCAAATATTATATCGTAAAGATCCATCTTTTGTGGCTGTGCTATCTTTTCTACTGCGTCTCGTCAGCTATTCTTCTACTGCGGCTGCAGTTCATCAATATTTTACATGTTCCTATT
Organism: Rhizophagus irregularis; assembly: GCF_026210795.1. NCBI lineage: Eukaryota > Fungi > Glomeromycota > Glomeromycetes > Glomerales > Glomeraceae > Rhizophagus > Rhizophagus irregularis. The sequence continues at coordinate 2,383,358 of NC_089430.1, read as the reverse complement.
TTTTTGTTCCTTTAATTCGCTATCCTTCCTTTTTATATGATTTATCATTTGTGGCTTATGATTACTCCTCCTAATTGTTCCTATTGTTGAACTTGATAAACTGGTTGCTAAACCACATCGATCGACTCCCTACTTGATCTATTGGTTCTCCGTTAATCATTTAATAAACATTACATCATGTAGATCATTCCTTCTCCTAAAAGTTTATCCTTTCCGGTTAATTTTATCCAATCATGTGACTTTCTATCGTTTGATCTTTTATTCCATATTATTCCTCCATATTATGCGATTACTCCAGTATCTATGGCTACACCGTAATACATAATCACATGTTATATATTAAAATTAGAAATTTTATATTAAAATCGAAAAATCCTATTACAAATAGCCAAAAATCGGCAATTTCATGTTAAAAATCAGAAATATTATATTAAAATCAAAAATATTTATTAAAATTGGAAATATTATATTAAAATTGCCAAAAAATCAGACAGCCATATTAAAAAGGGCAAAAATCTGATTTTTATTTATTTGACCTGTGTATATCTGTAGAAAATACGTTATAAACGTATGAATTTTAATATACTGTAGAATAATACGTATACCGTATCCTTCATTTACAATATTTTTGTGAACCGTATACAAAATACTGATATACAGTAGAAATGGTATACGTTATAGACATATGAATTTAATATACCGTATCACACAGTATGTTTACCGTATACTTTATTGTATTTTTTACTAAACACATTTTGCAAACAGTATACATTATACTGATATGCCGTATGTAAAAATGCGAACTGTATCAAAAATACGTATATACAGTGTAAAAACCGTATACATATTTTTTATAGGGTAGGCGTCTATCATCCTGAAGAGATTTATTCAAAATATATTATTCAGGTAGCAGGAAAGGGTTTTACGGTAATTGATCATCCATCTAAAGTTTATGGATTTTCTGATATTCACAAATGCATTGATAGGAATCTGCCTCTTCGCCTGGTTTTAGATATTGATGCAAGGCAGTATTCTGATCCCATGAATTTTGAACTTCCTTCTTTAGATGAATATAAAATTTCTTGCAAAAATTTATTATCCAGAATCTTAATTGCACTGATATTATAAATTCTGATTTAAATCATTTCATAATATTAGATGCATTTGCTTTAGCCAGTTTGTCTAATGCTAATAAATGCAATTGGCATATTTGTATCCTTATACCCATTTTATTGATTATAGAGACCTTGAAGGTTTTGTAAAAAAAGTTGCTGATAGAGTTGGAAAACCATACTCAGTTTTTATTGATTTTGACCTTTATAAATCTTGCTTCAGCCTTCGTCTTCTTGGAAGACAACGTCAAAAAGACTTTTCTGATATTAATGTTGCTTGAGATGAACTTGATTGCGTAGCTTATACAAATACAGTAGAGGCAAAAATATCGTTCGAGATTACAAGCCATTTCGATATAGTCATAGCCATTACAAATATCGTCACTCCAATTCATGTTGAAGCTCTTGCATAAATGCTTTACCGAATTCGTGACTGTTCTCGTTGTATTATTTTCATGTTCTATCAGAAAAATTTTAATGAGCTTTTTCGCCCACCAGGCCGTGAGAATATTTGAGCAGAACTTGCAAGTGCTTGGCCTAATAATTTACCCACAGCAATAAAAGGACATTGTAAATGGAATAATAATACCATTTCTTATAAAGTTAATGAGTTTCTGGCTGTAATAACATTCATTGAAGTCAAGCATCAGAAATGTCTTTCTGCAAGATATTTTATTGAAAAGCTTTGTAGTCTTATAGTCAGTACAGGTGCTTCTTTCTAACTTATAAAATGGATGAAAACTGAGAAGTTATAGAAAATCATAAAAAAGTTTGCAATGAGATTAGGGTTGAAGCATTAGTTATCAAAAATACGGATTTTAACGCAATTGCTACTTTCTAGAATCTTAGTCCTGAAGAAGCTGAAGTTCTTAAATTTGACCAAAAACGTTTTATTGCAGATACTATGGCACTTAAACGTTTTTATATGAGGAATCTTTATTGCAAAGACATGAGTATCGAGGATTGGAATAATATTTGCAATAGAAAATTCATTGAAAATTTTAGTTCACCTGAATCTCAGAAGCATTTCTTACAATTGTCTTATTTTCGAAGGCAAGGTCATAATGAAGAGAGCGTAATGAAAGGATTGAAAGTTGAAGAAAATATACAATGGGAATTTGCCTGCTATAGAGCTGAAAAGAATCTGAAAAAATTAGTAGCAGTCTTACCAAGCATTTTGACAGATAAAATTTGCTCCAAATTATATAAAACATATAAGAAAGAAACTGAAAATGAATCATAGCAATTACCAAAAGCTGTGATAAATATGTTAGCAGAACCTTAAGCCTCTGATTTCAAGCCTATCATTACCTTCAAAGCCAAACCTGATCCAGAATTAATTATTAAGTCTGTCTTAAAGCATTTCACATACTTAAAATTCTGAAATAGTTTTAGAAGAATTGATAATTATAATTTTGCATTACCTCAGCCGTAGAACTCGCCATGCCCTATTTGCAATGGAAAACATGGGAATTATGGATTACATGGCTCATGGTATAGAAATGAAACAGAATATTGTCTTACTTACTTCACTTCAGGCAATAAATTCAAAGTCGCAATTGTGGCTTAGACCGATCATGTGAGATCGATCACCTGAAATGTGCAGAATAAGGGCTGTGTGACAGCAAATTTATGTATCAGTTGTTTCGACAATGTTTTTATTTCATAAATTTTATAAATAAAGTACTTACCGTATATAGCGGGCCACAGTACCCCGGGTATCTTGCAAAAATCGGGGTTTGACCCTGTACCCCCGGGTACTAAACAAAGCCTAAAAATTCTGTTTTTTGCGAATATCTCACGATCTACCAGTCCAATTTGAACGATCTTTTTTTTATTTTGAAGAGTTCAATGAGAGCTATCAAACAAAAAAATGATGGCTCAAATCTGATCACTAAATCACGAGATAATTGTAAAATATCCCCCCGGGTACTATACAATTCTATGAAATTTTTCAAGGGGGGTACTATGCATAGGGGTACTATGGCCCGCGATATACGGTATATATACAATAAAAAAATATTACAAATCATTTATGTTGTTGTAAGCTAAAAGCATTTCCATATTTGTCTCATTTGTACGAGATGATGTCACTATTGACAGATTAGGTGAGTAGTGGGAATTAGGGGGCTTTTTTGGCTATACAAGAAAGCATTCTGAATTAATTTTACTTTGTTAATACTATCATAGAATTGATTCACTTCTAAATAATGGGTAAGCTCATTAAAATCAAATATTCTTTAGTCTTCCTATTAATGACGATTATAAAGTTTAACTGAGCATCATAAACATGATCGTATTTTTCAAAATTTTGCAGTTGTAGATATTGCTTTGGATTGGCCATGAACAGGTGGTTTTCATTATGAGATGGGCGAGTATGAAAGTAGTACTAATTCTGATTCAATTTTTATAGTAACATTTGTGATACAATATAAATGGCAGGCCTGTGCAATAAATGAATTTCTCGCATATAGTGAGCTTTTTGCAAATAAAATTTTTTTATCATACTTGTCCTCACATACGCTAGTTTGCACCAATAAACATTCCACAAAAAAACAAAAAATACTATATAACTCAAACATGTCTCACTTTATTCTGTCTTGTCAAAAGCAATACACTCACAAACGCTTTCGAAGTTGATATTAAGAAGAACAAATCTATTAGCAAGCTCAAGGATGCTATAAAGGCGAAAAAGTATAAAACTTTCACTAACGAACTCAAACTTTGGAAGATAGAAATACCTGAAATCTATGATTAGGAGTATTTACCATATAATTCCCGTCAAAAAATTGTTCTTGAGCTATACATTTGGCGAATTTGGTTAAGAAGAGAACTGGTGTTCATAATAGTTTTTTAGAATTAAAAACGCATAAATTATTATTTACGTACTATGATTTTGCGTCAAACTTTGATCTGAAGTATCCCTGTAGATTAAATTTTTTGCTCATGCAGATATTTCAATGGTGCATATCAGGGGAAATATATTAGATCGTAAGTGCATGTTTTTCTAAGTTCAAAAACATTTTTTAAGAATAACTTCTGATCTACTCAACTGATTTTTAGGATCTTTTTTTTATTTGATGAGAATAACAAGATCTATCAAACAAAAAAAACTCTACAGCTACTAGATCACGTGATGGAAACTTTTTGGTTCGAACTGAATCCAAATCAAATTGAATCTGCAGAGCGAAAATCTGATTTGTACGGAACACTATGAGATCATATTTATAAGAGAAATTTCAGAATAAACTATATAACGAGTTTACGACTTACGTTTTAATTCATTGATGGCACAATTTTATGAGAAAAATGGATTATATATGGAACAAAAAAATTCTGTATGAGTTGATCCAGATAATAAAGCTACGTGGATTACTTATAAAATTAAAGGTATAGCGAAACTTTTCAACATTCCATATGACAAGTGGAGAAGTGTGATCGCTCAAGAAGACGCTATGTTAATTGTAAAGAAAAATATAAAAAGTATGTATATCTTGGTCTAATACAGATACTTAGTTATGTTAAATTTAAACTTAATTATTGCTAGACAAATGTTCCTCTGAGATAAAGACTGACGCCAGGAATGATATTTCTCATATTATTGGAAAATGGTTTAAACTTTTAATGGATGAATATAATATAGGTTTGGAATCTATTAAACAAGCGAAAAATATCAGCTGGTTATACAACAAAATTAAAAATAATCATGCAGTTCAGTCGAGAGTTTCCAACTTAGTTAGAGGTCATGGGATGGAAATTGAAGAATTTGAGATGTTGTTTTCATATAAATTAGAAAGAAACGAGAAGGGTCACTGAGCCTCTCTAAACAGAGGTGCAATAGCATTAGTACGTTTTCAGCAATTACAGCATGTTCTTAGAATATTGCACTTAGCACTTGATCAACCACAGGGCTTTCTGGAAGCATTTGAAAAATGTGCAGAATGGATATATGTCATCGGGCTGGTAGTGCGCCTCGCTACGCTCCTCCCACCTCGGCCTCACGGCCTCGCAGTACCTACATCCCCCTTCGTGGGGCAGGTTTACCTGCCACAGTACCATGGTCTGCCACGGTATTTTTCCACTTATTTTTTTTTCTACATTTTTTCTTATATATAACTTACTATGACAACTATGGCAGCTATGGCAGACTACTTAAAAACGGAATAAAAATGCGAATAAAGCCGAAATCAGACAGAATCTCCTGCCATAGTACCTGCCATAGTACAACAAACCTTATAATAATACTATGGCATCCTTAGTCAGCCCCTCAAACCCCAAAACCCGATTCACGTTATGATTACCATTTATATACTCACCTAGACCCCCAAGTATGACCCCCTATGTCCTGAACTATGGCACCCGAACTATGACCACTTGCCCCCGTCAGAAAAAATATATTCGGCAATTGAAGATTAGGTAACTATAAATTAGTACTCGATTTGATATAACAAAAAATGGCATATACTGTAAAAAAGTTGGCAGGAATCTTTGGCTGCACAGTCCCTGATCTTATGGGTATCAATAGGGAGATTCTAAAAAGCCACCAAAACCCGCACGCAGTATCAGTAATCCCCGAACTTGTAGGCCATATCCTGGAATGTATTCCAAGTATCAATTTTGGACCGCATCTTCTAGAAGTCAGCCCAATCTGGAGAGCCGAAGCTGAACAAGTACTCTGGAAGCGGCATAAAGAAGCTGAGGAGGTATACAAACAGGCAGTAGACTACTACAGAGAGGCCATTGACAATTTCAATGAAGCCGATCAGAAAAAATACACTAGATTCGCAGGAATGGTGGCAGTAGAAAAAGCCCTCCTCAGATGTGGCTTTATAACGCAAGAGTCTAACTGGGAGAAATGGACTCAAATAACGTATAACATCTAATTGCTTAAGGAAGGTCGTATTCTTGATGACTCGGATGATGAATCAGATGATGGAGAGGTATCTCTCGATGACTCAGATGATGAGGAATACTTTTAGAAGGCGGTACTAATCCGTCTTTCTCTTTTTTGCCTCCTTAAGGCATTTATCAATACATTGTTTACACGCGTCATCAGCCTCTAAAATTTTTTGCCCGAGTTTTTTGCATTGCCGATTATACGCCGTTTGATGTCTTTTAGCCGCGGTTTCTTTTTTCTTCTCCTTGGTTTTTTTTTGATAACCCAGTCTATCCCAGTAAAAGTATTCTTATGCATCCCACAAACTACACAGTCACCATGTAAATGATAGCGGCCATTTGTGGTCATATCTTGTATTTCACTAGCAGTCTCAGTTTCCTTCTTACACTTTAGGTAATAAAATCGTGTCATCTTAAGATTTGAAGTCCGAAATCTTTCCTTTAATTTGTCGTAATATGTCACATTTAGAGAATTACTACAAGTACTACAGTCTATCCGGAATACCGGCACGAATTTTAAAAGGTGAGGAGCACTACAACCTATACAAAAAGCCCCTAAAGGAGAAGTCATCAGAGCGTCCACGAGTAGTTGTATGGAAACCAAATGCAATGCATCAGGCAGATCTCGCAGAGGTGTCAGTCGACCCCAAAGGATTCCACTATTTCCTCGTAGTGGTAGAAGTCACGGGTAAACGAGTTGACGCAGAACCCCTAAAGGATAAAACTGCAAATAGGGTTCTCAATGGATTTGTTAAAATCTACAGAAGAAATCGCATTAAGCCACCAACACATCGAATAGAGACAGACTCTGGATCAGAATTAACCAATGATCAGGTACGTGATTTTTTCCTGAACAGCCTAGGGGTGATGATGAGGTTTGGAGATCCGGGAAGATACAAACAGCAGTCATATGCCGAACGAGCTATCCAAGCTATTCAAGAACCTCTTCTCAAACGAATGGTGGCACAGGAGTTGAAGACCGGGGTGACATCCGTGGAATGGTCAGAAGATTTCCATGATCATCAGCAAGTTTGAAAAGTGTTGATTCACACCAGTATACGCGTTGATCAACACCAGCTAGTTGTTCAACACGTTTTACAATATTAATCAACACCCGTATACTGGAGTATACCAACGCATAATGTTAATATACGCGTCATTCAACTCTAATGTGTAGTTCAACGCACTGTATATTAAGTATTAACACAACTAAATAAATTATATTAATTTATTTATTTTTACTCACCTTAGGAACCGAACCGGTTACTTCAATTACACTATTAATATATCAAATCTCACGATCTAACCATTGTACTATTATAAGTATTTATTAAAATTAATATTAAGCATTACGTATTTTATGTAATGATATATCACGTGTGTCACGTGATACTGGATTAATAATTACCACTGCGCCACTGTGGTATAGCAAAAAAAAATTAAGCTTTTTTTAGCAAAGCTTAATTTTTTTTTTGCTTCGTTTTTCCCATTACCTTTCATTATCCCCTTCCCATTCGTTTTCCCATAACCCTTTCATTCTCCCCTTCATCCTATAAAAAGTTTTATCCGTTATTTATGTAAAAACTCTGTAAATTCCGTAATATAAGGTTATTAATTCCTGAGATATGAGCCTTATACGGAAAAAAGTTGGAAGGTATCAAACTTCTGGTAAGTTTCGCAACGAAACATTGCGAAACTACTTTTTCATTTTTTAACGAAACGTTTTTTAGTAACGTTTCGAAATATTATTCTTATTTTTAATTTCTTTAATCGGAACGTTGGCTAACGTTCCGATTTATTATTTTTTTTTTAAATTTTTAAATCGGAACGTTTTTAACGTTCCAAAATATTCTTTTTTTTTTAATTTTTTTCAATCGGAACGTTGACTAACGTTCCGATTTATTATTTTTTTTTAATTTTTAATCGGAACGTTGAAAAACGTTCCGAAATATTGTTTTTTTAAAAAATTCTTTAATCGGAACGTTGGCTAACGTTCCGATTAATTTTTTTATTTCATTTTTTAATCGGAACGTTGAAAAACGTTCCGATTTACATTTTTTTTCTTTTTTTAACAAAACATTTTTAACGTTTCGTTAATAACTTTTTTTTCTTTTTTTTAATCGGAACGTTGGCTAACGTTCCGATTTTTTTATTTTTTATTCTTTTTTTTAACGAAACGTTTTTAACGTTTCGTTAATAACTTTTTTTTCTCATTTTTTTTAATCGGAATGTTACCTAACGTTTCGATTTACATTTTTTCTTTTTTTAACGAAACGTTTTTAACGCTTTCGTTATTAACTTTTTTCTTTTTTTTTTAATCGGAACGTTGGCTAACGTTCCGATTTTTTTATTTTTTTTTATTTTTTTTAACGAAACGTTTTTTAACGTTTCGTAATATTTTTTTTGATTTTTTAATCGGAACGTTTTTTAACGTTCCAAAATAATTTTTTTTTGATTTTTTTAATCGGAACGTTGGCTAACGTTCCGATTTTTTCATTTTTTAACGAAACGTTAAAAAACGTTTCGAAAATTTTTTTTAAATTTTTTGTTTTTAACGAAACGTATCTAACGTTTCGTTTTTTTATTTTTTTAGGACCGCTTCCTGGATGATTCAGGTAAAATTATTTTTTTTTTAATTTTAATTTATTTTAACGAAACGTGACTAACGTTTCGTTTTTCTTTCTTTTTTAGGTCCGCGGATTTCTGGACGTTTTCTGAACAAGATTTTGAAGGTAAAACTTCAAAGTCTTTTCTTTATTTTTTGTTTTTAAAGAAATGATATTAACGTTTCTTTTTTCTTCTTTTTGTAGGTATCGAACTTTTGGATAGTACGATGGTGAGTTTCGCAACATTTGTTGCGAAGCTTTGATTTTTTAAAGAAATGATGCTAACGTTTCTTTTTTTTTCTTTTCTTTGTAGATATCGGACTTTGGGTAGGCAAAATGGTGAGTTTCGCAACGTTTCATTTCATTGCGAAACTTTATTTTTAAATTTTTTTTTAAGAAACGTTCTAACTGAACGTTTCTCTTTTTTTTTGTAGGTTCGATTTCCGTGAATTTTGAAATTTGTAAAATGGTAAGTTTCGTACGTTTCATTACGAAACTGCCATTTTTTTTTATTTTTTTTCTTTAAGAAATGTTCTAACTGAACGTTTCTCTTTTTTTTGTAGGTTTGATTTCTGGGAATTCGAAATTCGGAAAACGGTAAGTTTCGTAACGTTTTGTTATGAAACTTCCGTTGTTTTTTTTTATTTTTTTTTAGGAAATATTTACTAATATTTCCTTTTTCTTTTATTTAGGTTTCGGTTTGTCTTTGATTAAAAACTTAAAATGGTAAGTTTCGTAACGTTTCATTTCGTTACGAAACTTAATAATAATTTTTTTATTTAATTAGGAAACTCTTACTAACGTTTCCTTTGATCTTTTTTTAGGTTTCGGAAATTTAAGAAAATCAAAAAAAAACGGTAAGTTTCATACGAAACTTTCTTTTTTTTTGATTTATTCTTTATGAAACGTTCTAACTGAACTTTTCTCTTTTTTTTGTAGGTTCGATTTCTGGAAATTTTGAAATTTGGAAAACGGTAAGTTTTGTACGTTTCGTTACGAAACTTCCGTTTTTTTTGTTTTTTTTAATTAGGAAATGTTTACTGACATTTCCTTTTTTTTCTTGTAAGTTCCAGGAGTTTTGAGTTGGCCGGGAACTTGAGGTAAGTTTCGTTCATTACGAAACTTTCCTCATTTTTATTTTTTAGGAAGCGTTTATTAACGTTTTCCTTCTTTTATTTTATAGGATCCATTCGGTGTTTTACTTTGGAAAAATGGTAAGTTTCGCAATCTTTGCGAAACTTAAATTTATTGACTTTTTTAGGAAACGTTTGTTAACGATTCCTTTTTTTGTAGGCTTCGGTCAGGTTATTGGAATATGGATCAGATCGCAGAAGGTGATTACTTTTGTTGTGGAATATTATTAATGGACTTAGAGAAATTCATCAAAAACGAATGGTTGTGTAAATTTCGTTAACGAAACTTTTGTGTTTTTTTTATTTGAAAACCCACCTTGTTATGGTTGTGTCACCAGGGGCGCTTTGTCAACGGAAATTTAGTACGTTGATCACTTAAAAATCCGCGGCAATCCAATTATAACAAGAGGTTAATTTCTTTAAATAATGTATTTGTATTATTTGTATTGTACTGTATTTTATAAATAAATTTACAATATTTTACAATTAAATTTTATATGTTAATAATATACAATAATATGATATATGTTAATAAATTACTAATACTACAATTAAAGTTAACTATCGTACGATGACTAAAAAATACTGTTGCTATACGCGTTTTTAATATCAATATACGCGTTTTTATACATTGTATACGCAGTTTTAAACTATTGTTGTTTTACTACGTGTAGCTTTACATTTAAATCGGTGTTGTTTTACGCGTTTTTAAACGTTTTTAAGTAGCGTTGATTGACAAAGGGTTCATTTCCCTACGTTTTTTGGCGTTGAGCAACACATGGCGGTTTTCAACACTTTATACGCCTGTTTAAAACTTGCTGATGATGTAGTTAATAAAATAGATAAACTCTGGCAAAGAAATCCCCCAGACATTCCGACTGGGTCACCCAAAGTGTCAAAAAAGACGGAACTTCTTTCTGAAGAAACGCGTGTCCGAGTAAAGTTAAATGAACCTATCTCAGTACTCGGTAATAAACTTCATGGAAAATTTCGTACAGGAGACATAAGATGGAATCCCAATATCCGTGTCATCAAAAAAATGATCCTCTCACCCGAACAGCCTCCTACGTATCTTCTTGATGGGCCACACGGGCGACTAAGTGTATCCAGATGTGCGTACACCCGAAAAGAGTTGCAGGTTGTCCCAGAAAATGAACGTCCCCCACCTAACTCCGTGATAAGAGGGCAACCCGAAAGATTTGTACCTGAGCGGATACTCCGGCATCACATCAGGAAGGGTCAAGACCAGTACCTAGTCAAGTGGGAGCGTTATTCAGATACTGAAGCCACTTGGGAACCCGCTAGTAGATTAGAGGAAAATGTCCCTGATTTAATCCGCAAGTTTTGGAAATAAAAAATAAATATTCCCTATTTTTTGTCTCCTCGATTCACGTCAGAAACTATCGGGATAAAAACATTCTTCTCATTACAAGTAAGGGCGATATGTTCGCGTGATTCATGGACATCATAATTGTAATGTTTCAGACACGTCCGGCTCAATCCAATCTCCTTATGCTTGTAATTGCTTAAAACCGCGAGATTCTCAGTGATTACACAATCAGGGGTTAGTTTGATTGACACACCTTTTACCATGCCGAATGTCCTACCAGATTCCGGAGCGCCGGATATGTTATGTGTAATACTCTTGTCAATATCCAACCCTAATTCCTCAGCGGCTTCCCTCTGAATAAAAGACGCGTTAGCACAAGTGTCAGCTAAACATTGAATCATTATCCCATTGACCTTCCCATCTAGCGCTAAAAGATCTTTAGTATTCTCCAAACGAGCTATGTCAATATCTATAGGGTCATCTTCCCTGATATCCTCTTCTTGTTTTTCCTTAACTAGGTCTTTCGGAATCTCTGTACTTTTACGAGCAGACTTTAATTCTTCCCGAAGAATCTTGCGGAGTAATTTTCTAAAATCTGCAGACCTTAATAAGCTTAATGAATCATTCTTGGTGACGGCTTTTATAAGTGTGGGCTTACTACTAGTAACCTTCACAGGAATCTTAATAGGAGTCATTTTAACTGATTTTTTTGGAACAGATTTAAGAAGTTTCGAGATACTTACACCCTTATCTGAGTTTACTTTTTTTTGTACTTCGAACCGCACAAATCCGAAAACCACCTTCCTCATCGGGAACAATTTTCAAGTCATCAAAACTCGCGGTATTAGTATCAATATCCATAGCATCATCATTAAGATCGAGGTTTCTCATTGCTCAGGCTAATTTCAGATCATCGCGTCTATCTTTAGCCTTCTGAAGTCGCTTTGGAAATCTTTTAGACGTCTCATATCCCAAAATAAAATCAATAACATGTTGATCATCCTCCCTAGTCCACTCAGGAGCATCAGGGTCGTCACCAACATCATGATCTATATAACCATCATCCCAATCGGGATCAGGATAATCATCATCTTGTTGGACAACGCGTGGCCGTGGCTTCAGCCGAACAGGTTTAATCTGTTGTCTATAGACCGGTGGTTTACGAACTGGCTTAAATGCTTGTAATTGTTTAAATTGCGCCTGGAAATTCTTGGTAAGTTCCTCGGCCTGCGCCTTGAGCAATTCTTGTAATCGTTCTTGAGTAATAACATCTGTTGACCTTTGTATTACAGCACCTTTGTGTGGAGTCACGGGATGAGTATAGCCAGCCAATTCCTCTTTTTTAGCCTTTTCAATACCCTGGCGCCTTTGTAATCCATAGAACATTTCACCCTTTTGTCGTTCAAGATCACTCAATCTATCGATTAATATATTAAGAGGTGCCGCCCTGATTCTGGAAGCTTCAATAACGTTTTCCGGCAAAAGTCCTCTATAGAACTGGTCAGTAACCATAATTCGATTATATCCTACAATATCCCCAGCCCTCTCAACTCGCTTATAGTAAGATCGAACAGGTTCGCCTTGTTCCTGGTAAAGGTTACTAAATCGTATCTGAAGTCTTTCTTCCACGACGGTTGGAAAATTTGTGCGCATATGCATAAATGCTTGATCCAGGAGAATCCCCTGTAAGACTATCGGTTGATTCTGGGCAGCAGCATTAAATGGACCTCCATGATTTCCCAACCCATTAATGGGTTGATGAGTAGGACGTCCGCCTGCACGCCTCCACTGCTCTTCAACTTTAAAATTCGTTCTAACGATATCAGCGCGTGATGGGAAAAATGTATCTCCAACGGTTAGCGCCGCATTAACTCCAATCCTTGAATATGCATCAGCATCAGATCCGGGTAAGTAAGTACCAACATGTAATCCATTAACAGCTTCAGGAATAGCCAAAGCTCTGAATGCTCGGCGAGTATCACTGGCTCCACTATTTGCAGCAGCTACTAACCGAATATTCGAGAGTTCCCAATTTTTTCCAGTAAGTTCTGCATCAAACCACCTTGCCGCTTCATCTCTCATACAGCTACGAAGAACCCCATCGCTCTCACCCGACCAGGAGGCGCACCAACATCGTCCAATGGATCAATACCAACGGTATTAATATACCCTAAAAAGTTATCAATAAAAAGATTAAGATCTTCATCTTCCCGACCATGAAATATGGGGCAGCTATACCAACGGCAGCCATATCGTATTTTGTGGATGGTTGAGAAAAGGTGGAGGAGGGTTTAATTGTCTAATTCAAAACCATTGTACTTGGATACGCAGAGCGGCTATTTGTTGAAAAAGTCGATTCCTAAGACGTCACAATGTTCGAATTCCAAAAAGAACCCGATTATTGGCATATACAAGCCGATTTCGTGCCGCATCACGCTCGCCTATAGCTCTATTACGTTCACCTATAGCTCTATTACGTTCTCCTCTCATAAGATTATATTGCTGCTGAAGACGACGATTAGTCGTCCGCATACCACCAAACTCACGTTCCAATTCAGCCAAATTAGCTTCCAAACCAGTAATAGTATCTTGTACGATATTTAGCTCATCTTGTGTAAGACCTAACAAACCTGTTTGAACCTCGAGTTCATCTTGTAATTCATCGTGTTCTTTTCGAGATCGATCGCGTTCCGCTTTTAATATATCGCGTTCTTCGTATGTTTCTCTACAGTGATGAATTAATAAATTAAGAGCATGTTTAAGACGATGGTTTGCATTTTGTATATCTCGATTAACAACCATGCGATCACTAACAGTTAAAAAATCTGTTAGATCCTTAATTACCGCAACTAATGGTATATTATTCATATCACGCAAATCCCTAGGAGGCGGTCCAGTAGGCTCTGAAGGAGTATAAATTGCAATTGGTGTCGACATCGTATTTAAACTAAGTTAGAATAAAATTCAAATGGATCTTTATGTATACAATTTGGACGAGTACATGACCGACTCGAGACAGGGTAATGAGTTTGCCCCATCATGGCCTTTCCGTCTTGCCGTAGCAGGAAGTTCTGACTCAGGTAAGACAACTATAATCATTAATTTGTTAATGGGAGACAAGAAGGCAAAGGAGGATAACGAAAGGTACATATTATGTGATGCGGAAATTCTAGTTGGCAGATACCTCGATGAACCGAAGTGGGCAGTCATACGTGATTTTTTCAAAGAAGAAGAAATTCTGTTTACCGCAGTATCCCATAGTGAGATTCCAAATGTTAAGGACTTCAACTCCACCCAGGCTACTGTGGTAATCTTCGAGGATTTGATGGATGCACCTAAAAAAACCCAGGATCTCATCACTGGATTTTTTACACACGGGCGTCATAAAAATATCTTGTGTATCTATGTGGCCCAAAGATTCTTTACCATTCCCAAGGCTATTCGTGAAAATGTGAATTATATTTCCCTACATGGAGGTCACGGAAGTTTGACCGATACTAAGAGGATCATCCGCCAGTATACAGAAGAATCAGAGTCACTAGCTCCAGTAATCGATGACCTTACTCTACAACGCGAATTTATAGTATTTGATCTTAGAAGATCCAAGAGCGATCCGTTATCTATTCGGGTTAGATGGGATACTAGTCTCAGTTCGATCTCAGTTCAATCCCCGTTCAATCCGAGTTTGAACCCAGTTCAATCCCCGTTCGATCTGAGTTTGAACCCAGTTCGATCCCTGTTCGATCCGAGTTTGAACCCAGTTCGATCGAAGTTTAGTCCTTATGGCCAGAAAGCCGTAGCTGAAGCAAAAAAGTCCTCCCAGCTAATCGAGTTTGCTCAGGAATATCCATCGCCCAAAGAGAGAAAACACCTCCTCGTATCTGGTGTTATAGCTAAGAACGCAGATACCTGGATTAAGTACGTCTTTCGGGAAGCCTACGGACTATCTGGTAAGACCCTGGGATCAGACTTCCAAAACTTCTTAGCGAAAGTACGGGATAGGACCACGAAGACTGAAATTCCAAAACCTGAGACTGTAAAAGAGTTATTCTCTCGATATGAAGTCCTGAAGTCTAGTCACCCTTTGGATAATAAAAAAATAATAGAAGGCATCGAGGTCCTTTTACAGATCTTTTCTAAGGGCCATATGGACCGTCGAGCATTACGAGTAGAGATCAATAGTATTTTGTAAGAATCTGGTTGCTTTAGCAACCCATCTCGCGAAGTTCTTCTGCAGAAGCCCTAAGAATCATGGCGCTTTTTTTACGTCCTTCGAAGTCAATCTGTAGCATCCTAGCTTTTAACTCAATAGCTCCTAAGGCTCGAGAAGCAAAGTTCTTAGTCATCGGATTTCTTACATGACTTACATAGTTCTCATAGAATGTAGTAAAGGGTTCGTCAATACCATCCGGGTATATATTCCGTAAGAACTGATATAAGGCAATTTCCCCACTGTCACATCCAATAGCTATAAGCTGTTCAAGAAGCCACTTCCTAGTATCCTCATATGAATCTCCGTCCATAATTTTCATATCCAGTCTTTGTGTGAATAATTGCGTAAAATCTGCATTACTTGCCTGACGGATAATCTGGACCAACTTATCCCTGGCAAGTCCCAAGGCTTGTAAAGGTTCACTCTCGTCACCAATCTTTTTTATAATCTGTCTATACAACACGCTGGATAATCCTCTATATGCCGCTTTCGCAGAGAATACTCCACAGTTCTGACACTGGTTTATTACGATTAATGTTGACATGGCTATTTTTCTTTGATTATTCGCTCACTTAGTATCCTTCACAATCTTTTTTATATATTGTTATCTTTAAATACCTGTCATTTGTAGAAAAAAAAATCACTGGCATTAAGGGATCAACCGTTGGAAAGACCGGAGGACCGGAGGACTGACCATTAGGAAGCGCAGTCCTTGCACAACTTGTTCGTTAAGTCACTTGGGCTTACAGGCATGAGACATTCCCTACACAACTCAATATTAAGCTCTGCAAGTCTCGGGGCATAATCCTCCAAAGTTCGTGGACGACCGGAAGGACCAGAGGAAGGTGTCCCGTTAGTCGTATCCTGCTGTAAGATAAAATCATCATATTCATATTGGTCAGCCTGAATAGCGGCCCTGATTTGTTGTATAACATTGAAAGTTAACCGCTGGCTATCAAGATTTTCCTCATTATAGCGTGTTTCATTGATGATTTTTTCTATAAGCTCCTCCTCTTCATAACGAACAAGGTAGTAGTCTTCAACTACCTCGTAGTCACTCTCAACCAGTCTATGATACGTTCTAGTACCGTGTTGAATATAGCGTCCTGTATCTGTATTTAAATATACAGGTTGTTCCTGAGGTGGAGGTGGTGCGGTTTGTCTACGGACAAGGCTTCCATCGATATAATCATGGGATTCCATAACTATTCGATTAAAGGTATCTCCACCAACACGGATTGGACGTCCGGTTATAGGATTAGTTATATAAGTGTAAGACATGTCTTTTTTCTGTATGTGTCTACATACCTAATTGTTATCTTCAATTTACAATAACCAAGTGACATCGTCATCAGTCCTTATCAAGGCAAACATGGCATAGTAGCCTTTATCTTTATTAAATTTATTTAACGAACTTACAAAAATAAAATAAAATTTTCAAAGTACAAAAAAGAAAAATAAAATTAACTAAAAACAAAACTATATAGTCTTCAAAACAGTAATAAAGCTATAAAATTAATTCGAAAAGGAAAAAATCGCATAACACTAAAACTATCCTGATCCCCCGCCTAGATATATTCCAACCTAAGAAGAAGCAACTATGCAAACAAACCAACGAACAATGCGCCCATTATTAAAATCGACACACCACCCTGCTAAAGCTGTTAGTAAGTTGCACCGTTAGACGACCCATAAAACCCGAATAGTGATTAAACCAAGGCAAACCATATTTCATCGAGTTCTTCAAATAATCAACGTCGGAGTCACGTGCGGCGTCAGAAAGGGTCGGAGGAGGTAAAGTAGAGAAAGGTAAGTACGTAGACTTTGGCAAATTAGAAGGCCGAGAAAGTTTAAGTTTTTGAGTGATATTCATCGCGTCTTCCCATTTAGATTTATCATAGGAACGCGGTAGCCAAATTCGTTTTTTGATCTTTTGGATAAAATGATTGTGGATGGCAGAGATAACCTTCATCGCAGAGTTACGTGGAATAGAAAGTTCTTCAAAAAATTCAACAAAGGATTTCGGAAGGCAGCCACGGACAAGACTATATAAAGCCCAATTTGAAGAAGAAAAGGACCAACAAGGAAAAGAAATAAATTTGTTAATAATTAAAGAGGGATCTTTTTAAATAAGATCACCAGCTTCTTGGAGTTTGTTGATAAAGTGTTTTTGATAGGCAAAGAGAATCTGTTCCATAGCGAATCGTCTACATTTGCACGTGAATAAGTGCATGAAGTCTTCCTTGGAGTTGAGACATGAACGACATGATAAAATGTCGATATACAAGTCCGGACGAATTCTTTTAAGACGTTCAAGAGTGGGTAAGTCTTCCAAAAAGAGTTTGAATTTGAATGTGCGATGAGAGGAAGCATGAGCGCGAGTAAAAGAGGCATCATGTTGAGGTTCAGAGTTCAATAAGAACCAGGTAAGATCCCAGTCAATTATGAAATCTGAAATGGAAGACAAAGTTAAAGTAAAGTTAAAACGTGATAAACACGTTAATCTATGCATCTACAACATCTGCGAATATTGCTTGAATAGGCGTCGAGGGTTGGATTCGCATAAAATATCATCATATTTTAATAAGAAATCATGAGGAGATACTTGATCCAGATCAAAAAGAAGAATGGCTGAGGAAGAAGTATGCGCAGAATTAGCCAAAGAGTCTGCGTGGTCATTGTAGAAATTACCAGAGTGACCTTTCACTTTAACAGCTGTGACCGATAAAGATTTGGATGAAATAAGATGCTCAATAATAGCCCAGAGTTCATAATTGGTAGTTTTGTAATAAAGCCTACTATTGGAATAAGAAAAAGTAGCGCATAGACGAAGACCATCTATGGCGGATTGAGAGTCAGTATAAATAGTGGCCGTTGAAGAAGGAGGAGTGACTGTAAGAGCAGCATGTATAGCTGCGATTTCAGCTCTTGTAGAAGAAGGCCAATTGTGAATAATTCCATGAGCGTGAGCAGCGATAGATTGGAAAAAACCAGCGCTATCTAGGACTTGAATCCAAGACCAACCCATTGAAACATCGGGAGTGCCAAGGTTAATTAAGGAACCATCGGTATAAAAACAATAATGGTTGTCAGGAGGAGTCGCTAACGGAGAAGCAGCAAAAGCAAAAGGAGTAGCTGAGTCCAAAGAGGGAGGAAGAGAAGGAGAAGGGAAAGTAATCACATCTTCAGGTGAAAAATTAGGTTGAATGTCCAGACGACCATAATATGTTCTTACAGTCTCGTCCAGGTCCGCCCAAGTAAAAGGAGAAGTAATAGTGGTGGTGTCATGTCTAATACGCTTCTGCGTTGTTGGAAGAAGCAAAGATCTAAGAGGGGAAAGTTTTGGGATAATACATAAAGGAGTAACATCTGTTGGATTGCTTTTAGTATGGGTAACCGGTACATGTTTAGAACAAATAGGACAAGGAGTGAGCGTGTTAACATCATTAGGTCGAGTCACACAATCAGAAGTCCAATGGACAATCTTGCAGGAATATTGCTGTTTACTGAGCTGTTTTCCAAAAAGAGGAGAGCCATCATCATCCAAAGTTATGATCCATTTCATGGATTTTCGAGAGGAACCAAAGGCGGGAACCAAGTCGATATTGGAAGGAATAGCATCAGAAGAGAACCGATCCAAAAGGAGAGAGTTGGAACCTGGAACAGTGACGCATTGGTGAATGTTATTGAACTATTTGTGTGGGAGGACACGATGACCTTTCCTGCTCGATAAATTGGATAGATAAACGTTCCAAGTAATCATATGGGTTCCTTGAGGCGTAATAAATTGTGATAGGTAATAAAGTTGCAAACTTCTAAGACGTCGGAAGTAAGATATAAAAATTTTTGGAGTCATAACGTCAAATAGGGGTGTATAACCATCGGGTATAGTAAGGTCAGACAAAGTTGAAAGTCGTGAACGCAACAACTTGAAGGGAGTGGTGGTCAGGAGAGCAATAGTGCAAGCGATATAATCCTGTTTAAAAGCAAAAAGTTTAGACCATATAGTCCAATCTTTAACTAACAATGGGGAAATAGGAATCAAAAAAGAAAATTGAATTAAACGTAATCTATATAAAAATAAATTTTTCATAAAAAGAGAAGAAGAATTAGCTAACAAAAATAAATTAGTTAAATGTGTTTGTGATTGGTGAAAAAATAAATTAATCAATCCCAAGCCTTGAGACAAGAACAGAATAGAATCAGGGAGAACACGTGAGAAATTGGCCTTGTGTTTAATCATGGAACGAATACTGCTAGTTGCCGAAGCACATTCAGGTTCAGAGAAGTGAGTGACTTGCATACGATATTCCAATTTTGGAATAAGAACGGTGTTGTGTAGGTAAACAATTTGTTTTGCAGATAATTTGGCAGGGCGAACGGTAGCAGCAAAGGAATTACATTCACGAGAAACTTGTTTCCTGACAAAATCGCGAGATCCAGCGACATTGAACCAGACGTCCAGAAAGCGGAAAGAGCTATTCATGGAGATAGGCACAATAGAAATGGAAGGAACATAGTTCAGTTCAGATAATTGCAAGTCAAACACGACTGGAGAAGGCGAAGAAACTGAAGTGGGAGGCAACGAATTAGTAATTAAAACATATTTGTTGTGATTAGCGGAAGTATTATTGATATGATAAAATTCTTCCGTAATAGAGAGCATCGATTCCATTCCAGATTTGGAAGACGAGATTAAAGTAGAATCATCCATAAAGACCAAGTTGTTGATTCGTAATCCATCTGAACTTATCTCAGTCAAGGGATTAGATAAAGAAGGAGCATGAAGTATATACGGATCCATCATTTCATTTTTGAGAACAGTCAATAAAGGGTCTATATATATGACCCAGAGTAAAGGAGAAATAACTTCGCCTTGATCTATACCAATGCGAACACGGTAAGAAGGAGTAGTTCCATGAGCGGTAAAAACGCGATTAGAGCATTTCATAAAAAGGGATAAAATAAACTTAGTAGCAGAAGCAGGAAGTTTAATGCGTTCTAAAGCGAAACGCAGCATCTTGAGATCAACCGAGTCGAAAGCTTTCGAAATATCTTGCGAAAGGATCCAAAGTGGCGAATTGTTGACATGAGCATCATGGATAATAGATTCGAGAACGACAATAGGGTCGCGACAAGAACCACCAGGGAGACCGGCGAAGTTTCCTCCTTTGAGAACATCATTTGAAGCCAAAATGGAAGCGAGACGATTATAAAAAAGTTTGACCAAAGATTTTCTAATTACTTCGAGTAGAGTAATCGGTCTTGTATTTTTGAGTTGACATTTCCACTCGTGAGGTTTGGGGATAGGGAAAACCATAGCCTGGCACCATAAATCAGGGATATCTGCAGTACGAAGACATGATTGGACCAGGATTAAGACCAAAGCAGAGGTGTTAGAACCCAGATGTTTGAGCATCTCATAAGTAATCATAGAAGGACCAGGAGCTTTATCATTAGGCATAGAAGAGACCGTAGACAACCATTCTTCTAAAGTAGGAGCATGTAATAAAGAAATATAAATAGAGGGATCCACATCATTTATAGGGTGATAAGCAAAAGACCATCGTTCAGAGAGAGCTGAAATGTTTTCTGGAGGAGATGATTTTACAGGAACGGAATTCCGGAAGTGGTTGATAACAGCGTCGTCAATATCATGTGGGTCTGTCAATAATTTTGGATGTGTAGGGTGGTCGATAAAAACACGATCCAAGGTAATACTACGTCGAGTTCTTGAGAGAGCTGAGTCAATAAATGAGGAGATGTCAGTATCAAAATTGTTATCCCTATCATCCAATTTAGCACGAATGGAAGAATCTTGAAAATCTTTTTCTTTAAGAAGAAGGAGGCCGTGAAGGGCACTGGAGATAGTCTTTAAAGAATCCAATAAAAATTTAAAATCGTCTTGCCTACAAGTGGATAAAGAAACAGGCAAAATAGGGGGAGAAGGAATAACCTTCTTATAAAGATGAAGAATTTTTTGAAGTCTAATGAAATGAGTGGACCAAGTACTTTCATATCTATTATAATAAGTAGAAGGATATTTTCGCAATAAACGTATCGAATGCAAAAGGCGACTGAGGAAACGATAATGTTGAGTTAAGGCTTCCAAATCTTTGGTCACCGTAGGTGTATGTTGATTTCCAATCGTAATGGAAGGAAGAGAGGCATTAGCAGCTTTCACGATACGAGAATGTAAATATTCGCATTGTTGGTTAATGTGCCATGTTGAAAAGGTTGACGGAGATGCGTCGCATAAAGAATCAGTACGAGCAGAAAAGGATTCCCATTGTTGAGCAGTGACTGAATCAAATTTGAATATGCGACGAGTTCGACATTAAAGTTGTTTAGCACGAGCAACCTTGACAGACGCAACCATGAGTGAATCATCAAAATAAGTGATGATAGGATTGTGATCGGAAGAACAGGTATCTTGTGCGTCAAATATATAGGAGGTGAGAGCAAAGCTTTTTAGCATCGGACAAGACCAAACATAATCTATATAAGTAACTTGGTCATCACGGTAAAAGGTGCCTAAGGAAGCAGAAGCGTTAACAGGAGAAATATCTTCATAACCATGAGATAAAAGGTGATGTAGCAAACGATAAGTTCGTTGAGTAGCAATAGAAGGACGATTAAAATAAATAGGGTAATATGTATCTAAATGCATATTGAAATCGCCACAAATGGCGTGATAAAAATTTTGTTGTTTGGTTTGCACCAATAATTGTAAAAGAATATCAATAGTATCTAATCGTAATTTAGAGTCAGAAATAGGAGGAATGTATATAACAAAAATGCGTAGTTTAACGTTGCCTTTAAAATAAAGATCAACAGATAAAATGCGTGAAGAATGTGAAACAAAATCTTGTACATGAGAAGCAAGGGATTTTTCAATAAAAAGGGAAACACCACCAGTAGATTTGACTTGTTTAGTTTTATCTATATCAGATGAAAAGACAGTATAATTAGAAAGGCGTTTAGATAAGAAATGAATTTGTTTGGGGGTCAAATGGGTATCTACAATACCACCAAAAGAAATATGTTTGATGTTGAAAAAGTTTGAAATTTGTTCAATTTTAACCTGGCTATTATGGCGAAGACCATTAACATTAAAGGATGAGATATTAAAAGAATTAGGGATAGGAGAAGAATTTAAAGTAGTAAATAAAAATTCAGATTCTGAAAAATTATAAATATCTACAAGGTTGGGTGGGTTGCGAACAAACGTATCATAATTAAAATTGTCAGACATTAGAACACAATGATAATAAAGTACGGGGAAAAGGGGTGAGAGATCAGTTATTGCGAAGGAGCTGAAGCTCGATCGGAGGGAGGACCACCAAGAGAAGCAATAAAACCTTGGATGGAACCGGTGAGCGATTGCAAAGTATCTTTAATCGCTTTTTGATCTTGAATAACTGAGTTCAATTCGTCTTGCGGGGAAGGGTTAGAAGTAGAAGCGGGAGCAGAGTGCGGAGCTTTGTTGGATGCAGATTTAGGGGAGGAGGGTTTTATAGGACCAGAAGATAAGGCAGCATTGGGATGCTGTATTAAAGTGCCAGTGGTTTCAGGAGGGTCTTCTTCCATTCGGTCAGGTTCAGAATTAAAGACAGGTGCAGAGGGAGGATTAATGCCTAGATGGGCTTCTATAGCAGAAAGTCGCTGGTTGTTAAGTTCAAGGGATGAGATGCGGGATTCCACATGAGCAACATCTAGCTGGAGGGTCTTCAAAACATTTAGAATGTCGAGAGCGGCCTCAAAAGCAGTAGAGGAATTTGGATCAGGGAGCAGAGCATGAGCATTGGATGAAAAAGAAACAGATCTATCTTTGCCTTTTCGGTTGTTAGAAGGTGTTCATCCATGAGCAGTTGAGGAGGAGTGAGCTGAACCAGAGGAGGAGGGTTTAGTATTGTTATTGTTATTACCATTATTATTAGAGCTATTGGAATTGGAATTAGAACGGTGAGCAGAGGCAGAACGATCCCGGGATTTAGAACGAGATCGAGAACAAGAATTATTACGCGGCGTTCTTTGTTGAGTGGGTCTTTGGCCAATGTTGAAACGTTCTTTAAGAGCAGCAACAGAATCACATGTACGTGAGCGACCACGGCGTTGATTAAGCGGACAGGAGGTAGGAGCACAACCGAGTTTACCACATCGGTGGCAAAGAGCTTTCGAATCGTTGGATGTACCCCATCGAAGAGTGCGACCTTGGAAACCAATAGTTTGCTCCATAGCGGCATCCATTGTTTCTTGTGAGTTGAAGGTAACATAAGCCCAAGGTTTGGGTTTATATGAATTTAAGGAAAGGGGAATATTAATAGCTTTTGCTCCATGTTCTTTAACCAAAGGAGCGAGATGGATATCTTTAGTATTAGCGGGAAGTCCAGAGAGAATTGCCACAAACGCTCTTTGAGCAGCTTTTTGATCTAAAGAGTAATGACAGGGGATGACACGTAAACAAGTGGAAAAGCAGTAAACTGCCCATTGTGTTGTAAAACGGAAGATCGCATCGGCGTGGTCATAGACGATACGGGCTTGTTGCATCTTAGCACCTTTCCTAGAATAAAGATGGAGGGCAAGTAAGTTGCCGAATTTCTTGAAGTAAGATTGGAGTTGAAGTTTAGTAATGAAGAATGGTATATCCGTGACTTGAATGGCACAGAGGTCTTCATCAGATCGGAGTTGTTTGGGATCGTACAGGTGGAATTGTAGGTCCAGAAAATCTGGGTGTGTACTACCAACACACAAGTCACGAGCCTCCGCAGTGTGAAAATGAATAATAAGACGTTTAGCGTCCCTGAACCAGTCATACGAGCCTGACCGGTATACGATTCATAAGTTTCTAAAAATAAATTGTTGACAGCTTCAATAATTGCCTTATTAGTTTTAAGTTTCTCAAGAGTTTGGGGAGCGGAGTTGGGCGCAGCCGCAGCCAGGAAATCTTGACGATTAATGGTAATGGTGGGGGAGGGATCAACAGCCTGATCGGGTGATGAATCATCATTTACATCCATATTAGGGGACGTGTTAGGGGATGAGTTATTTTCTTTGTTACGAGGTGCATGAATCGACGCGTTAGCTTCAGAGGACGCGTCTTGGCCAGGCGCAGTGGGCGCAGCAGAATTTTTCAGGGTAGAAGCATGAGTATTTTCTTGGGCAGTGCTGCGGGAATTATTTTGTTGAGGAATAGTGGTCAAAGTTGAACCAACTAAACCACCGTCAGCCGGCGCGTCGGCAACGAAATCTTCATAGTTTTCATCTATGGAGTCTTTTGTAATAATACGGGAACGTTTTTGAGAAGCGTTATCACTAACAGAATCAGAGTTGTCAGGGAGTTGTTTTTTATTATTTTTCTTTTCTTGAGGAGCAGCCTTATTACTATTAGGATTATAACTGCCGCCACCTCTTCTAGCAAGGTTTCTAGACATGTTAGAAGGTATGAGTTAGGTAAAATATAAGAGTTGTTAGTACGAAGATATAAAATTTTCTTTCCGAAAATTTTTTATCAGTCCTTATCAAGGTAAACATAGCATGAGCTTGAATTTTATTAATTAATGCTGAAGTAACTTTAGAGAAACACAGAGTGATCTAAAAAGTACCGCAACAAGTGCAGAACTAATAGAAAAACAAAGAACAAATAATCTTCCGAAATTACAAATAAGAAAAGCTAAGATTAAAAACCCCACCCTCTCTATATAAATAACTACGGCTACTCCCCCAAATATATCTCAAAATGAGTAAAGTCGACTATGCTATACGTAACCCATCTAGCGCCGTACCCACTCCTAGAATCGGTAAAGAACCTCCGAGCTACCATTAGCACTATCAAAAACGCCTAAAATTCAATTTCCCCTATTTGACTACATACTATGGATAACAAACCTATTTCACTAAGACCTCCAGGAACTTTTTAGTGTCGTGCAGTCCAGCCGATGGGGAACTTTTTAGTGTCGTGCAATCCCTGAAGGGACACCCACCACATTTCGAACGATCCCAAACGGTGGACACCCACCTCATTGCGAACAATCCATCGACCTAAGATCTACCTAGATAAGTCAATCCAATGATAGTCCATCATGTGACCACCTTGATCGGCATACTACAAAAACTGCGGTACCCAACCTGTCACCCCCTTATCACCCCAATGATGATCGATTTTAAAATTGTAACACCAAGCCACCATGACGATCAAATTTTCCAGTATCCCCCCACCCCCCAAAGAAAATAAGGTTACACCAAAAAAAATGACCAAGAAAAACAAAAAGCAAAAAATAAAGACATAAACCTCAGGAAAACTCGAAGTGCAATGAGAAAAACCTGAGTAAAATTCACCAAACATACATCTCAACTCCGTCTCCTTATTTTAGAAGACTAACTCCCCAGTTAACAACATCAACTAGCAAGAAATACGTTGGTCAGGAGCTCCTTCCAAGAAATACCGGTCCGGCCTGCGAACCACTTGGCCAGTTAGACTTTAAAGGCGTAGAAACCAAGACGCACTACTTTTCAACCTTTCAGAAAGCCCAGTGGAACGTTCGTATGGAACTGCCATTTTACAGTATTATTGGTAACTCCAAGACTCATGATAACGGTCCTAACTCAATATAAGCCGTAAGGAGTTCGGGCGAAACTAAAGACCTCAGTAATAACTTCATATAACGTCGAAAAGTCCTTTTACTATCACTCAAGGCAAAAAATCCTCATATTTTTCATCCATAACTTCATGGGAAAAAATGGGCAGAGCCCAACGGGGGAGAAAGTATGATCATCATCAGTCCTTATCAAGGCAAATATGGCATAGTAGCCTTTATCTTTATTAAATTTATTTAACGAACTTACAAAAATAAAATAAAATTTTCAAAGTACAAAAAAGAAAAATAAAATTAACTAAAAACAAAACTATATAGTCTCCAAAACAGTAATAAAGCTATAAAATTAATTCAAAGAGAAAAATCGCATAACACTAAAACTATCCTGATCCCCCGCCTAAATATATTTCAACCTAAAAAGAGGCAACTATGCAAACAAACCAACGAACAATGCGCCCATTATTAAAATCGACACACCACCCTGCTAAAGCTGTTAGTAAGTTGCACCGTTAGACGACCCATAAAGCCCGAATAGTGATTAAACCAAGGCAAACCATATTTCATCGAGTTCTTTAAATAATCAACGTCGGAGTCACGTGCGGCGTCGGAAAGGGTCGGAGGAAGTAAAGTCGAGAAAGGTAAGTACGTGGACTTTGGCAAATTTGAAGGCCGAGAAAGTTTAAGTTTATGAGTAATATTCATCACGTCTTTCCATTTAGATTTATCATAGGAGCGCGGTAGCCAAATTCGTTTTCTGATCTTTTGGATAAAGTGATTGTGGATAGCAGAGATAACCTTCATCGCAGAATTTCGTGGAATAGAAAGTTCTTCAAAAAATTCGACAAAGGATTTCAGAAGGCAGCCACGGACAAGACTATATGAAGCCCAATTTGAAGAAGAAAAGGACCAACAAGGAAGAGATTTAAATTTGTTAATAATTAAAGAGGGATCTATCTTAGCGAGATCACCAGCTTCTTGAAGTTTGTTGATAAAATAATGTTGGTAGGAGAGGAGAATCTGTTCCATAGCGATTCGTCTACATTTGCACATAAACAAGTGTATGAAATCTTCCTTGGAGTCAAGGCATGAACGACACAATAAAATGTCGATATACAAGTCCGGGCGAATTCTTTTAAGATGTTCTAAGGTAGGCAAATCTTCCAAAAAGAGTTTGAATTTGAAGGTGCGATGAGAGGAAGCATGATCACGAGTAAAAGAAGCATCATGTTGAGGTTCAGAATTTAACGAGAACCAAGTAAGATCCCAATCAATCACGAAATCTGAGATAGAAGATAAAGTAATGGTAAAGTTAAAACGCGATAAATGCGTTAATCTATGCATCCACAGCATTTGTGAATATTGCTTGAGTAGGCGTCGTGGGTTAGATTCGCATAAAATATCATCATATTTTAATAAGAAATCGTGAGGAGATACTTAATCCAGATCAGAAAGAAGAATTGCTGAAGAGGAAGTATGCGCAGAGTTGGCCAGTGAGTCCGCGTAGTCATTGTAGAAATTACCAGAGTGGCCTTTCACTTTAACGGCCGTGACGGATAAAGATTTGGATGAAATAAGATGCTCAATAATAGCCCAGAGTTCAAAATTGGTGGTCTTGTAATAAAGCCTACTATTGGAATAAGAAAAAGTAGCGCAGAGACGAAGACCGTCTATGGCAGATTGAGAGTCAGTATGAATAGTGACCGTTGAAAAGGGAGGAGTAACTGTAAGAGCAGCATGTATAGCGGCAATTTCAGCTCTTGTAGAAGAAGGCCAATTGTGAATAATTCCATGAGCATGAGCAGCGATAGATTGGAAAAAGCCAGCGCCATCGAGGACTTGAACCCAAGACCAACCCATAGAAACATCAGGAGTGCCAAGGTTGATTAAAGAACCATCGGTATAAAAACAATAATGGTTATCAGGAGGAGTCGCTAACGGTGAGGCAGCAAAAGCAAGAGGGGCAGCCGAACCCAAAGAGGGAGGAGGAGAAGGAGAAGGGAGAGTAACCACATCTTCTTGTGAAAAATTAGGTTGAATGTCCAAACGACCATAATAGGATCTTACAGTCTCGTCAAGGTCCGCCCAAGTAAGAGGAGAAGTAATAGTGGTGGTGTCATGTCTAATACGCTCCTGCGTTGTTGGGAGAATTAAAGATCTAAGAGGAGAAAGTTTTGGGATGATACATAAAGGAGTAACATCTGTTGGATTGCTTTTAGTATAGGTAACCGGTATATGTTTAGAACAACCAGGACAAGGAGTGAGCGTGATAACATCATTAGGTCGAGTTACACAATCAGAGGTCCAATGGACAATCTTGCAGGAATATTGTTGTTTACTAAGTTGTTTTCCAAAAAGAGGAGAGCCATCATCGTCCAAAGTCACGATCCATTTCATGGATTTTCTAGAAGAACCAAAGGCTGGAACTAGGTTAATATTTGAGGGGATAGCTTCAGAAGAGAATTGATCTAAGAGCAGAGAATTGGAATTTGGGACAGTGACGCATTGGTGAATATCGTTAAACCATTTATGCGGGAGGATTCGATGACCTTTCCTACTTGGTAGATTGGATAAATAAACATTCCAAGTGATCATATGGGTTCCTTGAGGTGTGATGAATTGAGATAGGTAATAAAGGTGCAAACTTCTAAGGCGTCGGAAGTAAGATACGAAAATTTTTGGAGTCATCACTTCAAATAAAGGCGTGTGACCATCAGATATGGTGAGGTCAGACGAGGTTGAAAATTGAGAACGTGACAACTTGAAAGGAGTGGTGGTCAGGAGAGCAATAGTGCAAGCGATATAATCCTGTTTAAAAGCGAAAAGTTTAGACCATATAGTCCAATCTTTAACTAACAATGGAGAAATAGGAATCAAAAAAGAA
The DNA here is from genome assembly GCF_026210795.1 of Rhizophagus irregularis. Classification (NCBI taxonomy): domain Eukaryota; kingdom Fungi; phylum Glomeromycota; class Glomeromycetes; order Glomerales; family Glomeraceae; genus Rhizophagus; species Rhizophagus irregularis. The sequence goes on along the minus strand of NC_089430.1, from coordinate 2,354,592 downwards.
AATTGAATTAAACGTAATCTATATAAAAATAAATATTTCATAAAAGAAGAAGAAGAATTAGCTAATAAAAACAAATTAGTTAAATGTGTTTGTGATTGGTGAAAAAATAAATTAATCAATCCCAAGCCTTGAGATAAAAACAAAATAGAATCAGGGAGTACTCGTGAAAAGTTGGCCTTATGTTTAACCAAGGAACGGATGCTGCTGGTTGCCGAGGTACATTCGGATTTGGAGAGGTGAGTGACTTGCATACGATATTCCAGCTTCGGAATAAGGACGGTATTGTGCAGATAAACAACTTGTTTTGCAGATAGTTTGGCAGGGCGAACGATAGCCGCGAAGGAATTGCATTCACGAGCAACTTGCTTCTTGACAAAATCACGAGAACTGGCGACATTGAACCAGACGCCCAAGAAGCGAAAAGAGCTATTCATGGAGATAGGCACAATAGAAATGGAAGGAACTTTGTTCAGTCCAGATAATTGCAAGTCAAACACGACTGGAGAAGGCGAAGAAACTGAAGTGGGAGGCAACGAATTAGTAATTAAAACATATTTGTTGTGATTAGCGGAAGTATTATTAATCTGATAAAATTCTTCTGTAATAGAGAGCATCGATTCCATTCCAGGTTTGGATGATGAAATTAAAGTGGAATCATCCATAAAGACCAAGTTGTTAATTCGTAATTCATCTGAACTAATCTCAGCCAAGGGATTAGATAAAGAAGGAGCATGAAGTATATATGGATCCATCATTTCATTCTTAAGAACAGTTAATAAAGGGTCTATATATATAACCCAAAGTAAGGGAGAGATAACTTCGCCTTGATCTATACCAATACGTACACGGTAGGAAGGTGTAGTTCCATGAGCAGTAAAAACGCGATTAGAGCGTTTCATAAAAAGAGATAAAATAAACTTGGTAGCAGAAGCAGGAAGTTTGATGCGCTCTAAAGCGAAGCGCAACATCTTGAGGTCAACCGAGTCAAAAGCCTTTGAAATATCTTGTGAAAGGATCCAAAGCGGCGATTTGTTGACATGAGCATCATGGATAATAGATTCGAGAATAACAATAGGGTCTCGACAAGAACCACCAGGGAGACCGGCGAAGTTACCTCCTTTAAAAACTTCATTCGAAGCCAAAATGGAAGCAAGACGATTATAAAAGAGTTTGACTAAAGATTTCCTGATTACTTCAAGTAAAGTAATCGGTCTTGTATTCTTGAGTTGACATTTCCAATCGTGGGGTTTAGGGATAGGAAAAACCATAGCCTGACGCCATAAATCAGGAATATCTGCGGTACGAAGACATGATTGGACAAGGATTAAAATCAAGGCAGAAGCGTTTGAACCCAGATGCTTAAGCATCTCATAGGTAATCATACAAGGACCAGGAGCTTTGTCGTTAGGCATAGAAGAGACCGTAGACAACCATTCTTCAAGAGTAGGAGGATCCATCAAAGAATCATAAATAGAAGAATCCACATTGTCCATGGGGCGATAAGCAGAAGACCATCTATCTGGGAGAACGGAAATGTTATCAGGAATAGATGATTTTATAGGAACGGAATTCTGGAAGTGGTTGATAACAGCGTCATCAATATCATGTGGGTCCGTCAACAGTTTAGGCTGTGTAGGATGATCAATGAAGACACGATCCAAGGTAATACGACGTCGAGTTCTTGAGAGAGCAGAATCAATGAATGAGGAGATGTCAGTTTCAAAATTATTATCCCTATCATCCAATTTAGCACGAATGGAAGAGTCCTGAAAATCTTTTTCTTTAAGCAAAAGGAGGCCATAAAGGGCGCTGGAGATAGTCTTTAAAGAGTCCAACAAAAATTTAAAATCGTCTTGCCTACAAGTGGATAAAGAAATAGGTAAAATAGGGGGAGAAGGAATAACCTTCTTATAAAGATGAAGAATATTTTGAAGTCGAATAAAATGAGTGGACCAAGTACGCTCATATCTGTTATAATAAGTGGAAGGATATTTTCGCAATAAGCGTATCGAATGCAAGAGACGGCTGAGGAAACGATAATGTTGAGTTAAAGCTTCCAAATCCTTAGGTATAGTAGGCGTATAATGATTTCCAACTGTGACAGAAGGAAGAGAGGCATTAGCAGCTTTTACGATACGGGAATGTAAATATTCGCATTGTTGGTTAATATGCCATGTCGAGAAAGTTGATGGCGGTACGTCGCATAGAAAATCAGCATGAGCAGAAAAGGATTCCCATTGTTGAACAGTGACTGAATCGAATTTAAATATGCGGTGAGTTTGACCTCGAAGTTGTTTAGCACGAACAACCTTGACAGACGCAGCCAGGAGTGAAACATCAAAATACGTGATGATAGGATTGTGATCAGAAGAGCAGGTGTCTTGGGCGTCAAATATATAGGAGGTAAGAGCAAAGCTTTTCAGCATAGGACAAGACCAAACATAATCTATACGAGTAACTTGGTCGTCACGGTGAAAGGTGCCTAAGGAGTCAGAAGCGTTAACAGGGATAGTTTCTTCGTAACCATGAGATAAAAGATGATGTAGCAAACGATAAGCTCGTTGGGAAGCAACAGAAGGGCGGTTAAAATAAATAGGGTAGTAGGTATCTAAGTGCATATTGAAATCGCCACAAATGGCGTGATAAAATTTCTGTTGTTTAGTTTGCACCAATAGTTGTAAAAGAAGGTCAATAGTTTCCGATCGTAATTTAGAATCAGAAATAGGGGGAATATAAATAACAAAAATACGTAATTTAACGTTGCCTTTAAAATAAAGATCAACAGATAAAATGCGTGATGAATGTGAAATGAAATCTTGTACATGGGAAGCAAGGGATTTTTCAATAAAGAGGGAAACGCCGCCAGTAGATTTAACTGGTTTAGTTTTATCAATATCAGATGAAAAGACAGTATAATTAGGAAGGCGTTTAGATAAAAAATGAATTTGTTTAGGGGATAAATGGGTATCTACAATACTACCAAAGGAAATATGTCTGAGGTTAAAAAAGTTTGAAATTTGTTCCATTTTAACTTGACTATTATGGCGAAGACCATTAACATTAAAGGATGAAATATTAAAAGAATTGGGAATAGGAGAAGAACTTAAAGTAGTAAATAAAGATTCATGTTCTGAAAATTTAAAAGTATCTACAAGGGTGGGTGGGTTGCGAACAAACGTATCATGATTAAAATTGTCAGACATTAGAACACTGTGATAATAAAGTACGGGGAGGAGAGTTGAGAAATCAGTTATTGCGAAGGAGCTGAAGCTCGATCGGAGGGAGAACCACCAAGAGAAGCAATAAAACCTTGAATGGAACCAGTGAGCGATTGTAAAGTATCTTTAATCGCTTTTTGATCTTGAATAACTGAGTTCAATTCGTCTTGCGGGAAAGAGGTAGAAGTGGAAGCGGGAGCAGAGTGTGGAGCATTGTTGGATGTAGATTTGGGGGAAGAGGAATTCTTTGCACCAGAAGATAAGGGAGCATTAGGATGTGGGATTAAGGTACCAGTAGTTTCAGGAGGGTCTTCTTCCATCCGATCAGGTTCAGAATTGACAACAGGTGCGGAGGGAGGATTGATGCCTAAATGAGCTTCTATAGCAGAAAGTCGTTAGTTGTTAAGTTCAAGGGATGAAATGCGGGATTCCACTCGTGCAACGTCTTGTTGAAGAGTTTGCAATACGTTAAGTATCTTAAGGGCAGCCTCAAGGGCATTAGAAGTATTTGAGTCTGGGAGTGGAGCACGAGCATTGGATGAAAAGGAAACAGATCTATCTTTGCCTTTTCGATTATTGGAAGGTGTACGTCCATGAGCAGATGAAGAGGAGTTAACTAAACCAGAGGAGGGTTTAGTAATGTTATTGTTATTATTGTTATTATCGTTATTATTAGGACGATTAGGATTTGAATTAGAACGCTGAGCAGAGACAGAACGATCCCGAGATTTCGATCGAGATCGAGACTGAAAATTATTATGCAGAGTTCTTTGCTGAGCAGGTCGTTGGCCAATGTTGAAACGTTCTTTAAGGGCAGCAACAGGGTCACGTGTACGCGAATGACCGCGACGTTGATTGAGTGGGCAGGAGGTAGGAGCACAACCTAGTTTGCCACATCTGTGGCAAAGGGCTTTCGAATCATTGGATGTACCCCATCGCAGAGTACGACCTTGGAAACCAATAGTTTGTTCTATAGCGGCGTCCATTGTCTCTTGTGAGTTAAAGTAACATAAGCCCAAGGCTTAGGTTTATACGAATTTAGGGAAAGAGGAATGTCAATAGCTTTGGCTCCATGTTCTTTGACTAACGGAGCGAGGTGGATATCTTTAGTGTTAGCAGGGAGACCAGAGAGAATTGCAACGAATTCACGACGAGCAGCTTTATGCTCCACAGAATAATAACAGGGAGTAACACGTAAACAAGTGGAAAAACAGTAGACTGCCCATTGGGTCGTAAAACGGGAAATAGCATCAGCATGATCGTAAACAATGCGTGCTTGTTGCATTTTGGCACCTTTCCTTGAATAAAGATGAAGGGATAGCAAATTGCCAAATTTCTTGAAGTAGGATTGGAGCTGCGGTTTAGTAATAAAGAACGGTATATCTGTAACTTGAATGGCACGGAGGTCTTCATCGGACCGGAGTTGTTTGGAATCGTACAGATGGAATTGTAGGTCCGGAAAATCAGAGTGTGTGCTACCAACACACAAGTCACGAGCCTCCGCAGTGTGAAAATGAATGATGAGACGTTTAGCGTCCCCTGAACCAGTCATACGAGCCCGACCGGTGTACGATTCATAGGTTTCTAAAAATAAATTGTTGACGGCATCAATGATTGCCTTATTAGTTTTAAGTTTCTCAAGAGTTTGGGGAGCAGAGTTGGGCGAAGCCGCAGCCAGGAAATCTTGACGATTAATAGTAATAGTAGGGGAGGGATCGATAGCCTGATCGGGCAATGTACCATCATTTACGTCCATATTAAGGGACGCGTTAGGGGATGAGTTATTTTCTTTGTTTCGAGGTGCATGAATAGACGCGTTAGCTCCAGAGGACGCGTCTTGGCCAGGCGCAGTAGGCACAGCAGAATTATTCGGGGTAGAAGCTTGAGTATTTTCTTGAGAGGTGCTGCGGGAATTATTTTGTTGAGGAATAGCGGTCGAAGTTGAACCAACTAAACCACCGTCAGCCGGCGCGTCAGCAACGAAATCTTCATAGTCTTCATCCATGAAGTCTTTTGTAAGTATACAGGAACGTTTTTGAGAATTATTATCACTATCAGAACCAGAGTTATCAGAGAGCTGTTTTTTATTATTTTTCTTTTCTTGACGAGCAGCCTTATTACTGTTGGGATTATAGCTGCCGCCACCTCTTCTAGCAAGGTTTCTAGACATGTTAGAAGGTATGAGTTGGGTAAAATATAAGAGTTGTTAGTACGAAGATATAAAATTTTCTTTCCGAAAATTTTTGGTCAATAGATCGGTGGTAAGAGATCTATCAGTCCTTATCAGTCCTTATCAAGGCAAATATGGCATAGTAGCCTTTATCTTTATTAAATTTATTCAACGAACTTACAAAAATAAAATAAAATTTTCAAAGTACAAAAAAGAAAAATAAAATTAACTAAAAACAAAACTATATAGTCTCCAAAACAGTAATAAAGCTATAAAATAATTCAAAAAGAAAAATCGCATAACATTAAAACTATCCTGATCCCCCGCCTAAATATATTTCAACCTAAGAAGAGGCAACTATGCAAACAAACCAACGAACAATGCGCCCATTGTTAAAATCGACACACCACCCTGCTAAAGCTGTTAGTAAGTTGCACCGTTAGACGACCCATAAAACCCGAATAGTGATTAAACCAAGGCAAACCATATTTCATCGAGTTCTTTAAATAATCAACGTCGGAGGCACGTGCGGCGTCGGAAAGGGTCGGAGGAGGTAAAGTTGAGAAAGGTAAGTACGTAGACTTTGGCAAATTTGAAGGCCGAGAAAGTTTGAGTTTATGAGTAATATTCATCGTGTCTTCCCATTTAGATTTATCATAGGAGCGCGGTAGCCAAATTCGTTTTCTAATCTTTTGGATAAAGTGATTGTGGATAGCAGAGATAACCTTCATCGCAGAGTTACGTGGAATAGAAAGTTCTTCAAAGAATTCGACAAAGGATTTCGGAAGGCAGCCACGGACAAGGCTATATGAAGTCCAATTTGAAGAAGAAAAGGACCAACAAGGAAGAGATTTAAATTTGTTAATAATTAAAGAGGAATATTTCTTAACGAGATCACCAGCTTCTTGAAGTTTGTTGATAAAGTGATGTTGGTAGGAGAGGAGAATCTGTTCCATAGCGATTCGTCTACATTTGCACATAAACAAGTGCATGAAATCTTCCTTGGAGTCAAGGCACGAATGACACAATAAGATGTCAATATACAAGTCCGGGCGAATTCTTTTAAGATGTTTCAAGGTAGGCAAATCTTCCAAAAAGAGTTTGAATTTGAAGGTGCGATGAAAGGAAGCATGAGCACGAGTAAATGAAGCATCATGCTGAGGTTCAGAATTTAGCGAGAACCAGGTAAGATCCCAATCAATCACGAAATCTGAGATAGAGGATAAAGCAATGGTAAAGTTAAAACGCGATAAACGCGTTAATCTATGCATCCACAGCATTTGCGAATATTGCTTAAATAGGCGTCGTGGGTTGGATTCGCATAAAATATCATCATATTTTAATAAGAAATCGTGAGGAGATACTTGATCCAGATCAGAAAGAAGAATTGCTGAAGAAGAAGTATGCGCAGAGTTGGCCAGAGAGTCCGCGTAGTCATTATAGAAATTACCAGAGTGACCTTTCACTTTAATAGCCGTGACGGATAAAGATTTGGAGGAAATGAGACGTTCAATAATAGCCCAGAGTTCAAAATTGGTGGTCTTGTAATAAAGCCTACTATTGGAATAAGAAAAGGTAGCACATAGACGAAAACCATCTATGGCAGATTGAGAGTCAGTATGAATAGTAACCGTTGAAAACGGAGGAGTGACTGTAAGAGCAGCATGTATAGCGGCGATTTCAGCTCTTGTAGAAGAAGGCCAATTGTGAAAAATTCCATGAGCGTGAGCAGCGATAGATTGGAAAAAACCAGCGCCATCAAGGACTTGTACCCAAGACCAACCCATAGAAACATCAGGAGTGCCAAGGTTAATTAAAGAACCATCAGTATAAAAACAATAATGATTATCAGGAGGAGTCGCTAACGGTGAGGCAGCAAAAGCAAGAGAGGCAGCTGAACCCAAGGAGGGAGAAGGAGAAGGAGAAGGGAGAGTAACCACATCTTCTTGTGAAAAATTAGGTAGAATGTCCAAACGACCATAATAGGATCTTACAATCTCGTCAAGGTCCGCCCAGGTAAAAGGAGAAGTAATAGTGGTGGTGTCATGTCTAATACGCTCCTGCGTTGTTGGGAGAAGTAAAGATCTAAGAGGAGAAAGTTTTGGGATGATACATAGAGGAGTAACATCTGTTGGGTTGCTTTTAGTATGGGTAACCGGTACATGTTTGGAACAACCGGGACAAGGAGTAAGCGTGATAATATCATTAGGTCGAGTCACACAATCAGAGGTCCAATGGACAATCTTGCAGGAATATTGTTGTTTGCTAAGTTGTTTTCCAAAAAGAGGAGAGCCATCTTCGTTTAAAGTCACGATCCATTTCATGGATTTTCTAGAGGAGCCAAAGGCTGGAGCCAAATCAATGTTTGAAGGGATAGCTTCAGAAGAAAATTGATCCAAGAGCAGAGAATTGGAATTTGGAACAGTGACGCATTGGTGGATGTCATTGAACCATTTATGCGGGAGGACTCGATGGCCTTTCCTACTTGATAGATTGGATAAATAAACATTCCAAGTGATCATATGGGTTCCTTGAGGCGTGATGAATTGAGATAGGTAATAGAGTTGCAAACTTCTTAGACGTCGGAAGTAAGATATAAAAATTTTTGGAGTCATCACTTCAAATAAAGGCGTGTGACCATCAGGTACGGTGAGGTCAGACGAGGTTAAAAATCGAGAACGTGACAACTTGAAAGGAGTGGTGGTCAGGAGAGCAATAGTGCAAGCGATATAATCCTGTTTAAAAGCGAAAAGTTTAGACCATAAAGTCCAATCTTTAACTAACAATGGAGAAATGGGAATCAAAAAAGAAAATTGAATTAAACGTAATCTATATAAAAATAAATTTTTCATAAAAAAAGAAGAATAATTAGCCAATATAAACAAATTAGTTAAATGTGTTTGTGATTGGTGAAAAAATAAATTGATCAATCCCAAGCCTTGAGATAAAAACAAAATGGAATCTGGGAGTACACGTGAAAAATTGGCCTTATGTTTAACCAAGGAACGGATACTGCTGGTTGCCGAGGCACATTCAGATTCAGAGAGGTGAGTGACTTGCATGCGATATTCCAATTTCGGAATAAGGACAGTGTTGTGTAAATAAACTACTTGTTTAGCAGATAATTTGGCAGGACGAACGGTAGTAGCGAAAGAGTTACATTCTCGAGCAACTTGCTTTCTGACAAAATCACGAGATCCAGCGACATTGAACCAGATGCCCAGGAAGCGGAAAGAACTATTCATGGAAATAGGCACAATAGAAATGGAAGGAACTTTGTTCAGTCCAGATAATTGCAAGTCAAACACGACTGGAGAAGGCGAAGGAGCTGAAGTGGGAGGCAACGAATTAGTAATTAAAACATATTTGTTGTGATTAGCGGAAGTATTATTGATCTGATAAAATTCTTTCATAATAGAAAGCATCGATTCCATTCCAGATTTAGATGACGAAATTAAAGTGGAATCGTCCATAAAGACCAAGTTGTTGATGCGTAATCCATCTGGACTTGTCGCAGCCAAGGGATTAGATAAAGAAGGAGCATGAAGTATATATGGATCCATCATTTCATTCTTAAGAACAGTCAATAAAGGGTCTATATATATAACCCAGAGTAAAGGAAAGATAACTTCGCCTTGATCTATACCAATACGAACGCGGTAAGAAGGTGTAGTTCCATGAGCAGTAAAAACGCGATTAGAGCGTTTCATAAAAAGGGATAAAATAAACTTGGTAGCAGAAGCAGGAAGTTTAATGCGTTCTAAAGCAAAATGCAACATCTTGAGATCAACCGAGTCGAAAGCCTTCGAAATATTTTGTGAAAGGATCCAAAGCGGCGATTTGTTGACATGAGCATCATGGATAATAGATTCCAGGACGACAATAGGGTCGCGACAAGAACCACCAGGGAGACCGGCGAAGTTTCCTCCTTTGAGAACTTCATTCGAAGCCAAAATGGAAGTGAGACGATTATAAAAGAGTTTGACCAAAGATTTTCTAATTACTTCAAGTAAAGTAATAGGTCTTGTATTCTTGAGTTGACATTTCCATTCGTGAGGTTTAGAGATAGGGAAAACCATAGCTTGACGCCATAAATCAGGAATGTCTGCAGTGTGGAAACATGATTGGACCAGGATTAAAACCAGAGCAGAAACGTTTGAACCCAGATGCTTAAGCATCTCATAAGTAATCATAGAAGGACCAGGAGCTTTGTCGTTAGGCATAGAAGAGACCGTAGACAACCATTCTTCAAGAGTAGGAGGATTCAACAAAGAATCATAAATAGAAGAATTCACATCATCCATAGGGCGATAAGCAGAAGACCATTTTTCAGGAAGAGCTGAAATGTTATCAGGAGGAGATGATTTAATAGGTACGGAATTCTGGAAGTGGTTGATAATAGCGTCATCAATATCATGCAGGTCCGTTAGAAGTTTAGGTTGTGTAGGGTGGTCGATAAAGATACGATCCAAAGTGATACGACGTCGAGTCCTTGAGAGAGCTGAATTAATGAATGAGGAAATATCAGATTCAAAATTGTTGTCCCTATCATCCAATTTGGCACGAATGGAGAATCTTGAAAATCTTTTTCTTTAAGAAGAAGGAGGCCATAAAGGGCACTGGAAATAGTCTTTAAGGATTCTAATAAAGAATTAAAACCGTTTTGCCTACATGTGGTTAAAGAAGTAGGTAAAATAGGGGGGAAGGAATAACCTTCTTATAAAGATGAAGAATTTTCTGAAGTCGAATGAAATGAATGGACCAAACATGTTCATATCTATTAAAATATGTGGAAGGATATTTGCGCAATAAGCGTATCGAATGCAAAAGACGGCTGAGGAAACGATAATGTTGAGTTAAATTTTCCAAATCTTTAGGCACCGTAGGTGTGTGTTGATTACCGACCGTGACAGATGGAAGAGAAGCATTAGCAGCTTTCACAATACGAGAATGTAAGTATTCACATTGTTGATTGATGTGCCATGTTGAAAAAGTAGAAGGAAGAACGTCGCAAAATGAGTCAGTGTGAGTGGAAAAAGATTCCCATTGTTGAGTAGTGACTGAATCAAATTTGAAAATGCGGCGAGTTCGGCGTTGAAGTTGTTTAGCACGAGCAACCTTGATAGACGCAGCCAAGAGTGAATCATCAAAATACGTGATGATAGGATTGTGATCAGAAGAGCAGGTATCATGGGCGTCGAATATGTAGGAAGTGAGAGCAAAGCTTTTTAGCATTGGGCAAGACCAAACATAGTTTATGCGAGTAATCTGGTCATCACGGTGGAAGGTGCCTAGGGAATCAGAAGCATTAACAGGAATGGTTTCTTCATAACCATGAGATAAAAGATGATGCAACAAACGATAAGACCGTTGAGAAGCAACAAAAGGGCGGTTAAAATAAATAGGATAATAAGTATCTAAGTGCATATTAAAATCGCCACAAATGGCGTGATAAAAATTTTGTTGTTTAGTTTGCACTAATAATTGTAAAAGGAGATCAATAGTTTCAGATCGTAATTTAGAATCAGAAATAGGAGGGATATATATAACAAAAATACGCAATTTAATGTTGCCTTTAAAATAAAGGTCAATAGATAAAATGCGTGATGAATGTGAAACAAAATCTTGTACATGGGAAGGAAGGGATTTTTCAATAAAAAGGGAAACGCCGCCAGTAGATTTAACTGGTTTAGTTTTATCAATATCAGATGAAAAGACAGTATAATTAGGAAGGCGTTTAAATAAAAAATGAATTCGTTTGGGGAATAAATGGGTATCTACGATACCACCAAAGGAAATATGTTTGAGGTTGAAAAAGTTTGAAATTTGTTCAATTTTAACTTGACTATTATGGCGAAGACCATTAACATTAAAGGATGAAATATTAAAAGAATTAGGGATAGGAGAAACATTTAAGGTAGTAAATAAAGATTCATGTGCTGAAAAATTATAAATATCTACAGAGTTGGGGGGGTTTCGAACAAACGTATCATAATCAAAATTGTCAGTCATTAGAACACAATGATAATTATAAACGGGGAGGAGAGTTGAGAAATCAGTTATTGCGAAGGAGCTGAAGCTCGATCGGAGGGAGAACCACCAAGAGAAGCGATAAAACCTTGAATGGAACCAGTGAGCGATTGCAAAGTATCTTTAATCGCTTTTTGATCTTGAATAACCGAGTTCAATTCTTCTTGCGGGGAAGGGGTAGAAGTGGATGTAAGAGTTGAGTGCGGAACATTATTGAGTGTAGATTTGGGGGAAGAGGAATTCTTTGCACCAGAAGATAAGGGAGCATTGGGATGTGGGATTAAGATACCAGTAGTTTCAGGAGGGTCTTCTTCCATCCGATCAGGTTCAGAATTGACAACAGGAGCGGAGGGAGGATTGATGCCTAAATGGGCTTCAATAGCAGATAACCGTTGATTGTTAAGTTCAAGATTTGAGATGCGGGATTCCACACGAGCAACATCTTGTTGGAGATTCTTTAAAACATTAAGAATCTTAAGGGCAGCCTCAAGAGCATTAGGAGAATTCGGATCCGGGAGTGGAGCACGAGCATTGGACAAAAAAGAAACAGATCTATCTTTGCCTTTTCGATTATTGGAAGGCGTGCGTCTATGAGCAGTTGAGGAGGAGTTAACTGGACCAGAGGAGGAGGGTTTAGTATTGTTAGAGCTATTATTATTATTATTAGAGCGGTTAGAGTTTGAATTCGGACGTTGAGCAGAGGCAGAACGATCTCGGGATTTAGAGCGAGAGCGAGACTGAGAATTATTACGCGGAGCTTTTTGTTGAGCAGGTCTTTGGCCAATGTTGAAACGTTCTTTAAGGGCGGCAACAGGGTCGCGTGTACGTGAGCGTCCGCGGCGTTGATTGAGCGGGCAGGAGGTAGGAGCACAACCGAGCTTACCACATCTGTGGCAGAGGGCTTTCGAATCATTGGAAGTACCCCACCGAAGAGTACGACCTTGGAATCCAATTGTTTGTTCCATAGCGGCATCCATTGTCGCTTGTGAATTGAAAGTAACATAAGCCCATGGTTTAGGTTTATAGGAGTTTAGAGAAAGAGGAATGTTAATAGCTTTAGCTCCATGTTCTTTAACTAACGGAGCGAGATGGATATCTTTAGTGTTAGCAGGGAGTCCAGAGAGGACAGCAACAAATTCACGACGAGCAGCTTTTTGATCCACTGAATAGTGACAGGGAGTAACGCGCAAACAGGTGGAAAAACAATAAACTGCCCACTGGGTGGTAAAATGGGCGATGGCATCGGCATGATCATAAATGATGCGGGCTTGTTGCATTTTGGCACCTTTCCTTGAATAGAGATGAAGGGATAGCAGATTGCCAAATTTCTTGAAATAGGATTGTAGTTGGGGTTTAGTAATGAAGAACGGTATATCCGTGACTTGGATTGCACGGAGGTCTTCATCGGACCGGAGCTGTTTGGGATCGTACAAGTGGAATTGTAGGTCTGGAAAATCGGAGTGTGTAGAACCAATACACAAGTCTCGAGCCTCCGCAGTATGGAAGTGAATGATGAGACGTTTAGCGTCCCCTGAACCAGTCATACGAGCCCGGCCGGTATATAATTCATATGTTTCTAAAAACAAATTGTTAACGGCATCAATGATTGCCTTATTAGTTTTAAGGTTCTCAAGAGTTTGGGGAGCGGAGTTGGGCACAGCCGCAGCCAGGAAATCTTGACGATTAATGGTAATAGTAGGGGAGGGATTGACAGCCTGATCGGGCGATGTATCATCATTTACGTCCATATTAGGGGACGCGTTAGGGGATGAGTTAATTTCTTTGTTTCGAGGTGCATAAATAGACGCGTTAGCTCCAGAGGACGCGTCTTGGCCAGGCGCAGTAGGCGCAGCAGAATTATTCGGGGAAGAAGCTTGAGTATTTTCTTGGGTGGTGCTGCGGGAATTATTTTGTTGAGGAATAGCGGTCGAAGTTGAACCAACTAAACCACCGTCAGCTGGCGCGTCGGCAACGAAATCTTCATAGTCTTCATCCATGGAGTCTTTTGTAAGTATACGGGAACGTTTTTGAGAATTATTATCACTATCAGAACCAGAGTTATCGGAGAGTTGTTTTTTATTATTTTTCTTTTCTTGACGAGCAGCCTTATTACTGTTAGGGTTATAGCTGCCGCCACCTCTTCTAGCAAGGTTTCTAGACATGTTAGAAGGTATAAGTTGGGTAAAATATAAGAGTTGTTAGTACGAAGATATAAAATTTTCTTTCCGAAAATTTTTGGTCAATAGATCAGCGGTAAGAGATCTATATATCAGTCATCAGTCCTTATCAAGGCAAACATGGCATAGTAGCCTTTATCTTTATTAAATTTATTTAACGAACTTACAAAAATAATATAAAATTTTCAAAGTACAAAAAAAGAAAAATAAAATTAACTAAAAACAAAACTATATAGTCTCCAAAACGGTAATAAAGCTATAAAATTAATTCAAAAAGGAAAAAATCGCATAACACTAAAACTATCCTGATCCTCCGCCTAGATATATTCCAACCTAAGAAGAAGCAACTATGCAAACAAACTAACGAACAATGCGCCCATTGTTAAAATCGACACACCACCCTGCTAAAGCTGTTAGTAAGTTGCACCGTTAGACGACCCATAAAACCCGAATAGTGATTAAACCAAGGCAAACCATATTTCATCAAGTTCTTTAAATAATCAACGTCGGAGTCACGTGCGGCGTCGGAAAGGGTCGGAGGAGGTAAAGTTGAGAAAGGTAAGTACATGGACTTTGGCAAATTTGAAGGCCGAGAAAGTTTGAGTTTATGAGTAATATTCATCGCGTCTTCCCATTTAGATTTATCATAGGAGCGCGGTAGCCAAATTCGTTTTCTGATCTTTTGGATAAAGTGATTGTGGATAGCAGAGATAACCTTCATCGCGGAATTTCGTGGAATAGAAAGTTCTTCAAAAAATGTGACAAAGGATTTCGGAAGGCAGCCACGGACAAGGCTATATGAAGTCCAATTTGAAGAGGAAAAGGACCAACAAGGAAGAGATTTAAATTTGTTAATAATTAGAGACGGATCTTTGTTAACAAGATCACCAGCTTCTTGAAGTTTGTTAATAAAGTGATGTTGGTAGGAGAGGAGAATCTGTTCCATAGCGATTCGTCTACATTTGCACATAAATAAGTGCATGAAATCTTCCTTGGAGTCGAGGCATGAACGACATAATAAGATGTCGATATACAAGTCCGGGCGGATTCTTTTAAGATGTTCCAAGGTAGGTAAATCTTCCAAAAAGAGTTTGAATTTGAAGGTTCGATGAGAGGAAGCATGAGCACGAGTAAAAGAAGCATCATGCTGAGGTTCAGCATTTAACGTGGACCAGGTAAGATCCCAATAGATTACGAAGTCTGAGATGGAAGATAAAGCAATGGTAAAGTTAAATCGCGATAAACGCGTTAATCTATGCATCCACAGCATTTGCGAATATTGCTTGAATAGGCGTCGTGGGTTAGATTCGCATAAAACATCATCATAATTTAATACGAAATCGTGAGGAGATACTTGATCCAGATCAGAAAGAAGAATTGCTGAAGAGGAAGTATGCGCAGAGTTGGCTAATGAGTCCGCGTAGTCATTGTAGAAATTACCAGAGTGACCTTTCACTTTAACGGCAGTGACGGATAAAGATTTGGATGAAATGAGACGTTCAATAATAGCCCAAAGTTCAAAATTGGTGGTCTTGTAATAAAGCCTACTATTGGAATAAGAAGAAGTAGCACATAGACGAAGACCATTTATGGCAGATTGAGAGTCAGTATGAATAGTGACCGTTGAAAAGGGAGGAGTCACAGTAAGAGCAGCATGTATAGCGGCGATTTCAGCCCTTGTAGAAGAAGGCCAATTGTGAATAATTCCATGAGCGTGAGCAGCGATAGATTGGAAAAAGCCAGCGCCATCAAGGACTTGAACCCAAGACCAACCCATAGAAACATCAGGAGTGCCAAGGTTAATTAAAGAACCATCGGTATAAAAACAATAGTGGTTATCAGGAGGAGTCGCTAACGGTAAGGCAGCAAAAGCAAGAGGGGCAGCCGAACCCGAAGAGGGAGGAGGAGAAGGAGAAGGGAGAGTAGCCACAGCATCTTGTGAAAAATTAGGTTGAATGTCCAAACGACCATAATAGGATCTTACAGTCTCGTCAAGGTCCGCCCAAGTAAAGGGAGAAGTAATATTGGTGGTGTCATGTCTAATACGCTCCTGCGTTGTTGGGAGAAGTAAAGATCTAAGAGGAGAGAGTTTTGGGATGATACATAAAGGAGTAACATCTGTTGGATTGCTTTTAGTATGGGTAACCGGTACATGTTTAGAACAACCGGGACAAGGAGTAAGCGTGATAACATCATTAGGTCGAGTTACACAATCAGAGGTCCAATGGACAATCTTGCAGGAATATTGTTATTTACTGAGCTGTTTTCCAAAAAGAGGAGAGCCATCATCATCCAAAGTTACGATCCATTTCATGGATTTGTGAGAGGAACCAAAGGCGGGGAGCAAGTCGATATTGGAAGGAATAGCATCAGAAGAAAACCGATCCAAAAGGAGAGAATTGGAACCTGGAGTAGTGACGCGTTGATGAATGTCATTGAACCATTTGTGCAGGAGGACACGATGACCTTTCTTGCTCGATAAATTGGATAGATAAACGTTCCAAGTAATCATATGGGTTCCTTGAGGCGTAATAAATTGTGATAGGTAATAAAGTTGCAAACTTCTAAGACGTCGGAAGTAAGATATAAAAATTTTTGGAGTCATAACATCATATAAAGGTGTATGACCGTTGGATATAGTAAGGTCAGGCAAAGTTGAAAGTCGTGAACGCAACAACTTGAAGGGAGTGGTGGTCAGGAGAGCAATAGTGCAAGCGATATAATCCTGTTTAAAAGCGAAAAGTTTAGACCATAAAGTCCAATCTTTAACTAACAATGGAGAAATGGGAATCAAAAAAGAAAATTGAATTAAACGTAATCTATATAAAAATAAATTTTTCATAAAAAAAGAAGAAGAATTAGCTAATAAAAACAAATTAGTTAAATGTGTTTGTGATTGGTGAAAAAATAAATTAATCAATCCCAAGCCTTGAGATAAAAACAAAATAGAATCTGGGAGTACACGTGAAAAATTGGCCTTATGTTTAACCAAGGAACGGATACTGCTGGTTGCCGAGGCACATTCAGATTCAGAGAGGTGAGTGACTTGCATGCAATATTCCAATTTCGGAATAAGGACGGTATTGTGTAAATAAACTACTTGTTTAGCAGATAATCTGGCAGGGCGAACGGTAGCAGCAAAGGAATTGCATTCACGAGCAACTTGTTTCCTGACAAAATCGCGAGATCCAGCGACATTGAACCAGACGCCCAGGAAGCAGAAAGAACTATTCATGGAAATAGGCACAATAGAAATGGAAGGAACTTTGTTCAGTCCAGATAATTGCAAGTCAAACACGACTGGAGAAGGCGAAGAAACTGAAGTGGGAGGCAACAAATTAGTAATTAAAACATATTTGTTGTGATTAGCGGAAGTATTATTGATTTGATAAAATTCTTCCGTAATAGAAAGCATTGATTCCATTCCAGATTTGGATGACGAAATTAAAGTAGAGTCATCCATAAAGACCAAATTATTGATACGTAATCCATCTGAATTAGTCTGAGCCGAAGGATTGATTAAAGAGGGAGCATGAAGCGTATATGGATCCATCATTTCTTTTTTGAGAACAGTCAATAAAGGGTCTATATATATGACCCAGAGTAAAGGAGAGATAACTTCGCCTTGATCTATACCAATGCGAACACGGTAAGAAGGAGTAGTTCCATGAGCAGTAAAAATGCGATTAGAGCGTTTCATGAAGAGGGATAAAATAAACTTGGTAGCAGAAGCAGGAAGTTTAATGCGATCTAGAGCGAAACGCAACATCTTGAGATCAACCGAGTCGAAAGCCTTTGAAATATCTTGCGAAAGGATCCAAAGCGGCGATTTGTTGACATGAGCATCATGGATAATAGATTCCAGAATGACAATAGGGTCGCGACAAGAACCACCTGGAAGACCGGTGAAGTTACCTCCTTTGAGAACTTCATTTGAAGCCAAAATGGAAGCGAGACGATTATAAAAAAGTTTGACCAAAGATTTTCTAATTACTTCGAGCAGAGTAATAGGTCTTGTATTCTTTAGTTGACATTTCCATTCGTGAAGTTTAGGGATAGGAAAGACCATAGCCTGGCGCCATAAATCAGGAATATCTGCGGTACGAAGACATGATTGGACAAGGATTAAAACCAAAGCAGAAGCGTTTGAACCCAGATGCTTAAGCATCTCATAAGTAATCATGGAAGGACCAGGAGCTTTGTCATTAGGCATTGAAGAGACCGTAGACAACCACTCTTCGAGAGTAGGAGGATCCAATAAAGAATTGTAAATTGAAGAATCCACATCGTCCATAGGGTGATAAGCAGAAGACCATCTTTCAGGAAGAGTTGAAATGGTATCTGGAGGAGATGATTTAATAGGTACGGAATTCTGGAAGTGGTCGATAACAGCGTCGTCAATATCATGCGGATCTGTCAATAATTTTGGATGTGTAGGGTAGTCGATAAACACACGATCCAAGGTAATACGACGTCGAGTTCTTGAAAGAGCAGAATCAATAAATGAAGAGATGTCAGTTGCAAAATTGTTATCCCTATCATCCAATTTAGCACGAATGGAAGAATCTTGAAAATCTTTTTCTTTAAGGAGAAGGAAGCCATAAAGGGCACTAGAAATAAGCTTTAATGAGTCTAATAGAAATTTAAAATCGTCTTGCCTACAAATGGATAAAAAACGGCAAATAGGCAAAATAGGGGGAGAAGGAATAACCTTCTTATAAAGATGTAGAATATTTTGAAGTCTAATGAAATGGGTGGACCAAGTACGTTCATATCTATTATAATAAGTAGAAGGATATTTTCGCAATAAACGTATCGAATGCAAAAGACGGCTGAGGAAACGATAATGTTGAGTTAAGGCTTCCAAATCCTTGGGCATCGTGGGTGTATGCTGATTACCAACTATAACAGATGGAAGGGAAGCATTAGCAGCTTTCAATATACGAGAATGTAAATATTCGCATTGTTGATTAATATGCCATGTTGAGAAGGTTGATGGCGGTACGCCGCATAAAGAGTCAGTATGAGTAGAGAAGAATTCCCATTGTTGATCAGTCACTGAATCAAATTTGAATATGCGGCGAGTTCGACGTTGAAGTTGTTTAGCGCGAGCAACCTTGATAGACGCAAACAAGAGTGAATCATCGAAATAAGCGATGATGGGATTATGATCAGAAGAGCAGGTGTCTTGGGCGTCAAATATATAGGAGGTGAGAGCAAAGCTTTTAAGCATTGGACAAGACCAAACATAGTCTATACGAGTAACTTGATCGTCACGGTGAAAAGTGCCTAAGGAATCAGAAGCGTTAACAGGAATAGTTTCTTCATATCCATGAGATAAAAGATGATGTAGCAAACGATAAGTTCGTTGGGAAGCAACAGAAGGGCGGTTAAAATAAATAGGATAATAGGCATCTAAATGCATATTGAAATCGCCACAAATGGCGTGATAAAAATTTTGTTGTTTAGTTTGCACTAATAATTGTAAAAGGAGATCAATAGTTTCAGATCGTAATTTAGAATCAGAAATAGGGGGGATGTAAATAACAAAAATACGCAATTTAACGTTGCCTTTAAAATAGAGGTCAACAGATAAAATACGTGAAGAATGTGAAACAAAATCTTGTACATGGGAAGCAAGAGATTTTTCAATAAAAAGGGAAACGCCACCAGTAGATTTGACTTGTTTGGTTTTATCTATATCAGATGAAAAGACAGTATAATTAGGAAGGCGTTTAGAGAGAAAATGAAGTCGTTTAGGGGATAAATGGGTATCTACGATACCACCAAAGGAAATATGTTTAAGGTTGAAAAAGTTGGAAATTTGTTCAATTTTAACTTGGCTATTATGTCGAAGGCCATTAATATTAAAGGATGAAATATTAAAGGAATTGGGGATAGGGGGGAATTTAATGTAGTAAATAAAGATTCATGTTCTGAAAAATTATAAGTATCTACAGGATTGGGTGGGTTTCGAACAAACGTATCATAATTAAAATTGTCAGACATTAGAACACTATGATAATAAAGTACGGGGAAAGGAGGTGAGAAATCAGTTATTGCGAAGGAGCTGAAGCTCGATCGGAGGGAGAACCACCAAGAGAAGCAATAAAACCTTGGATGGAACCAGTGAGCGATTGTAAAGTATCTTTAATCACTTTTTGATCTTGAATAACGGAGTTCAATTCGTCTTGCGGGGAAGGGTTAGAAGTGAATGCGGAAGCAGAGTGTGGGGCTTTGTTGGATGTAGATGCAGAGAAAGAGGATTTCATTGAACCAGCAGATAAAGGAGCATTGGGATGCTGGATTAAGGTGCCAGTGGTTTCAGGAGGGTCTTCTTCCATTCGATCAGGTTCAGTATTAACGACAGGTGCAGAGGGAGGATTGATGCCTAAATGGGCTTCAATAGCAGATAGCCGTTGATTGTTAAGTTCAAGATTTGAAATGCGGGATTCCACTCGAGCAACATCTTGTTGAAGATTCTTTAAAACATTAAGAATCTTAAGGGCAGCCTCAAGAGCATTAGGAGAATTCGGATCCGGGAGTGGAGCACGAGCATTGGACGAAAAGGAAACAGATCTATCTTTGCCTTTACGGTTGTTGGAAGGTGTACGTCCATGAGCAGTTAAAGAGGAGTTAGCTGAGCCAGAGGAGGAGGAGGGCTTAGCATTAATATTGGAATTATTATTATTAGATCTATTGGAATTGGAATTAGAACGTTGAGCTGAAGCAGAACGATCCCGAGATTTAGATCGAGATCGAGAACGAGAATTATTGCGCGGCGTTCTTTGTTGGGCGGGCCTTTGGCCAATATTGAAGCGTTCTTTAAGAGCAGCCACAGGGTCACATGTACGTGAATGACCACGGCGTTGGTTAAGCGGACAGGAGGTAGGAGCACAACCGAGTTTACCACATCGGTGGCAAAGAGCTTTCGAATCGTTGGATGTACCCTATCGAAGAGTACGACCTTGGAAACCAATAGTCTGCTCCATAGCGGCATCTATTGTCTCTTGCGAGTTGAAGGTAACATAAGCCCAAGGTTTGGGTTTATAAGAATTTAGGGAAAGGGGGATGTTAATGGCTTTTGCTCCATGTTCTTTGACCAAAGGAGCGAGATGGATATCTTTGGTATTAGCGGGAAGTCCAGAGAGAACAGCTACAAATGCTCTACGAGCAGCTTTTTGATCCAAAGAGTAATGGCATGGGGTAACACGTAAGCAGGTGGAAAAGCAGTAAACTGCCCATTGAGTAGTGAAACGGGAGATGGCATCAGCATGATCATAGACAATGCGAGCTTGTTGCATCTTAGCACCTTTCCTTGAGTAGAGATGAAGGGCAAGGAGATTGCCGAATTTTTTGAAGTAGGATTGGAGTTGCGGTTTAGTAATAAAGAACGGTATATCCGTGACTTGAATTGCACGGAGGTCTTCATCAGACCGGAGTTGTTTGGGATTGTACAGGTGGAATTGTAGGTCCGGAAAATCGGAGTGTATGCTTCCAACACACAGATCACGAGCCTCCGCAGTATGAAAATGTATGATGAGACGCTTAGCGTCCCCTGAACCAGTCATACGAGCCCGACCGGTATATGATTCGTAAGTTTCTAAAAATAAATTGTTAACGGCATCTATAATTGCCTTATTAGTTTTAAGTTTCTCTAAAGTTTGGGGAGCGGAGTTGGGCGCAGCTGCAGCCAGGAAATCTTGACGATTAATGGTAATGGTGGGGGAGGGATCAACAACCTGATCGGGCGATGTACCATCATTTACGTCCATATTAGGGGACGCGCTAGGGGATGAGTTGTTTTCTTTGTTTCTTGGTGCATGAATAGACGCGTTAGCTTCAGAGGACGCGTCTTGGCCAGGCGCAGTAGGCGCAGCAGAAATATTCGGGGTAGAAGCTTGAGTATTTTCTTGGGCAGTGCTGCGGGAATTATTTTGTTGAGGAATAGCGGTCGAAGTTGAACCAACTAAACCACCGTCAGCCGGCGCGTCGGCAACGAAATCTTCATAGTCTTCATCCATGGAGTCTTTTGTAAGTATACGGAAACGTTTTTGAGAATTATTATCACTATCAGAACCAGAGTTGTCAGAGAGTTGTTTTTTATTATTTTTCTTTTCTTGACGAGCAGCCTTATTACTATTAGGATTATAACTGCCGCCACCTCTTCTAGCAAGGTTTCTAGACATGTTAGAAGGTATGAGTTGGGTAAAATATAAGAGTAGTTAGTACGAAGATATAAAATTTTCTTTTCCGAAAATTTTTGGTTAATAGATCGGCGGTAAGAGATCTATCAGTATCATCATCAGTCCTTATCAAGGTAAACATAGCATGAGCTTGAATTTTATTAATTAATGCCGAAGTAACTTTAGAGAAACACAGAGTGATCTAAAAAGTACCGCAACAAGTGCAGAACTAATAGAAAAACAAAGAACAAATAATCTTCCGAAATTACAAATAAGAAAAGCTAAGATTAAAAACCCCACCCTCTCTATATAAATAACTACGGCTACTCCCCCCAAATATATCTCAAAATGAGTAAAGTCGACTATGCTATACGTAACCCATCCAGCGCCGTACCCACTCCTAGAATCGGTAAAGAACCTCCGAGCTACCATTAGCACTATCAAAAATGCCTAAAATTCAATTTCCCCTATTTGACTACATACTATGGATAACAAACCTATTTCACAAAGACCTCCGGGAACTTTTTAGTGTCGTGCAGTCCAGCCGATGGGGAACTTTTTAGTGTCGTGCAATCCCCGAAGGGACACCCACCTCATTTCGAATGATCCCAAACGGAGGACACCCACCTCATTGCGAACAATCCATCGACCTAAGATCTACCTAGATAAGTCAATCCAATGATAGTCCATCATGTGACCACCTTGATCGGCATACTACAAAAACTGCGGTACCCAATCTGTCACCCCCCTTATTACCCCAATGATGATCGATTTTGAAAATTGTAACACCAAGCCACCATGACGATCAAATTTTCCAGTATCCCCCCACCCTCCAAAGAAAATAAGGTTACACCGAAAAAAGTGACCAAGAAAAACAAAAAGCAAAAAATAAAGACATAAACCTCAGGAAAACTCGAAGTGCAATGAGAAAAACCTGAGTAAAATTCACCAAACATACACCTCAACTCCGTCTCCTTATTTTAGAAGACTAACTCCCCAGTTAACAACATCAACTAGCAAGAAATACGTTGGTCGAGCTCCTTCCAAGAAATACCGGTCCGGCCTGCGAACCACTTGGCCAGTTAGACTTTAAAGGCGTAGGAACCAAGACGCACTACTTTTCAACCTTTCAGAAAGCCCAGGGGAACGTTCGTATGGAACTGCCATCTTACAGTATTATTGGTAACTCCAAGACTCATGATAACGGTCCTAACTCAATATAAGCCGTAAGGAGTTCAGGCAAAACTAAAGACCTCAGTAATAACTTCATATAACATCGAAAAGTCCTTTTACTATCACTCAAGGCAAAAAATCCTCATATTTTTCATCCATAACTTCATGGGAAAAAATGGGCAGAGCCCAACGGAGGAGAAAGTACGATCATCATCATCAGTCCTTATCAAGGCAAACATGGCATAGTAGCCTTTATCTTTATTAAATTTATTTAACGAACTTACAAAAATAATATAAAATTTTCAAAGTACAAAAAAGGAAAAATAAAATTAACTAAAAACAAAACTATATAGTCTCCAAAACAGTAATAAAGCTATAAAATTAATTCAAAAAGGAAAAAATCGCATAACACTAAAACTATCCTGATCCTCCGCCTAGATATATTCCAACCTAAGAAGAAGCAACTATGCAAACAAACTAACGAACAATGCGCCCATTGTTAAAATAGACACACCACCCTGCTAAAGCTATTAGTAAGTTGCACCGTTAGACGACCCATAAAACCCGAATAGTGATTAAACCAAGGCAAACCATATTTCATCGAGTTCTTTAAATGATCAACGTCGGAGTCACGTGCGGCGTCGGAAAGGGTCGGAGGAGGTAAAGTTGAGAAAGGTAAGTATGTGGACTTTGGCAAATTTGAAGGCCGAGAAAGTTTGAGTTTATGAGTAATATTCATCGCGTCTTCCCATTTTGATTTATCATAGGAGCGCGGTAGCCAAATTCGTTTTCTGATCTTTTGGATAGAGTGATTGTGGATAGCAGAGATAACCTTCATCGCGGAATTTCGTGGAATAGAAAGTTCTTCAAAAAATGCGACAAAGGATTTCGGAAGGCAGCCACGGACAAGGCAATATGAAGTCCAATTTGAAGAGGAAAAGGACCAACAAGGAAGAGATTTAAATTTGTTAATAATTAGAGACGGATCTTTGATGACAAGATCACCAGCTTCTTGAAGTTTGTTAATAAAGTGATGTTGGTAGGAGAGGAGAATCTGTTCCATAGCGATTCGTCTACATTTGCACATAAATAAGTGCATGAAATCTTCCTTGGAGTCGAGGCATGAACGACATAATAAAATGTCGATATACAAGTCCGGGCGGATTCTTTTAAGATGTTCCAAGGTAGGTAAATCTTCCAAAAAAAGTTTAAATTTGAAGGTTCGATGAGAGGAAGCATGAGCACGAGTAAAAGAAGCATCATGCTGAGGTTCAGCATTTAACGTGAACCAGATAAGATCCCAATCGATTACGAAGTCTGGAATGGAAGATAAAGTAATAGTAAAGTTAAAACGCGATAAACGTGTTAATCTATGCATCCACAGCATTTGCGAATATTGCTTGAATAGGCGTCGTGGGTTAGATTCGCATAAAACATCATCATAATTTAATACGAAATCGTGAGGAGATACTTGATCCAGATCAGAAAGAAGAATTGCTGAAGAGGAAGTATGCGCAGAATTGGCTAATGAGTCCGCGTAGTCATTGTAGAAATTACCAGAGTGACCTTTCACTTTAACGGCTGTGACGGATAAAGATTTGGATGAAATGAGACGTTCAATAATAGCCCAAAGTTCAAAATTGGTGGTCTTGTAATAAAGCCTACTATTGGAATAAGAAAACGTAGCACATAGACGAAGACCGTCTATGGCAGATTGAGAGTTAGTATGAATAGTGACCGTTGAAGAGGGAGGAGTGACTGTAAGAGCAGCATGTATAGCGGCAATTTCAGCCCTTGTAGAAGAAGGCCAATTGTGAATAATTCCATGAGCGTGAGCAGCGACAGATTGGAAAAAGCCAGCGCCATCAAGGACTTGAACCCAAGACCAACCCATAGAAACATCAGGAGTGCCAAGGTTAATTAAAGAACCATCGGTATAAAAACAATAGTGGTTATCAGGAGGAGTCGCTAACGGTGAGGCAGCAAAAGCTAGAGGGGCAGCCGAACCCAAAAGGGGAGAAGGAGAAGGAGAAGGGAGAGTAGCCACAGCATCTTGTGAAAAATTAGGTTGAATGTCCAAACGACCATAATAGGATCTTACAGTTGCGTCAAGGTCCGCCCAAGTAAAAGGAGAAGTAATATTGGTGGTGTCATGTCTAATACGCTCCTGCGTTGTTGGGAGAAGTAAAGATCTAAGAGGAGAGAGTTTTGGGATAATACATAAAGGAGTAACATCTGTTGGATTGCTTTTAGTATGGGTAACCGGTACATGTTTAGAACAACCAGGACAATGAGTGAGCGTGATAACATCATTAGGTCGAGTCACACAATCAGAGGTCCAATGGACAATCTTGCAATAATATTGTTGCTTGCTAAGTTGTTTTCCAAAAAGAGGAGAGCCATCTTCATCCAAAGTTACGATCCATTTCATAGATTTTCTAGAGGAACCAAAAGCTGGAACCAAGTCAATGTTTGAAGGAATAGCATCAGAGGAGAATTGATCCAAGAGTAGAGAATTGGAATTTGGAATAGTGACGCATTGGTGAATGTCGTTGAACCATTTATGCGGGAGGACGCGATGACCTTTTCTACTTGATAAATTGGATAAATAAACATTCCAAGTGATCATATGGGTTCCTTGAGGCGTGATGAATTGAGATAGGTAATAAAGTCGCAAACTTCTAAGACGTCGGAAATAAGAAATAAAAATTTTTGGAGTCATAACGTCGAATAAAGGCGTATGACCATCAGATATAGTAAGGTCAGGCAAAGTTGAAAGACGTGAACGCAACAACTTGAAAGGAGTGGTGGTTAGGAGAGCAATAGTGCATGCGATATAGTCCTGTTTAAAAGCAAAAAGTTTAGACCATATAGTCCAATCTATAACTAACAATGGGGAAATAGGAATCAAAAAAGAAAATTGAATTAAACGTAATCTATATAAAAATAAATTTTTCATAAAAAAAGAAGAAGAATTAGCTAACAAAAATAAATTAATTAAATGTGTTTGTGACTGGTGAAAAAATAAATTGATTAATCCCAGGCCTTGAGACAAAAACAAAATAGAGTCAGGAAGTATACGTGAAAAATTGGCCTTATGTTTAACCAAGGAACGGATACAGCTGGTTGCCGAGGCGCATTCAGATTCGGAGAGGTGAGTGACTTGCATACGATATTCCAATTTCGGAATAAGGACGGTATTGTGTAGGTAAACAACTTGTTTTGCAGATAATTTAGCAGGGCGAACAATAGCCGCGAAAGAATTGCATTCACGAGCAACTTGTTTCTTGACAAAGTCGCGGGAACCAGCGACATTGAACCAGACGCCCAGGAAGCGGAAAGAGCTATTCATGGAGATAGGCACAATAGAGATGAAAGGAACTTTGTTCAGTCCAGATAATTGCAAGTCAAACACGACTGGAGAAGGTGAAAGAGCTGAAGTGGGGGGCAACGAATTAGTAATTAAAACATATTTGTTGTGATTAGCGGAAGTATTATTAATTTGATAAAACTCTTCCGTAATAGAGAGCATTGATTCCATTCCAGATTTGGAGGACGAAATTAAAGTAGAATCGTCCATAAAGACCAAATTGTTGATTCGTAGTCCACCTGAATTAGTCTCAGCCAAGGAATTAGACAAAGAAGGAGCATGAAGTATATATGGATCCATCATTTCATTCTTAAGAACAGTCAATAAAGGGTATATATATATGACCCAAAGTAAAGGAGAGATAACTTCGCCTTAATCTATACCAATGCGAACGCGGTATGAAGGAGTAGTTCCATGAGCAGTAAAAACGCGATTAGAGCGTTTCATAAATAGGGACAGGATAAACTTGGTAGCGGAAGCAGGGAGTTTAATGCGTTCTAAAGCAAAACGCAACATCTTGAGATCAACCGAGTCAAAAGCCTTTGAAATATCTTGTGAAAGGATCCAAAGCGGTGATTTGTTGACATGAGCATCATGGATAATAGATTCAAGTACGACAATAGGATCGCGACAAGAACCACCAGGGAGACCGGCGAAGTTACCTCCTTTGAGAACTTCATTTGAAGCCAAAATGGAAGCGAGACGGTTATAAAAAAGTTTGACCAAAGATTTCCTAATTACTTCAAGGAGAGTAATAGGTCTGGTATTCTTGAGTTGACATTTCCATTCGTGAGGTTTAGGAATAGGGAAGACCATAGCTTCCCGCCATAAATCAGGAATATCTGCAGTGTGAAAGCATGATTGGACCAAGATTAGAACCAAAGCTGAAGCGGTGGAACCCAGACGTTTAAGCATCTCATAGGTAATCATGGAAGGACCAGGAGCTTTGTCATTAGGCATAGAAGAGACCGTAGACAACCATTCTTCTAGAGTAGGAGGATTTAATAAAGAATTATAAATAGAAGAATCCACATCGTCCATAGGGTGATAAGCAGAAGACCATCTTTCAGGAAGAGCTGAAATGTTATCTGGAGGAGATGATTTTATAGGAACGGAATTTTGGAAATGGTTGATAACAGCGTCATCAATATCATGTGGGTCCGTTAATAATTTTGGTTGTGTAGGGTGGTCGATAAAGACACGATCCAAGGTAATACGACGTCGAGTCCTTGAAAGAGCAGAATCAATAAATGAGGAGATATCAGTTTCAAAATTGTTGTCCCGATCATCCAATTTAGCACGAATGGAAGAATCTTGAAAATCTTTTTCTTTAAGAAGAAGGAGGCCATGGAGGGCATTGGAAATAGTCTTTAAAGAGTCTAATAAAGAATTAAAACCGTCTTGCCTACATGTGGACAAGGAAGTAGGTAAAATAGGGGGAGAAGGAATAACCTTCTTATAAAGATGAAAAATATTTTGAAGTCTAATGAAATGAGTGGACCAAGTACGTTCATATCTAGTATAATAGGTAGAAGGATATTTTCGTAATAAACGTATCGAATGCAAAAGACGGCTGAGGAAACGATAGTGTTGAGTTAAAGCTTCCAAATCCTTGGGCATCGTAGGTGTATGTTGATTACCAATCGTGACAGAGGGAAGAGAAGCATTAGCAGCTTTCACAATACGGGAATGTAAATATTCGCATTGTTGGTTGATATGCCATGTAGAAAAGGTTGAAGGAGGAACGTCGCATAGGGAGTCAGCGTGAGCAGAAAAGGATTCCCATTGTTGAGTAGTGACTGAATCAAATTTAAATATGCGGCGAGTTCGACGTTGGAGTTGTTTAGCACGAGCAACCTTGATGGACGCAACCAAGAGTGAATCATCAAAGTACGTGATGATAGGATTATGGTCAGAAGAGCAGGTATCTTGGGCGTCAAATATGTAAGAAGTAAGAGCAAAGCCTTTAAGCATGGGGCAAGACCAAACATAGTCTATACGAGTGATTTGGTCATCACGATGAAAGGTGCCTAAGGAATCAGAAGCGTTAACAGGAATAGTTTCTTCATAGCCATGAGATAAAAGATGATGTAGCAAACGATAAGTTCGTTGAGAAGCAACTGAAGGGCGGTTAAAATAAATAGGGTAATAGGTATCTAAGTGCATATTAAAATCGCCACAAATGGCATGATAAAAATTTTGTTGTTTAGTTTGCACCAATAATTGAAGAAGAAGGTCGATAGTTTCTGATCGTAATTTAGAATCAGAAATAGGGGGAATGTAGATAACAAAAATGCGTAGTTTAACGTTGCCTTTAAAATAAAGATCAACAGATAGAATACGCGAGGAATGTGAAACAAAATCTTGTACATGGGAAGCAAGGGATTTTTCAATAAAAAGGGAAACGCCACCAGTGGATTTAACTAATCTGGTGTTATCTATATCAGATGAAAAGACAGTATAATTAGGAAGGCGTTTAGATAGAAAGTGAATTTGTTTAGGGGATAAATGAGTATCTACAATACCACCAAAAGAAATATGTTTAAGATTGAAAAAATTAGAAATTTGATCAATTTTGATTTGACTGTTATGGCGAAGGCCATTAACATTAAAGGAAGAAATATTAAAAGAATTGAGGATAGGAGAAAAATTTAAAGTAGTAAATAAAGATTCGTGTTCTGAAAAATTATAAGTATCTACAGGGTTGGGAGGGTTGCGAACAAATGTATCAAAATTAAAATTGTCTGACATTAGAACACAATGATAACGATAGACGGGGAAAATAGTAGAGAAGTCGGTTATTTCGAAGGAGCGGAAGCTCGATCGGAGGGAGAACCACCAAGAGAAGCAATAAAACCTTGAATGGAACCAGTGAGCGATTGTAAAGTATCTTTAATCGCTTTTTGATCTTGAATAACAGAGTTTAAATCGTCTTGCGGGGAAGGGTTTGGAGCGGAAGCAGGAGCAGAGTGTGAAGCTGTGTTGGATGTAGATTTGGGAGGAGAAGAGTGCTTTGGATTGGAAGTCGAGGGAGCATTTGGATGTGGGATTAAGGTACCAGTAGTTTCAGGAGGGTCTTCTTCCATCCGATCAGGTTCAGAATTGACAACAGGAGCGGAGGGAGGATTAATGCCTAAATGGGCTTCAATAGCAGATAGCCGTTGATTGTTAAGTTCAAGATTTGAAATGCGGGATTCCACACGAACAACATCTTGTTGAAGTTTCTTCAACACATCGAGAATGTTAAGAGCAGCCTCAAGGGCATTAGAAGAACTTGGATCAGGGAGCGGGGTGCGAGCATTGGACGAAAACGAAACAGATCGATTTTTGCCTTTTCGGTTGTTGGAGGGCGTACGTCCATGAGCAGAAGAGGAGGAACCTGCTGAACCAGAGGAGAGAGGGTTGTTATGATTATTATGATTTTTATTATCATTGTTATTATTATTAGAACCATTGGAGCTGGAATTCGAACGTTGAGCAGAGGCAGAACGATCCCGTGATTTAGAGCGAGATCGAGATCGAGAAGTATTACGCGGGGCTCGTTGTTGAGCAGGTCTTTGACCAATGTTGAAACGTTCTTTGAGAGCAGCATCAGGGTCACGTGTACGAGAACGACCGCGACGTTGATTGAGAGGACAGGAGGTAGGAGCACAACCGAGTTTACCACATCTGTGGCAAAGAGCTTTCGAATCATTGGAGGTACCCCATCTAAGAGTACGACCTTGGAATCCAATAGTTTGCTCCATGGCGGCATCCATTGTTTCTTGTGAATTAAAAGTAACATAAGCCCAAGGCTTAGGTTTATATGAATTTAAGGAGAGAGGGATGTTAATAGCTTTAGCTCCGTGTTCTTTAACCAAAGGAGCGAGATGGATATCTTTAGTATTAGCAGGGAGACCAGAGAGAATTGCAACGAATTCACGACGAGCAGCTTTTAAATCCACTGAGTAATGACAGGGAGTTACACGCAGACAGGTGGAAAAACAGTAGACTGCCCATTGGGTTGTAAAACGGGAGATAGCATCGGCATGATCATAGACGATGCGGGCTTGTTGCATTTTGGCACCTTTCCTTGAATAGAGATGAAGGGATAGCAGGTTGCCAAATTTCTTGAAATAGGATTGTAGTTGGGGTTTAGTAATGAAAAACGGGATATCCGTGACTTGAATTGCACGGAGGTCTTCATCGGACCGGAGCTGTTTGGGATCGTACAGGTGGAATTGTAGGTCCGGAAAATCGGAGTGTGTGGAACCAATACACAAGTCTCGAGCCTCTGCGGTATGGAAGTGAATGATGAGACGTTTAGCGTCCCCTGAACCAGTCATACGAGCCCGACCGGTATATGATTCATATGTTTCTAAAAACAAATTGTTAACGGCATCAATGATTGCCTTATTAGTTTTAAGTTTCTCTAGAGTTTGGGGAGCAGAGTTGGGCGCAGCCGCAGCCAGGAAATCTTGACGATTAATGGTAATGGTAGGGGAGGGATCAACAGCCTGATCGGGCGATGTGCCATCATTCACGTCCATATTAAGGGACGCGTTAGGGGATGAGTTATTTTCTTTGTTTCGAGGTGCATGAATAGACGCGTTAGCTCCAGAGGACGCGTCTTGGCCGGGCGCAGAAGGCGCAGCAGAATTATTCGGGGTAGAAGCTTGAGTATTTTCTTGGGCGGTGCTGCGGGAATTATTTTGTTGAGGAATAGCGGTCGAAGTTGAACCAACTAAACCACCGTCAGCCGGCGCGTCGGCAACGAAATCTTCATAGTCTTCATCCATGGAGTCTTTTGTAATAATACGAGAACGTTTTTGAGAAGTGTTATCACTATCGGAACCAGAATTATCAGAGAGTTGTTTTTTATTATTTTTCTTTTCTTGACGAGCAGCCTTATTACTATTGGGATTATAACTGCCGCCACCTCTTCTAGCAAGGTTTCTAGACATGTTAGAAGGTATGAGTTGGGTAAAATATAAGAGTTGTCAGTACGAAGATATAAAATTTTCTTTCCGAAAATTTTTGGTTAATAGATCGGCGGTAAGAGATCTATCATCATCAGTCATCAGTCCTTATCAAGGCAAACATGGCATAGTAGCCTTTATCTTTATTAAATTTATTTAACGAACTTACAAAAAATAAAATAAAATTTTCAAAGTACAAAAAAGAAAAATAAAATTAACTAAAAACAAAACTATATAGTCTCCAAAACAGTAATAAAGCTATAAAATAATTCAAAAAGAAAAATCGCATAACACTAAAACTATCCTGATCCCCCGCCTAAATATATTTCAACCTAAGAAGAGGCAACTATGCAAACAAACCAACGAACAATGCGCCCATTATTAAAATCGACACACCACCCTGCTAAAGCTGTTAGTAAGTTGCACCGTTAGATGACCCATAAAACCCGAATAGTGATTAAACCAAGGCAAACCATATTTCATCGAGTTCTTTAAATAATCAACGTCGGAGTCACGTGCGGCGTCGGAAAGGGTCGGAGGAGGTAAAGTTGAGAAAGGTAAGTACGTAGACTTTGGCAAATTTGAAGGCCGAGAAAGTTTGAGTTTATGAGTAATATTCATCGCGTCTTCCCATTTAGATTTATCATAGGAGCGCGGTAGCCAAATTCGTTTTCTAATCTTTTGGATAAAGTGATTGTGGATAGCAGAGATAACCTTCATCGCAGAGTTACGTGGAATAGAAAGTTCTTCAAAAAATTCGACAAAGGATTTCGGAAGGCAGCCACAGACAAGGCTATATGAAGTCCAATTTGAAGAAGAAAAGGACCAACAAGGAAGAGATTTAAATTTGTTAATAATTAAAGAGGGATCTTTCTTAACGAGATCACCAGCTTCTTGAAGTTTGTTGATAAAGTGATGTTGGTAGGAGAAGAGAATCTGTTCCATAGCGATTCGTCTACATTTGCATATAAACAAGTGCATAAGATCTTCCTTGGAGTCGAGGCACGAACGACACAATAAGATGTCAATATACAAGTCCGGGCGAATTCTTTTAAGATGTTCCAAGATAGGCAAATCTTCCAAAAAGAGTTTGAATTTAAAGGTGCGATGAAAGGAAGCATGAGCACGAGTAAATGAAGCATCATGCTGAGGTTCAGAATTTAGCGAGAACCAGGTAAGATCCCAATCAATCACGAAATCTGAGATAGAGGATAAAGCAATGGTAAAGTTAAAACGCGATAAACGCGTTAATCTATGCATCCACAGCATTTGCGAATATTGCTTAAATAGGCGTCGTGGGTTGGATTCGCATAAAATATCATCATATTTTAATAAGAAATTGTGAGGAGATACTTGATCCAGATCAGAAAGAAGAATTGCTGAAGGAGAAGTATGTGCAGAGTTGGCCAGAGAGTCCGCGTAGTCATTATAGAAATTACCAGAGTGACCTTTCACTTTAACAGCCGTGACGGATAAAGATTTGGAGGAAATGAGACGTTCAATAATAGCCCAGAGTTCAAAATTGGTGGTCTTGTAATAAAGCCTACTATTGGAATAAGAAAACGTAGCACATAGACGAAGACCATCTATGGCAGATTGAGAGTCAGTATGAATAGTGACCGTTGAAGAGGGAGGAGTAACTGTAAGAGCAGCATGTATAGCGGCAATTTCAGCCCTTGTAGAAGAAGGCCAATTGTGAATAATTCCATGAGCGTAAGCAGCGATAGATTGGAAAAAGCCAGCGCCATCAAGGACTTGAACCCAAGACCAACCCATAGAAACATCAGGAGTGCCAAGGTTAATTAAAGAACCATCGGTATAAAAACAATAATGGTTATCAGGAGGAGTCGCTAACGGTGAGGCAGCAAAAGCAAGAGGGGCAGCCGAACCCAAAGAGGGAAGAGGAGAAGGAGAGGGGAGAGTAATCGCATCTTCTTGTGAAAAATTAGGTTGAATGTCCAAACGGCCATAATAGGATCTTACAGTCTCGTCAAGGTCCGCCCAAGTAAAAGGGAAAGCGATAGTGGTGGTGTCATGTCTAATACGCTCCTGCGTAGTTGGGAGAAGTAAAGATCGAAGAGGAGAGAGTTTTGGGATGATACATAAAGGAGTAACATCTGTTGGATTGCTTTTAGTATGGGTAACCGGTACATGTTTAGAACAACCAGGACAAGGAGTGAGCGTGATAACATCATTAGGTCGAGTCACACAATCAGAAGTCCAATGGACAATCTTGCAGGAATATTGCTGTTTACTGAGCTGTTTTCCAAAGAGAGGAGAGCCATCATCATCCAAAGTTACGATCCATTTCATAGATTTTCGAGAGGAACCAAAGGCGGGAACCAAGTCGATATTGGAAGGAATAGCATCAGAAGAGAACCGATCCAAAAGGAGAGAGTTGGAACCAGGAACAGTGACGCATTGGTGAATGTCATTGAACCATTTGTGTGGGAGGACACGATGACCTTTCCTGCTCGATAAATTGGATAAATAAACGTTCCAAGTAATCATATGGGTTCCTTGAGGCGTAATAAATTGTGATAGGTAATATAGTTGCAAACTTCTAAGACGTCGGAAGTAAGAAATAAAAACTTTTGGAGTCATAACATCATATAAAGGTGTATGACCATTAGACATAGTAAGGTCAGGCAAAGTTGAAAGTTGTGAGCGCAACAACATGAAGGGAGTGGTGGTCAGGAGAGCAATAGTGCAAGCGATATAATCCTGTTTAAAAGCAAAAAGTTTAGACCATATAGTCCAATCTTTAACTAACAATGGGGAGATAGGAATTAAAAAAGAAGATTGAATTAAACGTAATCTATATAAAAATAAATTTTTCATAAAAGAAGAAGAAGAATTAGCTAACAAAAATAAATTAGTTAAATGTGTTTGTGATTGATGAAAAAATAAATTAATCAATCCCAAGCCTTGAGACAAAAACAAAATAGAATCAGGGAGTACTCGTGAAAAGTTGGCCTTGTGTTTAACCAAGGAACGGATACTGCTAGTTGCCGAGGCACATTCAGATTCGGAGAGGTGAGTGACTTGCATGCGATATTCCAATTTCGGGATAAGGACGGTGTTGTGTAAATAAACTATTTGTTTAGCAGATAATTTGGCAGGGCGTACGGTAGCGGCGAAGGAGTTACATTCTCTAGCAACTTGCTTCTTGACAAAATCACGAGAACCAGCGACATTGAACCACACGCCCAGGAAGCGGAAAGAGCTATTCATGGAGATAGGCACAATAGAAATGGAAAGAACTATGTTCAATCCGGATAATTGCAAGTCAAACACGACTGGAGAAGGTGATAAAACTGAAGTGGGAGGCAACGAATTAGTAATTAAAACATATTTGTTATGATTAGCGGAAGTATTGTTGATTTGATAAAATTCTTCCGTAATAGAGAGCATTGATTCCATTCCAGATTTGGATGACGAAATTAAAGTAGAGTCATCCATGAAGACCAAATTGTTGATTCGTAATCCACCTGAATTAGCCTGAGCCAAAGGATTAATTAAAGAGGGAGCATGAAGCGTATATGGATCCATCATTTCATTTTTGAGAACAGTCAATAAAGGGTCTATATATATGACCCAGAGTAAAGGAGAGATAACTTCGCCTTGATCTATACCAATGCGAACACGGTAAGAAGGAGTAGTTCCATGAGCAGTAAAAACGCGATTAGAGCGTTTCATGAAGAGGATAAAATAAACTTGATAGCAGAAGCAGGAAGTTTAATGCGTTCTAAAGCGAAACGCAACATCTTGAGATCAACTGAGTCGAAAGCCTTTGAAATATCTTGCGAAAGGATCCAAAGTGGTGATTTGTTGACATGAGCATCATGGATAATAGATTCAAGAACGACAATAGGGTCGCGACAAGAACCACCTGGGAGACCGGCGAAGTTACCTCCTTTGAGAACTTCATTTGAAGCCAAAATGGAAGCGAGACGATTATAAAAGAGTTTAACCAAAGATTTCCTAATTACTTCAAGTAAAGTAATAGGTCTCGTATTCTTGAGTTGACATTTCCAATCGTGAGGTTTAGGGATGGGAAAAACCATAGCTTGACGCCATAAATCAGGGATATCAGCAGTACGAAAGCACGATTGTACCAGGATTAGAACCAAAGCTGAAGTGTTGGAACCCAGATGCTTAAGCATCTCATAGGTAATCATAGAAGGGCCAGAAGCTTTGTCATTCGGCATCAAAGAGACCGTAGACAGCCATTCATCAAGGGTAGGAGGATCCAACAAAGAGTTGTAAATAGAAGAATCCACATCGTCCATAGGGCAATAAGCAGAAGACCATCTATCTGGAAGAGCGGAAATATTGTCAGGGGGAGATGACTTTATAGGCACGGAATTCTGGAAGTGGTTGATAACAGCGTCATCAATATCATGCGGGTCCGTCAAAAGTTTTGGTTGTGTAGGATGGTCGATGAAGACACGATCCAAGGTGATGCGGCGTCGAGTCCTTGAAAGAGCAGAATTAATAAAGGAGGAAATATCGGTTTCAAAATTATTGTCCCTATCTTCCAATTTGGCACGAATGGAAGAATCTTGAAAATCTTTTTCTTTGAGAAGAAGGAAACCATGGAGGGCATCGGAAATAGTCTTTAAAGATGCCAATAAAAGTTTAAAATCGTCTTGCCTACATGAGGATAAAGAAGTAGGTAAAATAGGAGGAGAAGGAATAATCTTCTTATAAAGATGAAGAATCTTTTGAAGTCTAATGAAATGAGTGGACCAAGTACGTTCATGTCTATTATAATAAGTGGAAGGATATTTTCGCAATAAACGTATCGAATGCAAAAGACGGCTGAGGAAACGATAATGTTGAGTTAGGGCTTCCAAATCTTTGGGCACCGTAGGCGTATGTTGATTGCCAACCAGGACAGACGGAAGGGAGGCAGTAGCAGCTTTCACTATACGAGAATGTAAATATTCGCATTGTTGATTAATATGCCATGTTGAGAAGGTTGATGGCGGTACGTCGCATAAAGAGTCAGTATGAGCAGAGAAAAATTCCCATTGTTGATCAGTAACTGAATCAAATTTGAATATGCGGCGATTGCGACGTTGAAGTTGTTTAGCGCGAGCAACCTTGACAGACGCAAACAAGAGTGAATCATCGAAATAAGTGATGATAGGATTGTGATCGGAAGAGCAGGTGTCTTGGGCGTCAAATATATAGGAGGTGAGAGCAAAGCTTTTAAGCATTGGACAAGACCAAACATAGTCAATACGAGTAACTTGATCGTCACGGTGAAAAGTGCCTAAGGAATCAGAAGCGTTAACAGGAATAGTTTCTTCATATCCATGAGATAAAAAGTGATGTAGCAAACGATAAGTTCGTTAGGAAGCAACAGAGGGGCGGTTAAAATAAATAGGATAATAGGCATCTAAATGCATATTGAAATCGCCACAAATGGCGTGATAAAAATTTTGTTGTTTAGTTTGCACTAATAATTGTAAAAGAAGGTCAATGGTTTCTGATCGTAATTTAGAATCAGAAAAAGGAGGAATATAAATAACAAAAATGCGCAATTTAACGTTGCCTTTGAAATAAAGGTCAACAGATAAAATTCGCGAAGAATGTGAAACAAAATCTTGTACATGAGAAGCAAGGGTTTTTTCAATAAAAAGGGAAACGCCACCAGTAGATTTAACTTGTTTAGCTTTATCTATGTCAGATGAAAAGACAGTATAATTAGGAAGGCGTTTAGATAAAAAGTGAATTTGCTTGGGGGATAGATGGGTATCTACGATACCACCAAAGGAAATATGTTTAAGGTTGAAAAAGTTTGAAATTTGTTCAATTTTAACTTGGCTATTATGTCGAAGACCATTAACATTAAAAGATGAAATATTAAACGAATTGGGGATGGGAGAAGAATTTAAAGTAGTGAATAAAGATTCATGTTCTGAAAAATTATAAATATCTACAGGGTTGGGTGGGTTGCGAACAAACGTATCATAATTAAAATTGTCAGTCATTAGAACACAATGATAATAAAGTACGGGGGAAGGAAGTGAGAAATCAGTTATTGCGAAAGAGCAGAAGCTCGATCGGAGGGAGAACCACCAAGAGAAGCAATAAAACCTTGGATGGAACCAGTGAGCGATTGTAAAGTATCTTTAATCGCTTTTTGATCTTGAATAACGGAGTTCAATTCGTCTTGCGGGGAAGGGTTAGAAGTGGATGCAGAAGCAGAGTGTGGGGTTTTGTTGGGTGTAGATGCAGAGGAAGAGGATTTCAGTGAACCGGCAGATAAAGGAGCATTGGGATGCTGGATTAAGGTGCCAGTGGTTTCAGGAGGGTCTTCTTCCATTCGATCAGGTTCAGTATTAACGACAGGTGCAAAGGGAGGATCGATGCCTAAATGGGCTTCAATAGCAGATAGCCGTTGATTGTTAAGTTCAAGATGTGAAATGCGGGATTCCACTCGAGCAACATCTTGTTGAAGATTCTTTAAAACATTAAGAATCTTAAGGGCAGCCTCAAGAGCATTAGGAGAATTCGGATCCGGGAGTGGAGCACGAGCATTGGACGAAAAGGAAACAGATCTATCTTTGCCTTTACGGTTGTTGGAAGGTGTACGTCCATGAGCAGTTGAGGAGGAGTTAGCTGAGCCAGAGGAGGAGGAGGGCTTAGCATTAATATTGGAATTATTATTATTAGGTCTATTGGAGTTGGAATTAGAATGCTGAGCTGAAGCAGAACGATCCCGAGATTTAGATCGAGATCGAGATCGAGAATTATTGCGCGGCGTTCTTTGTTGGGTGGGCCTTTGGCCAATATTGAAGCGTTCTTTAAGAGCAGCCACAGGGTCACGTGTACGTGAACGACCACGGCGTTGGTTAAGCGGACAGGAGGTAGGAGCACAACCGAGTTTACCACATCGGTGGCAAAGAGCTTTCGAATTGTTGGATGTACCCCATCGAAGAGTACGACCTTGGAAACCAATAGTCTGTTCCATAGCGGCATCCATTGTCTCTTGCGAGTTGAAGGTAACATAAGCCCAAGGCTTGGGTTTATAAGAATTTAGGGAAAGGGGAATGTTAATAGCTTTTGCTCCATGTTCTTTGACCAAAGGAGCGAGATGGATATCTTTGGTATTAGCGGGAAGTTCGGAGAGAACAGCTACGAACGCTCTACGAGCAGCTTTTTGTTCTAAAGAGTAATGGCAAGGGGTAACACGTAAGCAGGTGGAAAAGCAGTAAACGGCCCATTGAGTTGTGAAACGGGAGATGGCATCAGCATGATCATAGACAATGCGAGCTTGTTGCATCTTAGCACCTTTCCTTGAGTAAAGATGGAGGGCAAGGAGATTGCCGAATTTCTTGAAGTAGGATTGGAGTTGCGGTTTAGTAATGAAGAACGGTATATCCGTGACTTGAATTGCACGGAGGTCTTCATCGGACCGGAGCTGTTTAGGGTCGTACAGGTGGAATTGTAGGTCCGGAAAATCGGAGTGAGTGCTTCCAACACACAAGTCACGAGCCTCCGCAGTATGAAAATGTATGATGAGACGCTTAGCGTCCCCTGAACCAGTCATACGAGCCCGACCGGTATACGATTCATACGTTTCTAAAAATAAATTATTAACGGCATCTATAATTGCCTTATTAGTTTTAAGTTTCTCTAGAGTTTGGGGAGCGGAGTTGGGCGCAGCCGCAGCCAGGAAATCTTGACGATTAATGGTAATAGTAGGGGAGGGATCTACAGCCTGATCGGGCGATGTACCATCATTTACGTCCATATTAGGGGACGCGCTAGGGGATGAGTTGTTTTCTTTGTTTCTTGGTGCATGAATAGACGCGTTAGCACCAGAGGACGCGTCTTGGCCAGGCGCAGTAGGCGCAGCAGAATTATTCGGGGTAGAAGCTTGAGTATTTTCTTGGGTAGTGCTGCGGGAATTATTTTGTTGAGGAATAGCGGTCGAAGTTGAACCAACTAAACCACCGTCAGCCGGCGCGTCGGCAACGAAATCTTCATAGTCTTCATCCATGGAGTCTTTAGTAAATATACGGGAACGTTTTTGAGTATTGTTATCACTATCAGAACCAGAATTATCAGAGAGTTGTTTTTTGTTATTTTTCTTTTCTTGACGAGCAGTCTTATTACTATTAGGATTATAGCTGCCGCCACCTCTTCTAGCAAGGTTTCTACCAGACATGTTAGAAGGTATGAGTTGGGTAAAATAAAATATAAGAGTTGTTAGTACGAAGATATAAAATTTTCTTTCCGAAAATTTTTGGTTAATAGATCAGCGGTAAGAGATCTATCAGTCATTATCAAAAAATACAAGAATACCTGATGATGAGGTTACATGGTCATCAGTCCTTGTTGTGAAACACGAGGATACCTGATGAATAAGTTATTGGATTATTGGCCTAAAACGCATTCATGGAAAAACCGTGGAATTTTTTACAGTACAGTGTATAAAAAAAGTGCTAAACTTTGAG
This sequence comes from Rhizophagus irregularis, assembly GCF_026210795.1. Lineage (NCBI taxonomy): Eukaryota > Fungi > Glomeromycota > Glomeromycetes > Glomerales > Glomeraceae > Rhizophagus > Rhizophagus irregularis. The sequence goes on along the minus strand of NC_089430.1, from coordinate 2,314,836 downwards.
ATCGGGACACGATGTCTCGATCTAATAATTTCGATGTCATGTGACTTCATGCGGGTACGTAGATCATTTCCTTTTTGGGCGATACCCGTTCCACAAGAATCGATTTTGGTAAAAATGCGTTTGGAATCTTGTGTAACATAAATTTCCTTTTTCGGTAATTCGGGATTACGCGGTAATGCCGGCCGGATCTAAAAAATATGACTCTGCAGGGTAATTCCTACGAAAGTCAAGTACAAAATGCTTACTCCTGTTGAGTCCATTCATACCACTCCCAGTCCCCAAGGATCGCCTCCCCATCTTTGTTCACTTAATGCATACTCTATGGTTTCCCTCTCTTGGGGGTCCACGACCATCCCATTCCTAAGCATTTTCTCCATAATATAAAGCTGATCCTCGGTAAGGCGGTTTATCCATCTTTTATAGAGGTCGTTTACATCTTCAAACGTTATCCAGTCAATTTTCCTCTTTATATAATGCTTTCCGAGAGCTCGGATTTCACAGTACACATCTCTGATCGTAGTGGCATAATTTTTCCACCTCTTATATGCCTCTCGACGAACTTCCCGCCACCATGCACTCTATCTACCTTACTCGCTGCAATAAGGTCAGTATCCGGAATCTTTGCGACAATGCGTTCGACTATTTCTACTGGTAATCGGTCCAACATGATGTTATGTTACTTATACTATAGCTATCTTCAATTACTGTATGCCTATTACACATGGATAAAAAATATAGACTAAATTCGTATAGGATCGTAGGACCACAGGAAGCGCTTATGCAAGAAGTTCTGTTAAGGTTTTCTCAGCCTCGTTTTTAGTAATAGCTCGCTTTGGGGGACCGGTTGATGAGTCCTTAGTCGCATTATAATACAATTCGAAGAGGGCCTCAAGCTTATCTAGGAGAGCTTGTTTATTCTTGTATGATTCGCGGATTTTTGCTATCTTAGCAGTATATGCCGCATTATCTGGGAAGAGTTTTCTGGCCACGAACTTCACGTATGATACAGGAGAATTTGCCGTCTGGATTCGCTTGATATACTTCACGTGGTCCTGGACGAGGTAACTGGTTTTGCTAAACCCAGATACTAATGCGACTACTATAGTATCTTTTAATGCGCGGATAATCTTGGGGACAGTTTCGTCAGAGACAACATTAGGCTGAATGCGCGATGCCTCATAAATAACCTCCTCACTAGTGCTGTCAGTGCTGTTAGCAATGCTTGCGAATTCGATATATGTCGACATGATTCTTTGTACTTTGTAATAAATATGAATCTTCAGTTACCTGTTCATTAGAACGAGAAAAAATAAATATGAACCTCAGGGTTTACACTTGGGATACTGCAAGGCAGTAGAAGCGTTGCTCGGCCTTTTGTATCAATGGAGAGCCTGGTCTATACAACCAGGGGATAGCGACTTTCTGGATATTCCTAGCCGCTTTATTGTTCCTTCTTTCTATATATCTCCTAAAGGCTTTCTGGATCATTTCAGCATGATGAGTATAATAGTCGAAATTAAAATGCTTTGAGCAACTATATAAATGTAGTCGTACTGCTTGATCCATAGAAGCGTCGGCTCCCCATCCGCGATCAATAAAAGATTTACAGTAGGTACAGTACCACCTATTTGGTAGTTGTGATACTATTCTCCTAATGTGCACAATATAAGCATATACATCTTGACGAGACCTTGGATAAGGTGACCGCTTATGAAAACCTATTCTACTACAAGTATCATAATATTGCACAGCATTCTGAATGCGCCTAGCCCACGTGTGGAAACTTTCATCGTCTTGTCTACCTAATCCGTCAGTGTTTTGCATTTGGGTATCTCGTAAGATTACATGTTCTATAGGTTTATTCAATTATGCCATCACGGTATGTCGGTAAAAAATAAACCTACCAGTTCTTAGCAATCATGTCCAGATAACCTTGTTCGCATTTTTCACATGGCAGTATCCCGCGGTTTCAAACTTGAAAGTCTTTAGAGTCGTATCTGCATTCTCTGAACAAGTGAAAAGCGCGGGGCTATCTGGCTGTTCTTCTAAAATAAATCCGTCTGTATGGATACATCGTACTTTATCCTTGTATGGTTGAATTACCTCAGATGTGATTTTGCGACCATGTGCTAATAAGAATGGGGCGATCCTGGGATACTCACCTTTGAAGGGATTACCCGGGTTTGTAAACTGGAATCGCCGCTGGTCAGATCCTACTGGTATGATAGAGTCGAGTGTATGGCCCTCTGGAAATGTAAATGGGTCTGTTTGATCTGTGGTGAGTGTCTTGTAATTACGCTTCCTCTGGCATAATGCTCCCCATAATGTGTTGAGGACTCGCTTTGCTACGCGGCCAGCTACGCCACCCTGGTTTTTAATTTTGAAGAGGAAGTGTATATACTCACCGAATATTACATTTCCAGGGATTCTCGCTTCTCTATCATATATCAATGCATTTGGCTTCCCATCCTGTATTAACTGTATATTGAGACCAAGTTTTTTTGCTCGTTGTAAGTCGATGAATGTATAGATTCCCCTTTTATTCTGTCGGAAGAGAATATTATTCCCACTTACCTTAGCACGGAATAATCCATACAAGGCATAACCCCTGCGGTCAACAAAGTCATTAAGTGTCTGGAATTTCACCTCTGTCTGATTGGAAAGTTCGCATTCGATTGTTGGATACTTGGGTATAAACTTGTTGCGTCGTACTGTCTTCCATAGCCCTTCCACTCGTTATCTGCCCAGATTAATCCTCCCATCATTGCATTACTTAACCACTCTGCTTCTATCGGGTCAAGAGGATCATTGGCTAGAATCCCTACACTAAATCGTTCGAATAACCAGAGAGCCGTTCTTTTGTAAGACCAGTTATGGTATGATAAGTCGATTCCTAAACTGAACTTCTTTGTCTCCTGTAAAAAGACATCCCGCTTCTCGTGGATTCTCTGATATGCTTCTTCAAGAGTTTCATATATTCCCATTTTACGGTTTTTCTCAACAGAGATAAAGGAACTCTTGGAATTCTTAGTTTTTTGAAACTGCCCAATTGTGCAAGACTTAACCGTTTTGCCGTTGTATATTGTGACTACATTATTGGTTCCATCTTCATGGTATACAATGGGTAAATTACGCTTTCTATCTATTTTACTGGGGTAGAGTCTTCCGGGATTTAACGCGAGGGAGTAATGGCCTTCTGACAGGATGAGTGTTACACGTCTATCAGACTTACTCTTAGAGATTCGGGTAATGTCCCCCACAATATTAATTGCGAGACTTCCTGCGAGTTGTTCGACCTTGTCCATGCATGAAACTGGGATGGGAGCATCGCGATTGAGACCTAATGCCTTTTTGATATACTCGGGCTTTTCAATTGACTTCGGTATTTTAGAAAATGTGCCATAGATATATTTCAGGCATTCATATAGGCAATCATTTAGCTCCCATCGCATCCTCCCTGTGGCCGGTGGAGCGTCTCTTATATAAATTATAAATCGTTCGAAATAATCGGGGTCTGCGTCATCCGGTAGTTGTGCTTCATCATAATGGTCTAACAGTGAAAAGAGACTTACCGGTTCATTTCCTGATGTCCATCTACCGGGTTTCCAGTTTTCATAGGGAAGTAAAATCTGGAATTTACAATTTGGATATTGGAATTGGAGTCGCTGACTGAGTCTTGCTATTGCTCCTCTGGAAAAGCGGGCACCAGAAAACTGGAGTTCCTTGATGTCAGGTCATGTTGGTAAGGCGCGTGCAATTTTTGAATGAGTCATTTGATATACTATGAATTGTCTTTCAATTGTAATATAGCTTTTCTTTATAATGAGTGTAGGATAATTTAGGACAAAAAATATAAGATAATTACACGTCACTTATCTTATTAAATGGAGTCAATCATATCACGGACCTCATCAAAATACTCATCATCAAACTCGTCTATGAGTCCATTGGCGGTCTCCCATTCACGTTCCATATTAGTCTTTGGACGTTCCTCGGGGATCTCTCGTGTTTTACCCTTATCTGCTCTCATAGTTTCATAACCAGAAGGGTTGAGGATAATCTCAGCATCACGATTATCCTTGTATACTCTTATTAAATCCGCGAGTTCTTTACAGCTAGGTGTTTTAGATAAGTATCTATTATATTCAATCCAGTCCTTGAAGCGGTCTACTACATCCCTAAAGTAGTACTGGTACTTATCCTCAATACGTGTTGTGTGATATTCCTCTACTTCAAACGCGAGAATTTCCCAGTCATACTCGTCTGACGCGTCTTGATACTTGGCCCATAATTCCTTACCTGTATTGTAGAGATCATCAAAGGCCTGGTCCTTTGAATTTTTAACCCATGGCTTGCGATCCCATCAACGCCTTTCATGCCAAGCCCAGTGTGCTCGAGTACCTTCCTTTGGTTCAGGGTCCTGATCGACTTCTGGTTCTGTGTCAGATTCTGGGTCAGGCTTAGTGACAGATGCAGAAGATTCTGCGGGAGACTCGGGTTGTTGTTCAGGAGTTGAGTCCACGGTTGTAAAATCCGAGTCTGATAATAAGTCGTCTAAGATGTCATAGTTATCTGGCTCGGGGGCAGACAGTTTTTCAGGAACTGGGTTTGCGGTTGTAGAATCCGAGTCTGATAACAAGTCGTCTAAGACGTCGTAGTCATCTAGCTCAGGGGCAGACGGTTTTTCTTCCCTTAACTCTTGTAGACGTTCTTTTAAGTGGTCAGGCTTGGGTGGAAGCGGTGGAGGAGTCTTGCGAATTACAGGTGCGGGTTTTTCCTCAGCAGGTTTCTCGGCAACTAACTCTACTCCCTCTACTGGTGCTTCCTGTACGTCTTGTACATCTTGGATTACTTTACTAAAATTCTCCACGATTTTTGCTTTATCTAGTATATAATAGTTTATTCGGGTACCTGAGCGGCTTACACGCATTTTAGGGGCAAATTGTTTAATCTCCATACCGAATTTATTGTCACTTAGTGTTTTGTTTTCACCCTTCTCACTGCACCAATTCTGGTAAGTGCTATAGAAATTTGTACACGGGATTTCAAGTGTGTCGCAATTGTCGGGCCACATCATTTCAAGGTAATATTGTATAAAACGCTGGGGATTCGGGATACTTGCTTTGATTAACTCCCGTTTCATTTGAGTATCAGGAATATATCGGGGATTGAAGCCAGTTAAGTCTCGGCTAAGTAGATAGGACATGAAGGAACTGGCTGTATCCGGATTTTCTAATACTTTTACGAGAGAACCGAAGTATTCTCTATTGCCCTTATATTTGGCTGAGACGTTGAGAGCTACAAATCTTTCATCTCCCATTTCTATGCGGATTGGCATAGCATGATTACTGAGGATCATGTAGCCAGCAAAGTCATCAATAACCTTCGCATCTATCCCCTTTTCCTCAATAGAGATGTAAGGCTCGGTGATTAAACTCTTGAGTCGGTTGTTTGCCCCGTGCCATTCCTTGCCTGACATATCGCATTCATTGAGGATGATAAGTTTTTTGGCACGAACAGCCGCATTGAACCTTCCCATTACATCTTCAAGACGGGTAGTGGAGAGGAAATTTTCACGGCCGAGAATACGTTCTCCGATAAAATCGGTTAAGATATTCTTACCACATCTGGGGGGACTGCACATGATAATTGCTGTACCGGGTTTTTTGTCTGGATTTTGAATTAGAAATGTGAGCCAGTTGATGATGTATATGGTTAATTGCTTGTCCTCTGCACACCATACCTCATGAACGTGTCGGATGATTGGATTAACTAGGTTTGGTTTGATGCGCTCAGCGGGTTGGGCCCTGAAACCTAGGAAGAGATTGAAGAATTCAGGATTATACTTTGGCGCGTTTGGGGAATAAGGCATGAAGTTTACATCTGTATAACAGATCTTTGTGATTGATGCTTGAAGAAGAAGATCCTTTAATTTGGTGGATGTGGTCGCGTCACTGTCTTCTCCGGTATCTGACCGAATAATTACCTTGTGCTTAGTAGAAATCCCCTTAAGATCTGCGGCGAACTCGAAGTATATGCTTCCATTGTAAGCCTTCTTTTTTCTAATCCACATGCCGAATTTTGTGGTGATGAAAGCCACAGAAGCCAAGATTGCTGAATTAACGCTTTCTTTCGTGTGTGTACCTACACATTTTTTAAGAAGGTCATCGTAGAAGAAACGGTTGTTGGGGTTAAAGATTGCTGGAACTTGAGCGGCCATTTTTTGTTCTATCAAATCGAGTACTAATTTATAGTTACCTAATCTTCAATTGCCGAATATATTTTTTCTGACGGGGGCAAGTGGTCATAGTTCGGGTGCCATAGTTCAGGACATAGGGGGGTCATACTTGGGGTCATAGTTCGGCTGCCATAGTTCGGGTGCCATAGTTTGGCTGCCATAGTTCAGGACATAGGGGGGTCATACTTGGGGGTCTAGGTGAGTATATAAATGGTAATCATAGCGTGAATCGGGTTTTGGGGTCTGAAGGGCTGACTAAGGATGCCATAGTATTATTATAAGGTTTTTTGTACTATGGCAGGTACTATGGCAGGAGATTCTGTCTGATTTCAGCTTTATTCGCGTTTTTATTCCGTTTTTAAGTAGTCTGCCATAGCTGCCATAGTTGTCATAGTAAGTTATATATAAGAAAAAATGTAGAAAAAAAAATAAGTGGAAAAATACCGTGGCAGACCATGGTACTGTGGCAGGTAAACCTGCCCCACGAAGGGGGATGTAGGTACTGCGAGGCCGTGAGGCCGAGGTGGGAGGAGCGTAGCGAGGCGCACTACCAGCCCGACGACTATATAACTAAATTAAACTTTACTTTTTCATTTTCTAGTGATTATACATAATGATTAATAAATACTCTTTAATATAATCTAATAAAATTATAAATAATTGATCGTAAGGAAATATTTTATAAAAATTAAGCACCATCGCCATGTAGCGTTACATAAAATATGATAATATCACGTTGGGGTGGCAGATAGACTAATCAAACTTCCTATTAATAGTTTTTTTTTGTGTAAAATTTAATGCTGATTATATTTGATCAGGTCAGTTTCATATATTTCTTCCCTTTAAAAAAAGCTGAAATCCTTAAAATTTGAGAAATAACATTTTATTAACTTTTAAATCATATTTAAAAATACAAACAAATACACAATAACTTGAAGAAGATGAAATTGCTATAGAAAAAAACTTTTTTCCTATGAAAAAAGTAGTTAGAAGCTTATCGTACTTTGTACTTATTATACTTCTTTTTTGCAAAAAAATGTTCTATTTTAAGAGGCGGTAATTTTAATGATAAATGATAAGAATCCAGAGCTCTGAAAGTTTTAAAATATCTTATAAGTACTATTATCAATAGATTTAACACAATAACAATAAATTTGATAAAAAACTATACATATGTTTGATTTAATTAGTATATGCAGGGTAACCAATATCCTTTTTCCAGATTTCAAAGGCTTCACTAAAATATTCACCAGCTTTTGTACCTTTGTAGGATTCACAGAATGTCTCCCAAATAAGTTGGTTCTCTTGAACCTCGGTCAATTCTTCTTGTGGCATATCAGGTAAATTATCGTGATTTTCCAAATCATATTTTTCATATTCTTTATATTCTTTTGGTAATAATGACATAGCTACCCTTGCCTTATACAATAATTCCTGCATAGCCCGATCATTTTGTAGACGTCTTTCCATAAAATCCTCTGCCTCTTTATTTTCGTAGACATTACTTTTAACAACCTGCACAGCCTGTTGATGTGTTTTCATAAAACCCTCTGTCTCTTTATTTCTATCTTTAATGAGAACATCACGGTATGATAATTTTGCGATATTATTGTCTTTTCCTTTAGTATAAGCAGTAGCTTCATCTTTGTGGCCTTCTTTCTTCACATGAACATCATTTTTATCTTTGACTTGTGCTTTGATAAGAAAAGAAAATATGTTAGACAAATTAAAATATAATTCACCATGTGTATAACGAGGATATTTTTTATATAGACTGATATTATTTATTATTAATTAAAAGAATTGCAATAAAGCAGAGACAATATAAATCATCTCGCAGGAGAACATATTAACAGTAAACAATTATATCGAGTACAAAAAAGCAAGACTGAAAGCCAGATTTTATTCTTCTGTTCTTATATTGCTATTGATAGTTTATTGAAAGGTTTATCAACTGAAATCCACGCTAAATTGTGGTGACATACCTAAATTTAATTCTTCATTTTCATCACATGTATCTCCACCGCTATCAGGGTCCACAAAGTTATCATTATGGTTGAAAATCAAATGTCGGTTTAGCGCATCAAGAGAACAAAATCGCAAGCCAGTGCAAATTGGGCACTAAATATAAAAAAGTTCAATGTGACCACCCTTGTTTTACAAGAAAAAAAATAATAACAATATCAAAAAATACCTTGAATGGTCTTTGTCGAGTATGTCTACATAAATGTTCTATAAGACACAACAATAAATTATTATAATTTCTACAGTATCGTCAAAACTAGCAAAGGCAAAAGGTACATTGACATTTTTTTTATACCTTCTAATTCAATAATACTACTTTGATGCTTATTGCAACCTTTCCACGGACATATATAACCTAGAAATGATCTGTTGCATGACTTAATGTGTTTATAAATGTGATTTCTAAGTTCCTCCTGGGTTTTAAAATGTTGTGGTTCTGAATGAGAATACCATTTACAGACAAATGGCATTAGATTAATACTTTCAGGCATGGTAGACATGGTCAAGAACTATGAACAGAGTGTCTCTATCACTAGTAACGCTATCAGAAAGATTTGAAGTATGAGTGTATGAAGTCTGAAAAATGATTTCAGGTGATTTCGGCTAATAATTCTATTACGTAATCTACTCGAGTTATGAGAACGGTATCACGTGACTATGGCGCAATAAGGCGCAGTATAAATTCGCTTAATTTCGGCCAACACTATTGACTATTCCATGATTTTGGCCAGAACTTTGGATATAATAACTCAGCATAGAAGTGGCATAAAACTGGCAAACTAATAGAACCACTCTAGCTCCCTGCCAGTTCCATGACAGCTCTACAGTCACCATCATGGCGTCAAGCTGGATCCTCAAATCATGTGCTCTAAAGATCGGCCAGAATTATGGCATAATGTCAGCCAAAATTAATCGCAAATCTACTGCGCCACCTGACCCGATTTTTTAACAGGCAACCAAATAGGCGCACAGTTCATCTATATTTACTAACCAACTGGTCATAGAGAGGGCATATTAATCAATAAACTATAACATCCTATGACATATTAATTAATAAACTATATTGTCCTAGGACATATTAGTCTGGAACAAGTAGTATGTCCTAAGACATATAGGACATACTACTCCTTGTTTTAAATGGTTAAGAATAGAAAAAGCAATTCTTAGTACATTAATTTCTTGCCTTCCCAAAGAATCAAAAGAATTTTTGCATAAAAATGAAATTTTAATTTTACCAATTACTTCAAAACTATCTCTATTTAATTATGCATCATTTTGCAAAGTTCTTTCAATTTGTGAGATTGGACGAATAATTGATAATGTCCATAAATTTGAATCACCTGTTACTTCATTAAGTTTAAAGGAAGGAAATTATTTGGTCGTAAGAGAAATAGTCAAAATGTTCATGAATCAAATTACTTCCTTGAAAAAATTAACTTATTATTTAATTACATTTGTGAATACTCCAAATGATCTATGTTTCCCCGAAACAAAAAATTATTTAAAAGAACTTTCAGAATTACGCTGTAGTTCAATTATTCATTCCGAATTTTTTTATCAACTGGCACAAATAAGTCATAATTTACGATCACTTACTATAGAATTTGTAAGTGATGTTTTAGATGAATTAAAACGATTAATTCTTTTACAAAATAATTTAATAAATTTAAATTTATTAGCATATGAGGGGAATAATTGGAAAAATATCATTCCCGCTTTAGCAAAACATTCAAATACGTTAAAAAAAATACATCTTTATAGTAATAATAATGATTTACCTCTCTCATTTATTTCCCTATTCTCTAATTTACAAGATATTAGATTTTCATTCTTTGGTGGAACTTTTGGTACATTATTTTGAAGATTTCAACAATTTAAAAAACGTTATATTTACCGAGTTGAAAACGTTAAAGTTTTGTTTCAATTGTCCGAAACCCGAGTACATAATAAGATTTTTAGTAAAACAACGGAAAAAATCTTAGAGAAATCTATGTAGGACAAAATAATGAACATTTGAATTTGTGTATACCAAAATTTTGTCCAAATCTTAAAAGTTTTCTTGCAATATTTAATAATAATGAATTACACGCATTAATAATGATGCTTAATCGTTGTAATGATTTAGAAAATATTGAAATCTGGTGCGGAAAGAGATTTTTAAATGAAAAAGATGTATTAGATGTTATAATAAAATATTCACAAAAAAACTTTTATAAATTAAAAATAAATAATGATTCACCATCAGAATTATCTCCAAACGACTTGGAAACGTTTTTTATTGAATGGAAAAATAAGAAACCAAATATAATATTTACTTTAATAACTAATAAGAACAATTATAATGGTTTAGATTTGGATGAAAATAACATTAGAATAATTAAAAAATATGAAGATTTAGGTATAGTTAGAACCAAGGAATTTTGTGACGAGGAGGATGAGGACTATTAAATATTATTTTATCGTTGTATTATATATTTGAAGGAACTCAGAATTTTCTGAATTTGGAGGATAATCAGGATATTTATTCATTAACGGGATCCTCGTGCTTTTATTTTTCACAAGCAAGCAAAGCGACTTGAGCTTTTTGATTTAATGGAACAATCCAAATATATTCTAGTGAGTAATAATTAAGAATACACTCATTTTACAAATCAGATCGATCTTTTTTTCAACTTTTTTCGGTTTTTTTAAACCGATTAAAAAAAAACCTCAAAATGTATTTTTTTATCTATGTGCGCCTTTAGCGTTTGATTTTAAATTAATTTGAATTTTCATAAAGAACTGTGATAATTATATAGCGCAACATTGAATTAAATATAATAAAAATCGAAATTAAATTTTTTTCGATCAATTTAACCTTGTAATAATTAAAAAAAGTTAAGCGTAAATAATCACATCATAATAATAATACTGTTTGAATTAAATGAAATAAGCATGACTTTTAGTCCTCTATCACGCATACTTCTATATAATCAGTTTGCAATGTTTGCGTGATTTAACTGATTTATGCTAACGGTAGATTTTTAGGAAATAATTTATATACTGTGTATATAGAATAAAATGGTGAATGAATTGTAACTTGTTTAATATATTTAGAACCTTTATTACAAAAACTAAAAAAATTTCACTATTGCAAAATTTTACTATTTTTGACCAAGAAGCACTAACTAAAAAAAAAAATAAACGTATAATCTATCATATGAAACTTCTGATAAAATGATAAATAATTAGAACCTAAATTTTACGCTTGCTTCACAAGAATTTCAATGGTTTCGGTAATAGGTTGAGGAGTAAAGCTGAATTTGTCATTGTCAATCTCATCGAATTTCGTAGTTTCCGTAACGAGTGCTCTGAAATCATCAGCGGCCGAAGGAACGGGGTCGATATTGTTTTGGTATCGATGTCGAACATCTCTATCTTCAACAACTTCCCACTTCGAACCTTCAGAAACAAATTATAATTGGTTACATTCGTGTTTTAACCTAAAAAACAAGAGATATACAGTGTACTCACCAGTAACTTCTTCAAACTTTTTAAGGTACTCATTTAATGACAAGGTTGCACCAGCAACATTAATTTGAGCGTTACGAGTCTCTGGTATTTTAAGTGATTCAACGGTATACTTGCCAATATCGGGTAAAGATGTAGTATATAGTTTTGTATTGCCATCACCAAAAAATGTAGCTTTCTTGTTCACAATATCATATCCTATCCAGTAAAGGTACTCTTGAAATAATCCGGTTTGGATGTACGTGTACTCAAGCCCACTTTTTTCTAATTCTTCCCGAAATTTGATTTTATCGTCCACTACTGGATGAACTCCTGGCCTTAATTAGCAAAAAAAGAAAAATCGATATAAGGACGCAACAATATTTGAATTGTTATGACATGTAACAAAAATGTAATAAACCAACGCACTTATACACAAGAGCAAATTCGGATGGGATGAACCTCTTCACGGATGCTTCTTTAGCAGCGGCTAACAATGGAGATTGAATATCGTAAAAGCCCGTAACAGCTGTTTTTTTATCAAAACATACAGCACTGACAAGAACGTCGGTTCCTTTAAGAGCTTTGACAAGTTCATCTTTTTGATTATAATCCGCATATACAATTTCTGCACCCTTGGAAGCCAATAATTTAGCTTTCTCATTTTCATTTTCTGGTTTTCTTCGAAGAATCTTTACATTATAAGATCCATCATTCAAAAATGCCTCAGAGATAGCATAACCTAAAGTACCCGTTCCTCCAGCAATAGTTACGGTTTTGAATTGTGAGTTGCTCATGATTAATTAAATTGCTTGAATTTGAGTTTCCTTCCATCGAGCAACACCTAGTATATTTATACATTCGTGAATTGATTATGATTAGAAAATGATATGATATAAAATCTTTGTTGAATGAATGATTTTAATGATTTTGTAAATGACTTGATTAAAAATTTTCATGAATGATTTAGAAATGACTTAATTATAACTTACATGAGTTACATGAACGAATTAATAATGATTTGATTACTATAATCAAGTCATTCGTGAGAATATTTTGTTCTTTTCCGTTTTTGAAAGCGGAGTTACACCGACCATAGCCGGTTTAAACCGGTTAGTCACGTGATGAAATTAGGCTATTCTTTTTAACTTTCAAACTGTCTTGAATTATTATTGGACAATCTATAATGCTGGTTGAGATTAAATGAACAATTAAAAAAAACAGGTTGGAACCGGTTTTAAACTTGGTACATCGTTGTAATAATTTATTTTTTAGGACTCCAAATACCTTATTTGCATCATAGAGATTTAAGTTCTATTAGTTTTCTCGGAATAAATAATTCATATGAGAAAAGTGGATTGAGAATAAGATTGGGAATTCTGATCGTGGTAAATCCGCTTTAAAATAAAGATGATTTTACAAAAAATGAGAATAACAGAATAACATCAAATGAATAATTTTATATTAACAAACAAATAATAGATGTCAACTGCGAACAGCTCCGATTAATTTATTACAAAAAATTATGCTGTACTGTATATAACTTTCTCCATCAGCGAAATCGTTGCTAAATTTAGTATATTATTGATGAATCAAATATATCCAAATCAATTCATGCCGATTGAAAAAATGAATTATATAAAATGGTAAATTAATGAGAACTGGATTCTTCAATCTTTGAATGGTCCTGCAATGTCGTAATATTTATTAAATAAGTAATGACATACATGAATAGTATAATAAAATACATGTACTGTATATAAAAAATTTTTTAATATTTCATTGGTAGTACGATTTAAAATATTGTATCTTTTTCATGTGACATGTTCATCATTTGCTATATTAGTTACACAATTTTTTTTAGATTATAATGCAGCGAATATCAATATTGCAGCCTAAGTCGTAATTATTAGGATTTATAATAATTGGTTAATCTCTTTATTTCTTCTATATCTGCTATAAAACTATAGAAATTTATATCAATAACGGTTTGTATTATATTTGTTCTTGTGTAACTTGAATCAGAAATATGCATAAAACTTTTTTACTTAATTAAAAATAGGTAAAATTTTTATGATGATTTTTGTATGCTCTACCAGTAAAAAGAATCTGTCCAATATTAACTATAGACATAGATTCTCCACCAAAATTGAACGCATAATCATAAAATTCATATAATGCAAAATTAAAAAATGTTCACCTTCCCTCTTTCTCTCACCTTCCCCTTCTCCTTCCATACTCTACAGTACTTATCTTCATATTTTTCAATATTTCTATTATTTTCATAAGAACTGTACCGATAGGACTATAACCTCCAAATATTTTTGGTGAATAAACAATACTGACATTGAGTAACTCAACGTCCTTGAATAATTTTTTTTTTATTTAAATGTGCTCTTAAATTTTCTTTCCAATAAGAGTAATTATTATCTGTTATTCCGTTATCTAGATAAAAAAACATTTTTTTCTTAATCTTCTAAATTTACACGATAATTAAATGCATCCGTACATTTATTATCACATCTTCACAATATCCATCTAGTAAATCAAATGAATAAAGAAATTTCATACCTCATTTAGAAGTTTATCAAATATTATGTAAATATTTTAAAGAAACTTGCATCTTTCATATTTTTCTTTTAATTAAGAATAACTTAATCGATCATCCCTCCTTATTGCATTAGCAAACCCATTTTATTTTGTTGAAATCGTTGAATTGATTGTATGGTATCCATTTAAACACTATATCATTATAGGAGTGTTATAGGTCATCACCGCTGATTACGACATAGTTTTTTAAAAGAATTTATTTAATACCATTTAAACATATTAATTGTATACTTTTTACCACATCTTTCAAAATGAAATGCAATTTTTCTAAATATACTCTATTACTTGGGTGATTTAACCCAGGTTATTTAACCCAGGGCAAGTTAGCAAAACTCTGTGAGGTTGAATTTATAATTTCCGTACCTTATCTGGCATATATGCTTGAATATTAACGTGATCTGTAATTTTGGCGCTCAACTTATAAAAAAGTAAAAATAAAACTATAAAATCGATCAATCGAGAGCAATAGAAAAGCAAAAGTAATTATATAATCCTGGAACGCATTTTTATAGTCTTGTTTATGAGCGAAGATTTTTTTTTTATCCAATTTGTAAAAGTAAATCAGTAATATTGTAGGGTGTAAACCGAAAGCTTTTATCAAATGTACCAATCTCATACAAGAAGAAGCGACTGCAAAGAATCGAAAGAAACAAGATACGTTTATTCGTTCTACTATTCGAATTCTCATATTCGTCGCACCGTGCAAAGCCTTCACATGGTTTACAAGCTTAATTTATTATATAAAATTCAAAATTTTTTTCTTTTTTTTAAAAAAAGTTAGTATTATTTTAATATTATATATATATTTTTACCTTCATACCAACAGTGGTGTATCTATCACAAATAATTTCAAAAGAATTAGTTATTTGCCTAATTATTAGGCAATTCTTCGAAACTAATTTTTTTACCTACCAGGAATAGCATAGTAGCAATATTATCACTATTATCACACTATAAAAAAAGAAAAATGTTATTACAACATATTTGTAAAATATTAAGTAAGAATAGGATTATTGGATTATTGGTTACCAGAGCTAGAACCCAAACAAAGCTGGTCTGAAGTTAATCCTTTCTTGCGAGTTCACAAATTTATCTGCAAGTTCTGGATTTTTGGTAAAATTTCCAGCTTGAAAACGAGGATGAGTTCTCCTATTCAAAGTCATCGTGGATATATATAATATTCATTAAATGGAAATTTCTAATTCTAACGAAAAAGTTATATATCAAAGTATTTTAAATGATAAATACTGATAGGAACTCATGCCTAAGTGAAGTGTACCATAAATTATTACTATAATGATACTTAATTCACGCACGAAAAGTTTCCATAATTCCATTTGTTTCAATATCAAGAGTCCTTAACAAGTTCTGCTAAAAGCACCAACAGTATCTTCAATGAGCCTATAAAGTATAAACAAAGGTATAAACAAGGTCTAATTATTTCAATTTTTTTTTAAAAAAAAACCTGATTTGTATTTACACTTTTAAGGATCCACACGACCATGTTGATAAAATCTATACCCAATCTTTTACAAGCCTTACGAACATATCCAGTCCAGTCCAGGTTTATAGCATATTGATTTTAAAAAATTATTTTGTATATTAAAAACAAGTTTTGGATATCGCAATGTAATGTATGAGTTTATAAAGGTAAATTTTGCGCGCAGAATTTTTGTTAAAGTAATCAAAGTGGGATAAGAAAATTCAGTTTTTAATATTTAAACAAAAGAAATCTAAAATAAAATATATTGTAAAAATATGTTAGAAGACTCGAGTACTCTAAGTAAGCTTTGTAGAAAAGACAAATTCAAGCCCCCATGCCTACTATCAACTGACATTAACGATATATCGTGAGTGATCAAACTCGTGCAGAGGTACTGTCACATTGATAGTAAGACATGAGACCCACCACCAAAGGGAAGACTACTAGAAGAGGAGGATAACCAAAGCACACTAGGTGCACAAATCCCTTATACAGTGCCCTGCCAAAAGTGACCGACCACTTGCGAGGTATAAAAAATTTATAAAATCGTTACGAAAATTTAAACTTAATTTTCTCAAAAACTATTAAGTGAATTTTATAAAAAAATTGATTTATTCGAAAGGCAAAATTTGAAAGTTTAAGGCTCATTTATTAATATTTTGTGGGGTTACCCTTGCTCTTTAATACAGCCTTAATTCGGTTAGGCATACTATTAACAAGATTTTGGAGTTTATGAATTCTGATTTTACCCCACTCCTCCTGAAGTACAGACCAAAGTTCCTCCCGATTTTTTGGTAGTGGTTTGCGCGCCCGGACTTGTCTTTCCAACTCGTCCCATAAATTTTCAATGGGGTTCATATCCGGGCTCTGTGCAGGCCACGGTAGAGTTTCAATATCATTATCCCTTTTCCATTCCGTAGTAACCCTTGCTGTATGGATTGGAGCATTATCCTCCTGAAAAAGATACTCTTCTTCGTCACCTAAATCATCTATGAACCCAAGTAAATGATCGTCCAAAACATCTATATACGCTGCAGCATTAATTCTTCCTTCTAACCTAACTAAAGGGCCAAGCCCATTATACGTAAAACATCCCCACACCATTATACCATCTTGTCCTGACTTAAAAGTTGGAATAAGGCACCCTACATCATATTTTTCGTGAGGCCTTCGCCAAACCCACCTTCTACCACTTCCTTTGAAAAGTTCAAACTTTGACTCATCGCTCCAAATTATGTTTTTCCACTCTTCCCCCAATCCTTTCTCTCTTTAGCCCAGGAAAATCGTTTCTTTCTATTAGCCTCAGTTACAAAAGGTTTTCTGACTCCAGCTCGCCCAAAAAATCCCTGTTCATGAAGATAACGTTGAACAGTCCTTACACTTACTTTTACATCGGCAGTTTGTGTAAAATTATCATGTAGTTCTTTAATATTTGCTTGTCTATCCTTCTTAAGAGTTCTTAATAAACAACGCCCATTTCTTTCTGTTAGTATAGGTGGCCTACCTACCCGAGGTGGAGGCATCTCCAGTCCATCTTTTTTGTAAGCTTCAATAACGTCATGAATAGTCGTTTTGGGGTGGTTTAATTTCTCAACAATAGCTCGTTCGCTAATTCCACACTTCCAAGCACCAACAACCTCACCACGTTCAAAAATAGAGAGCTCTTTGCGTTTGTCAGTCATATTTATTTAGGAAGTAGCTTTTTGAAAATTGACAATAATTACATTTTGAAGAAAATGTTTTGGGAGAGGTGGGAAAAAAAATTTGGCGCAATTTTATTAGTCCGTTACGTAAATAAACAAAAAACAAAATTGGTAATGATCGGCAAAATTATCGCAAAATCGCAAGTGGTCGGTCATTTTTGGCAGGCCACTGTACATCCCAGCTTAGCCATTTCCACTTACCAAAATAATAAAAGCCCAATAAATTATCACAAGTAGAAATCTTCCAAGGGTTTTGCAAAAGAGGATAAGAATAAAGTTCTTATGTGTATTTAATAAACGAAATATAAGTTTTCGAAAGCTATAATAAGTATTAAAGAAAATAGGAAATAAATATTTAAAGACAATATCAAATATTAAAATGAAAAAGAAAACATGTATTTAATGAGTTTTTGAAAGTTAAAATAAATATAATAAATATTAAAGAATTTTTTTTTCATATTTCAAAGGAAATTTTTTTTTTTGAAAAATAAGGAGTGATTTTATAAATAATTTCTTGAGAAAATCATTTAAAATCATATACTGTGTGATTAGTATGATGTAAGATTGTTTACGCGCTATATCCATTACTCATTACGCGTATTACGCGTATATTGTTCAGTCGATTAGGAATAACTGATATTTTACCAATATTGAAATCAGTATTAGTAGCATTAATTCCTATTGGTCACCGCAGTATTCCAATGACCGAACTATAATCCCCCATCCAATAACTATTTATTATCAAAATATATATTTATGAAAATTAAAGAATAATTTTTTTTGAATAGATTCAAATTTGTAGTTTTGGAATGATTAGTAATAATGACAGAGAACTTATAAATTACGGTTAAATTGCAATACCCAAAGGAGCAAGGAGTTTAACTGATGAATATAAAAAGAATGAGAGATTATTGTGTTCAAAATTATCTAAAAGCAAAATTTTCAAATTGAGCATCTGAAAATAATGAAATTGACAATTTCATTTCATATAAGTAAATATACATTTATAACTTTTTTTCAACAACAATATATTGCTAAATTTCTTTATTGGGAGCTTTTCGTCCTAAATATTAACGAAAAATATTTTCACTCAATATATTAACCGAATGTAAATCTCGTCCTTTTTTGTTAGGAAGTAACTTCGTCCAAAAATTCTTAGATCTAATGGTTAGGGTATCAATTCTTTAATGTTATGAGAGGTTAGAATATTTTGGAAACTTGATTTTTCTTCCACGGATACCCAATATATTATCAAATCGAATCCGCCAAAAGTGAAAGAAACCCGAATATCAGTAAATGAGAATTATTAATTTATCAACACTTTGCAAAGGGATGTTATATACATTAACCTTATTAAACCAATTCAATAAACATTTTTAAAATTTTGACTTCTATCATGAAAGCATTAATCACAAATATAATGATTATTATATAATAAAGTGACGCGCTCTGCCACTCCCATGTATTTCATGGGGGGAATAAGAGCAGAGATTCCCAACAATCATATTTAAAATTATAAAAACTTATAAATTTTATAACCAAAAGGATAACATTATTATAAACGGTTCATTAACTTGTTTCTAAATAGAAACAATTAGTGACTTAGCGTTTCTTAAAAGAATATAAAAAGATTTAATTAAGTTTCGAAGTGAAGCGAAACTTCGAAACTTACTCAAGGAGCTGATCCAAAAATCGAAGACAATACCTACAAAATAGACAAAAGAAGAAACGGTTAGTTTCTTCAAAACAAAATTAAAAACTTTAAAAAAAGTTTCAAACGAAACATTTTGTAACTTACCGATCCTATCATCTGGGATCCATGAAGCTCAATCTACCGATACCTGCAAAAAAAGAAAAAAAAAATTTAAAAAATAAAAAAATTATAAGGTTTAAACTTACCGATTCATTCCAAAATGCCAAATTGACGAGCTACACCAAGGTACTGTCCTGCAAAATGAGAAGAGGTGCCAAGAGATTCCCAAGAGCCGACCTACAAAAAGGAAGTCCAAGTTCGATATCTAAAGCGGGACGGATTTGGCTGGAATTACGGCATTAAGAAATTATATATGTGACAAATAACTTTTGTGACAAATAGGTTTGATAATTAATTCTCGGGATGAAAAATAACTTTTGTGCAACCACTGTGCAACCTTATAAAAATAGAATTTGACTAATCATTGTGGGCTTATTAATCAAATTAAACCGATGTGTCGCGAGATTTACCGTATTTTTTGTATACAGTGTCGCCGTATTGCTGGTATTACCGGTATCGTTTATTCGTTTACCCGTCGTCATTATTATTAATAAGGATTCAAAATAATAAAAAATGAGTTTAACTGGGAAAAAAGAGGTTAATATCATTCTTAAAATGGGGAAATGATACAATGTATGTCTATTGAAACGATTATTACAAATACTTAGTTATAATCTTGAGTCAACCGTATTATATAAAATTGATTACTTATATAATTTTCTATGAAAAATATAAATAAGATGAAAATATGTAAGAACAAAAAATGCCAAAAGTCTAGTTTCAAAGAATGTCTTAATTAAGAAACTTGCCGTTTTTCACGGTTTCGAACATAATTTTTCTAAGGTTTAACGATTAAACAATTATATACATAATATAATTCTTTACATTTATAATAATTTGCCAATTTCGTATAATTCTTCAGAATTAAGTTGAACTTTATAGCTGCAATTAAGTTATTTTTACTATGAATATACTCTTCTAAGATGAGTTTTACTCAAAATCCATAATTAACGATAAGAAAAAATTATGAACTAGAAAATAATACAAAAAAAAAAATATGCAAAAAAAAAATTTAAATAGCACTTATAGAGGCCGCATCGAAGTGGACTATAAAACTACATTTCGAGAGCCATATATATTCAACCTTACAAAAGTATGTATTGATAATATTTCATATATTGTATATATGTTATATTTGTTTAATTACTTTAGTTGCTAAAGTAGGATTAGCTTTAATATGCACGTCGAAGAGGAAGGTGTATAAACAAGGTATTCAGTAATTTACTGTATATATTCCAATTGAAAAAAAAAATAATTTCAATACTTGCGTTTCAGAATTCACAACGATGTTTATGATAAAGATCGATATAATCTACTCTCAATCTTTTTAAAGAAATCCACGTTTAACAAACACATTCAGAAACACTTATTACAATTGTATATTTATATTACATTTGAATTTCGAATTATACCAAAATTTGTACAAATAAACACTTCATGACGGTCTTTAAGAATTTTTTGAAAGAATTTCGTTCGCTCCTTTTCCATAAACATATAAAAAGTTATAAGGGATGTTCTAATTTCATATTAGAAAAACTTTTAGATATCAATGCTTTGTTGGAAATTATTAGAACACTGCAATTGACGCTATAGGGTGTCAATTAATAATTAGAAGTTAAATAATTTATATGAAAATGTTTTATTAACATAATGTAATCATTAAATTGAGGATTTTGTTGGAAAATCTTGGCGCTGACGCTAGATTGCGCGCTAATAACAAAATATTGTTTATACCTTCGAAATAGTAACTAACTAATATAAGATAACGAAAAAATATAATAAATTTGAAAAGACAAAATCTAATTATGACGCTTGTTTACAAGTTTTGATAGCCTTGGCAACAGGTCGAGGAGTAAAACAAAATTTATCATTATCTAACTTTCCAAAAATCTTCCTTACTTTAATAATAAATCACTAATCTTTCATAAAATTATTAAATAATTAATTATTAATAAAGTTATCATATTCAAAAAAAAATAGTTTATGATAAGAAGCGTTAATTGGTTCAATTTCATGTTGTATCCAGCATTATGACTATTTGTTGAGTGAAAGTACCCAGATAGGATTGATTTGATACTTTTGCCAAGACTTATGACCTTATTAGTCCGAAGTGTATACGAAGATACGAAGGACTAATTCTACACAATGTCCGTGTAATTCCCAATTATTCTGCTCATCCCAGGAACTGAACCTATGTTCTTGAGATAACAGTTTCTGACTGTTTAGTTGTTTGTAATAATAAATTAAGATCGACTAGTCTAAACTCAGAATGATATTAAATTGATCAACAAAGACTTACTCTAAGCATAATTTTAAACATAACTAGGATATTATTTACTATATTTGGTAAATAAATTAAGGGTTCAAAAAAAAAAACCTTAACCGATTAATAATCGATTAACCAACATAACAATCGATTAATTATTTCGGAAAATTACCAAAAAAGCTTTTAACCAATTAAGAACCGATTAACCGAGGACCTTAACCGATTAATTAATCGCGCAAATCGTATCAATTTGTTTTTATATTTAGTTGTAGGTCATATTTATTGTCCGGAACGAAGCGAAGGACAATATATGTCTACGCACTATGAAAAAAAAAATTCGATCACGTGAATTTCTCTGTCCGCAACGTGATCGCCACCCAATGAAATCGCAATTTTAGTTTTTCGCTCAATGGTTCCCGTTTCCTAGTTAACCTTATTATTAAAAATTAACAAAAATTGTTATGGAGTACACGTGACCGAAATTTTACATCTCTAGGCCGCATTAAATAATTTGACCAGAATTATGATTAAAGATAAATAAACTTTAAGAATACATAATAAAGTGTTATTTTTGGAAGAATTTTGGTTAACAGATTAAATTGTTTTGAATAATTATAATAATTATAATAAAGGTCATATGCAAACAATGTATTTTTAATGAAAAGTCAAAAGTCATGAGAAAAAAAGCGTATGTACGTAAGGCGTTTACCACAAAATTCCGGAAAACCACAATATCAACAGTCTACAATTCCAAATTCCGGTTGAAACAAAATCCCGAAAGTCCACAAATACTTGCAGTTAAGGGGGGGGTGTACGAAAATCATTTTTGATATAAATCACGCGGCAAATTTTTTTTGTGTAACCAAAACACCATAAACACAAATTATTATAATTTCTGCAGAAATTATTTGTATTATACATAATTTTATTTAACAAAATAGAGCCAAGTTTGCATGTTAGCACTAGCTTGTATACCCGGTACCACACCCTTTATAATAATATTGCTAGATAAAACTTTACTACTTTCAATTGGTTTTCGCAATATAATATCTTCTTGAACTAAACCACGAACAACTAAATCAGTTAAAGCAAAATGAACTAAATCTTTAGTTTTCAACACCTTTCTTTTTTCAGTTGGATATACGGGCAGAGTATTCCAATTTTTTTGTTTTATTTTTGCGGTTTTACCACCTCTAAATATATCTACCACATCATCTGGACCAATTTGTTCACCCATCTGCGTAAGATATTCTACTACTTCTATCAACTTTATTATTTCTTCTTTACCATCGAGTAGTTTTGGCTTATCAGCAATTCGATTAATACAATTATCACATATTTCACATGTAGGTGGCTTTTGTTCATTTGGCCATGCTTGATATCGCCAAATTAGCTGTTGACGACATTCATATTGTGAGTTACAATAGTAGAAGACCTCAAATATTTTTTTAGTAGCTCGTTCAAGTTTATTGATCAATCTTTGTTCGATATTTGCGATAATAGATGCACTATTGATACAGTATTTCAATCAGATAAATTAGTCATTTTTTTTTTTATCAAATATATATTTCTTTATTATTAATATATAAATGTAAAAAATATTCACGTTTCTCGGTACTCTGCTATTATAGAGTAATTTGTACGAATATCCTTTTTACCATAAAAAATAAAATGAGTTGCTGTATTTCCATCACGTCCTGCACGTCCTGCTTCTTGAATAAGACTAGCTATAAATGTGTAAATAATATTAAAATATTATAAAAAAATAAAAAAATTAGTTTATTATATATACATACTCATACTCATTGGTACTTCCACATGAATTACCACTCGTACATTACTTGAGTTTATCCCCATTCCAAACGCAGATGTTGCAATCATTATTTGCGTATAATTAGTTTTCCAATTATTCATTGCTGTTTCTCTTTCATTATCACATAAACCACCATGGAAATAATTTATTGATATATTGTTCAAGCTTTCTTGTAACTTATTGTATAAATATTCACAACTTGAATGTGTTGCACAATATATAATAATGCGTCCAAGTAAATTGGCATTTACAATACTTATAATTTCAGTAATATATTGATCCCGGATTTCTTTTCTCTCCTTCACATTGAAAATTATTTCTGATCGGTGACTTGTAGAACCACGGATTAACGCAAAATTATTCTCTTCAATTATCAAGTTTTTACAAATTTCATTTACTTCCATTCGTGTACATGTTGCTGTAAGTAACATAATTGGTGCCATTTTCCAACGCTGCTTTAACATTCCAAGTTGACCCCAAGCTTCTCTGTAATAATAAAATAATATTGTTAATATTCAGAAATTAATCATTTTCCATACTAATGCCTAGTATTATCGCATTACCTAAAATCCTGATATGCTAAAATACAATGTGCTTCGTCAATTATAAAACGGACTTTTTTTTGTTCATAAAGTTGTGTAATAAATTTACAGAATCCTCCATTAGATGTTAATTTTTCAGGCGTAATAAACAGTATCTTTATCAATCCACATGCTATTTCTTCAAAAATCTTTTCTTGGATACTTGCTCCTTGTGCTAAATTGGCATATATGGTAGCACATGGAATACCGGCACTTATGAGTTCTCGCTAAATATAAAAAAAACTATTAGGTATTCAAAATACAATACAGTAATTATAACTAAATCTAACCTTTTGATCATCCATAAGTGCTTTAAGAGGACTAAAAACAATAGTTAAACCTTCAAAACAAATAGCTGACAAGGCATAACATAAAGTTTTACCTCCGCCAGTCTTCATAGATACAAATGTATCCTTACCACCTAAATAAGTAATAATTGCTTCCATCTGTCCATCTCGAAAATTATCAAATCCAAAAATCTTTTTTGCAGCAAGTGAGATTAGTGTATCTATTTTAAGTGGCTCCGGTAGTTGTCCTTTTGGTATAAATTTATCATTAATAATTCGTCCCCATAAACCTGCATCTACATAAAATGAACATAATCCACACAAGCCACGTGCACTCTTCTTCGCAAATGCATGACATGCAACACATTTTACTATTACATCAAAATCTCTTAAAATATCACCAAATGATGGCCAAAATATGTCTTTGCGAATTTGTTCAGGTGTTTTGCTTTTATAAGACACTAATTCCTATAATAAATATTTTAAATAAATACTTTGTCATATATTTAAAAGATATAACATACAATACATACCTTATCAAAATCAAATCCAGCAAGTTCCTTTCTATCATTGGCAAATTTTTCTTTTCTTGCTTCATTTCGTTGTTGAATTGTACTACGATTTTTAAGAACATTTTGAGATCTTTCCTTAACAAAGTTCAGTATATTACAAATGTCAGAATATGAAAAATCTTTTTCAGTTGCTGCTGCACGAACTTTAGAAATCATAACATCTAATCCATCATTTTGGTCAAGAACTGCCAACGCATGCCGAGTACTATAAGAGGCCCAATAATCAATTCGTTTATCCAAGTACTTAAGAATTTTTCTGTTGAACGTTTCATTATGTGAAGTGCGAAATGTAGTTACAAGTCCTTGGCCAGATGGTATACGAAAAATTGTAGTAATAAAACTTCGAAAATTCTCAATTTCGGCTTGCGTATAATTTTTTAAAGTTGGGTTCTGCAGTTGTAATTCAGGATTATCTTTTATCCAGCAAACGTCATCCCAACATAAACTGTGATCATCAAGTAAATGCCGAATTAGACCTTCCACTTGTACATGTCGCGTTTCCTCTTCAGTTGGCGCACTATTCTGGTTAAGTTTATTCTTAAGGCCAGCACTAAATATGCAAGAATTGAAATATCGCATAATATGTTGTTCAAAGGGATGCCAACGTGAATATTGCTTTTTTACTGTTAATAAAAAATAAATTTATTAGCTGTGAGATAATAAAAATAATTTATAAAAATAATCAACTTACGTAGATTCTTTCGAATATTTTTGCTGACATGTTTCAGATCAGCAAATATGCGACTTACTGCAGGGATGCATGCTAAAGTTCTATTAGTTTCTAGATCACCATCTACACATACATGTAAGGTAAAGTCAGTTTGTTCTAATATAGGCATTATGTCATTGAGTAATGCAAGTAAGATTGCGTGCTCCATTTTTCTTGATGTTCCATCAAAATTTCCTTTATAAATTATTGCTGAAGAATCATTTTCAGATTTACGTATTACACGAGAATTTTCCACTGTATAAAATCCAATTACGGGCTGGTAATTATACCCTAATAAAACAAATGATAATTTAATAACTATTCTAATAAAAAAACAGTTCTTATGTACCAGGAAGGTCACCCAAGTATAAGAATTCTCCGCTAGCTTGGTGTGCATTACGAGAATGTGACCATGAACAATCGAAACCTATAGGTAGCATTTTTTCTTGACCTGGCAGATGAGTCAATTCCAAGTGATCTAAAATCTCACGTAGTAGCATTTCACTACTAAATTTTGCACTATCAATGATAGGCTTGTACATACGAGCTTGATAGTTGTAAAAAGATTTTTTGCTACATTGGTTAGTTATTCCAATTGTAGCCAATGCTGTTTGAATTGAATTTCGATGTATTCCTCCAGCAAGCGCAGCTCCTGTAACTAAATGAGAATACTTCACTCCTGAATCCTCATTTGAATATTGTGTTATTTTTTCGCAAAGAAGACATGTAATGACACAAGATATATTAAACCCAGACACTTTGGTGTAAAATGTTCAATTTGATACAATAAGATCATGACAATTAGGGCAAGGTAATGAAAGAAGAATAGAAAGGTATTGAGAGGTACTTATGAAAATAACCGATCCCAATTTTTTTTCATCTATTTCCTTTTCTACCAACTTTTGAATTTCTGCACTATTGAGCGTGGTTATATCAGTTTCACTGGCATTTCCAGCTTCATTATTTATTGAAGTAACCTTTTCTTTTAATTTTTTAATTGTCCTATTTTGGGAATAAATTGTTTGTTTATATTCTAAATTTTTTAACATTGAAACTTGTGTCATTTTAGGGGGTAATACTTTTCCATCGGATTCAACCTGAATTCCAAAAAGAATATTTTGGCTATTACCATTACTATCATTTTCACATAAAAAATTATCAATTTCCTCTTGTCCTCGTTTCAAACTACGAAGTAATGTTTCTTCTTTTTTCTTTGCACTATTTCGCAAATTTTCTAAAGACTCACGTTGAAAAATACTTGGATAAAGCAAAGGAAACTTTTCATGAACAAGTTTTTGAAGTTTATAAATTATTTGAGGATTGTAAAGACCAAGAATTGTTCGAATGGTAGTATTTGATTCAAGACCATATTGTTTTAACATACAATGGAAGGCAAGTCGTTCAACGCCTTGAGCCTTTTTATCAGTATATGAAAAATCAGAACCGAACTCCTCCCAAAAGAAAAGTAATTGATTATTACTTTCTAGAATTGATAATCTAAACCTTTTTTTGCCAGCAGTGGTGTAAACCACATATCCAGGTAATAATGGTATTAATGATTGTTCTGCTTCTTGATGGCGAAAAAAAATATAACCAGCATTATGATTTTGATCTTCAGCAATAGAGATATCTTTTATGGTGAAATTGAACGCTTTTGCTTCATTGTGTAAATTTAAAATACGAAGACCAGCAGAATAGTCAATAACCATCCAACTACCATTTGGCCGTTGTATAGCATATCGATTGGCAGGGTCTTGGGCAACTAGCATCGTATACCAGCTATAAGAAGTGTTAGAAGGCATTATATCTAATAATTGAAAGCATAAAATATAATAAAATATGCATTAAATATTAATATTACTAGTTAAGGAGGTATTTATTTGTAAATTGGTTGTAGCCTATGTATATATTAACAAAATCAAAGTATTATCATGCAAATAATATATTTCTTCACATTTTTTATTAATATTATTTCTTTCATTCGAAAAAACTCAGCTCATTCGAGAGTTACAAAGTTTTATTTCTATGATTTTAAACATAAATTAATTAAATAACATAAAAATATCTCACAACAAATAAAACTATAAGTCTTTGAGAAGAGAACGCAAAAAATTTTTTTGTGATACGTTTGGTTCTCAAAAAGATTTAGTTTTATCAAAAATCACGTTACTTTTTAGATGGCGATTTACTAATTAAAATGATCGACATACACCCTACCCTTAAAAATCTTGACAGTCAAAATCCAATTAAAAATTATAAATTCCGGATTAAAAATTTTTACAGCTGATTTCATAATATACTAGTCACATACTCGGTACACTCGGTAAAACTCGGTAAAGTACAGAATAAGGTAAAAACTATATTATTTGGCATGAACTAAATATAATATATACCGTTGTTCGTGACGAATAACGATTTATTAACATCATCAATTTTAAAAAAAGGTGATCAGTTTCGTTAAATTTATTTATTATATATTGTAAGAAAAATTTCTTAATTATCATAATAAATCGACAAAATAACAAATCTCATTTCCAAAAAATTTCTTAAAAAAATGAAAGTCCGCCAGTATAAATAAAATATTCTACATTTGATATTCGTAGTATTAAAATTGATTTCAGATGAATGAATAGTGTTTAATATCAATAGATAAAGATGACGAAAGAAATGTGTATATTATGAAGAAAATAGAAAACTAGATCAAATTCTATATTAAAATGCGGATACTTAGCCCCCATCCATTTCCAAACGTATTGTACTTTTGAATCCAAATACGGAAATACTCTGGCACCTCCATCCAAATATGTTCATTTCATATATCACCCTAGTTTTTTTTTTGAATCGGGACGTTAGAAAACTGTCCACACATTTATATCTCCCTTTATTATTTAAATTTGTATTCTCAACATGTCAGATTATACAGTAATAAAGTATGATTATATATAAGTTTGATAGTTAATGACATTTCGTAAAATTTACAGTCTGTAATATTACAGTCAAAAATATTTTGCATATTTTACGGTTTTGCAAATGGTTACGATTTGTAAGTTTTATGATAATACTACAACTTTTTGATTCGCTTGAATTTTTTTATTGGATCATTTATAACAGTTTGATATTATCATTTCATCTAGTTGATTAAATCTCTTTTTTAGAATTGACTTTACAATGAATTATTATTAATCTTGGCTAATAGAGAAAGAGTCCATTAAAAGTAATAAATAAAATATCAGATGTATTATTAGAAAATAAAATTGCGAAAGAAATTAAGTTGTTTAAAAATTTATTATTCATTTTATACTAACAGCTAATATTAATATTTATATATATAATATTAAAAATAAAGTTAAATCTAATCTCTCCTCTCCCGAAATCTTTAGGGAAGTTCGACCCATTATCTAATACCGTTGCCTCTTGCATCACTGACATCTTGCAGCACCTCTAGTATGTCTTACTTAGCATAATTATTTTGAGTCCCTTCACTTTCAAGCTCATTGGCAGACTTCTTAAATTATCAGCGAACGGTCTTTCTCAGTAAAAGTTGTCATGGTTGGATGATTTTAACACAAAAATTTTAAGCTTTTCTATTTTACTACGGTATGCAACAATAGTGGGAAGGAGTCAATAGAAATCAAATTTTGGTTTATTGGTTTACTAATCGTATACAAAACTAAAATTCTGGATTTTCTCAATTCTTTGAACATAATGAATATATGTGTAATTTCGCTTTACAAAATTATTTTTATTCTATTAGTTATATGAAAATTATGGAGGTATGTTGATATTGTATACAGTGACACCTCTATAAGTGCACCCTCTATAAGTGCACGCACTATATAAATTCTCTTTAAGTGCACGGTGGGCCTGGTCCCAACTTATAAGAGCTCTTAATATTTTACTCTCTATAAATGCACACCCTCTCTAAGTGCACATTCTACTATTTTTTTACTATGGTCCCAAGGGGGGTGCACTTAGAGAGGTGTCACTGTATGTAATAACGAATTTTCAAGAAATTTTAATTAATTTTTTTTTTTTTTGCAGTCACGTCAGTCAAATACATGAATCTTAATAAAAAATTTCTTCTCTCGTCAGACAAAATTTTAGAGTAGTAATAATAACAAATAATTACTGAATATATATTTAATAATTATATAAAATTAATTTATAAACAAATTTCATATCTCATTTAAAATTGATTAATATTGTTTTGTGAATTACATTATTTGAAATGTTATCACACCAGCATTATTAGCATATGGGAAAATTAACGTTAATTTTGCCAAAATGGTCGACATTCCGAACAGATATTAACGGGCGGAGTTTCATGACATTTTTTAATTCTGCCCAAATTCTACCTTAATTCTGGTAAGATGTAATTCACCAGCGCAGCGGTGGTACTAACTAACAATTATTTTTTCTGAGGATGGTAGTTATTAAACTCATCATTATCAGAGTGACATAATTATTATCTATCGGATACCATACAATCAATTAAATTGTATTAGAAAAAACGATATTTTACAATATGTTTAGCAATATGGAATTTAAATTTAATAAAAACAAATATGAATGTAAAAAAATTTAAATAAAAAAAGTTGCCTTAAAATGTTTAAATAATTCACAAAATATTTTTGATAACTGAATTTCTTAAATGAGGTATAAAAAAATTTGTTCTTGTAACATACTGTATGGTTCAAGTTCCAGTAACAAAAGATATATTATGGCTCTTTAATATGCAGAAGGTAAGACTTTAAAGGATTGTAAAAATATAAATTTTGAAATTAATAATATATAGCTTGAATGTTAATAAATTACAAATATCATCTACATTAAATGTTGATTCTTATCTATTCTAAAACTATAATTTAAACAATATAATGTGCGTCGCGACTCGCGAATCTAGCAAACGATATAATGTTAAAAATATTTAAACTTAGTATCAAATATTTCTATTAGTGACGTAATTACTTAGATTAATTGATAATGTAAAATATATTTCTGAAGCATTACTTGCTGAACTATTATTTACTGGTTCTGGAGAATTTTTAATCTATAAGTCTACTTTGTATACAAACTGCTTGGGTGTGTATAGTACGTAATGGCAGAGATGGTGTTAAGGAAGATGTCAGTTTATTAATTATATCTGATTCTTCAATTTACTGTAATTTGTTTATTTGAGTTCAGGTTTGTCCCAAATCCGATCATGTTCAACATATTTGGAGCACAGTTCGAGATATTAAGCCTGATATGCATGCTCAGTATTTATCTTGCATAATTTTTGGCAAAGTTCCGTCGTTTTTACTCCTTGTCGAGAGAAACTTGATAATATTCGGTATAGTTCAGAATAAAACAAGAACTATACCATTGTACTCGGACCAGCGCTCCGAATTTAACGCTTTACCGAGTATTTTCGAATGTAAAGAGTCTCTCGGCATATGATTAGGTGTCCTGCGGCTTATGAAATTTGCTGTAAATCATTATTTAGAATTTATTAAAGTTTTTTATAACTTTTTTTTTAAGTTATCCGGTTTTTTTTTTTGATTTGTAGTTAATATAATCCTGGCCGGAATTATGTTAATTTTGCATTTCCCTAAAATGGATGATGACGTAGAGAGGGGCGGGTAGTGGTATAGCTAAACTAATAATAATATATACTTAAAAAAGAATACTGTAAACATAAATTCCTCTATATATTCTAGCCTAAGGGAAGCCGCAAGAATCTATTATTCTATCTCTTGATCTACTTGGCACAAGAAAATTTGAAACAATTTAGCCCAATTCTTCAAAATGAATAGTGATCATCTAGATTAATCTTTTAGAATCACTTCTTGATACTAAAATTTAAATTACATTATTTCTGGCCATCCCATACCGCGTAAAACGGGATCGGATGGATCAATCTGACGATATTCCGAATATCCGCCGGATAATCAGTTATCCGGAATAGAACATATTCCCGAGTATATCATTTTCCCGAAACCTCCAATTTAATATTATCAAAATTCGAAATATAGTGGACACTTGAAAATTTTTATTGTCGGGATTGTCGGATACTCGGGTTACTCGGATAGTCGGGTTATTAGAAAAGATATCACATATATATGATGGCTTCACGCATACACTTTAATTAAATTTTAATATAACATAATAATTACATCATATATTATATAGTATATACAATTATACTTTAAATAACCTGACTAGCCGAGTAACCCGAGTATCCGACAATCCCAACAATAAAAATTTTCTATATTTCGAATTTTGCTGTAATACCCGAATGGTCATTTTAATTACGATAAATATCTCATTCCATTTTTGGCTTAGCTACCAAAAGATCATTTGATTACAAAATTTAAAATAAATTAGCATTAATTAACGAGAGTTTTAAAAATATAATTAATAATTAAAATAATAATGCAATATGTACGTAAACTTTTTTACGGAAGAACCATAAAAAAATTCACCTGATCTATTATATAAATACATATTTTATAATCTAGATATTGGAAATTATCATTCGGGAAACTGGCATTAGTAAACTGGCATTCGGGAAATTGGCGTTCAGGAAATTGGAATTTTGGGAAATGAGCATATAGCAGTATATCATATTTTTTAAATAATACCATATAAACACATATGAAATAAATTCAAAAAAATGTACGAATTGTCATTCGGGAAATTGGCGTTCAGGAAATTGGAATTTCGGGAAATGATCCAGTTCGGGAAATGAACATACAGTATATCATATTTTTAATAATAATTCAAATATGTACGTAAACTTTTTCACGTGAAAACCATAAAAAAATTACTACCATATAATACAAATATTAAAAAGATGTGACTGGCACTCGGGAAATTGAAATTTCGGGAAAATGATCCAGTTCGGGAAATGAGCATAATGATGTACATATTTTTTTAAAAACATACCAATACTCTATATCAGTTTTTATTTTTCATTAAAAAATTTTTATTTTTACTGAAATTAATTTATTAAGTATTATTAAATCTTCGTTCTGTTTGTAACGCAGACATATTTACCTGCTAACATTTTTGAAGTTAAATTATTATATAAAGAGTATACTAATATAGCAAAAATTGTCATAATAGTTCATCACGAACTTTAATTTGTTAATAATATATCAAGTTTGGCAGTAAATTTGACAAATTTAAATTTATATATAATAAGCGAATCATTTGTATCACAAATACCATAGTAAGCAAATTTTTCTGCTAACTTTTATAATGAGAAGAATGACTCCTACTATGTATTTTTTTTTGATTTGTACATTTTTTTTTTATCATTGCCCTGTATTTTTTGATAAGAGACTAAATTCTGATAATCGCAGATCATTGAATCATTGATGCACTGGCGACAGAAAGTTTATTATAAGAACAATAGTACAAAAAAAGGATTGTTCTCGGTAGAGAATGCACAATGTACTAATATTTAAGTTACCATATCAGCGGATTTGCGCAATCACATGTCAGGGATTCCCCATTTCTAATAATAAATTTATTATAATAAATTGACATATGATTGCAAATCTACCGATATGCACGGGACATCCGTTTATTTACACACCGGATTGTTTTGTAACATTTGTCTCGTGTCTTTCGAAAAAAAGAGCAAAACTGCAAAAAGTTACAATATTTTGCGGGCCACAGTACTTCATGCATAGTACCCCACAAAAAAGAACCGATCTTATTATTTAAGATAATATAATAATGACCAGTCATTACACGTGACAATAGCCTCCTTTAATGACGTTGTAAAGAATCATCTATTTAGAATATTTTAACTTTCAAATTTTATTTCAACGCCAAAATTATCTAGTCCTGTACCGATTTTATTCATTCCATTTGATATATATGGAAAATTTTGTATCTATCGTAGAGATTTATACTCATTTACTCTTTCAAACTATTGCAATAACTGTTTATTGAAGTACCTTGAGAATAACAATGCTGCTGAAAAATACTTAGATGCATGTATTGAGCATCCCTGTAAAAAAGGTCAATCCGTTTTTTATATTCCATCTTTTTTCCGTAAAAGGCTCATATTTCCGGAATTAATAACCTTATATCGCGGAATTTATCGAATTATTTACATTTTCCGTGGATGGATCCTCATTTTTACGGAGTTTTTACAGAAATAACGGATAAAATTTTTTATAGGGGCATGCATGTACTGATAATTAAGAATATTGAATATTTCAATCAAGTGTTCTCATATGATTATAATAATTATATTAATTATATTGAGAAAAGTGAAATGTATTGTAGATTGTGTGGAAAATTAATTGTCCGGAGCAAAGCGAAGGACTATATATGTTTATGAACGTCAATCACATATTGGATCACGTGGCGAAGTGCACGCGTCACGATCAATCTCAATATAAGAAATGCAAAAGAATATCAATTATTACCCGAAGAATTTTATAGAAAATTAATGCTGATATTAATAATCAAATTGCTAATTATAATGAATTATATACTTTTAATGGATTAGAATCTTTAAAAATAGAAGTTTATTGAAAACTTTGATTATCTTTCATTTATAAGTTTGATTTCATATTATCCTCAAACAAATTCAAAAAATAAAAAACTCTTTTAATCCAATTATGTTTATTCCTTTTACTAATGATGTAGATAAATGTGATTATTGCATTAGTAAATTTTCTGCAATACTTTTATTTGAACAAAATTCATTTCACCGAAACCCATTTCGCCGAAGCCATTCACATATGTTTCGACAAAGGGACGTTTCGCTGAAAGGAAGTTTTACCAAAAGTGCATATTATTACCTAATTCCATTTCGCTGAATGGACATTTCGCCGAAAATGGTAGCGATTAATATTTTATAAAAAATATTCATCACGCAATGAAACATTCAAGCAACTGATATTATTGTTAAGCAATAAATAAGTAATTTTATTTCCTGAAAATATTTACTATTCACGAAAAAGTAAAAAAAGGTTAATGTATAAACAACAACGAGATAAATTTGATAAAAATCATCTAGTTCAAAATTTTTCTAGAAAGATTTTTTTATATAAAACGATAAAATAACCAAACAAAATAAATAATATTTCAGCGAAATCATGACCATTCGGCAAAATGTCGCGAAATGACCATTCGGTAAATGGCTTCGGCGAAATAATTTCGGCAAAAGTCCCGATACCAATAATCTCTTAGGTGTATATATGTGTATATATAAGTACAAACAATACTCAGTGTATTGAAAGAATATTAGATTGTTGTATTCAGGATTAGTGCAATAAATATCCTAAAATCTTATATTTTAATAAAGTTGTTACAAATAATAGATTTTAAAAATTATTGAAAGTAAAAAAAATTGCAAATTATGTAAAAAATTAATTCATGAAAATACATCAATTGAGTCTAAGCTATGTTCAAATTGCTGCTATCAAATTTCTTTTGAATTGGAAAAAAAAACAACTCCAATTCTTTATTTACCTGGATACTTACATCCAATGTATAATTTGTAACTAAATTTGAATGTCAAAATGTATATTGGACGTAGATATATAATTATGAAATTTCTATTGATAATACTAACAAAAGTTTTAATCTATTAAATATAAATAGTTTTATGAAAGATAATTTTAATTATCTACCGAAAATAAAATAGATTTCATATTCAAAAATTAAATGTTTAGAAAAATAGCAGAAGGAGGATTTGGTATTATTTATATGTTGTTCTATAAAAAATTTTTAAACCAAATAAATACTTTCTAAACGAGGTAATATTCTGGGTCTAAAAATATTTGATATACTAGTTCAAACTATTAAATTTACAATTTTAATAAATTTATATTAAATGTATAACAAAAGAATTAATGTTTATAATGAAATATGCGAGTGGAGGGGATTCTAAAAAATTTCACAGCGATTACATGGAATAATTATATATTTTATGGCGAATTTCAGATGGGTATAGTAGTGTATTTATAATTTTAATATGGTGCCGGGAATCTATACTCAAAAATATAATTGTAGTGCTTAAAAACTTTCACCACCTTAAAAAACAAAATTTTAAAAAACTACTATTAAACTACCAGTCAAATTTTTAAATAAATATCTAAATAAAAGGTTATAAGCATTAAATTTTATGATTGACTTCAAATATAATAGGCCAAAATTTTTCATAATTTAGGCCAATATTGTAATAGTATCTTAATTTCAGCCAAAATTACCATTAATTCCATTAATTATTTTTAAAAAAATAATTAATTATGAACATATATATGAAAATATTTTATAAATATCTACAATGTTTTATGTTTTATAATTGAAATCTAAATTTTTATTGGTTGATTACTAGTCACGTGACTTATATTTGCCCAGATTAATAAAGGTTTATAATAAATTGGTTTTTTTCATGAAAAAAATTTATACATCAGGATTTTCATAGTGGAATATATTGTTAACCATAGGTAATATAAGCCAATATCGTGGATCCCGTGGTCACCCGACGTAGAAAATAGGGAAAATAGGGCAAGAACGACACGATTGAGTCAAATGACAATCGACAGTACACACGTGGGGTACAATTAGGTATGACGAGTGATTTGTGATTTAATAATGAGTAGTTTCGTAGATTATTACTTAATTTTCTATTATTTTAATTAATAAAATCGCAAATGCGCTGCGAACATCTGATATTTATAGTATGGGTAATTGGGTATGACCTTTTTCTAATAAACTCCGATATATAGTAGCCTGTTCATTTCTGTTCTGTTCCGTTCTGATTTTAGTGTAATTAATTTTAGCCAATTAAGAAAGGCATAAATTGAG
Source organism: Rhizophagus irregularis (assembly GCF_026210795.1). Classification (NCBI taxonomy): domain Eukaryota; kingdom Fungi; phylum Glomeromycota; class Glomeromycetes; order Glomerales; family Glomeraceae; genus Rhizophagus; species Rhizophagus irregularis. The sequence continues at coordinate 2,278,429 of NC_089430.1, read as the reverse complement.
TAGAAAAATCGGTGTCAATCTGTTCAGTTTATTTATAACCGACCATATTAAAGCATGTATTGCATTTTCAAATTTCGGAACACTCGGATCATCAATTTTTTTAATCTGGCGTTGTTCCGGTTGTTGTTCCAATTTTTAAATGAATTTGATTGGTTAAAAACTTTGGTAAAATCGGAACAGAACAGAACAGAACAGAAATGAACAGGGCTAGTATTTCAATATACGTGATTTGGTTCCAACCCGAATCCGGTTTATCGAATTTTATATAAATTTATAATATTATCATTTTAGATGATATAACATATATGAATACAATTCCTTTGTTCCTTTATAGTAATGTATAACAACATATACCGATATTTTGGTTACACTGATACTTAAGTTTGCCCAGCACCATAAATTTGGCTGAGTTAACGATCATATGAATTTTGAAATTATTATTGGTTGGCTAAAAAGTTAACCATAATGCTGGCAAGAACTAGATTTTGAACCGCATTATAATTTGCTAAAGAATTACATGTACCAATAATCCTATATCCGATATTTTTTTCCCCAAAAAGCTGTATCGTAGAGGTTTGACTGTAAACTTGAAACGTTAATTGAATAATTGAAGAATCAAATACGATAAAGGTAATTTTAATATAATTAGGATTAAAATAACATTATTCATTAATTTTATACTTAAATTACGTTTATTTAGTAAGTATTACAAAAGAATATGATTGATATAAACAATAATCAATTTGAAGAATTAATTGAAGAATCCAATAACAAGAAATATTCAGTACGCAAGAGAATTCATTAATAATTATTTATTTATTTCATTTTCGAATATTCAAAAATTATCCAAATGTGGTTACAATGGAAACAAATCTCTGAAAATTCTAACGATTTATTATACATAAAAATAATTACTTATAATAAAATGAGAAAAAAAAAATAAAATAATTTTTTGAAAAATAACTATATATCGTACAATAATAATAAAGGTCAACTTATAGAATTATATATATATTTAGTTAAAGTTATGCAAAGTATATTTATTATTACAACTATTAAATTCGTGATTCGTGATTCGATAATGTGGGCAAAATTTTGCCCGATCACCAATTAAATTTTGCCATGTGATTTTCAGCCACCTTTCATCTTTCTTTTCGTAATATTCGTAATGGGGGTAGATTACCACTAATTTACCCCATATTTAGGGGTGACAAATAGGGATTTTCATACTAAAAAAAACCGAGTTTATAAGGAAAAAAGGATGTGCTAAATAACCTACCTAACGCAGATGTGCATTTGTAATAAAAATTTGGTAGGAAGCTTTCAATCCAAATGGTTTTATTAGAAAATTACGCTTCCAATCTTTCCAAAGGTGGTTCAATAGTGCTTCCAATCTTCCAAAGGTGCTTCCAATAGTGCTTCCAAATTCCTAAGAGCACATCACTGCCCTAGCCCTAATCCTATAATCAGAAAATTGGGGTAAATTAGTAAATCCTTCGTATATAACGCTATGGGTGTCCTTAACGTGGTATCGATTTCACCGAAACTCATTTCGCCGAAGCTATTTCGCCGAAGGTATATTTCCCCAAAGGGATATTTCGCCGAAGGGGCGTTTCACCGAATTCCGTTTCACCGAAGCTTTTTATCGAATGGACATTTGCCGAATGGAATGGACATTTCGCCGAAAAATTATTTATTCCATTTGGTTATTTTATTGTTTTTATATTAAATACATTAATCTTTCCTAGAAAAATTTTTGGATCAGATGAGTTTTACTTTTATGTTTTCGGAATATAAAGTTATTATCAGTTACTCATTGCGCGATGAATATTTATTATAAAAATGTTAATCGCTACCATTTTCGGCGAAACGTACCTAAACGTACAGGGTGTACGTACATCCTACCAGAATTGAGGAGTTATGCACTTGCACGTGATAGCGTTAACTCCTGCTAGTTCGTACGTTAATATCGTATATATTAAGGGACCCGTTGTTTTATTACATAGCAGTCGCATCCCATGATCAGCGAAACAATTTTACCTTTCATACTATTATAATTTTGATACTATTAATAGATTTTTTATTTTTTACAAGAATTTTATAATCTAAAAAAGTTCAACACGATATGCTCTCAAAGATCATATTATTCTTTTTTGCAAGAAACTTTAATAACTTACTACAGATAATAGGAGAATAATTTAGATAATAAAGTATGGATATGCAAATTTCATTAGAAAATATTGTAGTAAAAAAACATTGTGACTTAATAAATATTATTATTTGAGTGAATTATCGTGAATTTCTTTGATATTTGGCATCCTAAAATCAGTTTGTATAGGCATTATTTAATGCAACGATAATTTGCAATTTCTTGCGGTTTGCGACCTTTTAACAAAAGTCGCTATAATTGGACTTTATTTTTATTTTATTTAGAAGAATAATTACGGAGAATATAATATACATGTCTATGACTTCAGTTAGTAAAAAATAAGATGGTTAACACGATAAGATCTATTCTTCATATTGCCATTCTCCATATTGGCAAACCTACTCCTTCGTTAATAGATAAAACTAAAAAAAGAGCTATATAAAATGGAATGACCTATAACCTAGGGAACGTGGTTACTGTAAATTAGAAGAAATATGTTGTAACCAAGGTCCATTGTGTAAAAAATTATTAGATGACTAACGTATCCAAATTTCAGAGGATTGGGCGGTGGATTTTCTGCCAGTGGAGACACTGTTTTAACAGAAACGGTAAGAGTATTTGACGTACGAGGTATAGTATTGGGAAAATATGTGTAAGATCTAAGTGTATTACATTATACAAGGTGAAACCCGAACTTCTTTCTTTTTAAGATTGACAATTTGTTACATTTATGACAAAGTTTGTATGCTGTTATGCTGTTGGTGCATGTCCAAAGATGATTGTAGTGGAAACATTAAAGTGTTTATTACGTGAGTGTAATATAAGTTAATTAGTTAATTTGCTTTAAAGATGTAGATTGTGATCCAGCACCAATCAATTTTGTTATGAAGTGTAAAGGATAAATGTTCATGATCTAAAAACTTGTTGAAACATATATTATTTGAATTCTGTTCGTATATATATACTGTATCATACTCGGGGCTCTTCCTCCCCTCCCTTTGATAGTTTGATTCCTTCCACCTTTAGTATGACTATTAGGTATAGATAATTAGTAGCATAATAGGTAGTGTCTCTTCTATGGTCTCCCTGATTCCTTCCTAATTTACTATCTAATTAGTGGACTAGACTCCTGAGATGAGTAGGATTGGCCTTTCCCTTCCCTAAGGTTTTTCTTATATTTCTATCAATGATTATTGAATTTGTCCCATCGAATAATAAATTATTGTTTCTATGGTTAATTCGAATAATATTTGAAGATAACGCTCCTATTTTTGCTAAATAGCTAAGCCTATAACTAGATTTTGACGCTGTATAGATTATCGCATTAGCTACGGCCTTGCGCATGATTTCATTAATCCTGACTGGAATTATAAATTCGGCCAGAATTAAAATTAATAAGGATTGCCTTGATGGTGACAGAGACGAGTATATATGCGAAAAACAAATGTATTCTTTAACAATAAATGCAGTAAATGAGACAATAGATAAAATGTTAAATATAAATGAATAATCATAAAATAGAGAAAAGAAAAGAAAGATCATATTGCTGCCTCAATCGACGGGTTGCAATATTTTCTGAGTTAAACTTAAACAGGGCCCCTGAATATGAAAATTTTTTACATAATGAACTCTGTTTGAGAAATTGCCAAAGTGTCCAGCAAAATTTTGCTCAAGTGTACAACATCAGCAGAAATACTGTATGTTTGTACAAAATTGTAAAATGTACAAGTCAAACTTCTATACACATTGTATATACTGATACAGCTTTTTTAGGAAAAAATTATCGGTATATCAAAATATCGGTACATGTAATTCGGTAGCAAATTATAATGCGGGCAAAATCTAGCTCTTTCCAGCATTATGATTAACTTTTGATCAACCAATAATAATTTCAAAACTCATATGCATATGATCGTAAATTAAGATCAGTGTAACCCAGTGTAACCAAAATATTGGTATATGTATTACTATAAAAGGGCAAAGGAATTATTTTATATCGTGAAATCATATATAATATCGGTATATTTTTTTATTAGTTGTGAAACGGGGAAAGGGAAATTCATCGCTATATATTAATTGTATCAGCATTCATAGGATTCATGTATGATGTAGATAACTAAAATTTTCCTCAATGCTTACCAGCTTTTGTAAGTGAAAAAATACAGTGGAGTCAGATTTTTTTATTGGAAAAATTTTAATCCAATTTTTATATAATAATTTTCAACTTGGCTGAAAGTGTATCGTACAATTAATCTTTGTTATAAGCGTACGACGGATCTTTTTTCCTTTTTTCTTGTAGACTATTTAATGTACGACAAAAAGTAGCTACACGCGATCATCTTAAAAGGAAATTTATATCACAGTGCGACAAATCTATTTTGAAAGTGTACGACAGGGTTCTGTTACATAATCTAATGCTATTTCTGCGTGACGGTAATTACGATTAGCGGAAAATTTTTAAGATCAACTACAGTATTTAATTTAGAAATATCTACATTTTAATGAATTATAGCGATTTCAAATAATCTCATAATGAAAAAAAGCTTGCAATTATTTTAGAGCTAGAAACCGATGCAAAAAACTTTAAATACGTTTCTCAATTTATTCATATGAAATATATGTTTATTTTATGCAAAATTTGCGCTTATACATTCCTTAACAGCAGATAACAGAAGTATCAATTATATCAAAGTTAATTTATATAAAATAATAAAATAATAAAATATAAATCGAAAGTTAATTTTTGTTTGAAGATCGCTGAATTCATTTCCCTTTTCTTAATTATATACGGTAACGTCCAAAACCTTAATTCCGGCCGGCATTACAATTTTACCATAATTAACGCATTTTTAACCGGATAATTATTCTGGCCCAATAGGTTATACTAATTTTCGCCTCAGGTTCCCATTGGATCCGATGTGTAAATGACATGGGTCCGGATGATTACAAATGATTACAAAATCAAAACATTCCAGATGTTGATCAATTGGACCCGGTTCACTAGTCAGAATCAATGGAACTAGAGGCGAATTAGTATAACCTAATTAATCTAGTTGATTGACCGATGAGTATCGTTTTTAACCAGTTAATTAACCAAGTAATTATCGTTCCCGAGCTCTATGTTTTCTATAAAAAATCGCATTTTTTTGTAATTGTTTGGATTTACAGCTGATTTCATAATGTACAGGACAAACTCGGAAATATTCGGTAAAGCTAAAAATAAGATAAAATTATACCACCATTCTCGGAATAGTACTCCAAAATTAACGTATAATTTTTATTTTATATCAAGCTTTACCGAATATTTACGAGTTCTTTAAAATTTGTTAAGTATCCAGACCTTTTTGAAATCAGCTGTAATGTATCCGGTAGTTTTTAGCTACGAGTCGTACGCACAACTATAAGGCAAGTCTCACAATCACGTGTTGCTGCGGATTATTATATGGCAATGGCGCAGTAATCACGTATTAGCGAGTATGAATAATTTATTCGTATTCACTAGGCTGCTGTAGTCGTAATAAATAACCCTATAATCCTGAAGATCGTGCTATACTATATTTGATAAGAGAAATGTTTTCCGAAATGCGATTTCTTAAGAGTTTGAAGATTTTAATTCCAAGTATTTCAATCTTTTTCACGCAATTCGTCCTAATTTCGTCTATTATTATATTTAATTTATTAATATTTACGCAAGTAAAATAAAATGTCGGCAATCACTATCATAAGGCTATGTAAATTACTTTAATAATCCTGAATTATTACAATGCAAAGAAAATATTTACTTTCCAAAGTGATTTGAAACTGTAAATTCACTGAATAATAATAAGATACATATTAATTTTATAATTCAATTATTGAAAATAAAAATAAAAATGGAAATAAAAATTAAAATAAAAATAGAAATAAGAACAAAAGGATATCTAATAATAGTTTATTTATAGTTTATTTATTCCATCAGTCAATATATTAGATAAGCACGTTTTTATAAAATAATTGCATCAATTTATTTAAGTAATACTTTTTTTTACAGAAAGTTGTCGGACATTTGACTTGCCGGTGCAAGCCGATCTCTTTACCCCCTCTTTAATATATTGAATATGTAACATGTGGATCAATTTAATTTCCTAATAAACGTTTTAAATAAATTTAAATTTTTAAATTTTTTAAATTTATAATATATTAGTATGGAAGTTATCGTCCGGAATATATTTCGCAATAATACGGATATTTTATGCATATTATGTTTCAGTCATCTATCATGACATGATTGTCATATTTATGCTATTTTTTTCTCTTTTTAAAAAAAGTCTACGATAAAATTTTAAGTACAAACTTAAAGAAATGCTAATTGAATTAGAATTTCCTATGATCGAAGATAATCAACATGTGAAAAGTTGTGATGTATGACACTTAGTACGACACCGTTCTGCTTCTAAATTTGGACTTCGATAATTTAAATTATGAAATTTATAAATTCGGCTAACATTATCAATAATTTTGTATAAAGAGGGAAATTTGAATTTTTTCCTAGATAATACATATCCAGAAAATGTCTAAAAAATATATAGTTTTCCTTCTCAATTTTTCATTACTCAAATTCCGGACAAAAAAAAAAATTGGACAAAACGAGCCCGATTTGGAGACACGGAATGTCCAGAATTTGACTAAACTGAACATCCGGATAATTATTTTTTCATAAGTGTAACTAATTAGGATGTTGATCATCCGGATGGCTTATTCAAAATTCATGGATGTCGATCATCCGGACCCAGCTTTCGAGCCGAATTTCCCATGGAATTATGGGAAGTTGATCATTTATATTAGTGCTACATAGTAATAATACTAAGTATGCAGAATAATTTTGTCTCCAAATGCAATGCCATAATTTCCGAGTCAATTTAACTAATTCATTTTCTATTGAATTAACAAAAAAAGACAAAAAAAGAATGTTTTCGCAGAATCTTCCTTATTTACAATTAAATGTAAGCATATAAGGTAATTGCGTTTTAAGTATGAATGAAATAAGGAAGGTATTAGTGTGGATAATCAGGTCATTTGAAGCGGTTTTTTATCTTTATTGTATTTGTGAAGAATCAAGGATTAGGATATATTCTTGCTTATATGTATTACAGTTATTAACTTATGAAGCAAATATAATATTATCAAACGCACCATATTTTATCCGTTTTCCAAATGAGGAATCGTATAGATTCGGTCCAATACATGAGCCACGGGTCGATCATTTCTGTCGGTCCACGAGTTTAGCCGATCTGTACATAATCAAATTATCCGATATTATTGGCATGAATAAAGATAATATGAGAAATTAAGCGTTTCACCAAATCAAAGTACTATTCGGTGGAATTCAATTCCACGATATACATCCTGAAATGTCACTATCCCAAAATCAAATCGGGCTCTGTGTTTATACATTCCTTGTGTGTGTAATAGAGGTGTAACTGTTTGGAATATCGCACGATCAACTCTAACTTGGCGCGCACAAAATCCTTATTTTGAATTACTAAACCTTAACGAAAAAAATATATATATTGACAAAAAAAACTATTTATCAAACTATTTTATAGAACGTTGAAAACTAAAAGCATAAAAGAAATTTTAACAAAAGTTTAATAAATATATATACATATCTTATTGAGCTTTCGTTAAAGATTTTTTAACAAAATCTTTATAACAAGAATCAAAAGATTTTTTTTACATAAATTACTTTATCACCTTTGATTATTTTATGTTTTCAAATAACCTATAAAATGGATGAAATTTGCGAAGTCGTACCATCTCAAAAAGGGAATGACAAGATTAATGTCCGTGGTTATTTAATGGTAAAAGAACGGAATCGAGAAGATATTTATTATTGGTGCTGTGAGAAAAGAAAATCCGAAAATTGCAAAGGACGAGCAACAACAACGTTAATTAATGGATCACATTACCTTCGAAAGTTTAATGATCATAATCATGCACCTCAAGCTAGTAATGCTGAAGTTGCAAAAGTTGTCGCTCAAATAAAACTTCAAGCTCAAGAAAGTACTGATCAACCCGCGCAAATTATTCACAACAACATTACTAATACTTCGCAAGAAATTTACCCTTATATACCATCACAAAATGCTCTTCGTATGAAAATTAAACGTGTTAGAAGAGCAAATATGCCACCAGATCCGCTAAATCTTGATGAAGCCAATATTCCTGATTCACTCCGTTACACTCTAAGTGGAGAATTATTTTTAGTTAAAGACTCTAGAATTGGAGATGAGCGAATTGTTTTATTTACTACAAAAGCTAATATTCAGCTTTTATCCCAATCATCATTTTGGATTATGGATGGTTTATTTAAAACAACTTCAACAACCTTTTGCCAATTATATACTATCCACGCTCCTATTGGTGCAGAAGATAATTATAGATTTCTTCCATTGGTATATGGATTGATGACTGGTAAATCCAAAGAGCTTTACCAATCATTATTTCAAGATTTGATTGAATTTGCTGAACAAAATGATATTCAATTAAAACCATCAAAAATCATTACCCATTTTGAAAAGGCAGCAATTGATGCATTACGTGAAGTATTTCCTGGTGTTATTAATAAAGGCTGCTTTTTTCACTTAGGACAAGATGGCTGGAGAAAAATACAAGATTATGGTTTAGCAGTTCAATATGGTACTAATGAGAATATGAGTCTTATGTTACGCCACTTATTTGCCTTAGCATTCTTGCCATCAAATGAAATTACCATGGCATTTGATACTCTAAAATCAAGAATGCCGCCAGAAACAAATGATGTTGTACAATGGTTTGAGGAAAATTATATACATGGAATAATGCAACAACAATTTCAAAATGAAATTGTAACTCGCATCCCACCCCCTTTTCCACCACAATTATGGTCAGTACATGATTCAGTGGAATTAGATATTCTAAGAAAACAACATTACGTCGAAGATTGGTTTAATCGTTGGGGAAGATTGATTAGTCAAACACATGCAGGAGTTCATACTATTATTAAGGAGGTTCAAAAGGAACAGCAACAATCAGAATTGCAAATTGGAAGTATTCTTCGTGGTGAACCGCGTCCAAAACTAAAACAAAAGATAATTGATAAAGAGAACAGAATTAGAGCAATGGTTATCGATCGATCAAATCATTCATTAATGGATTTTCTTCGTGGAATTTCACATAATCTTTTATTGTAATTATTAATGTCTGACTTATTTGAAATTCTGAGTTTTTCAAATTATTTCTTTTATTGATTACAACAATTCCAATTAGCTACTGCAGTATATTAGTTTTAAAAATATGGAAATATTTATATATGTTTTTAAATTGCAATATTATTTAATTTATTAATTTTACCAATAAGAACTTAATGAACTTCAACATAAGGATATCATATTAAAGAAACATACGCTGATACAGTAAATGGTGATAATTAGGCCAATTATGTCAATTATTTAAGAAAAATCGTTTAGTAAACATCGTAAAAACTAAAACTTTATTGCCCTATAACTTAAGCTAATATTTTTTTATTTATCTTTTTATTTATTTTTATTTACATTATATCAATGTATTAAGGAATGTATGGACTAAATGTATGATCTTAATAAAGTTTTATAAGCTATTTTTAAATTAAATTGTACTTCTTTTTGCAAGTAAATTATGAACAATGAATTATTTTTGATTGGCTTTCCTCTCATCTGTATTTTCTAATTTATCGATCCATTTTGAGATTAATTCAACATGTCGAACTGTAATTATTTCGGAATCAATATTAATTTTGGGCCCGTCGTAGGGATTTGAAAAAAAAATCGAAAATAAATGGTAAAATACTAGATTGATTCTCACCAATTTTTACATATAGAACCATTCCTTTAATTCTTCAAAGATGCCACTTGAGGGCTAACCATTTTGCTAAAATCAGAAACTGATTTGATGTCAGGTTGACCATCTATAAAATAATGGGATCCCAAAAGCCCTATAAAAAATTTTATCCGTTATTTCTGTAAAAACTCCGCAAATGAGTCTTTCATGGATCCATTCACAAAAAATATAAATAATTTGACAAATTCCGTGATATAAGGTCATTAATTCCGGAAATATGAGCCTTTTACGGAAAAAAGATGTAATATAAAAAACGAAATGATTTTTTTTATAGGGTAGTCAAATTCCCGATGAGATACAATCTCGACATGCGTAATCCTGAAAGTTCACTATCCCGAAAATCCCGAAAATTCAATTTTAATAATCTAGAAATTCATTATCTCGACGGCCACCATCACGACATTAAATTTATGACTCTATTAATTGATTAGTAATTGGTTTCGGCAGGAGACCCTGTAAAAAAAGTCGATCCGTTTTTTATATTCCATCTTTTTCCGTAAAAGGCTCATATTTCTGGAATTAATAACCTTATATCACGGAATTTATCGATTTATTTGCATTTTCTGTGGATGGATCCGTGAAAGGCTCATTTTTACGGAGTTTTTTCTGAAATAACGGATAAAATTTTTTATAGGACGAAACCTCCAAAACTTGACGAAATTTGAAATTTGGATGAAGTTATTGAGGTATCGATGCATGTAATTCATTAGCAAACTATAATGCGGGCCATAATCCAGCATTATGATTAACTTTTTGGCCAAACAATAATTCATGATGGTTAACTCAGCCAAATTTACGGTACTGGGCAAAATTAAATATCATTGTATCTAAAATATCGTATATATATCGATATACTGTATGTTATAATAAATAATATCGGATTTTTTTTTATTAGTTGTGAAACGGGACAAAGGAAATTCATTGGGTATATGTCATGATCGGTATATCGAGTTTAGATTATATTTTTTTTAATAAAATTAGGTTTGGGCAAGTTTCGGATCTTAAGTAATTTATTGTTTAAAGTTTCGGAGATTGCGGAAGTTTGGGAAGTTTGTCGGAATTTGACCTCAAAAGGCGAAATGTTTCGACAATTACAAAAAAAGTTTCGCCCGCAACATCCCAAAACCCCGACACTTGTTATCCCCATCACAGAAAATTTTTTTTTAAAAAAAAATCTTTCTTTACATAAAATTAAATGCAATTTCTTATCACATAGGTGATATAAGTTTTATTTATGTTTTTTGAAAATGTCATTGTAATAAAATTGTAAGAGGATAATAAGTGTCGGGGTAATAAATGTCGGGATAACGAAATTTAGGAATCGGGAAAACATATCTTCAGGATTATGAGTATAGTTAACGTATTCTGATCATCGGATAGAGATTTTTGAATGGTTCCTAATTAAGGTTTCTTGCCGTAATTAATAATCACGACATTCGGAGGTTAAACATAGCTTACAAACCCATAAATTAAGATTACAATACGAAGTGTTGCAAGTGTAATAATACCAATAGGATTATTTGTACATAATCTTTGTGTGAATATATGATATCATAATCATACATGGTTCGGTAAAAATGACCCCATACGTCAAAAGATCCGAAGAATTTGTCACCCAAAAAAAGAATAAAAACCGAAATGGTTAGTCAACGATTTGTTAGATAAAATTTAGGATGAATGGGTCACCGAACTCCCGCGTCTCAGAATTTCGAATTTCGAAGAACCCGCCATCTAAACAATCTGAATAAGATATCGTAAGTGATTATAATTTCGGGATAATGAATTGTTGGGAAAATGAATTTCGGGAATTATTAAAATTTTGGGATTAGATTACCAGGATTTTGAATTTTCGGGATCATATATGTTAAGATTATGTCATTGGGATTTTGGTTTCGAGATTTCGTGGTGGATTCGTAACGCGCTATATCGGTTGTTACGAAATCGTTCGTTATTAGCGAGTATCATATGATTTATATGATTTACATGATATACATTTTACAGTTCTTTTATGAAGCGCGTTTCAGCGTTTCAACACAGTTAACAAAAATCTTAAATATACGAAATTTTGAAGCTATATATATATATCTATCTATCAAATTTTGTACAGTGACTTTCAGTGCTATCATTTTTAATTAATTACTTCATTTATTTTTTAATATTAGAACTAGTAAGTTCATTTGTTATAAGTCAACGGGATTCAGAATATTTTAAAATTTCTTAATTTGTCCGGTTAATATAAGATTGCAAGTATTTATAGATGATGAATGAGAATTATACTAAAACATCATTAAATTAAAATATTTGTCATAAAATATTTATTCAGATTTATAAAAGAAGCAATACTTAATTGCGAAAATTTCACGCGTTTGATCAATATGAAATCTTAGACGTTCCATGGTGATAAATTTCGATATCAATGCATATGTGATAAAAGGTGATAAAATGGGTATCAAGACTTTTCGCCGAAATCCACTTCGCCGAAGCCACTTCGCCGAAGGAATGTTTTCATCGAGTGGATGTTTCGCCAAAATACCATTTTACCGAAACCCATCACTAAATTCCATTTCGCTGAAGCCAATTCACCGAATGGATATTTCGCCGAACGGACAATTCGCCGAAAAATTATTGGGTAAATCTATCGTCTAGTGTGATGCTTAAATCTCACCTTTAGTCCAGGAAAGGAAATTTTTTATGCCGCTCATTTACTTCTGGCCAGAATTAAATGCGACACGTGATTAACAAAAAACTTGAAAGTTTTATCAAATTAAGTCAAAAATGACATTCAAACCCATCTTTGATGCTTTAAGTAAACTTGTAGAGCAGGCAAAAAATACACATACTGTACATTTTTTAAAATATTTTGTATAATAAGAATTTCTTTTTTACAAATTTTCGTTACAGAATGCGAGATTTAAGCATCATACAGGGAGCTAAAAATAATTTATTTTTTATTTCCATAAAAATATTAATTGCTGCAAAATATCCATTCAGCGAAATTGAATTCGGTGAAATGGATTATTCGGTGAAATGGACGATTCGGTGAAATGGATTATTCGGTGAAATGCAATTATTTGGTAAATAGGTTCAATGGAATGTACTTCAGTGAAACGTCCTTTCGGAGAAGCATCCCTTCGGCGAAATGGCTCCGGAGAAGTGGGTTTCGGGAAAATGGATTTCGGTAAAATGTACCGTAACCGATAAGGGTTTATAATTTGAAGATCTTTAAATACAACTTTAACATTCTACCATTTATATAAGTAATTGTTAATTTATCAATTTCTTAATGTTTAAATGTAATCATTGCGGCGGATTTATGAAATTTAGCAAAAACCCTGCTGCGCCCTCGGGAATTAAAATTGACTTATAGAAACATTAAGCTTTTTTCCTAAAAAATGTCAAATATGACGCACCTTTAACACTGGAAAAATTGGGTAGGTAACGGAAAATTGGTTAGACGCAAGATTTGGGGTACAAAAAAATTTTTTAGGGCTCATTTTTGACTGTTCACTAATAAATTTGGGAAATTTGGTGACTAAAAGACTGTCAAATATTTATTTAATTTGACATGACGGACAAATTTAGGGTATTTCATAAATCCGCCGTGATGTTACACATGTTGTACCTTAATTTTTGGTGTGCACAATTTTTTACTTATTCATCAGGAAGTTTTTATACCCTATAAAAAATTTTATCCATTATTTCTGTAAAAACTCCGTAATTATGAGCCTTTCACGGATCCATTCACGGAAAATGTAAATAATTTGATAAATTCCGTGATATAAGGCTATTAATTGGGCCTTTTACGGAAAAAAGACGGAATATAAAAAACGGATCGACTTTATTACAGGGATAGGCGTAACCCTGCGAAAACTTACATAAATTTGTAAATATGCATAAGCTTGTGTAAGTTTCGTAAATTTCTTACGAAAATTTACGTGAACTTGTGTAAACTTATGTAGAATTACACCATCTCAGGATTACTAATTCTTACATCTAAGATAATTTCAAATATACACGAACCATTCCGAGAGCGCCTGAAAAATTTTGCTATCATGATGATCTTGTACCAGAACTGTTTGGACAACAATTAAAAAAAAAACTGTCTTTTAAAATTTAATGAAAAGAAGACCTATTCTTTAATATTTAACAAAATCACCTTATTTTAAAAAATAAATTTATAATTTAATTATCATATTTTATACTTAGCAAAAAATAATAATATTTAATATTTTAAATATGTAAAACAACAAAGCTGTTTTTTTTAATGGTGGTTGTTACGCGGCACAAGATCAAGCAGTACAAATTCGACCGTGACTATTGATTCTTTTATGAAACTACAGTGCATTACCTCTATACTCAACCAATAACTTATAATAATAATTGACCAACTTCAAATTTCTAAAAAAAATTTTTTATTAAATATTTATAAAGTTAACCAATAATTTTTATTAAATAAAAATAGTTTTAGCATTTTAAAATCAATAATTTAATTATACTATATAATTTTTGCATAACCAATTTTAAATTGATGCAACATGATGTAATATGTATATCATAACCATTCATAATAATCTTTGTAATATTATATGTTTCGAAAAAAGAAATTGGCTCATATGAATATATGATGCTTACATAATTTAAAACATTGAGATATTTTTTTTTGATTCTTTTTAACAAATAAAAGGCATTTTTTTTTATTGGTTAAAATACAATCGTTTGGATTATGAGTAATTTAAATTTTTCTAAAAGTTGAGTATAGAGGTAACGCAATGTAGTTTATATGTGCAAAATAAGACAAAATAAACATTAATACAAAGTACCATCTAATTCAAAATACAAATACCCGATAACGTTTAATTAATGCCGTCAAGAGAAGTTGGTTCGGCTAGAATTAAGAATTTACCCTGGCCAAATATCATATATTACTATAATGTTCATGCTCTTGATTTATGTCGAAATTCGCATTAAAAAATTTGGCAAATGGCTCAAATTGTCAAATGACCCGGATTTTCGATCATAATAAAGTGTATAAATATTAGTGTTCTAATCCGCGGATAATTTTCATCCGTCGGATGCTAATCCGGATATGCGACGGATGATCCGATTCCTTAACGAGTATTACCGTTTTTACCGTTTAACACTTTACCCGAGTAATATCCGGTAATTTATAGGGTTTTTTTATAGCTTATTTGTTTAATGTGTTTTATATTATAATTTATAATTTGAAAGACATTTTTTGTTTCAAACTAAATTTAATGTGTTGTTATATTATAATGTTTTATTATAATTTGAAAGACATTTTTGTTTAGAATAAGAATTTTATAGACGTGTAGCTTTCATAAAGCAAATTGTAAGTCCAGTTCGCTACCCACTATTTTAGTAAAAACATTATTTGTTTAACTCAATTCATTCCGTTAGTAACCTTAAATTAAAATAAATCAGTAAAATTTTTTACTTTGGAAAAAATGATTCATAATCATAACAACATCAGGAGAATAAAATAAGCGTAGATCTACAAAATAATACACGTGTGAAAAAACTACGCAAATCTACACCTCTCGCGACTATATACGAGTGTGAAAATTTAGAGGAATTTTCAATAGTATAAAATGGTGTATTTTTAAAAATGACGTAGTTTTTTTAATAGTAAAAAAATAATGTAATAAAAATTTCTCTTAATTTTTACACATTTTAATATTTATTATTTTTTTTTACTCACATTAAGGAGTTGAACTGAATACATTTTATTATTTTTTACTTACACTAAGAGTCGGACCGAAATACCTCATAATTAATTACATTTTATTTTTTACTTACACTAAGAATCGAACCGAATACCTCGAGATAAACTATTAATATATTAAATCTCATTATCCGACCACTACACTATTTGTTCTTTTTTTTTAATTAATTATAAATATTATATTTCATATTTATCTTAGAATAAAAATATATTTATATAATTTTTTTTAGTGTAAAACTGTAAATATTTAAAATAAAACAAACTTCATTTGCTAATTTTCCTCGACTCAGTGTTAAAAATATTTTTAATTGTTATCATATATTATTAGAAATTTTTTTTTTAGCGTATATATCTAGTAATATCTATTTGTGTAAATTTTAATCAACTTTTTTAAATAAAAATTTTTCAAAATATTTTAGGTTACATTTTCGCGTGGGTTATGCAAAATCATGTATTTATGCAAATTTCGAAAGTGTAGATTGCTGAAACTACCTATTTATGTAGAATTTATGAAACTTTTTAAGATACAAAATCAACGAAATATTTTTTTAAATTGTTTTTTTTGTGTAGATTACTTAAATCACATGTTCAAGAAGTTATTTCAAGATATAAAACTTCAAACTAGTACCTATTCACGAAAATTTTATGACATTTTTTAAGATACGCCTTATTAAATAACTATGTTTTAAGTGTAAATTATGCAAAATTGTATATTTATAGATTTTTACGGAGTATAAATTTCCAGGGATTATACATATTTGACAACTCTACGCTAATATTCGCCTCATATAATCTCCTGATGATATAATGTAATTTGTTTGGCCGTGTGCGGTTTTACCAATCGGCTAAAGATATAGAAACCATTTTAAAATGTATAAAATTTAGCATAAAGTAAATCCTCTAACATTCAAAATAATATACTTAAAATAATTAAAAATGGCAGTAATGCAATATAAAAAAAAATTAAACATATGTTGGTACAAGAATTTTTAATCTCTACCCTTTTACTAGTATGTAATAACTAGAGATGCAAACTTATTAGACGTAAATTGACGTAACTTTATTAAGTTATATGACAAGTCATTATATCGACAATTTTGTAAATCTAATGATGTGTGTTCTAATAAAATAATTAGTTTATTTGTGTTATAATTTTGTTCTAAAGTTGTCAGGGTAATCAACTTGTCGGTATAATGATTTGTCAGGATTTTGACTTGTCAGGATTTTGGATTGTCGAGATTTTGTTGTGTCAGTCGTTCAAATGATTTTCGAGATTTCGTACCAGAGCTGAGCATAGTTTGCATCTCTAATAATAGCGATAAATTACATTTTTATACTAAAAAAAACTACCCGTATTTAGTAAAAAATGACCATTGGTATATATATATTGAAATTGGAACTCTGGTTTATTGGTATTAACAAGTCAATAAGATTTTTTCTTGTTAATTATTTTCAATGTACGATAACACGTTTTTACAGTAGTTAAGCAATATTGTTTGATTATTTTAATAATGAGTTTACTCCATTATACTGTATTCTTATATTTTGAAACCTAATTTTTTTTGTTATCAACTAACAACCCTAGCGTCGCCCGAAAAAAAAAACCTTAACCGGTTATTATAGCTGATTTCATAATGTACGGGACACCCATCATTTTTACTCCATGCCGAGAGAAACTCGGTAAGATTCGGTATAACTAGGAATAAAATAAACTGTGCTCGGACCAGTGCTCCGAATCTAATATTATGGTTTTACCTTATTCTGATTATGAAATCAGCTGTAACCGGTTAAAACTTAATTCTGGCTGGCATTAAAATTTGATACATTACGCCAATTTTAAATCTTAATTCCGGCAAGAATTAAGCTCCAATTTATTCAATTTATTCATTAATTATAAATAACTTTTTTTTGTTAACAATTCACTTTTTTTTATTTTGATAACAATTTTATGTAAAAGAAGTGTAAATGGTTTTATTTCAATTATAAAGTTTTTAAATTATTATTCCTAATACATTGTATTACTATTAAAGTCTCGCCATGTTTTGGCATCATTCTATTGCCATAATGTCAATGTTCATTTTTTCTAATGATTTGAAATTTGGGCATGTCCCCTATAGTTTCGGTTAATTTATTTCGAAAATCTAGTGTAGTAGTGATGAGAATCTTGTAATTAGTGATAAAAATAAATTAGCTATAGATTTTTTCGTAAAAGTGAGAAAGCAAAGAAATAGATAATATGGCATTAAATGGTAGGATCCGCGTACTCCTTCCCTCTTTGACAGCATCTTACATTTCATTCGCATTCTCAGATTCGCTGTATCATTGGTAGAGTTTCGCCTACTTTAAGGTATTTGAACTAATTTTTTTTCTTGGCAAAAACCGTTACCATTGGAAACAGAATCATGTTGAAATCTAAGTTAAATGTCTCGATTACAGTACAATGAGGTATAAAAAATGGTCATCAAAATTGTACTTATAACCCGACGGCATTTATGTACTCTTATTGATTTATTATTCTATATCAATTATTACCTTGAGATATGTATATAAATAAGAATGAATAATTACTTCAAGCCCTTCCGATTGGAGCATTACAAGAAGAGCGTAAGCAAGGTAGAACCTTTCGATTGGAAAATAGATCAATATTTTAGGTGCCTTAATACTATTACTGGCTGTGAACAAGAATAAAATAAGAGACAGGAAAAATCAAAATTGCTCCTTAAGAGATATATAAAGAATCTTTTGAGTACAGAAATGCACTTGGAGAATAGTGACGTGACTCAGCTCTTGTCATTCAAGGCCATTCGCTGAGACACAAAACCAGTGTTGGAGCACAGGCTACTCACTCGGTTGCTTGATGTTCAAGGACATTCGCTGACCCGGTGGGAGATATCAGAAACAATAAATATTCATAAGGCAAATTATTAACAATAGTCTATTCCATTAAATATTTATTGGTACGATGTGTACAATCTGAATTAATAGAATATGTTAGAATTTTTCTAATTAAAGCTTTTTCTCGCATGGAGTGAAAGTAGTGAGTACAGTACTAGTATTTTTTTTACTATAAAATTATTCTAAGGCCCTATATTCATATATTTATTTGTTCATTATTTTATTATACAAACAAAACCTCCCTTCCGGCCTAATAAATCCAATATCCTCGTTTAACTTCGGATGCAGGTTTAATACAAGGTTTTCACATATAAAGTCAGCAATAACGTTTTCTTAACTTATTATCTGAAGTGGCAATCCGTCATCATTTGGTATTTATAGTTTATGGAAGCAGTTAATTAATTATTTAACGTCTAAAAAGACTATTTAAATTGTTTCTACTTACATTTTCTATTATGTAATAATTCTCCGAGTTAAGATTTTTTTAATATGTTTAATAGACGCGAAAACTGATTATTTTCGCATTTTCATGTGTATTAAAGTCGTGGGAGACTAGGGAGACTATCTGAGTTAAGGTTTTTCACGTTTTCACGTTTTCATGTGTACTCATGGGAAAATCTGAAAAATATCTATTTTTATTAAAGATATAAAAAGATTAATTTTTTTATTCTTCTTACCGCAATATCCTTCTTATCATAATACCCTTCTTACCATGAAACTAATCAAACCTATGTTAGCAACATTGATTACTAACGGTATATTATAAGAGTCACAAGATAGCGAATCATTTTTCCTATCTATTTATCTATTAAGGTAAGCATGCTAAGCAGGGGAATTTTAATAAACAAGTTTACATCCCATATACAATTTTAAAATACAACTTTTTAGTTTCACAGACAAATAAAAGATTGACAAGAGAAGAGGTGGAACTGATTTTCCTGAAGGAGGGTTAGCCTACGCACTCTTACGTTGGTATCCCACCCAAAGACCATGACAGTAGGGACATTTTAGTTCCTTTATCCTTTATTGTGCAAGATCTAGGGCAGGATGACAGATTTATTGACACTAATAAAGGACAAAGAATCCTGTCTTCTTGAACACTGAAGTGGCTTTGCTACCTTCACTTTTCTTGGAGGCTTTTTTTTATATAGTATGGTCCTCTGGTACCAACCATACTAATGATACTTTTTTTAGTTCTTTAGCATTACCAACTGAAGAGCAAGAATGTAAGTGGATTTTTCAATATGTAAATATGAATAACAATTTTGGTACCTGTAGAACAATTTTTTTTTTTAACTGTTGGAAATTTCATAATAATCACTAATATATGCATATCATTATAACAAACAACCATTTTACCTTCCCTGCTCTGTATATCTTGTTATTTTTCACAATTTGCTAATGTGACAATATAACTAATAAATCAATAATAACAAGAGTTTATGTTTAAAGGGAGTTAGGATAGCATATTTATATACATGTAAGATAATTTAATAATATTTATCAGCCGGAAATTGATTTTTTTTTAATTTTTTAATCGCAATAGGCAATCCGCTTTATTATTATTTATAACACCATCTATTTGAAGTAGTACCTTTGGTAAAATTTTTGCTAAACTAAACAGTTATAGCAGTCATAGAGTTAGACATTTTTTAATATTTTTTTTTTTATTTTATTACAGAAAATCCTATAAAATTTTGGTACATACGAAAAAATTCATAAACACATTTCAAAATTATTAGATATGAACCCTTCTTTAAATGCGACTCCTATAGACTATAACTACACCAAAGAAAGAAAAAATGTTGGTGGTTGTCCTAAATTTTTGTTACCTAGCAATGAAATAGTTGATACTATAAAGATTTTTGTTTGTGCGATCATATATATTATATTGTTTCGCCAAATTACGAAAGTTACAAAAGTTTGGTTAAGTTTCGAACAGTTTCGAAAATTTCGCCAGTTTCGGATTATACTTGGCGAACCAATTCACCAGGTTTCGGAAGTTTCGACAAGGATTTAGTTTCGGTTTTGCACGAATCACTAAATCAATCATTTGTACATAGATTTCTATATAAGTATAAGACATTCATTTTCATATTTTAAATCATAACGTGAAATTGTTAATCTCTCGCTAAAAAAAATCGATGATTGTACCAACCGATAATATTTTGTAGACGTTATATTAAAATAAAAAAAAAGTTCTTTTACTTACAATAAAGAAACGAACATTCTTTTAGCATAAAAATAATTTGCGATAATAGAATTCTCATATAATAAAAAAAAAAATTTCGACTCTAAATAATAACTTGCACTACGAAATCCTAACCAGTACCCCGTTATAACACAAACTCGACGCTCACAATCCTGACAAATTATAATCCCGAAAATTCAAAATCCCGACATACATTATTCCGTCACTTAGAAACATCATCACGTGCGTCGTAAAAAATTCACGAGAATCTTTATGCGCAGCAGCAAGTTCATGTGATAATGCATCATCATTGTTAAGCTCAAAAAGCTTAGATATATTATAGGTATTATTTATTTGATTGTGTTTCAGGTATGAAACTTTAACCGGTATGCTTTCTCCATCTGCCTATCTTAGCGTCTGGATGTACAGTTATATATTATATTAATCTTACAGGTACGATACGAATAATTTTTTTTCTATTTAATTTAATTTTAAAACTTACCATTAAGAAGGTAAAGGAATTTTTTTTATAAAATTAGTATTCATATTTTATAATACAACTATAATGTTGTTAATGGTTATTCATGTGA
Source organism: Rhizophagus irregularis (assembly GCF_026210795.1). Classification (NCBI taxonomy): domain Eukaryota; kingdom Fungi; phylum Glomeromycota; class Glomeromycetes; order Glomerales; family Glomeraceae; genus Rhizophagus; species Rhizophagus irregularis. The sequence goes on along the minus strand of NC_089430.1, from coordinate 2,256,965 downwards.
TATTGTAATTCCTATGGTATTTCGGTACGATTGGCTTCGTACCCATTGTACCTGTACATAATTAATAATACATTACTTATTATATCATATAGTACCATATATATTACTTTACTATATACTAATATATTATGCAGGAACTTGTTTCAAGAATTTACAATCTTAAAAGTACTATTTAAATTTGTTGCATATATGAAGTTCGAATTTCTTTTACAGAAAAATAAAATGAAAAATGCACAATTTGAGATAATCGTAAATACGCCAATTATTGTTACCTGAAAAAATTACTTCCGATTATAGTTAGGATTAAATATATTTGGGGAATTTATCACATAGCGGACATATCCAACTGCGTCCCCCTTTTGCTAAATATTCAACATTTTCAAATAATAAATGTGATCTGTCTACCATTTTTTCTAGAATATATGGATTGATTCAAATAATGAATTACTCTTTAGAGTTTAGACGCCTACGTACTGTATTAAGAGAACGTCTACAAATTTTGATCTATTTTGGAAATCATTTTCATATTTATCAAAATAAGCACACAACTGTCAAATGACTGGTTGAAAAAATGTATTTTTTCTTGGTAATTGGTTTTAACATAAATGAAAATGTTTTTTACATAATTGACTTTTTCTACCTTCTAACTCCAAATTTAAAATCATTTTATTAATTTAATAATAGAATATAGTACGATACTGTTATATTGTTTTAATAGATTCATTTACTTTTTAAAAAGTATAGAATATCATATCAAAGCGTTCTGATAGAATTTCCATACATTAATAATCTTTCGCAATAAATCCTTGACCTGATGAGATGTATACGAAATAATCCTGTGATGGTCAAAAACAGCATAATGTTGATGATGAAAATACAGTATCGGCATTTAGTACCAAATTCTGGCTTCTGAAAAAATATTTCTGATAAGTAGATTATGACATATATTCCGTATAGAATGAGTTATTATCCATAATTATCCATTTCTTTACTGATTTGTTTAACAAACCTTTTTTTTTCAAATAGGAAATTCAAATAGAATAATTGGATCAATGAAATGTTACACAGTTTCTTCATTTGTTTTTAAATTTGAAAGAAATATAGTTAGCCTATTATGCCTATTATGCAGCAGATTTGTCACAAAATTTTTAAGCCGATCAATCCGGAGTTAAACACCGATTGAAATGTTTCATTTGATCCAATATCGGTTAATAATTATTGGCTTAAATTAGTAATTTTATTAACTATCACAATATAACGATGTTTAATTTACTGTATTTATTTATTTATTTTTTTTTTAAAAAAAAGAGATGAAAAATATAAAAATATTGATTATTTATTACATAATTTTTTTACAGATAATTTTAGAAATAACTTGTCAACAAAATGATATTCCGATGGAAAGAAATTTTCATACAGCAACATTGATTGATGAAAAAATATTTTTTTTTGGCGGAAAATCAAAAGAAGGTTCAACAAATGATTTTTTTTATCTAGATAAATTAAAAAAAATTGATAAAAAAAAAGGAACATTACCATTTGTAAATTTAAATGATAAATCTTTAAATATACCGAAACATTATGGAGCAACAACAACTTCATTTGGTGAACTAAAGGATTCAATTTTCTTTTTTGGTGGAGATATGGGAAAATCTATTAGTTCATCTGAATTAGCGTTTTCGTTTAATATAACACAATTAGAATGGAAAAATATAACAATTTCAGGTATGATACCTGATAGAAGAAGACATTTATCTGCGATAACAGATAATAATGATAAAATATATCTTTTTGGGGGTGAATTTGTTGATGCTACTAAACCGTTCGATAATAGTAATGAAATGAATGTTTTTGATACTATTTTAAATAATTGGACTATTGGTAAAAATGGGCCACTTGGAAAGAAAGGATATACTGCTACTTTTTTACCTAGAACTAAAGAAATCATTTACATTGGAGGTTATGGTGAAAACGCATTCGCAAATATAACTAATGTACGTAAGCACGTAATTACGATAAAATATTTTACAATTTTTATATACGTACTGTATAATTCAAATAATATATACCTTTATAATAGATAGACGTTTATAATATTACAAATGATACGTGGAATACATTGGTATGTGTATTATTTATTGTTAACTGAAAAGAAATTATGAATTTTTATTTTTTAAAATTTTTCATATAACGTGATAATAGACGACCACAAATCCCCCGGAACCAAGATACTTACATACAGCTGTTTTTAGTAAGTGTTAAGAATGATTTTATCTTACATCTTTTAATCTTTCTTATTAATAAAATAAAAATTTGATCAATTTTAAAGCAAATGATGAAAGAATCATTATATTCGGGGGAGTTGGTACTATTGAAACAAAACTACCAATAGTAATAAGTACTGAAATTCCGGTACTAAACTATTATGTAGTATTAAATACAAATACATTGGAATGGTATCATGGGGTGCCAAATTCATTAGATAGAGTTCCATATGTAGGACATACTGCAACTTTAATTAATGATTTTATGTTCGTTGCTTTTGGTAAGTATTTTTTTTAAAAAAGAAAATACAATAAAATTCGTAATTATTTAATAAGTAACTTTCCTTTTTTTTTAGGCAGCATCTATTCAACAGACAAACCATTTAATAGTGATATTTTAATTTATAAAATTGGAGATTATGCAAATTTTACTGAAGTGCTTACGACTGAAGATCCACCAGATCCATCTAAAAAAATTATATTTATTGTAGGAGCCGTAATAAGTGTATTATTTTCTATTATTATTGGATTTTTTGGAATTAAAATTCGTAATAAATTTGTTAAGTACCCAGGGGAACGGCCGCCAGTGTTTATAATGTCTGAACCATAATTAGAATTAGATTAATTAGATGTAATATAATACGCATTTCAATTCACAAAAGTAAATAAATTAGATTCATTCTTTTATAGACATTATTTTGTTTTATATTGATAATTATTATACTGTATGAATTTGCAGAGAAAATAGCAATATTAAAACTTTCAAACGTAAAGTATTTAAACGCACAAATCATGTGACTCGTATTATCTTTGCATTAACCAAATTGATTAAATTGATTGTCAAAACGTTTTTTTTAAATATCCGAATAAAACAATTAAAATTGTTAGGCACATGTACATGGCTTATTGTCAGCTGATTTAATAGTTTAATTTCTATATATATAAAGAAAATGAAATTTCATTTTCTTTTTTTTTCTTTTTTTTAAAACTATATATATATATATATTTTTTTTTAAAAAAAATACTTTTTTTATAAATACACAGCATATTTCGGGAAAAAATATTTTTTTTTTAAAAAAAAACAAAAATGATAAATCCAAAAAATTTAATTCTATATATAACTTTTTTTCAAATCATTGTTAATATAAATTGTCAACAATATGTTCCAAAAGGAAGAGTTTTTCATACATCAACATTAATAGGAACGAGAATATATTATCTTGGCGGTCAAAATAATGAAAGCCTTTTAACAAATGATTTCTTCTATCTTGATATTTCAAAATCATTTAATAAAACGAAAGATTCATTACCATTTGTAAATGTAACTTTGGGTGGTTCAGTACCAAGACATTATGGAGCAGCAACTACCGTTTTTGGTAAATCAAAAAATTCGATTTTCTTTTTTAGTGGAGATATAGGTGCTCTTCAAAATACGATACAGTTAATATATACGCTTGATACAACACAATCACCGTTAACATGGAAAAATATGGCAGTTTCTGAAAATGAGGTTGAAAGGAGAAGATTTTTGAGCGCAGTTACGGATAATAATAACAATGTATATCTTTTTGGAGGTGGAGGAGGCGGAAAATTTGGTGATACTCAATACATACGTTATAACACAACGAATATTTTTGATAGTACTAAAAATATTTGGACTCATGGTACAATCGATAATACATTACTTAAAAGAGAAGGACATACTGCCACTTTTTTACCTGATACTAGCGAAATAGTTTATATTGGAGGATGTGGTAATAATGGATTAATAGATATAACTAATGCACGTAAACTAATTCTCTTTGTTTATTATATGCATGTACGATTATATATAAGGATTAACGCTTTATGTTTTTAATAATAGTTAGATGTTTATGATACTATAAACGACAAGTGGAATAAATGGGTACGTGTCACTAATAATTACTGTAAAATATTATAAACTATCAAATTACTTATAATATATTAAAATAGGAAACCAAAAATTCACCAGAACAAAGATGTCAACATACTGCTGTTTTAAGTAAGTATTAAAGTGTATTTTTATTTTTTAAAGTAGCTCTGATCCTGATTAAATTCTCTTAATTTAATAAAGCAAATGATGATAGGATTATTGTATTCGGGGGGGCTAATGCTCTGAAATCACCGGTAGAAAATTATTACGTAGTCTTAAATGTAAAAACACGAGAATGGTATCATGGAAATGAAACTATAATTGAAGCTCCTTATAGAGGTCATACTGCGACATTTTATAATAATTATATGTTTATCGCTTTCGGTACGCATTATTCAATACTATTATTTTTAAGTGAAACAAATAAAAGATTTTATTATAACAAATTTTTATTTTCTTTTCTTAGGTCAAGGAACTACCCAACAAGCTAGTAATGATGTTCTTATTTATAAGATTGGAGATTATGCAAATTTTACTGAAGTGGATTATTATAATAGAGTTGACACCACTCCTTTTAAAGATAATATTTTAATAGGAACTACTATTCTTAGTATAATTGTTGTTGGATTTATTGGATTTATTATTCATAAATACAATAAATCCAAGCAGATGAAGGGAATGAAACCGCCAATAGATACAATATGTACACCATAATAAAGATAATAACAATAAATATAAAAAATTACTATTCAACTTTTAACAGTACTATAGTTTAACTTTTGCCTACTTTTGTGAAACCGGTGCTTGTATAGTAACACTACCATCGATACAGCTTAAAATAGTATTATCTGGATTCACAAGTCTTGCTTTAATATTAACCGTTAAAGTTTTACTGCCGACTAAGAAATAATATGGGTAATTAAATTGATAAGTATCTGATATTGGACAATTTTTAACATAATTATCATTACAAATATCTTGTTGGAAAGTGAATGGAAACACCCAATCAGGATTGTTCACTTGAATATCAACATATGCACCAACTTCGACTGTTGTATATGCCATTATGGAAATAAAGACTTCCACAGGCTGTCCAAAAATGGGAGGATCAGGTAATATAGACACATTAACTGGATTTGGATAATTTCCGGAGCATTGTGAAAATTGTAGAGCATTTGCCATTAAAAGCGTAGCAAATAAAATTATTGTAAAAATAAAATGTTTCATTCTGTAGATTTTTTTTTTTTGAAAAAAGTTGGTAAGAGTCATTGCTTTTTTATAAGCAAAAAAAAGAAAAAAAAGAATGCCAAGATAACAATAACTGCGCCCTAAACTTGATTTATTGTAAACTAAATAAGTTTTAGATCTCATGCATATTAATATTTTAATCAAAGAAAAACTTATTATTCATTGTTAATATTACTAAAATGACAAACAAAGATGCATAAGCTAATGTACGTCTTTTGAAAATCTCTTTCAGCGATTATTTCTAATTAACAAAGATGTATAGGCTAATGTACATCTTTGAAAATCTCTTTCAACGATTATTTATAATTAGTAATATGATATATATATATATATATTTTTTAATAAGAAATTCTTGATGGAATTTTCTTTATCATCCTTAGAAAAAAAAATTCTTTTTTTCTTATTTTTAGAAGTGCTGCGACAAATCTAATCTTTTTTTTATAATTGTAAATAATACCTAAAAAAGTATTTAGTGTATACATACAGAAATTGGAATTTAGCATGTCTTAAGAATATTTTCTTCATATTTAACGGCATCACCTTATAAAATTTAAAGTTGCTGTGTATAATCGAAAATGAATTATATATATATATTTCTTTAAAAAAAAACAAAAAAATCATTGTTAATCGGATAAATTAATAGGATAAATAAAATAAGTCTCACCGCAGGTAATCATCACATATCAGTGTTTGGAAAATGGAAATGACCTCATCATTTGACGTACGTCTAAAGTTGCAGTCACGTGACTGTATTTTATTCATCACGACCGTCACACCCCACCGCGCTTCCACTTTTTATACTGTATTTATCTGAGGGGTATAACGCCGTAATGCGGGCCAAATGTCACGTGAGCGCAACTTTTTTCGCCACTAGTCATTTCTTATCACATTGATTTTAATTAAAATATTAAAATATAATGTAGGCCAGAATTATGGCACTGACCAACATTAATCTCAACAAAATTAGATATTCGAAAATCCATGTGGTTCTTTCAATTGATATATTTTTGCTTTTAGTTTGTCTTTAGAGACTTTTTGTTTTAGTTTTTACTCATAATAATTTACACAATTGTTCTTTATTACTACAACCACTAATGGTATTTACGTGAAGCAGGTATATCTTCAAGTATGAAAGAATAATCCGGCACCAAGTATCTCTTTTTCTTTTATTTCATTTTCCTGGTGCAGGCCTTGTATCGGGATGAGCAGCATCAGTTGATTAACATTAGACCATTCTGAACTATCACTAGCAATGGATGGTACAAAATTAAAAGGATTTGGTCGGTTTGGTTATTGTGATATTTTTGTTTTAAAAGGAATAATGTCATCAATAAAATAAATAAATAAACCAATATTTAAGGAATGATATTTGTAATCAAGTTGACGGTTTGTTATCGAAGCTAATGTCATTGATCATCAACTCGCGGTAAATTTTTAACCCTGGATCCTTAAAATTAAATAAATTATACTCAATTAAAAAAAAAACGATTTTCTGGATTTTAGTAACATTCAAAATTTAAAAAATAACGATGTAACAGTCATAAATCACGTAATAAATTTTTTTTTTTGAGAATTTGACTTCCATTAAAGTCTATGTAGAGATTAATTTTACCATACAAGCAAAAATATTTTAATCATATATCCATAATAAATCATTAAAGTTTAAATTAAACTAGCAAAATTTGCAGCAATATGTTAAAACTTTTCCTTCCTTAATAATAAACGTTGCAGCATCAGTACACGAAACTGATCATCATAGGATTTTCCAAATCGGCTTGCAGCACTCTTGCAGCAAGTGTGGATTAATATTGTTGAGGATGTTCTGATACAATGAAATACAGTCTAACCACCGATATACTATTAAAAACTTGATATACCGATAAAATTTTATTTTCCGACTGTATTTGAGGACATATAAATATCGGTATAACTTTGATATAATGATATTTCCTAAAAATTTCATATATGTCCCGACATATCGTTATATGAAGGTTTGACTGTAGCGTAAAAATTCATGAAAGAATCGCACAGCGGGTACTTTGTTGTCAATGTCATATGGGCCTCCATTTCCCTTGCGTGATGCTACAAAGTAAAGTATTCAATTATAACATAGTAACTCATAATATGTTTTTGTTTTTCCGCATCCAGATGTTCCTAGCAGAACTAACAGGTTGTTTTTTGTTTCATTAAGAAAGAGTTTACCGTTTCGTGAGGAAAAAAAGTCTATTAATCTGATAGTGGATGTAGCCACAAACAAGCCACTTTACATAAGTCACGTGATACTTGTGTGAATTGTAAACTCCCCCAGCCGGCCAAGCGTAACCATCAAAAAAAGCTCGGGCACGTGATTCATGTGATTTGACTGTGGCTAAGTGTGGCTATTGAAATTGCACTACGCGGCTATTGCTACTTAACCTAACTAACTCCAAAGGTAAAAGTTTCAGCCTAAACCAACTTTCCTTACCTAACCCTAAGAAACTCCAACATCTACATTATCTTCAAGAATAAGTATTTCCGCCTAAATCAACTTTCCTTACCCTAACACTAAGAAACTCCAACATCTACGTTATCTTCAAGGATATGTATTTCCGCCTAAATCAACTTTCCTTACCCTAACCCTAAGATACTCCAACGTCAATGTTATCTTTAAAGATAAGTATTTCGGCCTAAACTAACTTTCCCGGCTTACCCTAAGATACTCCACTCCAAAGATGATTGCTTGAGGATATAATGAAATTTTATAGATGTTAATTCATAAGAGTAAATTAATGAAATTTGAGTAATTATTTTATTAAAATAGAATGTAATATTAATTTAACAATAAAATTTATTCAATTTCAATTTATTAAAATACATTAATTTGAAATAAATTATTGTAAATAATGAGTGCTATCAGTATGCCCCTTCCATGTTAATGGCATGGTTCACTTATTTGAAAATGTTCAACGTCTTCACCTAATTTACTGTATTAATAGGACTATATGACTTCCTTACTACTATAATACAGACTAGTTTTGCTCTTTTAGAAGAGAAGGTCGCATTAATTAGGCTGTCAAAATAACAGTTGCAATTTAGTTTGTTGAACTGGTATTATTGCTTACTTGGTATTTCTACAGGTTTCATATTTTTTGCAAGTTTTGTTTTAAAAGATTTATAGCCATTGTAAAGAAAATAAGCCAACCTTTTGTTTTAAAAATAAATTTGTATTCTTGGTATTTGGTAATGTAGACACGAAAAGAAAGCTTAAATAATAGCTTAAATAATACGCGATAAATATCAGTAACCACAAACTGCGCCGTATGTTACAAATCACATGCTCAAAAATCACATGCCCGAGCTTTTTTTGATGGTGTTACTGGGGAAGATGTGAATTGTAACAATTTTCTTAAATAATAAATTAAGCGTTATTAAAACGCCGTAAAGATAAAGAAGCTGCCCAACAACGACGAGCTGAAAAAGCTGCTGCTGAAGCTCAACTTACTCAAGAATCGACGTCGAATGCCAACGCATTTCAAAATTCATCTTCGGTCAAACCGGTCGACGAAAGTAATATGATGACCGATGATAGTATTTATATAATTTTAATTAATTATTTTATAATTTATTTTAGTTGTAAGTCTTTTTTAATAATTATAATTTGTTACTATTAAGGTTTGAATCGAACTTTAGTTTGATTATCGTCATGATAAAAGCTCTCTTGTTACACTTATTAGTAAAGTTATGGTAATATGGTTAGTAAAAAAATGGATTCATTTTTCTTATACAATGTGAGAATATCAATTATAATTTTATAAGTTAGCAAAAGTTTATGGCATAATTTCGTAAATTTACGTGATATTACGCTATATTACTAACTTTATCTCACTCCGGAAAGTAACACTATTTTTTTTCCCGAGCCAAATATCCTATGTCTGAAACTAATACACCAGCTTCTACCTCTATCACACTAGCAGACGATGTTAAAAAATGACACGACCAAGCTTATCGAATTTTTGAAGAGTCAGCGACAAAATTTTAGAAGAGGAAGAGATTAATGGTACTTCCTTGACATGACCAAGCAAGATTTTCGAGATTATGACATGAAATGAGGCCCTCGCCAAGGACTGTAAGGAGAAAAAATTAAAAGCGTTCTCGGCATACTTTAGCTTGAGTGGGGTGTTAGCGGAATATGGTCTCGACTCCGATGGTATAGTTTCTATCCCTTTGTTTAAGAACCGCAAATTTACGAGATTCAAGATGAAAATAAGGCCTTCAAGCGTTGCATGGAAGAAATTTTCGGTAGGTTGCGCTCATACGGAACTTTACAGCCGGATAGCTTGGAGGCCATGCGTAATGAATATGTCGTAGCGAGCATAGACGTCATTTATCACGGGCTCCCGATCCTTTGTATTTATTTTTCGAATGTATTAATAAAAAATTTTTTATAACTACCGCGTGATTTCATGACATCTTGACTTGAGATTACATGTAGATCCGTTGACAAGAAAAGAGCTTCGATAAAAAGTATTCAGGTCCGAATTTTGACCCGAATACTCACGTGATTTTTGATCGTCGCGGTTGCGCCCCATGATGTAATAATGCGAATACATGTTCACTTCTCCCGAATGTATGAAAGTGAGAGAACCTTGTAGTTAGAAGTATTAGCGATAGCTGTAGAAATTTACCATAAATGTAGGAGCAAAAAAATAATATGATGCTGGGACTCGCATTAAATGGCCTAGGATTCCGCGTAGCCCCTCTCTCCTTGATAGCATTATACATTTCGCTTGCTTCTCTACCACTTTTATTACTTTTATTTATAATAAAGTTTCTTGATTTGCGATATATGATTTAGCATACAGTATGATTAAAAAATTAAAGCCCATAGATTTATTTTTATGCAAATTATATTATATTTCAGTGAAGTTTATTTAAATATATAAAAAAATTTTACACAATGACAAATTTGTAGCATTTTTGCTAAGCAAAACCTGAAATACGCGCAACGCGTTTCTAGTTTTAATAAAATGTCTATTTTATCTCTCTTGCTCTTTAAGAATTTTCATTTTTAACTTTTTAAATTGTTTCAAGGCTTTCTTAGCAGACGGCCTATCAGGAGCAAACTTATGATCCTGTCCCATATGTTTTAGGTAAAAACCTTATGTTTATTTCACGGGTTCGCCTTCCTTTTTCTTTCAAGATCTAATGGTTGTGAAAAAAAATGATGATATTGAGAAGGCGAATGACAACGAATGATAACTGCAAATTTCTTGTTCGAGAGGTAAAACGTTGGAAGACACTATCAGAAGATATAGCCTTAAAGATAAAATTTATACCGAAGACAAGATTAAAATTCTATGATGGAATCAATGCATGTTACTTAAAGAATACTTTCTAAAGCCTGCAACGGTCTAGATCAAAGTTGGCTTGAACACATCGATTTCAGAGCTTTCGCCAATGTACTTAGTGATAACATCATGTCCTAATACCAAACAGTTTAATTATAATGACTTTTTGTTTCTGGAAAAGCGACAAGCTCTTTAGAAAGTTTCAAGATAATTTGAGAAAGTTTGAGAGAAGTCTGTAGAGCCTATCTTTTTTGGATAATTCCAGGCGGCATTATGTGATGGCCCTGAAGAGACGTGAAATGTGAGAACATATGTGAGGTCAGGCATAATATTAATTAGAATTATAATGGAAATGTTATTGATATTTATTAATATAATCAATTATAATGAGTCCCTGCAAAATTTTCATATACAAAATTACACACACTTTCACACATATAAAAATGATAACATATATTTCAATCTGAGTAACTATCATTAAAAATGACTATTAATTTGTATCAATTTATGTATTTATTGCTCATCATTTGTAAAGTTTGTATAACAACTAGGGTGGCGTCAGGAATTAAGTTGGCACGGTCTTTAATATTTTTTCAGTTAATGTTATTTATTGTGAGTAGAGTTTGGAATCGATTAAGGTATCTCAAAAATTGGTTAATCGATTAAATTATCAACCCATAATTCTGGTCAAATTATCTAATGCGGCCCAGAGCTGTGAATTTTTGGTCACGTGTTCTCCGAACTTGGAAGAATTTGTATTAATTTTTTAATGATAATAATAATAAATAAGACTTTCCTATAACTAAATGTATGGTCAAAAACAATTTGGTGCAATCTGCGGTCAAAAAAAAAAAATTTTTAATATTTTAATATTAATCGATTATTAATCGATTAAAACCTCTAATTGTGAGTTGTGTATTTATGTTTTTGTTTGTAATAATGTAGAATATATTAAGAAAAAGAATCTGTTTATGGATTTTTTTCGCTTTATTATCAATTCTCTCATCCGCTTTTAAGCATCTACATTTTATATTAAATTTGTCAACACCATATTCCTTTCCAACAAATTCATTAACATTAAATTTGATACTTTTAAATAAATCATCATCATCTTGTACTTGTCTTATAACGTAACCAATGAGAAAAACAAAGATTGAACTAATCGTCAAATGATCACCTGCATTAGCTGTCATCTAATTTATATTTTATTTTTTAATTTTAAAAAAAGAATTAATAATTATTTTCTTTGAGTGTTATTATTTTTTTTACATAAATAATAAATTAAAATTACCTCCAAAATATCATCATGAAGAGGTTCCTCATTGAGAAAAATTTTCCTGTAAACCTAACTACATCACCAGATGTAAAATCGAGAATCCATTTTGGAACTGATGGATTTTTTGGAAAAAAGGAAGTATTATCATCTTCTTTTATTATAATAAAATTATTACTTCTCATTCAACAATTGAATGAATTACACAAATTAAAGTGAGTTTTGCTGGCATAGTATTTATTTATTTTTATGTAAGGAATAGATATTTTCTTTTTTTCTTTTTTTTTATGAATTGTGACTTTACGATTTAATTCTAGTAGAAGTTTAACGTAATTTTAGTTAGAATTAACAATATAAAACGTAAATTTTTGTTTTAAATTCACATTTGTTTTGTTTGTAATAAATATCTTTTATTATTTATCAAATATAATAAATTTATTTATTCTATTAAACTAATAATCATTACCCAAAGTAAGTTAAGGAAACTTAAACATCGGAATTCTTTCTAATGAAATTTTTGTCTAAATTTGTAAGATGTCACATTCATATAGATATCGGTTGATCTATATTTGTTGAACTCAAGTAAAACTAAATGAGAAATATTTCCTTTAATGTTCAAAATAAGGTTGTTAATATTACATAAAATTTGGTTATATCGGGACAGCACCAGTTCGGTATAGATCGTGTTTGTAATGCAGATCTACTAATGCACATCCTTACGATCTATTCCTATTAGCATATTTAAAAGAGCTCACCTACTAGGCTGAATGATGTCGATCATCACATAAAACTATGAATGTGTGGGTTCTGTGTGTTCGATTATGGATATAATCGACATTTGACATTTGGATTGTTTTCAATTTTCTTTTTTTTTTCTCCTTTAGTAAAAGCCCGAAATTTCGGGAATTCGGAATTATCGGGATTAATCTTTCTTTTTTTTTTTCGTCGGACCATGTTAATTAAATTTTAATATAGGCAATATGATGATATACAGCAGAATGAGAGAGTGAAAGTAGTAGCATCAAACGTCTTTTTTAAAACATATAAATTGACTAACTTTTCCTGCCATATATCTGTGTATTCAATTATTCCAACCAATTTTCTAAAAATACGTTACCTTAATAAAAATGAACAAGAAACATATGTTATATATATTTGTCGTATTGATACTAATCTTAACGAATTCAAGTTATGCATTTCCTAAACCTATGGGTAGAAGAGCAAAAATGGTACCTATGAGTAAATTTGTTGATATTCCTCCAGAAGAAAGAATGAGTAATACAACAGGAACTTTTGCTGTCGATAATAATTTCAGTGCTATTGGACTCTTAAGCTTTGTAAAAGCAGATGGATCAACTGATTATTGTACCGCCACTGTAATTAGAACTGATAACGGAAATATGGCAATTACCGCTGCACATTGTATTTGGGATATTATCGCTGAGAATTGGAATACTGATTTCTATTTCTATCCTGGGTACAACAATGGAAGTCCAGGTAGTATTGGAGCAGTTAGGGCTCATACATTTAGTATATGGTCAGCTTTTACGAACGATGAAGCACTGTATGACTATGGCTTTATAAAGTTTTATTATCAAGATGGAAGAAAATTACAAGATGATACTGGAGCATTCGATTGTGACGTTGATGTACCTCCTGGAGAATATCAAACAACTGTATTTGGTTATCCATATAATTCTGGTGAAATGGACTGCCCCAGAGATGGAGAACATCTTTGTGAGTGGCAAGGAAATTCATTTGAGTTTCCAAATAATCTTCCAAATTACCAGTGGCATAGGGGTATATCTATAGATGTTGGTTATGGCTCAAGTGGGGGTCCTTGGATAAAAGATTATGATCCAAATACTAATGGAGGCAATATAGTGGGTATCTCGCATGGTTGGTTACCTCCACCTTATCCTAAAGAAGGTACCACCTCTTGGGCATGGCTAAATGATGATTTTTCAAGTCTATTGCAGAATGCTGAAAATTATAATCCCCCTATGAACAATTTTTAGAAATTGGTAAGTAAAAATTGACCGATTTTTTTTTTGTCCATAAAAGTCATAATCTAAATCACGTAACGTACATGAAAAGATCTTCACAGAAAATCACGCAATTCCAGCCTGGTCATAAATTTTTAATTTACTTTTTTATAAATTACAATTTTTACAAAAGTGAAAAATACTATATGGTATAAAGTAAGATACCATATATGATATTAAATATATTTTATATTAATAGTAGATGCAATTTACTGTAACTATTACGCGATATGTGACGTAGTTAATACAAAAATATTCAATAATATTGTCATTATAATCGATTACATAGTGAAGCAATCCTTCCTCCATATTTTTTTCTATATTAATAAGTGCTAATCTATTGTAGAATTGACGAAAAAATTTTTTTTTTATTATTCTATGCATATTATATTATTAAATCTTAAATAAATACTTGTTCATTAAAAAAAATAAATTGTCTTATAAAATTGATTTAACATCATCTTCTGTGTTACAGCAAGTATATTGATAGTGAAATTGTTAACTGTTAATCTTTAATTCTTAAAAAAATGAATCATCTTGCCCAAAATCACTCTTGCGCACTCCTACTTTAGTAAGTACCCAAGCGGTACCAATCGGCTCCTGCTGAGGTTGGGCATTTTGATCGATGAATGCATTGGGGTATCATGTTCGAATATTTCCATGTACAGTGTACATTTCAGTCATATTTGCAAAGTGGAACACGGAGCGCGAATTTTCATCTCTGCGATCATTTTTTTGAAGTCCATCGGTCGCAAATGCATCTATTATCACTTGGTAAGCTTGCAATGAGTGTTGGTTTATCCAAGTTTGATTTGGAGAAATTATTAGAACGGGATCAAAACCATCCACGCCATTCGTATCTGCGGATGACGGATATCCGTGCTATATCTCTGGATGGCGGATAGACGGATTGTAACCCTACACGTCATCAAGTTGTCTCTTGTACTTTCTAATGTTTTCGTCAGAGGCCTGTTACTGTAAATTATATATATATTACTTACAATCTAGTTGATTATTTTAAATAGAGTAATGTACAATTGTACATTGTCACCAAAGAGTAATAAACAAATAGTGAAATTATATTGAAAGTCAAAACAAGTTTTAATAATTTAAAATAAATCTCATTTTCTTTTCTTTCTTTCATCATCAATATAAAATAAACTCGCTCAATATTGTTACACAAACAGAAAAATCATTTAAATATAAGTGGCTAATGATTGTAATAAGTACATATAGTACATATACCAATTCCTTTTTGATTGTTGTTACCACTTCAGCAAACCGCAGTCAAAATGATGGTAATCGTATGATCATAATCAATAAAATAAACTTTTCGTAAAAAAAATTACTCATATCTTGTATTACGTAAGTAACAGTTATTAAATAGTAATATGTTGTAATATATATTAGTCATGACTCATAAGTCAATGAGTCATAAGTCATAACTAATCGTATAATTTAGAAACATTACTCATATTACATAAATATACTCCCTACAAGGATTTTTTTTTTACTCTATATTTTACTCTATATTTACTTTTTTTTTTACTTCTTTAAAAAAACATTTTTCGCGATATTTTACTTTACTTTTTTACAATATTTTTTTATTTGCAATATTTATTTTACAATATCTTATTTTTTTTGCAATATTTTTTTACAATATTTATTTTACGCGATATTTTACTTTTTTACAATATTTTTTTATAATAATTTTTTTTTTACTTTTTTTTGCAATATTTTACGCGATATTTTTTCTTTTTTTACTTATTTTCGCAATATTCTTTCTACAATATTTTTACTTTTTTTCGCAATATTTTTTTACAATATTTATTTTACGCGATATTTTACTTTTTTTACAATATTTTTTTACAATAATTTTTTTTTTACTTTTTTTTACTTTTTTTGCAATATTTTACGCGATATTTTTTCTTTTTTTTACTTTTTTTTTCGCAATATTCTTTCTACAATATTTTTACTTTTTTTCGCAATATTTTTTTACAATATTTATTTTACGCGATATTTTACTTTTTTTTACATTTTTTTATAATAATTTTTTTTCCTTTTTTTACTTTTTTTTTGCTTTTTTTTTACTTTTTTTATTTTTTTTTGCAATATTTTACGCGATATTTTTACTTTTTTACAATATTTTTTTTACAATATTTTTATATTTTTATTTTTTCTTTTTTTTGCAATATTTTACAATATTTTCGCAATATATTTTTTTACAAATTTCACTTTGTTGAGAAATACTTTCAAGCTGCAGAAGATGGTGAATTTTTAAAATCCCTTTCCAAAATATTTTGGGTTTCAAATTTCAATATTAAAGGTATGTCGAACTGTTTTCGTAAAGCTAAAGAGAGTGGGCTTTGCCTGCGTTACCCTCGTTTCTGGTGATATATATATATATGGTGAACAAGTGGATGCAATGATCAAGGAAGTTACGGCAACCTTGTGAGCTGGCAGGTCTATCTATGATAACTCTGTTAACTGACGGACCTGGCTGAGATACGAATAAGATCTTCTCAGTGTCTAGGAGAGATGTCAGTGAAAGGACGCAATAACCTAAAGCTGTGTTTTTGTAAGTTCTTTCAAACAGATACTTGTAGCTTACTGCTACTTGATACTTTAGAAGGATACTGCCTCACGTCACCTACCAGATGGCGGGACGAAATTCTTAAGTAGAGTACTTAGCGAAAGCTAACCATCCCTTTAATTTATAGATGTCCCACAAGAAATTTGTAACAGTAAGAACAACATTTAGTTAACGAAGAGTCGGATACCATGCCAACCCAATCGTTCATATTTTTTGGTACAATAGTACAGTACCTTTCTTTATGATCAACTGCATATTTTGCAGAATCTATGAACATGTTACCATCACTTTTTTCATTACTATTTTGATATAATACAGAGTTGAAAATATAATTTTATCAATGTTATAGGATACATTGGTGACATTAAGACTCTTTCAGAGAACACAAATATGACTTCAGAATAGTGAAAGTTTAGTGAAATTAAGAGACTTTGCTTTTATCCATTTGTAATTTTTACTTTTACAAGTTTATATAGCATAATAATAAAAGTTTTGGGAACCTTAAAGCCATGGGTTCAAGCCCCATTCCAGACGAATTAATTACACATTATTTAACCTTCACTTTTTTTCAAAATATTTATTATATTTCGTTTGTTACATATAATTGAATGATTTTTTTCCCATCAGTTATACTTTGCATACTTCATATTTTTCAATCATGCCTTTATTCTTTCAAAATTTTTACCATATATCTTAAATATTGATGGATTAGGGATGAGAATTAGTGATTCATAATCTACTTAACTACCACACACTATTAACTTTATTTTACATAATATTAATGCTTGAAACTCTAATATGTGATCACAAATACTAGTAAGCATATGTATTTAATTTTTCATTGCTAGCTTACATGTTACTACAGTCGGACCTCTATGTACCGATACTGTTGTTTGGGGAAAATATATCGGTATATCAAATTATCGTTACATAACCGTCATCAGTGAATCATAATGCGGGCCACCAATTCTTGCCAGCATTATGCAAACCCCGATAGCTAATATATTAAAGTGTCATGTGATTTGGATGGAACCTTTATGTTAACTCCGGCCAAATTTATAGTGTTGACCCGAATTAATACTAGTGTAACCTAAAGTATCGGTACATCTTACTATGTATTAATTATAAAGGGGCATAGAAAAGTATCGGTACATGTTACATCGTGAAACCATATATAATATCGGTACAACGAGATTTTTTTATTAATTGTGAAACGGGAAATAGAAAATTTATCGGTACAGGCAATTATCGGTACATAGGATATCGGTACATAGAGGTCTGACTGTATATGGCTTATGAAGAATTGTAAAAAAAAAGAAAATTGAACTAAAATTGCAAATAATTTATATTATTTTCATATCATTTAAAAGCTATTGCTTTAAGAGTTAGCATATAAATTTTTATATCTTTATCTTTTCTAGAAAAATTAGATATCAAAAAAATACTGACATCAATTATATTTTAATTTAACCATTTATTATTTTTTAATTATTTTTAATTAATGGAGTTATTTAACATTTTATATCGCTAGCTTTCATATATGTGTTTTTTAGTATTCATTTTATCACATATTAAAATTTTGAGTAATCTTATTATGTATGTTTCTGAGCAATTGAGCAAAATCAGGCGTCCGCTACTTTTGTCCAAGTAGTGTATGTTTCTCTAGTACTACGCAACAAAATAAAAATAAATAAATAAAATAAATAAAAAATAAATGAATTACCATAAATAATTTGGTAATATCTATTAAAGATGAAATGTAACTAAGGTATTTTTTCAACCCTTTCACATGTATATTAGGTTTCAAATTTTTGATACGAGCTTAATTCCTGGATTGATGCTGTTTCTGTCTCTTTTTAAGGTTTGATTTTGAGGAATAGACTCAAAATTTTCTACACTAATTTTCTACACTTTTTAATACAGACATCAAAACTGTCCTGATGACTAGCAAACAACCCTCTCTTTAATAACCTTCCACGACCTAACCTGTGAAAGATACCTGTAACTCTAGTGAAATCATTATTCATTAAAGCAGTTTGAAACTCTAGGAACTTTTGCCTGATATCTTTCTTATTGAAACGTTTTTTGTTAAAACAATTAATTGCAATCCTCGAGTTTCTAATGACCAGGATACCAATGAGTATAAATATCTCAAAGCTTATACGTTCAATTCATGAACGAAATCGTTAATTCTTCTCATACTCATTTACCTGTTTAATACTTAATTTTTGAAAAAAGCTAAAATAATAATTGAAAATATTAATTATTATTATTATTTTTTTTTTTTGAAAAAATAGAATTAAAAAAATATACATACCTAATGCGAGGCTTCGATCAGCTTGCTGTGTATATAAAAATTAAATTACTTTGCGAGAGATAGGAACTCTTTGGATTATAAATATCCATGATCCATACAAGGATGACGATTTGAAAAATTGACAAAAAAACCGTGCTGGTCAAGGTAAAACAATTTTAGATGAAATTTATCAAAAAAAAAAAAATGAATGAATAATAAATGTTTATTTTATTTTACTTTTTTTTGATTTTTTGGTGTTTTAATTCATGGTAATTCACAGATCAAGTGTAGCACATGTATTTGCATATTTACATTATATGATGATATTTCATGTATTCTACTATAAAGTTACATCTCGATTTTTTTTTTTATTATATTATCTATGGTGATAAAAAAATTTGAAAGGAACCTCTTAATTAAAAAAGATCCTAAAGCTAGTTTTAAGAATTTTTATTAGTAAAAAATCAAAAATTTAATTAAAACGAGAGCAGTTCTGTTGTTCAATTTATTAATCAATTTTTGAAGAGAATTTTTCTTGATTAAGCCACGTAATAAAAATTAAATCACGTGATGCGGTGAACTCATTTATTTAATATAAAAAATCTTCTTTTAGGTATATATATATAGCTCTTTTTAATTTGTAGATTGTCTAGGTTTCTTCTTTTCTTTTTTCGCTATTTTCCCAGTAACTTAGTCTTACTGTTAAAATTGTGCTATCTGAAGGGTGAGGTCCTACGCATTGGGATGAATAATCTAGTTCTTTATACCAGATAGTTTCCTTTGCTTGTCATATAGCTATACACAGATTACCACTCTTTAGAATAAAATAAATAAATAAAATATTTAATATAAAAAAAAAATAATTTTCTTTCACAATAATGGTAGTTTATACGTTTATTATTTCTTATAAAAATATGTTTGGAAGAGCATTCGCTCAATTGAAAATTTTACTCCCAATGACTCCCACAATTTATTAATTAATATTTCACAACAGCTTTACAAATATTTTTACCACTCAACATATTAACAAACCCTTTTGCAATATTTTCAATTCCTACATAAATATTCACTTTATAAATAATTTTACCAGTTCTAACCCATTCAGCAAAATCTTTTTCACAATCTCTTTCAATATCCGTTCCTTTATATTATAGTACGATAAATCCTTGTATACGAATAGCTTTAAGTAAAATTCTTTCTACATGGTTTAACTTATATATTTCTTCAGGATTTGTTATATTATATTGTGATATTATATCACAAATCACAACACATTACAATGATCAATAACTATATCAAGAGTTTCTCCACTACATTTAACAAATTAAAGAATGTGGTTATGTATATATATGTATGATCATATTTATATGAATACATACCCGACATTGTCAAAGAGAATATCAATACAATTTGGACAATGTTTAGATAATTCCTAAAAACTATGTAACATGTCTAATTATCATGAAAAAAAATTCTTTATACCTATATACCTTATCAAAGTCAATTAAAAGCAACATCAAATTTTAATTCATTTAAAAGAAAATCAACTTTCTCATCAGATTCGCTATTTGACCGACAAATTGTCCAATAGAACCAGCAGCAGCCTAAAAAATTAGATAATTTTATTATCAGATATCTTTTTAAGAAAGAGGAGAAAAGAAAAGAAGCAAATACGAATAAAAAGATTCATTATTGTATACCAAGCTATAATGATCAACTTTTAACTCACTATTAACGTGATATGTTTTGGTTACTCCTTGCCCGAATGATGAGAAAAGATAGTACACATGATACAGTATACACTATATTCTTGCTTAGAAAGTAATTCTTGCAAAGCACCTCTTATATGATTAGCCCACTGCTGTGGCGTTTCATGAGGTCTAATAACAGATCTCTTCGGACGATCTTATACTATATAAGAAAATTAATCGAGATTAAAGGCTTCCTCAATTAGCAAGTACTTAATGGTTCGGAAGAAAATTTTTATTAGTAAAATTGGTCAAGTGAGTTTATCATTTCAATCAACTGTTACGGACCACGCTTGTGTTTACTAAATTTCAAGGTTTATTTATTTATACAACAAATTTATGATTTTTTTCCGAGGAAAAATATATTAAAAAGTTCAAATAGTTTCTTTCTTTATATGAATTTTTTACGGAAACATATCAAATTAAGAATTTTAACAGTATCTTTTCTCAAAGTCAATTACCTGAATACTAATTTCCCGAACCCTTTCCTGAAACATACAATTTTCTTAATC
Organism: Rhizophagus irregularis; assembly: GCF_026210795.1. Lineage (NCBI taxonomy): Eukaryota > Fungi > Glomeromycota > Glomeromycetes > Glomerales > Glomeraceae > Rhizophagus > Rhizophagus irregularis. Next base: position 2,235,765 of record NC_089430.1, on the reverse strand, counting down.
CTTATTTCCTAAACTCCAATTTTCTGAAATCCTATTTCCCGGATCCGAATCTCAATAGAACCCAATTTATTCTTCACATCCGGTCACGCACCCTCGTTGATTACATTATATACGAGACACTCATCATTTTTACTCCATGCCGAGAGAAACTCGGTAAGATTCGGTATAACTCGCTGTGCTCGTACCAGTGCTCCGAATCTAATAATATTCTGCGTTTAACGTGTTTAAAAGCTTATTTATTTCGCTCATTTAGAGTTTATATCCGTCCATCCGGATATCCGATTTTTGCGTTATCCGTTTATCCGGATATCCAGCTGATTTATCCGGATATAATCCGGATAATCCGGATATTACCCGGATATCCTAAATTATCCGGATATCCAATTATTTTTGCAGACTAATTCAGGCCAAATTTATAATTCTGACCAGGATTACGCCTTGGTAAGATGATCATTTCCATTTTTGGCGATAGCCGTTCCACAAAAAATTATTTTTCTAAAATTCAAAATTTTCCTTTTTAAGAGGTTGTGTAACATAAATGTCTAAAAAAGGAAAGATTTTGTCATAATTCCGGCCGGCATTATAAAATTTGTCCAAGTTACTCTCAACGGATAATATCCGGATATCCGTCGGATTATCCGGATATCCCAAATTCTGTATCCGTCCAATCCGGATATTCGAATATCTGCGAATATCCGTTTTTTAACGGATAACGGATATAAACTCTACGCTCATTTGAATATTTAATAATCCTTCCCTTAATATCTGCAATATCCAAAAACCAAAAAAGAAGTACAGAAAGTAAATAAACACGTATATTCTAAAATGTGATTATTTGAAATCAAAGACGATACATGTATGATTCCAAGAGTAATTTGGCACGTTTCTACATTGCGTCACGTTAAAATTATCGTTATTTGAAAAATATTTGATTTCAAGATACTTTATTAATTGTTAATATGAAAATTTTAATAATATGGTATAGTGGAATAAGTTTATATCAATTACAGTATTATTTCGAAAACCGTATTCGTTTATAAAATTACACTGTAAGAAATTTTTTTTTTTTAGATAGAATTTCGTATTTATATATAATAATTTATTATATGAGAAATAATTTTTAAATAGGGTCAAATTTTACAATATTGAATCAAAATATAAAAAAGGATAATTTTAATATTTGTTTCAAAAGTAAATAAATAAATTTAAACGTATTAAATTTACAAAAAATTTAATGTACAGTACAAAATCAAGTCAAATCTAATGATAACCACCATGATGACGTGGATCTGCGGAGCGTTTATTTAGAGTGCTACGAAAAGGTGTAGAGTAGTGCCCCTGTGGTGAGTAGAGTATAACGAGGATGTGACATTATACTCAAGTGATAAATAAACACCTCGGCCCAAGCTTGGCCCAGCGGTTTGGCCGGGTGTCTATTCATCACTTGAGTATAGTTCACACCCTTTATGTTACACACCGCTAAACATCACAATACTCTACTCAACACACCGGCCCTACTCTACTACTTTTCGTTTTACCTTTTGGCGAGTGTCACTATACTCTACTCACCACGGGGGCACTACTCTACACCTTTTCGTCTTACCGTTTATTTACTGCACAAGAAAAAATAATGTTATGCATTTTCACAAGTAAAGACATTAACTCTTGTTGAAATAATTTACCTTCTCGGTCTACGACAATTCCTCCTACATTATTTATAAAAAGATTTTAATATTTGAATAATTTGATAATTAAAATTAATGTTAAGTAAAAAACTGTATATTTATTACCATCTGTTTCAAAAGTAAAGATAAAAAAGACAATGACCAATAACAAATATTTCAAATGCATTATTCAAAAAAATTATTTTTTTCGTTGTTTGTGAATTTGTTCAAAAAATATTCTCTTTTCCTCTGGTCATTTATATAAGAGATTTTTTTTTAAAAAAAATATATTTTTCGATAACACGTACTATCAAATTTTGAATCATTTTTTTATTTACGGGTTACATTATTTGAAAGCCATTAATTATTAATTAAAAGTTAGAGCTAGTTAAAGTTGTTAACCAATTACTGGTTAAATATTTGTTTGAACCAGTTAAAGTTTAGCTCGTTATGATCAAGTTAAATGTCCGGATATTAGTTGGAAAAACTGTTAAGTTTTTTGGGGCTGGTTTCAATTATAATTGAAAGTGAAGTGTAGAAGCACAAAAGTTTGCTTGCCACGTTTTTTTGCACCGCCCAAAATTGGGACAAGCTGTGCCACTATAAATTAATAACTTGAAAATATGAGAAATTATTAAAAAAATAGCAATATGGCAATTAGATATTGGTCGGTTTTAATAATTAATCAAAACGCAAAAGAGTAATTCTTGATGTAAGAAATATTGTATATTTAGTCATACATATGTAATAATACCATGTTTATGTATAGAAATATAATCTGAAGTTCATTATATTTTGGACAAATAAGCGTTTCTGTAATAAAAGTAACGAATATTTAAAATACATGATTCTGCGCATGATAAAAGTGAGTTGACTTCGAATATTTGATAAAGTTTGTGGTTTTAAGGGATACGAAAATAGAATTATTAAAAATTATAGTTTCGAAATTCCCTAGCGTCACAGCCGTCGGATTTACGCATGACTTCGGACACAGATTGTTGGGTAAAATCTATTTTTTTTAGAAGTATTTTAATAACAATAGAATTTATAACATTTTTAATTCAAAATTTTTATTTCAATTATAAAGTTTAATTATCATTCCCAATATATTTTATTATTATTAAATCTTGTCATGTTTTTGTCACAGTATTTTTTTAAAAAAAAAAGATTAACGCGAATAAAGACAAACTAACTTGAAAAAAATAATATATCATTCTGTTGATTATTTTTAATTAGTTTATCAAAAATGACATTTCAAGCTAAAGCTACATGTTTTAAATTAATTATTTTAATAATTATACTCGATTAGTCTTTTATCATAAATTTCATAAATAAAAAAAAAAATTATTCTTGATTGTTGAATTATTAATAGATACTCGTTAAAATAATCAAAATCTGCGTTAAGCTTTATAATTTTATTGAAGTGCAAAGTGCAACCCGTTTTAGAGTCATAATTAATTATACAGATAAAAGGTTATTATGTTATAAATTAAGTAGTAAGGCTCAAAACATAAAAAATTTCTTTGTTATTACTTCAAACATTCGATTTTGTATTATCTGCAGTTTATCGTTACAAGAATGCTCTTAATCCTTGCGTCAGCAATTTTGGATGTAATGTAAACTCAAAAAAAAGGTTTGATAATAGTCAAATGAGATTTGGCTTGCATAAATTTTAAGATTATCTCATGTAAGATATGTAAGTTTACTCCCAAAAAAAAAGATCTTGTTTGATTAAAAAAAAAACCTTTTTTTTTTAAAAAAAAAAAATTTTCTCTCACGAAATTAACTTTTTGAAACGAAAATTTTTTTCTAATAATTTTTCAAACGAAAATTTTCAAATGAAAATACAAATAAATTTATAACAAAAATGCCCGTCAAGATCTCAACCATATTGTACATATCTGAATATAAAGAGAAAACGTCTAGTGGATATTTGGTTGGAAGCACTATTGGTTACACTAGACTCTAGGAAGATGGTGATCAAGTCATTTTACCCTATTGATAGCTCAAAACCATGCTATTTGTCAAACCAAAAGAAGGACAAATATTATCGATTTTGAATTCAAAAATTTGTAAAGGAAACAATGGTGAACTTGATGTGAGTTAACTTTACTTAAAGTATTTTACTAAAATTTTTTATTTACTTATTTATTTTATTTATGTTCTAGCTAATTTTAACATCAGTGTCGGTACTAAATATCGCACCCGAAGACTTACCAACGTACCAAATAACAGCAGTAGGGATTGCGTCTGCTTCAAATACTGCTATAATCAGTGAACTTGGAGTTCAAGTCGAATGCACAATTTCCAACTACATATCAAAAGAAAAAGCAGTTGAAATACCCGTTGTCCTATTCCATCCCTCTGGAAGTCGGTTCACAAATCAAACAATGACCATCCAACGAAATTCTTCAATATTTTTTTCCGGGGCATTGTCTTTGATAGAGGACAAACTTTATTTAGAATTACAAAATTCTAGTTTTATTCGTATTAATACATCTTCTGAAAAACAAATGCCTTGGTCATTAAAATCAACTCAAACATCAATCTCAACTTCAACTAATACTGCTTCACGTCATTTCTATAAAGCGTATTTTTTTCTTTGATCATATAAGTTTTAATTTTTATTTTCAAATATTATATTTTTATGAACCTGAGATACATAACGTTGTTCCCATAGTTATTGTTACCTATAGTTATGTATATTATACTGTATATTATTAATAAAATGAACTTTATCGGTAGTCTAATTATTCATTAATATACTGATTGGTTCATCTCTATCCTAACATAATTGGTGTTAAATATTGCTTAATTATATCGTCCATCTATCCAAATAATCTGTTACACAACATTGGCATCCAATGGTTGGTTCAATTTCAAATAGTTCTTCTTCTTTAACACAACCATTAATATTAACCATCAAATCACATAAAGTAGACTGATTAACTTTATTGTGTATTTGCTTATTAATAGATTTGATTCTTTGCGTGCTTTGCACGCCACCTGTAAATTGATTACATATCCATGAGATAGCCATGACTCTTTACTAACATAAAGAGTTTCTGTCATATATTTAACTGATTCAGGATATTTGATTGACTAGTTGCATCCATTGAGATTCAAATAATTCCTTACATAAAGAATTTCTACAAGCGTAAAATTTATGATGAAATTACTCAAAGCTAGCTCCTAATTTTCTCTTAAGTTTTTTTACAAAGATTTAAATCGATATGGAAGATACATAACAAGTGGTTCGTATTGGGATAGATTTCTTTGATTGCACTAATTCCTGAATCAGTAAATATAACTCCAGGATAGATACCCATTCAAATAATGTCATTAAAATCCATCGAAAGGTATCTAATGTTTCATCTTCTATAATTGCAGAAGCCGTGATTTGTGTTTGATGTGGTATCTAAAATTACTATACCATGAAACCGCTCATAAAAGTTTCGCTGTGATGGTGACATCCACAATAAATGATTTAACTTTCTTGAAGAAAGTTCTAAACATGGTTTAAAAATCCATAACAGATCCAAGTCTTTCCAATTTAACAGCATTTGGAGCATTTGAGATGCATCTGAATCACCAGGGTTGTTTTTGAGACGAAACTGATATACTGCATTATATTAGTCTTTTTTAAATATGCTATTGTTAGGATAATCATGATTAAGTATCGTCCTTGTATGACATATTTTTCTATGTCAGATAACATGATCCGTATTAAATATTAAAACGTTCGATACTTTTTGCATGTTTGATATTAGCGTTATTTTTGTTATACCAAGAGGCTTTTTTTTGGTTCTCTCAGTTCGGAAAAGGAGTAAAAAAAAAAAAAGATTAGACTTTCATATGTCAATAATAAATCATTATCTATTTATTTATTTTATTCTAAAAGGATAAGACCCGTACTAACTTTGTGTAGAATGCTATCTGGAGGTAATAAAGAAGGCTAACTAAAGTAAGTTAATGAGCGCGTACTCCATAAGGAGTTCACCCTTAAAAAAAGAAAAAAGAAGAAAAAGAAATAGTTATCATTGGAGAAACTACGCCGCTAAGACAACTCATACGAAGGGGTTAATAAAAACAAGGAAGCAAAAGAAAATAAAAATTCGTAACAAAACAAAAAAATTAATTCTATCCATATTTTTCTTTTATCCGAAAGTGTTGTACGTAAATACTATTAGGTACGAGATGCTTTATCAGGGCAATTTGAATGTGAAATTCATACAATACTCAGAGATTGTGGACCACCTATTCAATAAGATTTGACCTAATTTCGAAAAAAACTGAGTAGATATTAATATGTTTTTTTTATGCTATAATAACGATTTGAATGAAATTTATAAGTTAATGTAGTGTAACCGTGATGTACTAAAAAAAATACACATTTGTTCGTTATCGCAACTAGAGTGTATGATTTTGTGCGTGTCTGCGGGATTCATAAAATAATAAATACGTAAATAAGATCATTAGGCTGAAATTTTTAAGTCGTACAGAAATTAGCTAATTATATTCAATTTTTTAAATTTAAACAAACTAAAAATTCGGTCAGAAAAAAAGTTAAATTTAACAATATACTTTAACATAAAATATTTTTCTTTCATGTGAATCATTTAAAAAATCTACATTAACGGATATCCAATGGACGGTACCCATAAACAACATTTTTCTTTTTAAGACAAATATTAAGAAGCAAAAATTAGTGTGACTTGTACCAAAATCGAGAAATACGATTATAAAAGAACGAACAAGAACGAATTAGTAAGAAAGTAACGTTTCAATTTATTATATACAGTACATCTATTAATGTTTTTTTTTTGTTTTACGCATAAAAAATTTTTCATAAAATAAGTTATACTTTAAAAAAAAAATTCTTGTAAATATTTATTTTTCCCTTAATTTTTCAGTTACTCAATTTTAACTCACGTGATTAAGGATTTATATGGATCGACTGTTTACGTAAATTTTGTGAAACTAATTAATCTTCCGTACGACTTAAAAATTTCAGCCAAATAATTTTCATTATTTTATTTACATATTTATTATTTTATGCAAACAGCAGACCCCGAGACCCGCACAAAATAAAAATTACTCTTTTGGATGTGAAATTTTTTTTTTTCATTATATACAATTCTTTAAAAAGAAGTTGATAGAAATTATTTTATATAATGATTGAATAAAGTATATTGTTAAATTTATGCAAACCTACGCCAACGGATATCCAACGGAATTATCGGAAAAAAAAACGACATAAAAATTTAGTTGGCCTCGAATACTACCCATAAACAATATTTTTCTTTATTTTTTTGATAAATAATAATAAACAAAATTAGTGACTTGTAACAAAATCGAGAAATACAACGAGTATAAAACTATACAAGAACGAACAAGAACGAATTAGAAAATAAACAAAATTTATTATATACATCTATTGATGTTTTTTTTGTTTATTCATAAAAAATTTTTTCATAAATTAAGTTATACTTTAAAAATTGAAAATTATTTTCCCTTTACTCCATTTTAATTCACGTGATTAAGAATTCAGACTGCTGTTTACGTAAATTTTGTGAAACTCACTCCGGAATTTAATAGACCTTTTTCCGTTCATCCTTTCATGTTTAAAATTGTATTTTAAATTTTATTACAGTATTATGGCTACTATTCGAGAAGAAATAACGAGAGCTGCAATCAATAGAGCATATGCATTAGTAGACTTTAATATTCAAAATAATTTAGAAAAACGACATGTATTTAGAATACAAACAGTTCTTGCTGACAAATCTCTTACAAAGGATGAAAAATCATATGCAGTAAAAATATTAAATAAAGAATTTGATTATCATAAAATTATTAATAATCAAGGAACAAAAAGAATTTGTGAAAATTGTCATGATGAATGTTTAGCTACATTATATTGTGAACATTGTATTCGAAATTATTTAAAAGAAAATTTTTCAAACTGGACATCTGGAAATAATGATATTGATAATTTAATACAACAATGTCAAATAAAAGCACTTAGACCAGATTTGATAGTAGAATGGATTCCTTATAATAATTTACAATATATTAAATACTTAACTAAAGGTGGATGTTCTGAAATTTATACTGCAGTTTGGATTGATGGACGTTATGAAGAATGGGATTTAAAAGAAAAACAATTAATAAGAGGTGGAAGTAAAAATATGGTGCTCAAAAAATTAGAAAATGTTGAAAGTGCCAATAAAAGTTGGTTTGAGGAGGTATATACAAGTAATTAAAAGTATTTTGAATTTTTTTTTAAAAAAATTTAATTGCAATTGTTTTTAATTTTTATAGGGTATATCTCATCTATACTTAAGTAGCAAAACTTCCCTTATAGTGCAATGTTGTGGTTTAACTCAAAATCCATTTAATGGAAATTATATGATTGTAATGAATCTTATGAATTTTAATCTAAGAGAATATTTGCAACAAAATCATAATGAACTTACATGGAAAGAAAGAATTCAAATTATTTATACTATTGTTGATACAGTTTGGTTTATTCATAATGAAAATGCAATTCACAGAGATTTACATTCTGGAAATATATTATTTAGTCAACTAAATCAAAGCTTTTTCGTCAGTGATCTTGGATTTTGTGGACCAGCTAATAAACCATTAGATTGCATATATGGAAATCTTTCATATATAGCACCTGAAGTTATTGTTAAAAAGAAATATACTTTTGCAGCTGATATTTATAGTATTGGCATGCTTATGTGGGAAATCTCATCTGGACAACCGCCTTTTATTAATAAACATGATTATGATCTTGCAATAAAAATAATAAATGGGATGAGACCAAAAATAATACCGGGTACTCCTTTAGAATATAAAGAATTAATGGAACAATGTTGGGATGCTAATCCTACGAAAAGACCTGATATTAGTACTCTTTCTTATAAATTTAGAGATCTTAATAGATCATATTCTCAAAATGAAAATGAACATAGTAAAATCATGAGTATTAATAACTCTCAATCAAATACAAGATTTAATGTAAATTCTAGCTCTACTAATAGTTCCTTTCTTGGGAATTTTAGTGTAAATTCTAGTAATTGGGATATTAGTAGTAGAGTTTATAATTTTGAAAATTTACCTGAACCAAAAAATGCAACAAAAGGTAAGAATTTTTTATTATACAATTTACTTTATACAATATAATATTAATTATTTACTTTATTTATTTAGAAGAACAAGATGGTAATTATTAAAATGTGCTTAACTTAATATTGTTATTTTTTACCATGTTAACTTTATTTTTATAGCTTATCATAGTATACAATTTGATTTTGATTTACAAGATGGTTTGATTATTGGTAAGATTAGCAATTAATATATTTTTTAAAAAAATTTCGATTTATAATTCTAATTTATATTCATTTATTTTTAAATAAAATAGAAGAGAAATCTAATAAAAGAAATTATTTTGATGGTAATAAATCGCTTTTAAATAATTTATCATTACAATACCGTAAATCATATAATCAAATTTCTTATTTATTATAATAATAAAACAGATGATGAAAAAGATTTAGCTTCTAACTCTAATAAAAAAAGTCAATTCAAATAATAATGAAGGTAATTATTACTGAAATTTTCATATTTTATTTTTATCATTATTAATGTAATTAATATTAAATTTTAGAAATACAATATCATGAAATTGGATACCAATATACGCAAAGAAATTATGCTACGAGTAAGATGGATCTTAACTATTTATTAAATTAGATTACTATTTATTTATTATTTTATTTAGGATTATTTTGTAATTTATGTAATTCATTTTATTTATTTATAAACTTGTATACAATATATAGAATATCAATAAATTTATAATTTGAACAAGTTTATAATATTGCTATACTATTGAAATTAATTTGATTTTTATTATAATATTGATCAAAACCAATTACTGTATATACCAATATAATGAATATACTGATATTTAGTTAACTAATGTCCAAATCTTAAATTACACGAAAATTACCAAATACTGTAACGTCAAATGCATATTGTTTTATTTACCATACGAATATTTTGTCCAAAGGATATTTTAATTAGATATAAAGCATTAGAGTATTGTAGATTATGTAATGCAAAGTATACAATTGATTAAATAAATAATAGTTTGTAAGAGTAATGCAATACTATTTACAGTTTTGTAATAATCTATATTAATTTGCAGTTAATGTTAGATTTTAGATGATATAATAGAATTTCATTATTTGCTGTTCTGATATTAACTTATTAAGTTTAGTTTATAATTCAGTTCAAATCTTAATAATTTATTAACTTCTATAGTAAAATATTTATTGAGAATATAATTATCGACAAGTAATATTTTTAGGCATTAAAATTACATTATAAATTGTAGATGTTGTAAATAGAGAAGGAGGTTCATCCTTATGTGAAATTTTTAGTAAATAAAGGGCGGGGAATAGTAGAATTCCTTGATTATTTAATTTTCCTAAAATGGCTTAGATTTTTTGATATTTAAAGAAACTAGGAGTCTAGGAGTATAACTTTTAAGATTACTGAGGTTCTTCTACTCAGAAGATTTATTTTGTTCGAATTAAGTTTAACTTTAGAAAAATTCTACTGATCCTTTATAATATTTTGATTCAAGCGAATATTGATAAATGATGTCCTTTAAATAATAACGGCCTAGATTCAAAAAATGTCTTAATTTCATAAATTTGTGTTTATTTACAATACTTAATAAATGGTTGCAAGAGAATATAAATTTATTATAGTTTCATACAATAACTTTTAAAAACATTTTCATTTTTGGCTTTATAATAATGATATTAAAATTCAGTAAGTAAAATCTAATCGTGATTGAATTAACATATATGAATTTTAAATTTTAAAAGTATATGTCGAGGTAATGAGAAAGTTTTAACTTACTTAACACTCTCCTAACATATTTATTGCGTTTAAGTATTCTTCTTCAGCTGAACTTTTACCACAATGAAGTTGGAACCGATATTGATAAGGAAAAAGCTTTTAAGTTATATAAAAAACCAGCTGTATTAGGACATAGTGTAGCTTAATATAATCTCGCACAAATGTATCAGGTATAGAAAAGCTTTTGAATTATTTAAAGAATCTTCTAAAGAATGTTTAAACGGAAGAATTATATCAACAATCTGCAGATCAAGGACATAAGATGGCTAGAATAATCTTGCCATTTTGTATAAAGAGGAGAAGGTGTTTATAAAGATCGTGACGAAGCTTCTGAATTATTTAAAGAATTATGTTTTGAAGAATACTCAAAATTATAAGGTATACTATTGGATTATTGTGATATTGATGATGATGAAAAAGCGCAAGTTAAAGGATTTTTTGATAATAAAGTTGTGAGTTTAATCAACAATTTAATTAGTGACCTGAGTGATTAAAATTTGTCATGCTGCATCTAAAGTTGATTAAATTCGATTCTGTTGAAATTGTTGATAATTATAACTTGTGAAGGGATTATTAAAAATATTAAAAATATAGAAAATTTTGTATATTAAGATATTTCAATTAATAAAATCATTTATCGCCATCACCAATAATCAGCACGTGATCATTTACAATTTTAGACGTCACTTGATTATATAAACTTTTTGCACCTACAGCTATAATGTTCGCCCATTATTATGCATTTGTGTGACAAATAGCAGATGAATTTTATTTAGAATTTATTTACATATTAATTCCGTAATTCATTATTGTTGTATATTACAGAGATAGTAATTTTGGAACGAGATAAAGATTTTTTTTTAGAAAAATCACTTAAGAGAATCGTGAGAGAAAGCAGGATATTTATTACTGTAAACGTAATTACATTTATTTCAAACTTTATAAATACTTCTGTTAATTGCATAATATATATGATTCTTTAATTCAACTATTATTTTATTTTGTTTTGTAGTGTTGTGCTATTATATTCCATATTAGGTTTTTAATCAAAAAGGATAATAATAAATTATCATTAATTCTGGTAGAAAAAATCTACCAAAAATTATAATTAATTTTGGCTATCAAAACTGAATTTATGCTAATATATTCCAATATTAGGTTTTTAACTAAATAAATAATATCTAATTCTGATAATTAATTTGGTCAAACAAATTAAAAATGTGAAAATTTAGATGTACTAATAAAACAACTAATAGAATTACTAAAATCTCAAATAATTCCTTATTAACGTATCAAAAGCCTACATTCTATTATTATTTATAACATTTGTATATCTGATATAACATTTTTTAGCATTAATTCTCCCAATAATTATTAGATATAATAAAATGTAACACTTAAAAATCTTTCAACTCCTTAAAAAAAATACAATTTAGAAAAAATAAACTGGTAACTTTGTTCCTTGAGATAAGCTCTATCAAATTACCAGTCAGATTTTTAAAAGAAGATCCATGTAATATAAGCATTGAAATTGCATGGTTTTCATACGATCGGCCCAAATTTGAAACAAAATATGTTGGCCAGAACTTATGATAAATTCGGGTCTACGAATTTATTCAATTTTCCCATTAATATATAAAACCATAGTATAAATAAATAAATGAAAACGTAAAAACTTTCGCATAAATTTAACGCTCTTCATTCAATATAATTTTATCTTGCCTAATAGTGTTCCGAAAGGGTCGAGTCAGATCGGGTTTGAGAATGTACTTGAACTCGACCCGAGTATAAAAACAAAACTCGATAAATTTTTGGACTTACATTTATGTAATTCGACCCTTGACCCGACTCGACATAATTTAACTTCCGAATAACCCGAGTCAGTAAAATTTCAAAACAAGTTCGTTTATCAGCAAGACAATAGGTCGCACAAATAAAATTTGATAAATTTTCAATATTTTATATTATTAATAATTTTGGCGTATACTTACAGCACATGTTAAAGTTATGAATATCTAGCTTTTTCATATTTTTTTTTTTTTTTTTTTTTTTTAAGGTAAAAGATCGCAATTTTATTGAATAAAGGAAGAGAACTTATACAAATTCAAAAAACGATACAACATTCAATTACATCAGAAATGCATCTCCTGTTATACCCGCTAATGCCGTTCTTCTCCATCTCCAGGCAGAAGGTACTCGACCATTATTTAATCCTTTTCACTTGAACAACTATAACCATCACCTTTATGTTATAACTTTCTAACCCCTCCAAAATTAAATAAAAAGTAATGGCTATGTCTGCTATAATTTAACGTCGTGGTACATTACAATTTTGGTAAAAATAAAATTTTACTATCTACGACAAGGAAGAAATGCCACATGCACGAAGACTAGTCTAAAATTAAAAAACAAAAAAAACAAACCCTTTTTCTGCATGGCCTTGACTCGAAATGTAAAGCTTCGTCCAAAGGTAAATTAATTCTTTTCTTCGTCCGAGTGTTTTCAATCATTTCTTCTTCTTGTAATCCACGTGACTTGGCGAATTGCTGCGACCACCGAAGACCGAAACATCTCACACCCCCCTAACAACCTCTGCATGAGCCGTCAACACATGGTTTGTCACCTCGTCCACCCGTCGAATTTTTAAGACCATGGACTCCGCCTAAGCAACCTAACATGGCCTAGCTTTTCATATTAGTTGTACTCGTTATGGATCAAAGTGGTTCAATGAATGATAAGAATAGTCTACTTCAATAATTATCATAATCATATTTAATATAAAATTTAAAATTCTAAATTTATAACTCTCATTAGATCCTTCTTTTCATATCCTAACACCCACCAATCAAGATTTCAAACACATACTGTACATGTTCGGATTGTATTGCTTTTGAGATTGAATCTTTCAAACACTATCTTTTTTGGGAACACAACCGATGTTCAGAACATAAACGTCCACTGCTTCCATGATCAAACCAGCCTTAAAACCATAAACTTTTAATGAGTTTTTACACTTTTATATGTGATGGAAATTCCTTTCTTCAAAAAGTTCTCTAATAAAAAGTTTGCTTCTTAAAAAATTTTACTTTCCAGGAGAGCTTCATTCATTTTTATAATACAATTAAAGTTAGAAATTAAAACCGAGCAAAGGAATGACCCTGACCTGACGGGTTGGATCAAACCCAGAATTTAAACACGAGTCGGGTCAAATAACCCGGGTCTGACCAACCCTTTCGGAACAGGATCTATTATTAATTAAATAAAATTAGGGTACAGTTTGGGAAACTGTTGTTGAGTCCAGCGTGGAAGATTTATTTTATTTTATTTCTAAAGAGTGGTTATCAGAGCTTATGTATTTTGAATACAAAAAACAAACAAACATAAACTACCTAAATGTTATTCATCCCGTTCGGTAACTAAATATTCGAAAAGTAAAACTACGCTACGAATTTAAAAGAAAAACAATCTCTAATCAATAGAAGACCCGTATTTTTTTTTCTACACAATGGTAGCCACCTGTAAATACTGTAATAGGTGGCTATTTAAATTGTTTTCAGTTTTGACAATAAAAAAAGAAAAGAAAAAAAAATTATGAACGAAAAAAGGGTCTTTTTAGACTCGTTACAAAATAAAAAATATCATCTGAAAGACCTAAACAGCGTGGATGACGGCCGATGACCTCAATTAATACAAGATTAACAATGCTCATAATTGGCCGCACGTGACGAGCAGCAAAATCAAAATCTCTTCGGCAAGGAGTTAACAGAAATATCTTTATAGTAATAATTTATATTATACATTATTTTGAATAAAATATAATACGAAAATAAAATAAATCACTTGATTCATACATAATTACAGCGAATATCTAAAAAATTAATTGATTAAGATCAAAAATTATAATGATAATCATAATGCTTATATACTTCATGACAATACAGTAACATTTTAATCTCTGTGTCATGTGCGTTTGCATCTAGTACTGCGTCCAACTTCTGCATAAGTAAACGGTCTTGCCAATTTTGGTGATAAATTTATTTTCACATGATATGATTTCAGAACTTCTGCGCCACATATTAGTCTTATTTGTGAGTCCGATTGTGAAACGAAAATTCGTTCTAAACCTTTTACTGATATGATCACAAAAAAAAATTTAATTCATCCATACATGGAAATTAAGGTGTATTATATTCTTATAATTTATAAAAATACTATAAAAAAAAAATGTTTCGACAAAATTGTACTAATTGGAGTCACAAGGCCAAAAGTGGATAAAAATGGACTACGCATTGGCCATAATTGCCATAATGAAGGGTCCTGTCCCCACGTGTTATCTGCTATATTTTTTATTCTTTTTTTATTGTGAGGACCGGGGAAATCGGCACACATTTACTATCGTATTAGCTCTACGCATTTCTTCAGGGCCGACACTATGTAATGCTGGTCAGCATTATCCACAAATGGAGGTGATCTACATGATTTTTGGCTCATTCTAGCAAATAACCAAGACCTGACCTTTCTGGTATAGCTCTCATGTGTTAATTGTGTTATTGTGATGATTAGTAAAAATATCAGTCTATGAAAATCTGCATGGGCTAACGTAAACAATACTTATTTTTTTATTTTCTATCTTTTGTCAAACGATAAAATTTAAATCTCATGTGACTGTTTAATATAAGTTTGGAATATTTTTTGTTAATTTACTAATTTAATGTGAATCCCGCTTTAAAGTATAATCAAATAAATTTTTTTTTAACCATGTAATTATTTTTGCTACACCAGTGTTACATAAATAAAAATATTCCGGATTTGTTATAGTATGGATTTCGGCTAATCGCTGATATACAAAAATATCTCTTAATGAAGTTTATTTAGATTAAAATGAACTATTTTCTATTTTATTTAGAAAAAAAGAAACAAATTTAGTTCCCGAATTCCTTGTCGTGTTGGTAGCTTTGTTATATTTGTTTTTTATTTAATTAACCTCTTGATTTCATTTTTTAAGAACAAGAAACGATAAATGGCTTCATTTTGACGAGAAACAATAGTGTTTAGATAATAAAAAATTGATTTTAACTTAAATAATTGAAGCAAAGAAAATATTATAATAAATTGTCAATTATAAAATTTTATTGCTATTCATTTTAATTTGATTTAATTGTTTTTTTGGATTTTCAACTCTATATATATATATATATACATATATAATATTATTATGACTTTATGATTTGTTTTAATTACATTACTCCAAGTTCCCAAATAACAAACAGGCTTAATAATAATAAACAAAAATAAGCTAGTGCATTTGTTTAAAATATATTATTACAATGGCCGCTAACCCATAAAAAAAATAAATGCATTTTATTAGCCTTTCACGGTATCACGCGCACTTGGCAATATTCTAATGAGACCTATTGTAAGTTTAGCCATGTGACATTTGCGAGGAGCGTCCTAATTAAAAGAATTTGTTGAAAAATTGTCAACATATTCGTATTGTTTATGTGTGAAACCTGTAATCTTGCACATAATTTGAAGGCATGACGTTATATTCACATTATCATGCATTGCTACGTATAAATTGCTCATAATGGTCACTATAGTTTGTTATAAATAGGGTTTTTATTCAAGAATTTTTTGAGCATTCAAATAATGTCTTCGCAAAATATAGGCATCGAATATTCAAAATATTATTTAAAACATTTAAAAAATAAATTAAAAAATTGGACCAGCGGAAATGAAAAAATTGATAATTTTATTCGAGAAAGGCAATTAAAAGTTGTAGACCATGATTTCATAGTATTTGAATGGATACCATACAGTCAGTTTAGTGAAATTAAAGAAATCAGCAAAAGTAGTTCTATGACAGTATATTCAGCAATATGGGGAGATGGTCCATTACACAAGAGTAAACGGGATAAACATTATACTAGAATTTCAAATAAAAAAGTTGCTTTAGAATGTTTACATAATTCACAAAATCCTATCGACTCCCTAATAAATAAGGTACAATATATTTTGCAATTATTTCTAATTTTTTTTAATATATATAATACATTTATCTTTTTTGTTTATGTTTAGTCTAAAAAATATAAATATTCAACAAAATTTGGGCCATTTCTTAAATTGTATGGTATATCTCAAAATCCAGATACAAATGATTATATTTTGGTTCAAAATAATTCTTTAACCCTCGTAAATTGGATAAGTGGAAATGAAAAAATTGATGATTTCATTAAAGAAAGGCAATTTAAAGGAAACACCCGTAATGATGTAGTATTTGAATGGATACCATACACTCAGTTTAATGAAATCAAAGAAACAAGCAAAATTGATTCTATAACAACATATTCAGCAATATGGAGGAATGGACCATTATATAGTAAGGAGTATAAAAAAAATAAAAATTATAAAAGAATTTCAAATAAAGCAGTTGCTTTAAAATGTTTGCATAACTCACAAAATCCCATTGACTTCCTAATAAATAAGGTAAAATTTTATTTCTGCAATTATTTTTAATTTCATTTTTAATATAATACATTTAACTCATTTGTTTATAATTAGGCTAAAAAATATTCAACAGAATATGCATCAATTTATGTATTGTATGGTATATCTCAAAATCCAGATACAAATGATTACATTTTGGTTCAAAATTGGTTTATCCGGACAAGTGGAAATGAAAAAATTGATGATTTCATTAAAGGAATGCAATCAAGAACTAAATATAATAAAACATTATTTGAATGGATACCATACAGTCAGTTTAATGAAATTAAAGAAATGGGCAAAGATGATTCTATAACAATATACTCAGCAATATGGAAAGATGGTCCATTACACTACAAGAATATTATGAAGGAAAATTATACTAGAGATTCAAATAAAAATGTTACTTTGAAATGTTTACATAGTAACTTGCAAGATCCTATTGAATTTTTGATGAATGAGGTATAAATTTTAATTAATATAGCGCTTTAAATTAAATATACTCATTTCTTTTATTGTACCTTAGGTCAAAAAATATTCAAGTACAATATTTGGAGAAAGGGGTCATATAATTTATGGGATATCTCAAAATCTAGATACAAATGATTATATTTTGGTTCAAAATTATTTTACATGGACAAGTGGAAATGAAAAAATTGATGATTTTATTCAAAGTATGCAATTAAAAACTGAATATAATGATAGTATACTATTTGAATGGATACCATGCAGTCAATTTAGCGAAATTAAAGAAATGAGCAGAGGTGATTCTATAACAACATATTCAGCAATATGGAGGAATGGTCCATTCTATAAGGAGTCTAAAAAGAGTAAAAATTATAAAAGAATTTCAAGTAAAGTAGTTGCTTTAAAATGTTTACATAACTCACAAAATCCCATTGACTTCCTAATAAATAAGGTAAAATATTTATGCAAATATTTTTAATTTCATTTTTAATATAATACACTTATCTCTTTTTCTTATGTTTAGGCTGAAAAATATCTAGCTAATAATAATGAAGTTTTTGTTTTGTATGGTATATCTCAAAATCCAGATACAAGTGATTATATTTTGGTCCAAAATAAATCTATAAATATAAGTGGAAATGAAAAACTTGATGATTTTATTCAAGAAATATTCCATAGTTCTTGTAATACAATAATTGAATGTATACCATACAGTCAGTTTAATGAAATTAAGGAAATGAGCAAAAATGGTTCTATGACAATGTATTCAGCAATATGGAAGGATGGTCCATTATACAAGGATATTAAGTGGAGCGAAAATAATACAAGAGATACAAATAAAAAAGTTGCTCTAAAATGTTTACATAACTTACAAGATCCTATTGAATTTTTGATAAATGAGGTATAAAATTTAATTAATAAGAGCTTTTTAATGAAATATACTTATTTCTTTTATTTTACCTTAGGTCAAAAAATACTCATGTACAATATTTAGAGAATTAGGTCTCAGAATTTATGGGATATCTCAAAATCCAGATACAAGTGATTATATTTTGGTCCAAAATAAATCTATAAATATAAGTGGAAATGAAAAACTTGATGATTTTATTCAAGAAATATTCCATAGTTCTTGTAATACAATAATTGAATGTATACCATACAGTCAGTTTAATGAAATTAAGGAAATGAGCAAAAATGGTTCTATGACAATGTATTCAGCAATATGGAAGGATGGTCCATTATACAAGGATATTAAGTGGAGCGAAAATAATACAAGAGATACAAATAAAAAAGTTGCTCTAAAATGTTTACATAACTTACAAGATCCTATTGAATTTTTGATAAATGAGGTATAAAATTTAATTAATAAGAGCTTTTTAATGAAATATACTTATTTCTTTTATTTTACCTTAGGTCAAAAAATACTCATGTACAATATTTAGAGAATTAGGTCTCAGAATTTATGGGATATCTCAAAATCTAAATACAAATGATTACATTTTGGTTCAAAATTGGTTTATCTGGACAAGTGGAAATGAAAAAATTGATGATTTCATTCAAAGAATGCGATTAAAAACTAAATATAATAATATATTATTTGAATGGATACCATATAATCAATTTAATGAAATTAAGGAAATGGGCAAAGATGATTCTATAACAATATACTCAGCAATATGGAGAGATGGTCCATTACACAAGGAGAATGATAAGTGGAGTGCAAATTATACAAGAGATTCAAATAAAAAAGTTGTTTTAAAATGTTTACATAACTTACAAGGTTCTATTGAATTTTTAATAAATGAGGTATAATATATTTACAGTTATTCTATTTTTTTTTTAATACAATATATTTATATCTTTTTTTTATATTAGGCTAAAAAATATTTGACGAAAAATGAAGAATTTCTTGTATTATATGGAATATCTCAACATCCAGACACAAATGATTACATTTTAGTTATTAACTGGACAAGCGGTAATGAAAAACTTGATAATTTCATTAAAAAAAGGAAATTATATAATGATATATTATTTGAATGGATACCATACAGTCAATTACATGAAATTAAAGAGATGGGCAAAGATGATTCTATAGCAATATACTCAGCAATATGGAGAGATGGTCCATTACACTACAAGAATAGTATGAAGGAAAATTATACAAGAGATTCAAATAAAAAAGTTGCTTTAAAATGTTTACACAACCTGCAAGATCCTATTGAATTTTTAATGAATGAGGTATAGATTTTAATTATTAATATAGTGCTTTTTAATGAAATATATTCATTTATTTTATTATACCTTACTTAGGTCAAAATATATTCAAGCACAATATTTGGAGAAAGGGGTCTTATGATTTATGGGATATCTCTAAATCTAGATACAAATGATTACATTTTGGTTCAAAATTATTTTACATGGGCAAGTGGAAATGAAAAAATTGATGACTTCATTCGAAGTATGCAATTAAAAACTAAATATAATGATAGTATACTATTTGAATGGATACCATACAGTCAGTTTAGCGAAATTAAAGAAATGAGTAGAGGTGATTCTACAACAGCATATTCAGCGATATGGAGGGATGGTCCGTTATACATAGAGGATAAACAGAGTAAAAATTGTACAAGAATTTCAAATAAAGTAGTTGTTTTAGAATGTTTACATAATTCACAGAATCCCATTGAATTCCTCGTAAATAAGGTACAATATTTCCGCAGTTATTTTTAATTTTTTTTTAATATAATAACTTTAATCCCTTTTGCTTATGTTTAGGCTGAAAAATATCTAGATAATAACAACGAAGTTCTTGTTTTGTATGGAATATCCCAACATCCAAATACAAATGATTATATTTTGGTTCAAAATAATTTTTTAAGTCTCACAAATCAAATAAGTGGAAATAAAAAAATTGATGATTTTATTGAGAAAAGGCAATTAAAAGTTGAAACCAATAATGATGTAGTATTTGAATGGATACCATACATTCAGTTTAATGAACTTAAAGAAATGGGCAAAAGTGGATCTATAACAATATATTCAGCAATATGGAGAGATGGTCCATTACACAAGGAGAATGACAAGTGGAGTGCAAATTATACAAGAGATTCAAATAAAAAAGTTACTTTGAAATGTTTACATAATTTGCAAGATCCTATTGAATTTATAATAAATGAGGTATAGAATTTAATTAATAAGAGCTTTTCAATAAAATATACTAATCTCTTTTATTGTATCTTAGGTCGAAAAATATCCAAGCAAAATGTTTGATAAAAGGTGTCTTAAGATTTATGGGATATCTCAAAATCCAGATACATATGATTACATTTTGGTTCAAAATAGTTTTATCTGGACAAGTAGAAATAAAAAAATTGATAATTTCATTCAAGAAATGCAATTAAAAACTAAATATAATGATATAATATTTGAATGGATACCATACAATCAGTTTAATGAAATTAAAGAAATTAGCAAAAGTGGTTCTATAACATTATATTCAGCAATATGGAGAGATGGTCCATTATATAAGAATAAACGGAGTAAAATTCATATGAGAATTTCAAATAATGTAGTTGCTTTAAAATGTTTACATAACTCACAAAATACAATTGACTTCTTAATAAATAAGGTATATTATTTCTACTGTTATTTTTTAATTTCTTTTAATATTGTAACACATGTTTCTATTTAGGCTAAAAAATATTTAACAAAACAAGGGTCATTTCCTGTATTGTATGGAATATCTCAAAATACAGATACAAATGATTACATTTTAGTTCAGGCTAATTTTTTAAATTTCACAAATTGGATAAGTGGAAATAAAGAATTTGATAACTATGTACACGATATACTCTATAATTCTTATGAAACATTATTTGAATGGATACCATATAATCAATTTGATGAAATTAAAGAAATGAGCAAAAATGGCTCTATAGAAATATACTCAGCAATATGGAAAGATGGTCCATTATACAAGAAAGATTATAATAAAAAAGTTGCTTTAAAATGTTTACATAACTTGCATTATTCTATTGAATTTGTAATAAATGAGGTATAAAATTTAATTAGTAAGTAGTACTTTTTAATGAGGTATACTGACTCATCTCTTTTATTATGCCTTAGGTTAAAAAATATTCAAACAAAATATTTGGAAAAAGTTGTCTTATTAAGATTTATGGGATATCTCAAAATCCACATACAGATGATTATATTTTAGTTCAAAATAACTCTTCAACATTCGTAAATTGGATAAGTGGAAATAAGGAAATTGATGATTTTATTCAAGAAATGCTCCATAATTCTTATGATACAATATTTGAATGGATACCATACAGTCAGTTTAATGAAATTAAAGAAATGAACAAAAATGGTTCTATAACAATATATTCAGCAATATGGAGAAATGGTCCATTGAGTAAAAATTATACAAGAGATTCAAATAAAAAAGTTACTTTAAAATGTTTACATAACTTGCAAGTTCTTATTGAATTTGTAATAAATGAGGTATAAAATTTAATTAATATAATACTTCTTTAATGAAATATACTCATCTCTTTTGTTGTACCTTAGGTCAAAAGATATTCAAATTCAAGTATAATATTTGGTAAAAGGGTTCATAAGTTTTATGGAATATCTCAAAATCCAGATACAAACGATTACATTTTGGTTCGAAATTATTTGATTTGGACAAGTGGAAATGAAAAAATTGATGATTTCATTCAAGAAATGCAATTAAAAACTGAACATGATAATATAGTATTAGAATGGATACCATACAGTCAATTTAATGAAATTAATGAAATGAACAAAAATGGCTCTATAACATTATATTCAGCAATATGGAGAGGTGGTCCATTACACTACAAGAATGGTATACGGGAGGAAAATTATACAAGAGATTCAAATAAAAGTGTTCTCTTAAAATGCTTACATAATTCACAAAATTCCGTAGAATTTGTAATAAATGAGGTATAAAACATTTACAAATATTGCAAGCAATTCTATCTTTTAACATACATATTTATCTTTTTTTGTTTATATTTAGGCTAAAAAATATTCAACAGAGATAAGATCATTTCTTGTATTGTATGGAATATCTCAAAAACCAGATACAAATGATTATATTTTAGTTCAAAATGATTCTTTAATATTCACAGATTTTGCAAGTAAAGACGATAAAATTGATGATTTTGTTCATAAAATGCAATTAAAAGCAAATAATCATAATGACATAGTATTTGAATGGATACCATACGGTCAATTTTGTGACATTAATGAAGTTGGAAGTGGTGGTTTTGCTGAAGTATATTCAGCAATATGGATGGATGGTCCATTATATAATAAAGTTCAAAATGGATATTATATAAGAGAGCCAGTTAAATCAGTTGCTTTAAAATGTTTAAACAACTCACAAAATCTTATTACTGAATTTCTAAATGAGGTATATATTTCTTTGAATTTTTATTAAACGATTTTAATTTAGTAAAAAATTTGTATTACTAAAAAATAATGAATTTTTTATAGGTTGATGCATATTCAACTAAATTAAATTATAGTAATATTCTAACAGTATATGGAATATCCAAAGATATTAATACAGATCGTTATATTATTGTTCTTCAATATGCAGGAGGTGGAAATTTTGGCAAATGGTTAAGTTTTAATAAAAATTATGAATGTTTTGATTGGAAAAAGAAACTACAAAAGGTGTGCAGTATTACCAAGGGTCTTAAAGAAATTCATGACAATCAGATGGTTCATCATGATTTTCATACGGGAAACATACTATTTACTAATCCTTCTATTGGAGCAGATGTTTATATTTCAGATATGGGATTATGTAAAAAAGTTGATAATGAAGAAAAAACAAATATTTATGGAGTTTTGCCTTATATGGCTCCTGAAGTACTAAGAGGAAATCCATATACTCAAGCAGCAGATATTTATAGTATGGGTATGATTATGTATTTTGTAGCAACTGGCAAACAACCTTTTTCCAATTGTGCGCATGATGAACTTTTAACACTAGATATCTGTGACGGAGTTAGACCTGATATAAATGAACAAGAAGCACCAAAAAGTTATATAGACTTAATGAAAAGATGTTGGAATCCAAATCCAAATAACAGACCTAATGTAACTGGATTATTTGAATCACTTTTGTTAATTTCAACTACTAAGTATTCATATGAAGTAGAAATAGCAGAAAATTATAGAATTTCGCACTTAAAGAAAGGTAGAAAAGTAGATATTTATAAATATCAATTACTTTCTGATCTTACAAAAGACCTCAATTCTGAATATTCATCTAAAATACTTACTGATGTTACAAAAGACCACAATTATTCTGAATGTTTAGATTGTGCAATCTAAGAATTAATTACTTGATTTGATATTTTAAATATTATGATTACTTTATAGGAAATTTGCAATGAGATATATAATATTTACATCCAATATTATGCTTAGTTGTAAGTTTTTTATTTTACAATTAGGGTGGAATCAAATTGGTACATTCATTAATATTTTTTCAGTAAATTTGTGATTTATAGTCAATTTAGTGTCTCGATTCGGATAGAAATTGTTATCCGGATAAATTAAAAAAATTATCCAGTATCCGGATTAACCGGTTCAGATATAAATCCGGATAAGATTATATATAAAAAATTTTTTGTCGATTGACCTTAGAGTAGTATTGACTTAATTAAATTTTTACATAATATTTGTAATTAAATTAGTGATATTTTATTAATTTTAAATTAAATAAAATTTAATTTCGGCCAGCGCTATGAATTTATGCCAATTTTTTGAAAATTTGAGAAACGTAAATTTGACAAAAAGTACATTACTATAAATATAAAACACATTAAGAATATGATAAAACTAATTAGTTTTGTTATATTTATAATATACAATTTTGTAACTTAAAATTAATCAATTCAATCTTTTAAAAAAAAAAAATTTTTATCAATTTCGCAAAATTAAGGCCAGCATTACAGACGGCCCAAATTACTGCCGATCATTGAATATTTCTAATATCATAGTAATTTTAGCAAGATGGGTAATAAAATTTTTTTATCTGGATAACGGGTCAAACCGGATATTTTCTATCCGGATAATTATTTTTTTTTTTCGGATATCCGGATACCGCGGTTTTTATCCGTTCACGGATCGGTCAATTTCGTATTGTTCCTTGGTTTTTTTTTGTTAACGGTATTTATGAAAAAAACTTTTCTTCTTGACGAAAATTAAGTTAATCTTTATGTATGGTTGCAAGTTTAATAATGAAAACATGTACATTATACCTTTTAGTTATTATCAGTATATGTAATTTTTATTAAGAAATGTATTTATTTATTGATTTTTTATAATAAAAATTTTGAATGAGCTTTATTAAGAAATAATTTATTCATCGCATGTGCTACCCTTTTGCCACCTGTGTCACACCCCTTTTTAGAAATTTTCTTTGTTTTAAAAGGTCAATGTCACATAATTTTGTCCAGCATTACGAAATTTTTCCCAAGAGGCGATGTATCGCTATTGGGCATTTGCTCTAAAAATAAAATCAATATTTTTTAATAATAATAACTGATATAAAAAACTTTTTTATTACAAGAAATATATTTTAATGCAATTATTTGCTTATATTTTAATTTTATCGGATGAAACCATATGCAGATCAAAAAAATCTGTCAAACTTTATCATGGGAAATCCCAATAACTGATAATTAATATTACGTAATAACTAATTTTATTAAACCAGAAATTTTATCGTGTTGATTTACCCTGTACACATTATAAAATTAAAATTAATGTTTTGTTTAAAATTTATTAATATTATAAAAATAAAATTTTAGCCTCTTGACATTAATAGTTATAACCCATTATTTTTGAAACACATTGAGGTTAAATCAAATATTTGGTTTTAAACGATAATCGGTTTTAAACCGGTTTTATCGTAAATTGCTATGGCATTAATTACGTAAATATTTATTCATTGATTTAAATTAAACAACTCGTACGATTGATTCATTATAAACATGACAAACAAAAAAAAAATTTATAAATATAAATCATTTTTTTCTACATTTCTTTCACGAGAAATTATTGTAAAAAAAACCATGGGTGAATTTCTTTCAGAGCCAATTGAAGATAAAAACACTACTGAAGGTATCTGTCAATAACATGGCTTAATATATGTTACTTCAACAATGTAAAGTTGGCGAAAAAATATGAAAGATATGCATACTGTTGAGTGTAATATTCCTGAATTTCCTAATTATAGTTTTTTGGACTTTATGATGGACATCAAGGAAAATATACTTCTGAATATATCAGTAAAAACTTGCATCTTAATATTTTCAAAAAAATTAACGAAATTGGTGAAGAAAATATTGAAGAAGCTATAAAGGATGCTTTTATGCAAACAGATAATGTTTGGAAAGATGAGAGTTCAAATTTGTGCCTGATAAAAATGACCCTTTCAAGTACGATGATGGTAGTACTGCAGTAGCAACTGTGATAACTTCAAATAAAATTTGTCTATGTTGGAAATGCTAGAGATTCACGTGCTGTTATGAGCGTTGGCGGTTTAGCAATACCCTTATCTGTTGATCATAAACCTAACCTTGATAGAGAATCTCAAAGAAAGATAGAAGATACGAAGATTATAATGTATCCCGTGCTTTTGGTGACTTTAAAGCGTGTAAGAATAATCCTGGTAAAGGACCAAAAGAACAAGTCTTTATTGCTTACCCTGATGTTTATGTCCCATAAAGTTGATACAGATACTGATTTCTTAGTCTTAGCATGTGATAGAATCTGGGATCGGATGTCATCTTCAATTTCATCAATAAGGAAATTAAAATAAATAAAGATCTGAGTAAAGCTTATGAAAATTTAATGAATAAGTGTTTACATGAACTTGATAGCAGTGATAATATGATAAGCTTTTTACATGGTTTGGAGAAGGAAAAATGGATGGAAAGAATTAGTTCTAGATGTGTAGAAGAAAATTACTTAACATTAGACCAGTTAATAACTAGGATTAACTATGCTGTATAATAAATAAAATTAAATTATAAATTATCATAATAATCTTTTTTAAAAAAGATACTTGAAAGATAAGCATCACATAGAAAAAAATATTTTTTTTAGCTAACGTTCATATGAATGTCGGATCAAGATTCCGCAAATAAGAATAAAACTTTAACTGTATAAATAGTATGCTACAAAAGTAAATTAGCTTTCGAATTTTTCATTTTACGAAACAAAATAAATAACGATAACTCTCACGAATAAAATTTCACTCAAATTACCATATTGTAAAAAAAATACACCTTGCATTTTGCGCGAGTGTGTAAAAATCAAAAACTCAAAACTGAATACATTTTGTTCAGTAATAAAAAAATTTTCAAGATTTGATTAAATGAAATTTTGCGTTTTACTGTATTATACCGATTTTCTTTTCCATCGTTTAAATATTTCCAAGGATTTTTCCATAGAATTAGAACAATAATTTCACACCAAATTTTATTAGCTGTTAGGCATAAATAAAGTGTATTTTTATCATTTTGTAATTGTTCAAATATCAAATAAAGGATATCTTTATTTAATTTTTGTTAATATTTCATTAAGTAAAGAGGAAAAGGTAAATTTGTAAAGTTGATTGGTACATAATATATTTAAATAGTCGATCAAATGAAATTACGTGCCTTATTACATAATTACATAATTATTGTGTCATCCCTAATATTTTATATCCATGATATATTCACAAAAAAAAAACATTGTAATAAATTGAACAGAATTCAAAAAAAAGAGAAATTATTCGAATGCGATACGATAGATACAATATCTACCTAATTATTTATTAAAAAGAGTGGCATAGTAATTATTTATTATATTATATTTTAATTCCAAATCAAAATATAGTTTAACCTGTCTGTAATTTTCAGGATCACGAACCTTATTCTAACGATTTTGATGATTTAAAGTTTAAGTGCTGTACGCGGAGTTCTCTATATTTAGTATAAAAATAAGCCTCGATTCGTTGCAATAATAATATTAATAATAATAATAAATCAAATATTTATACGTGTACAACCCTCATATACGCATATTTGACTTTTGACTTTTGACCGATTATAATATATAAGTTTTTCGGTAAATTGATATTTTAATACGGTATATCGTTATTTTGTGGAAAAAAAAAATGATTTAGGCAAAAAAATTTTATTCGAATATATCGTAAAAATTCCATGATACATTCACGGAAAAAACATGAAACGATAAAACACGGATCAGCATTTTTTTATAGGATATATCATTAATGAGTGATATTTTTCGGAGGTTCCAATAATAGTAACTCCGGAAAAACAAGCGTTTTTAAGCTTTAATTAACTTTTCTTTAGTCTTCTTAACATTTGTCTATAACATAATTATTCATTTTCTTTTCATATAAATAACTTTCCTTATAATGCGATTCGAAAATCCGTCCATCCTGATAATTCTTGTATCCGAATCGAACCTAGATAACTAATAATTTGGATAATTTTCTGGATGCATCATCCGTCACAGATAAATCCGGATTAATCGTATATAGTAGAAATGATGCTCATAATTCCAGTTTAAAAAAAGTGCGTCCTTATCCTAGACCCCTGGTTCAGGACTCTTATTCTAGACCCTCGGTCCTCGGAGTCCAGGCTTCTTATCCTAGACCTTCTTAATAAATATGATTGGTTTAATCAGCCACTGAAAATTATTCACGATATTCCATATTCACATGTAACATTTATCTTAAAAATTTTCAAGATCTTTCACACCACGCACATAACATTTTTATCGCGTAACATCTATATTAATTCTTAAATTAATTTTTTTATTGTATATACATTTCACAATGAAATATAAAGTATGAAACATTTATTTTGGAATTTTTATGACAAAAAAAAATGATGTAAAAAATAAATTAAACCAAGCTATTAGAAATATTTATCAAGTATTTAACAACTGGTTAAAGAATTATTTATTATATTTACATTTATTCTTTCGAAAAGAGATTCACAAAATTTTCATTGAAATTTTATTAATATAAATTGAATATTCAAGCAATTTATTTTTCAACTTACCAATCAAAACCAATTTAATCAAAAAAATATGTACATGTTAGTAAAATCATAAACTTTAGTTGAAAGAAATCTCAAACAATATATAATAGATTTAATTTAAAACTCAAAGAAACCAGAATAAACTTACCTATTACAAGTGTTAAATATTTTTGATAAAGTTTTTTTTTATTGTTCTCATATACATTATTATGAAATTAATGGTATTAAAAAATATTTAATATAAAAAAAAAGAAAAATAATTTATGTGAAAAAGAAGAGCATAAAAGAGAACAGATCAAATGAAAAAGTAGTGTAAGATTATTTCGTGTGAAATACCAATCTACCGATGTTAACTATTTGGAAAAAAATTTTGCCGATATTTCACGTGACTTAAGATTCTATGATTTTCCGGCATATTGGAAAGATGACGAAATCTATGAAAAACAAGTGGGTTACGCAGAACATCTAACAGTCAAACGCAATTACAAATATAAGACTGTTCAGACCAGAATCCGTCTAACAAGTGATATGGAAGTAATTTTCATAAAAGGTGGATCCAATATAACAATTTCGAGAAATGAACGTTTATATTTTTTTAGGATGTTTGACGCAAAGATTTCTTCAAGTGACATAAAGAAAAGATAGTATAGTTATCAAGCGGTTACGAAGCTGAACGATCAAGAAAACAAAAGAAGAATATACAATTATTAAAGACTACATAAGAAAATACGGAGGCCACTTCGCTAAAATCATTAAAATTAACAAAATGAAATATATTTTAATGTATTTAATAATAATGAACAAGAATTATTCAAGATCACTTATGATTCAACAATGAACGAAGTTTTAGATAATTGGCTGCAGATAAAAGACCAAAACGAACTTATAAAAAAAAATGGAAGTTTCAAGAAGATGAGATACCGAAAGACACAGCACACAACAACAACGCACATCCTTCATCGGAGGATGAACGATTCGTAGAAGCGTTAATGAATAACGAGTCCTGCTGTTTCAACGATTCCAAGAAGTAAAGAAGTGATTTAAAAATATAATCAATTAAACTCTGAATTTAGTAATTAGTGTAATTAGTGGAAAAATAATAAAGATAAGGCAAAAGAAAAAGTTGTGGATTCTGAAAGTGAAAATTGAACAAAAACAAAAAGCACGTAGTGACAATTCAGGGAAGAAGGGACGACTCTGATAGCAAATAAAAGTTCAATTGAGTAAACAAAATTGAAAGTAAGGTCATCAATTTAGTCAAGTGAAGAACTTTTGGCTAGTATTCGAATACGTTCCGTTAGACGGAAATTAATTGGACTTTATTTTTTCAATGTATTACTTTTTAATATTCACAATGTATTTTGATAGTTTAATTGTTTTAATTCTAAGAGAATTTTATTTTGTATTGTCTTTACGTTGTTTAGAAATAGTTAAAATACAAACACAGATGAAAATATTAAAAATCAAAGAAATTATAATAATATAACGATAAATAGTTAGTTTAAGATTAGTAACTGGATGAACAATAATTCAGAATTTACAATTACTGTAGAATTCAAGTTTTATTGCTTAGTTATGCTTTTTTTGATAGACTGGTATGGTTAGTTATAGGGTTATTGGAATTTTTTGATACCTCTAAGTATTTTATTGTTATTAATAATAAAATGCGTTGATTACTTAGAATTGTTGCATTTTCAATTTTATCGGATCTTTTCATTTTGTAATATTTTATGAATTAGTTTTTTAAATAAACCGATATTAAAATTCATAACTTTTCAGCTATTATTGCAGGTTCTCCTGAGATGAGATTTGGAATTCAACATTCAAAATTTTTTTTTGTAAATTTGCCATAAAATATGTTTGAGATAAAAAAAAATCAACAACTTATTGCGTTACATAATTTGTTAGAGAAGAAAATAAATAAGAATTCAACATTAACTTCAACTTATTATTTCACTTCTTTCACGAGGTAAATAATAACCATATTTTTATGTTTCTAATTGATTATTTCAAATTTGACACAGTAAATACGTCATTTTATTTAAAATTAAGTCATAAAAATACCTCTTATTATAATCTGAAAAAAGAAATGTTTTATAAATAAATCCTACATCGGAGTAGATGTTCATAGACTCCGCAAAATATGCAGTTGATCTAAATAAAGAAAGGTACTGTACTATTGAACCAAAAAATATGAATGATTGGGTTGGCTTGGTATCCGACTCTTCGTTATAACTAAATGTTGTTCTTACAAATTTCTTGCATGACATCTATAAATTAAAGGGATGGTTAGCTTTCGCTAAGTACTCTACTTAAGAATTTCGTCCCGCCATCTGGTAGGTGACGTGAGGCAGTATCCTTCTAAAGTATCAAGTAGCAGTAAGCTACAAGTATCTGTTTGAAAGAACTTACAAAAACACAGCTTTAGGTTATTGCATCCTTTCACTGACATCTCTCCTAGACACTGAGAAGATCTTATTCGTATCTCAGCCAGGTCCGTCAGTTAACAGAGTTATCATAGATAGATCTGCCAGCTCACAAGGTTGCCGTAACTTCCTTGATCATTGCATCCACTTGTTCACCATATATATATATATATCACCAGAAACGAGGGTAACGCAGGCAAAGCCCACTCTCTTTAGCTTTACGAAAACAGTTCGACATACCTTTAATATTGAAATTTGAAACCCAAATATTTTGAAAAGGGATTTTAAAATTCACCATCTAGTCAAGTACAGCTAAGCCCCGAAAAGAAGCACTTGAATATTGCCTTTCGAACCCTCACAACATATCAATGATAAATCATCAATGGCATCTGCAGCTTGAAAGTATTTCTCTCTTTTTTTTGTTGTAAAGTAAATAATATATAAAACCTATAAAAACAAAGTGAAATATTGTAAAAAAATAAATTGCGAAAATATTGTAAAATATTGCAAAAAAAGCAAAAAAAAAAGTAAAAAAATATTGTAAAAGAAGTAAAAATATCGCGTAAAATATTGCAAAAAAAATAAAAAAAGTAAAAATATCGTGTAAAATATTGCAAAAAAAGTGTAAAAAAAAAAGAAAAAATATCGCGTAAAATATTGCAAAAAAAAGTAAAAAAAGTAAAAAAAAAATTATTGTAAAAAAATATTGTAAAAAAAGTAAAATATCGCGCAAAATAAATATTGTAAAAAAATATTGCGAAAAAAAGTAAAAATAATGTAGAAAAAATATTGCGAAAAAAAAGTAAAAAAAAGAAAAAATATCGCGTAAAATATTGCAAAAAAAGTAAAAAAAAGTAAAAAAAAAATTATTGTAAAAAAATATTTTAAAAAAAGTAAAATGTCGCGCAAAATAAATATTGTAAAAAAATATTGCGAAAAAAAGCAAAAATAATGTAGAAAGAATATTGCGAAAAAAAAGTAAAAAATATTGCGTAAAATAAATATTGTAAAAAAAATATTGCAGGAGGTAAGGTACTTGTATAGTTTTTTGGGAGTATATTTATGTAATATGAGTAGTCATGACTCATTGACTTAATGTACATATCAGATAATCTAAGATAATGATTACTTGCATAAATTCCATATGAAAAGTGCGGCTTTAATCCGAGTGTCCGGATTAAAATATTGAATCGGTTTATATTCCAGCCACACCCAAGATCCGAGTAACTTATGTATAGAAGTAAGCAAGCCACATCCGCCACAGATAATTTTAGATAAGGCAATGATGGGCAAGTCAAATTTATATAAATTCTTCCAATTATTACAGATGTCATGAAATCAAATAATAACAATAACAAATAAAATAAAAAAAAATGAATAAGTAAATAATTATCGTTGTAAGATAAAAAGAATGTATTAATCTATCTTTTTTAGCTAAACAAATGAACAATAAAAATGATTCACGTGCAAATAAAAAACGCTTACAAAAGTTATTTTGTTCTTCTTATCTGTCATTTACTAGATAAAATTCCGATAATTAATTTATTTAACGTCATTTGATGTAAGCATGCAAGTATCTTAAACTCCGTGTTTTTTTTTGAAAGAATTTATGGCATTGAATGTGTTTCAAAATTAAAAAAAATGATCCTTTTTGCGGTTCTTAGTGCTTTTCGAAAAGAAGAAAAGAAAGAATCTTTTCAGTTCTAATGCGTTTCAAGGAGAGAATAATTTTTATTTTTTTATGTTCTTTTGGAAATATTTTAAATGAGAGTACTTGGAGAAATGAATTATAAAAGCAAGTAAGTTTCGAACGATAATCATTCAGAAATTTTTATTAAAAAAAAAATTAACTACAAGAACTACAGGATTAATAATTAAACATTATTTTTTTTGACGCAGCATTATTTTAAAGAGATTAAAAATGACTGTTAGAAGAATGTCACAAAATGCTTTTTTGTGTTTTTCAGAGGCATATTATGATGTTCATTGTGAAACAAAAAGAATCGTACGCACCCTAGCAATGGAATTAGCATCACGAGTATGGGCCAAAATGAAGGATGAAGAAAAAATTCCATGATTTAAATTACACAATGAAAAAAAATTAATGAGTATGATTGAAAGAGATATGACATTACTTAATAAGTCGAATTTTGATTCGATAAAGTCAACGTTCAATTCACAATTATTATCGAACCAAAATCATTAATGGCTGGTATGGTAATGGAAAGATTAGCAACGAGACAAATTGTCTCAAATAGGAATATGATGATGGTGGTGATGTCAATGATGAAGAATACGCAGAAATTTTTAATGAATTTATAGACCAAGATAGTATGGTTTTGTGAGTCGTGGGATAGTGTTAAAACATAAGGTTGTCATTTATTTATTAATATATAAGGAAGGTTAAATATTCTTTAAAAATCTATGAGAAATATAAGGTCTGAATTGTGATATTATTAATCTGTTATATGTCTATCAATAGCTAAAAATAGTTGTTAGAATAAAATCTATGTAGTAGTCTATATCAAAACATTAAGAAATAATTTATATAAGTAATTAATTTTTTAAAATAAATAAAAGATGATAGATATTTTGTAAAATCTATATTTAAAGAAAATAAATTCTTAACGAATTCTTTGGAAATTTTTTATATCATTATATTTATACTAATTTCCAAAGACTTAATTTAATTAATTTTCTTTTTTCTTTTAGAACTTCTTTTCATCAAAAGATCATCAATTTGTAAATTTTGAATCATATTTGAAATTTTAATTCACATGTGGTAACCATGTATACTTCCATTGGTGAACTGGGTCCGATTGATTAACATCTGGAATTTTTTTGATTTATAATCATCCGGACCATGTCTTCTGCAGTCATTATATGTAATTTCACGTCAGATCCAATGGGAACCTGGGCCGAAATTAGTATCCCATAAGCATTGTGGTGTAAACCAAAAATTCCGTGAAAATCCGTCTTTACCTTTTTTTGAAAAAAAGTAATTAGAGTTAGTGTCAACAAAGTGAGTGTAACATAGAAGCTTCACTGCAGTTACAGCGGCACCTAGTCTCATGATTCATCATGTTTTAATATATACAAAAGGTAAAACTATTAAAAGTTTTGCAATTAACAAAAGATTTTTCGTGAAATAATAATGAAATGTAAAAATAAGGTGTGAAAATCATAATAAAAAACATTAGCGGTTGTATTTTTTATTAATTTTATTCTAGATTCTCAATAAAGGATAAAATAATATTTACAATTGAAAAGATGTCACTGACAATAAAACTCATATGACCACTACGATTACCCCATATTTGGCAAAACAAATAGGATATTAAATTATAAAGTGATCGACAGTTATGATCCGTAAAGTATTTTATACAAATTCATTTTGGGAATATTTTTATGTATAAATTACGTCACTATTAGATATAATATATCACCGACATTTCATCATATACATACCATAGATAATGTATAAATTATTAAATATAATGGATTTAGATAATCAATAATCAATGGCTATCAATATTTAAGAGTTCTTACGACCAATATTATGAATAATAAACATATATTTATAATAATAGCTTTTGAATTTTACATTAAGAAAAATTGATGATTTTTCAGAAGCAATTTAAACTTATCATTAATACCAGTTATAACACAGTAGTATTATCTAAAGGAGCATACTTTGATTTGACAATAAATATTAATATCAAGGATAATTTGAATGAAATATTTGAGAATAAAATTGAAAATTTTAAGAATCATTGATCAATGTAATGTATAATCGATGGACCATTGACAAATACCAAAGTATTTATATAAGTCTGATTAAAAGCCGTTAGTGTATTTACATTTATATTGAGTAATTATTGATGTAGTTAAAAGTATTGGAAATTGTTATAAATCATTCACAAAAAAATATCTTTTTTATTAGTAAAAGAATCATTACTGAAATTTAATATAGAGCTTTAAGATGAAAAATTTGTAACTATTTTCAAATATGTTAGAAATAAACATTAAGAATTGTACTAGCTCCGTAAAAGAGATATTTATAAAAATAACTAAGATATACATTCACTTCCATTTATATTAGTTATCAATGATTGCTGAATAATTTGTCAAAATCCAAAGTACTATCCCGGATGTATCTTAAGTGCTACCAGAATTTTTGACCAACTAACTTAGACTTGATTTACTCCCGGTAATGGTCTTTCCATTTATCATAATAGTAAGAGGTATATCATTCAAAAATTTGTTAAAAAGTTGATCCTCTGAAAAATACCCTTCGTTCACCACCTCATCTCCATAATCAATCTCCGTAAGTGATTTCTTATCTAAGTTATCAATTTGTCTATAATAGTACTCATACTTTCCCAAAAATTTTTCTGGTTTTGCTGTTAGAATAATTTTATCGTAATATAACACGCTCAACATGATGGAATTATCAAATTTTGAATCTAATGTAGTGGTAATTATATTTGTATAATTAGGTGCCATTGTGAATAATTCCTTTAAAGACACGATAGGAATGATGCGTGCAATAGGTATACTTGCCATAAATTCTTTAATTAATTTAGCTCCAAGAGAACCAGTATTAAGATATGATGCCGGATTATTTTTTAAGTTGTCTTTGAACTTGCATAGAAAATCAACCAACCATGTACCTAAACCAAACTTTTCAACTTAACCATCATACCATTGATAAATACAAACATAATATTCATAAAAGTATTGACTTTCAGACGGACCACCTAAAGCACTTGTTTTATTTCCTCTTTTAGCTTTACGTTCACGAACAATTGTAAGACCGCTTGTTCCCATTCGTAAAGTTTAATTAATATTCTCAAAAATAATATAATTTCAAAATAAAAGAAGAATAAAAGAAAAATACTGATATACGGTCATTATTTATAAGAATTAGTAATATATATATTAAATTATTTTTTGTGAAACAGACTTTTATGGAACATGCTTTTATGTATGTATATACAATATGTTTAAACTTGATTATTATAAGGCTATCATATGATTTTCATGATTTTACTTGTTAATGGTATGATGCCACATCATTCCATTTATATTTATATTTTCGTATTGTGACACAACTAGACGTTGACTATGGACAATAGGTTCTTTGGCTTGACTGTATAATAATTGTTCTCTGTAATGTAGGAGTTTATTGAGTTTAAAATCATTCACTTGTACAGTTGTACTGTAGGAAAAACTATAAATTCTTGATATTTATTGCAATTCCATCATTTTCGTGACATCGCTATTGTCAGAATATAATTATGAACATTTTTTCATGTTTAAATACAATCATTAATGTTTTCATCTTCTCTCTTAAATTAGGATTAAAACTTTATAACTTTATATATGATATATTATAAAGGGTGCGTTACAACGCACCTGCGTATAAAATTTAAACCCTATATGAAATTACTATTAAATTATTATGTTTTAACAAAAAATAATTTTTTTTTACAAATACTTTTATTAAAAAATAATTTTTTTAGCATATTTTTAAATTTTATAACTTATAATATACTAATAATATTAAGAAAATAATTTACATAACTAATTAAAAATTTATTATTAAAAAAAACGCGCAGTCAACAGGGGAGCGATAATAGATGATTAAGGGTGTTATGATTAGGATGTCACATGCGGGAATCAGTGAATCACCTTATTTATCACGTGATCATGTCACATGACATCATTGTCCGGAGCGTACTTGTTTAGTTAAAATCGAATAAGAAGCTAATTTATAACTGATGACTGTTATTGTAGTGTTATTCTTTATAACTTTATTAATATTTTTACTTATTCGTTTTTTTTTTTTCAAAGAAATTTTAATAAAGTGTAAAATTAAAGTAGTGTGTTTATTAAATTTTCTATAACTTCATTGTGGTTGTTGAACATCATGTAATCATAATGTTTGATGTCATCCTAAAATGCTTTGAATTAATTTTTAAATTTAAGTTGGTGTACAAAGCAATATGTTCAGCAAATTGAAAACTAAGATAACCCCTGAATATCAGAAGTTGATAGAACTGAAGCTGAGTGGATATTGCAATGGAGAAGTATCTAAGTACCCAGAGGAATCAACTATTTCCTAACTTCTATATACTTCATAACGCCATTTAAATATGCGGTCCTGGGTCTGAGTGTTGTGACAGCCATTCTAGTACTGCTGTTATTATCATTATCAATGCTAATCGGTATCTAATTCTATTTCTTTTCTATAAGTCATAGACCAACTTTTACTTAGCAAAGAAGGGTACTGGGCTATACGAACATTTTACAAGAGAATGAGATTTTTCTAATAACGCATTATAGTTTGCATTATATGTTTTAAATTTTATAATTTTATCGTTATGAATATAAAGCATGTTTATTGTATATATAGGTATAGTGTTTATAATAATAAAATATAGAGTATTAACTTACTTGGTAAAATTTGTATTACGCTTATTTTTTGTCACAGAGTCACAGAGTCATTGAGTCATTATGAGAATAAAAAAACTTTTACTTACATTGACCACAAGTACAATGTCTTTCGCATGTTTTACATCTTTTGCATGATTTTGAATAGCCACAATTTAAAGATGAGCACGTAGTAGCTTTAAATAAAAAGTTAAAAGTTAGTTAATAGAACACATTTTAGTAGAAGACTAATGACTCTGTGACCCTTACTCTTATAAGACATTATTTTTTTTTTAAAAAAAACAAAAAAAAGTACTTAAGCAAAGTTTGTATTAAATAAAAAAAAAATCTCGGAATTTAACGTATAAATTCAATTACTAATTATGACTCACTGTGACAATTATTTTGTCAATACACATTTATTTCTACAAAAAGAGTCAACCCGGGATTTAATCAGATCTTTATTAATTAACCAGATCTCCAGAGAAATTTACTTAACTAAAAGAATAAATAAAGTAATCCTCTAGTGTCACTCATGATCACCTTCATACAAACTGCGAGTGATTAGCTGAGTTTATAAATGACCGGGAATCTTCGTTTATTTCCCGGCCTCATATAGATAGCCGGAAATTGCTAGAATAGTTTTTGAAATAGTTAATATCTAATGAGTGACACGCTCCAGGGGAGAAGGGAAAAGAACCCCTATTATTACCAACTCCCATAAAATAAATAATACTAATCTTTTTATAAAGGAAATTTTTGATAAAATTAAAATATTGATTATTACAGTAATTGAAAACACTAAAAAGATTAGTTGGTAGTTAAAGGGGTACAATGCATTAAAGTAGGAAAAGTCAATTTTAAAACAATGAAAAAATGTATTAAGTATGACTAAACGAAGGAAAACAAATTTTATTATAAACGTTAACGTTAACATTTTGTTTGTTTCTTAAACCTAACACCAAAACCTACTCTTCACCCACCGTCTTTTTTACTTTTTTTAATAAATAATAAAAATGAATAATAAGGCCATTCCAAACTA
The DNA here is from genome assembly GCF_026210795.1 of Rhizophagus irregularis. Classification (NCBI taxonomy): domain Eukaryota; kingdom Fungi; phylum Glomeromycota; class Glomeromycetes; order Glomerales; family Glomeraceae; genus Rhizophagus; species Rhizophagus irregularis. The sequence continues at coordinate 2,197,187 of NC_089430.1, read as the reverse complement.
AATATTAGTTTAACGTCCTTTCTGGCTCAAAAATTTGAGGGGAGGGAGAGAGAATAATTTAAACAAACATGAAAATTTAACGAAAATTTTTGGTAAATCGAAAATATTCAGTACCACTTTATTTTAGAAAAGAGAGGTACCTTAAACATATGTGAACATATGTATTTAAATTACCTTTTGAAATTTCAAAAATTGGGGGAGGATGTTAATAACTGGAATGTCCTAATAAAAACCTTCAAAAATAAGGTTGTGAATTACCATTTAATTATATTTGATCAGTAAATTTTATTGTAAATGCTGACCATTTTATTAACTACCACAATTTTAATCGTAAAAGTTAGATAATTCAAAATCACGTTTTTTTGTATTAACTTTTACATAATAAAAATTAAAAAAAAATTTATAATCATCAATGTACAAAAATTTGATAATTGAATGCAAAAATTTAGTAATATCATATGAGAAATATAAATGGTAATCTCTTTTTTACGTTCCTTTTTCTTAAAAAATTAAGAATCCTGTAAAATTATTTTTAAAAAAATAAAGTAAGTTTTGAAATGCTAAAAATTAGAACAAATCTTGATTTTGAATTTCAGTTAAGCTAATTAATTGTTTTATTTTTTCTTTAAGTTTTATTTTTTTTAGTGGAGCAAATTTTTTACTCATATTGTAAATGTCCTTATTTCTGAATTGCCACTCCAGCAGTATCTGAATTACATGATATTTCATACTAAGTAATTCTTAGGCTTTTCTAAGAATATTCCTGCAAATTATAACTTTTTCCTGAAATACAAATGGCAATTTCTTCTCAATATTCAAAGCACCTGGACACATTCTTGATTATCTGAATTAGGTTTGTTTTGGTTCAAGAACCTTTATCTATTTACAAATTCCTTTTTTCGCAGATTTTACTCATGCAACGAAAAGAATTATAATTATCAATTTTTCTTTTTATTTAAAAACACTTGTGACATTTGGATACCAAACACTTTTATTTCACAATTTGCTTAGAAAAGGCTAATAACTAAATAATGATATCTGATCTCTAACATTTTTTCTTTTATTTTTAGGAAATGTTTTAAAGATTACTTGGGCAGCAAAATACAGGTTTTAGTGTCCTGACATTCAAAGTGGTCTTTGCAAGAATTCTTGAAGAAACCATATATAACATCTGTAATTGAAAATATTTCTAAAAATTTTTCTGCCAAAAGAATGAATCATCAGCTGAGTTTACATGTTTATCATCTGTTTGGATTCAATCTCAATTGTTAATGAGCTCTCTAGAATCTTCAACGTTTTCTTAAATATTTCTCAGTGAGCTTTTAACTCATAAAGTTGATATGTAATGTTGTTTCTAAAATGGAAAATTACTCCTATTAATACAATCAAAGATATTGAAACAAAAATTCCATTGTATATTTCTGATTCTTTAATAAATAGTCTAGTTGGTCAAGAGAATATATTTTTTGCTAAGACAAAATAGATTCAGAAGTATTATTTTTGGTTTAAATAGTTCAAACTTTCAAATGAAAAAAAAAAATTTTCATTCTAATCACACATTGCTTTCTTCATAAAATACTAGTAAAAATTGATGACAAATATTATCCAATAAAGACAAATTCATATTTACAAATTTTCTTAATGCTTAATTTGTGACAAATTTTGACTGGCAAAAAAAGCAAGTTTATCACAGACTGTACTGAAAGGGGTTCGAGATTGGTTACATGTGAATGATCAAATGTATATATTTACTTACAATAGAATTATCTAGTTAACTACTAATAGCCAAGAATAATTTTTCTTATTTTTTTACTGTTTTCATATCAAAATATATTACGGACTCGGAAAGTTCTTTCTCTTGAAAAAAAATTAAAAGATTATCTGTTATTGAACAGGAGATCTAGGAATTTTTTTTTTTTTGGAGGACTGGAATGAAAAATGGATTTTAAGATAAAACCTGCATCGAATATTAAAGGATTTAATTCTGTGAAAATTAATTGTTTACGAAGGCTCTACAGTCTTAGACCGAAAATTTCTGAAGATACACCATTAAATTAATTGCAAATTTGATTATTAAATGTAAACACCTACTGCTAAAGAATTATTTCAAATATTAGGAACATATTTCGATGAACTTAACGAAGAAGATAGCGAAAATTTAATATTCTTAAATAAAAGAATGTGAAAAAAATTAAAGAGAGTAAATTGAAAAACAGAAAAAATGAATATAATCTAAAAATCTCCACAAGAAAACAATTTATCATATCAAGGTAAATTTTAAAAAATTAATATGTAAGTATATTTTGTAAATTTATTTATTTATTTTAGAATCTATTTCATCATAAAGAAAATCCCAAGTAAGTATATACTTCGCATTATTAAAGATTATTATGATTATTATAATAATATTCTTTGTTATATACATGAAAATATCTTTTTAGTCGTTTACTCGGTTTAATATTCTTTGACCACATTTTTTAATACAATAAATTCTGTCCTATACTTAAATTGGTAGATTGACATCCTTAAATTAAAGTGGTATTCAGACATTTCTCAGAAGTCCATTTCACAGAAGCAATTTCACAAATGGGATATTTTACCGAAATGTCATTTTGCCGAAATGCCATTTCCCCGAATACAGATGTAAGTCATTTTTGCCGAAAATATGGATTTTTTTAATTTTTCTTTTTTTGGGAAGAAAAACGAATTATTATACATAAAAAAAAGATAACAAAATCATCATATTCACAAACTTTTCGAAACAATATTTTAAAGAAAATTTTTGTTCTTTGAGCACTTTTATTTTCTTTGTATCAAATTGTTAATGATTAAGGAAATATGTTAATCACTAACATTTTCGGTGAAATGTTCTTCAACAAAATGGATGATTTGGGCGAAGGATTCGATGAAATGTCCATTTTACAAAGCTTCTCTTTGGTGAAATAGCTTCGTCAAAATGGGTTTCAGTGAAATGGACTTCGACGAAATGTACTATAACCAATTAAAACAACAAACTATCAAGAGGAATTTTTATACTGAATATCCTGAAATGCATTAAATTTTGACTAATCATTTTTTGAATTGAAGAATAAAGCGGCATTTTTAATATTTTATAGTGGTGAATCTAACTATAATTCCCAATTTGGACGAAAAAACTCTCAGATAATTTTATACATTGCTAATATAAACTAATTTAGTGCGACTTTTATTTCATTGTTTTTGCTGATTAATGATCAACCCAACTATACCACCGTTTTAAATAAAATAAATAAAATAAATTTGAAAACTTTAAGACTGGCCTAAAATACCGAACCGGTTGGCTAAGAGACCGGTCTTTTGGGACAGAACGATCCAACTTTGAATGAAATACTGCCAAAGTGATGAGTAACAAACAAATAATTACTGTATACTCATATTTTAACCCTATAAAAAATTTTATCCGTTATTTCTGTAAAAACTCCGTAAAAATGAGCCTTTCACGGATCCATTCATGGAAAATGTAAATAATTTGATAAATTCCGTAATATAGGGTTATTAATTCCGGAGATATGAGCCTTTTACGGAAAAAAGATGGAATATAAAAAACGGATTGTGACAATGTTTCGAATAATAGAAACATTGGTCTTTCCATTCTACCAGATATGGAAAATAAATCCGTATATTTCGTAGATATTAATGTTATCTTTTAAGATAAAGTTTATCTATCTTTTTATCCCGTGTGATTTTGATTAGATGATGAATGTTATCTACAATTGATAATTTCATTTACTGTATGTTTATAGAGAAAATTCCTTATAATTCTAAAATTTAAATCATTATCATCATATTTCATTCAATTGAACTTATTTTGGTCGTTCATTTCGGATATATAATTAGATTTATGACTATCACATGCTACGGTATATATATGCAGATAAGTAGATTTGTTACACAAAATTTAAGCCGATTAACGTAGTTTGATTATATTATTAGTCCGAACTCCGAAGTGTAACGAAGGACTATATTATAACGAAAGGTGACGCATAGCTATGTTATTAATGCATTATTATCAACTTATGCATTCATATGTCATATACGATATCTGTTTGTCCTGCATATTTTACAAAAGTTACGCTATTTATACATTTCTATATATATAGTACTCCAGGAATCAGAAACGGCACGGTTCCCGTTTCCTAGTATAGTAATATAACGAAAGTATCAATTTTTTTTTTCTTTAAAAAAAAGGAAAAAAAAATGACCAATATGAAAAATACAATCATCTATTATATAATATTTTTTCGATTATTTTAAAAGTAAGTGGAATGAAGTTTTCTCACAATAATATTGATTGATAAAAAAAATTTTGATGGTAAAGCGGCGATAAACGGAAAAAAGTTTTAACAATTTTTTTTATATCTTGAATAAATTAGAATGAAAAAATATATACAATTTTACAATTTTGCCTGAAAGAAGAAGTTATTTGTGCGAAACAGCTTATAATAATAATAAAAAAGATCATTTTAGAGGCGAATTTATTGATAAATGTTTTTGATACTATTTTAAATAATTGGTTTATTGGTAAAATTAGGCCAATTTGCGGAGCTGGGAAAATAAAAATTACGTTACCAATATTACCAATACCAATAAGCCCTGATATGAATACATTAGAATGGTATTATGGAATAGTGAATTCATTGAATAAAGTTTCTTGTATAGGTCATATTGCAACTTTAATTGATGATTTTTATTCATTGCTTTTGGTAAGTATTTTTTTTAAAAAGAAAATACAATAAAGAACGTAGGTATTTAACAAATAGTTTTCCTTCTTTTTTAGCAGCATCTATTCAATAGAAAAACCAATTAATGATATTTTTATCTATAAAAATTGGAGATCACTGAAGTGTCTACGACCGAAGATCCACCAGACCTGCCCAAAAGAATATGCTATTGTCTTAGGTGGAACCATAACAAGTATTGCATTGGTTATTATTATTGGAATCAAAATTCGTAGAAATTTTATTAAATACTCAGTAGGGAAACGATCACCAGTGATTTAATGATCGAACCGTAAATACAATATAACTGATGTATAATATAAATAACAAAAGCAATTGAAATAAGTTCAATTCGTTTATAGGAATTATTTTTGTTTTCTTATGATTATTTTTAGAATTAATTAAATTAATTAATGCCTTAATAATATTAACTAAATGAATCAACTCTTAAACGCTTCAACGTAACCATTAAAAAAACACCCATTAATTATTTCGGTAGCGTGACTTTGTACTATCGAATAAATTGATAAAGGAAATATAAAGAAACATATATTTAATAAAGTCGCGAGAAATATTTAAAGTCAAGTTAAATAAACATGTTTCTTCAAAAATTATTCACTTTTATTTACATTCTCATCTTAAGTTTCGTAAAGTTATTTAAATTTTATTTTAAAACAAAAATAATTATAATAAAAAATAAATAAATAAATATAAATAAATAAATAATAAATAAATAGTTAGTAATAAGAATAAATAAACTATATTTAGTATCGGTAGTACAAAACAACCGAAAATATTAAAGTTCGTGCAAATCATGTGATTGTTGATAACCATGATCATTGATCAGTTCCCTTTTTAGTATTTTAAATGCAATCTTCCCTGAATATAAAAAAGTATAAAAAAAATACAATCTCTTATATCTATGTAACGTAAATACAAATTCGATCATTATTTAAGCGCAGTTGCATAGTTGCATGGTTTAATTGGTTCAATTGGTTTATTGTCAGCTGATATAATATTTAATTTATGTATATAATTTCTTTAATTTCAAAAGAAAAAAAAAATTCAAAAAATGAAAAATCTAAAACACTTGATTCTATATATAACTTTTTTTCAAATCTTTGCTAATATAAATTGCCAACAATATGTTGTTCCAAAAGGAAGAATTTTTCATACAGCAGCATTAATTGGAACGAAAATATATTATCTTGGCGGTCAAAATAATGAAAGCCTTTTAACAAATGATTTCTTCTATCTTGATATTTCAAAATCATTTAATAATACCGAAGGTTCATTGCCATTTGTAAATGTAACTTTGGGCGATTCAGTACCAGAACATTATGGAGCAACAACTGTAGTCTTTGGTAAATTTAAAGAATCGATTTTCTTTTTTGGGGGAGATATGGGTACTCTTCAAAATACAGAAAGTTTAGTATATATTCTTAATACGACACAATTACCATTAGCATGGAAAAATATGAATGTACCAAACAATGAGATTGAAAGGAGAAGATTTTTGAGCGCAGTTGCAGATAATAATAATAAAAATAATACAATATATTTCTTTGGTGGTGGAGGAGGAGGAAAGTTAGGTGATAATTTATATATACGTTATGACACCATGAATATTTTCAATAGTACTACAAGTAATTGGACTTATGGCACAATTGATAATACAATAATTAAGAGGGAGGGACATACTGCCACTTTTTTATCTGATACTGGTGAAATAGTTTATATTGGTGGAAATAGTGATAATGGATTAATGAATATGGCCAACGTACGTAAACTGTAAACTATTTATTTATTTATTACAGGTATTATATGTATTATGATTAACACATTTTCTTTTAACTAATATAAGTTAGATGTCTATAATACTAAAAGTTGTAATTGGAATAAATGGGTACGTGATTACTTGCTATTACTGTTAAAATTATAATTTGTCAAATTTCTTATAATATATTAAAATAGGAAACCAAAAATCCACCAGAACAAAGATATTATCATACAGCTATTTTAAGTAAGTATTTAAATGATTTTTTTTAAGATACTCGGATCCTGATTAAATACTCTTATTTTAATAAAGCAAATGATAATAGAATTATTGTATTCGGGGGAGTTAAAGCTTCGAAATTACCAGTAGAAAATTATTATGTGGTCTTAGATTTAAAAACACGAGAATGGTATCATGGAAATGGAACTATAATTGGAGCTCCTTATAGAGGTCATACTGCGACATTTCATGATGATCATATGTTTATAGCTTTTGGTACATATTGTTAATATATATTATTTTTAGGCCATAAATATAAAACATTTCTCTATAACAACATTTTAATTCCTTTTATTAGGTCAAGGAACTACCAAACAAGCTAGTAATGACATTCATATTTATAAAATTGGAGATTATGCAAATTTTACCGAAGTGGAGCAATATAATAAAATTTATTTAACCGACACAACTGTTATAAGAACTATAGTTATTCCTATTATTATTCTGGTAACTACTCTTGGATTTATTGTATTTGTTGTTTATAGGTACAATAAGGCAAGAAGAATGAAGGGAATGAAACCGCCAAGGGATACAATGTCTGAGCCATAATTAATAACTCCAAGAAATGAAAATAATTACAAATGTGAAAACTAAAATTATTGTTTTAGTTGTTCATATAAATTTATAGTTTAGCTTAGTATAAATTTTTATTTTTATCAATATGGTGCTTGTATAGTAACAGTACCATTGATACAGCTTAAAATATTATTATCTGGATTCACAAGCTTAGCTACAATATCAATTTTTAACGCTGAAGTTTGATTACCGAGGTTATAAGTAAATTTGTAATCAAAACTATAATATATATCTGATTTAGAACAAGTTTGATGAATAAATTTATCCATACAAATTTTTTGTTTATAAATAAGCGGGAAGTCCCAATTAGGATTACTCATTAGAATATTAACATATGCACTAACTTCGATTGTAGTATATGCTATTGTAGAAATAAAAATTTCTGCAGACTGCCCAAAAATGGGGGGATCAGGTAAAAGTGATACGTTAGCCGGATTTGGATAATATCCGCTGCATTGTGAAAATTGTAAAGCGTTTGCCGTTAAAAGCGAAGCTAAAATTATTAAAAAAATGAGATGTTTTATAATATCTGTTTTCATTTTTTTCTAGATAAAATATTGGTATGAGACATTGTCTTTTATAAACAAAAAAAAAGAGTCAAAAAAAAATACGCCCGAGTTCTTTTTAGTGAAACATAAGCTGTTAGAGCCAATGCATATTGTAATATGATTAAAATGAGTGCATTACTATTATTTATTTCATCCTTTTTAACAATAATGTTGAAAAATCAGACTTATCGAAGTCACGTGAATTTTAGATAAGAAAATAATATGTGCGACCGCGACCATCCCTATCTTATGCAAACATCCTAAAAAAGTATTTTGGCGTATACATACGGAACTTTAAATTTGATTTATCATTCAAATATTTTGGAAGGGAGCAGGATCTGGAACTTTTTGTGTAACGAAATGATATATTAGAAAAATTTATTAATGTATTTTTTTTTAAAAAAAAAGTCGAATTTTATTTTACATTTCTTATGAATGATACTACAGCTGATACTACAGTACCACTAATTCGGTCAAATTACATGATTAAAAAAGCAGTAAACAAAAGTTTATGTTATTAATAATAAATGTTAATCAATGAAATAGGCATTGATCACTGGATCGGAAAGTGGATTGTATTCAATAATTTCGTATAGCATAACGTATATTATCCAATCAACTACGTTTTATTTTGTGAAAAAAGTTTTATTAAAGAGCTTTTAATTTGCATATTTTATGTATTATTGCCATGATTATTTCTTTCTGGTATAGGAATGGGAATAATGGAAGGTTATCATGCAGAACTTCTCACTAATATTTTTTTTAGGTTCTGGGTTTGATTGGACTCCCTCAGTAATTTTGAATTGATACTTTTAAACAAAAAAAAAAAATTTTTATTTTTTGATGAAATGTCACTAACTGCCCTTTTTACAACCACTCACAATACTTTAAATTATTCTTAACATCACTTTTAGTAATTGGACGCATTATCATAAAAAATTCTTTACCGGAATTCAGTGTTTTGTTACCTAATCATCAAGTGATTATTATAAATTAGTCATTTATTATGTAACTGCATGTTATATGATTTCTAATTAATTTGTTCTTGAGTAAATTTTAATAAAAGTATTATGAATCAAAATAAATTATAAAATATTAAGAAATGAATAAATAAACGCATTAGCTAATATTAACTAAATACGGTAAATGTATTATTTATATAAAATTACTTTTATCAATTTTATTTAACATTTTCTTTTTAACATCTGGATAAGTGCGAGAAAGAAAAAAAATAATGAATGGTAATAAAAATATATATATATATATTTATATAATTAAAAAATTCTTTACTCTTCTGTAGTGTAACGCACGCGAAAACTCGAATTGATTTTTTTTCGGTCTGCCAATCAATTTTTTGTTTTACAGCTGATTTCATAGCGACAAAAAACCGATCACGTGAATTACTTTGACCGCCACGTGATCGTTACCCAATGAAATCACGGTTCCCGTTTCGTAGGGTACGGGACACTTAGCAAATTTTAAAGAACTCGGAAATATTCGGTAAGCTTTATATAAAATAAAAATTATACGCTAATTTTGGAGTATCGTACTATTCCGAGAATGGTGGTATAATTTTATCTTTATTTTGAACTTTACCGAATAATTCCGAGTTCTTTAAAATTTGCTAAATGTCCCGTACATTGTGAAATCAGCTGTAAGTTATTTTCCCTCGGTCCTTCTTTAAGACCGAATATTTTTTTTAAAATCTTTTTCCCCTTTTTTTATTATTAATTTTTCTTTTCCAGTCTTTTTGTTTTTTGGACTGATCATCTAGTATATAATTAAAAAAAATTCTTTTGATGTTTATTTCCTTTTTCAAATTTTTTTCAGTTTTTTTCCGATTTTTTCTTTCTTTTTTTTTCAAACATTCCTTTTTCGGTTTTTTTTTGTAATAAGACATAAATCAGACAAAATAGTCGTTTTTTACACATAAACAAAATAAAATGAATTTAACACATTTCATTTTTATAGGGATGAAATATGATAAATAACATATGAAAAAGGAGACTTTTTTGATTACATACTTAGATACCAAAAAATATATATAATCTGACAATAACGCAAGAAAATTTTTTATTAAAAAAAAAAATCCTAAGCAAATTTCATAAAATACAATATGAAAATTTCCATTCCTTTAACCGTTGTTGCCATAATTTGTATTATAGCAATTGAACAAATTGAAGCATTTAATTCTACTTTCGGTATATTTGTGTTTTTTTCGCAATGTAAAGTTTGGGCTACAGATAATTATGGTAATACTGTAATGACTACCGGATGGTTGAATTGCGAAAATGGAGATCCAAGTGTAACTTTTCATTCTCGAGACATACAAGCTAATCCATATTACCTTCACGCAAAGGTTATGGGCAGCAAGAGAGAAACAAAAAATAGAGGACCATTTAACTCAGATACCTGTTTTAAATTTACCGGAACTGTTGCTACTTGGCATTTTAATCAACAAGACATGTCATATTGCCAGAACCCTAGTTAAAATTATTTGTATTTAGTTAGCTTTATTTGCTTTATATTCTTTAAGAAGACCTTTTATTTAATTAACTTTGATAGTTTTATTAATGTTATTTTTAATTTCTAATACAATATATATATATATATTTATCATTATCTATATTATAATTTTACCGTCCTGGTCGATAAAATATGGATTAATCCTATTTTTACCTCATATATTATCCTGCTTGTTATGTAATAAAAAACTAATTGACTGAAAATTTCTGCAATTTTCATTTACGTGTTTCCTTATAAAAAAACTTGATTTGCCGACAAGCCAATTTGCCGACATGATCGAACCTCAATTATGGTTAAAAAATAATTATTATAAAATGTCATGTTTAACCATAATGAACTAATTTATAATTTATTTTTTTATACTATGAATAGATATGAATATTGTTAATGTTTCGTTAAAACGTAATTATCAATAGCTCGGTCTTAATCTCCTGAGTTACATTAAAAATCATATTTCCAGTTTTTCCACCATTTTGATTTTATCTCAACACGTATAATTTTAGCACATGTTAAAATTACTACTATGTATATACCAAATTTAATTTTTAATACTCTAATTATGTTCCTATACTTATGTTATCATAATTATATATATAGCCAATGTCGTAATCAAACAACTAGAATTTATATTTACTTTACAAATAAGTTACGTATTAAATTTTTCAAAACAAAATATATTAATAATTAGTCTAGTCTTTTATTGAATATTTATTTTAAAGCATATTGATAGATTAACTTTTTCGATCATAAACCAAATATTCAATTAAAATCGATAATTATCAATTATTTGTAATATATTGAATGTTTTTTTTAAAAAAAAAATAATATGAAAAAATTTAAAATCAATAATTAAAATGGCAATAATGCGAAATTTTCAATTTAAAAAAAAATTACATAATCATATGTTAGTAGGGGGATTTTATATTAACTATGGGGAAGGTCTTAAATTGTGAAAATTATCTTAACTACGGAGAAATCCTTTTTCGGACGAAAAATGAGGAAATCTCGACGATCAGAATCCCGTTATGAGCTCACAATTCTGACAAATCAAATTTCAAAATCCAGACACTCAATTATCCCGACACTTAATAATCCCGTTATTAAAAAAAAAAATTATATCTTTATATACAAACATTACATTTTTATTTTATTAATAAGCGAAGTTTGATTATTAAAATTATTAAATATTAATAAAAATATAATTTTTTAAAATAAAAACATCGAAATATTTTTAAAAAAATTATATTATTGTATTTTTAAAATTATTAAATAATTGAATAGAAATAATCCCCTGTCGCACTAAGTGTTTTAAAAATTGCGGAGTGATTAGCTGAGCTTATGAATGACCGGGAAAATATTAGGGGTTTTTTTCCTTCGGTATATTATTTCCAACTCTCCAAAATAAGTAATATTAATAATCGCCACAAAGTATTACAAAAAATATTACGTCTAAAAAAAAAATGTAAAAATTAAAAAAAGAAGATAATAAGTGTCGGTATAATGAGTGTCAGGATTTGAACTTTCGAGATTATGATTTGTGAGCGTCGAGCTTGTGTTATAACGGGATTCTGATCGTTGGGATTTTGAGCAGCTCCCCATTTCATTGAAAGACATTTGACCAACAAAAATTTTCACCGACAACACAGTACGTGACAATTAATCACCTGGCCCACATTACGACATAACTCTGGCCTAAGGCATCACGCCACGTGTTGTCTGTAAAGTATGCCGGAACCTAATCTCGATGGTCTTTGTTGTTATTTTATTAAATAACTCTACACTCTACAATAGATGTAATTTATCGAATCGTAATAAGATCACCATTTAAATTTTACTTTAAAAGTGAAAAATGAAAAATGGGCCTTAAAATATTTCTAAAGTAAAAACCATGAATTTTAGCTTTCATTAAATTATTATACTGACGTAATCATTTGTGCGATATAATGCACATTCAATTTAATATTTTACTGTACAAGTTTTTCTTGATGAAAAAAAATGGTAAAATAATTTTAGCAAATTAAACATACGATATTTCCGTACATACTCAAAAATTATCTTTGATTTAAATCAAAAAAAAAAACGAATTTTAATGAAAAATTCTTAAAATAATAATTATCGGAATTCTTTGATCTCTTTGTTTAAAAAATGTTTGTATGAAATCCTAAAATTTTGATTAATTTTGTTAATTCCAAATTTCATGAGAATTTCTTATTAGAGGTGATGATTTTAAATTGACATGGGAAAGTTTAATAAAGTTGATGTTTGACAAAACATCTTTATTATTACAAATAATGTAAATGAGGGGAATTGACATGATATAAAAATTCATTCCTATTTCCTTCTACCATATAAAAAAATTATACCTAAATAAAATATTAGCATTCGTATGGATTCAAATTATAAGGATTCAGTGAAGTATGGTTCGATCTTAATCATATTTCGGTAATTTATATATTGGATTGATAAAAAGAAAATTCTGATTATCTCCTTATAGTCCAAGCTGGTGTTCTACAAAAAAATACAAAAAGAAACGTTAGTTCATTCCTATATTTAAATAAAAAAATCCTCTTCCTCCTTCCCCCTTTCCCTATTTTTTACCTTAAAGTCCAGTTTGTGTCCAAGCCAGCATCCTATAAAAAAAAGCAATAAAAAAGAAACGTTAGTTTGTTTCTTAGATTTAAAATAAAATTACTCCTTCCCTCTTTTCCATTTCTTACCTTAAAGTCTAGTTCATTCAAGCCGAAACCCTACAAAAAAAATTAATGAAAAGAAATGTTAAAATGATTCTTAAATTAAAAAAAGAAAAGATAAAAAAAAGTTCCAACCTTTTCTCATCTTAAAGTCTTATTGCTGGTAATTCCTACAAAAAAAAAAAAAGAAATGTTAGTAAAACGTTTCTACAAATTTAATTTTGAAAAAAGCTCTCGCCTTCCAAAGCTGAAATGAAGTCAGAGGAGCTTATCTATGTACTTACAGACTGAAGTTGAAACAAATAAAATGCCATTCGTGAAAATTTTTTTTTTGAAAATAATAAAATTATATATTTATTTACCTTTATCCAAGAGGAATCAAAGTCAAAAAGATTCTAAGAAGATTTAAATATTAACTTTTTTGACTATCTTTCGCTGATCAGGCAGTTTCAGCAAATATTCGGCAAAGTCAAATATTAGTATATTAGTCTAATTTGACTATTGACAGACCATGCCAGTATTAAATAAAAAAACTAACTTTATTTATTAATATTGATATTGCAATTGCATCAGTATATATAAACAGATTAAAATAAAATCTTTGATCCCTATATTAGGAAATATTAACAATTGGGGAGATGATTGAATGATGTAAGTCTTTTTTAAAAGAAATTTTAATTATTTTGGCTGACAATTTTTTATTTTTTATTTTATTTATTTTATTTATTTATTTTTTTGTATAAGCTTTTTATTTCATTTATATTTATGTTAATATCAAATTTTTATAAAATAGTAATAAAGATGTCCTAAGCGAAAATTTAGTAAGTAAAAAAAATCATAAAATATTTTTTTAACATGTTTTTATGGTTTTTCCAAAAGAATTATCAACTAAAAATATGTTACATAAATTCATTAATATTTGGTTCTGCAAAAAATATTAAAATTTTAACCAGTTCTATTATTTTACTCATATTGTTTTTTTAGATTCTTCAAGCAATAAAATACAATAAAAAACACTATTGTTTGAGTATACAAAATCAGCACAAGATTGGAAAGTTTAGCTAAAGATATTGCTGGATGGTTCAACACTTACCAATACAAATTCCATTTGTCTGTTATAAAGCTTGTGAACGAGTTCAAACAGTATATGAAAGGTTCATATTCAATATATTAATAAGTAATTGCTATTTTTTATAGGCTCATCATCTAATAATTATTAATAAATATTAACAAAATAGGGCAGAAGAACCATATGATGAATTAACAGAATTTATTATTGATGATGCATGGCAACAAGCACTTCATTTGCATTTAAAAGCAAGTAAGCAACTAATTTAGTAAAGTTAAGAAAAGATGATACAATTGGTGCACTTATTCATCAAGCTGTCAAAAATATCCTTATCGCTCAAAACAATAATGAAGACACTAAAGCTATTATTAATAAATGGGATAAATACACAATTGACTTAAAAATTCCAACTAAACTTGGAATAGTAAAATCATTACCAGTGCGCAAACTATTAATGTGTTAAGGTATGAAACATTTATATCAAGTTCAGAAAAAGTAAAGATGGGAAAATTAGTTGTATTAGTTGTATCCAGCAGATATTGTGAATAAATCAAACATTATTTCACAATGATGAACCTTAAAAGGAACCAACTTTGCTATCAGTGGTGATTTTTTTGGTAGTATTTTATAATGCTTTTTAAATAATATTAATAGGAATTTTTGACATGTCATGTAAATATCATATTTAATAACATATATATTAATAAGTCTATTAACAAGTATGATATTTAATATTATTATTGTAATTAATATAAAAGGATAATTGTCATATATTACAAAATTATTATTTTTTTACATTTTATTGTAATATGGTATTTTAATATATATTAAATTATAATAGCAATTATATTGTCAATTATTACAAAATATACATTACAGGATTATTATATGGTAATCAAAAAAATAGGCACTGATAGCTAAGAACTTTTAAGGTTAAATAATTTATTATCTTAATTGTGCATGACCATTCAGTTCATGAAAATATTTTATGAAATTTAATATACAGATACGAGTCCTCCAGATTCCATCCTAAGCTTTTTTTATAATTTCACTATTATTTATTATTATTATTTCAGGTGGTTTTTTTTGTTGTCTCCAATAGTAACCATATAGTGAATAATTGAAATAGTTGTATTATTAATTATTGTACAAATGTGAAAAAATGTCAGCTATTATATAATTTGTAGACAGAATGGTTTTTATTTTGTACAAAGTTTGCACAATATTTGTTATTGTTCACTTATTGTACATATAAATGATCAATTATCATACAATTTTTATAACCAATAATATACAATCGCAAAAATTTGTTTATTTTACAGACAAATAATGACTCCTTTGTACATTTTCTGAATGTATTCAATATTATTTGTGTACAAACTGTCTTTATAGGGTTGCCAGAATATAATTATGAACATTTTTTCAATTATACAATCATTAATTCTCTCTTATTATTAATTTTATTATGCTCCAAAAATTAGGTTTAAATCTTTATTTAATTAATAATTAAATAATTATTAATAAATGGAAAATGAATACAAATTAAATAAAAGAGATAATTACAAATTACAATTCTATTTATTAATATTATTCCTATTCTCCCTCTTTTGCACTTCCATTTTTGATTAATAAAGTCTTATTAAAAAGAAATTCAACTAATTATCATAGGCAAAAAAAAACTCATTTTAAATCAAATGAGGTGTTAAATAATTTAAAGTTTTAAACCCTACCAGCAAAAATTATCGTTAAACAGAATTTTAAACTATAATGGTCCAAAAAAAAATTTTAATAAAAAATTTGATAAATATACCTGACTAATGATGTTAAGAAAATTTCAAAGTTTACGCGGGGTGTTTGAACATGGGTTATGTGAAATAATGACACCAATGTCACATCCTTTTACTTTTTCTATGTAATATATATGTATTTTTGACTGCTCTGCAAGTTTACTTAAGGCATCAAAGGGGATTTTGAATGCCGTTTTTGACTTATATATGAAAAACTGTCTTTGCCAATCATTTCCTAAATTTTTTTTAAGAACGATCGGCAAAATCAATTATTCATAGGTAAAGTCAAAACTGACATTTAAAAGCACCTTTGATACCTTAGGTAAACTTGTAGAGCAGGCAAAAATCCATTTATATACTAATTTTGAAGTTTATACTATTAGTCAAAATGTCAATAATTACATGACCCGGGTTCAAACACCCGTGTTCAAATAGAAATTGCCTAATGTTAAATATGATTTTATTCTAGATTTTACTTTTAGATTTGTTATCTATTTAAAAATAAAATAAATAAAAATAAATGAATAAATAAAAACAAAATCCATCAATCATGTATAAAAAGCAGGATTATTATAATTAAGTTAAATTTACATAATTAATTTTTATTTGTAAAGATAAAGATGCTATTTATTAGATCAAGTCTTATTATTAGTTTTTATACTATTAATTCAAATGCTTTTATCTTAATAAATACCTGAAGATTTTATACTAACTATATTTTATTATCTTGTTGTTCACAGAAAACTTATGGTAAGAGTAAAAGAAAGCATAATTCCATTTCCATCAAAATGAACTGAATCATTTAATCTTATCAAGCTCAAAAATATTTTGGGTATAGTAATTAAAAGTGATTAGGCAAACCAAGTACAAATAAAAATATTAAAATAGACAAAAATGAAACTAAAATTAAAATAAATGGAGATATATTGGGTCTTCCGAAAAATATTAAAATAAGTAAAGTCCAACCAAAAAAAGATTTATTATTGGCTGTACACATTTTTTCAAGGCAAGAATTATTATAGTGTCAGTCAGTTATTAAAACAGGAAATAAAATTCTGGCCAACATTATCAAAATTGTCCAAAAAAAGTAAGATTTACATGATTATTTTGCCTATTCGACAAGGTGATGATGATTAAAAGGTTAAAATATCTTGAAGCAAATAATGAAATCTAATTTATTTTTAATGCATAACAGAGTGAGTGATATATATTACATCCTTTATTACTGCTAAAATATAGAGAAAACTGAGGATTTTACTGTCTTGGTTGAATTAGTTTTAATATAAAAATTTACTACAAGATACTTTTATATTATTTATCACTTAGAATTGCAGTATCTTTCTTTTTAATAAAGAGTAAAAAAGGGTCAGTGATTTACAGTAATTAGATCGATTGATAGTAGTAAATGTCCATTATGCACTACAAAAATAGCTTTTGTACAATAGTTTCACATTAAATCTTTTCATTTTTTCAATATTTTCTTATTAAAAATGGGAAAAAGAAAGGTTATTACTATTTTACAGCGTGTACATACGATACAATTTACGTTACTTCCCTTATATAAGGCACGGAACGTAAAGTCAATTATATTTACTTTACGTTACTCCCCTTATATAAGGTACAGAAAATGATATAAGGGGATTGCTAAACGTCACCCGGGCAATCATCACCTGGGTTTTTCAAGTATGTCACAATTGTCACATGATGCACAATATATAGAGTAAATTTATTAATCGGCTGATGGCTGATTGTTTTAACTTAGCTAATTTTTGATCTGTTAAACTTAAAATTTTATTGCAAAGATATTTTTTAAAAAAAAAATTTTTGCAAATATATTTAATTCAAAATAATCTTATTAATGAAATTTTATTTGCAAATATTAAAATTTAATTCACACATTTTCGATTTTAAAGAAAAAATCACCATGAAGTGATACAATTAAAAAAAACAATAACAATAAATAAAAAAGATAAGTAAATTATAATGATCAAGGAGAAAGATGCTAATAAAAAAATGAAATAACAATGGAATAATGAAAAGTAATAGAAGATGAAAGGGAGTAAAAAAGAGCAATTAGAAGTAATAGGAAACAAAAAGGAGAAATAGGACATGATGGGAGACAAAAAGAAGTGATAGGAGACGAAGAGGAGTGATGGGAGACGAAAAGAAGTGATGGGAGACAGAGGAGAGTGATGAGAGACGAAAGGAAGTGATGAGAGACAAAAAGAAATGATGAGAGACAAAAAGAAGTGATAGGAGACGAAGAGGAGTGATGGGAGACGAAAAGAAGTGATGGGAGACAGAGGAGAGTGATGAGAGACGAAAAGAAATGATGAGAGACAAAAAGAAATGATGAGAGACAAAAAGAAATGATGAGAGACAAAAAGAAATGATGAGAGACAAAAAGAAATGATGAGAGACAAAAAGAAATGATGAGAGACAAAAAGAAATGATGAGAGACAAAAAGAAATGATGAGAGACAAAAAGAAATGATGAGAGACAAAAAGAAATGATGAGAGACAAAAAGAAATGATGAGAGACAAAAAGAAATGATGAGAGACAAAAAGAAATGATGAGAGACAAAAAGAAATGATGAGAGACAAAAAGAAATGATGAGAGACAAAAAGAAATGATGAGAGACAAAAAGAAATGATGAGAGACAAAAAGAAATGATGAGAGACAAAAAGAAATGATGAGAGACAAAAAGAAATGATGAGAGACAAAAAGAAATGATGAGAGACAAAAAGAAATGATGAGAGACAAAAAGAAATGATGAGAGACAAAAAGAAATGATGAGAGACAAAAAGAAATGATGAGAGACAAAAAGAAATGATGAGAGACAAAAAGAAATGATGAGAGACAAAAAGAAATGATGAGAGACAAAAAGAAATGATGAGAGACAAAAAGAAATGATGAGAGACAAAAAGAAATGATGAGAGACAAAAAGAAATGATGAGAGACAAAAAGAAATGATGAGAGACAAAAAGAAATGATGAGAGACAAAAAGAAATGATGAGAGACAAAAAGAAATGATGAGAGACAAAAAGGTGTGATGAGAGACAAAGAGGAGTGATGGGAGACGAAAAGGTGTGATGAGAGACAAAGAGGAGTGATGGGAGACGAAAGGAAGTGATGAGAGACAAAAAGAAATGTTGAGAAACAAAAAGGAGTGATGAGAGACAAAACGAAGTGATGGGAGACAAAAAGGAGTGATGGGAAACGAAAGGAAGTGATGAGAGACAAAAAAAATGATGGGAAGTAAACAGGAGAGAAAAAAAAAATAATGGAAAATGAAAAAATGTAATAGAAATAATGGGAGACGAATAATGAGAAGTAATATGAGATGAAAAATAATGAGACAAAAAATAAAAAAAATGATCATGATAGGAAGTTGGATAATGATAGGAAACCAAGTTAGTGCTCCTAACGGATCAAGTCGGGTCAGGTTTTGAAGATATACCCAACCCGACCAAAGTGAAAAAGTCTTGATTCTAAACCCAACCGTTCAACCGGATATCCTGGATCTAAACCCGAATTTTCAAAGGAAAAAAAAATGAGCGACACCATATTTTTGGCATTATAATGAAACCTTAATGAAATTATAATAGATTTAATAGATTTGTAATATTATGAAGCTTTGTTATCATTCATTTATTATAATTAATTAGTATTTGTTCAATAACTCGGGTCAATCGGGTCAGGTCATGTGGGTCACCGGGTCATAAAAATTATTAAATCTGAAGTCAGATCAGGTCACATGACCCAGGTTGACCCATTCCGTTAGAAGCACTAAACCAAGTAAAAAATAAACCATAAAGTAAGAAACGAAATATAAGATAAAAACGAAATAAAAAAAATTAAATAAAAAATAAAAAAAAACATACCTTTAGAACTGAAAGAACTAAAATATCTAAAAAAAAATGAAATAAAATTAGTGAAAAACGAAATATGAAACAGAAACAAAATAAACAAAATAAAAAAATGAGTAAGAAATGAAACGTAAAGTGAAAAACAACTAAAACAACTGAACCTTAATTGCAAAACTGGAAGGAACCAAGGAAATGAATCTATACTGAAAATGAGATTCGATAAATAAATAAACATGATGTGATCATGTGGCAAATATAAGGAGTAACGTAAAATATTTACCAAAAAAATTTACCTTCCGTTTATTTTATTTTATTTTATTTTATGTGAAGTTGGCAAGATCATCAAAAGAACATAGTTCGATACAAAGAAAGAATGTTCAACATATAACCTATCATCCGCCAAAATTTACCTTCCGTCCTTCCGTACCTTATATAAGAGAAGTAACGTAATAGATCATGTGACTTTACGTTACTTACTTTGTCAATTTCCATTACTTACTTTCTATATATTCATTAATTATGGTATACAAAACTTACATTAATCGCTGTAATTATACCAATTTTATCTGTTATCATTTAAACATATGCTGGTTTATCTTCAAATTTAATCAATTAATGTCATCATTTCACATTATATATTATTTTAAGAGCAGCAGTTTCTAAAGAACTTTCAAACCAATGTAATAGTATTAAGTCTACAAGCATGTAAGTTAATAGGCACCAAATGTTAATAAATATTCCAATTGTAAAATATCAGCAAGTTAATTTTTAAATTTACAATAATAAATCTTTTTTTGCATTAAAATCCGAATTATATTCATTCCAAATAATTTTATTCTTTATATTTTCAAAATTTAAATTGTTATTTATTTAATCAATGAATACAAATCTATATATAATTAAATATGAAGTCATTATGATTTAAAATTCTACCTAACATAATTTTTATAAAAAAAAATTTTGCAATTCAAATAATTATAAAAAAGCAAAAAAAAAAAATTAGTTGATTATCTATCTCCCTGGATTTTAAGAAAGCCGATGTTATGCAGAATTTTAAATCATAATGGCAAATTTTTTTTTTAAAAAAAAATAATAATAATTTTATAATTAAACTCGGCAACGGCAGCAAAAAAACTAAAAAGGATATATATAATTATAATTTTATTCTATTTTAGTTTTTTTTCTTTCACTCTCAGATTCGTTATTTTGACTTAAGAAATAATTTTTTCTTTTGCTTCCTGATTCGCTATTTTGACCTAAGAAAAAAAAAAGATTATATTAATTACGAACGAAAAAAACATGAAGTTATTATGCAGAAATTAATATTTACTATCTTCATTATCGTACAATCGATAAATATTGATTTATGAAGGTTCTATTTAATAAATTAAGACTTATTTTTAGTATTTATAAACTAATATTTTTAAAGTTATAAGTGTAATATTTACCATTCTCATTAATATTCAACTGAGAAATATTGATTTGACAAGATTCTATTGAAACTTTATTGTTAGTATTATAAACTAATATTTTTAAAGTTACAGTATAAGTGTAATATTTACCATTATCGTTAATATTCAATTGAGAAATATTGATTTGACAAGATTCTATTTAATAAATTGAAACTTTGTTATTAGTATTTTATAAATATTTTTGATGTTATAAGTGGAATATTTACCATTTTCATTAATATTTAATTGAGAAATGTTGATTTGCAAAGATTCTATTTAATGAATTGATCTTTATTGTTAGTATTTTGTATATTAAAGTCATTACATAAGTAAGTTATTTACCGCTCGTATTAATATTCAATTGAGAAAAGTTAAGTTGTAAAGATTCTATTTAATAAATTGAAGATTATTATTATTGTAATCATACTTCTAATTATATTTAAAAAGTAACAGTTAACAAATACTTAATTAATACCTGAATATTCCTTGCTTATTATGTTATCATTTTGTTCATAATAATCATCGGAATTTTTTGGTTTAGGTAGATTATTAAAATCGAGTAACCTACTTGTATAAATAGCTTCTGAATGCGTATTATATGATATCCCTAAATCAGATGAAGGTATAATGCTATTTAATGAATTTTCATTTATTTCATCTGCTTCCTTAATTTGTGTTTGTAACTCTTCATTTGATCCATTTTGCCATCTTCGTAAAATATTATTTATTTCTTTTGTTATTGGCCGTTCTGATGGATTGGCATCTAAGCACCTTTTAATTAAATGTACAATTAACTGTGGTACTTTAATATTAAATCTCGGTCTTAGACCTTGGCAAATTTTTATTGCCAAATTTTTATCATGGCCTAAATCATAATATGGAGGTAATCCAGAAATCACTTCATACATTATTATACCAAAACTATAAATATCAGCAGCTTTGGTATAATTTTTTCCTCTTAAAATTTCAGGGGCTATATAAGGCAAAACACCATATATGTTGTTTTTTACGTTTTCTAATGCATTATAATTTGCAGGTTTACATA
Source organism: Rhizophagus irregularis (assembly GCF_026210795.1). NCBI lineage: Eukaryota > Fungi > Glomeromycota > Glomeromycetes > Glomerales > Glomeraceae > Rhizophagus > Rhizophagus irregularis. The sequence continues at coordinate 2,174,813 of NC_089430.1, read as the reverse complement.
GTCCCATATCAGTTATAGCAGTTTTATATTTAAACTTTAATATATTTCCAATATGCAAATCTCGATGAATTAATTCCTTTTCATGAATACATTCAAGTCCATTTGTAATATGTCGTAAATAATCGAACTTTTTATTCCAAGTAAGCTTTTTATATTCTTTATCTAAATAATTTCGTAAACTTCCATCTTCTGCATAATCTAAAACCATTATATAATTTTTCGTTTTTGGATCTTGTGTTATCCCATAAAATCCAACAATCGCAAAATTTTCCATTCCTACCTTATTATGTAATATAATCTATGTGTATGTAATATTATAAATATTTTAGTAAAACTAATAATTTAAATTTTATGACCATAAATAATAAATTAAATTAATCAGGTAATACCTCATTAATAAATTCTGATGCAATATTTTTTGAATTATCCAAACTTTTCAGAGCTACCAATATATCATTGCTAATTCTTTTCCAGTTTTTATTTAAATCATCCCAATCAGTTATAAATCCATCATTTAAATATGCTCTGTATACCTTGCCAAACCCACCTTTTGCAATATATTCAATATCATAAAATCTATCATAAGGTATCCATTCCAATGCTTCCTTTACATCTTTATGAGCTGATAACTGAGTATTTTGAATAAATTTATCAATATCATCATTTCCACTAGTCCAATCTAGGAATTTCTGTTGAAAGCGAATTGAATTACATATTTTATTGCACTCTTTACATTTATTATTCAAAACAATCATATAATTTTTTGTTTCTGAACCCCAAGTTATTCCATAAAGTTCATGTTCAATTTTAATCTACAAATGTAATAATATATTAAAAAAAGTAAAATATTTATAATTTTGTTATGTACTAATTAACTGAAAATTATACCTTATTTATAAATTCTAATGTAAGAATATTTGGAGTATTTAAACTCTTCAAATTTACAAACATATTGCATCCTTCTCTTATCCAATTTTGATTTTTATTATCCCAATATAAAATATATCCATCAGTCCGATTTGCTCTATAAATTTTACCAAATTCATCTTTTGCAATATATTTAATATCATGAAATCTATTATAAGGTATCCATTCTAATGCTTCCCTTACATCTTCATGAGCTGATAACTGAGTATTTTGAATAAATTTATCAATATCATCATTTCCACTAGTCCAATCTATGAATTTCTGTTGAAAGCGAATTGAATTACATATTTTATTGCACTTTTTACATCTATTATTTAAAACCATCATATAATTTTTTGTTTCTGGATCCCAAGTAATTCCATAAAATTCATGTTCAATTTTAATCTACAAATGTAATAATATATTTAAAAAGTAAAATATTTATAATTTTGTTATGTAATTAACTGAAAATTATACCTTATTTATAAATTCTAATGTAAGAATATTTGGAGTATTTAAACTCTTCAAATTCACAAACATATTGCATCCTTCTCTTATCCAATTTTGATTTTTATTATCCCAATACCAAATATATCCATCAGTCCGATTTGCTCTATAAATTTTACCAAATTCATCTTTTGCAATATATTTAATATCATGAAATCTATTATAAGGTATCCATTCTAATGCTTCCCTTACATCCTCATGAGCTGATAACTGAGTATTTTGAATAAATTTATCAATATCATCATTTTCACTAGTCCAATCTTTGAATTTCTTTTGAAAGAAAATTGAATTACATATTTTATTGCACTTTTTACATTTATTATTTAAAACCATCATATAATTTTTTGTTTCTGGATCCCAAGTAATTCCATAAAATTCATGTTCAATTTTAATCTACAAATGTAATAATATATTTAAAAAGTAAAATATTTATAATTTTGTTATGTAATTAACTGAAAATTATACCTTATTTATAAATTCTAATGTAAGAATATTTGGAGTATTTAAACTCTTCAAATTCACAAACATATTGCATCCTTCTCTTATCCAATTTTGATTTTTATTATCCCAATACCAAATATATCCATCAGTCCGATTTGCTCTATAAATTTTACCAAATTCATCTTTTGCAATATATTTAATATCATGAAATGTATTATAAGGTATCCATTCTAATGCTTCCCTTACATTCTCATGAGCTGATAACTGAGTATTTTGAATAAATTTATCAATATCATCATTTTCACTAGTCCAATCTATGAATTTCTGTTGAAAGAAAATTGAATTACATATTTTATTGCACTTTTTACATTTATTATTTAAAACCATCATATAATTTTTTGTTTCTGGATCCCAAGTAATTCCAAAAAGTTTATTAATCTATAAATAAATATTTTATTAATAAAACATTTAAAATTTTATAATTATATTATCAAATAAAAAATTTATAATACCTCTTTCATAAGTACAGATGTAATACTTTTTGAATAATCTATAACTTTCAGTAATACATATATATTTTTATCCTTTTTTACCAAATTTTGATTTTCATTATTCCAACTTCCACTATAATTAAAATAATTTATATTTCCATCAATCCAATTTGCCCTATATACTTCATCTTTTGCAATATATTCAATATTATATAATCTATCATAAGGTATCCATTCTGATGCTTCCTTTACATCTTTATGAGCTGATATCTGAGTATCTTTAATAAATTCATCAATATTATCATTTCCACTAGTCCAGTCTATAAATCTATGTTGAAAGCGAATTGAATTACATATTTTATTGCACTCTTTACATTTATTATTCAACACCATCATATAATTTTTTGCTTCTGAATCCCAAGTTATTCCATAAAATTCATGTTCAATTTTAATCTACAAATGTAATAATATATTAGAAAAATAAAATATTTATAATTTTGTTATGTAATTAACTTAAACTCATACCTTATTTATAAATTCCAATGTAAGAATATTTGGAGTATTTAAACTCTTCAATTTCACAAACATATTGCATCCTTCTCTTATCCAATTTTGATTTTTATTATTCCAACTTTCATAACTTTTATCATATATTATATATCCATCAGTCCAATTTGCTCTATATATTTTACCAAACTCATCTTTTGAAATATATTTAATATTATACAATCTATTATAAGGTATCCATTCTAATGCTACACTTACCTCTTCATGAGCTAATAACTGTGTATTTTGAATAGATTTATCGATATTATCATTACCACTAGTCCAATTTTCAAAATTTTGTTGAAAGTACATTGAATTACACATTTTATTACACTCTTTACATTTATTATTCAAAACCATCATATAATTTTTTATTTCTGAATCCCAAGTTATTCCATAAAATTCATGTTCAATTTTAATCTACAAATGTAATAATATATTAGAAAATAAAATATTTATAATTTTGTTATGTAATTAACTTATACCTTATTTATAAATTCCAATGTAAGAATATTTGGAGTATTTAAACTCTTCAAATTCACAAACATATTGCATCCTTCTCTTATCCAATTTTGATTTTTATTATTCCAACTTTGATAACTTCCATAACTTTCATAATATCTTATATATCCATCAGTCCAATTTGCTCTATATATTTTACCAAACTCATCTTTTGAAATATATTTAATATTATACAATCTATCATAAGGTATCCATTCTAATGTTACTCTTACATCTTTATGAGCTAATAGCTGTGTATTTTGAATAGATTTATCGATATTATCATTACCACTAGTCCAATTTTCAAAATTTTGTTGAAAGTATATTGAATTACACATTTTATTACACTCTTTACATTTATTATTCAAAACCATCATATAATTTTTTATTTCTGAATCCCAAGTTATTCCATAAAATTCATGTTCAATTTTAATCTACAAATGTAATAATATATTAAAAAAATAAAATATTTATAATTTTGTTATGTACAAATTAACTTAAACTTATACCTTATTTATAAATTCCAATGTAAGAATATTTTGAGTATTTAGACTCTTCAAATTCACAAACATATTGCATCCTTCTCTTATCCAATTTGGATTTTTATTAACCCAATACCAAATATATCCATCAGTCCAATTTGCTCTATATATTTTACCAAACTCATCTTTTGAAATATATTTTATATTATACAATTTATTATAAGGTATCCATTCTAATGCTAATCTTACATCCTTATGAGCTAATAACTGTGTATTTTGAATAGATTTATCGATATTATCATTACCACTAGTCCAATTTTCAAAATTTTGTTGAAAGTACATTGAATTACATATTTTATTACACTCTTTACATTTATTATTCAAAACCATCATATAATTTTTTATTTCTGAATCCCAAGTTATACCATAAAATTCATGTTCAATTTTAATCTACAAATGTAATAATATATTAGAAAATAAAATATTTATAATTTTGTTATGTAATTAACTTATACCTTATTTATAAATTCTAATGTAAGAATATTTGGAGTATTTAAACTCTTCAAATTCACAAACATATTGCATCCTTCTCTTATCCAATTTTGATTATTATTATTCCAACTTTCATAACTTTTATCATATCTTATATATCCATCAGTCCAATTTGCTCTATATATTTTACCAAACTCATCTTTTGAAATATATTTAATATTATACAATCTATCATAAGGTATCCATTCTAATGCTATTCTTACATCTTTATGAGCTAATAACTGTGTATTTTGAATAGATTTATCGATATTATCATTACTACTAGTCCAATTTTCAAAATTTTGTCGAAAGTATATTGAATTACACATTTTATTACACTCTTTACATTTATTATTCAAAACCATCATATAATTTTTTATTTCTGAATCCCAAGTTATTCCATAAAATTCATGTTCAATTTTAATCTACAAATGTAATAATATATTAGAAAAATAAAATATTTATAAGTTTGTTATGTACTAATTAACTGAAACTTATACCTTATTTATAAATTCTAATGTAAGAATATTTGGAGTATTTAAACTCTTCAAATTCACAAACATATTGCATCCTTCTCTTATCCAATTTTGATTTTTATTAACCCAATACCAAATATATCCATCAGTCCAATTTGCTCTATATATTTTACCAAACTCATCTTTTGAAATATATTTAATATTATACAATCTTTCATAAGGTATCCATTCTAATGCTACTCTTACATCTATATGAGCTAATAACTGTGTATTTTGAATAGATTTATCGATATTATCATTACCACTAGTCCAATTTTCAAAATTTTGTTGAAAGTATATTGAATTACACATTTTATTACACTTGTTACATTTATTATTCAAAACCATTATATAATTTTTTGTTTTTGAATCCCAAGTTATTCCATAAAATTCATGTTCAATTTTAATCTACAAATGTAATAATATATTAGAAAAATAAAATATTTATAATTTTGTTATGTAATTAACTTAAACTTATACCTTATTTATAAATTCTAACGTAAGAATATTTGGAGTGTTTAAACTCTTCAAATTCACAAACATATTGCATCCTTTTCTTATCCAATTTTGATTTTTATTATCCCAACTTTTACTAGTACCATAGTAATAATAATATATATTTCCATCAATCCAATTTGCCCTATATACTTCATCTTTTGCAATATATTTAATATCATGAAATCTATCATAAGGTATCCATTCTAATGCTACTCTTACATCTTTATGAGCTAATAACTGTGTATTTTGAATAAATTTATCAATATTATCATTACCACTAGTCCAATTTTCAAAATTTTGTTGAAAGTATATTGAATTACACATTTCATTACACTCTTTACATTTATTATTCAAAACCACCATATAATTTCTTGTTTCTGAATCCAAAGTTATTCCATAAAATTCATGTTCAATTTTAATCTACAAATGTAATAATATTTAGAAAAATAAAATATTCATAATTTTGTTATGTAATTAACATAAACTTATATATACCTTATTTATAAATTCCAATGTAAGAATATTTGGAGTATTTAAACTCTTCAAATTCACAAACATATTGCATCCTTCTCTTATCCAATTTTTGCTTTCACTATCCAAACTTTCATCGTCTTCATAATCACTTATATATCCATCAATCCAATTTGCTCTATATACTTTACCTTTACCAAACTCATCTTTTGCAATATATTTAATATTATACAACCTATCATAAGGTATCCATTCCAATACTTCCCTTACATCTTCATGAGCTGATAACTGAGTATCTTGAATAAATTTATCAATATTATCATTACCACTAGTCCAATTTTTGAAATTTTGTTGAAATCGCATTGCATAACATATGTAATAACATTTTTCACATATCTCGCTAGCATCTGATGGCTTAATTAGCCCAAAAGAATCCATGAGCAGAACTTTTGTAATTTATAAACAAATTCAAATTGAGGGGATATAAAAAAAGCTAAAACAAGTTGTGCGGGTTAAAAAGTGGAAAAGATATTGTTTCGGACCGAGGTTATATAAATAGAAAATGTAAATTATCACGTGATATGCATGTCATGTGACTTACATTGTTGGATTTGCGTAATACGATTGAATTATGCATTCGGCGTTGAAATAAGGTATAGAACCTGGTCCTCCACAAATTTCGAGCTCTTCCCATAACAAAAAAAAAAAAGAAAGAAAATTTTTAATTTAGCATTTCAGCGCACTGAGCGCAGTAACGGTAAGTTGTATTACACAAAATTCTTGGCAAACGGTGATTTGTTACTTCAATGTATAAATGATTACCATTTTAGTAAGTCATTGACACTGTCATACTTTACATTTAAAAATAAACTACGTGTCACCAATTTACACTAACTAAAAGAAATTCTGAAAAATATGAGTAGGTTATGAACACTTTTTAAATGATACATGTTGTAAATATTTTAATACCTATGATCTCTTTCATTATTTGTTTCAGGATATATGAATAAATAATATATTCAATCCTTTTTAATTCTTGGTAAAATTTATTAAACGATATAGCCATGTTATTATTATTCATTTGCACGTTTTTAATTTTCATTTTTTATTTGAAAAAATTTCTTTCATTTTCTTAATGAAAAGTCGAAGAAAAAACTTGGTTCGTATGGATCGTGTTTATGATTTCCATTTATGTTTAAGTTACTTTTCACAATAATCACTTTTTTTTATTTTTTTGTTTATTCTTTTTATTAACCTTTTAAGTTTGAATTTTTTTTATTATATAAAATCTCATCGTCGTTTATTAAATAAAACGTGACTTATAGGACAAAAAAAAATGTTTCAAAATATAAAATATTCGCAGTTTCGCATAAGAAATTAAAATAGGTGAATCATAATTGTAAAGAAATAATAGCGTATAACCAAAAATTGTTTAGTAAAAAAAAAAAAATTAAGAATAGAAATTTTAATTCTTTCAATTCATTTTTTTTAAAAAAAATCTGACAATTACGGTTACGGTCATTAAAATCAAAATATAATTACTTAAAAAATGCGTAAAAAATTTACAAATTTTTTTTATCCAATTTTATCATAAAACTTGAACTATAAATTATTTCTTTTGACCTGCTACTCTTATCTTAGCTATTTTCTATGTATGAACCTGCTGTTAATTAAAATACATTATTTTTTAAAAAGTTGTTTCTATGAAAATACTGTACGTGTATATTTATTAAAAATTCTTTTCAGCTAAACAATTTAAGGATCCGGTCAAAGTGATTTTTTACGAAATTAATTTTTCTTTTTTAACAGATAACCATTTCAGCTTGATAATCAAACGGGCGTTGAACTATTAATCAGAAATAATTTTATTACAGTAAAAATCTTTTTTAAAAAAAATTCGCAGTCGATCGGTCAATTACGAATATTATTAATCTATATAATCAAAAAAATCTATATACTGTAATTGATTAGCCTTTATAAATTAATTTTGAATTGCTGATCCGTATTCTTTATAGTTAAGACCCGCTTGATCGGCAAAGTCATGTTGTACATCTAATCCAATTCCGGTTAATGAAATTTTTAATCAGAATTTTTTTTTTCCAAATATTTATTATTTCTTAATTTTCATTTTTTTTTCTTGAACCAATCTTTTACTTTTGGTTCTTTCTTTTTTTTCAAATTTCGTCTTTTCTCTTTCGAAACACCTTTTTTTTTTCCCGGTTGGCTTTTTTCAAATCCGAAAATTTTTTTCCCCTTCTCTTTTTTCGGTTTGGCTTTATTTTTTTTCCGAATACATTCTTTCACCATTTAGGTTTGGATCAGTGATCAGATCGATGTTGTGGCGCCATGGTTTTTTTCCGATTCTTATTATTAATAATATCATTTTTTAGGTTGTATCAAGCTCAAACATAATTACTTATTTATTTATTTTTGTAATAGATCGTTATAATTAATTTTCCTGGGAATTTTTTTTTTCATTTTAATTAGTTAGATTTTTTTTTCTATAACAATAGATTGCTATAATGAATTTCTTTGAGATATGATAACTAACAATATATATGTATTTTTTTTCAAATTTCAACAGAGGATGTAATTTTTTTAATGCTACAATGGAATTTTTTAAGATAAAAAAAAAAGTTTTTTTTGTAACAATGTAACAATAAACTACTTATACAAAAATTGTTTTTGTAATGAATTTGTAAATTTCGCAATACTGCAACATTTGTTTCGTGAAATAAAATTTGCATTTAATAATAAATAATATTTCATATACTGTATAAAACTTGTAATTTATTAAAATTATTTCCGACTAATAGTAAAAACTAGACCTATTCACACTGCATGGTAAATAAAATATAACTGATAAGTGTGTTATTATTACTCTCTTACTTGATGGGCAAGTATTATCCCGGCGCAACGCGACAGGTTACACCTAGTAATATTATTTTCAGTTATATTTAGTGATTTGGAAAAATATAAAATATCCTGTATATTTATACGGATTTTGTTTAAATTTAGTTTAATTTAATTTAAATATCGAGGACAAAAATCTCATTCAATATATACTGGGTGAAATATTATATTTGTTGAATACATAAATTTGCAATCGTAAATACTAATGTTTGTTTAATAAATTATTACTATTCGTTAATTATGTAGCAATTAGCAGTATACTATTGTAAAGCGTGTGTATTCTTAGCATGATATATAATTTGTTTTTTAAACTCTCTTTAATGAGTATTTTCTGCACAGTGGTACAGATATTTATAAAGTGCACATACCAAATACCAAAGATATACAACAATAAAGTTCACGTCCACAGATCGCACAACACGTGCAATTTAGATAGATATAACCTTTATGACGAAAAACAAAAAATTAAATAGTATTCCTCGAGTTCATAAACCCGAAAATTTTATATCATGATTCAAATATGTATTGTAAAGGATTATTTATTTAAAGTTAAAATAGGACCTTTGAATTAAAATAAGATACGGTCATTGATTATAAAATATGAACGTATACTTTAGTAATTTTATTTAAACTTTGATAACATCAATATAGGGAATAATTTACAATGAAAATTATTCTGTATTTTGTGAAATTTTCTAACCCTATTTGCCAAAAAAAAAACTCCTGAAACATTTTTTGTATACGTAATTATTCATTTCTGCAATATAATATTTATTCTCATCATATTTAAAGGATATAATAAAACAAGTATAGAACCGATTTTGACCTTAATTTATTTATTTGTTTTATGTCAGATTTTGACCATAATGTAAGTTTGTCTGTTACAAAAAAAAAATGATCACCTGACTCTGTCCGCCACATGATCTCCAGCCAATAAAAATGCACATTTTATTTTATCTTTTTTCGCACTGGATTTACAGTAGTTTTCATCATAAGTTGTATTTAAAGGAATTAGATTATGTAGAATTGGAGCATAAAAATTATATAACATAGTTTGTATCTGGAACTTTAAAGAAAATTTTATAAGTTATTAATTTCTATATGTAAAGAACTAAAGTTAAAAGATTTTATTTAGAAAATACATTTTACTATTTTAGCCAATTTTTTGTCGTTTTAGAATTTTTTTTATATTTAAATTTTATTTTAGTCAGTGATTGAAATCAACCGGTTCAACCCATGAGCTAAACGTCTGATTTTTATGTTAACGATCTGTAAAATTTTTTACCTGATTTAGAAATTTTGGTACTAACTGAAATTTTAATTAATATTATCATCAGTCTTGAAAATAAACATAAGAAATTTACAAATTATCTATTTTAATTTTATATATTGAAAATTGTTTGTATGTTTAATCATTCTGATAAATGATAATTTATATTTTTAAAATAATTAAAAAAAGATTTATTTAAATTACAAACTAATTAATTTGTAAAATATTTACTACTATGATAGCCTTAGTGTTTAAATAATTCTAAGAGAATACATATATTTAATATTTTGATAAAATATAAAAAAAAGGAATTATTTAAATTACAAACTAAGAATTTTACTACTCTAGCCTTTAATGAATAAATAATAAATCTAAAGGAATAAAATAAAGAACAATTTTTGTTAAATGCATAATATCAAATATCACTTATAAAAAACTATAAAACTTTTTTAAAACACAAGTAAATTTTCATCTGTTTTAATATCTAAATAATTAAATAAGTGAAATTAATTTCATATAAACAATTTTCAAAATTAATTTTTGTATATACTATATTGCATACCTAATTACTTCAAATCTTCAATTTTATACTCATTCAAATCTTCACTTAATGACATTTCATTCAATTTTATACTAGCTTGTGAGTTTTTACTTTCAAGAATTTCATTCAATTTTTTACTAGTAAAATCAAGTAAGCGACCTGTATAACAAGCCTGTGGATGAGATTCAGTAGTAAGATTGTTATGCCCTATTGGTGCATTTATGAATTCCATAATATTGCATTTTAATTCTTCATTAATATCTTCAATTTTCCTGTCATAAGGAAGAAATATCCATTCTTTAATAATATTTAAAACTATTTCAGAAGATGGCCTTTTTAATGGATTTTCATCCCAACATCTTTTCATCAAATCTACATAACATTGTGGAGTATTTTCAATAATTTCAGGACGTTCACCTTCACAAATATCTAAACTAAGTTGAATACCATGTGCTCTATTATTAAATGGTGGTATCCCAGATGTAAATTCCCACATAATCATAGAAAAACTGTATATATCACTAGCTGGGGTATAAGGTTTGCCTCTTAAAATTTCAGGTGCCATAAATGGTACAACACCATAAATACTATACTTTTTCAAAAATGATTTTATAGGTTTGCATAATCCTAAATCACTAATATAAATTTTACTCTCATTATGATTTAAAATATTTCCATCATGAAGATCACAATGAATAAGATTTTGTTTATGTATATTAATAAGCCCAGAAATAATTTCATACAACATATATAACTTTTGATTCCAATTATTTTTGATTATTCTTGTTAGGTTTCCTCTTAAATTACCTTTGTTTGCATAATCCATTACTACCATATATTTCAAAGTATCCGGTTTTTTTGTAAATCCATAAAAATAAATAATATCATATGAATCTAAACAGCTTTCATGATATTTCCACTATAAAATAATAACATATTAATTAATAAATAAATTGTAAATTAAATTAAAAGAAATAAATAATATAATATCATACTTCATTTAAAAATTCATTTAAATTATCATTTAAATTATCATGACATTTAAGAATTATTTCTTTATCATTATTATTATTTAACCAAGTAGCTTTGTATATAGTACTAAATCCTCCTTTATCAAGATATTCAATATTTTTAAATTTATTATAAGGAATCCATTTTAACTTTTTTTCAAAAATAAATTCATCTATAATTGTATTTCCACTTTTTCCAAATCTATAAATTTAATCAATTAAAATTATATTAAAGTTTATAATAAATTAAAGATTAAAATTAACACTTACTCTAATTTAAATTGGAATTTAATATAATATATGTCATCAGTTTTTGTATAAATATATATAATAATAAAAAAACTATATTTCATAACTTACCAACTAAAGTGACAGAAATTTTTAAATGAAAGAATTCAGTTAATAAATAAATATTATATATAATATATAACAATTAGAAACAACAAATAACTTACAAGCTATATTATTAAATAATATTTATAATTTTTTAAATAAAGAATTTAGTTAGTTTAAATTATATGTAAATATTACAAATATGTAACAACAGAATAAACTTACGATCTAAAAGAAATTACAAAATAATTTTTTTAATAAAGAATTTAATTAGTTTAAATTATATGTAATATTATATAAATAAGTAATAATAGAATTAAATAGATCATTTGTAACTTACCATCTAAAAGAAATTACAAAATTATTATTTAAATAAAGAATTTAGTTAATTTAAACTAAATGTAAATATTACATGAATAGGTAATAATAAATAACTTACACTCTATATTATTAAATAATTTTTTAAATAAAGAATATAATTAGTTTAAATTATATATAAATAAATAGCAGAACTAAATAAATAATTTATAACTTACGATCTAAAAGAAATTAAAGAATTTAATTAGTTTAAATTATATGTAAATATTATATAAAATAATAAAAATAGAATTAAATAAATAACTTATTACTTACGATCTAAAAAAATTGCAAAATAATTTTTAAATAAATAATTTAGTTTAGTTTAAACTTTAAAAAAATAGTTTAATTTAAATATTATATAAATAAGTAATAATAGAATTAAATAAGAAACCTACTCTCTATGTTGTTAAATAATTGTTTAAATAAAGAATTTAATTAGTTTAATTATATGTAAAGATTATACAAATAATAGAATTAAATAAATAACTTACTCCCTATATTATTAAATAATTTTTAAATAAAGAATTGTTTTATCATATGTAAGTATTATATAATTAAGTAATAATAGAATTAAATAAATAAATTAAAGCTTACGATCTAAAAGATATTACAAACCAATTTTTAAATAAAGAATTTGAATTTAGTTAGTTTAAATAATATGTAAATATTATATAAATGAGTAATAATAGAATTAAATAATTTATAACTTACAATCTAAAAGAAATTACAAAATAGTGTTTTAAATAAAGAATTTAGTTAGTTTAAATTATGTGTAAATATAACAATAAGTAATAATAGATTGAATAAATAACTTATAACTCACCAACTAAAATAAATTACAAAATAATTTTTTAAATAAAGAATTTAGTTAGTTTAAATTATATGTGAATATTATATAAATAAGTAATACTAGAATTAAATAATAACTTACATCCTATATTATTAAATAATTTTTTAGTAAAGAACTTAGTTTTAATTATATGAAAATATTATATAAATAAAATAAATTATTTATAACTTGCCATCTAAAAAAAATTACAAAATAATTTTTAAATAAAGAATTTAATTAGTTTAAATTATATGTAAATATTATATAAATAAATAAAAATAGAATTAAATAAATAACTTATAACTTACAATCTAAGAAGGAATTAACAAAATAATTTTTTAAATAAAGAACTTAATTAGTTCTAATTATATGTAAATATTAAATAAATAAATAATAATAAAAATTAAGTAAATAACTTACTCCCTATATTATTAAATAATTTTTAAATATTTTAAATAAAGATTTAATTGTTTAAATTATATATAAATAATAGAACTAAATAAATAATTAATAATTTACCATCTAAAAGAAATTACAAAATAATTTATAAATAAAGAATTTAGTTAGTTTAAATGATATAAATTATATGTAAATATTATACAAATAAGTAATAATAGATAAATAGAATTAAATAAATAACTTATACTTACCAACTAAAAGAAACCACAAAATAATTTTTATATAAAGAATTTAGTTGTTTAAATTATATGTGAATATTATATAAATAAGTGATAATAGAATTAATTAAATAACTTACACCCTATATTATTAAATAATTTATTAGTCAGTTTGAATTACTATATGTAAATATAAATAAGTAATAATAAAACTAAATAAATAACTCATAACTTACGATCTAAAGGAAATTATAAAATAATTTTTTGAATAAAGAATTTAGTTAGTTTAAATTATATGTAAATATTATATAAAATAGTAAAATTAGAATTAAATAAATAATTTATAACTTACGATCTAATAGAAATTACAAAATAATTTTTTAAATGAAGAATTTAGTTATATAAATATTATAAATAAGTAATGATAGAATTAAATAAATAACTTACACCCTATATTATTAAATAGTTTTGCAAATAAAGAATTTGATTGATGTAAATTATATGTAAACATTATATAATAGAATTAAATAAATAACTTATAACTTACGATCTAAAGGAAATTACAAAATAATTTTTTAAGTAAAGAATATAGTTAGTTTATATTATATATAAATATTATTTAAATAAGTAATACTACTAGAATTAAATATTTAATTTACCCCCTATTGTATTATTAGATAAAGAATTTAGTTAGTTTAAATTATATATAAATATTGTATAGATAAGTAATAATAGAATTGAATAAAAAACCTACTCCCTATGTTATTAAATAATTTTTTAAATACAGAATATAGTTAATTTAAATTATATGTGAATATTATATAAATAAGTAATAATAGAATTAAATAAATAACTTACATCCTATATTATTAAATAATTTTTTAATAAAGAACTTAGTTTTAATTATATGAAAATATTAAATAAATAAAATAAATTATTTATAACTTACGATCTAAAAGAAATTACAAAATAATTTTTTACATAAGGAATTAAATTAGTTTAAATATTATGTAAATAATATATAAATAAATAATAATAGTATAAATAAATAACTTACTCCCTATATTATTAATTAATTTTTAAATAAAGAATTGTTTTAATTATATGGTAATAATAAAATTAAATAAATAGTTTATAACTTACCATCTAAAGATAATTTTTTAAATAAAGAATTTAGTTAGATTGAATTATATGTAAACATTATATAAATAAGTTATAATAGAATTAAATAAATAACTCATAACTTACCATCTAAAAGAAAAATTACAAAATAATTTTATAAATAAAGAATTTAGTTAGTTCAAATTACATGTAATATTTTAACAGTAAGTAATAATAAATAACTTATAACTTACAATCTATTTAAATAAAAAATTTAGTTAGTTTAAATTACATGTAAAATTATAACAATAAGTAATAATAGAATTAAATAAATCACTTATAACTTACCAACTAAAAGAAATTACAAAATAATTTTTTAAATAAAAAATTTAGGTGTTTAAATTATATGTAAATATTATATAAATAAGTGTTAAAAGAATTAAATAAATAACTTACTCCCTATATATATTATTAAATAATGTTTTAAATAAAGAATTTAGTTAAAATTATATGCAAATAAGTAATAATAAATTAAATAAATAACATAACTTACGATCTAAAGGAAATTACAAAATAATTTTTTAAATTTATATGTAAATATTATATAAAATAGTAAAAATAGAATTAAATAAATAACTTATAACTCACAATCTAATAGGAATTACAAAATAATTTTTTAATTGTTAGTATAAATTATATATAACATTATACAAATAAGTGATAATAGAATTATAAAAATACTTACACCCTATATTATTAAATAATTTTTAAATAAAGAATTTATTAGTTTAAATTATATGTAAATATTATATGAATAAATTATAATGGAATTAAATAAGTATAACTTACGATCTAAAAGAAATTACAAAATTTAGTATATGTAAATATTATATAAATAAAGAATTAGATAAATAACTTACGAACTATATTATTAAATAATTTTAAATAAAGAATTTAATTAGTTTAAATTAAACGTGAATAAGTAATAATAAAATTAAATAAGCTTATAACTTACAATCTAAAAGAAATTACAAAATAATTTTATAAATAAAAATTCAGTTAGTGTAAATTATATGTAAATATTATATAAACATGTGATAATAGAATTAAATAATTAACTTACACCCTATATTATTAAATAATTTTTAAATATGATTAGTTCAAATTATATGTAAATACTATATAAAATAAGTAATAATAAATAAATTATAACTTACGATCTAAAGGAAATAATTTTTTAAATGAGGAATTTTTTAGCTTAAATAATATGTAAGTAATAGAAATACAAATATTATGTAACTTACACCCTGTAGTATTATTAATTATACTAATTAGTTAGATATAAATATAAATTAATAAATTAAATATATTACTTACAATCTAGTTATTTAATTAGAAAATATAATTAGTTGAATTATATAAAATATCAAATAATTTTTAAATACTGTAACTTACCAGCTGTAGTATAATTAATCATTAATTAAACAAAGAAATTAGTTATTTAAATATTATATCATGTAAAATGAATAAATAAAGAACTAAAGATTTAACTTACAAACTATAGTATTATTAATCATTTATAAATTATTTATTTATTTGCAATATAACAAAGATAATAAGCAATTCCATTATTATTCATTATTATTCATATTATATAAGACCAGCTAGTAATTAAATTATTTACAGATATTAGATTCCTTGGTGCCACTTTCCTCAAATTCTTCAGTGCCATTTTCTTCAATTTCTTTAACATTACTGAAAGCTATTACTATATTTCAAGGTTGTTTTAAAAATTTGAATAATTTTAATTTATATTTTATATTAATGCTATATGTTTACCTTTACTAATACATTGACCCATTACTATATCAAAATTCTTTCAAGTTAAAGTAAATATCTTTTCTTTCCTTTTTTATTATTATTAAATATTAGTAAATATGGTAATAATATTTATGCAAATGTATTATGTGCAAAAACATTGAAGCATTGTATGTATAACAAACAAATTTTGCCGCTCATTGTTTGTTGTACAGCAAAAATACGAAACAGAGAAAATTTCCTTATTTACAAAGTGGTAATTGTATACAGTAAATCTTTACATTAACATTCCAATTATTAAATCTATGTCGAGGTCAAATGCCTGCCGTAATAGTTGCAATACTTTGTAAAGGTTGTGCCGTATTTGCCGTAAAGTTGTCCGTAATTAATACATGTCACGTGACTTGTATAATAGCCAAAATGATCGACAAATTTTATTTTCCTTCTTAGGACACTTGTGTAACTTTATGTATTGGAACAAATTCCTTATTTGGACATCGGCGTAACATCACGTGACATAATGCAAAATTGACCGAATTTGGCCGAAATTAAGAATGTACCGTAATTTCGAGCCATAATCCGAAATTAGGAACAAAAATAAATTTATTTTAACGAGCAAAATAAAAAACAGGTTAAGCGGGAGAAAAAAGTATAAGCCACTATCGTTTTATTATTTTTTTTGATATTTTTCTATCTCGCTTTCCTTTGAACTCAAACCTTTCCATAAAAGGTAATCATAAATAAAACAAAACAATGACCCAAGTTGTTATCTGAAATGCCACTTACAGCAAGCAACACTATTTTAGGCATTTTATTATTTACCCTATAAAGAAAATTCTGGAAAAACTCCTTTTATTCCAAAGAAACGTCATTTTTTGAAAAATTTTCTATATGGTTATAATAATAAAAATAAAAATAGTTAATAAATAATAATAAAGCCTAAAATGGGTCTGTGGCCTTTCCCAGAAAAATTTTATAGTCATACGCTGTTTTTATAATATAACACCAACAAATCAATGTACTATATTGCTGCTGTAGAAACAATAAAAATTAATTTCAACATTTTAGTCAAAGTAAATCAACTCTGGGCATTTAGAAAAAAGTTGAAATTCTGGTCATGTTTCTTGTCCCCCCAAAATGTGATAATCCTTGTCTTCATATTTAATTTTTATTTTTACAGTGCGGTAACCTATTAGATCTAATGATCAGA
This sequence comes from Rhizophagus irregularis, assembly GCF_026210795.1. Taxonomy (NCBI): domain Eukaryota; kingdom Fungi; phylum Glomeromycota; class Glomeromycetes; order Glomerales; family Glomeraceae; genus Rhizophagus; species Rhizophagus irregularis. Next base: position 2,156,922 of record NC_089430.1, on the reverse strand, counting down.
ATTCTATAAAATTTTATCATTAAATAGTTTTGATAAACAAATTGATTAAGAAATAAATTTTTTTTTTTATTTTTAGCATAACGACAGAATAGAATCACAACAAAATATGTAGTTGCTACCCTAAATTATGATAGACTAAACTATACATTTAAGAAGTTGAAACCTAATCCCACACGTGGGACCGTCCCGCCTATACAAACCAAGAACTTTAGGCATGACTTGTTCTAGAAAACCCATAATTAACAATGTGAAGCAAAAAAATCCTGGTTAATTTCACGATTATTACAATCTCTCCCATCTTGATCTTCATTGAAAAATGCCGCCTGTAAATACTGTCATGGGCGGAATGATACTTTTTGTAGAAGACTGTTGTGTGGTTTATTCGGTTTATTCGTGGAGGGGAGAAGGTAGATAACGTACACCTTGCCAGTGTGTCGGTATCGGTGATAATGTTTCGCTTTGAGCGTTTGATTAAGCAAATAAATTTGATTGGTTAAAGTTTTATGAAAGAAAAGAAAAGACCTATCGGATTAAAATATTCTTAGTTTATACATTTCAATAGTAAGATAAATCAACAAAAAAAACTAGAAAAAGGCATTCTTGGTTATTAGTTTCATCAGTTTCATCTGTAATGAGTTACTTATGCCACTCCACACCAATTCTTCATTTAACATAACATATGGGAAGAGAAAATTGATTTAAAGGATATAGGGTTAATATGAAACAGTTATCAATTTAAAATGGAATAGCATTAAAATTGATGATTGCTTTAGATAATGGGTAAAAAATCTAACATATAAAGAATAAGGCAGAGATATCAACTATCAAATTTATTTGTTAAGAATGTATGCTACAATGTAAATTGGTCACATTTAAATTAATCAAGAATGAAATTATCATTGATAAATTAATGGCTAATGAACTGGATACGACGATAAGAGCGTTCCATAAAAAAATTTTCTTCAAACATTACCTACAATGCCTTCAACCATAATGATAGGTTATTCTATTATTAGAGAAGCAACACGTAGATTAATAAAAACGAAATTCTTCTCAGTTGCGGAGAAAATGAATTTTACTAAGGCTTGTAATGGTTATTTAGATGGATCGCGATCATAAATTTGGTTAATAAGATGCAATGAGGTAATTAATTTCAAAAAGAGTCAGATATATTTAGGAAAGACAAAAGGAAGTTTAGATCTGATTGGGTAGATGTAGATTTGGAGGGATTGGCGAGTATAGTAAAGTTGAAAAATGATGGAAAAAAATTAGGAAATAATAAAAAATAATAAAAGAAAATTAATAGATCACGCAATAAACAGTACCGTTGGTAACAAATAGGATATAGGAAAAATTATGGAACAATCAATATATAGGGAACTTATGTAGTACATGAAAAAATGAAAATGCTACAACTTCATTGGAAAAAATGAAGGCGTGGTATTGAGGGAGAATATGAATTTTTATAATTTAATATAATTAGTTAATAAAATATTTGTGCTAGGGTCCCGGACCCCATGAAAATTTTATAGTTTATTATTCTATTATTAAATTAGTCTTAAATTATAGGTTGGTTTTACAAGGTATAATTAGTCATCTTCAAGATATTTTTTACATACCTTCCATATTAAATCCATCTGTTTTTTATTGTTCAAAAAATTTTACCAAGTTTTGCATGGGTTTGGATAGGATCCCGAGTTATATATATGGTCAGGGGATAGCCACATTTACTATTAGCTCTACGCATTTCTTCGGGGCCAGCACTATGTAATGCTGGTCGGCATTATTCACAAATGGAAGCGATCTACATGATTTTGTGGCTCATTCTAAGCAAATAACCAGGACCACCTTTCTATGTATAGCTCGGGGTCCCGTCTGGATGCGTCACCTAAAGACATTTGAATTTGCACTTCAACTTCTTCAGAATAATTTTTATCAATTTTATCTTCACTATCCTCATCAGGAAATTTTTTTCCACTTAAAATTAACATGGAAATCTACATCGAATATTGTGGAAATATGTGGAAATCTGAATTTTCCAAATATCTTGTGACAATACGCGTGGTATTTTCGTCGTAGATCCACAAATTCGATTCAAAATTTCATGATGCAATTTTATGATATCATTGTCATCTAAAAATTCCTCAACTGATAATATTTTTTTAGATAAATATTAAGACCCTAATTATTATTGATTTTTTTTTCCTTAAAAGAAAATCAAAGTAGTAGTTTAAAAAAGAAATATTTGTTAGTAGTGGGATATGCCAATTAATTGAAATTATTTAAAAGTACATTTTGATAAACTCACTTGGGATGATAAGTCAAATTTGGCACTTCAATTGACTCGTGCCTGTCATATCACGGATTTTTGAACCGCTACCGGGATGTAATTATTTCATCACTACAACCATCTGAAGAAACTTGGTGCAGTCTCGACGTTACCTGGCCTCAGACTTTTTTAAGGACGTCAGAAAACTTAATGAACGAGGAAAGGCTGTATCGTATTTACATGATGAAAGAATTGTGCATCATGATTTAGTGATTAATTCCTTTTATATTATGAATATAAAGTATAATGTACAATTTATTCTCCTTAATTAAATGTTTTTAATTATCATACGTACCTAAAGCACTTAAATGATATATTATTTCATCAAGGTACATCAAATTATGAGATTTCGGATTATTAAGAATATATAATACTGTATATATATATAATTATTTATTATGATGTTCATGTTGATCCAAAAATTTCTGAAAAAAAAAGAACCAACCATCATCAGATGAGGCCATGCTCTTTAAATAAAAGGAGCGAAATTTATAGCATTGATATACTCTTATGGGAATTATCCATTAGTTGGCTACCTTTTGCTAATGCCTATCCAATCCATTCTTTGTATGGCTTTGGAAATTTTACAAGATCTTAGATTCCTGATATTATGTAAAAATTTATACCGGTATTAAAATATATTATTTATATACAAAATATATTTTTTGATCAATTAAGCGATGTATACAATTTACAATACTTTATAGAATGTTGGAATAACAAACCAGATAATTGTCCAATTATCAATCAAGTTATTACAATAGGTAAGCATACTGCATGTTGTATGGAGAATTATCTTTTTTAACCATATTAGAGTGAGGATATCAACAATTATTAGCTAAGTTAATGAAATAGCTATGCAACGTAAGGAATCAAATGATCAGACAACGGGCATCTTGTATCAGTGCTACCCTGACTAGAATTCTATAGTCCAGAGCAAAGTGTGGGTTTAAAGTAATCTGCAATGCTGGCTAAACTATTATAATGCCAGCATACACCAATGGCAGACAAATTATGAATACGAATGATTTTGGGCTAGATTATTATTGATTTTCAGATCAACTTGAAATCTTGAATCTTAATTTGAGCTCTAACTCACTCTCCCTGTAAAACATCTGATCCGTGTTTTATTTTTCCATGTTTTTTCCGTGAATGTATCATTTTAATGGAATTTATAGCCTTAAATCATGGAAATTTTCATCTCGCTAACACGGATATCCGTAAATGTATCATTTTCACAGAATTTTTATGGAAGACACGGAGAAATAATGGAAATATTCGGATAAAAATTTTTTATAGGGATCTTCAAGTCGTAATATTCTTGAGCCAATTTTTCCTGATTTAATATTAGTTTATTTAAATTAAAAGAATAAAATTTATTTAATGTTAGAAACAGTTTAAAAAAAAAATTGTCAAATATCTCCTCTTCCAATTTTAATAGATACACTCATACACAGGATTGCTGAAAAAAGCGCGGTTACTTCCAACAATTCTACTTCTGAAATTATTTCAAAATGACATAGTAATAATTTTATAAATTGTCCTCTCATTCTACACATCGTGATTATCTTCATTATATGTTAATATTACCTTGTCACTCAGTTATTACGTACATACAGAAAAATACTTTTAAAACTAAATTTATTTAACCTTCACTAAATTACCATATGAAAAAAAAAAATAGAAATTACTACAAATTTTAAATTAAAATATTCATTTCCTTACTAACAAAGTTAATTTGTTTAAAAGCACAAAATTGTAATTATTGGTGGTGAAACAATTTTTCATAAGATACTATATGGTTTTTTAAACTATGAAAATACTTTTATTTGAAAATTACTTTTTAATTAATTGAAATACTTCATAATCTTCTACATCAAACTTTCTGGAATTCCTATTCTAGGATAACGATCTCCATTATCAGAAGAATTAGTATACCACCTATTATTTTTACAAAATAAATTACCCATACTTGGTCCATAATTATATTCACAATAAACAGCTACATTGGTCTTATTAACATACCCTAATTTTGCAGTGGAAATATTTCTTCCATTTGTAAAATTAAATAAAAAACTATCATTCGCAGCTTTATAACCCGAGTTTCCATTCCAATCAAGTGGATTATATCCTCCAATTAATTGCGTTGAGTCTTTAATTTTTGCTACCCAAATAGTTGCTCCTTTATTGTCACAATTATTATGAAAAGTTTTAGTGTCAATTCCATCCCGACTTGAACGATATAATAATTTAAAATCATAAGGACAACTTTTTCTATCATAATAGGAGGATTCTTTTCTACCAATCCATGAAGAAAAAAGAGGAATGTGTTTCGATTCAATCAAGGTTGAATTTATTTTTCTTGAATTAGGTAAATTAACTTTAGGTTTTACATTAGGAACTATATGATATTCTAAGAGATCATGAATTAAATTTGGTGGTAAGATTTCCTTGTAACAATAAACTTTGTAAAAGAAATCTGTAGGTTCAATATCATAAAATTGAATAAAAGGAATAAATCTGTGCAATTCTCTCTCAATCCTTGTAATATCATCTTTATTCCATTCTGTTGGATTTTTCTGTATATTTTGTTGAGCAAAACTCCATTTTAATAAATACTCCCAAATTTCAATTTCATCCATATTTAAGTCTTCCCTTTTTAATAATAATTCCAATAAAAAAGCTTTTAATTGAATAAATTTTTCAGAATCAAATAAAATTTTAGGTTCATTACAAACTTTTTTAAGACAAAAATTCCATAAATCTGTAAACTTTTCATGTTAATAAATAATTTCAAAGATTTCGATTGGGCTCTGATTTAAAAATTCGGTTTGATGTTCAATCAAAAATTCTTGAATATAAATAACTAACGAATTGATATATAGTTCATCCACTACCATCAACAACTTTAATACATCAGGACCTTGTAAATTCTTCAATTCAATATTTCCACAATAAATAAACCTAATAAAATTAATAGTTAGAAATATTTTATTAAATAAAAAATGTTAAATTATTTACATAGTATATTACCTAAGAATGATATTAAATAATTGTGGTGAAATGTTTGGCTTTCTAAAAATAAATTTTCCATCCTTTTTCTCGACCCGTTCGTTAGAAAATTCAGAACGAAAATATTGAGATCTAGCACATAAAATATTTGAATGAGCATGAATTTCTTTGACATTTTGATCTTCTCCGACATAAATAATAACATCATATCCAATTTCTGTCTCAAAAAATTTTTCATAATCGCTAGATAACTCTGCCAAAAATTTTGAAGACATTGTTGAAATAATAAAGCAGCAAAATTTAAAATTTAAAATTTCAAGTCGAAGCCCTATTTATATTATTTTACGATGATCATGTAACTGTAAATTTCTATAAAGGGAAAAAAGATTTTAATTGCTGCGCATTTGTGTTTATTATTTATTTTGTATGTTTCCACGCCAGGTGATAGCTAACGTCCCTTCCGGCCCTGAAAAAAATGTGTATAACTAATAGTAATTTTTTTTTGGCTGATTTAAGGGGCCTTGTCAAATGTAAATTGACGCCTGACAGCTAACACGGTAATAAACACTTTTTTTAACATTTTATTTATAAGTGTAGTTTAAAAATAATTTCGAATGAAATGTTTCTGATTACATTTTTTTATGTGATAAAAATTTAAGGCTGGAATATTTAATGTCTAATTATACCTTACATATATCTGACGCACGTCAGTAATCACACTGAAACAAATCGACACCTGAGGTATAATATATATAATGATATAAGGCTATAAGCGTTGTTTTCGAATAATATCCTTATGTATTCCCTCACTTCTCTATACAAATAAATTGATGGTTTTCAAGTTACAATTTCATTTGAAGAAACTTTTTTTTTTTTGAAAACAATGTATTACATGCTTTTTAAAGTCATCATATATTCGCCAAAAGGTCAAATAAATTATTGGCAAGAAAGCTGAGATTTAAAAATTTTGATAAATTTTTTTATTGTTTTAATGCACATTATTACGAAAATAATGGTAATAAAAAATTTGTTCAGTATGAAAAAAAAGAACTATAATTTATGTAAAAACTAAATAGAGAAGATTATAGATCAAAGTGCAAGAACTAAGAAAGAGAAAGAACGTTGATTTTTTGTGAAACAAAATGATATTAAGCAATAAAAAAAAATAAATGAGACTGATAACGATCAGCTGTGCCACCACAAGATCCAGAATAAGGTGTCTAACCTCTCAGGTCTAGGATAAGAATCCTAAACTCGGGCTTCTCGTTGTAAGTATAGCTTTCATATACAGTATTATCATATACGTAGAAATCGTATAATATTTGTTTTTCAAAAATTTTTCATATTGCATACAAAATAGAAAATACACGATAAAAAAACTAGTATAATAAATAAAAAAGATAAAAATATTGAAATAAAACTATGAAATAAATAAGTCAAATACAGTAATTGGTTTTACTAGAATAAATCTACTATTCTTTAATTTCTTTGTCTATTTCGTCACTTATTTTAATATGCTTTCCTATTTTTTTTTTAAATAAAAAATAAAAATTAATATAATATAATAATTGCTTTTGCATTGTATAAATAAAAGCTTACTTACCATTATCTTGAATTTCAACATTTAATTCTTCAATATTTCGCTTTCTTAAAGGATTAGTTTCTGAATTTAATGAATTTGAGCAATACTGAATGTTTGAATTTTGAATAATAGAATCTCTATTTGGTTAAAATATAATAATTCAAATTAATATCATCAATATTAGCAAAATTTTTATTCTTTTTATTCGTACCTTTGAGTATCATCTATATCTAGCTCATATTCTTTTGTAATGTATTCTAAAAGAAACAAGAAGGTAAATAATTAATTAAGTTCTTTTGATATTAATTATACTTGTTAAGAATTACCATTTATATCAGTATTTGATTCTTCAATTAATGTCTCAAGCTTATTATCTAAGATAATTAAATAATTATTGCTAATATTGTTAATGCTAACGATATTATAAACGTAAAAGAAATAGAGTACATACTTTGTTTTCATATTAAATGAAGTCATTGAAGAAATAACAGAAGATTTGGAGATCAAAGAATTTAATGGTCTACTTGTATAAATTGCATGCGAATGACGAGGTTTACTGAATTCGGGACCAAGTGATTTTGATTTTATTAATTCTAATCGTATCTCTTCAGCTTGATTAAAAATATGATCATCATCTTTTGTTGTTAACCAATGATTAACAGTTTCGCAAATTTTTTTTGCCAAAGGTCTCTTTTTAGGATCAGAATTCCAACATTTTCTCATTAAATTAGCAAAATCTTCAGGAGTATCATCCGTAATTTCAGGTCTTTTTCCATCAATAATTTCATAAATAAAATTACTATCATGTTCTATATTAGCAAAAGGTTTACAACCAGTCGTTAACTCCCACATAATCATACCCATACTATAAATATCAGATGCTTTTGAAAATTTAGCACCTTTAAATACTTCTGGTGCAATATAAGGTATTACACCATATATTTCATTATTTGATGAAGTATTATTTGCAGGTTGTGATAATCCTAAATCTCCAATCAGATATTGGTCTACTTTACATGAACCATTTTCAATTATTTCAATCAAGATATTTCCACTATGAAAATCTCGATGTATGAAGTCTTTTTCATGAATAGTTTGTAACCTAATTAAAAAAATTTTAGTTAATATCTTCATAATATTGATATTAAAATTATAAATAATGTACCCATCTGAAATTCTCCATAAAATATATAATTTTTCCTTCCATGTAATATTTGTAAAATTATCATGTAAATAATTATATAGATTTCCTCCATTTGCAAATTTCATTATAAACATAAATTCATTTGTTAAAGGATTTTTTGTAATTCCATGACATCTAATAATACATTCAAATTTCTCATCATAACATTGATATAGTGATTTTAACTAAAATACAGAAATATTAAAATTAAAAATTATTAATATAATAAAACATTCCAAAAATATACTATAATTTTTACTTACTTCATTTAAAAAATCGTTACTAGGATCTTGAGAATTTAAAAATCCTTTTACAGCAACAACTTTTCCATCAATTTTAGCTTTATAAATAATACCAAATCCACCTTCTGCTATTTTTTCTAAATTTTTAATTTGTGAATATGGAATCCAATCAATTTTTAATTTTGAAGGGGAAGAATTCAACTTATCTTTAATATAACTATATATTTTTAATGGATTGGTATTTTTAATATAATCATCAATTTGAAAATCATAATCAATAATTAATTTTGTAATACACAAAAATTTATCTATAGTATCATTGTATCATTTCCACTGATACTAATATTAGTAAATAATAATCTTTTACATTTTTTACATTGAGATTGACTTGTAATTCCAAAAATGATATTTGTTGTCAAGCAATATCTACATCCAGTATAAATTATAAAGCAATTTGAACACCATTTTTGACAATTAGATTTAAGTTCTAATTGTGAATTACAAGCTAAACATTGATAATAAGCATCCCACCATGGTAAATAAAGGATTGCAATAGGCTTTTTAATTAAAGATGATTCTAATGATTCAAAAAAAAATTGGGAATGATCATTTATAATAATTTTTTGATCATAATTCATTATGTCAAACTTATATTTTGTAACTATTTGTCTAAAGAATGAAATTTCAGAACAATAACTACACCATTCTTGAATATTTTCTGCACAAAAACCCAAGGTTCTAGGTTCATGTTTATCACATTGAGTATTTTTTGTACTTACACATACATCTATATTATAGTTATTTTCTGAATATTTAATATAAATGAATAAGCAATATTTGCAATATTTTTGTTCAAATAATAGTGTTTGAGAATATTTCCTTTTACAATAATAACAATAATAACAGGTTTCTTCTTCATTAATAAAAGGAATAAACATAATTGGCATAGCAGAATTCCCATCATTATTCTCCAAATTTGTAATTTGAGAATGTGAAATTAGATCTGTTGATGATTTTAAAGGGAAGCAATTAAGACCTTTAATAAAATTATACACTTCTAATGGATTAGAATTTTTATCAATGTTACTTATATAATTGGAAATCTGATTAATATGATTCCGAGTTAAAAAGGATTCTTTGATATCGGTTACATTGATTTTGATAAATGATGTTCTTTCACATTTTTTACATTGAGATTAATTCGTAATTCCGAAAATAATATTTGTTGTTAAACAATATCTACATCCAATATAAAACATACAGCAATATAAACACCATTTTTGATAATCCGAAGTAAAATTTAGTTGTGAACTACAAATTATGCATTGATCGTGTGTATCCCACCAAGGTAAATAAATAATTAGAACAGAATTTTCAGTATTTTCAGCTAAAGTTGATTTTACCCATCTACAAGAAATTTGATAACAATCTGAACATAAAAGAAAATGTTGGTCGATTACTTTTCCACATAATTTACAATTATCATCAATATGAGATGGAGAAGGTAAGTAATCACTAATTACTTGTTTAAAATATAAAATTTTGGAGCAATTTTCACACCATCCTCGAAATTCTTGAATTTCGTATTTATCAAAATCTTTATCTTCATGATTATTACATACAATACTATTATCCGTATATATGATAACATCGATTATGACCCATTTAAATAAATAGAAGTTATGTAATTGATCTATTGAGGGAGTAATATTGTCATTATTATTTAGTATAAGCTTAATATATCCAGATATGCACTTTTTACAATATTTTTGGTTAAATAAAAGTGTTTTAGAATATTTATTTCCACAATCACAGTTATCCTTGTTTTTATTGAAAGGAATAAATGAAATTGGTATAGAACTAGATTTTAATCCTTTTGCTTTTATCTATTTATTTGCACTTTTAGCTAAAGAACCTTCCATTATTAAGTACTAATGAGACGAAAATTTATTTATCTATTTCGGAAATATAATTCAGAATTTTTATGCATTATGCAGATTTCGAATTTAAGAATTCAATGGATATATATGTAGTAATACATTAATTATCTTTTTATGGTAAACAAGTCGGTCTCTGTAATACTTTTGCAAATGCAGATCCGAAAAAGTCTAGTTTATTATATATTTTAAGAATGAAACACAATTGATAAATAAAAATTTAATTTTATTCTTGGTTTATTATTAGTTTACAACTTCTTTTTTGTGACAATTATATATTTATATGATCATGAGCTAAAAAAGTCTGATTTTATTTAGTAACAAAACATGAAATGACTAAAATTTTATTTCTGTATAATTCCTGTATTACGACTATTTTTTAATGGTTTTTCTAAAGTTCTCATATTCTTCTATCGATTATTTTTTTTTTTTTAGAAAATTTATTTTATTGTTACGTACAAAGCGAATATTTTAATAAGGATATGTGCATTAATTTTGGCTAGAATTAAAGAATTATTAACAGTTAATACATTTTTAAAAATACTTTATGGTTTTAAACTGCGGTCCTGAATGAACTTTTGTGAAATTTTTTTTTTTTTTTTAACTTTTGTGAAATGTGAGCTCATACAAACTAGGTTTAATTAAGTAATATGATTAATACTTTTTGGGTAAACGTGTAACAAACTAAATTTTAACTTTAAAATGACCTCATGTTGATCAACGTTCAACAACCATTTTTTGTTTTAGTATTTGCTGCTGATTCGTTTACGATGAATTTACAAAAAATTTTTAAACAAAGAAATTTTTCTTTTTTAAATAAAAATATTATCAATAAATCATTTACGACTAAATTTAATTTAAGTCAATTTCATACATCTAATACATCTAATAAAGAAACTATTTTTATTGATTCTAGTGATAATGTTAAAATTGAAGTTATACATTATCCTCCTACTAAACAAACGGTAAAAAAAAAATAATAAGAAAACGATTACAAAATAAAAAAAATTAAATTTTATTTTCTATTTATTATTAATTTTTTTTTTACTCATTTATTAGAATTATCCGCCACTCTTATTTATTCATGGAGCATTCCTCGCTGCTTGGTCTTGGGAAAATTTTTCTAATTGGTTTTCAAATAAAGGATATGAATGTTTTTCTTTGAGGTTAGTACCATAATTGTATGATTAATTCAAAATTTTACATATTTAAAACATGATTTCGTTCATATATAGTTTCCGAGGAAATGGGCAAAGTACGAAAACTCCAATAAGGGATAAATTTTGGACGTTGGAGGAATTGGTAAATGATATATCATCTGTGACTGATGAAATCACTGAAAAAACTAAGGAGAAACCTATCCTTGTTGGGTAATTATAAAAAATATATATATGGATTTTTTTTATACTAAAATGTATTAAATTATTTAATGAGTAAATTATAATTTTAACTAGACATTCAATGGGTGGAGGACTTACTCAAAAATATCTTCAAGATAATCATCATAAGGTGTCAGGAGGGGTTTTACTTGCATCAGTATCACCATTAATTAATAAATCTGGTATCTTTTCAAGTAAAGTGGATTGGCTTACAATTAAAGCATTACTTACATTAAATCCATATTTAATTATTGAAACTCCTGAATTAATGAAGAAAGCTTTCTTTTCTAAGGCATTTCCTGATTCAATGGCTAAAGAAATTCATCCAAAATTAGACAAAAATTGTAGTGTTGTTGGACTTGCTGAATTTTCTAGATCCTTTGTTGATTATAAAAAAATTAAATGTCCAATGATCGTAATTGGTGCTGGAGAAGATGCACTTGCTGATAATTTAAAACACGTAGAAGAAACTGCTGAAGCATATGGTGTTGGTTATGATATGATTGAAGGTTCAGGTCATGAAGTTATGTTAGATCTTAAATGGGAAGATGCTTCTAATGTTATTTTTAATAGAATTCAAGAAAGAATTTTAAATAAGAAATAATGATAAATGATATTTATTTATTTACTTATTTATTGTTATCTTATTTATTTGTTATTTTTGTATATTTTATTCATATCATTTAGTAAAATAAATATATTATCGCAGTTTTCAGAATTCTGTATACGTCATAATTACTTGATGATTATAATTACAGGACAATTACAGGACAATTACTGGACAATTACCAAGTGATTATGATTATAGGACGATTATAGGATGATTATAGGACAATTACAGGACAATTACAGGACAAAATTATCCAGTTTTTGTCCAGTAATCTTCCTGTAATCATAATCTCATAATCTTTTTTATTAGATGACCTGCAGGGGGTAGCACAATTTTGAAAAGCGCAATAATACTTGTAATAATCATTGAATGTTGTTACCTGGTTTTCAAATGACTAAAAGCACTTAGAATCCGTTCATTTTAGGATGAAGAAACATTTTTGAGAGATGTATAGTGTAGTGTATTGGTACATACTAGTTTCGTGGAACCCTGAAGACCAAGGTAGTTTATCCATAGGTGAATAAGTAGAGAATACATTTTTCTATTCAGAATATTAGATGAAAATGCAATATCGCAATCCGAAGTTTGGTACGTAAAAATCATTATTTTTAATTTTACTTTTGTTTCACCTTATTAAAAATTATATGATTATGCGTTTATGTTGTTTGTAGGAATTGACTATAAGGGTTCTAACATTCCATTCAACTAAATAAATTCAACATCTTTACTTCCTTTCACCATTAAGGATTTTGAATATACAGTAATAGAAGTATTATCAGTTTTTGTTTCGTTTCTAAGAAAACCCTGTATATATCAGCTTATTGATACGCAATTATTTTGGTTTGTCAATTTCTAAGTCTGTCTTTTACTTGTTCTTGAGTATTGTTAAATTTGGTCAGGATGAAGAATAAATTTTAAATTAAGTTAAAATTGAGTGGAAGTGGATACAATTATTTTACGCTGAATTATTAACACTGAAATAGATGTATGTTTTTAACATTGATGAACAGATTGAAACAAAAAAATAAAAAGTGAAAATAATTAATAACGAAAATTTGTATTAAAATAAATTATGTATAATAGAAACAATCTCATCGGTATTTTAAATTAGTTCAGATAGAAATAATTAGTAATTTTTTACTAAGAAAATTTATAAATTAACAAAATTTGAATTTATTTAATTCTGGTCATTCTGACTACTTAAGTACTATGTAATTAATTTATACATATTAGGTGAAATTTGTGCAATTTTAAAATACAAATACATTATATACATATGAGATTGACAATGCAAAATGTCTTAGTATGAGTTGGAAAAGTGTTATGAAAGGTGAAGTACAGTACATGATTTCAATCAAAAGTTTTTACAATAAACTTTTCGATCTTATACATCTAATTTGGCATTGTCCAATAGCCATATAAAGAAGATGCAAACCATAAAGTAAAGATATCATACCCATCTTGTATTTTTCAGAAGAAGTCTACCATATATTTTTATCTTTCTGTTTAAAATAATGGTAAACATTGCCTGTTTTTAAATATTTTGGCTAAATAAATTAATGCCTATATTCCGACATCATCGTTTTCTAATACAGCTTTTGAATCAGAAATACATTGCAGAAACTTTTAAAATCGAAACCATATCGTGACCATGTCAAAATTTTATCGTAGGAATTATAACCAAGACTTGGTCACGATATGGTTTTACACTGCCACGATAAGTTTAACATAATCGTATGTATAAAGTTACTGCATATTAAGGAAATCGACACCTGATTTAATCGAGTCATACAAAAATAGTATTGAAATCGTAAATACAAATTAAAGTTATAATTAACACATATTTAAGTTATAATAAATATATGTATAAGTTATAGTAAACAAATATTAAAGTTGTAGTAAAGTTATAATTTATTTATTTTAAATATATTGTAAAGTGTTCTATAAACTTTATTAAACAAATATTAAAATTGTAGTAAAGTTATAGTTAATTTATTTTAAATAAGTTGTAAAGAAATATTAAAGTATTCTATTCTAAAACTAATCATACTCAAATCTATTATTATTCAACAAAGTTATTTTATTAATATAAATTATTCTATAAATGTAAAATCCCTTATTAACTCTATGAATGATATTCATCCCACACATCCAAAGTTCCCAAAAAATAGCCGTCTAAAAAAAAGAAAAGAGAGGATGTTAGTAACGTTTCGTTAAAAAATAATGTTTACAAAAATCCACTCACCGAAATCCACATCTGTTCAAAACGAAAAGCAGTCTAAATTACAAAATGCAAAACACCTTTGAAACCCATATAACCGATCCAAGATCCTACAAAAAAAAGCAACAAGAAATGTTAGTTAACGTTTCTAAAAGAAAAATAAAAAAAATTGTTTCGAAGTAAAGTGGAACTTCAAAACTTACCCCTAATTGTATGTATTGCATGTCAGATGAACTGAATAAAATGAAAGAAGCTGACTAAAAAATTGAAGAGACCTGCAAAATAGACAAAAGAAGAAACGGTTAGTATCTTCAAAACAAAATTAAAAAATAAACTTAAAAAAAGTTTCGAAATGAACCGTTTCGAAACTTACTGATCAGGACCCAGGAAGCTTAATTTACCGGTACCTGCAAAAAAAGAAAAAAAAATCAAAAAAAAATCAAAATAATTAAATATATACAGTATAAATAAATAAATTTTAAAAAGTTTTGAAGCAAAGATTTGCTTCGAAACTTACCAATTTATTCCAAAACGCCAATGAAATCAACGTCAAGAAATCCAACTGAAGAAATCCAAGAAGCCAACTTCCAAAGTTCAACGCTAAAAGAACTGGAAGCCTACAAAAAAAAAGATAAATTTTTTTTAAAAAAAACAAGCTAAAAAAATATTATTACGGATAAGTTTCAAATAGAAACTTACCATATCACATATTCAAGTCCTAAAGCTGAAAGAACCGATACATACAAAAAGAGAGAGATTAAAAAAAATAAATTAAAAAAAAAAATGGTTTGAATTTTCGAATCAAAGCTTACCAGACTCAAGTCCCCGAAGAAACTGACATCCACAAAAAAAAAGACAAAAAAATTTTTAAAAAAAACAAATTTTTTTAAAAAATTGCAAAGCTCCATTGAGTCCATGCGTTCGAAGACCAGATCCTGAAGAACCAGCAGCCTACAAAAAGAAGAAAAAAATGGAACGTTATATGTTTCGTTGAAAGAATTATTTACAAAAAGTAAAAAACTCCATCACCGAATTTCCCTCCTTATAGTCCAAGCTGGCACTCTACAAAAAATACGAAAAGAAATGTTAGTTCGTTTCCCATATTTAAAATAAAAAAAAGTCCTCTTCCTCCTTCCCCTTTCCCCATTTCTTACCTTAAAGTACGTACTCCTATGTGTCCTATAAAAAAAATACCAAAAAAATGTTAGTTTGTTTCTTAAAAATAAAAAGAAAATAAATCCCCCTTCCATTTCTTACTTTAAAGTCTGGTTTGTGTTCAAGCCGGCATCCTATAAAAAAAACAATGAAAAAGAAACGTTAGTTCATTTCTTAAATTTAAAATAACAGAATCCTCTTCTTCCTTCCCTTTCCCCATTTCTTACCTTAAAGTCCTTACTCATCTTTCTATCAATGTCGGTCAATTTTCTTATATCTGATATGTTCCTCCTACACGTCCTATAAAAAAAATAACAAAAAAAATTTAGTTTGTTTCTTAAAAATAAAAAGAAAATAAATCCTCCTTCGTTTCTTATTTTAAAGTCCGATTTTGTGACCACCAGCTCCTGCAAAATAAAACAATAAAAAAGAAATGTTAGTTCGTTGTTTATATTAAAAAAAAAGATAAAATAGATTTTAAAAAGTTTTGAAGCAAAGATTTGCTTCAAAACTTACCGATTCATTCCAAGATGTTGATTTACAGCAAGGTACCATCCTACAAAAAAGAACACTGAAGCCAAGTGGCGTCCAACGCCAAGAAATCCAACTAAAAAGTCCAATGCTGAAGGAACTGGATACCTACAAAAAAAAAAGAGAAAATTTAAAAAAATAAATTAAAAAAAAAATATGTAAGTTTCGAAATGAAACTTACAGTACTTCAAAGAAAAAGAGGCGGAAAAAAGGCGTGAGGAAAAGGTAGAAAGGAAGGGGAGAATGAAAGGGAAAGGGAAGAATGAAAGGGAAGGGGAAGGACGAAAGGGAAGGAGATGAAAGAGTCTAAAAAAAGGCAGGAAAAGGTGTGAGAAAAAGATAGAAAAGGAAGGGGAGAACGAAAGGGAAAGGGAAGAACGAAAGTGAAAAGGAAGTACGAAAAGGAAGGGTAAAAAAAGTTTAATTTTGCCATTGTTCAAAAACGTGATGATTCACATGATCAATCGGCAAAAATTTTACCCGCAAGATCAAATAGTAGATCATTACTAATTTAGGTCGAATAATTAATTTTGGCCCGAATTTTTATAAGGTTTTATTAAGATTAATATTGATTAAATAAAAAATTGTCAAGTAATATTTAATGCATCGAAAAATTATCTTGAATTGGTTTTTTTGACTAAATTTTGATGACAATTACCATCTATTCACCACCTATTCACCACCTATTTAATAGCATTTTACAACTTCGTAAAGATATGTTATCGAAAATTTCATGAGATCGTTTGATACCATGTCGTCACATGTTGGTCAATAGATCATTGTGATTTGATGGCGATTTCTTAACTGCATGGTAACAAATCACGGGTTTCTGCAATGTATTAAGTGATGTTATTCCTAATTCTTTCATCTCTTTGTTCGTTTTTGCGGCGAACCTTACAAATAACTCTTTAATATCCTGAGACAATCATCTAAATTCTTTCGGGCAATTCAATTTTTTAGATAATCCTCGTTTCATTTTTAATAAAGTTTATGAATCTCAAATCTATTATATTCATTATATCTATGAAGAATAAAGAATTTGAAAGAATTTGTATAATAGAATATGCATTTCTGCTGTATAATATGTCCAAAATATTTTATTTCAATTTGTGTTGAAATGCATTCAGGCTATAGCTAGTCATGACATAGGAATAATGAAATGATGTTTATTACTGAGAAATATAACTATTAGGCTAAGTTTTACTATGATACTATATTATTTAGTTTCAATCATAAATTAGTTAATTATTTTTGGGTTATTTTCTTGAGTAAGCTAAGTTAACAATTTTATATAGTAATTTTTCATATCTTGATAAATATATAATATATAATTTTGATACTTTTCTAAGGTTTACAGTGTAACATGTTATTACACTAATAATATCGCCATTTCTTCATATTTTAATACTTTTTTAAGTTGTCTACCATAGTACTTGTAATGTTACTATTACTTCAATATTTTTAGTTAAGAAAAATTAGAATCTAAATTATTTTTTTAATAACATAAGTAAAATAAAAGAAAGAAGATATCTAGAATAAATATTTATTTTATCTTTCTTTCTTCAACTTAAAAATATTCAGTCGTAGCGTCTCCTCTGAGTAAGTTTATTAAATCCTGAAGATTTAATTATATACTAATTATAATTATTTTAATTCAGTCATATTTTTAAACAATGTATTTTGAAGATAAATGAAAGTATAATTTTAATTATCTTGCTTTCTTAAAGTAAAAGTCTTAATTGCAATAGAAAATTTTATATAAATGATTTAATTTTAATATTCTTTTTTTTTGGTTAAATAACGTCAAGTTTGACGTTTTTTTGATCAAAAATCAATTTTTAGTATACTACTCATTGTTTCTTGTTTCTCTATAATAATTTAATTATTATGCTTAAGTTTATTTTTTTGATTTTATTTATTACTTGGAATTCATTCTACTAATGTTAACTATACATTTTTAAAATTTTGCATAGTAACTAAGTATTATTCCACTATCTTATTGATTATCATATTGATTCTGAGTTTAAGTTCAATTTTTCATGAATTTAATTTACTTTATTAACTGAAACCTCTTTCTTTATTAAATTATTAAATACAAAGGAATAAGACTTTCAAAATATCTTGGTAAAATTGAACTATTTATTAAATCAAAAAAAAAGAGTTAAATTGATTTGAATTCAACAGGAAATATTATGAGATTATTATAATCTATTATCCCTTATACTAATTCTCATCTATGTTAGTAAAACTATACAAGATACAAGAACACATTATAGTAAATGGTAATAATTGAATATTAAGTATATTAAGATCTAAATTTATTAAATTTAAAATTAGTTTTTTATTTAACAAAAACCACTTTAAATAATATATATAAAAATATAGTTACTAATTGTCTTATATAATTTTTATTGAATCCTTAAATTAGAAGTATTTTCTTTAGTTTTATTGTAAAATATAAAGGTAAATAAATCACAAATAAAAAAAAAACGTTTATTGGATATTATTAAGCCAAATTATAAACTTTTCTTATCCAAATATGGTAAGAAATGATCAGTAAATAATTTATTTAATTGAAAAAAATTTTAATAATCCAGATCTTTTAAGTACATTTTTACCTTAATTTAGATTAGGCCACTCCAATTTAATAGTTTGTTTAACGTACCCCACCCCCCAAAAAATTTTTGAAAATAAACAAACATATGTTATATCACGTGACTTATAATAACATCACCGATCTGTATAATATTTAAAAGAATTTCTTTCCAGTGTAATTGAATCTACCAAAGAAAATGGTATAATTAATAAAAGTAATATATGTAAACTTATTAATTGCATTATCTGTAATAAATTAAGATGTATTTTTAGTAAAAATGCATTGAGTGATAAAGAAAAAACTATGTTTATTTTTAAATGTTTACTTAATTTGACCCCCTCCCCCCCTCAATTTTTATATAAAGTTAGGACGTTAAACAAACTATTAAATTGGAGCAGCCTTATCATCCAAATAAGTAATGGAATATCATGAGTGATTTTCACAGGGCAGTCATTGAAAATTATGATATTACAGTGACTCCGTGAATATTATAGTTCCAACTTTTTAATGTACTTTTGAAAATAATAATGATAGACTTACTATTTTAAAATTGATAGACTTTTATTTAATATTGATAGACTTTTTTTAACCCATCTTTTTAAATAAACATCATCCATGAGAATATCAAGAAAAAAATCATCATTAGAAACTGTGGTATAATTAATATGATAAATTGTGTAATTTATTTGCTTGTACAACTTATACCATATTACCTGAGTGTATTAACAAAAAAATTTTTTTCTAAAGATGTAATCAAGGTCCACAACTGCTGTTCCTTCTAAGTCTACAAAATTCACATTACTCCTAAAAAGTCAGCTATAGCTCCTAGAAGGATCACAATCAACTTCTAGTCCATGGTGAAACAATAGATTGTTATTTCAAAGTTACAGAAAATAATAATGACACTGTTGAAAGGCTTAAAAGAATTTAATTGGGAAAACCTGATTTTGATAAAATTAAAGCAAGGTTACTTACTAGATTATGGATTGTTAATATTTCTTTCAACTCAAACAACCTTGATGATCCTAATGTGAATATTATAAATGTGCTAAATGGCCAGAAATTCCTCCAAATACAGTTGGAGATGTCTTTACTGAATAACCTGTTGAAAATCGCGTACACATTGTTGTGTTACCCAAATCTATTGGTAAGTGAATAATAAATATTATATTAAATTGAAAGGTTGTGCAAATACCTAATGAAATTAATGAAAAAAAAAAATTACCAAAATCAAAATAATTATCATACACCTATAATTATCTATTTTAATAACTGTTCTCTTAATATGCATTACTTAGAAGACTATAAACTTGATATAATGAAACAAAAGCTTGAGATAGAACATAATACTGGTAAGGGAATAATAGAATTCATGTTGGCTATTAAAAAAAAAAGTTGAACATAACACAATAATTATCATGATATATATAATATTGTTTTTACTGTTTTAATAAGACCAAGTAATATTTTGTGCATCCGGCAGTACCGAGGGAAGTATTAATCTCATCAGGAGATTAAATTATGTGTATATTAATGTAGATTTATCAAATATGGGTAATCCCGAAAATTTACACCTTGAAAAAACTCGTAAATACACGATATTGTTTAATTTACACTTAAAATATAGTATTTGATAATTCGTGTCTAAAATAATTGCATAGATTTTTTATAAACAGATATTTTCAAAAATCTATATTCTGAAAAATTGTATAAATACATAATTTTGAGTATTCTATATATAAAATCACAGTCTAAAATATTTCAACAAATTTCCATCTAAAAAAAAATTGTGTAAATTTACATAAACAAGTAGTTTCGGATATTCACATTCTAAAAAATTGTACAAACATATGATTTTAAGCAATCCATACATAAATACAACAATTCGAAATATTTTGATAAATTTGCGTTTAAAAAAGTAGTGTGGATTTATATAAATAGATAGTTACACCATTTTATGATATAAAAAAACATGTAAATATGCAATTTTGCGTAACTTACTCAAAAAGTATGATTTTTAAGATAAATATAAAATATAATACTGTAAATTATAAAAAAAGTTAAATAACATAGTGGTTAAGTTGCGAGATATGATATATAATAAAATAACTCATGGTAATCAGTTCGATTCCTAAGGTAAGCAAAAAAAAAATAAATAAATAAATATAAAAAAATTATGCCGAGTAAATAAAAATATTAAGGAAAGAAATAACAAATGAAGGAAAGGAGAGAGGTGAAGGGAACATGAAGAAAAAGAAAGGAAGAGAAGAATTTTATCGTGTATTCCCTTATATTTAAAAATACAAAAATTTTTTTATTAAATTAATATAGGAATTCTCATTATTAAGAATATTTGTGATTTTACACGCCCGTATACCCACGTAGGTGTCGTGAATTTGCGTGATTTTTTACATACGTGTAATTTTGCAAATCTACACCCTTTTTAAACTCCTGATGGCTTCATACAAATGAAGAAGTGAGAGAAGCATTTCAATATATCGATGTTAATACATGAACTACCATTCTCAAAGATCCCACAAATGATGGTATGGAGTATATGATTACAATTAACTTAATTAACTTGAATTAGCAATCAACTATGAAACAAGATCAGGTTGTTCTTTTAATATGATTATAACCTCCATAAAGTTGATATAATGAACGAAGGTTTGAGATAGAATGTAATGCTGATAAGTGAATAATAGAATTTCATGCATGTTAACAAGAAAAATTGGATATATCACAATGATTATATTTTTATATATTTATGTATTTATCTAGTTCGAATATGCAAGTTTAAAAATATTTGACATTTAATTCTAAGTCTTTGCAATAAAGAAATAAAACGCACAAAAAAATTATTCCACTACCCACATACTATGCCAAAATTCTGCTGATAATAATTTTAATACTTAAAAGGAAAATTTAAATTTTGTATTGATTTAAAAACTCGCAAATAATAAAAATAAATTAAACCAATTAAATATAATCAAATATTGTTCAAGTTGTTCTTATAAAGCTTCCTAAATCTACAAAATTTTATTATTTTTTTTTTTTTGAAAACTTAATTCTTGAAAATTCTCATTCAAATACAATGTATTTTTATTTATAAATTAAACGGTAGTTTAACTTTCTATTATTTGACTAATAACGTATACCGGCAAAATTGTAAATACGCTCAATTTTTCTTTTGAAAATGAAACTTTTTATACTAACACTGTTATAATACAACATTTGTAAGTGTAATTTTTTATTATACTGTAACGTAATGATTAAAAATAATTTTTTTTACATGTAATTAAGAGAAACTCTTACTCTTTTTTCATATGATTGCGTTTTACATATCAGTTGAAAAGGAAATGGATAATAAAAAAGAATAAATTCTTCCAAGATATTGTAAAAGTTCAAATACGTCAAAATTATATTAATAATATTAATTATGATATTTTTTATCGTAAATCGGAAATCTTTTAATGACTTTTTTTAACAAGTATTGGATAGATTATATTTTACTATAATAACGAACAAAACAAAATTTAAATTTGGTTTGATTTAAAAATGTCGAATTATATAATATTTTTTTTTATTTTGAATTAATAAATTTTTTATTGGGTATTAATTACTTCAAATTATACTTTTTATTGATTTAAGATATAGTATGTATTAAATGGTCAAAGACTGATAACTTCATCAGTTATAGTTCGGTCAGTGACGTGCAACTAATACTGATTTCAATATTGGATGTCTCATAAAAATATCTTAATCGACTGAACAAATAACAGTAATTAATTTTTAGTGTTAACATGATAGCAACAAATGATGAAATAATATACTAAGAAATTGAAAAGTCTCATCACACATATAATGACAAAGTACTGAAAAATTCACATCTGACATCATACATACTATAAAGTGATACGGTCCTTCATAAGGTCCGTAAGGGGCTTTTTTAAAAGTGAACCATGGTTTACCCATAAAATTGTTCATAGCATCTTGCCGTAGCGTACCATCCCATGGCTCCTATCGCAGCATGCTGGTACCTGGCGTCCTTATCCCAAACCATTATAAAATCTTAACATCCCATACTTTAACTTCATTTATAATTTTGATTTACTTAAATTTATTTAAAGTTACAATTTTTTTTTTTAAGTTAAGCTTTTTGTAGAACCATAAAAACTTTTCAATCTCGTATCCTATATTAACGTGAACGTCTAATATAACAACGAGCTTACTAAAAGTAAGAGCCTATTTTCTAACTCGCACGTAAAATTATACCACATTCACCACTGCTCCACAACCACCATATCACACGTCGCAGTCATCGCACCATTATACCATAACCACAAGGTAAGAGATTAGGGTAAAGTATAAGAATAGGGGTAAGGGAAGAGGATTAGTGTAAGGTATAGGGAAGTTATTAGACAATGAACATAAGGAAGTATAAACCAGGAAAAGAACTGGGTAAGGGTTAGGAATTAATGTAAGGGAAAATGTTGGGAAATAATCAGGATTCAGGGATTAACTACTTTAATTAGGGGAAGGAAAGAGATTAAGGTAAGGGAAGAAGTTATATGATAAGTAACTGAGATAAATAAAATAAAGAATAAATGAGATTGCAAAATAAAAAAAAATTCTTTAATATATTAGGTATATTTTTTTATCATATAAATTTTCATATAAAAAGTGTATATTATAAAATTACTGTACGAAATCATTTTTTATTGTATATATAAAATTATAGTTGCGAACAATTGTCTTGATTTCCAAAATCCAATAAACTTTACTTATTATTGCTTAATTACCTATTTCGTGAATCGTGACTATAATACTTTTAAAGACACTAGATGTGACTAAATTTTAGTTTTCTTGCCCCTTAATTATCGACAATGTAAACATCGTACTGATTGTCTCAATTAAATAGAATATAAATTAACAATTAACAAGAAAAAATTTTAAAGCAAGTGAGAACATCCATCAATTGCATCAATTGGGATCTTCAATATTATCTTCATGTATTATTCTCTTTCCTGCTTAAAGAAATATTACGACATATTTATGCTAATCTCATTTTTCATACAATTATTTAATCATTATGGAGTAATTTTAATTTTTTTCTACCATATAATATATAAATATGTTCAATAAAATACTATGAAAAAAAAAATAAAGTACTGATAACTTGTTTCAAATCAAAATTTTATTATTATAAACTTCTACATTTTTGGTTAGAATCTAATACCATGACAAAAATTATCTCAAGTATGACTGAATTAGTTATGTTTCACTTGTACAATTTAGACTGATTGCATCCAAATATGGCATGATTAAAATCTTATCAATATGACTATTATGAGAGATTAAAATCAAATTAATTGCATATTACAAGTCATCGATTATCAATCTAAATTTTTTTATATATTTCATAATCTTATTTTTTTTTTCAAGGTCTAACAACTTCAGTTTTTCCTTTATTTTAAATCACTACAAATTTTACTTTTTCTCAAAATTTACTTTTTCTTCAAAAAAAAAAAAACAATGAGTAACCCTCAAATAATCCTTGCTGATAATTGTAAAAAAATATTAACTATTTTAAATAATATTGCCAAGAATGAAGATAACACTCCTCTTATAGGTTATCCTGTTCTTATTGGGTCACGTGCTACAAAATGGCATAATTCTTCTTTCCGTGAACCTAATGATTGGGATTTGGTGGCAACTCCTTCACAAACAACTTTATTTATTAATAAAGTTGAAGAATCTATTGCAACTTTTAGAAAAATAAAATTAATTCATTATCCAGGAGGTGGTCTAAAACTTGTTGGAGAGTATATTGATCAATCTACAGATGAAAAATCTATTAGTTTTGATATTGAACTTGTCTCTGAGAAAGTGGATCTCAGGAACATGAAATTAATTATGAGTTTGAATAAAGAAGAGAGTGATGATGAAGATGAAAGTGATAAGGATGATGATCAATATTACAGACGTTACAGACGTTATTTTAAGAGATATAATTTTGATGATGATTCTGAGAATTCTGAAAATAATAATGATGATGATTCTGAAAATTCTGAAAATAATAAGGATGATGATAATAAGGGCAATACACAAGATGATGATGAAATCAATAAAATTGAATTTGAAATGTTTGATGATCCTAAACCAAAAATAAGTGCTCTAATGATTTTAGAATTATGTCGTAATATTGAAGATAAAACAATACTTCCATTATTGTCAAATTATTTATGTATTGTTGCTCCATTGAAAATCCTTGAAGCTTTGAAAACATCTCATATTTATTGGCCAGAAGATTTTTATAAAAATATCTCAGATTTACATTGGTTGAGAATTTTATTAGATTATAATAAAGTTTCACCAATTCAACCACTATGTAGTCCACAACGTGATGAATTAATTGAACTTATGTTGAAAACTCGTATTAAAGAAACTGAAATTATACGAGGTAATCCAGGTGCACATATCAATTTAAATATGTCCAATGAAGATTTCTTAGAAAATGAAGATAATCTTTTTGTACAAACACGTGTTCCTCATGATGATTTACATGAACTCGTTAAATATGGCGATCATCCGATTTACCAAGGCTTAAAGGATGACCAGGTATAAAGTTTAAGGAACTTAATAAAGATTATTGTGTTTTAATTAAAATTTTATTCAAAAACTAATTGCTTAATTAAATAATTAAAATATAGTCTAAAGCGTGGATAAAAAAATCACTTTTTGAAAAACTTGACTATCAAACAAAAATTAATTGTGTTAAAGAAGAAGCAATGGCTATTGCACTTGAAAGATATCTTATTCCAATGATCTCCAATAATCAAGAAAATTCTTATAAATCGGCACTTGTTAGGATCTGTACTACATTAACTAAAGGCTGGTATCGTAAATTTGCAATTGATAATTATCCTCGACTTTCAAACCTTGATAAAGATTTATTATCAATTGCTAATAATATAATTGAGAAATTTCCTATAAAACAAAAAAAGCCAGATATAATATTACTTGATCCAGAAACTCAAGCTATTTTTGAGTCTATTCGTCCATATACCAAAACAATTTCTTCATTTGATGAATTTGAGATTGATAATCGTGGTTCTGAAGTTGAAATTGAAAGAACTGGAATTAAGATTACTTCTCCTGTAAATGATGACATATCAGTAACAGCTATTATTACAACTGTGTGTATATCTATCACTGAGGAAGTTTGCACTCCATCTGCTGATTGGACAGCATCTGTTGTAATCTTACCTACTAATGACATGGAAATCTTAAGGTAGAATTTATTAATAAATTATTTTTTTATTTTATGTATTTTATTTATTTATACTTACTTAGTATTTAAACAATTATTTAATTTAAGTGTTGATGAAAATAATAAAAAAAGGTATGCTTTCTATTTATCAAGAATAATTATATTATTTTTACAATAAATTGATGCTAATCATAAACCACATTTCAATTTTTATTTCAGAAATTTGTCTAATTTTTCATTTATAGATCCATTGAACATTCATCCTTATTATGAAAGTTACTGTTCAAAATTTTTAAATCTTACCTCTAAGAATACATTTGTACTTGCAATTGACGCAAGTAGTGGTAGTAGTTGGGGAGTAGGACAAGATGTTTGGAAATCAAGATGTGTTGAAGCTAAATCAGCTGATTATGTTGCTAGTTTACTTGAAATCCCTGATCTTACTGGTGATTTATTATTTAAATATGTATTGGATTATTTGAAACCAACTTTAAAACATAATGGTGAGACACCACTTAAAAATTGGATCAATACATTGAAAGTTAAAGGAGATATTCCAATGGTACCAAACCAACATCTTTGGTATAATGCTTGGAATTATAAATTGAATAAAAAATCCAAAAAATCTCACCATTAGCTATGAAAGTATTAATAAGTAATTATTAATTTTCTTAGGGGAACAAGATTGATTATCAATGAAATTATAATAAAGTGATTATATAAAAAATAGCAAATAATAGATTAATTTGTGTTATATGATTTGTGATATGTGTATGTGATAGTGTAATACAGTAGTTGCGATAAACATAATTGACCAGTTCCTCGTTTATTAGTTTGATAAAAAATTATATAAAATTCTCTAAGCTATTACCTAAAAAATCTACTGGTCGGAACGATCGATCGAACATCTATGTCACATAAAACCATGAATCAAAAAATTATTGTTGATCGTCAGTTATGTTGAAAAATTCGGACCTTTAATGACAAGATGAAATCATTTGAAACATTTGAAAATATTATTGGTAATATTATGAACGTACATGAAATTTCAAGAAAAAATTTTGTATATTTTTAACATCCTTATTATTTTATTTATTTAAATCAAGTGGAATTATACTTAATTAAAAGCTTTCTATATTGAGTATTTGAGTTAAATTTAAAGATATAATATTACTACAAATTGGATTTAATATTAATCGAATTGATATCTGATCAAAATCTTGACAGCCACTTGCACGACTAACACAAGATTGACAACAAAATCTCGACAATCCAAAATCTCAACTCCCGACAAGTCATTATATCGTTCAAATGATTTTCGAGATTTCGTATCAAAACCAATCGAATTAATTAATTTTATTATTATTATTATTATTATTATTTTATTTTTTCAAAAAATTCGCTTTGGAAGGAGCCTTCAAGGCGCAAAATTTCTTCGCTCGACAAGTCTCGTGTAATGTATAAATATTGGATAAATATCACATGCTTTATCTGTGATTTATCAAACGATAATTTGGTATTGTCATAAATTGACATAACCCCGATTAACCCGTATGTGTTACCAAAGTGCCATAGTAACTACCGCAGGGTGCTTTGTAAGATAAGATTTCACAAAAAAGTAACCTAGGCAATTCGACTAAATTACCAATAACTTTGAATCTTTCGAAGACTCCTTGGATAAGAGCCGTGGAATACCAAACGTTACCTAAGAGTGTAAAGGTTACTGAATAAAAATGACAAATAATTCATTTCCATTATTACTGTATTGGCTACATAATGTAAGCTTCACACGGCTCTATTTTTTATTCACGTAAGTGAAAGTGTCTAAAGCCATGTTAAATATCTTCAAAATATTATTTTACATGCCGTAATTATTTATTATTTACTTAGGTTTATTTGCAAAAAACTGATTAAATTTGTAATTCGTGTAACAATCGGAGCATCGCCTCGAATCATACATGTTGCCGAAATTTTCCGAAAATATGGCCGAAGCCGAAATTTAAACATGGCCGAAATTATTTGGTAATTCTGGGCAAATTTGCCAGAGTTGTAAATCACGTGACATAGAATAGGCTACACAAAATTTATAATGTAGGCCAAAATGTATAGTGCTGGCCAGACAATTTCGGCCTGAATTTCGACTTTCGGGAATGACTGGACGAAACTGAAACCTGAAATTATGCCGTAATTGCTGAGTTTCGGCAACATGTATACCTCGAATATTCCAAAACTGCGTTTCTTACATGGGATTTCAAGAAAGTTGGTTTTTTGCCTTAATTATAATTATGTTAAAACTCATCAATTAAGTTGGTATCACTTATCCGACCTTAAATATTTTAGATTTGTAGATTTTTACA
This sequence comes from Rhizophagus irregularis, assembly GCF_026210795.1. Lineage (NCBI taxonomy): Eukaryota > Fungi > Glomeromycota > Glomeromycetes > Glomerales > Glomeraceae > Rhizophagus > Rhizophagus irregularis. Next base: position 2,128,515 of record NC_089430.1, on the reverse strand, counting down.
ATGCTTATGTATGAAATTTTAATTGGATGAATAAAAAGCCTATAATTTATTGATATATATATATATATATATGTTTTTATAATAATTTTCATATTTCGTTGCGATAAAAAAGAATCAGGATATCAAAAATGATGATAATACATTGTAATCAAACCTTTTAACACGAAAATTAAATTAATTAATCATACACCTAATTTTATAAAGATTAATTGGGTAGTGGCCAATAATGCATATGGAATAAAGGCTTGCAAGAGCCTACGCAAATTGTTTCAGAGGCATAATAACAATGAGAATATGTAGTCATTGACACTATAATTGCATCTCCCGGAGTTAATTTTGAAGCATCAAAATTGTCAAATCGTGTATATGCGTAGTCTCCTTCATAAAGTTGATCACATTTAAAACTACTCCTATCACAATCATCATCTTTTTGTAAGATATTACTCCCATCGTACCCATTTACCCATGTACGATCTCCCACAAAAGTAAAAAGTGGATCTTTTGAGCCATCATCTTTATAAATCATATAATTTTCAAGTAACATTACGCCCTGTTGCAAACAACATGGGTAAAGATTAGGATCATCTCTTTTATCTGGCTGAACTAATTGTAATCGGACCACCCCTGCAGCCGGAAATATAATTTCTGATACAATACTTCCATCATCTTTTTATTATAATAGAATAGCGTAAGTATAAAAAAAAAGAATTAATTATTAAATTAGCTATCTTGAATAAATAAAGAAAAGTTTTTTTTTAGATAGCTTACTATCACAATCGCCGTAAGTTACAAAAGCAAAAGTTTTGAAGAACATAAGAAATAATACAATAATAAAAACTATAAGTTTCATGATTAATGAGTTGTTTGTATAATGAAATTAGAAAAAAAAATAACTATCATGGGAAGTTGTGATTCTGTTAGTTTATTTATACATTTTAGAATTGAGAGTATAAGAAAAAGATTATCATATTCATATTAGGCATCCATTATTTGTATAATTTAATAACATGTTTAGAGATCCCTGTTTGGATAGAACTGAAATATTACGAATATTACGAATGGATATGAGTAAATAATGCTAAAACTCAAACCTATATTCAACACTTTTTGAAATTTTACCCCTTAATAACTAATTATACCAAAATGGGTTTATTATGGACTGATCTACTGATCAGAAATGATTTTACCTTTCATTATATGAAACAAAAAGAACTCTCGTCAAAATTATATTATTTTTAATTTAATATTCATTGCACTTGAATTTAAAAAGGAAATAATTCTAAGTCTGAAAGAAAGTGATCGGATGCGGCACGATTTCTCTTCCCGACAGGACATTTTCCAGTCAGGTTTGGCAAAGTTATGCGGAGTTATGCACGAACACGTGACCAAGCGGACAGCGTTAGGGTCAGCAGACATCATCCATTATACATATGAAAAGCATGTAATTAAAGCGTGTTTATCATATTTACTTTAAAAAAAATATAACGTAATAGGTTAATGATAAATCAACTAACATCATTTTCCAAAATGATTCTATAGTAAATAATACTAAATTCTCATTTCCATTTCATCCGGACATTTCGCCGAAAGCCGTTTCACCGAATAGAAAGAAGTCTTATATTGGTAAATTTCATGATCAGAAATAGATTTGAACATTAGCCTATATGATTTTGAAGTTTTTGATTTTTTAATTAATTGAAGAAAGTTTTGTTTTTTTTTAAAAAAAACTATATATATAAATACATATTATATAAATATTTTGTGCATACAAGTATTATATGTTATTAGAAGACTATAACACAAATATAATTGCTATTCGTGAATATTTAAACGTGTTCAGTAAAATAAAGTTATTTATTTATTACGTAACAATTAATATCAGTTACTTGAATATTAAAGTGATATTATCATAGAAGAAAAGACACTCAAAAATAAAAAGAATTTTTTGTTTGAACATTTATTTAATTTTTAAAAATAGGTGACGTGGCAAAAGAATATAAATAGAAACTAAAAAATGAAATGTTATATACGCTTGTGTATCATCCATTTAATATATATTTAACGGTGTGATGGTTTTCAGTATGTTCTATAAGAGGAACTTTAGGATTTTCACGTCTAAGTTTTATTTTATACATTTGTCATTTGTATATTCGGAATATTTATTAAGATTCCTGATGTAATTTGATAAATGAATAATAAAAAATTTTTATTTCCATTGCGCAATTAATATTTTTATAAAATAATAATCGCTATCATGTCTATCATTTTCGGCGAAATGGCTTTCGGCAAAGTGTGCCGTAATCAGATGAATCATTTCAACTTACATCATTTAGTAATACTGTTTATTTTTATTAGTATTTATTCTTCATTTTCGGTTAGCAAAGGAAGGAAAGTTAATAACTATCAGAATTCAAATAAAATAAATTTATATGGTGTAATTACACGCCCATGCTTACGCACGTTTGCCACCACGTCATTGAACATTGTTAACTTTATTCATAATAACAAAATATACAAAATAATCAAAATTATCCCGAGTTCATGCCTGGTGCTAAATAAAATATAAGATAAACCTAAAATAAACTAATAAAATTAATATTCCTTAATCCCAAATTCCTTTATCATTACTAAATTCACATTATTCATAATTTACAATTCCGAACTTCGATAGTTTCCCTTAAGTAACATAATTTCCCGTATAGCACCTTTCATAAATTCATTAATAACATTTCCAAAATCCTAAATATAACTTTCGAACTGCGATAATTCCCCCTAAGTATCCATAATTCTCGTATATCATTTCACATAAATTCATTAACAACATAATATCAAAGTGACATAAACATTAAAATATTACTAATTTTACCACTTATTAATATTTATCGATTATTTCTCCATATTCTAATAAAATACTAAGCCTCTTTTAATTCCAAAATATTCACTTTTTATACTTTTTAAGTTCCCACGTAGTTCCGTATCCTGTATTACTCGATTTAGATATTCCAAATTAAAATTAATTTTAATACTTCATTATCGATTTCCCTTTATAAATTCTTATTGATCACTTGTAATTCTCCTAAATTTCATAATTATCAAAATCAACTTCTTATTATTAATTCAAAAATTCTTGATGTCCGGCATCATTCAATTCCGAAGTTCATTGTATTATCTGATCTACAATTCCTTTGTCACAATCACTTTCCTTTGTCGATCTTTTTACTATTGTCATCTTAACAGTGATATACATACCCCTTTACTCAAACAAATAAAACTAAATAAAAATAAGTGCATGGACGTTCATCATAGTTTAAGGTCATCGCGGACCGCAACAAATAAATAAAATCAAAATTTTCTAAGTATCTAAACTAAATATAATACTGCGCCCTATACTAGGTAAATTCCGGCATTACAATGGACATGCTAGTGTCAATCATACATGATAGCACTAATAATTCAAGTTATTGAAATGAATTACGAAATCAATATCATTAAATGTACTATATTTACTAAAATGAAAAAGGGAACCTGACGATAGAATCCCGATAAGACACAAACCTGGCATTGTATTTCTTATAAAGTCTACATAATGTCCTCATATAAAATTTTATAAATTTATAAAACACATATAATTTGTTTATTTTTTTACGTGAAACTAAATAACTAAGAAAAATAACCTTCCTGCATAAATAAATAAATTGAATTGTGTAACGTGAAACGCGTGATATACCTGATACGGTTAATGAAATTATCAGGAAGATACGATCGGCAATTGAGCCTAGGACCTACTTCCTTCCTTTTTTGGAATACAACTTATTATTACAACGGCCAATCACAATAAATAACACTATGAAATTTAGATCATCTGATTGCTAACAACTTTGTATCGTGATCTGTATATATTGATAATTAAACCAATAATACTAGTGCATTGATCATTTCAATGATCAAAACATTGAATAATAAAAAAGCTCCGAACAGTTCCAATTTTCAATTCTTTTTTAATTGGTCAGAATTGTTTTCACGTAATAACTCACCATCCAGTGATCATAGAAAGACGATTAAGAGCTCATTGGAATCCTCTTATTGAGAGCTTTCAAATGATGCCAAAATCATCATTTTAGCATCGATAGATGGCGAGTTATTTTGACACATTATCAAAAAAAATAAAAATTGGAACCATTTGGCCAGGAGCTTTAAACAATACGCAAAATAATATTATGTACTGATTATTGACATTTACTGAACATTATTCACTCAAGAATTGCTCATTGTATTGTTCAATGCTATATTATTTTTTGTAGAATTATTTTACTTTTTATTCAATACTTATCAATTTTTAAACTTCACAAAAAATTTAATACATATTTAATCAAAGGTCATCTGATTTAACTTCAAGAAACTTTCAGTTAGTAAAGTTAATCCAAAATTAAATTTTTCATAAAATTTTATCCATTTAACTTTTATAAACCTAAATTAAATATGTGTTATATGTTCAGATAATCCAAATTTATCAGAAAATAAAAAAATTTTTTTTATTATATTCAAAAACAAAGATAATAACCAATTCTTTTTTTCAATCACTTTTCAATCACTTTTTTGTTAAAAAAAATTAATAAATATATAAAGTGGTTATTTTAAACAGTAAGTAAAAAAAAAAATTATTATTCATAAGAAAAAATTATTTTTTTTATTTATTTTAACTTCAGTTCCCTACTTTTTTTTATATAAAATATTAAAAATATAAGCTTTAATATAAGATTTTTTATTTTTTTTAAGTTAATAAGATTCTAAAATTTTTTTTTTGATAAGAAATAATCAGTTTATGCAATTAACAAGTTCATTAATATCTTGGCATTCACATATGCTAATCAAATAATTTTAAACTCATTTGAAAGGTAAGAATGTACTTTATTTTAGCATTACTAGGCATGGTGATATCAACAATCAAAGATAAAAATTAAAAAAAAATATATTGAATGCATTTGCTCAGCAACCAGTGAATCAATTCATTTGTTTTTGGATTCATTAGATAGGTCTTAATTTTTCTCTTTTGGATGAATATAAATTCATCCATTTATCTTACATAGACATCAAGTTATTTGCAATTTTGTTCCAAGAATTTTATAATGATTATTTAAATTTTAATAATGGTGTATTAAAAAAAATATGATTAACAATTTTATTCATAGATTATTATTTTGTGCAACCAGTAATTAGGTAAAGTTTGTTTTTTAGAATCAAAAAGTGCTAATTCCAAAAATTGGCATATATGAACAAATGATATGCTTGGGGGACGAAGTCCCCCTTATTTAAGAAATAAATAAGTTAAAAAAATTAAAAACGTATAGATGATCATGCAGATCTTGTGATAATCAATTAAAAAAGTGTTAGACGAAATTTTTTTTCAAAAATTTAAAATTTTTTCTTTTTTTATAAAAACATCATAAAATTTTTTTTACATTTTTTTCTATTTGTAAGATTAAATATTTGGATATTACATAATTACAAATTAAAATTATAAGTGTATTTCTTTTAAAAAATACTGTGATATTTCATAAAAAATATTTTTTTTTACTATTTTTATTTTTAAACTACTTGAATTTATAATTAATGAAAGAATTAATTTAAAATTCATGTTATTTCAAATTTTTGTCAACTCAGTTCTTAATTTTTATATTACATTTTTTTTTATATAAAATTTTTTTAAATTAAACTTCTTTTTCCAAACACACTATAATCTCCACTTTGGACAAATGAAATCAACTTTATTTATTAATTGAAAGTTGTTCAGGCGGGTTAAAAGCACTTGAATATTAATTTTCATGAATGTAGATGTAGTGCTTAGGGAAGATTGCATTTTTCTTGATGATATTAACTCTCTTTTCTGTTTTTTTTTAATTTAGAGCGTAATATCTCCACTTTGGACAAATGAAATCAACTTCATTTATTAATTGAATGTTGTTCAGGCAGGTTGATTCTACTTGAATATTAATTTTCATGAATATAGGTGTAGTGCTTAGAGAAGATTGCATTTTTCTTGATGATATTAACTCTCTTTTCTGTTTTTTTTAATTTAGAGCATAATATCTCCACTTTGGACAAATGAAATCAACTTCATTTATTAATTGAAAGTTTTTCAGGTGGGTTGATTCTTCTTGAATATTAATTTTCATGAATATAGGTGTAGTGCTTAGAGAAGATTGCATTTTTCTTGATGATATTAACTCTCTTTTCTGTTTTTTTTTAATTAGAGCGTAATATCTCCACTTTGGACAAATGAAATCAACTTCATTTATTAATTGAAAGTTGTTCAGGTGGGTTGATTCTGCTTGAATATTAATTTTCACGAACATAGGTGTAGTGCTTAGAGAAGATTGCATTTTTCTTGATGATATTAACTCTCTTTTCTGTTTTTTTTTTAATTTAGAGCGTAATATCTCCACTTTGGACAAATAAAATCAACTTCATTTATTAATTGAAAGTTGTTCAGGTGGGTTGATTCTACTTGAATATTAATTTTCATGAATATAGGTGTAGTGCTTAGAGAAGATTGCATTTTTCTTGATGATATTAACTCTCTATCTTTTCTGTTTTTTTAATTTAGAGCGTAATATATCCACTTTGGACAAATGAAATCAACTTTATTTATTAATTGAATGTTGTTCAGGTGGGTTGATTCTACTTGAATATTAATTTTCATGAATGTAGGTGTAGTACTTAGAGAAAATTGCATTTTCTTAATGATATTAACTCTCTTTTCTGTTTTTTTTTTAATTTAGAGCGTAATATCTTTACTTTGGACAAATAAAATCAACTTCATTTATTAATTAAAAATTGTTCAGGTGGGTTGAAACCACTTGAATATTAATTTTCATGAATGTAGGTGTAGTGCTTAAAGAAAATTGCATTTTTCTTAATGATATTAACTCTCTTTTCTGTTTTTTTAATTTAGAGCGTAATATATCTACTTTGGACAAATGAAATCAACTTCATTTATTAATTGAAAGTTGTTCAGGCGGGTTGATTCTACTTGAATATTAATTTTTATAAGATTTCATTTTTTTTGTAGCTGTATTAACTTTAAAACACTTATTACAACTTACATCATTATTTTAAATCATAAGAATTAATTTATATTATTGGCTAATTATAATCACATTGATACTAAGGATTTTTTTTCATTTTTATATTTGATTTAATAATTTAATAAAATATTATTAAAATCAAATTCATATAAATGCAACTAATATTAATAATTGTAATTTAAGTAGTAAATTCATTAACCAAATCATGTAAATTCTATGCTTAAAGTATGTAATTTCTGTGATCAAATCAATATAAATTCAGCATAAATTATGGTCAAATCATGCAAATGATGCATTTTGTAATATGGAATTGTGCATTTTCTGTATTCCTATATAGATTAGAAATATTATTTTTAAGAAAAAATTGTATAAAACCTTATCAAAAACATGATTTTTTATAGGATCTAATTATAATAAATTTTATTATTCAGTAATATTTTAGTGATTTTACATACAATTCAATTTATTTATATCAAAGAATTTTTTTAATTATAAATGTTATATTTGGGGGATGAAGTCCCCGGCAAATCGCATATTCTAGTTGGCAATTTTTATGATCCCTGATAAATTGGTCACACCTTTATGATAATAGCAATAATTAGAAATCAATTTTGCTGAAAATCTGTATTTTAAAAGCCCTCGTAATTATTTATGGTGCAGATTTTTGAACCTTATGTAGTTACGTCATTTTTTTCAATGTCCCTTCAGTAGCGTCAACATTATCATATGACATCATAAATGACTTTTGCCATATGGATTTTGACTTTTAGACTTCACATAAACTTTTGACGTAATTACTTTTAAATTTTTTTAGGCTTTATATAATAAACTTTTAGTGTAACTACTTTTAAACTTAATATACTTAATATAAATAATATAAATTTTATTTTTTATTTGAAAACTGCTTTTAAGTTTCAAAATTTATCATATCGCCATATTCTACTATTATAATTTCAGAGCTCTACTCTATAAAAAATAAGAAAAGGTTAGCAATAGTTGAAGGAGCAAAAAAAATTCTTTAAATGAAATGAAATACAAACCTTAACATTGAAATGGACTTGAATCATTTGTTCATCAATCCATATCTGTAAAAAAGACTGTTAGTAATGGCCAAAAAGAACAAGAAACCCTCGAATAAACAAATGAAACGAAATACTTAAATGGGACTTCTAAAGATTAGTGTCCCTAGCACACCTGGCTATCGGCTAATCTAAAAGAGGAAATAAAAAACTAGAAGTGGAAAGAGATAAGGTTATATGGGAGAAAAAAAAACCTACTTCACTGTTAGCGTGAATAATAAAGTTCAAGAGGTAAAAGGAAGGAAGAAATCAATGGGATGAAAAATTTATCTATCAGTCCATTCCTGTAAAATGAAGGAGAGAAAAAAATAAACTTTAATAATTGACATAAAGAAAACGTTCAAATAAAATAAAATAAAAACAAAACTCTACCCTTAATGTTTTTTAAAGTTTCAAACCATTCACCTGTTGGTCCATTCCTATAAATAAATAGTTAATAATAGGCCAAGGAAACAAAAAGTCAAACCAAAAATGAACAAAATAAACCATCAACTTTAATGTCTTCTAAAGCCTCAAACCGTTCGTCTGCCAGACTGTAAAAAATAAGAAATGATTAATAATGGGTTAAAATAGTAAAAAAGAAAAAAAATATTTATAAAAGAACTCCTATGAGAAGATCTGAATGAACTGAACCCAATTTCCAGTAAAAAAAGAAAAAGAAAGTCCATTTCCCTGTCCCTATTGAAAAAAAGAAGAAAAAACTGTCAGTGAAACCTTTACATAGTTACTTTTAAATATTCCATTAATAACATTTCACACACATATATATTATTTAATCGGATATCTGAGATCAATCCAACATAATCCGATTATTCGTCACAGATAATCAGATGACTAAACGATAGTATTTCGATCCAGATGAAAACCACCATCTGGATAAAATAATCATTTATTTGGATAAAAACTTAATTTTGTAAAAATTGGGATTAACCCTGAGTATTAAGAAATTTCAGCACTACGATTATATTCGTAGTACTAAGAGGTTATAAATCATAAAATACTGATCACTAGTTCATGAAATATTTCAAGTTATTCGAAATCTGCAATCCGCGGTATTCACCTGAATATTCACGGTTTATCTGGGCTGACCCGGGTCAAACCGCATATGGATCAAAACACTACTAAACAGATTTAGATTCAGATAACAGATGACGGATTTAATCCATTCTGAATATTCTAATGAGATTTGATACTAACAGGTTCGTTATAACCAGTGGCGACTAAATATATTAAACTATTTGCAAATTTGTTGAGTAAATTCACTTTAAAGTTTTCCAAATAATTTTGCTCACCGCTTGTATATATTAACATATTATCAAACATTAACTTTAATCCGATTTCATTTGTTCGTCAGTTATATAAGACAAGCGATGCAAATAAAGTAGCATCATAACTTTAGTAAATACCTTGCTGAGAATTTTTTGTTAGCACTTCCGTGATATTAATTAGGTCTTCGGAAATCTGTACGAAAAAATATTAGTTTGCAAGCTTCGAAATTGTTTTCTTGTAAGTACTACGAAAAAGTATATTTCATTTATTCTCAAATCAGTATTATTCATCTAGTGATGTAAGTCCATGTACAGTATGTTATCTTAAGCAATAGCGCCATTCTTCATCTTCAAAATTAATTTAATAAAAAAAAAAAGATAATCTCTTGAAAAAAAATCATCCTACCTGAATTGTTGCCCGAACTTCAATAATTTTTTCGTCAACACTGCGATAGGCCAGTTTCTTTTGAGTTCATAACGTTATATTGTTACTTTCTATATCAGAATTTTTATACAGCTCAGAGAAAATAATAGTATGTAAGGAAAAAGAGCGTTACTGCGCTTGATTAATTTGTAGTAAAAAATGCCACATTAATTAGTCAAATACAGTGTAATGCCCAACCCTGTGGTGTGGGTCATCACCACGTTGAGTCGTTAACAAAATAATGTTTTAGTTAATAATAAAATATGTTAATTATATAAAATAACTATATTAACTTTAAATCTAAGAATCAAAAGAGATTCTTAATCTTCTAAAATCGAAATTTATCTACTATTTATACAAAACAATGAATCTATACATCTTCTAAATATATCATTTACGTCCTTTTCTTAATTTAGATTTTCCATTTTTAAATCTCTCATCTCATCTCTAGAATAAAGATTTTCTTCTATCGAGTTTCTTCTTTTTCCAATTGAGGTTTTCTTTATTCGTAATTTTATCATCTTCTTATTTGTAAATATCTCATACTTTAATATGTTTATACTTTAATAACATTTCCTCTTGAATAATTTCTATCAAATTAAATTAAACTGCTTCATATATGTTCTATCAATCCTTAATCTAATTAAGGATACACTTTTTCATCATAAGAAAAAGGCAAAAAGAATCGAATATAATAATAAGTGTAAAAGGGATTATTAATCTTATCTTTCGGACACTCGGATAAATGCTTATTATATAGATATTTTACAGTGTTATCGTTCTATAATTCCATTATCAAAGTATTCTCTAAGCTAAGTCTGGGATTAAACCTCAGATCAAATCCCGGATTTATCTGGGGTAAAAATGGATTAATCCATATTTCATCCCTATTTTATCCCGGATCTGATTTCTATTATATCCTGGATTTGATTTATCCTGGTGATATAAATTTAACATTCTGAAATTAAATTTGGGATGAAATATAGATCAAATCTGGGATAAAATATGGATTAATCTAGGATTTGATAATTGGGTGTTAATTTTTGGTGAAATTTAAGGGATGAAATATGGATCAGATCCGATGCCCTATACAAACATTTTTCTAGTTTTCATTCTGAAGAAGAGTAGATACGTGATCAATTTTTATACGTTACAATTATTGCATCTTAGTTATGTCTATGACGTGACTTAACTAAGAGTTACGTCATATATCATATATTCATATGTTTACATGTTTAATTATAGATAGTTATAATATAATTAGTAGTAGAATACATACTTACAATGTGTTTTTTGCAAAAATAATGGGTTATAATTATTATACTTTATTAAATATCAAAATTTTATCATTATTAATAAATTTTAATGTGTAAAAGTTTAATTGAAATACTTATTGTATTGCAACAGAGTAAATCAATATTGGTTTAAAATAAAGTAGAATTTTCAAAGATAAAAGCTGATCAATTATTTCTAGACAAGAATATGTAATTATTAATCTTCATGATGTAATGTTTGTACTGACTAAATAAGTTTATATGACAAGCATTTAATGATTAATAATAAATCATATTATTATAATGATTCATACTTCAAATAATTATTAAAATAATATATATATATATAAGATAATTTTTTTTTCAGATATAACTTCTATTTCAACTCTGAACCTTTACTTTTTTCTTTAAAAAGTTACATTTCTGCTAATTTTCAAAAAAAAAAAAAATGATTAAACCTCAAATCATTGCTGATAGTTATAAGGAAATATTAATCATTTTAAATAATATTATCAAGAATGAAGGCAACATTCCACTTATAGATTATCCTGTTCTTATTGGCTCACGTGCTGCAAAATGGCATATTTATTCTTTTCGTGAACCTAATGATTGGGATTTGATGGCAACTCCTTTACAAACAACTTTATTTATTAATAAAGTTAAAGAATATAATGCTACTTTTAAATATATAAAATTAATTTATTATCCAGGAGGTGGACTAATACTTGCTGGAGAGTATATTGATAAATACACAGCAGATAAAAAACTTATTAGCTTTTATATTGAACTTGTCTCTGAGAAAGTGGATTTCAGAAACATGAAATCCATCTTTGAAGGTAATTCTGAAGATAATATGAAAGTTGATGATATGCAAGATGATGATGAAATCAATAAAATTGAATTTGAAAGGTTTAATGATGTTCACCCAAAAATGAGTGCTCTAATGATTTTAGAATTATGTTGTAATATTGAAGATAAAACAATGCTTCCATTATTGTCAAATTTCTTATGTATTGTCGCTCCATTAAAAATTCTTGAAGCTTTGAAAACATCTCTAATTTATTGTCAAGCAGATTTGCATAAAAATATTTCAGATTTACATTTGTTGAGAGATTATGTAGCCCTGACCCAAACGAAAAAGAAGAATATAGCAGAGGACTTATATAGTCCACAACGTGATGAGTTAATTGAACTTATATTAGAAACTCGTATTAAAGAAACTGAAATTATATACAGTAAACCAGGTGCATATAGTATCAATTTAAATATGTCCAATGATGATTTCTTGGAATATGAAGATAATCTTTTTGTACAAAAATGTATTTCCCATGAGGATTTATATGAACTTGTAAAATATGGTGATCATCCAATTTATCAAGGTTTAAGAGATGGCCAGGTAATTACATTAAGGAAAATAATGATTATGTGTTTTAATTAAAATTTCATTTAAATACTAATTGTTTAATTTAAATAATTATAATATAGTCTAAAGAATTGATAAAAAAATCCCTTTTTGAAAAACTTGACTATCAAACAAAAATTAATTGTATGAAAGAAGTAGTGATGGTTATTGCACTTGAAAGATATCTTATTCCAATGATCTCCAATGATCAAGAAAATTCTTATAAATTGGCACTTTTTAGGTTCTGTGCTAAATTAACTAAAGGCTGGTTTCATCAATTTGCAATTGATAATTATCCTCGACTTTCAAACCTTGATAAAGATTTATTATCAATTGCTCATAATATAATTGAGAAATTTCCTATAAAACAAAAAAAGCCAGATGTAATATTACTTGATCCAGAAACTCAAGCTATTTTTGAGTCTATTCGTCCATATACCAAAACAATTTCTTCCTTTGATGAAATCAGGGATTATGATGAATCAGATAATTCTTACACTGATGTTAAAAGAACTGGAATTAAGATTACTTCTCCTATAAATAGTGATGTATCAATAACAGCTATTATTACAATTATAAATAATGAATATAGAGATGTTTATAATACGTCTAAAACTGATAGATGGACAGCATCTGTTGTAATCTTACCTACTAATGACTTGGAAATCTTAAGGTAGAGTTTATAAATAGATTATATTATATTTTTATGCATTTTATTTATTTATGCTTAACAATTATTTAATTTTAAGTGATGATGATGAAGATGAAGACAGGTATGTGTTCTAATTTATCAAGAATAATTATTTTATTTTTAAAATAATTTGATGCTAATCACAAATCACATTTCAATTTTAATTCAGTGATTCGTTTGACATGGATCATGTGGGTATTTCGTTTAAAGATCCATTGAAAATTCATCCTTATCAAATAAGGTACAGTGGAAAATTTTCAAAACTTAACTCTAAGCATACATTTGTACTTGGAATTAGTTCTGAAGATAATATTTGGGAACCAGTAAACATTGAAGTTAAATCAGCTGATTTTGTTGCTAGTTTACTTGAAATCCCTGATATTACTGGTGATTTATTATTTAAATATGTGTTGGATTATTTGAAACCAACTTTAGATTTTGGGGAGACACCACTTGAAAATTGGATTAATGAATTAAAAAGTAATGGAACTATTTCAATTAAACCAAATCAACATCTTTGGTATTATGCTTGGAATATTCGTATCTCTAAACAACGTTTGACACTGCGCTAAAATCACGTGATTCATCCATCATCGTTATTGAACATCATATGACGCAAAAGTGAGAAAATGTATCGCCACTATGCTTTTTTAATTTACTGTAAAAACAATTTCACTATACATATTTTACTAGTATTGTAAACATATAGCCAAAATGTAGTAATTTAACAATGTTGTAAACACACTTTATTTGCATATATATTTAATAAAGCAAACAATGTTATATATTACATACTACGCTAGCTAACTATTAAATTATTCATTATTAAGTATTGATAATATAATTCTTTATATAAAATGTATAAAAGTATCTGAAAAAAAATTATTTAATAAACATGTTTTGCTAAAGGTAATTTGAAAAAGTCTAAAAAAATGAAACTTTTCCTTAAAACGAAATAATCCCAAGAAAGGGAGCCTTCTACCAAAATTCTACACATTTAAAGACTCCAAAAAACAATCTGTCTAATAACAAGAAGTTTTGAAGAAGCTGAGATCTAAAAAAAAAAAATAAATTAAACATCAAAAATGTTTCTAATTAAAGAAAACAAAAAAAGTAAGTTTTGCAAAGAAATTTACCATCTCCAATCTCCAGGTACCCAGCCAAAGCCCTTATATAACTACAAAAAAAAATGTATAAAATAAGGATGTTTCCAATACTAAGAAAATGGTAAATTTCATTACGAAACTTACCATTTCAATACCCTATTCCACTATTCGAAATTGTACAGAACCTATAAGTAAAACAAGTAAAATAATTTTCGTGATGAGGGAGCATTTTAAGTTCTTGTATCCACTATTCTGTATCCAGAATCAAAGTCAAATTTTCATTTTGATTCATTATATGCCAATAGTAATACAATTCCTGTCAAAAATAGTTACTACTGAAGTCTCACATGTCAAAAGGTCCGGACATCTGAAAGAGAAGTATTGAAACGTAGAACATAAAAAAAGAAAAGGACATGACTGTTTTTTTTAAAAAAAGATGAAATGTTAGTTAAATGTTTCGTTAAATAAAAATGAAAAAATTTAATTTGAAAAACTTAAAAAGGAAAAAATCTAACCGTTGAAAATTCACACGTGACCTGTCTAAAAACAAAGAAAGAAAATGAAATGATAGTCAACAACTTATCAAAATAAAAAATTTAATTCAAAAGAATTTAAAAAAGTAAAAAGAAACCAACCATTAGAAATTCACATGTCCAAAGGCTGACCATCTAAAAAAAAGAAAATAAAATTTTAGTTAACCGCCAGTTAACGTTTTGTCAAATAAAAAAAATGAAAGAAAAAAATAAAATTTAACTTACCACAAGAAATACAAAAGAACTGCCTAAAAAGAGAAAGAAATGAACTGTTAGGAACCGTTTGTTAAAAGATGGAAGAAATAAATAAAAAACTTTACCAAAATGTCTCCCAAGGTAATTTAAAAGAACCATCTAAAGAAAGGAAAAAAATGAACCATTAGAACCGTTCATTAAAAAAATAAAGATGAAAAAAAAAGAAAAAAAATCTTACCGGAATTCTGATATCCCTTTCTCTACCAATTTCTTCTTCATTGATTTTAAATTCATCATATTTGAAATAATGAATGTACTCATTCTCTAGCTTTTTTTCAATCCATTTTTTTACCGTAGTTATTTTGTCATTTAAGTTATAATAAACTTATTTTTTTTTTAAAAAAAAAATCATTATGAACTCAATTTTCATTGCATAATGCAATGATTTTTGTCTAATAAAGAAAAATATCAAAATGTTGCTAACCGTTCAGTTAAAGATTTTATTAGAGAGAGCGAAACAAGAGGAAGAGAAAAAGACGGGGAAGGGAAGGGTGAGACTGTGAGGAAGGAAAAGGGTTTGTTAAAGTTTAAAAAAACGTGGCTGATCTGTTAAAATTGTCACGTTAATCACGTGATACATAATTTCATATAAATAAGGGCCGAAATTTGATTTTTTTTATAATTTTTTTTAGATATGTATATCCATTAGTGCCTATAGGGGAATATAAAATAATAAAAAAAAAATGGCATTCAGAAATATTTTAAGAAATTATTATTAAATTTTTTTGTTTTACATTAGCTGATACTTAAGTATAAATATCTGCGCATAAAACAATTGATTATTCAGTATAATATAGTATCATCATCGTTACTATGCAATTATAAGCATTGTAGTCGCATAATCAACATCAATATTATGAAATAAAAAAAATAATACTTAAAAAATTTTAATATAAAAAAAAGCCATATTTATGATATAGTCACAATGTATTAAACAACGCAATCACAGTATTGTAGATGTATTGCAATTTCGTATTAACGTACAATACATTGTTACGTTACTAAAATAACAACATGACACTATAGTGAAAGCGATGTCATGAAATCACGGGTTTCAGCAATGCTACATCAGCAAATCCAGTAAGTATTCTCTTAATAATCATTATTATAATTATTTTATTTACATTTTGTTAACATTTTAATACTATGATTACATGATGCACAGTTTGTGCTTAGATGTTCAATTGAGTGAATTGAGTAAGTTACTATTTACATATTTGTAATTTTACTAATATTTCCTTTCTAATTCATCTAATCTATTTTTTTTTTTATAGAATTAAATGAAATTTATCAAGATAGTAAACATAATATTGAATGAGGTTTTCTTTTATGTGAAAGTTAGAGTCAAATAGTTTAAATTACTAGTTTGTATATTGAAGTTAATTTTACTTTTATTTTTCTTTCATTATGCTTTATAGATTATTATCTTTAATTTTTTATTTACGTAGTATATCATAGTATATATATGCAAGTTGCCTTAGTCCTTGGTAGGGCGTTCTAAACTGTTATGTGTGAAACTTGGAATTAAAATTAGAATAAGTGAATAACTGAACATTTATTGTTATAAATAATACTAATAAATAACTATACATTGTATTAAGAAATATCAAATTTTGTATTTATTAAAACTAAAATCCAAATGATCGTGTTATAATCTATTATACTATTTTACTGATATTCTATTAGTGACATATGCTTGTCCAGATGCGAATATGAATTCAACGATACTATAGCATATGGTTATTGTTAATGCTTGAGCTTTAAAAATCATTCTGGTTGTAGATCACCTTTCGAATCGAAATAGATGACGATGGTTTAAAGCATTATAAATGGTAAAACTTAAAAGAGAACTTCCCATGCCAAACACAGATGGTGAATATGTAAAGTTTTATCAAATTAAGTATAAAATTTAATAACAAATATTTATATCCTATATTTGTAACGAAAATATATATCTAATCTTTATATAACATAAAATATTGTGAATTTGAAGATGACAGGCCAGAATTTCCGTAATAGTTTCTATTTTAATAACATTAGCTCCGAAAAAAATAATGCAACTATTAGTTTCGAAGCAAGTGAAATAATAAAAGAATTAGAAAACGACAATATGTCGTGTCAAATTAAGAATTACTAGAATCCATATTCGCTTTCGGTATTTTATTTATTATCTTATAAAAAATCTAAATAATCTAACCGTTAGATATGTACTAGTATTAGTAAGTAATTATCAAGTATAATTTAATTTTCTTATAATATAGGGAAAACTGATTTCAAATTATTATATCATTCAGGTCGGGCCAGAGAGCTGGTTAGATGAATATAGGGAGAACTAGCTAATAGTAATTTTTTTTGGCTGCACCTTACCTCTATATATATAGCTCGGGGTCCTGGAGAACTAGATTATTAGTTATCAATGAAATTAATTATAATGAAGTAATCATATAAATTTTTTTGAATAACGAATAATAATAGATTAATTTGTTATTACATGATGATAATTCGTGATAAGTGTTTATGTAATAGTGTAATAGTTGTGATAATTATGACCAGACCATTATATCAAATTTAATACTATATCTTAAATTATATTTTTCAAGTTCATTTATTTCACTCATATCCGATTGGAGAATAATTTAATATAAGTCAAATTATGATATTATTGAATCGCTATGTTATTGAAAAAAATTCGAACCTTTAAATGATCAGATTAACCATTTGAAAATATCATTGATAATATTATAAACGTATATGAAATCTTAAATAAAATTTTTTTTATTTTAAATTCTATTATTTATTGAAATTATATTAAAACTAAAAGCTTTCTATATTGGGTTAAAACTAATAATAATATTACTACAAAATGGATTTAATATTAGTCAAATTAATTACTAAATAAAATAAAAGTAAAAATAAAAGATATTTTTGTAACTTATTTATTATTATGAAAATTTGTAAAAAGTTAAAGTTATGTTTATTCTCTCAAAAAAATCTTCCTAACTTTTAAAAAATCAATAATGATGAAATCTTGTTATTACTTAAATTTCTTTAAAATATGGTATAAGAAAAAAGAAATCATGCTAAATTTTGTCTAAAGCTTAAATCCTTACATTTTATTTTACAACTTTACTAATTGTCATGTTAAAAACTTTTTATTAGAAAACAAAAAAACAAAAGAAATAGTTTACTGATTATGAAATTATCATCCTAAAATTCGTGGGATTTAGCAAACTCTAACATCTCATCTTAATATTACGATATTTTTAATATACCTCTCATTTGTAATTTTTGCTTGTCCCACCTATTCAAAAAATGCGTGAAAAATCTTTTCTTTGTTCAATTAGTTATTTATTTTATTTATTTTATTTTAACTTTAGAAAGATGGGCCAGAATCTTTTGCTTCGATCAAAATTTAATTCGTCACGTGTAATAGATAAATGTCACGTGTTTGGTACATGGACCGTTTACTCATGACATTTATTGCTTCGGTGCTAGTATATCTTTGTAATAGTTACTTAAGCTGTATTTACTTTGTGCGGTAAAAATGAAATAATGAATTAACATTATTAATCATCATAACTGATTATTTTGTAACATTCTATAGCTTTCTACAAATATCTTGAAAGACCGGTCTTGAAATTTTCTAGGAACTGTGCCTCTAAACTTTTGTGTCGCAGTAGATTCGTTAAGGACTGAAAAGTGGTAAAGTTTGGTTTTAATCCAATCAGCCAATTCAAGATTAGATTAGTTTTCATGATCGAAATCTATTTTTTTCTTTTCTCGGTCTTTGGCTAATTTGGTCTCTGCTAGCTTTAGAAAAAGCAGAATAGAGACCAATTTTTGCCAATCCCGCTGCGACACAAAAATTTTAGATGCCAGATCAGGGATTTTTTCTATAAAGGCCGTACAGGACCGAATAAGACCGAAAGACCGGCTGAACATCTTTAAATCAACCTGACATAATTTTACGACTTATGCATCTATTAATCAATGATGACATGGACGATAATTCATTAGCATTAATACTTCATCACAACCATCATGATCAAGAATGTTTATTATAAATTTAATATATTGAAAGAATATGTGTGTTGGCAAGATTTATCGTAACAAACACGTCTTGTGATATCTACATATAAAATGAGTTATTCTTACAAAAGCTTAATCACTAGCTAATCATTAAATAAAATACACATATCGATATATAATATAAAATACATGTTTAATATGAAAATTATATTCTATCTCTTACTAGTACTTCATTATTGTTTTTTGAGAGATGGTGAAAGAAGTCCTTGAATAACTGGAATTAATTTTAATGCGTTTTCCTATTTTTGATTGATTAAAAAATAATTAATAAAAAAAAAATTATTAACAAAAAACATTCTTTAACATTTAATCAAATAAAAATAATTACCATTATTTTCACAAGAATTAATACTTAATTCTTTAATATTTCGCTTAGTTTTGATTACGTTGGATCCATTACTAATATAAAAATTGTATTTATTTATTAAAAGGCTTTCGTTGTTAAATTTAATAATTTAACCAATATTTTAATTTAAAATACCTTTCGATATCTATGTCAAATTCTATTTCATTTGAAATGTAATCTATAAAAAAGATATTTAATTTAATTATCCAAAGATAATTTTAATAAAATAATATCGTACATACCATTTGATGAAAAATTGATAGATGAACATTTAGAAATGTAAGAATTTAATGATCTACTTATATAAATAGATTTTGGATGAGGTTTTTTGGCAAACTTGGGACCAAGTTTCTTTGATTTAATTAACTTTTTCCTTTTTAATTCAGCATGAGTAAAATTCTTAGCATGATCTTTAATCCATGAATTACAAATATTACAAATTTCGACTATAGAAGGTCTTTTTTCGGGATCAGAATCCCAACAACTTTTCATTAAATTAGTATAACATTCTGGTGTATCTTCTGTAATTTCAGGTCGTGCGCCATCAAGAATATTAAAAATAAGACTATGATCATGTTCAACGTCAGTAAAAGGTTTACAGCCTGTCGTAAGTTCCCACATGATCATACCCAGACTATAAATATCAGATTCTTTAGAAAATGCAGACCCTTTAAATATTTCTGGTGCAATATAAGGTACTACTCCATATATTTCATTATCCGAAGAGGTACCATTTGCATGTCGCGATAATCCTAGATCCCCGATTTTACAAGTTTCGTAATAAGATGGTAAATCTACCAATATATTACCACTATGTAAATCTCGATGTACAAAATTTGTCCGATGAATATTCTGAAGTCTTTTAAAATAAAAACAATTAATAAATCAGTATAATAAATTAATCATTTACTAATATATTTTTAAATTATAAATACCCAAGTGAAATATCATATAAGATTGATATTTTTTGTTCCCAATTAATTTCTGTAAATTTCTTTTGTAAATATTTATGTAAATCTCCTTCCGATGCATATTGCATAACTAACATGTAACCATCCCATTTGGGATCTTTTGTAAAACCAAAAGTTCTAATAATATTATAACTAAAACGATCATAACAATGATGATTCGACCTTAACTATAAATTTCAAGATTAAAATTAAATTGTTTTATAATATTAAAATAATAATAATAATAATAATAATAATAATAATAATAATATGAATTATTAAAAATATTTACCTCATTTAAAAAATATTTGTTAACATATTGAGGGTTTTTAAATCTTTTTAAAATGACAACTCTCGTATCATGCATATCTGCTTCATCATATTTTGAACAATCTAGCAAAGTTGCCTGATATACGATACTAAATCCTCCTTCTGTTATTTCTTTTACATTTGTAAATTGAGAATATGGTATATATTTCATAAATTTTCCTGATCCAATTTTATCACTTAAAGCATTATAACATATTTTATATGGAATGTAATATTTATCAATACATTTTAAGTTGTTAACAACTTTAGATATATTCAATTGATCATGTCTTATATTGAAAAGAAAATCATCTAAAACACTATTCCCACTATAAATATTAGTGAGATCTAAAATAATGGTTGATACTCTCTTGCATTTTTTACATTGAGATTGATTTGTAATTCCAAAAATAATATTTGTCGTTAGACAATATCTACATCCGATAAAAAATATGAAACAATTCTTACAATACTTTTGACAATCTGATGTGACTACTAATTTTTCATTACAATAACAAAAAGGTGTATTTTCCCACCATGGCAAACAAATCATTTCAATAATATTTTTATTAAAGGTCGATTCTATGCGTCCAAGATGAAATAGATAACAATCTGAACATAATTTAAATTCATCTATAATATCATCGTCTATTCCTTTATATAATAATTTTCCACATAGTTTACAACATTTTTCACTTTCGAACACGTTTTTGTATATAAAAGATTTCAATTGCCGATAAATATAAGTATTATATCCAATTATTTGTTTAAAACATAATATTGTCAAGCAATTTCTACAGCATTCTTGAATATTTTTTGGTACTTTCGTTCTATTTATTTCATGCTTACTACATTCTAATTCCTTTGTTAATAAATATACGTCCAAATATAAATTGTTATCGGTTATATTAGTTAAATAACACGATAAACATTTTTTGCAATATTTTTGATCATAAATAATCGTTTGTGTATATTCTTCTCCACAATCAATACAATTTTTATCATCCTTAATAAATGAAACAAAAAAAATCGGTACGGGGCTAGATTTTAATTTTGGAGTTGGGTCAAAAGAACTTTCATCTATTGTATTAACAAGTTTAATAAGTTCCATTTAAGTAAAATAAATAATTTATTATTTTTAACAAAATCAAAAATTAAATTGTATCAATTTAAATATTATGCAAACTTCAGATAAAAAAAATTAGCTGATCACGGTAATTACTGTATCTGGTATGTAATTGTAATTGTCCCCTGATCGCCACCATTTATGGGTAATAAATTACGCCATATTCCGATTTACGGAAGATTAATTTTTAGATCGAAGGTTCTGGTATGTTCTACGAATATCGAGAATTAATATTTTTTAGTAAAGATTTTTTTTTTTATATAACAGATAATAGATTTTTTTATAATTAATTACAAACAAGCACGGATATTAATTTTTAGTAAAATTAAAAAAAAAATAAAATAAAGTAATTCTTTATCTACACAAAAAAATTATTATGCAATATCAATGACTAAAAAACGGTTGTTTAGTTACGTTTTTTTTAAAATCAATAAAAATTATTTTTTTTTAAAATAAAAATTTTTATGTTTAAAATCAAATAATTAGTTAAAAATTATATTATAAAATATTGGTCACCCCGTATATTGCACAGGTATTGCATCATTGCACGTGACCCGCTAATTTACGTCTTTCACAAATAAAAATAAAAAAAAATAATAATATGGAAAAAATTTTGAAAAAGTGTTAATTTTTTGCAACTTCTAATAATGTCAACCATCTATCACAATCATCCTTTTGGATTATGCCCTATAAAAAAATTTTTCTAGTTTTCATTCTGAAGAAAAGTAGGCACATGATCATTTTTCTGAAAAATTTTTATATAATTCATGGAAGTGTTGGAGGTAGTGAAAACACTCCAATATTTTTTAATAAACCTATTAAATATTCAAATAAAAAGTAAAATAATAAATATATTTTAATGATAAATAGTAAATATCACATGGTTTATTTATTAGCCAATTAGAATTGTTTAACTTTTACGTAATTAATGCATAGCGATTTACGGTAAAACCGATTATCGTTTAAAACCAAATATTGATTTAACTGATTAATCATAATTATTTTCGTATTGATGGACTTATTTCTTTGTTACGATGAGTAAATACTAAGGTTATTCTCCCTTAGTATCAAAATACAATGTGTTGCAAAAATAATGAGTTATGTCAAGTGACTAAAATTTTATTTCTATAATATTACTTTATTAAATATCAAAATTTTATCATTATTAATAAATTTTAATGTGTAAAAATTTAATTGAAATACTTATTGCATTGCAACAGGGTAAATCACATTTGGTTTAAAATAAAGTTGAATTTTTAAAGATAAAAGCTGGTCAATTATTTCTGGACAAGAATATATAATTAATCTTCATGATGTAATGTTTGTACTGACTAAATAAAGTTTATATGACAAGTATTTGATGATTAAAAATAAATCATATTATTATAGTAATGATTCATATTTAAAACAATTAATATAATATATATTTATATATAAGATAATTTTTTTTCAGATATAACTTTTTTTTCAACTCTGAACCTTTAATTTTTTATTAAAAAAAAAATGACTAATCCTCAAATCCTTGCTGATAATTATAAGAAAATATTAATCATTTTAAATAATATAATCAAGAATGAAGACAACAATTCACTTATAGATTATCCTGTTCTTATTGGCTCACGCGCTGCAAAATGGCATATTATTTCTTTTCGTGAACCTAATGATTGGGATTTGATGGCAACTCCTTTACAAACAACTTTATTTATTAATAAAGTTAAAGAATCTAATGCTACTTTTAAATATATAAAATTAATTTATTATCCAGGAGGTGGACTAAAACTTGCTGGAAAGTATATTGATCAATATACAGCAGATAAAAAACTTATTAGCTTTGATATTGAACTTGTCTCCGAGAAAGTGGATCTCAGAAACATGAAATCCATCTTTGAATATAATTCTGAAGATAATGAGAAAGTTGATGATATGCAAGATGATAATGAATTCAATTTTGACATTTTTGAAGATAATTATAAAAAATCTAATGCTGAAGATTCTGAAGATAATATGAAAGATGATGATATGCAAGATGACGATATGCAAGATGATGATGAAATCAATGAAATTGAATTTGAAAGGTTTAATGATGTTCACCCAAAAATGAGTGCTCTAATGATTTTAGAATTATGTCGTAATATTGAAGATAAAATAATGCTTCCATTATTGTCAAATTTCTTATGTATTATTGCTCCATTGAAAATTCTTGAAGCTTTGAAAACATCTCAAATTTATTGGCCAGCAGATTTTCATAAAAATATTTCAGATTTACATTTGTTGAGAATTTTATTAGATTATAATAAAGATAAAGTTTCAATAATTCAACCACTATATAGTCCACAACGTGATGAGTTAATTGAACTTATATTAGAAACTCGTATTAAAGAAACTGAAATTATACAAGGTAAATCAGATGCATATATCAACTTAAATATGTCCAATAATGATTTCTTGGAATATGAAGATAATCTTTTTGTACAACAATGTATTTCCCATGAGGATTTATATGAACTTGTAAAATATGGTGATCATCCAATTTATCAAGGTTTAAGGGATGGCCAGGTAATTACATAAAGGAAAATAATGATTATGTATTTTAATTAAAATTTCATTTAAATACTAATTGTTTAATTAAATAATTATAATATAGTCTAAAGCATTGATAAAAAAATCCCTTTTTGAAAAACTTGACTATCAAACAAAAATTAATTGTATAAAAGAAGTAGCAATGGTTATTGCACTTGAAAGATATCTTATTCCAATGATCTCCAAAGATCAAGAAAATTCTTATAAATTGGCACTTGTTAGGATCTGTACTAAATTAACCAAAGGCTGGTTTCATCAATTTGCAATTGATAATTATCCTCGACTTTCAAACCTTGATAAAGATATATTATCAATTGCTCATAATATAATTGAGAAATGAAGATGAAGACAGGTATGTGTTCTAATTTATCAAGAATAATTATATTATTTATTTCTTACTTAGCATTTAACAATTACTTAATTTTTTAAGTGATGAAGACAAAGATGAAGATGACAGGTATGCGTTCTAATTTATCAAGAATAATTATATTATTTTTAAAATAAATTGATGCTAATCACAAATCACATTTATTTCAGTGATTCGTTTGACATTGATAATGTGGATATTTCATTTGAAGATCCATTGGAAATTCATCCTTATCAGAGTCGCAGTGGCAAATTTTCAAAACTTGTCTCTAAGCATACATTTGTACTTGGAATTGGTGCAAGTGCTTCCTGGAACCGCTGGAGTGTTGATGAAGATATTTGGGAACCAATAAATATTAAAGTTAAATCAGCTGATTATGTTGCTAGTTTACTTGAAATCCCTGATATTACTGGTGATTTATTATTTAAATATGTTTTGGATTGTTTGAAACCAACTTTAATATGTGATGGAGATACACCACTTAAACATTGGGTTAATAAGTTGAAAAGTAATGGAACTATTCCAATTGAACCAAATCAACATCCTTGGTATTATGCTTGGAATTATAAATTGAATAGAAAATCTATCAATATATAATATAGAATACATGTTTAATATGAAAATTATTTTCCATCTCTTACTAGTTCCTCATTATTGTTTTTTGAGATGGTGAAAAAAGTCCTTGAATAACTGGAATTAATTTTAATGCGTTTTCTTATTTTTGATTGATTAAATCAATAAAAATTATGTTTAATTACATTTTTTTTTTTAAAATAAAAATTTTAATGTTTAAAATCAAATAATTAGTAAAAATTTATATTCTTGATAAATTAAATAATAAAAGTTATTTATTATGTTTTCTATAAGAACTTTATTCCGTTTTTTTATTCCATGTTATTTCCATAAATGTATCATACTCACGGGATTTAGTCGGAAATTAGTATTTAATTTGGTTGCTTATATGACTTATGATGATTATTTTGGCCCCCCAAAAAAAAGTACAATCGCCGTTGCAATCTTCAAAATAGCAATTCGAATTTCAAATTCGCGCAACATTAAACATCTTTGACCAATCATAATTTAATTTTGATCACGTGACAAAGAACGAAAAATTCTTTAAAAATATAAAAGCAAATAACTACTACATTTCTTCTATTTAAAAATTAAAATCTAGATACTTACAAGATGTTAAAATTAGTTTATTTATCTTATTGATTAAATTTTAATAAAATATTAAAACATCACACTTAATTGGAATAAAAATAAAGTATTTATTTTAAAAGTTAAAGACTTAAAACTTCAGCTCATAAAACTTTAAACTAAAGGAAACTAGAGTACTTACATTTTCTTGTTGTAAAGGAATTAACTATGAACCTTACAAAGAGTTCGAAAGAGATCGTGAAAATTTGTGGAAATTCGTTTAGTAAGAGATAAATTCGAAGGAATAAAACTGCTTTACACTTACAAAACTTAGACTTTAGTAAATCGAGGACTTATATTTTGTAACTGTAAAGAAATTCGCAGTGTTTTTTAAGAAAGTTCGCAAAAATTCGAAAAATTTGAGAATTTTTATTACGACACCACATGATTAAAGGTCGCACCATTTTGAAAACGGCGATCAATTATTTATAAAAATTATCAAAATATTAATGTTATAGAGAAAATAAAATACAATTGTAACAAAATAAAATAATAAAACGGGAAAAAAGAAAATAGGAGGAGGAAAAAAAACGAAAAGTAAAGTAAAATAACATACCATCAATAACGAAGAAATCTTCCTCGGTTAGCGAACGCTAACGTCCGTATCAATCAATAAGCCACATGTTATTTTCACATACTTGTTTATGTACTATACAGTTTCCAGTTTATATATGATTATTAGATATGATATTTGATCATAATAAAACTCATCTAGTTATTTTGAGTATGTTATTTTTTAAAAGTCATCTGAATACTCTATTGATAATATCAAAAAAAAAAATACCTTTCTTGATAAAAGAATAAACTCTGGTGTTGCCTTAAAATAGTATAAAGTAGGGGTAATTTTCCAAATATTTTAAGTTCAAATAACTCTTTCCAAATTTTTTTTTTTACAATTCTTTACTTCTAAAAATTCTGTTACTTTTCTTCTTTTTCTTAAGATGCCTTTATCTCCATTACCTGAAGAGAATTTTAATAATATACTCTCCTTTCTTAATAGAAGTACTTTACATAAATGTCTATTTGTAAATAGATATTTTTGTAAACTTTCTATTCCTATAATTTGGAGAAATCCTTTTGGAAATTCATGTACTAATGGGTTGTTAATAAATACTTTACTAAAGTGTCTTAATGAAGATGAAATTTCTTCATTAATCCCTTACGGAATAAATATTAATCATCAGACTCCTCTATTTGAATATGAAACATTTGTAAGAAAATTTGATCATTGTTATTGTGTAATAAGAATACTAAGTTGGCTTCCTCCTATGGTTGATCAATACTTTATAATTCAAAAGTTGATTGATGTTATATATCATATGCTTATGAGAGCAAGATCAAACATGAAAGAATTTGTCATTTTCCTGGATCATGAAAGCTATAACCTACCAGATATTTCCAATGTTACGACTTATAGTTCAGGAATTGCAAATCTAAAATATTTAGAAGTGGAAATAATGTATGATATAAGATGGCAGAATACTATTAAATTTTTAAGCATATTGTCTAAAGTCTGTAATGGAATTGTTAAGTTTAAATTATGGATACTCCAAACAAATAAAGAAATTATTACACCAATTTTAGATATTATCAAATCACAACCTATTAATAATATGTCTACATAGTAATTGAAATGAGCTTTTCAAATAAGACAGATGGTACCATATTATGCTTTATTCTGTTAAGTATGTATAAAAATTCCTATTAAAATATATAACTGGACTGAATCATAATTTGAATATCAGCCGTTTATTTGTATATTTTTCCAAGTGTCTAAAAAATTCATTGTAAAATTTCAAATCAGACAAATAAATTGTTAGTATCATAATAATTCTAAGGTAGTAAGTTAGTATAACTGTCGAAACTAAAACAATTATTTTATTCCCTAAACTATAGAACCGTAATCAGGATTATTCGTTGAATATATGATATATATTTTCAAAATGGTTGAAATTGATATTGATCATGTAAGATGTTGGCAAAAACACGCAAGGATTTTTTGTGCTAAAAATCTTATTACGTCTGTAAAAATAGTATCACGTGATTTCCAACCATTTCCAACATCACAAAGCCGGATTTGTTGCCAGGTTACACATGATCTGCGCACATGATTCGGACGATTATTTTCGGTAATATTATTTATTGATTAAAAAAATTTTTGTAAAGCGTTCAACTACAAAATTTGTAGCACTCCCGTTGCAGTCTATATGTTAAAATAAAAATAAAAAAAATATTGATTAAAAAAAAGCTATTTTACCTGTGAAAGTATAGTTATACAAATTTATATTAACTAAATTCACGCTACCCTAGAATAAATTTTTATTTAGCAAGAAAATGTTATAAAGTTATTTTTATGCACTTTTAATATTATTATTTAATAAAATAAACTATTAAGATACTACATTTTACTTACTTTCGCTATAATAGATCATGTATTTTATTTGTAATATAATTAATGCTAAATAGTTTGATTACAAGTATGAAATATTATTAAACATTATGCTATGTCAAAAGAAGAGTGTCCTTTTTTCTGATTTAATATGTAAACCCACTTTTTTTCATTAGAAATGGAAATTACCTTCCATTTTTGATCTAAATTGTTTTTTTTTTCTTTTTTCGTAAGAATGAAGTTTTCTTGAAAAAATTCAAAAATGAAAATGGAAATCATTTTCCACTTTTTGATCTAACTCTTTTCGTGAGGATAAATTCACTTCACTTAATTGATAATAAAAATGGAAACTACTAACTCATCTTTTAATGTATTTGGTAAATAAGTTACAATTTTTTATTATACAAGTTTCCTTGGAACTATTTATTGATTATTCATTTCGATACAAAATTTTGTATAATAATTAGATTTCGGAAAAACAAACTTTAATTAGGTTAACATTTTTTAAATATGAATATTAAGTAAAATGATATATTTATTTAAAAAAAAAATTGTCAACGTGAGACGACTGAGACGAGTGAGACGTCAAAAT
Organism: Rhizophagus irregularis; assembly: GCF_026210795.1. Taxonomy (NCBI): domain Eukaryota; kingdom Fungi; phylum Glomeromycota; class Glomeromycetes; order Glomerales; family Glomeraceae; genus Rhizophagus; species Rhizophagus irregularis. Next base: position 2,099,450 of record NC_089430.1, on the reverse strand, counting down.
GATCGTACTACATGACGATCTAATACTTAACGAAAAACTTATCTATTTTTGATTGGCTATAATTAATTCTTTTTATTTTTTTAAATTATTTTATTTTTTATTTTTTAAATTAAAATAATCAAATTAATCAAATAAATAGTATATTTAATTAATAAGTATGAAAAATTTGTTACTAAGAAACGTAAGAAACGCTAGAATTTCTATACTATAAAATAATCCGATAGTATTTGATAATTATTTAAATGTTTTTATATTGAAATAAATTAAGTTTAATTCGTTATTTTAATATTATTACAGTATTAATAAATTTATTCATTATTAAAAAATTTTTTAATTAATTAAATCAATTACATAATAATTAAGATTTCTGCTAGTTATTACATTTACATTTAATATTACATTAAAATTAAAACTATCAAAAAAGAAAAATATGTAAATATAAAAAAAAATTTCAAAAATTTTTTATTTTATTTTATTTATATTTTATTTTTTTTTTTTTGAAAAAAAATCAATTTTTTTTAAATTTTGAAAAAGTAAAAAAAAAACCAAATTTTATTTATTTGGAATAAAAATTGACGTAGCAAACTTCAAACTAAAAAATCGAATAATAAGAAATCAAATTCCTTTTATATACATATCATTATAAAAAAAAATTCAAAAAATTCTTTCTAATCTAAAAAGGAAAACTATATCGAATATCAAATTGCCTTTTATATATTTACATATATAAAATCAAAAAATCGCCTTTTTTTTTATTTTAAAAATTAAAAACTAATTATTTATTTATAATTATAAACTAATAATAATTATAATAAACTAAAAAGAAAAAGAAATCAATTATATAAAACATAGCTGCTGTATGTTCTTTGTCTTGATATCTAATTAAGTTGAATAGATTCTCTAAAAGGAATTTATAAAATAATTGACTCCGGGATAAGAAGAATCAAATTTCCCTTTATAAATTTGTTTTATTATTACTATTAAAAAAATTAAGTTTTGTCGTAAAAAATTAACTAAACGAAAACTAGTATCACTTCTATTTCTTATTTTAAAATAAAATATCGAAAATCCAAAAATTCAAAATTTAAAAAACCGAAGTACAAATTTATGTGACGTCTTATTGTATTGAAAATTCGTTTCGTAGTAAACTCTCCGCATAATAGAAATTTTTTTTCATTCTTTGATTCTACGTTATTTCGTTATTTGTGAATGAGTATGATTATATAATGCTCTATCGAAGAAATTTATTTACACCAAGAAATTTCTGCGGAACGCCAATGTAAATCTAAGCCTTATATTTGTCATACAATATTCTATTTTTACCTTTTCCCCTTTTTTAGTAAACTTTCTTGTCTATCGTAATACCATCATTATAATAATGATTTTCATTGTTCTATAAATAGCATTTTAATACTCCGAAAAATAAGAAAAAAAAAGTATATATAGAGCGATGGAATTCAAAGAGGTTTTTTCCAACAAGCAATTCATTAAAATAGATAAATAGATTCACATATAAAATCTCATATATTTTTCATCATACATTATAATTACTTTGCATTTTTTTGCATTTTCTTCACATACAAACATAACTTAGAAAGCATAATCATTATAATCATTAGTAATTTTTTTCAATATATAAAAATAGACAAATAGCAAATAGCATCAATAAAATTACTAAAATGTCATTAGATTCTCAATCAAAAATTTTTACAAAATCAAATCTGATCTATATACCATTGTCAATAACAATCGCTCATACATTAAATTTCATCATTAATTCACCTTTATCAACATGGAAAGAATTTCCACCAAAATTACCTAATTCAGTTTATTCTTCAGTATTTTTTACCCCAATATTATTATTTATATCGCTTACATTCGAACCAATTCAAACAAGGAAACGTTTTTACACATTATTATCCTTAGCACTTTTAGTTATTTCAATTCCAATAAGTTACCGTGAAAAAGGTTATCCTACTTCACTTCAAAATAATTTTGTAGCTATTACTATGTTTTTGGGTGTAAAAATGTTATTATTCTTAAAATTTAATAGACTGTATTTAGATCAAAAAAATTTGGATCAAAAGAAAGAATTTAAATCATACATCTCAACATTATTCAATTGGCGTTTTAATTCTTATATAATTCCTCCCGTATCAAAAAATTCAAATGAAAAAGAAAATCCCTTGATTATTAAATCACCCACAACTTCACAAATTAACAAAAAATTAATCAATCGTTCATTAATTTTCATTGCAAAATACTTAATTTTTGAATTTTGTATTTTTACACTTTTAATTTCAGCCAATTACAAAACAGAAATTCCAAAAAAAGCTTATCAAATTCGTTTAATAGAATTTTTTACTAGTGGAATTCCTCCTTTTACAATTTCTTCATTAAGATTATATTTGAATTTCCTTGGAGTAATATATTTATGGCTTTCATTAAATTATGATATTATTACTATCATTGCTGCGATCGTCCTTCGTTTCATCTTTCATTTCACATCAGAGAAAAATGATCGCAAATCTATTTTAATTCAATATGGTATCCTTACTCCTTCTGTTTATGTTTCTATAAAAGAATGGCTTATTACATTCCTATTTAACACTAAACATTTATTTAGTGTACCATTTATTTCATCAAGTCCTCGTGATTTTTGGTCTACTCGTTGGCAATTATTGCTTAATGAAAGTTTTAAAGAATTAGGTTATTTACCTGTTAAAAATTTATTTATACCAATATTTTCAAGGAAAATTTCAAATATTATGGGTGTATTAGGTGCTTTTGGTGTTAGTGCTTTATTACATGAATATATTATAATTGCAAATTTTAATATTTGGACAGGTGAACAATTCTTTTTCTTTATGGCTCATGGTGTAATATTTATCTTATGGGAAGCTATATTTAATAGTAAAAATAAGGATATGATTATTGAAAAATTTTTAAAATGGTTTTTATTATTAATTATTAATTTGATATTACTTCCTGCACTTGTTGAACCTTCAATAAGAAATATTAATTTTTCTGATATTTCAACTATTTCAAAACATTTTCTTAAAGATTATATGTAATTTTTAAAATTATTTTTCTTTTTACAAATATTTGTAATTCATTCCTTTTTTTTTTCTAAAAAAAAAATAAATAAAATTTATTACGGGTTTGATATAAACCGTTAACGTGATATACCTTGAAATTTGATTGGTCAATTTTAATGATAAATTTATGTTTAAAAAAAATCATTTTTCTTATAGATTGAGAATATTTATAATTTTCGAATTTTATTCATCATTGAATTTTTTAATAAGAACATATAAAATAATAATAAAATGAATCCCGATCATGAAAACCCATGATAATGATGGAAAGAATCACAAAAAAAAGATCATCATAAAAAAAAGAAAAGCGTAAAAAAAAGCAAAAAAAATGAAACCTATCTATTGTTCCAAACAATCCTATCTTAAATTATCCTAAAAAGAAAAATAAATAATGTAGTGAAGAAAATAACGTATTTTAATAGACACGTGATAGAGTGGATTGCGTAAACAACGCTCGATTATAAAAAATATCAATAAAATCCAGTGATGTTAAATGACATTGTCATTTGACCAAATTTCAAATGACCTTAAATGACATTGAAATGATATAAGAAATTATGTCATTTAAAAAAAATGTCATTTGCAAATGACAAATGACAAAATGACATATGTCATTTCTAAGTGACAATATCATTTATGATTGTCATTATGATGATTAATCTATTTAGTGGCACATTTCATAATAACTTGTTGATCGAAACTCCAAAAAGCATAACTTAAAATTGATGATATCCAAAAATGGAATGACAAGTGTGTGATATTTATTTAATCTGGAAATTTAACAATTTATTATTATTTGTTTGTTAAATCTAAGATTTATCGATCTTTTTTGTGATTCTCGCGTTTCGTCATTATTTTTCATAACAAATTTCTTATTTCAATATATACGAGTTTGTATAAAATTAAAATGAAAGAAAAGCATAATTTTCGTGAATTTTTTTATTTATGTACACCAGATAATCCTAAAGCAAATAAAAAAGCAGTGTGTTTTTCTTGTATAAGAAAACATACTTTACCTATTGCTATTTCTAAACCTGAATGTTTCGTATCTAATAAAGCATTATTATGCCGTAATCATCTGAAAAAATGTGAAAATTTTGCTCATGAATATCATGAGAGTGAAAGAGAAGAAATTTTATCACGTAAAGTACCTGAAGATGAGAAAAAAAATAAAACACAAGCAATAATAAATGAAAGTGAGATGGAAACTGATAAATCTACAACTGCTGCACCATCTAATTCAATTATTAAACAATCAACCTTATCAGGATATGTATCCCGGCCATTTTCTAAGAAAGACATTCCTCATTTTGAAAATCTGGTATTACTAATGATGGTATCAAATGGTTTATCATTTACATTTCTGGAAAATAAAGAAACACAAGAAGTTTTTAGATTTATTGCTCCAGCATTGAAACTTCCAGGACGTCATGCCATCAGTAATCGTATTCTTTCTAAATCTGCAAACCAACTATCTATATCAATTGTAGAGCAGGCAAAAGGTGATGCAATTGGTGTTACTGCAGCTTTTGACGGCTGGACAAATGTTAAACAAGAACATCTTTTTGGGGTTGTACTTATTACTTCATCTGGTAAAACACTAATTTGGGGAGCTAAGGATATTAGTGATCAACGATCTAAAACTGAAGATGTTAAAATGTTAATTAAAAATTTGATGAATAATGCCGAATTGAAACAAATAAAAATCAATTGTTTTGTTTCTGATTCAGCTGGAGAATATGCTGCAGCAAGGTGAGTACAATTTTATATTATATATTTTATGGTATAGAATATTATTAATAAAATCTTAATTTTTTGCTTTTTTAGACGTCAATTAAGAGTAGAATATCCAAGTAAGGTATTTTTACCTTGTATGGCCCATCAGATGAATTTGGTTGTAGGAGATATTTTTAAAGAATCACTTCAATACAAGCAAGTATCAAAAAATGCAGTTCGTATTGTTAGTTATTTTCACTCCTCTCCTTATTTCACTGGATTGTTAAGAAATGAACAAACTTCATGCTATGGTCAAACAATAGCATTGATAACTCCAGGGGAAACACGCTGGAATAGTTACTACTTTTGTTTTCACAGTATTTTAAAAACAGAAGCAGCATTAAAGGTGAGAATTATAATTTTGGCAAGTTGCTCAATAAATCAATAAATAAAATTTTTATACCTGTTTTATTAATTTTTTTAGACTTTAATAACAAAATGCTCTCCTGAACGTATTGGAACTCCAAGTACTTCTCGAGCTGGAGTATCTCGTCAACGTTATAGAACTAATTCAAATAATGAAAACAAATGTCTCCCTTCAGACATAATTGAAATTATTAATGATCCAGAATTTTGGATCCAACTATTTGAACTTCAAAATTTATTATTACCAATATGCAGCGCATTAAATAAATTACAAAAGGATATTGCGCGCCTATATGAAATTGCACACTGCTTTGGTTGGATAATTAAAATATTTTCTTCTCACAAAAACGTAGAATTTGGTAATTGCATGATAGCAAGATTAGAATCACGCTGGGCACAGTGGGAACAGCCATTACTATTACTTTCAATTGTTCTTCATCCAAAATATCGAGTTTCAAAATTTAATTCTTCTGCTAAAAATATTTCTTATACACATTTTGGACAATGGCTTATATATTACTATCAAGCATGGTTTAATGAAACACCAAAAAGAATCCTTCGTGATTATTTATCATATCAACGTGAGCTTTTTCCTTTTAATTCTGAAACTTATAATCAGTTTGAAGAAAATATTATTGATTTCTGGGAATCTGCCAAAGGATTGGCACCTGAACTCTCAAAATTAGCTTTACATCTTTTTGGGATCTGCGTTAATGCAGCTTCAGTGGAACGTCTTTGGTCAAATATGGGTTTTTTACATTCAACCCGCCGAAATAAATTACATGTAAGTGTATTTTACCAAAATTTATATTATGCAAAATCACATTAACAAAAGATTATACATTTTTAATTTTGTAGCATAAGAAAGTTTTGGCTATGGCTCAATTGCGAAGTGATATATTATGTAAAAGAAAACGTGATGATATAGAAATTTCTGAACGACAATATAAACGATTACATATTGCTGAACCAATCCAAGAATACCAATCAGATGAAGAAGACACAAATGATAATGAGTTCACATTTAATGCTTTTAACGATAGTGATACTGAAGAACTAGAAGAAACTTCTGTTATTGATGAATGTAATGTTAATGATACCTTTGAAAAAACTAATAATAGTGATAATATTAATTCTGAACAATGGACTAAAATAATTGAAGATTGGATTAAAATGGTTAATGCAGAAATTAATATAAATAATACAGAAGTTATAGGCGAAGAAACATATGAATTTGAAATAGGTGGACAAAGTATTCATCCAGCAGATAATCCATTGGCTAAATGGAAGTTACTTGATTTGTTTAATGAGACTTTAGAAGCTCCAGTTAATATGTTTTAATAATAAATTGTGAATTTGTGATTAAGTAATTTTTACTTTTATTAAATAATACGCTATAATAAAGATTTATTATATTAAATAATTTTGGCCGGCATTACAGCTCACATGACATAATTTCAAATGACATAATATTGTCATTTACTCACTGAAATGACATAATGATACGTGACATGTCACTAATGTCATTTGTGTCATTTAATATCACTTCACAACACTGATAAAATCCGCAGTAATATATAAATAAAAAAAAAATAAAATTTTCATACAGAAAACTCAATTAGACCGTATCAATAATATTTATCAATTATCATTTAACCAAATTTAATTTCTGCTGGTTTAATATCTTGAAGCCTAGTCAAATTGTCAATTTGTAGATTTTTACATAGGGTAAACATGTTCTTAATTACTAATTTCATCAAGTAGGAATGGGACTGAATCCCAAATACAGGAACAATTATTTTGCGATTTATCGCCGTTTTCAAAATGATGTACGCAGTTAAATTTGAATAAAAAAAAGAAAGCCGAAAACCGAACAAAAACTGGACAATCACAAATAAACTGCGTACACTATTTTGAAAACGACGATAAATTCGTTCCTTAATGACCATTTTACTAAAATTGTTAACTAATTTCACAATAAGTAGCTAGTATTGATATTTATATATCGAGCATCAAAATTTGTTATATCAACTGTTTTTATTGTAATACCATGTATTCTTTGATATTGACAATAATTAGCGTTAGATGTAATTTTTATATTGCTTATATAAATTATGCTATGATTTAATTTTTTAAGTTCTCATATACCTTAAATATTTTCAGTATCATAATATTAGACAATGTCTGCTAAATATTTTTTTTTTTATTCATTAAACCATGTAATTATTGAAATTCAAATAATTTATTATAATAAGTACAGTAATAACATTAAAACTAATATCATAAAAGTATTAATAGATAATAACAACTATAATAATAATAATTAACTCTTTAATCCCGAATTACAAAAATTCTTAAAAGGGTTTTTTTTTTATTAACTGATTTTCTTATAATTCTTTTCTTTTGACCGAATCAATTTTAAAAGTTACCGTAATAGATTATTTTTTAAAATAAAAAGTTTTACAAAACCAGATACTGTAATAATTTTCATTGATAGAACGTATTGGTTAAAATATACTAATAATAAAGTTAACATCCAGAATTTCTTGATTATTTATTATATATAATTTTTTAAATTAATGCTTCTACGATGAAATCATTATTTATTCTTAATATTTTATTTTAAAAAAAAAAAATTCTTGATCGGAAAAATTTTTATTGATTAATTCACGTTTATTTAGTTTATCGCCGTCTTCAAAATAATATATTTGAATAAGAAAAAAAGAAAACCAAAACGTGGATGAAAACTGGATGAAGGTATATGGTATTCGAATATATAATCACAAACAAATCTGCCCACACCATTTTAAAAACGGAGATAATACTAATTAATAATCTTAATTTTTGAAAATTCGCAACTTATGGAAACTATGAATAAGTTTAGTAGATATTACAGTATACTCGTTACAACCTATAAATTATAATTTTCTTTTTTTCCTTAAAAATAAAAAAATAAAATATGTATGTCTTGAACGTTACCTTCAATAAAATTTCTTCACACTAGAGATTTTCTTGTAAAATTTATGAATGGTCCTTTCACTAACACAACATTGTCTTATTATTCATCATTCTGATTTTTGCCATAAAAAGCTTATACCTCTTATCCCGAATGAGCTTTCTTTGAATTTCAAAAAAAAAATAGCATTTAATTGTCGTTCTTATCATAAATGGAATCTTGTGTAACTATAGTACATCACATTTGATATTTGATAACGTGACGATCTTTACGGGATAATTATAAAAGAATTGTATAGCGTTAATTATTAAGAAAATATTTAACAAACAAATTATTCAATAAAAAAAATCATTATTAAAAATTTATTATTAATTTATGGAAAAGGAGTAGGAGGTGCAAAGAACTGAGGTAAATTATCTGTAATTAAAATTGTATAACATATAACTTGTAACGTATAATGTGTAATGTGTATACGCAATGTATTATAATATGTAATGTATCAAGCAAAATTGGAGAATTCTAAATTAGAATTTAATTTTACATACCCCATTTAATTCTCTATGCAAAGAACTCAAAGTACTTAAACAATTTGTAATAAATTAAACAGCATAAAATCATTTTGATGCTTGACTGCCCTATAAAAAATTTTTATCCGAATATTTCCATTATTTCTCCGTGTCTTCCGTAAAAATTCCGTGAAAATGATACATTCACGGATATCCGTGTTAGCGAGATGAAAATTTCCATAATTTAAGGCTATAAATTCCATTAAAATGATACATTCACGGAAAAAATATGGAAAGATAAAACACGGATCAGATTTTTTACAGGGCTGCTTCATTTGAAGCAATTCTGCTCCTTGCTCTTCTCTCCTTTTTCAGATTTCATTTGCCTGGCTTCTTGTTGATCCAACAGCCTTTGAATAGCATTATCTAAATTAGTTTTATTGTTTTTTAAGTTTTTTTCTATCTTGACTATCCTCTACTCCAATAATTTCTCATACTGCTTTTCTCTGAAATTCATTTTTAGGAAATGAAAAATAACTTCATTTATTCTTTATTATAATTTTAAATTTATTTGTAGAAGATATAGATTATGTATTACATGTTATCAAAAAACAATTAAAACAGAAAATGATTTTTTTCTAATTATTTCTTTATTTGCTAAATATAATGTTTATTTGTATGTAAAATATAATGTTTATCAACTAAATATAATTAATGCTGATTAACTAAATATAATTAATGTTTATTTACTAAATATAATTAATGTTCATTTACTAATAATTATAATGTTTATTTGCCAATTATAATGTAAATTATCCTTCATAACATCATCTACTGATTTATTTCTGATTCCTCATCAAATATTGCTTCAAAATCAATATTTGAATCCTCATAATATATAGATTCATCAGGTCGTTGGTCCAAAATATCTGAATTTGAATTATCCCTATTTAGTTCATTAAATTTATCTAATTTCATAGTATTTTCCATAATTAAATCACTATTAGTATTATCTTCATTCAAATTAATACTTTCATTATCTGAAACAGTATCATCATCATCATCATCAATGAAAAGATCATTGTTATTAATCATAGCTGCAGTAATTTCTTGTAATGCAGTTTCAAGCTCATTTTCATTTAAACCACTACTAGAAAATTTTAACTCTGTTTTTGCATTTGTGATGTAGTACAAGTGCATCTGGGCCATAGATTGAATTTGATCAATATCTAACCTAAAAAAGATAAAATTATTAATATAATATTGTATTATTATTATTATTATTAAAAAATTATATAACATCTTGTTCTCTGCTTTTCTATCATCCAATTTAATACTGAAAAGGCTCATTTGCATGCAGCTTAATGAGGAGTAATAGCAAATAACTTTAAAGCTAATTTCTGGATATAATTATTTGGCTGTTGACATGTTGACTACCAAAGTTCAGGTATATCATAATCATCAGTATATTCCATATCATAAGGCGGCTCACCATCACTATATGACCGAAGTAGTAATAATAAAATTCTGCAATTTTCTTTATTACCTTTGACCAAATTATTATAGCTGTTAATGGAATGTACTGTCTTGAAATTTCTTTTCTAATGTGAAAAATATGAATAATAAACATATCATATATAATTAGTAAAATTAAACAAAATAATAACCAACTTTACCCCTATGTTTTAATGAAAAAAAAAGTCAACAAGATATATATCAGTATCAAACTGTGCCCAACATTTATTAAATATATTAATACAATTTTTTTTTGAAATTCAGATCAAAGATAATTTAAATTAGTCTAATTGCAACTGCCATCTTGAATTAATTCCAAAAAAATTAAAGCCATATTACTTGAATTAGCTTCAACAGCTTGAATTGCTTTTTTAGCAGGTGCAAGAATTGCTTGAAGTTGTTCAATATTTTGAAAAAATTGGCGATTTTGAAGAATATTTTTATTGCAATTGCATTAATAACAATTTCAGGTTGAGTTTCAAGTAGGGATGGCAATGGTCAGTCATGGTCGGTTATCAGTTGGTCATAACCGGTTATGGGTCTTTGACCAATTGACCATTTTGGCTGACCATTTTTCTGACCATTTAACTGACTGTTTAACCATTTTTTTAGTGAATTTAATTAAGAAAAAACGTTAAAAAGTATTTTTTTTTGATTAAACCTGCTAACAAAAATGTTAACCAACTTTTTTTATTGATTAAGTTTATAAAAAAAGTGTTAAATGAATAGGTTTGATTAAATGGTCAGTTAACAATCATTTAAATGGTCAGTTAAACAGTCAGTCAAATGGTCAGTCAAAAATGGTCAGTTAAATGGTTGGTCAAAGCCTTTGACCAACCGATATTGGTCACAGTTATTAACCGGTCATGACCGGTTATGACCATAAACATTGCCATCCCTAGTTTCAAGAACCTAAATTATAATTAATTAAATAATTAATTAATTTTTAGTTTATTGTTAAATGTATCATTATTTGTTAACTTACATTCTTGAGATTATTTTCTAAACAGATAATTGAGTCAAAACAATCCCATGCAGTAGACCATCTTGTTTTTTACTGATATTTTAAGACCACCTCCTTTTGTTAAAGTTTGAATAATATTATTTTGAAGATATTTACTGCACAATATGATGTTTTAAAAAAAGTTACAATAGATTGGCATTTTTTAATATATTTTTTGCAAAACCCAATTTGATAATATCACTTGTTATTAGATTTAAATGGTGTGCCATGCAACGTATAGATAAAATATAAGGGTACTTTTCAGTAATTAATCTTCTTGCCATTTGCATAGCTGCCTCAGCATCTGATACTATAGCCACATTTTCTCTGGATCAATTGAAGTCAAAACCTTTTTAATATCAGTAGCATTAAAGGCTCCAATATCCCTATAAAAATTAATTGTCCGTAAAATGTAATAGTAAATAATTGATAAATAATGGTTATATAGATGTCTAATAATTAACCATTTTATATATGTATTTTAAATGTTAAATATACGGAAAAATGAGCCCATCCGTTTTATGTTTGTAATCTAAATGTAAATTATTTGCTTATTAAATGTACTATTCACTAGTAGTATACAGTCAAAGCTCGTTATAGTGAACTTTCCATTCCACTATGTAATTTTTTCCCTTTTTTTCACTATAACGAGATTTATTAAGAAAATTCACTATATCGAGAAAAATTAATTATAAGGAAAAAAAATCAATAGGTCACTATAACGCGATTTTACTTAATGTTCACTATAACGAGATTCACTATAACGAGCTTTGACTGTATATATAACCCATTCTATTATTCATCACCCGTATAGTCTACATCCTTATCTATCACGTTTTAATCTACACAATGGACAATGGTCTATAGCAAACGCATCAATGAATTCATGCACTTCCAACATATAAGTTACTTTATCAAGTTCGTAAGCAAGATGATATTCAACCTGTCCATAAAAAAATTAATAAATTAAATTTTTTTAAAATAAAATAGTTTCGAAGTGTTGTTCAAAATGAAACTTACCTATCCAACACCCAAGAACTGAAGCAAAATCTACAAAATAGAAAAAAAAAATTTATTAAATTTTTTTTTTAAAAATAATAAAGTTTCAAAGTGTTATTCGAAACTCACCTATCTAACACCAAGAACTGGAGCCAAAACCTACAAAATAGAAAAAAAGATTAATTAATTAAATTATTTTTTTTAAAAAAAATAGTTTCGAAGGGTTTATTTGAAACGAAACTCACCTATCCAATGCCCAAGAACCAGAGCTAAAACCTACAAAATAGAAAAAAATTGATAAATTAAATTATTTTTTTTTTAAAAAAAAAATAAAGTTTCAAAGTGTTGTTCGAAATGAAATTCACCTATCCAATACCCAAGAACCGAAGCGAAAACCTACAAAATAAAAAAAAATCATTCGAAACTCACCTATCTAACACCAAAAACTTGAGCCAAACCTACAAAAATAGAAAAAAAGATTAATTAAATTATTTTTTTTAAAAAAAATAGTTTTGAGTGTTATTCAAAACGAAACTCACCTATCCAATGTCCAAGAATCAGAGATGAAACCTACAAAATAGAAAAAAAAATTAATTAATTAAATTATTTTTTTTAAAAAAAAAAATGTTTCGAAGTGTTATTCGAAATGAAACTCACCTATCCAACACTCAAGAACCGCTAAAACCTACAAAATAAAAAAAGAAAAAAAAATAAATTTTTTTTTAATAAAAAAGTTTTGAGCAAAATCTTCGAAACTCACCTATCCAAAGTCTAAGAACCAAAGCCGAAACTTACGACTTACGAAATAGAAAAAAAACTAAAATTATTTTTTTTAAAAAAAATTACAAAGTTTCCAATTAAGTGTTATTCGAAACTCACCTATCTAACACCAAGAACTGAAGCTGAAACAAATAAAAGGAAAAAAAAATAAAAAATAAAAAATATTTCTTTTTTAATATAGAAGTTTCAAAGCGAAAGCTTTAAAAACATTTTTTTAAAGTTTCGAAGCGAAATGAAACTTTATCTAAAACCCGTATCAATTAAATAAAAAAAAGTTTAAAAAAGATTATCACATATATACGTGATAATCATTGTCGGCTATATTTACCCCAGTATCACTGACACTTTTATAATTAAAATTCCACCCCACGTGACCGGTGAAAATTTAAAGGGATGTGAAAAAAATAATTTTGTGAGGCAAAAAAAAAACTAAGTCCCTCAGATAAATATAAACAGTGAAAACGCGGTGGGGTGTAATGCCGGTGATGAATATTACAAAATCACGTGGGATGGAAAAAGTGTCAGTGATACTGGGGAAGATTGCCGGCTATACTTCGAAGCCAAAGTCACATGACCAAAATTTTTGTATTTCGTAGATCATCTTGTAAAAAGACAAATGTTGGAAAAGATAATAATTCAAGCAAACCTGTCAAAAAATGACAATATAAAAGGAAATAATAAAAGTCATAAATTTTACAATAGGAATTTACTATACGAAATTGACCTTATTATGTAATGATTGCATGTTTAAACATGTTATTTGAACATTATTTGTACGTTAAGTTAATGCTTGTTTATGTTTACAATACAACTTACGAATATTTAATATTATATCAAATAAAATTATGTTTAAATTATAAACAAATAATGATTTTTCGAATAATATATGGTCAAATAACATTTTTTTACATACATTTTATGGAAATTGTATTTTCATAGGGTATGAGAATTAGGGATGGCAATGGTTGGTCATGGTCAGTCATCGATCGGTCATAGCCGGTCAAGAACCTTTGACCAACTGACTGATTGTTGACTGACCGGTCTGACCGACCAGTTAACTGACCATTTGACTGACCGGTTAACCGATCCTGAAAATGTTTGCGAAATGTAATTTAATTGAAATACTTAATAAAAAACATTTTCGCAACGTTTTCTATTAAAATAATTAAAAAAATGTTTGCAAAACATTTTTTTTATTAAATTACGTTTTGCAAACATTTTTAGGATCAGTTAAATGGTCAGTCAAATGGTCGGTCAAACAGTCGGTCAGAGGTCTTTGACTGACCAATATTGGTTACAACTATGACCGGCCATAACTGGTTAATGACCGTGACCATTGCCATCCCTAATGAGAATATATTGATGTATTTTTCAAAGTATGAATATATTGCCTTTTACTTGGGGTAATTATTATAAATGCATAAATGGATCTTCCTAAAGGATCACACCATCCATCAACCGCTATAACAAAATTAAAATATTAATATATATATAATAATATTATTTAATTTGATATAACTTTAAATAAATTACCTAAAATTAAATTTTTTCATATTTGAGCCCTACTTTAATTTTATTTAAAACTGGTTTTGTCTCTAATTTTTGTAGAGTTGTGGAATTGTGGTGCAGTTTATCAGGTTATGCTGGACCATGATATGAAGTTCAGAACCCAAAATCTTTCATTGCAGAGCCAAATATTTAATTGCTTGTGGTATGACTAATGGTGAAGTTTTTATGTTTAATAATATGTTATATGAATATTATATGTACTATTTACTATATGCGAATAATTTATCAAAATAAAAACTTGCAGGACCTTTTTTCTTAAAAAAAATTCAATTTTTGTGATTATTTCACATTACATTTCTATGATCTTGTATTCCATCAAGTATACAAGAAAAATGCAATTAATCAATTCACGTATTCCATATTTGTGAACATATTCGTATCTTTGATATTTATACAAAATAGAAAAAAGTTACAAATAAATCATAAACTATCATTTTAACTAAAGTTGTACTAAAATCTTAATGTCAGCAGAATAACGTTTTTACTTTTTACCAAGACTACATTCCAATTGTGGATATGATATATGGACTACAGTATAATAAGGGGAGTGCCAAAAAATTACGCAATTTCCTGAGGGGAGGCTATTTTTTATGGCACGCCGGACTGGACAGATGTTTAAACGTAAAAGCTAAATCATTTGACGTTTAAGGTTAACTGCGAAATTCAAATGATTTGCTGTACCGACAAACTGTTTGATTTTATAGTTAAATTCTTTGCCAATACTGTCAAACAGTTTGGCGATATGAAAATAATTTTCCATATTTGGTTAAAATTCAAATGGTGCAATTTAAGTAATAATTTTCTTTTTAAAAGTCTCGTGAAATCCTATTTCCTTTATAGGAAATTTGTTTATAGATTTGCAAATACTTTGGAATCAATGGCAAATGCTTTGGGAATTAATGACAAATGCTTTGGAATTAATAACAAATGGTTTATATTTAACGCCAAATGCTTTGTATTCCAAAGTCAAATGATATGGTGTTAATGTCAAATGATTTAGCTTTTACGTTAAACATCTGTCCAGCCTGGCATGCCATAATTTTTAGTATTTAATTCCGACCAAATTACATAATAATTTTAGATTTCCTAAAATAGATAATGACAGGGGAGGGGAGGTCTCAAAACCTTAAACCCTAAATGATGTAATTTCTGGAAACTCCCCTAAGTTTTGCATCCAAATATGCAACGAATCTTATCTGCTAAAAATATGTGGACGTCATATTGCATGATGGTCCATTTTGGAAAAAATAATTTTTCTGGTGCTCCTTACCAGAAACATTTATGAATGAAATTAAAAAAGTTTAAATGAATGTACTTAATTAATAAAAATATAAATCCATGGTGTAAAAATTTTCCTTTTTTAAATTTTATGTAACCATATAAAGAAATTATTAAAATCAAAAAATAAAATGTATGAAAGAAAAAACTTTTTACTTGTATTTTTCATATTTTAAAAAGATTTACAGATGAAGAATTTTTCAAGTAACCTAATTAAATAATAAATATTATTAATTTTTTTTTTTTTATAAATACTGTATGATTAATAACATATTTTATTAATTTCGACCTCTCTAGTAATTACTTTACATATCAAATTATAAAAAAAATTATGGCGTGGAGCAATATTCGTGTTGTGGTTGGTTTAGGTATATATAGTTATAGCAATTAAAACATATTGATTTGAATTTTTTTTTTTTAGTATTAAATTAATTATTTTACATATTAAAACAATAGATTTCGGAACCACTTATTCGGTAAATGTAGTTTCATTATGTTATATTAGATTAGATGTGGCTATAAAATTAAATATTTATATATTTTTGATAGGGATTTTCTTATTATCATTGCGAGGAAAAAGATGTCGGATGTATCAAAGTAAATCATGAATGGCCTGGTGATGAACTGGGGGCATCGAGGACAAATACTGTACTTCAATACAAAGATGGCTTTGAGGAAGTTGAATTATGGGGTCGTCCAGCCTTATTTAAAAAACCAAATAAGAAAGGCAAAGATAATGAAACAAGACCAATAGAATTATTTAAATTATATTTAGGTAATTGTTTAGATAAGTATAAGCCAGTTTTGCCCGAACCATTAAATTATAAAAAAGTGATTACTGATTATCTTCATGAAATTGGAAAGGTAAACAAATTTTAATTAATTTAAATATAATATAATATACTATAATCACTAATTTTATTCGTTTTAATTAATAAAGCTAATCAAAAAAACTGTTGAATCGTACTGGATACATGTGAAGTTTATGGAAAATGTCCTTCTAATTGTTACTGTACCAGCTGAATATTCAAAAAGTGATAAGGCTATAATGAGAGAATGTATATTCAATGCTGGTTTGATAAGTGACATACATTCAGAAAAATTACAATTTGTAACTGAACGTAAGTTTAATTTTTATTATGTTTTTAATGATGAAATATTAACAGAATTATTCTTTAAAATAAATATAGCTGAAGCTGCAGCAATTTATTGTATGCATAGCAACCTAAAAAGACATGAACTTGCAAAACCCGGAAGTATGTTTAAAGTATTTATCAAACAATTTATATTAAAATACTAAATATTATTTCATTCTTTACTAATAAAGCAAACTTCATGGTTGTTGACTGTGGTGGTGGTACGGTAGATTTAACAACACGTAAATTATTGAAAGAATACCAATTAGGTGAAATCACTGTACGGGCAGGTGACTTTTGTGGAAGTACTTTTATTGATAAAGAATTTATAGAATTACTAAAGCGTGAAGTTGGAAATTCAGCCATAAATTCATTTATCAATGAGCATTATGGTCAATTGCATTATTTGGTTCAAAATTTTTGTCAAGATGTCAAGTTAAATTTCACAGGAGATAATCTAGATTGTAAATATGAGTTAGATCTTGAAGTATTAGCTCCTAAATTATTACCATATATTACTGGTTCGGAGAGAGATTCAATGCTTATAAAAGAATGGATGCTTGATCTTAATTATAAAACTGTTAAATCTTTGTTTGATCCTATTATTGATAGAATTATTAAAATGATTCATGTTCAATTAATTAATTCTCAGAAATGTTCAGCAATATTTTTAGTTGGAAGTTTCAGTCAATCAAAATATTTACAAAAAAGAGTTAAAGAAGAATTTAGTGACTTGGTAGAAAATGTCTCAATTCCGAACCAACCTATTGCGGCAGTTTTACGTGGTGCAGCAATATATGGAAAAAGTTTACAAGAATCAAAGAATATGAAAAATATGAATAATTTAAAATGTGTTATTGCAACTCGTGTATTAAAATATACATTTGGAATTAGAATATCTCCTTTATGGGAATATGGAGATCCAATAGATAGACGTAAAAGTGATGGAAGAATTCATAAATTTTATTGTATTGCAAAACGTAAATCTACAGTTACAATTGATCAAGAATTTAAAGTTGAAAACTTAATTCCTATTTATTCAGATCAAACAAGAATGAGTTTTGATATTTATTATACAAAAGAAGATACTATTTATTGTGATGATGATGAACCTGGCATGAAATTACTTGGAAAATTACTTACTGATCTTCCCGATGTAGAAATAGAAAATAAAAAACCATGCTCATTTTCTTTATCATTTAGTGATATGGAAATTAAAGCTAGAGTATTTAATCAAGTAAATGGGCAAAATTATTATACCAAATTTGAATTAAATGTATTAAATGAATTAGATGGTTCTTAGATTATTGAAATAATTTAATCAATTAAATTATTTGTTACCGTTAAAATATCTTATCAAAGTTATAGAATTTAGAGGTTGTTGTAATTTATACGTCATGTTTGTATTGGAATATTTAATTAATATTTGAATAAATTTACAATATTTTTTTTTGTTATAATGTTATATAATTAATAAAATTTACAGCAATTACCTTTTAATTACTGGCTGACGTCATTATAATTCCGTCCAGGCTAATACATAGAAAAATTATGTCACTTTCCCTGTAAAAAATCTGATCCGTGTTTTGTCTTGGAAATTTTCATCTCGCTAATCAGATATCCATGAATGTATCATTTTCACAGAATTTTTACAGAAGATACGGAGAAATAATGGATAAAAATTTTTTATGGGGTTTATATCATCGCAAAATGTGTTACCAATAAATATTGTCTGACTCTGCATGTTTTATGTATCTGATGACCATTTTATTCACCAGAATATCGATATTGGAAAACAGGCATTATTGATAAAAATAACAAATGAAATCAAATTAGAGTTAATGTTGTAATATTGCGTTAGTATAAATACTTTAGATGAACGAAACACTGGTGTGGTCTGTAGGAAATAGTATAGAAACGCCTATATATTATTGAATCATGTAATTGATTTTCTATGCAAATAAAACCACATTTAACAGTATAATTCTGATCGTGACATTTAAGATCCTCTGAAAATTTGAGAAATTCTCCATGTTTATGGAATCCTGGTCATGTAATGTCAAGGAAAATTCAATATATTTGTGGAATATTTATTTTAAAAAAAAAAAATTATAAAAATAGTAGCATCTTCCTACTCATTTGCCATGTAGCTGTTTAAACTTGATTATATTACAAAATTACCATGCAAAGTTGTTCCAATCACTATACGAGTTCATTATTGTTGTTTTTTCAAATATTGGAAAATGATACCGAGATTCTTGTAATAAGGACCAGAAATATATGTGATTAAAATAATAATGCAGTTTTTTCCTTTTGTTATAATTCCTACAGAAATTTTATTACCTTTTTTAGATACTGGCTGACGTTATCAAATTCTAGCCCCCAAAAAATGCGTTTTTTCTGCTATACCTTACCTATTTTTTATTTAACATGGCAATGGACTTTTCCGTAACAGCAAATGTAAATATTTACATATCAAAGAACAAATAAACTAATCAAATTAATGTAATTAAATTACTGTTTGCCACAGTTCACTAACTTACAATATTTACAATATGTCGTAAAAAAAATTACTCGTATCAGTTATATTGACCAAACAAGAAGGACAAAATTGTATTACGCAAGATACTATAAGTAACGTTTATTAAATAGGAAATTAATATGTCTGCTTAATATTAGCATTTTTCAGGATGCAGTAACTGACATGAGATTATGTAACCTGTGGATTATAATCACATCATAATTAAGGTACGCAATGTTTTATCTTGTCCTGAAATTTTACAAGGACAAAAGCCAATATTTATAGTTTCATTCTAATTATAATAAATAATAAGACAGAGGGTTAGGTTTGAAGTATTTTAAAATGCAGACTCTTTCGGTATCGACCCTTCAAAAAAAAAAAAGTTTCAGATTTTATCACTGAAAGATGAAGTTTTAACAGGACCCAGAAATATATATATAGGGGTCAGGTGATGAAAAAATTTTTTTACTATGAGCTGTACGCATTTTTCAGGGCCGGAATTTATGATAATGTCAGTCTGTTACTATATTAGGAAATAAAATTCTGACCGGAATTATCAAAAATTATCTAAAAAAGTAAAGATTTTCATGATTTTTTTTAGTTCAAAATACGCGAACTCAAACCTGACCCTTATATATATATTTGGGTCCTGTTTTAACTTCGAATTTTTGATTTCGCCTACATTTTAATAATATGAAAATAGAGACTGTATATAAGGCATAACATAAAATAGATTTAATGTTGGATTTTTTAACATATATATCTATGTGTATGGACAGTGCCCAGTACAATTATTGTACAAATGTACTTCTATATAAACTTTTTTTTTATTAATCAACCCATGGTATTAGTAAAAGTTGTTCCCCAGGCTGAATTTTACTTACTTTGAAAATTATTTAAATATGGTTAATTGTAATATTACTTACTTCCCAAAGTTCAAAGATGCATAGTAACATTAATAGATAAGTAGAATTCCAACACGTCTTAATGTTCAAAATAAAATTAATGTTTAAGATCGCATTGACAGAAAAATTGGTCACGATGCTGTAGTGACCCTTCGATCTCGACGAGTCTTGCTCTCTAGATGATCCTTTAAACTGGTGGAATTTGATTGATACTGACCCTCGACCGAACAGCCTCCCAAGGATTGCGCACCATTTATTAGCGATTTGTCCAGATCATATTTTACAATAAGCTTCCTCAACTAGTAAATAATACACAAGTGTAATAAATTTTATATTAGTAATAATAACTTTCATTATATTTAAAAAATCATTCTTTTTATGACATAAATTTAATACATTAATTAATTAAGCTTTTTTCATCATTAAAAATTTATTGGAAAAACTGAACTTTATATGAAATCAGAACTCTTAAATAATAATATATTCAAAACATGATCCGATGCTATTGTAAAAAAAAATAATGATTGAACTAGTAATAAAAATGATTTGTTTGATAAATTTCTATGAGTTATAATCACTTTTCATTATTCTTTATTAAAATAAAATGTTTTGATTTTCTACTATAAAACGTGATATATAGAATTGTATCTTTAAATTTTGAAAAAAAAATTGATATCATATTTTATATAATGAGATATAGTAAAAACTATTTATTGCAATTAATTTGAATCATGATTTTACTATGAATCACCACATTTATGTGAATTATTTATAGCGTCATGAACATTACAAAAAATTAAAAGTTATACCAATTCGTTTTGATAATCAGCTACTATTAAACAAACTCATCATTCATTCGTATAATCGATTAAAAAACAAAACCACGAAAGTTTAATCGTAATTTTATTTTCTTTTTTTATTTCGAATTTAATGATAATGAAATATCCGAGATTAAATTACTATTTACAGTCGCCACTGGTTATACCGAACCTGTATATACTGAAAACTCGTTATATTGAACAAGGTTCCCAGATCCGATTTTCTTATAATTAATTACATTGGTTATAAGTTATAACGAATTTTACAATAAAATGTGTACCGAACCCATCTTAACAGCATAATCCTATAACTAACAGTTACGTGACTAATAGTGTAACTTTATGATTTGCTTTGTTACACGAAGTTTAATTCTGGCCGGAATTACATATTTGGCCCGAATTACCAAGGCGAGATTTTACGTTATAAATTTAATAATGAAATTTGAATATAATTAAGTAGATTAATCACTAGATTTATAAGTTTCTAACCATAAAAAAATTTTTTATTGATTGCGTACATCAATCAAACAAATTAAACAAATTAATTAAAATTTATCCTTTATTTAATTCACTATTGGCTAATAACTTAATTTTTTCTTCTTGCATTTTTTTACCAATTATATATGGGGACCCGTACAGCAAAAGCTGGGGATAATTTCTTTTTTTTTCAGGGCTGGAATTATTATAGTGTTAAAAGGAAAGATCTACACAGTTATACCAAATTTATATATATTTCTTGGTCCTAAAGTAAAGTAAATCTCTCAAGCTTGAATAATGCCCCTATGAGACACTTTTATTTTACGAACAATATCAAAAGTTTATGAATTCAATAAATATTTTGATTTGTATATCTAATGAGAAAAATAATTGGTAATAGCCCGGGTATACTCGGGTCACCACTGATAAGTGATAAACGGGTAAAAAATGGTAATACCCGTGGGTAACACCTTTTTTTGTTTGGGTATGATCCAGTTTTATCCTAATATAGAATGGTTAGCACGTAATCCGATGACGATATTAATTTATAATCTAATCTCCAACCCATGTACCCATATATATCCCTTGCACAGCGCCCAATTTTCTATATTTTTCCAAAAATTTGTAGGACAATTAAGAATGACCGAAAGTTACTCAAGGGGAATTGCGGTATTTGAACCATGATACAATTATCTCATTTAACGACCATTAAGGTAAGTGCAACATTAATAAACGTCATAAATTTAATTAATCCGATTCATACTATTTATTAATTAAATAATAAAAGTAAAATTACTAATTTGTAAAAAAACTCCTTGACGCGGTATAAGCCGAAATGAAAAATGGAAGGTACCGTAAAAAATAAATCTTAATTTCATAATGATACAATTCATAGAATAATAAAATTCCTAATTAAATAAAATCTTAAATAAATAAAAACATATTAATAAAATTAGAGATGCTGACGTCAGCATAATTTGTATTAGTTGTATAAATCCCATTAATTGATAGATTCAGAGTTTAAATTATTATCCATTTTAACCTGTTTTACTAATTTTTTTTTTTTGTATTAGAATAGTAACGTAAAAAACACATAAACTGGACTTAATTATACAATTATAATTACCATTACACTGAACTTCGGATGTTAATTCTTCAATATTACGTTTTCTTGAAGAATTCAGTGAACTCGATGTTTTACTAAATAATATATTGCGTTTAAATTTGTGAATTAAATTCATGTAATATAAAAATTCATACAAGTACCTTTGAATATGATTTATATCAAGCAAGTATTCTTTTGTAACATATTCTAATAAACAAATAATGAAAAATGTTAATTAACATTAATCATTAAAAATATTTTTGAATTAAAGTACCTTTATTGCTTCCAATCGATGGTTGCAACTTATCACCTAATAGAATAAAAGTATTAAAGCATTAATTAATTAAATGAAAAATATATAGTAAACTATGATAATATATAAGTACTTTTTGATAGTGAATTAATGAATGATGATTTAGAAATAAAAGACCTTAAAGGTCTACTCGTATAAATTGCTTTTGCATGCAAACTTTCATTAAATTCAGGACTAATTTTCTTTGATTTTATTAATTCTTCTCTGGTTTTCTCGGCTTGCTTAAATTGACCACTAATAACATCATCCTTAAATGAATTAAATGACCAAGAATAAATAGTTTCGCAAATCTCTTTTATGGAAAGCCTTTTTGAAGGATCAGGATCCCAGCAACGTTCCATTAAATTAGCATAACATTCTGGTGTATCACATGTAATTTTAGGTCGTTCCCCATCAATAATTTTATAAATAAGGTTAATGTTATGTTCAATATAAGCAAAAGGTTTACACCCTGTTGTTAGTTCCCACATGATCATACCCATACTATAAATATCGGATTCTTTTGAAAAAGCAAAACCCCTAAATATTTCTGGTGCAATATAAGGTATAACACCATAAATTTCGTTATTAATTGAAGTATTTTTTGCAGGTTGGGATAACCCTAAATCACCAATTTGCCATTTTCCAATAGTTTCTATTTCACATAATATATTGCCACTATGAAAATCTCGGTGTATAAAATCATTTTCGTGAATAGATTTAAGTCTAAATTAAAAAAAATATTGATAACATATTAATTATGGATAACTTATAATGCCAGTAGAATTTTATTACCTTTTTTAGAAAACACTGGCATTATCGTAATTCTGGCCCTGAAAAATAATAATATTAAAAAAATATAAGTACCCCTCTGTAATTTGCCATAAAATATATAATTTCTTATCCCACGTAATATCATTAAAATTTTTCCGTAAATAATTATGTAAGTCTCCTCCTGATGCATAATTCATTATAATCATATATTCTTTTGTTTTTGGATCTTTTGTAATACCATAGTACTTAATTATACGATTATTATAACACTGATGAAGTGAATTTAACTAAAAAAAAAAAAATTAATGTTAAAATAAATTTGATAAATTTGATAAGTGACAAGTAAAATAAATTATAGAATATGACATGCCTCATTCAAAAAATCATTGCTTATATCTTGTATATTTAGAAACTTTTTAATGGCAACAAGCTTATTTTTGTTTCTAATACTTAAAAAATCATCATGTTTGTATTTACTACCGTCTAACAACGTTGCTTTATAAACAATACCAAATCCTCCTTCTGCTATTTTTTCAAGATTTTTAATTTGAGAATATGGAATCCATCTCATTATTTGTGTATTCTTAAGATTATTTTCAATAAAATTGTATATATCTAATGGGTTATCGTAATTTTTATTATTTATATAATCTGCAATTTTACTATTATTTTTATTATTTGATCTTGTAGAAATAAGGAATTTCTCAATATCAATATTTTCACTATTGATATTATCAAAATCAATATTTATGGAAATTTCCGATGTTCTTTCACATATTTTGCATTGAGATTTATTTGTAATTCCAAAAATAATATTGGTTGTCAAACAATACCTACATCCAATATAAATTAGATAACAAAAAGAGCATATTTTTTGACAATCTGATATAAACATTAAGTCCAATTTGCATATCATACATTGACTATTAGCATCCCACCATAGTAAATAAATAATTTGGATAGGCTTTTTAGTCAATGATGATTCAATCAAATCAGTAGTAATTATATAGCAATTTTTACATAGTTTAAAATTAATTTGATCATTCTGCCGATAAATTATTGATTTCTTACATAATTTACAATAACTTTCATTTTCAATTATAATATTATAATTATTTTGTTCTTTAATATCAATAGGATGGAACGAATAATTTGTAACAACTTGTTCAAAATATGAGAATTCATTAAACCATTCTTGGATATTATCCGAACGAATATTCTCGCAGTTTGCATTTGTATATACGTTATATACGTTCAAATACTCATTAATTATATTAATCATAGGTTTGTCATATTTAGTTATTTCCTTAATATACTTAAAAAAGCATTTCTCACAATATTTTTGTTTAAATAATATTGTCTTGGAATAATTTGTTTTACAATAATTACAATGATTTTCGTTATTATTAAAAGGAAGGAAATAAATTATTATAGGACTAGATTTTAATCGTTTTAATCTTGGGGTTGGATCCATTTTTTGCTTAAGGTTGAAAGCACACCTTATAAATAATGAAAAAGCTCATCTTATAATGAAAAGCTCAGAATTCGGAATGTCGATCATTTGGCCAATCGACATTTCCAGATCATCGAGCCCGTATGGACCTGATTGATATATTTTTTATTTAAAACCACTTTGTTCGCCAAACTTAGTTATTTGGATTAAAAATTTATTAAACTGTAATTAGTAAATACCGGAAAACATAAATTTTTTTTTTTAGTAGAATTAGCCTTTCCGTATTAATGATTTTGTATTACATTGTACAATTTTATTTGTTTTACAGATTAGTATAATTATTAAGCACATTTATCGATTAATTACATAATTCTGATATAATTTGGATCTCGTTCATCCCTTCTTTAATTAATTGAGTAAAATAATTCATTTTTAATTAATTAAATTAATTAATTTTTTTATTATTATTCAAATGAGAGAATAAGGAGGGATGTTATTTATAATTTCCCCTAATTAATTTTATTATAGGAAATGTCCACCGAGTCACCGAGATAACAGTATTTGGATTACAGCTGATTTCATAATGTACCGGACACTTTAACAAATTTTAAAGAACTCGGAAATATTCGGTAAAGCTTGATATAAAATAAAATACGCTAATTTTGGAGTACTATTCCGAGAATGGTGGTATTTATTTGAGCTATTTTCAAGTGTCATACATTATGAAAATCAGCTGACAACCGGCTAAATAATTTACCGAAAGATTGAGGTGATTGGCTATTAGTAATCGTGTAACATCTAGAAACGATAAAACAATCAATATCTATATTTATACAGTATTTTAAAATGATCTACTTATGCCATTATAAAACACGATATATTTTTAAATTACTTCATAAATGTTATACAGTTAGAATCACTATATAAAATACCAATAATCTTCCGAGATTGTCCAAAGTATGTGGAATAAAAACTAACAGCTAGACATGTAAAAATTTTTATAAAAAAAAGAAACATCTATAATAAATCTTTAAAACCAATAAAAAATTTTATTCGTTATTTCTGTAAAAACTCCGTAAAAATAAGCCTTTCCCGGATCTATTCACGGAAAATTTAAATAATTCGATAAAATCCGTTGATACATTGTTATTAATTCCGGAAATATGAGCCTTTTACGGAAAAAGATGGAATATAAAAAACGGACCGACTTTTTTTACAGGAAAATATTTGTGTTCACATTTACTAAAAGCAATTAAACATCCGTGAATAAATTTTCATACGAAGTTTTCTCAAAAAAAATAAAGTTCAGAATTGTGAGTATTTAGCCATATAAATTCTATCCAGTTTAACATATCGGCGAATTTGCGTAATCACATGTCATTTGACTATAATAAATTTATTTAATATTATCGGTACAACTACATATGACCATAAAATAGTTTAATTTTAGATATCGATATACAATATACTGCATATTATTTATAATAAGTAATATTACAATTATTAAAAGTATTCCTTGTAAAAATTTTTTAAGAGAGTCTTATTAAAATAAAATAAACTTTATATAGAATGGTCAGGTCGTACGATAATTTGGGTTAGCCAATGGACCGCTGGTACACGTGATCAAATGCCAATCAGTCAATTATAAATAAATTACATGTGAAACTAAGTGATATTGTAATATATTAGTAATTTCCGTTCTTCAATCATATAATCAAATAATGATTACCTCTGAAATAGGAATATAGGACCCGGAAAAGTCTCATGTCTGAGGTAATCTAGATCTTTCCTTCGATGGATATTTTGATAATTTTAGTCGGGAAATTATTTCCTTTTTTAGATATTGGCTGACATTATTATAATTCCGGCCCTGAAAGAGCTAATAGTAAATTTTTTTTTTTGTTGCACATTGCATCCTATATGAGACTTTTGGGGGGACCTGATCTATGTTATTATTTATTATTTCGGAGCTTATTCGAAGTTCACTTTAATATTTTAATTTATTTTATTTTGAAATATATGAAAAAGATCTCAATAATACTAAATTTTATTTATTCCAAAACAAATTGTTTGACACAATTGTTGATAATAATAATTTCAATCCAATAGTGATATAATGATGCAGTATATCAATATTTATGGAAACAGGTGATATGTTATGTTTGCAGTTTACTGATATTTTAATCTGAAATAATCAAGTAAAATGTGGTTTTTTATATAAGTTAAAAATTCTTTGAAATGACAACATTCAACAGTTTCTATTATTTTTTATCCTGTAAATATGTTAAATGTATTTAAGGAATTATCTTTGAAACCAACTAAAAAATATATTATATTATTTAAGAATTTATTTATAATTATACAGGGATACAAAAAATTTAAAAATTTTACAATTCTTTTAGAAAATGTTAAAATAATGAAAAGCAATTATTATTTCTAGATATATCATTTCACAAAAAAAAAAATATCAGACTAATTTTATACCTAATAATAATAATTGTAATTAGAATATCTGTAAACATAATACATAATAAATTTATTCAAATCAAAAAAATTATAAAATTTAGTAAATAGTTAATAGGTTTTTAAAAAATATTGTATTTTGTTGTATATGACATTTATTAAATAATAATATTAGGTTACTTCATTTAATTTATGCAAACACATATTTTTCAACTTATAATAGTAATTCAAACATAATATTATGATTCAATAATTACAATACAATATCCTGCTGGTCGACACTTTACTGTTCAAATACTTCAAGTATTACTGATGAAAGCCAGAATTATTAAATTACATAGAATTGTTACAATGTCATAATACTACAATTAATATAAAGTCAATATTTATGTATAAAAGATTACATACTTATTTCATTGGAAATTGGATCATCCTACACAATTTATATGATCTTTTCAATGATTTTGAGCAAAAATTGTTCATATTTAATTAATTAAAATCCTTCATATTATTCATAGAATTCAAAAGAAGTCTCAATTGTATTAAGCACCAATTTTGTCAAGATTTTTACTTATAATTAGACAATTAAATCATATAATTAGAGAATACACAATTGACTGCTTAATTTATGAATGTTCAGTAATAATAAAGTGCATAATAGTTGAAGTTGAAATTATACAAGCAACAAGCAACAAGCAAAGCGAACAATGCAAAATTTAATAAAATTATATTATGTAATATCTTTATAATATTATGATGAAAGCCTATACATTGCATTTGACAAATCATACTATGAACTCATAGTAGAAATATGATTAATATATATTATATAAGCATTATTCTTCTACATCAATTATAACAAAATTATGTAGTATTATAACTGGAAATGGATATTTTTTTTAAATCATCATCCAGTTTTACAATGAAAAAAAAATAGTTACATATCATTTGAGCTATTTGTTTTAGACAATTATTCTTCTGAAGACATTTTTGAAATCAAAGTTGATGAAAATGAGACTTTTCACAATTTCATGGAAACCATTAAGCATCAAGAGAAGAAAAATTGGTTTTAAAAACACAATAGACTCCAGATTCTGAAAGTAAATCTTCCTTCTGATAAGCCAAGTAATAAATTAGCTTTTCTCAAACCAACTAATAATATTAAGAGAACACTAGATAATTGCAAGTGATACTTCCCTATTCTATAATGAGAATTGCTATATTATCATTTTACTGTCTTTTCACCAATTCTCGCATGTTCTTTGGAAACGATGAATACCGCAAAGTACAGGTAACGATTGTTACAGTGAATCTTGGTAACGATGTTCGTAAATTTTTTTGGAAACTATGGTTACAATAAAGATCATATAACGATAGTTACTATAGTTTGTGATAACTCTTTTTGTTCGGATTTTCAGTGCAATTGTCATTTCTTGACAGGTCACACAAAGCACATGATACCCTGAACATTTGTTCAGAGTGTCACATGTTCGAAAAAAGAAAAAAAATTCTTTAATTAATGAAATTTATTCTATTTGCAACTTTAGATATCTATTGATTTTTATTGTTTGACCCAAATAGAAATAAAATTTGTCGATCGCTGCCATGAACTGTGGTACATTTAATAAAGCTGCCATTTTTTTTTTTCACGTTGTTTATACATCAATTAATCTGATATGGAGGAATTTAAGCTCAGTGATGATGTAATTGAGCAGATAAAAGATTTTAAATATTATGGATTAACAAAGGAACAAAGTTTGTTAATTGATAAGCTAATATTAAATGAAGAATTAAAAAAATGTTATAAAGTAAATGGATTATGCAAAAAATGTAATCAGCCTAGAATTCGTCATGATTGGTGTCAATCATGTAATGCTAAATATTGTCAACAAAATTTCAAAAATTGGACTAGTGGAAATAATGAAGTTGATAAGTTTATTCAAAAATCACAACTTAACGCTAAGTGTAATTATGAAATTTTAGAGTGTATTGAATATGATAGATTTGAAAATGTTAAATATTTGGCCAAAGGAGAGTTTGGAACTATTTATAAAGCAATTTGGAAAGATGGTTTTATAGATTCTTTGGATTTTGAACTTAATCAATGGAAAAGAAGTAAATATTGGTGTGGGTCACATAAAAATTTTCCAGTTATTTTAAAATGTTTACATAACTCACAAGATATTACAGCCGAATTTTTAAGAGAAGTAAGTTACTAATTAATATTTTTTAATAATAAATGCTAAACTGACTATTATTTATTATTATGAATTCTTTTTTAGATTGAATTATATACTGTGTGTAGTGGTCCGATAATTTTATGTCATGGCATTACTAAAGATCCAAAATCCAATAATTTTATGATGGTAATTCCATACGCAAAAAATGGTAGTTTAAGACAACATTTAAATAAGAGTTTTAATTCAATAGACTGGGATGAAAAGTTATATATTTACAAAGGACTGCAGAAGGCCTTAAGAGTATTCATGAATATACCGTGATTTTCATTGTGGTAATATATTAGTAAGTAATGCTAATGAGTATATTTTTATCACTGATTTAGGATTATGTCAACCAGCAAATGAAAAACCATCCCAAGATGAATATAAAAAAATATATGGAGTATTACCTTACGTAGCACCTGAGGTTTTGAGAGGAAAAGAATATACTCAAGAAAGTGAGTTTTATGGATTTGGGATTATTGCATATGAAGTTTGTACGGGGCTTCCTCCTTATCATAATATTGCTCATAATAAATTATTAACTATTAGCATTTGTCAAGGGCTTAGACCAAAATCTGATTATAAAGTTCCTCAACTAATTTTGGATATAAGTAAACGATGCTGGGATGCAGGCCCTTTAAAACGACCTAAAGCAAATGAATTATGTGATATGTTAGTCATATTACGTGATGAATTAAAAAATATTAGTTGTGAAATCAGTAAGCAAATTAAAGAAGCAGATAAAATTAATGAGAAATTAACTTCCTCTTCATTAATATATACCGGTACTACTCTTTCATATACTACAAATCCTCAAGCAGTTTACACGAGTAGATTTTTAGATTTTAAAAATCTTCCAGAACCAAAAAATGCTATTGATAACGGGATTGGACATAACTCATTTGGGGAATATTCAGGTACTTATTAATGTCCTAGAATATTTTATCAAACGTTCTTGAAATAAATTTAATTTGAAATTATTTTTTTTTGCATTGTAGAGTCCATAGAAGCAATGGATTTTACTAAACTCAACCTAGGCACTCCATTTGTATTAACTTTATATGGCTAATTTTATTAATATTAATATTAACAATTTACTTTAATAATTTGATTTTTTAGATAAAACAACTGAATAAAGGAAAGGAAAGGAAGCTTACAAAATATTCAGAATATAAATGTCCTACTTGTAGCTATTGTTTCTACATTACTATGTACTATTATTATTGAAATATTTCTATTATGATTAAAATTTATAATTATAGTATTAAATTATTATAAACAAAGTGATTGGATTGATAGTATAAAGCATATAGCACCATTTCATCAGGTACTTTGCTTTCTTGATCACGTCGTCATTTTGTTATCCTGTACGGGATTAGATTTTATTAAAATTGGTATATCAACTTAATATTCCTTATTATATCTCTTTGAATCTGGACGTATTATTTACGATTATCAGTTATGAAATTAATTGCCATTTCGCCCAAATTGGTCAATATATCCGCAAGAGATTATGTTTCATCAATTTAATTTATATTTTTACTACCTTTGAAAGAATCGGTACGTTCACTTGTTCACGTTCCTTTATACTTTTTGCTTTTCTTTTGTAATTATATAACGGATAAATTATGCAAAATTACGTTAAATTACGTTTGATAATAAATTAATTTAGTAAATATCTTTGTCTACCTAAACAGATCATGACGTTTTAAATTTTTATAAATGACTCCTTTCCTTATTTTATTTTATTAATATAGTGATAATTTTTTTATAATCATTGTCCATAGATAGTAAAAAAATAATAGAATAACAAGCAAAAAACGAAGGTGGAAGGCATTGTACATTAATTCCGTAAATGATATAGCTCTCTTGGAATATAATCGTGATAGGATTTGACAGGATTTTTGACCGTTATCATAAATGGAAAAACAAAACATATGTACTAATAATAATTTGCGGCAACAAACTTATTATTACAAAATAGCGTGGGAATTTCGTGCAAAAAATCATCTCCCTGCCATTGAAGAGAAAGCAATTGTTTTCCTTAGGTTTAATGAAACAGGGATATGGTACAACAATAGATTATTATGAAAAGTTAAAAAAATGTGCATGTAGACTTAATTTAGGTTACGAAGAAATCCGTATTGATGGTCTACATGAAGAATGGCAGGATGAAGTCATGCGAATCAGAGAAGACTTTCCTTTAGATGAGATAGCAAAAAAACTGGAGAAAGTGGAATTATGAAGAATGTCTAGGATGAAAAATCAAACATTACAATCCCCACGAAATCAGAACTTTTATCAATATCATCCTGAGGCATCAAAGGAATTTGTGGCCCTATAAGAAATATGTATACGGAAAGGATACGTTTTGTATACATTTTATGTACGTTTCTATAGATTCCGTATACAAATTCCGTATATTTAATAAGCAATTCATTTTTGAACATTTTTTTAAAAAACTAATGTATACGAAATGTATACGGAAAAAATTAATCATACGGAATGTATACGGAATTTTTAAACTTGATATTTTTAGAAAATAATTTTACAAAAATCTCGTATCATTAACATGAGATCACGTGATTGTTTATTGTTTTGTTATGATACGTTTTTTGTTTTTATATAAACCCTTACTTTGATGAGTTTGATCTTCCGATCTTCCTTTCTGTCTTTCCCTTCCTTCTCTTTTGTTATTTTTTCTAAAATTTTCTTCTTTTTTCGTCACCCCCTTTTTAAAAAAAAATTTTTTTTTTCGTACCTCACTTTAAAATTTTTTTTTTCATCACTCTCCTTAAAAAAAAAAATTTTTTTTGATTTTATTCTTTTATTCCCACTCTTCTTTTTTTTTAAAAAAATTTTCTTTCTATTTCTATTTCCTCTTTATAAAAAATTTTTTATTTTTCTAACTTTGACGTCCTCCCTTTAAAAAAAAAAATTTTTTTAACTTTCCTAACTTCGTTACTCTCTTTTTAAAAAAATATTTTTTTTGATTTATTCTTTATTCCCCTTTCTTTTTAATTTATATTTATCCCTTTTTTTATTTCATAGGCCAGCAGATTTTTTTTTGTGAGAAGATTCAGTTTCTTTTTTCTTTTTTGTAGATCAGTTTGGGAGTCCTTTCCTTTTTGTAGGATTGTTCAGGATTTTTTTCTTTTTTTAGGTCAGTTCAAATTTTCTTTTTTTTTTTTTGTAAGTTGGGTTCAGATTCTTTTCTTTTTGTAGGTTGTTTCAGTTTTGTTGCTTCAGAGTCTTCTTTTTTTGTAGGTCAGTTTTGGATTTATTTTGTTGTTTTGGTTTCTTTTTCATCAGATGCTTCATAATTCTTTTCATTTATGTAGGTCAGACATTCTGGACGGAGTTCTCTTTCTTTTTTTGTAGGAATGCTGACCTTTGGTGACTTGGTCAATTGCAGATACTATATGAAGGGGGGGTTTTGTTTCCAATTAAGTTAGACGTTCTTATGTTTCTTTTTTTTGTTTTTTTTTAGGTTGTTTGACTCCAAATGAACCTGAACTTATAGATAATTTTGGTTGCAATAGGTGTTTTTAATAAGGAGGGAATTTTCATAATGTATTTGCATTTTGTTTATTTTTTATTTTTTATTTAATTTAATAAAGTAAAATTAGATTTATGTAAATATAATTATAGTAAACTAATACAAGTAGTAAATTCAGTGACCAAATCGTATAAATTTCGTGATAAAATCAGTGATCAAATCATGTAAATTCCATATGAATTCCGTGCAAATTCCGTATCCAAACCATATTTTTAGTGATAGAGAATTGTGCATTTTTCCGTATCCTATTATGATACGTTATTTCTAAGGAAAAAAATCGTATAAAAACTTTATAAAAAACGTATCCAATTTTTTTATAGGGTGGTGTATTTGTAGAATTAAACATTCCAAGAGCAACAATTCTGCCACATCTTATTATTTAATTTTATCAATTTTCTTGTTGGTTCAAGACTTCCTGTTGAATTTCAAATAGGTCAATAGTAAAGTTACAAAGAGTAACTGTTGGGGGAACAACGGGGAAATATCCAGCAGCAGCAGGAATCGTCGGCGGGTCCCAGAAAACTGCATTTACTGGAATAGTTATTTGAAATGCGGGGATATTAGGAGCATTACAACCAGAGAGGTAAGCATTGTCTGTTGGACGTCCTAATTGGTGAGTACCGAAATCCCACTAAAATATATTGAGGTTATTAAGACGTTTTGATCAAAAATAAAAATTATAAATTAGCAACTTACCGTTATATATCCAGGTACTCCTTGCTGAAATAACATCGCTGTCATTGATCTGTAGAAACGTCTTTGGAGATCCCGCGTTGTCCTTTTTTCATGTAATTTAATACCAAGTACATATCTTACATAAACTTGATTTAGCCAATTTTGGCATTTATTTCTCAAGTTACCAATACTTTGTTTATTGGCTACTTCACAAATTATTCGAGCATGTGGATTCCCCTAGATGAAAAATATTAATGTTAGAAAATCGTAAATCAAATATCAGGTATTACAAATCTAAAAAAATACATTTTTATCTCCAGGAGGAGGGCCAGGGTATGGAACAATAGGTTGTTGGACATGATTCCCATTTGGTTTAACTATAACATCCGAAGCTATGAATTGTCCCATTACAGTAGGATTATAATGGACTAAAAGAGGGATGTAAAATATTTGAGAATCAATTATATATAGATTGAGAACCAAATATACTAGAGGAGTTCTCTTACATTCATCACCGGATACACGTATTGGTTTGTTACGAATGACTCCGCCATTTGCAATGTTAAAATAGTCTCGGAGCACCTCGACAATAGTACCATGTTCTGGGTCGCTCATATCGATCACATACACGTCACCATTAGTTTTATGTTCGTATTTGTACCCAGAAGATTCTTTACGTTGAAGAAAATTATTGTACTCTTCTGCAGTTATTTTTGAGCCAATCTTAAAAGGAAAACTGTCATTCATACAAGTTAATACTGAACAGATATAAAATAACTTGTGTATGATGCCCACTCACCTGCTTTCACTTAGTGGTTCGTCTTTTATTTTTGGATGTGGTTTAAGTAGTTTCTTTAAATTTTTTAGAGTCTCCTTCGCTAACCACACACCAGGAATATAATGTAAACGATGATTTTGACTAGACATTTTGGATACTTCTAAAGGGTAATATTTTTTTCGTAATTATAATGATAAATGTGATCCGATTTCGCATCAATTGCAAAATTTATTTCTAAAAATACGATTTTGCTAGTCGTAATTGTGTCCTTAAAATGTTATTAACTAACTTATTGGGTTACTCCTTGAAATAATAAACTCCAGATTACAATAATAACGTATTCTTTCCGTGATAAATGGATAAATGTGATCCGATTTCAGAACAATTAACATCAGTATTTATTATTTCGTTAAAAAATTTGTGCTACAAATTAATTTTTTTGATGATGTAATGCCACAAGTACGTACTGTTGTACTGTACAACGCTCGAATTTTTCGTGTAACTGAGTTCTGCCAATATAAAGCCTTTTCTCAATCTGGTTACTTTTTTTTACTTCGTTAAGAAATAAACCTTTCACGCCACGCCGAAATTGCTACATATTTGAAAGGTAAGTGTAGCACAAAATGTCTTCAGTAATATGCTAGGAAATTAATTTTTCAACAATTTTATTATTTTATGGTTTCAAATTATAGATTAATTTACAAATTAGAATTTCAAAAAAAAAATTATTATAGAAATATGACAGGAAACGTATCATATAGTAAGAAGTTTGAAGTATTCGTAGCAATTTTGACAATGCTATTACGTCGGCGTGAGTCACGAAATACAAACATAAAATATTAACGACATCTCAACGGACCTACGTACGAACAAAAAAAACACACGTATGTACTAATTTGCGTTACCGTACGGTCCTATTTGAATTTGCGTATCTTGAACTAAAAAAATCATGAAAATCTTTCCTTTTTAGATAATTTTTGATAATTCCAGTCAGTCCTATTATAATATTATAATAACCGACTGACATTATCATAATTCCGGCCCTGAAAAAATCATAGTAAAATTTTTTTTCATCACCTGACCCCTATATATTTCTGTGTCCTCATGGAATAGAAAAAATCATATGGTTCTTTTTCGAAGTAGTAATAATAATTATTATTATTTATATGATATTTATTTATTTAATTTTAGAAAATTTTAGAAATTTTTTTTTTTTCAAAAAGTCATATTTTTTAATGAATTTTCGTAAAACGAAAAGAAACAAAAAAAAATTCTATCAAGAAAGGCTTCCCAAAACAAAACTGACAAAATTGGATGATTTTGATCATTGTTCTTTTTCGAGTAAAATGTTGAAGCAAATAAGATAGTACCAAAATGCAATTCTGCCAACCGACATGATTTCACATTTACACCAAAAATATAAAATTTCAAGTTTAAATTTTGTAATTATTGACAAAAATCTTATCCAAGTTTCGTTTTGGCTGGTGAATAATGGTGTATCGGTAAGACAATTTTTGGAAAAGGAAAAAATGTAAGCGAATAACAAATATAATTAGATTTGGCGTAATAAAGAAAACTTTAATAAAGCAAAACAATTAATTCATTTATTACTCAATTTTATTTTAAAAAGTAATTTTGAAATTTTGAAACTAAAACTCCTTTGTTTCATATAATCTACGTTTAGTTAGTCTGTATTATTATTAAATAGGTTATTTTAGTTAACAGCATTTTTTTTTTAAGTAAATAATAACATTAAAATATAAAAGTATAATATAAAGATTTACCTTGCTTTCTTTTTTGTTGAGAACTTTTTTCGCGATCTTCAATATATATATATTTGTAAGGTCGCTGGAATAAATAACTATATGAGCTAAAATGATTTTCTTCATAAAAAAAAAGGAATCGAGACAAAAAAAAAAATACGAGTCTATAAAGGATGTGTACCCAAAAATAGGTTAAGTTATTGACCAGTGACCACCGCATACCAGGATAATAATGAATGAGCACGTGACTTATCAAATGATCAATTGGAAGTTGCAGGTTTTTACAAATCAAAAAAAAAAGGTAGTAAAAAAATTCTTATTAATTACATCCGGAACAGTTTTTATTCTTTTAAATAAAAAGGAAAGAAAAAGAAATCTAATATAAAACTGCAAATATAAAAAAGAAATAAAAAAAATTGCTAAACAAAAAAAAAGATTGCGGCCTAAGGGTATGATGCATGCATAATCTTGTACAAGGATTTGAAAATTTAGGAGGACTTATGGAGTATACGTTCCAGTGAGAAATGCTCCAAATAGAAGTTTAATGAAAATATTTAAGCACTAAATACTTGTAAAATGCTGCGAATTATAAATTTTATATTTTTTTCGTTTTTATGCATACTGTATATGTATATATTTATTTATTATTTAAATCTAAAGGCAATATCAAATGTCGCATAAAAACATAGGACGCATCGTAAAAATATACCTTGATAAATAGCAAGGGAATTAGGAGAAACCCCATAAACTCTTATATCTGCGAAGAAATAATTGATTGTGTTAAACTAGTTTCTAATAAGGTAATCATTTAACTAAAAATACATATTGGCGAATTTGATAAGCCGCTCCATTCAAAATTCGTTCATAAATCCTCTGCAGGATAAAGTAGTAGAAGAATAAAAAGATGATTTTAGGCTTCCTTCAATGTTCACCTTTGAAATTATCTTCGTAAGAAATTAAGAAAGAAAAGAGTTTTTTTTTATTAAATTTTTTTCCGGATCAGTCATCCCGCATCGCTTCCAGCAATTATATTTTAATAATCCAAATCACGATAGAAATTGTGCAGTTTAATTTAATAAATTTCTTAATTTGACAGCCATATACAGTAAGCTGTAAGCAATAGAGTTCATTATACGCTTATTATTTGAAATAAATATATAATCATACTAGTCGCTATTCTTCATTATTGACTAATTTGTCCTGATTCGAATCCAAGTTTTAATGCAAAAATTGTAAATACGGTATATGACGAATTTAGTAAATTCCAAAAATGTAAGTCTGATTGATTTCAAATTTGATATTTTTTTTTAGATAAAAATTTTCGATAAATTTAGTGATTTTACATTTTACTAGTGATATTGATTTAATTTATATTGCTCTATATACTGCGATATCATTAAACCTAATGCAAATTTAGTGCAAAATTTCGGTTATTAAAAGATAAAATAGAATAAAAAATAAACCACTAGTGTGTATCAGTCGTATCACGTGATCATATAAAATTTTTTATTGGGTAATTTTTTCGATTTTATTAATTTAATTATTAAATCCGGCAATAAAAATTGGTTTTATTAAATCACACTACATAATGCTTTGGTACAAAGGTGTTATAATACATAAAGTAAGAACAAAAAAAATACAATAAGGAAGGATAAAGTGAAAGATCAAGGGAGAATAAAGGAAGAAAAGATAAATTAAAAAGATGGAGATGAACTAAAAGAAAAGTGATGAGAAAAACGAAATACAATGAAAAATGATGGTGAAAAATGAAATACAACGAAAGGTGATGATGAAAAACGAAATATTTTTACCGTATATATATATAATTATTTTTTTTAAAAAGGGTTCGATACAGCTATTTTTGGATCTCTTTTTCCAGTACTCAAATGGATTATTTATTAATATATAGTTATTATATAAAGTCATGTTTTTTCCGTAATATGATGCAGGTGATCCATACTTAAAATCATCGATCATCGATTCAAAAATACTAATTATTTTACTAAGGCTTGAATGATTGTCCACCCGTATTTAGGGATGGAAATCGGTTCGTCGTTCTAATTCGGTTCCACATCGGCTCTAATAAATAAAAATATGAGCTACGTATCACACAAGATGTGATGATGATCAATCTGATTGGCTTTCAAATGATAGTTGGTGTACACCTCCTGGTCACATGATAATTTGATAACATTTCATTTGTTAAACTCTTCTAGTTTTATGGTATTTTGTGATCAAGGTATGTTTTATTTCCATTCTTTTTTTACTTTTGTTCC
Source organism: Rhizophagus irregularis (assembly GCF_026210795.1). Taxonomy (NCBI): domain Eukaryota; kingdom Fungi; phylum Glomeromycota; class Glomeromycetes; order Glomerales; family Glomeraceae; genus Rhizophagus; species Rhizophagus irregularis. The sequence continues at coordinate 2,060,387 of NC_089430.1, read as the reverse complement.
TTTACTTTGACACTCGATTTTCAATTCCTCATTCATTTTCTTTTTAGGTTATTTGGTTCTAAATTTGCGATTAAGATTTTTTTTTTAATTCCCTTTTATTATTAACCTCATTTGGATTAGATCGGTCTGAACAGACCAATCTAATCCAAATGAGGTTAGTGTATATTTTGCGCTGGCAGTATTGTAAAAGAATTACTACAAATCGTAATCAATTACAAATGTTGACGTAACTACATCAAATCAATATGGACCAGAATTATTCTAAATTTTGTTTGGGGGAAATCGTTACTAAATAGGAAATAAAAATTTCCTGGTAAACATAAATCTTCGTAAATAACTTGTACATAATACTTTTGAAAAGTAACATTTGCACTTTGTAATACTTGTAAAAAAACACTTTCGTAATTATAACACTTGTAGTCACAATACTACATTTTCACTTATAAAATTACTCCATTAACACTTCATTAATCACTTTATTAACCGCTTGTACTTTTTTTGGCAAAAAATCTAAATTTCGTACTTTATAATCTAGAAGATTGAAATAAATAAAATAAAAAGAAAATAAAAAAGTGAAAAAGAGAAATTGTGATAAAAGCAACAAAATCCGAATAAAGAAAAAAAAATTCGAGGTTTGGAAAAATATGAAAAAAAATTTACGGTGTTCATAATTATGATTTAAAAATAACTGTAATACGGGATTTCCAAAACTTAATTTTTTGTTGTTGTTTGAGTATGTTAATTTTTTTTTAAAGTCGGAAGTTTTAACTTCACAAATCGTACAAATCGTGAGAACGAAACAAAAGAAAAGAAAAGAATAGATGTTCAAATGAAAAAACGTCAAATAACACCATGGACTTGTCAGATACATTTTTGAGTTCGGCTAGAACTAATCGAACCACCCACAAGAAACATAGCCAACATAATATAAGAAAAAATGGAAACCCCATGCTGCAAAAAATCAAAGAAACCTAGCTCCGTGTGCCAATTCGATTCTTAATCAGAGAATACGATTGCACCGTATGCTGAGCGGCACCGTATGCTGAGCGTAGACCCAGCGTTGATTACATCCTTAGGAATCGAATAAGTTGACAGTGACCAGCTTCAATAACCTCTATAATTTTCCACTTGTTTGGTGTGAGGATAAATTGGTTTAAAGTAAAAAATAGCCCATATCCATGTGTGAATGTGTGACATCCTTTCAGAGGAAAGCGCCCAGTCCTCCTTTGTTCAGCTTTGACGACAATGAAGTGAGAGTGGTTGTAGCGAGGCCGATGAGGGGGATTTGTTTTTTCATTAAAAGTATATATTCCGATAATCCGATAATATATAATAAAATTTTTTGATTTAAAGATTATGTTGCGAGTAGTAAGGTATTCAATACTTTAAATGATAAAAAACGTAAAATAGAATCGATGTCATAAAAAAATGTCTTTTATATATATCTATTTTAGTCGGTTAGCGGAAGGTATGAACCGACAATGTGACAAATCTTATTAATCCGACAAGTATAAATCCTCATTTGCTTCACTTTTCCCGGGAGTAAAAGTAGTTGATACATTGTTTTTTTCAGGGTTAATAAGATTGAGTTCTGAATTTACTTGCTGAATATTCGGCCTATCATCTATTTCGTGTTGCCAACATTCTAATAAAATAAAGTAAAATAATTATAAAAATTGTTTGCAGAAAATTATTCTTTAATTCATACTTACTTTCATAAAGTGCGATGAATTTATCATTTGTGTCTTTAACAGGTTTTTCTCTAATACCGTTACGAATATTCATTTTAATGGAAGAATGGTCGCCTTTTGTGGTTTTTTTCTCAAAATCGAAAGGTGATTTGCGACTTGTTAACTCCCAGAACAATACCCCTAGACTATATATATCGGCCTTTTCGGTTAAGATATATGGATGTTCTCGGGTTTCGGACGAACATGGACTTTGCTCAAAAAGATTGGGATCCATGTAAGGTATTACACCTTGTACTTGAGCATTACGGTTTGATCTTTTGAGATATGAACATCCAAAGTCTGCTATTTTTATTGTACCATTATTAATTAAGATATTATTTGGATGCTAAAAAGAATAGTGTTCACGATATTAATATAATAAATTATGAGATAACACGAACACGAACATATTACACTTACAAGATCACCGTGTATTATTCCCACATCATCATGTAACCATGAAATTGCACTTGCGATATCCTTAGCAAATTTTAATTGACTTTCCCATTCAAAACTTATAGTATCATCTCTTAAATATTTTCCCAATGTCCCCCCTTCTGCGTATTCAAGGACAAGCGAGTAATTTTTTTCATCTAAAGAATAATAGAGCATGTCAAAAAGCAATTATTGTAGATTTATTGTATAATTGTCATTATTTACCTTGTAATTTCGTAAGTCCGCAGAATTGAATTATATTCGGATGATAATTAATAATTCCCGTTAGGAAAATCTAGAAATAAAAATCGTAAATATTTGTACAATAAGCTTTATCATATTGTATCAGTAAGTACCTCATTAATTATGTCCTCTTTACTAGAACTCTCGAAGAATTTTTTAATTGCGAACTTTGACGTACTTTTCCAACGTACATTATAAACCAAGGCTGATTGGCCAGAAGCTATCTTACCAAGAATCTTAAAACTTTGAGGATCATAATATTTAATTATTTGTGATACCTCGCCATCCAATAATATCCTTATTTTGTCGGTATGACACTCTTCGAGACGCAGCTGTCACAGTATAAGGAATTCAAATTACTATTACTATATTAATTAGTTGACACAGCATTATTGCATATGAGCATATCTGATAATTATATTTGTGGTGAATTTCTAGATGGTTAGACTTATGCAAAGTTTTCTGCTGTGTCTTAAAAAAAAACCATTTAAATATCGGGTTTTCGCTTTTTTTTCCTTCGTTTTTTTTGTGGCGCAGTTACAAGTCAACCAACTATATAGTTATTTTTAACTACTAGAGATCAAAATATGTGTTAATATTGACAAGAAAACAAAAGAAACGGAAAGTACAATATTGAAATAATAGTAAACCGTCTTTCTCACTTTTTATATTATTGCAGATGCTCCTCGTTATTTATTTATTTACATTTGTTTCTTTGTTTCTACCGTGATATTAAGAAACAAATACTCTAACGGTATTAAGTTTTATATGCGACCAAGACAGCAACTAAAGGGTTGTTTTTTGGTAGACTATAGAGAATAGATGACAAGAAAAAATCGTTTTTGTGGTGCCGTTCCCTTAGTAAGCGAATTTTCAACTATCTAATTCCAAACGGAGGTAAATAAAATATAATGATATTAGGTCTAATATGTGAACAAAAAGTGGCCAAGGGCTTTTTTTAGTAACTCTAGAGAATAGATGTTAGGTGCGACAATTATAACGTGCCCGTTAAATAGAGATGATTGGTCTTCTCTACTCGCACAGAATATAGATTACTTGAGTAAATTTGTGCGACAAAAAAAATCAATTTGAGTATGGTAGTACACATAATTGACACCTGATATTGAAAATCCTGCAAAAGTACGCAAATAAAATTTCAGACATTATTAATTATTTTATCATGACTTCTATATTATTTATAAAATCAAATACTAATTGTGAAAAAATAGAATTTATTCTAATTTACCATTTTTTCAATAATATTTTTCTATAATTTCACTTTTTACCTTTAGAAATTACTTTCAATTAAAACTAAATATTACAATGCGGTAAACGTACAGTAAATATATAAGATTAGCCAAATTTAGGCCAAAAATACGTAAACTAATTTTTACATATAAAAATTTTGATAAAAAATACGCCTATAAACTATGGATGAGAAATTCTTAGATTGTATGAACTCTCTTACAAATAAAAAATAAAAATAGGACATCTTGTACCGTTGTCTGTCCCGTTTTTCCCGATAACAATCTTACACTTTTTATTAAAGCACAGTGGTACCGGAAATTAGTATTGTATTATTATACTCCATTTTTTATTTTTTTTGTTTTCGAGGCTAAAATTAATAATTTTATCATAACGATTAAAATATTATATAGACAATATTAGTATTTTCATAATTGTTGACTAATGTGTAATTGGTTTTTTTTTCGTATAGTAAAACAATTGTAATTATAAATTTAATAATTATATGTAATATAAACAAATGTAAAATAAGCAAAAATTGAATAAATTCTATTGTAAACATTGAACAAATCTTGAAACTCTATCAATTTGGCTGATTTTTTAATACATTTTCACTCAGACAATTTGACAATATAATTGTAATCAGGGTTTTATGCTCGGTCGGCAAGTAGTTCTAATAATTCTTGATGGTTGCGCTAAAGTGAAGTTCAACATACATTGCTGGTGCACATCTTTGAATAACTCCAAGTATTTTTCACGAACTGCTCCGTCTACACGTCAAAAGCTCAACAATTCCGCCGAGTTAACTACGTGATTATGCGTGAATTTTAAATTTATCTCTAGTGGGTGACTCAATTCGATGCCCCAACTCTCTAAACGAAGATGAATCATTGCAGTGCATCCAACATTTCATGCTCGCGATGATTGTGGACGCTTCGTTTCCTGTTTCTTCTTAACCATATCGCTGTTTCTCTCGAAAAAGTACACACTTTTCTTTTATTTCGTAGCGTTTAGTTTCTGGCATCGTAGTTTTGATCTTGATTCGAAATCTTTAAACCATTCGCTTGCCTAATCAAATTGTGGAATTTCAAAACCTCAACAGTTCAAAATGATGGTAATTCATTAAATCTTTTTATTAAATATGTATAATTTTGAGGAAGTATTTGTTTTAAAAATTCGGGTAAGGTATCCCAAGAAATGATCTATAAATGAATTTTTTTATTAATGTCATTCTTTAATAATAATTCAATATCATCTAACAAATTAAAAGCTTCACGATAAATTTAACAATTAAAAATTTAATAATTAAAGTTTTACAACAGATAATTAATAAAAATTAAACAAATTAATATTCTACGATGATATTTAATGATAAAAGATGATAAAAGCGTATCATGATTTAAAAAAAAGATAACATTAACAAAAATAAATACACGATAAATTAATAATAAAATAACAGATAAACACAAAAATCGAAAATATGCTACAGTACATAATATAATAAATACAAATAAATTATATCACTTTTACCAAAAAATCGCGTTTTTTTTTTATTTGTTTCTATAGTATAAATACTCTAAAAATCTAGATAATTAACTAACCGGTGTTTTTTCGGTAATATCGCCTTCCATAATGATTATTTCTAAAAAATTTAAATAACGAATAAAATACTTCGATTTTAATATAAAAGCATATATATTAATTACATTAATTATATAAACGAATGGAGTACAGTATAATGTCTAGGGGTTAAATAAACGGGGGACAATTCTAGTTACACAAACTGATCAATAATAACCAGAACTGTCACCATAAATTGGTTACATGATAGAAATCTACTATAAAATTGCGCAAATTTTTACTTTCGACGCGAACGCATAGAAAAGCAGCCGATCTCAAAAGTCAAGGTTATATATGCTAGCTCTATATAGGCGAAGTTTTTTTTATTAAATTAGACCACTGGTTGCTTTGTTCTTAATTTTGTATGTTTTTTGCTCTTTTATGATAGAAAGTTAAGATTACATCCTTTTTTTTCGAGATTTCAATAAGTATATACTAAATACTTTTATGTAAAACGTTTTAAAATAGCCTTTTCTTCTTTTATTAGTATTATTTTCAAGTGTGTAATAAAATTTTATATGTTTTTGAGGTATTTCAAACAGCCGATCCAAAATTTTAAAAAATATAGACAGAATATTTCGAAAAAAAAAAAATATTTTCGTGTAGTTCATCACTGATTTATCATTTTTTTTTCATTATATTGATTATCGGCAGATCTTTCACTGGTACCGTTGCATTTTACTATTAACTCATTGAGGATCTATAATCCCGCACCCGTGGTGTAACCGAGGTGATGTTTATTGTCACATGTCACGTGACAGGTGGCTGTGGCGTTGCGCCTGCGCCATTAACCTGGCACACAAATCCAACGATTGGTTTGATTTCATGTGTTGATCAACATTAATCAATTAAATTAAACACAGTGTCGTATAAACTTTTATTTAACTTTATTTAATTAGATAATTATATTAGTTATATCTTGAAATACAGGATGCGTTTGTATTTTCGATTAAAATATATTTATTTCATTACTTTTATAAAATTAGCAAATGTACCTAATATTGCTTTTGTAAGTCCATCAATTGTATTATTGTTTCGAAACTCATCAGTATCATCTGATAATTCATCCTCTTCATTTTTTTGCATTGATTCTTCAAATTCTTCATCAAGATTTATATTCATTTCCAAACATTCATTGTACGATTTAGAAAGTTCTTCAATTCCAGAATAAAAATATTCGAGACAATACTGGTTGTGATATGCGTCTACACAGGCTAAAACATTTCCATTTACAAGTAAAGAAACCCTTTTCTCCCTTTATAAAAATGTCATTACACACGATTGATTATTATGATGAAATGATTGTTTGGCCCTATCTTTTATGCATATGATCATTGATATGTACAAGAATCGGTACATGTGAACCTTTAATTAACACATGATAAATTGTGATGCCCGAGTCTAACTCAAATATTTTACACTTCATACAGTATTTTATAAACCAATAGTTTCATTCTCTCTTTGATACGAAGAAAATTAAATCCAGTATGATAGTTTCCAATGAATTATGTATTAATTATCAATAACTCAGTTTAATATAGTTAAATCTTTTTTTTTTAAAACTAAAATTTCAAAAATTTTTTATATACTTAACAATATATTAAGATTTTTTTTTTAGAATGCAAACAGAAAATAATAACTTTTTTAAATAAAAATCAAATCAATTAATAAATATTTTGAATCAATAATTTTAATAATCTTACAAATACCGCAGTCCCGAACTTTCATTATTCTACAAAATATTCAAAATCAACTTTTTCTAATTGCAAATGGAAATTGTGGTGTGAAGTTGTTTTGAATGAAAAGCTGACAATTTACCATAATTCCTGATGAAATTATCTAAAAAAAAATGATAAGAATTAATTATTTTATATATTAAATATATTAGATACACGCATATAATTTTTATTCGTCTACCTACTCTATAATCAGTTTTACTAAAAATCCAACTTTCAATCATAGCATTGATTACATTATCAGGATTATGAAGATTATCGAGATTTGAATTGGCGGGTAATTCGGAAACAACAAAATGTTCAATTTTTGTACTGCTTTATTTCTTAATTCTGATGAACCCGTTACAAAATAATAAATAACTTTTGATTAAGTGCAGCATAAGTTTGCGTAAGTTGATCTGCGCAATTAAAAAATGATTATAATCTTGTAATGAAGTGAAACTATTCTGAGCATTAATTTGTATTCCAACCGTAAATATACTTGGAAGAGCAATAATGATGTATACTGAGTTATAAATGATAGAGCAGAAGGTGCAGGTCGGAATAAATAATCAACAACACAACCAAATATTGTATGTGGCCTTAAACCTATATCTTTTAATGATTGTGAATAATATTTTGAATCAAAAGATCTTATATTCATTCCACGATTTGAATAAAACTTTATAAAAGTACTTGGATATTTTGTTGTCCAATTAGAAAGCATGAATTGTTGATCTAAATTTTTTGCATCGAAATCAATAACATTGATCTCACTTGTCTCAAGTTCACTAATATTAGATGATGGATTTAATGAAATCATGACTTTGGTGAGCTAAAAATAGTTTCAAGTGGAAAGGAGTTTGCCAATCTGCAAGGAACGCTCGGTTTGTAAGTAAAGCGAATACAAATGCAGATGTCATTTCAAGAATTCTAATAATTTAAAATTTAAGACGTCAATTACCAATTTAGGTGTACTCATTTTTTAAAAAAGAACCTTTACTTACCTGTCAGATAATCCTCCACAATTATTTTGTCATCACAAATATAACTAACATATCTTTGCGCTTCATTTCCTGATAAGATTTTCTAATGTAACATCGAGTAATTACCTTGCCATGTACCGCAAGAAGAATCCGAACTTTCATTTGTATTCATTTCTAATAATTGAGTCTTATTAATATCATCACGTTCTTCATCTGTTAGTGATCCAACAACATCATCATAAGTGAAATGAGTCTTACAGTATGTCTCATATAAGTATAATTAGAATAATCATTTTTAGGATAATCTTGATCTTGATTCTCTGATTCACCATATCTGGCCGGAATCGTCTTTTGATAACTATTCTTCTTATTTTTAAGTTTATTTGGTAAACCATCTACAATGTTAAAAGTAATGTTTTTATCATCTTGATCAAGTTTATTTTCATCATTATTATTTGAAACATCATCATTATTTAAAGGAATAGGATCTAAACCTTCATCTTCTATATCATCTATAATATCTTCTTTCTTTTCAGATTTCATATCATCAGATATCTCATTTGGGGATTCAGGTTTAATAACATCTTCAGGTGGTAATTCTAAATCCTGATCAACTTCTTTTTCTTCTTTAATTATTAATTCAGGATTTACATTTTCAATATCAATTGCCGTATTTTCGATAAAATCAACATTTTCATTTTTTAATTCCATCATTATTATTAACTACGTCATCATTATCACATGATGAATTTCGTCCGAAATTTGTAAAAATTCATCATCTTTTTCATCAATAATTTCTATATTATTATTATTATCATTTAAATCATTTATAATATTATTAGTATCAATTTACAGTATTTGTAATATTAACTTTTACAATAGAAATATCAATTTCATCATCAAATGGAGGACCTAATCCACTTAAAGCACCAAGAAATACACGAGAGAACCACAAAATATGAGAATAAAGAACATATTTCTTATATCAAAATTACCATCATTCTTATCGATCTTTTTAGATTTTGATGGAGTTGGGGGAGGAATTAAAGGTGGAGTATCATCTAATACATTATTTAAATGAGATTTTTTTCGGAAAAATATCAATTGGTTTTAAGATATGTAGGATTAGTTACGGGATTTTCAAGAAGTGTATTATTTATGCTCGTATTATGTCGATAAGCTTTTTGCCCTGTAGTTGATTGATTTTGCAGGGACATATTAATATATTAATATTATTACTGTATATTTGAAAAAAATAAAGATTAAAATCACTTTATAAGAGAAAAAAAGAAAGAAGTAAGGAATGGAGAAAAAAAAATAAATTAAATAAGAGCAAAGGAATTCAATCTGTTCAATTTATAAGACGTGAAATTGATAAAAATTATAAATATAGAATTTGCATATAAAAAAGATTTGAATTTAAAAAAGGAAAAAAAAATGAAAATGAAAATAATTAATTAATTTCAAACTTTTTATTTTGTTTGAACTCAAGGCCGAAGTGTTTTTTATAGTTGCACATTTGCATGCATTTTTCAATCGGACAATCCCAATATCTAAACTAAAAACAAAAGTAACAAAAAAATAAAACGAACTAAAATAAAAAAAAACTATTAACCTATAAAATTTATGTTGGAAATCTTTTATAACGTGTATCACGTGACTTTTAACTATGGTTAATCAGATAAAATTATTTTTCCTTCACTCCCCGCCCTTTTGTATATTCCTTACCCATTGGGCTCTTTTCTCATTTATATTTTTATCATCCGCGAAGATATTTAATTTCTTTTTTTGTTTCATTCTTACATGTTGTTCATCACTAACTTTATATCATTTACTTGGTTTTCCTTCATTTTTCATGATTCCCATCATTATTTCTATCATTATATTTTTTCCATAATTAATTTCATCTCTCTCTCTCTCTTTTTCATTCTCCATTATTTCTTTTTTCATCCAATCGTCCGTCCCTCATCAATGTTTCTCATCACTTTTCACTCTTGATTTGGTATATTATTGATTTTAGCTTGTTTGTGTTTAATTACCCTTTAATAGTATATCTCCTGATTTTGGTTAATTATTATTGAAATTTTTTTTTTGCCATTTAATTACCTTTGTAGTTTTTTAATGATCGCGATCGGCAAAAAATAAGCCAGATGTCCGTATTTTTGGTTGTACGAATTGTAGCCTAAGGACCAAATTTGTTTAGTACTGTTGATCTTTTGGATAAAAATTCCAAAAAAGTTCATTAATGAAATTTTTTGGTTCTCCATATCTTACTTTATTGTGATAAAAGAAAAAAAATTCACTTTTACCCAAAAACCTATCATTATGTCACGCTTGGAATCTACAAATGAAAATAATGAAAATTCTTTTGACCCAACTCCAAAATTAAAATCTAGCCCTATACCGATTTTGTTTATTTCTTTTAATCGGCTCCAAAATGAATGTAGTTATTGCGGAAATGAATATTCCGTAACGGTTTTATTTAATCAAAAATATTGTAAAATATGCTTAATAAAGTATATTGAAAATATAAGTGATAATAGTGATATGTACTTAGATATACGTATGAGTACAAATGATATACGTCATAATAAGAATGAGACAAGCAGAAATGTGAATTTTTGTACACAAAATATTCAAGAAAAGTTTGATAGTCGCTGTGATATCTTATATTTTAAACAAATATTTTCATACTATTTTCGTTATGAAAAGCAAAAAAGTACAAGAAAGTGAGAATTGCAAATTATGTGGAAAATTATTCCCCGAACAGAGCTGTTCGTTCAAAATATGCCCAGATTGTTATCAAATTTCTCATGGACGGTTAAAATCAACTTTGACTAAGGAATTTATTCCAATTCTATGTTTACCATGGTGGGATAATTGTAATATTTGTATAAACTGCAAGTTATCCCTAGAGTTTATATCCGATTGTCAAAAATGGTGTTCAGATTGTTTTGCAACTTATACTGGATGTAGATATTGTTTAACAACGAATATTATTTTTGGAAACACTGCTCAATCTCAATGTAAAAAATGCAATAGACTACTATCATTTATTACTATCACATATATCGACAGTGAGAATTTTGATATAGAAAAATTCCTTGCCTCTACAAGAGTAATATTGAATCGGAGAATATTTGATTCTTTCGTTAAAGATTTAAATTCTCTTGAGATATATGATGCTTTTTTCAGGTTTAAAAATGATTATTATCGTTATAAATCATCAGTAAAATGGATTAGATGGATTCCATATTCTCGAATTACAAATTTGGAAAAAATAGCAGAAGGAGGGTTTAGCATTATTTATAAAGCACAGTGGCGTCACTTTAATCAAGTAGAGTATTATAAAAAAACAGTTATTATAAAAAGATTTCTTAACTCGTGGGATATGGACAAATATTTTTTAAATGAGGTAAATAGTATATATTGTATGAATAACATATTTTTTTAATTGCATTTTATAATGATAATTTTAACTTTTTAGTTAAAGTCACTTTATAATTACAAATATGACGCAAATCACATTATTGGTTGTTACGGAATTACACAAAATCCTGAAACAAAGGAATGTATGCTAATAATGGAATATGCAAATGGAGGAAATTTACATAATTATTTACAAGAAAATTTTAGAAATATTACATGGGAAATGAAATTAAATATTTTATCATATATTGCTAGAGGGTCAGTGTTAAATTTTAATGGATAAATTTATTGTTAATATTATATAATATATATAAATTCACTAATTAATCACTCTTAATTATAGACTTACTATTATTCATAGAAGAAACTTTATACATCGAGATTTCCATAGTGGAAATATATTATTAGAAAAAACGGGGCAAATAGACCAAAGATGGATAATTGGTGATTTAGGGTTATCACAATCTGCAAATAGTACTTTATTAAATAATGAAATATATGGAGTAATGCCATATATTGCACCAGAAATATTTAAAGGTGCTACTTTTTCAAAAGAATCCGATATATATAGTATGGGTATGATCATGTGGGAATTAACAACAGGTTGTAAACCTTTTGCCAGTATTAGGCATGATGCTAACCTTGTTTACGAAATTATTGATGGAGAAAGACCCGAAATTACACATGATACTCCTGAATGTTTTGCTAATTTAATGAAAAGTTGTTGGGATTCTAATCCTGCGGAAAGACCTTCCGCATTAGAAGTTGCTAAAGCTTTGCATTCTATAGAAGTATCAAATTTTTTACAAGTTGATCGGGCTGAAGAAAAACGATTAGAGTTAATTAAATTGAAGAAACTTGGCCCCGAATATACAGGAAAATCTCATTCTGGCGCTATTTACACTTCTAGATCATTAGGATCTAGGAGTACTAATTCTATATTTAATAATCTATATTTCTCTACAAACTTAGTGACTACGAAACAAGGTATGTAAAATATTTTAGTTAAGTTTTAAAGAAATTATTGATGAATTTTATTAATTTAATATTATCATTATTATTTAGAATATATTACAAAAGAATATGATTTTGATATAGATATGCAAAGCAAGCAAAGGTAATCACATAATTTATAATTTTGCAAAAAAGGCAAAAATAGGTTTAATTATTTTTAAAACATTTTAGGTCATCTTTACTAAGTACTAATTCTACTACTCGAGATTTTTCGAGAAAACGTCATTTTGAAGAATTAGGAATTGAAACTCAAAACGATAGTAAGTAAAATAATCATAATCTTTACATATTATTAACTATAATAATAATTAATATATTTATTTGTTTTTTTCTATATAATAAATAGGGAAACGTATTAAAACTTAAATACAAATTTTATAGACTACTTTTTTGATATACTGTACATGTTGTATTTTATAGCAGAATTTCATATATTATTTTATCTTTATTTTTATTATTTTATATAACTTTTTTTTTTCATTAAATATCGTAAATTATTTTTCTTATAATTTAAATATTAAATATGCAAAGTTTGAAAATGTGATTAAAAAAGAATTTGAAATTTACGCATATTTTTTTAAAAAACTATCTGAATAACGGTCTATTGGACCTAAGAAAAACTTGTTTTATTCTTTTTTTGGTGATATGAATAATATCTTTTTTATTGATTAAAATGTATCCTTAAAGTATAGATTATAGAAAAAATTTCAATTATCAGGATTGTATCTTCATAGTAAACAAACAAATAAGAGCATTTTTTTAATAAAAAAGCCTCTCTCCGCTATCTCATATAGCTAGTCATACTTTGTATAAACCATCGACATTGATAAAATATTTAATAACGCTTAACATTCAACAAATTCTTTTAAAGCTGTACCAAAACCATCATGGATGAGTCCTATTTGTTCTTTTATTGAATTATATGATTTTTTTTTTCGATTTTTCCAGACCATTGTCTCAAAATTCGATTTCAAATTTTCATATTAACCAAACCATGTACTAACATAAAAAATAAAAATTATCGTTAAATAAAGTGATAAAGTGACGTAAGTCTTTTTGTAATCTGAAAAAAATATAATAAAAAACCTTATACGGTACAATTTAAATTGTAATTTGTAATCAACGAATAAAATAAAACAGAACTAAAGAAATTTCAAAAAAAAAAATAGTATAGATCTTCATGATTAGTATGAATTTGGACGTCTCTAACGTCTCTTAAATCATGTAGTACAGATCATAATCTTATAATTTTTCCTATGAAAATTGAGAAATGTCCAGGTAGATCCGTGGATATCGGAAAATGGGATCGAATTTCGACACTTCCTGTAACTCACCCGGACACTTTTCTATATATTTCCGAAAAAGCCATATTTCGTCTTGACTATTTTTGGGTTACATAATAGTTATAATGATGGTATCGGTTGATAGTTGGAGCTTTTATCTAAATGGAGACATTCAACTATTTTTTTTTCGATTGTAATTTTCGAATATAAAAGGCAAAAGAAAAAAGGCTTTAGAATAAACCCATATCTAGAAATCGATAACAGTTAAACGTAAAAATATGCATGAAAGATAATTACTGTTTAACTAAATTTCTTTATGATCGGCTTATCATCTGATTTGCTTAAATAAACATAATGATGTAATTACTATTATTCTTCTTATTTTCAATTACATTTCGAATGGGGTTAAATGTCATCATGGCTTGTTAAATAATCGAAAAAAAAAGAAAAAAATTTCCATAATTTACGCTTTTAAGAAAAAAGTAAAGAACACTATTGTTCGAACTTCGAAATTTCTAATTTTCTGTTGTACAAAACAAAAAAATTATTTCGTCATTCTATCACTAAAATGGATATCATTCAAACGAGAAATTCTAGAATAGACTATTAATCCACATTTTGATCTGATATAACGGAAATTTCAAATATCAAACTGCTCCCATTAGTCCCATAATTATGCACAATGATCATGTTTGTTACACAAGAAAAGCAATATGGCGATTATTTGAAATCAAATTTAGTCATATTTTTATTTTTGTTTTTGTAATTTTATAAAGTGATTATGATCAAATAATTAAACTTATCTCTAAGAATAAATACCCGATAGACGATTTATTTGTATAAATAAATCGGTTTTAAAAAAGCCAATTACAAAATTTTTATATTGCTGCGGCAAGTCGCGTAGATCCTCGATAACCCCATTCATACGGACCATTATTTCGAGATCAAGAGATTATTTGTATTCATAAACGATCAAAGCGTGCATGTATCTTCAATCACAGGACTCGTTATTCTTTATTTTAATCTTTTCTGTCCCAAAATTGGTTGTTGCTTATAAATACTTTTAACAATTCCTCAATAATATTTACGCCTAATCGCCTCTTTATAAACTCAATTTTGATGATAATTCAAGGTGTCTTTATGCCATTTACTTTCTTTCTTTTTCACATATTTCAAAAAGGCATTAGAGCAATATTTTTGATTGTTAAATGTAATATAAACTAAGGTAAGAAATAAAATTGTTATATTATCAAAACATTATAAAAAGGAGGAAGTATTCTATCGAAAAAAAAATCTCACGTTTGGTACAAAGTTTTTAATGATGTCTCGACCTTCTATTCATAATATTAACGGAAGAAGTGTTTTATCGGTTGAACAATATTACTTGTTTCATTATGAATTGCCACCCGTAAATTCATTCGACTACAATAATTGTAATGGTTTCATCGTTTATCGTTCGATATTACATAAAGAACTCCGTGGGATTGGTACCGGGGAATTATCCGGAATAGCGAGCGAAACTTGGCATATTGCCAAAGAAGATTTCCGTACATTTTTTAACGATTATGCACAAAAAATAAATCAAGCTGTTAAGAAAAAATGTTCAATAACATTTAAACATTATGAAGTAAAACCTAATAAACGTAAAAATAAGACATTCATCCAACAAAGTAAGTATCCATATGTTAAACAAGAAGAAGTAACAAAAAAAGTATGTGAAAAAGAGGTTAAAGATTTTAAATTTGTATCATTTTAAATTTCAAAATTTTTATTGTAAAAAGAAAAAAATATATATTTCAATATTTTAAGATTATTTATGTATTTACAATTTTTAAAATAATTATTTAAGATATATTTAAAAAGATTATGTAGTTTTTTTTTTAGTAATAGCTATTTACTCTCCCGTTTACTTTATCTTTTTTTTTACTTAAGAAAAGTAAGATTTATAAATAAGATTTGATAAGTATTGACGTTTTATTATTGTTTGTTTTATAAATCGTCGGTAAAACAAATACAGTATATAATAATAATATATTAAGATTTTAATATTTACGCAATTCAAAGATAAACGAAATAAATTTATGAAGTTTCTAAATAAGAATTTATAACAGAAGATGTTATTATCGTATACATATATTTAGTTTTATTTAACAAAGTTTTAAAATTTGAAACTTGCTAGTAACTTTAATCGATTGCTCGATCACATTTAACGCGGATTGCCAGAATTACTCGAACCAATCAAAATGATTTGAAACGTAAATTTATTTTAATTGGCCAAATCATAATTTTTAATTTCTAACTTATCGGCAAAAAAACTTTTTTTTGTCACGCGTAATATGCTTTATTAATAAAAATATAATACATTTAACAGAAATTTATAATCCTGTGTGTTCTGCCAAGACCACAAAAACTATTTTATTTTTAAAATTATATTTGAATATTTATTTATTTATTTTTAGGTGATAAGAAAGTTCTTTTTCTTTCTTTTTTTGCAAGACAGACTTCTGAATTTCTGTAGACTAGTAATTTCAAAAGGAAAGGGTTTCTTTTTATATATTGTTTAAGAACGTTACTAATGCTTTTTATTCTCTCTCTTTTTATAGAGAAGAACTTCTAGATTTTGTATAATATAGTAATTTCAAAGGTAGAAGTTTTTTTGTGTACATTGTATAAGAACGTTTACTAACGTTCTCTTTCCTCTTTTTTTCTGTAGGGAGTACTTCTATAGAATGGTAATTCAAAAGGGAGAAGGTTCTTTCTGTGTGTATTGCATTAAAATGTTTCTACCGTTCTTTTTCCTCATTTTTTTTATGGAGAACGGTAATTTCAAAAGGAAGAGGATTCCTTTTGTCTATAAGAACGTCGCTAACGTTCTTTTGATTTATGGAATAGTAATTGAATCGTAATTTTATTTTTGATTTTAAGTACATTACAATGTTCTAGATTTTCTTTATGAGTTTCACAATTGCATATGGTGTATATGCTTGAGGCAGCAAGGAAACGATCTTGTTTAGCATTAGCAGTAGGAAGTTGCTGTCGAAGGAAAACTGGGTCGTCAGGATGAATAAAGGTTGAGGGGATTGGGAGTTACCATCGTCCAACATCAGTATCGAGGTATGAGGAGTACTGGCGGTAGTGTTAGAAGGAAGTGAGCTATTTCCCATGTTATAATTCATGGTGATGGTAGTGTCATGCTTAGTGCTCCGCAAAATTCGGGTCTAACCCGGATAATTCAATCCGAGTGAATTTTAAATTGGGTCGGTACTAACAATTTTAATAACCCGTGACCCGCATGACCCGACCCGTCGGGTCGGGTCATTCATTTCCTTGACTCGAGTTTTGACCCGAATTAGACCCGGATGATCATTAAAATCACTGATCACATATCGATTACACGTTAATATTGATTACGTTATATAATTTTGTTAGATGAATGAGGTAGTATATCCTCACTTAGCGAAAATTGCTAGAGACACCTTGCAATTTCGGGTATGTGTATGAATTATTATTTTAATTATTAATATTACATTAACTAATAAGATGATTTTGATGATTAATAAAGCAACCAGCATTCCAGTAGTTTCCAGTGGAACCGATTTGATAGCTGCAAAAAGATGTAGTCTTAAAGCAGATACAATTAGAGCATGCATGTGTTTAAAGTCCTGGCAGATATAAAGTATAGTCAAATTTCTGTTAAAGCAAGTGATATAATTTCGATTTTATAGTTCAAATATAAAGCAATAAATAAACAGAAATTAAAGATATCTTTAAATTCGTGCTTAGCTTTAGTTTTAATAACAAAAAGTTGTGTGATCATCTTGTAGATCAATTACCTTGCGTTATTGAAAAAATTATATTTGAAAAAATATTTTTGATATATTACTAAGCATACAGTATATTATCCAATGAAAATTTCGGGTCTAATCCGGGTTATTCGAATTAAATATACTCGGGTCGGGTTAAAATCGGATCATTTCTATTTTTGCCGGGTCGAGTCGAATATATTCTCCAAACCTGACCGAATCCGACCCGGTAGGAGCACTAGTCATGCTAGGAATCTCTAATAGGTATAGACAAGTCAAGAACTTTTTGATTTGCTCCAAGAGAATTTTGTGGTGTTGTAGGCGTGATTCTGCTACTTCCCTCAATGAAGTCTCCCTCAGCCGAAAAGATCTAAAAATCTAAAAAAGAAAAGAAATAACGCCTAAAAAAATGAAGAAAAGGAAAATTAGTAATAAGTAGAGATCAAAAATAATGCCAAAGCTAACAAATATAGTTTTAAAGGAGTTGTAATTACAATCGCTAATATAAATAAATACATTATTTATTAAATATAAATTTAAAAATCTGCTTTTTGTAGTAAAAAAGTAATTTTTTCGTGTTTTACGCAAAAACTATCTGAATAACTTACCATTTGAAAACGTTTTCTACTCATATTCTTGTTGTAAAAACAGTATTTTTATGGGGAGCCGTTCAAAATCCAGACAATCAGTAACCACATTATTCCCAACATTCATTATCCATTATTCTGAAAATTTACTATCCTGATTCCTGATACGATATTTTTTTTTTTATGACTTTTTTTATAGACGTAATATTATTGTAATATTTTGTAATAAATATGTAATAATTTTTAAAATATCGCAAAATTATAATTTTTTTAATATTGAAAAAATAAATGTTTTTATTATTTTTTTTTTATTAATAGTATTCTGTAATGATACTTTGCAAAATCACTGTGCAAATATTAATAATATTTTAATGAATTTAATAATACATCTAAAAAAATTAAGAATCACTTAATAAATATTAATGATTTATTGTTAAAAATATAAATCATAAATTTTTGTAAAATTTTATTTATTTTGATTAATTTTTTTTTTTTTAAAAAAAAGATCTTGCTTTTAAATTCAATAAAAATTTAAATTATTGCGTCATAAAGATATAAGAATTTTTTTTATTTTTTCAATATAGTGATTAAAGATTTTAATAAATCATTTTTTAGAATTTCTATACTATGTCATCATATTTCAATTGTTAGGAGGATAGTTTTGGGATAATGAATGTCATGAATAATGTGGTTACGGGATTCTGAAGTTTCGGGATTATGATTTGTCGGGATTGTGAGCGTCGAGGTTCGTGTTGTAGCAGGTTCTGATTGTCAGGGATTTCGTAGTAAATCCATTTTTAAAAGAAAGCGTTTTTTTTAAAAAAATTTCCCGTAAAATGCAGAAAAAAAAATAAATAAAATAGCCGCAAAAAAGGAAATTTAATATGGCAAGCGGTAGTGGTCAAAAGTGCGTAGCAAAACATAGCGTGTACACGCTACAAAACACAGCGTATACACGTTATCTTTTACGGCGGGTTACCCCTATTCTGTTGGATTAACCTGTCAATTTCAGGGGTAACCCGCCATAAAAAACAGCGTGTATACGCTACATAATTTAACGTGTATACACTTTATATTATAACGGTTTATTAATTTATTTTAGACCAAATTTTAAAATTTTCAAGGGATTGAATACCCGCCGCTTCACATATCAGGTACCCGCCGCTTCACAAATCGGGTACCCGCCGCTTCACATATCGGGTACCTGCCGCTTCACATAGCGGGTAAACGCTATTTTACATATCGGGTACCCGCCATTTAATTTTTTTTTTTTAAAAATTTTTTTTTTTTCTTGGCTTTTTTTTATAAACAAATTTTGTAGAGAATTTTTATTTTTAATATAGGCAAAGGCTTTGTTTGATAGAATTTGATTGGAAATTTTTTTAATAAGAAGATTTTTTTTGATAAAAAATTTTGTTAGAAAATTTTTTTCATTGATAGGGACATTTCTGAGTTTTTTTTTTTGATGGATAATTTCGTTAAAAACTTTTATTTGATAGAAATTTCATTGGAGAATTTTTTTTAATAAGATTTTTTTTTTTTTGACGTATACTTAATTTGTTGGAGCAATTTTTTTTAACAGGAGAGATTTTTTTGATAGAGAATTATTTGAGATTTTTTTTTTTTTTGTAGAAAATTATTTGAAGATTTTTTTTTGATAGATAATTTCGTTAGAAAATTTTTTAACAAATGAAATTTTTTTTGATAGAGAATTTTGTTACGAATTTTTTTTTAATTGAAGGAGTTTTCCTTAATAAAGAATTTCTTTTGAGAATTTTTTTAATAGGTGAAAGTATTTTTTGACGAAGAATTTTATTAGAGAATTTTTTTTTAATAGGGGGATTGTTTTTGATAGAGAATTTCATTAAAGAATTTTCTTAAATAGATTTCACTGAGAATATTTTTTTTTTGATAGAAATTTCATCATAGAATTTTTTTTTGATAGATAATTTCGTTAGTGTAAATTTTTTTAACAGGGAGATTTTTTTGATAGAGAATTTCAGTAAAGATTTTTTTTTTTGGTATAGAAATTCTTTTGAGAATTTTTTTTAATAGGTGGTAAGAATCTTTGAATTTTTCTTTAATCGGGATATTTTTTTTGATTGAGAATTCATTAGAGAATTGTTTGTTGAAAAATTTTTTTATTTTTTTGATGGAGAATTTTGTTTAGAAATCTTAATAGAAAATTTTATTGAAAATAGTTTTTTTTAATAAGTGTATCGAGAATTTTGGCTTGAAAATTTTTTTTTAATAAAGAATTTCATTAGAGATCTTTTTTTTTATAAAAAATTGATTGAAAATTTATTGGAAAATTTTTTATTAAATTTACAATTTTAATAAATTTTTACTTCTCTTCATCTTCCTATCACTTCCTTTCATCTCCCATCGCTCCTTGTCTACCATCACTCCTTTTCATCTCTCATTATGTCCTATTTCTCCTTTTTGTTTCCTATCACTTCTCATTACTCTTTTTTACTCCCTTTTATCTTCTATTACTTTCCATTACTCCACTGTTGTTTCATTTTTTTATTAGCATCTTTCTCCTTGATCATTGTAATTTACTTATCTTTTTTATTTATTGTTATTGTTAATTTTATTTGTACACTTCAATAAAAATAAATATGGTGATTTTTTTCTTTAAAATCGTAAATGTGTGACTTAAATTTTAATATTTGTCAAATAAAATTTCATTAAATAAATAATTATCATTATTGATGTTTATCAAAAGTTAATATGCTGACTGCCAGTTCTTATAACGGGTACCCGCCGTTTCTTATAACAGGTACCCGCCGTTTCTTATAGCGGGTACCTATGGCAAGCCGTTCAAGTCAAAAGTCCGCTGCTATTGCGGCAGGTACCTGCTAGATTTGCGGCAGGTACCTGCTGAATTTGCAGCAGGTACCTGCTAGAATTGCAGCAGATACCTGCTAGAATTGCGGCGGGTACCTGCTAGATTTGCAGCAAGTACCTGCTAGAATTGCGGCAGGTACCTGCTAGATTTACGGCAGGTACCTGCTGAATTTGCAGCAGGTACCTGACAGGTTACAAATATGGTATTTTATTTTTTCTGGGTCAAAAAAATCTTTTTGATTTCCATTTATAGTAATCTACCGAATTATTGGATCCAAGTTAGTTTATTTCTTTTTTCAGAAGTGATTTTCATCTCATAATTCTGCCCATTACTATAAATTTGGCTAGAATTAATCGTATAATCAATACTAAAATCTTTAATAGTTTTAATTTATATTGTAAATTCAAAGTATTTTTTAAAATAAGGTTTAATGTAAAAAATAACTTGAAACTCAACTTTTAAGTATAAAAAAAATTATAAATGAAAGAATTAATAATAAATTATTATAAAATTTTTAAATTCAAATGAGCAATATAAAAATCAATTTAAATAATTTTAAAATTTACAATTTGATTAAATGATTAGTATAACAAAATACACTACCAGAATATTATTATTTATATACCTAATTTAACTATATTGGTTTAAATTTATTGATGCCACTATCATTAATATTATTCTTTTAATTTTAAACCAATATCACAAAACCCTTTCTTATATGTGGATTATGGCTGGAAATCTCTGATCATTTAGAAAAAAAATTTTAAATTATGAAATCTTTGCAAAACCATTAAAAGAACTAATGAACAAAAATTTACATATAGGGAATATTTTTTTTTTTAAAAAAAAGCAACTCCAGTAAATTTAACTTTATTGATAGCTCATTATATGTATATTTTTTTTATAGAAATGTCTGTTGATTTGCTAAAAATCATAAATAAACTATTTATTTTTATTTTGAATTTGGGCAGGAAATCTAAAACAATTATGAGCAGATGTGTGAATATGACAAAGACTCATTTTATGTCAATCCCATTGTCATAACTCTTATAAATTCAACTAATAATGATATATAAAGCAAAACTTCAATAAAAATAATAGTATATAAAAAATAAATAATATAAATTTTATAGTTTGATTTTTAAGCTTATTGTAAAATGTATTCTGCAGTAATCTTTTTCAATTAAACGATCTTTTCAAAAATTTATTTATAATTAATCAAATATAGATTCCTTATATATCATTAATTTTAGCAAAATTTAAAGTAATAGGCCGAATTATGAGATGAAGATCACTTCTGAAAAAAGAAATAAACTAACTTAGATCCAATAATTCGGTAGATTACTATAAATGGAAATCAAAAAAATCTTTTTGACCCAGAAAAAATAAAATACCATATTTGTAACCTGTCAGGTACCTGCTGCAAGTTCAGCAGGTACCTGCCGCTAATTCAGCAGGTACCTGCCGCAAATCTAGCAGGTACCTGCCGCAATTCTAGCAGGTATCTGCCGTGAATCCAGCAGATACCTGCTGCAAATTCAGCAGGTACCTGCTGCAAATCTAGCAGGTACCTGCCGCGAAAGCAACAGGTACCTGCTGCAATAGCGGCGGACTTTTGACTTGAATGGCTTGCCATAGGTACCTGCCGTTTCTTATAACGGGTACCCGCCGTTTCTTATAGCGGGTACCCGCCGTTCCTTATAATAGGTACCCGCCGTTTCTTATAATGGGTACCCATCATAACATATAACGTATATAACGCTATGAAATATAGCGTATTAAATGCTATTTTTTGCAACAGCAGGTTACCCCTGAAACAGACAGAACAGGGGTAACCCGCTGTGAAATATAACGTATACGCGCTACAAACATAGCGTATACACGCTATGTTTTGCTACGCACTTTTGACCATGGCGGCTTTCCATAATTTAACCCTCATATCAAATAATTCGATAGATTTTTTTGTGCCAAAATGATCATCATATCCTGGAATGCATTAGATCATTGACAATCATATCTTAAAATGAAAAATTATGAAAAATTGTGAAAAATTGTGCGGTTTTATGGATTAGTTAGTGCATTTTTATGGATTAGATTTTGCATTTGATCTAACCATAAGTCCAAATTTGGATGAAAAAGTCTCAGATAATTTTATATATATGTTAGTATAGCGAAGCTAACGTTTTTTAGATTTTTTTTGCTATTCCTATAGCTCGTTCAAAATTGTACAAAGATCTTACAAAAAATAGATACCCAGTTTTTCGATAAAATTTTTATTTTTCAAGTATATTACACACTATGTCAAAACCTGGAAGGACTACGAGAAGTGCTACCAGACAAGACACAGTTAAAGAACCGGGAGATGGTATGGAAGGGATAGCTAAAGTTATTCCTCCACGCAACAGTTTCTCTTTTGAGTACGACGAAGGGGAATTCCAGACAGTTAAAACCAAAGCAAACAAACGCAAAGAAAATAAAGAGAAAAAGCAGGAGGCAGAATGACGTCTCCTGGCTAATAGAGACACGGCTCATATGAAGGGACAACAACCTCCTCTTAGGTTGGTTCATAGTTACGTACCATACGAAATTCCTAAAAATTCTTATAGTTCGAAAAAAGCCAAAACCACTGAAACCCCGAAAAATTCAACCATGGGAAGTACAGAAGAAACAAGAAAAAATCAATCTACTCAACCGTCTATGTTAAATGTGAATAAAGATAAAGTACATGTGGAGATTAATGATGATCTCCCCAATAAGGAATTGAGTGATAAATCTCCAATTGATCAAGATTTTCAGAAGAAAGGGCCAGATGGATCTGCAGATCTGATGGCTAAGCCACTACCAGAAATAGTAATGGATGATCCTGAAATTACGCCAATAACTATCAATAAACTAGTTTCGCTTAAGGCGCAATGTCTTTTACCTGAAGAGGAAGGCAGTGCAGCTTTTTGTAATTTCATTATTAGAACGGTCAAATCAAAAGTAGACGTAACCTTGGTCATACAAGAAAAGAAAACAAATAAGGATGGTCAGAAGAATCACGTGATTTCCGTAAAGGTTGGTACGAACGAAGATATGAAAACCTTAGAAGATTTAAACTTTAATATGCCGAAAGAAGGAGAAGAAGCTGTTAATTATAGGTTTACACCGATTGAAGATTATTATGAAAAAAGAAAACAAATCAGGCAAGAACATGAAAATCGTACAATTAAAGTTTTTAACATTCCCATTACTATGGAAAATGCGACCTTGAGAGCCGTATTCAATTGATATGGTGATGTTGAAGAAGATGGAATCAGTACAAGACTCAAAGGAATATACCGACAAGTGTTTATAACATATAAAGATGAACAGAGTGTACAAAGGTTTTACGGTCAAGGCAGTGTGTAGGCATTCAAGGAATGTTTGTCTGTAGTGCCGTGTTTATTGTCAGAAGAAAAAAGGAATGAAAGGACGCAATATGCTGCCAAGATTAACGGATTACCTTCAAACACTTTTGCACGAGATTTACAAGAACTGGTAAACGAAATCAGCGCAGTCTCAATTTTTATTCCAAAAAATCCAATAACTTACAAACCGATGAGATTCGCATTTGTGTATTTTAAAAATGAAGAAGATTTTGCAATTGGAACGAATAATATATACGAATTTGAAGGGCGACAACTAGAATGGTCAACGACAGAAGAAAAATCGTGTCATAAGTGTGGTTACACCAGCCACCTTGCTAGGGAATGTGAAGTGGATAATCGGAGATATAAACCACTTAATAGATATCAACTTTTACAACAATATAAAAATCGTAATCGACAACGATTTTAATTCATATGCAGACGCAGCCAAAAATAAAAGGGGGAATCAACGACGTCGTTGGAATCAAGACAATATTAATAGAAATTATCCCGAATCTTCAGGTGATGAGGGAATTAGTGATTGGGATGATGATGATGAAGCGGAATATGAAGGTGTAAAAAAATGGAAGGGAACAAGTGTAGGAAGTTCGATGCACGATAAAAAGAAAAATGCTTATAACAATAAGAATGATAGCTCAAAATCACGTGATCAAGACATTAACGAAATTAAACAACAATTGAAGGAATTAACTAATTTATTCACCGAATTTAAAAATGATAACAATCAAGTTAAACAAGAAATTAACAAGATCAAAGAAGGTCTTCAACAAAACAACAAGAAAAAAGTCACTTTTAACGTTAATAATAAAGCATCATTAATCAACAATAACAATAAAAGAACAAAGGCTGATAGTTCTTCAAGTGAAAATGAAGATAATGACGTAATTTTGGGATTAGAATCCAAGGTCGATAAACAAGATCAACTTTTAAACAAGATGTTCAGCATGATTAATAATATTAATGGCCAATTATGAGCGCCATGATACAATAACTTCTAATAATGGGGATATTAGAAGTTCATTCAACTTAAACCAAAATAATACTTATTAATGATAGTACAACCAAATAATATACCAATATTAAATAATAATTATAATTATCAATCAAATCCCCAAATTAAAAAAAATAATAATAATTATAGAAAAAAGAAAAAGAAAAAGAAAAAAACGTTAAATATAGACGCTTTGGCAACAAATTCAGATATACCAACGCATGATCTTAAAAAAGAACAAAAAATGATACCAAAAATAGCAACCTTAAATGTACAAAATTTAAGTGAAACAAAATTAAATATTTTAATTAATTACATGAAAAAAGAAAATATTAACATTATAGGTTTAACAGAAACCCATCGTATGGATAGAGAGATTAAATTTATGAATCTTGTTGGTCATGAATATACAATTATTAATTATAACATTGAAAACATTAAACAAAGTGCTGGGTTGACTTTATTAATTCACCGTAGATGGGAAAACATATATATAACATTGAAAAATACGGAGGACGTTTAATGGTTGTAGATTTTTCTTTTAAGAAAAATAAAAAATTAAGAATTATTCTAGTATATAACAAATCTGGTACGAGGAAAGTAGAAGAAAAAATAGAAACTAATGAACGAATTATTAAATTAATTAAAGAGGCAAAAACAAAAAAGATGGAAATTATTTGTCTGGGAGACTTTAATTTAGAATATAAAAAATATGACGAAAAAGTTAAAAATAATAAATATTGTTATAAAAGTTTAAAAATATTCGGAAAAATGGAAGAATTAAATATGTGGGACGTTCACAAAGAAGAGTATGACATGGAAAACAGAAAAATTATTAATACCTTTACTAATAAAACTACCGGGAAAGGCAGTAGAATAGATTATATTTGGGTAACCGAAAATATTTTTAACGAAATAATTATAGCAAAAATTAAAGATTTTAGTGATATTAAGACGGATCACAGAATGCTTTTAATAGGATTTACTGAAAATTTAATAACTCCTAAGATGCCGTTTAAGAAATCGATTAACAAGAGAATAATTTATGAATATAGTAATACAGAGGAAAAAGAAAAAGAATCTTTTGATAATGAACTAATCGACTGCGCTAGTTTTTGGGATAAAAATTGGTCGATTGAAGAAAAGTGGGAGTTTTACGAAAGAAGTATAAGAGAGGTAAAAGAAAAATATATCAAGAAAAATGAAATAACTATTAAAAATAATAATATAATTGATGAATACAAGCAACAGGATTTGTATAAAAAACTTAGATATATAATATTTTTAAGGAAAAAATTAAAAAAAAAGAGTGGTAGAACTTTATTACGGAAAAAATGGAGGCAATATCAATGGCATTTTAGAAAGCTATTAAAAAAATTAAACATAGAAGAAAATTATTACTTCAGCGAAAATATGTTTTTGAGGAAAATATTAATTTACAAATATATTAAAGAATTGAACGAGGTTTATGATATAATATTTTTGAAATTGTCTTATGAATCGGCTAAAGTTAAAGAGGAAAAAATTAAAGAGGCAGTCGAAAGACGCTGTGAAGATTTGCATAGTAATCAACGAAGAATGATCGATAGTGTGATGGAAAAAGAGATTAAAAAAATTGTTATTGATAGACTGTTAACAGAAGATAAAGATGGACAAGATATTCTTGTGACAGACGAAGCAGAGATAAATAAATTAACGATTGAGCATTTTAAGAATTTTGCTGGAATCCAGAATCATGATGTAGAATTACCAGATTTTTGGAAGAATGAATACGAGTCTAAATCTAATGTAGAAGAAAACATTTATCAGAACGTGCTTGACCCTATAAATGATGAGGAATGGGTAGAGTTAATTAAGGCTTTACCTTTACATAAAGCATCGGGGCCAACAACGATGACATATGAAGATATTAAATATGCTCCTAAAGAATTTAACGAACTTTTTAGAAATTTAATAGATGATGTTTTTAGAACACAAGAAATGCCTAATGATTGGAAAATTGCGAATATTTATCCTATACCCAAACCGAAACTGTGGGGGCATAGATTGGTTAATACTAGACCAATAACTCTTTTAGAAGTAACGAGAAAAACAATGATGAAAATCTTAACTAAAAGATTATCGAAAGTAATTAAAGAAAAAAGGGTTTTACAAGGATATCAATACGCAGGACTACCCTTGAACTCTACTTTTGAACCTTTAAGAATTATTAATGAGGTTATAAATCATGCAAACGAAAGAAATAAAGAATTATGGCTATTAGCTTTAGACATGTCAAAAGCTTACGATAGAATAAATATTAGCATGTTAGAAAAGGCGATGGAAAGAATCAAATTTCCAAAAAAGTTACAAAAAATATTAACCAGTTTATTTTTGGGAAGAAAAAATAGAGTTTTCACGCAAAGTGGCTTAACAGAATTATATGATATGCAGTGCGGTATCGATTAAGGAGAAATAATATCGCCTCTTTTATGGATAATATATTATGATCCTTTGTTGACTAAGATCAAGAATTCAGACTTGGGATATCAGATCGATGGAAAACAAATAATTAATCATTATGAAAATATAGAAAGACCTTTAGCTTTTAATTTTCCAGGTTTGTCTTATATGGATGATATGAATTTTATATCAGACTGTAAAGACAACTTGGAAAAAATTTTAGAAATAGCAGATTCATTTTATAGAATGAATGATATTAAAATTAACAAAGAAAAATCAGAGTTGCTCTTAAGGACAAAAGACAGGAAAATTGATCTTAATGAACAGAAAGAAATTAATATTAGGTTTGGAAATAGTAAAATTGATATAATTCCAGCAGAACGGAAGGGATCCATAAGAATTCTGGGTGTTTGGTTCAATGCGTTTAACCAGAAGAACCATGTTTTAGTTAAGATGAAAGAAGAAATTAAGAATTTTTATCAATCCTTACTTTTGAAGAAAAGGTTGACAGATAAACAAATGGTGTATATTTTCAATATGTTAATCGTTCCTAGAGTCAAATACTGTACACAGTTAATTGTTCTGACCGAAAAAGAATGTGATGAATTAATTGTTCCCTTTAGAAAAATGTTTAAAAATAAGTTAGGTTTGGCGATAACTGCACCTAATGCTATAGTGCATATGAAAGAGATTTATAACGTCAAAAGTTTTCATGATAATCAATTACAAGCAAAGATAACAAATTTTGTAATTCAAATCAATGATGAAAATGAGTTAGGCAAAATAATGGAAATTAGGCTTTTTAATTTGCAAGAAATGTTGATGCTAACAAAAAATCCTCTCAAAGAATTGTCATTTGATGATATTGTAAGGTTCAAAAAAATTTTTCCTACTTTGTTTAGAAATATATTTTTGTTAGAAAACATAAGTTTAGCAAAAAAACATAATTTCGATTTTAAAGTTGAAAGCGTTATAAATAATATGGAGGTTAAAGGTGGTAATTTAACCATAAAGGAAGTATTAAAAAAAGATACGTATTTTAACAATTTTAAATTGATTAAAAAATTAAATATCATATTTTTGGATCAAATTCTTACTTTGGATGGAAGGAGTATGTTAACGTTCAAAGAATTATTTTATAAGAAATATGTTAGAAAAAAGTTACGGTCGAGGAACTCAATTAAAAAGAATTGGGACCAATTAGAAAAAGAAATTATAGAAATGCCTAATATTAATAGAAAAATTAAAAAAAATATTTTTGATAAAATAACTGTCAATTACGTTACAAATTTAAAAGGAGAAGAAATTTTTCCAATTACAACTAACCCTTTATCAGATAAGTTTGTGGGGACTTTTGACAAGATAGAACAAAAGGTTTTATACGGAAAAGTTTTTAAACTAGATAAAGAAGAAGCGATTATTTTACATCATACTACAGTAAATGATCCGGAAGATTTTAATATAGTATTTAAAAAATGTGAAGGTTGTATATTAGACGATGATACGTTAACTAAAAACAGAATTAAAAATATATGTATATTTGGTGCGGTACCGGAAAAGGTATATTTTTTAGAAAATCAAAAAAGATCAATGAAAAGGGTCTTAACGAAAAATAAATCGGCTATAATTCCAGATATATCTCAACATCATTTTGACATTAAAATTAGATATGAAGAATTTTTTAGAAATAATCCTGATCGATATCTGGCAGATGATATTAGAACAGATGAAATGAGGGGATGTTCAATGAGCTCAGTCAAAAATATAATAGAAAAAATTATTTTAAAAGAAAAATTTAATAATAATCTTAGCGTGGAAAAATTAATGAATATTAATGATAAAATAATTAAGCAGGATAAAAAGAGAGTACACATTTATGTAGATGGTTCGGTAGTTAATAGTGGTAGCATAACAGAAGTTTGATTTCATTGGTTGATCTATAAGGATTCTGATTGGTAAATCAAATTTCATAAGAACAACTTCGTAACGCCAATCTTGGAGTTTCACAAAAAGCTTTAAAAGAAATGATCATCTCTTCATATTTCAACCTTGCTCACGTGAATATAAAAGGATTTTTTGTAAGAAAAAGACCCAAGTTTCATTAATATTTTGGTCTTTAAAAGGTATAAAACCAATATACTGACTTTGTGTAACATGTTCGTAATTCTAAAGTTCTTCCTAGTAAAACTTGGTGGAATAAAGAGATCATAGAGATCATAATGCATATAATGGTAGAGTAACAGCAGAAATATGTTCTAGTGAAATTTCGCGTCAAACGGATAGGTCTTTAATGTAGCTTAATATAACACATCATGATTTACTATATGTGCTATTCTATACGCTATATAAATAGTTCGTGTAACCAATGATTATTTAAGAAACTCTGTTATGCTAATAGTGGTACAGAAAATATAGCTGGGATTTCTGGTGTGTGCGTTTACGATGAAAATCATTTAATATTAGATGAAATATATGTTTCAGTTGAAAATTGGATAACGCCGGCGAAAACTGAAACTTTAGCTTTTTTGATAGCGCTAATAGTATGCCATCGTTGTGATAACGTAATAATTTATACAGATTGTGAAAGTGTATATAATAGATACAATATTTTATGTCAAACTAACGATTTTACAAATGCGAGGAAAATTTTTAAAGAACAATCGAATATCTACTTATGGGCGTTAATTAGAATAATAATTAAGGAAAATTTTTCGTTTTTTCCAACAATAATTAAGGTGAAAGCTCATGCGGATAACGTTTATCATAATGAGTTAGATAAAAGAATTAAAGAACGTTTTAATGATTTAAATAGTACTTATTTGATAAATTTGAAATATGAAGAACTTTCTCAGATTAAGTACTCAATTATGTGTAATAATGTTAATATCGAAACACAATTACGAAGATTCATTAGACACTATACCGAAACAATTAATCTAGAAAAGTTCATTTTTCTTAATAGGAACGTTAAATATGATAAATTAAGTATAGATTGGGCTGTTACGTTTGAATATTTGAAAGAAAAGGAAAAGGCTCTGACAACTTCTTTTTGGACTTCAAAGAAAAGGAGAAAAAAGATACAAAGGATAATAGAAGAAATTCCAACAATAGAACAATGTAAGAAATCAAATTTTGATATATACAAAAATTGGAAATGTGTACGTTGTGGAAGAAAAAGAGAGACATTCCACCATGTGTGGTTATGTAATTCGGAAAATAAAAAAATGAAAAAAATTATTAAAGATGCTTTTGATCTTATGGTTAATGAAATCAAAAGTATAGACAAATACACATTAGATGAAGGAAATTTCTATGATTATGTTTGGAATGAAACATTTTCAAAATTATTTTATAGTAAAACACAGTTTACCTTTATAGATATTATTAAAGGTATATTTCCTTTGGGGTTAACTGAATATTTAACATTAAAGGTTAAAATGAATCTAAAAGATCGAAATACAATTAGCGTCTTATTTTTAGATTTTATATACGATGAAACTAAATTGATTTGGTATGAACGTTGTAATCGACAAATTGAGAAAGAAAAGAAATTAAGAATAAATAGAAAAAGGAAGTTTATGAGGAATAAAAGTATTAATGGAAGATTAGAAGATAGAAGATTACCTATAAGAAACCCTAAAATTAAGGCTGAAGGGCTTCTGCGTGGTATATATTTTAATCAGAAAACGTTGGATTTTATAATACATGTGATCCTGATCATTAGTTACTGATTTATTTCTTTAATTTTCGCCCTTTGGGTGAGTTTTTATGTATATACATTATCAATCATCGGTCATGTCACAGGAACTGCCGATCATTAATATGAAATTGGTGTAACGTTAAATCACGTGAAATTCCGTTCTAATATAAAACTTTTTTTTCAAGTTAACGAACTTCACATTTTAATTACTTTTATTTACTAAAGGTTTAATCTACATATTCCAATAATTTTCTTTGCAAAAAAACATTTGTACAAAAATTTCCTATTTGAACAACCTTTTCTATTTTTTTGGACTTAACCCAGAGATGCAAGTTTATATGAAAACGTAACGCGATCTTAAATTACCAATTATATGTAACTTTTTATGTACGATCAAAAAACATATCCGACAAAAGGTGGTTAGATTAATAAATTTTGCCGAAATTTTATAATTTATAGTTTTTTGCACCCAATTAATCAGTAATTAATATTGTTTAGATTATAATTTTAAAATTTTATTGTATTTATTTGTTCATTTTGTAAAATAACGTTAATTTAACAAAAAACTTACATTATTTATTATTGTTATTATTTATAATTTGAATTTTAGATTTACGGTATCTCCACGCTGCTTTAACTTTAGTTTTATTCCAATCACTTGAAAGTTTATCAAGAACCTCATTAATAGCTGAGTCTGGTAACTCATCTTCATAAACTAATAACGCCTCAAGTATTTTTTCTTCTTCCGGGGTTGTTTGTTTACGTTTTTTCTTTAGTAAACTGATTTGGTCATTAGGTAAGTGTGACAATTCTAAATTATCTGCATTACGAGATCCACCTGTTCGTGATGTACCTTGAGATAATTTAACTTTAGTCCGACGATTTTTCTTTTGCTGGGTAAAATCTTTCAATCTAGTTCTAACAACTTCTATTGCTCTTCTACCATGTGTGTTTCTGCATTCTATTTCTAGAACTTCTTGTCGATAAACTGTTTTGATTCACGTTAATCCTTTCTGATAGCATGAAATTAGACGTTCAACTCCTTGATGGTGCAGTTCAGTTGGTTGATATTCTTGAAATAGATCGTGAGACAAAGGATCTGACATCCCAAAAATATCTACTAGATCGCCTACAAGATCCCACAATGGTGCCATTCGTGATTTACTAGTTCGTTCAGCCGGTAATATTGATTTATTATCTAAATATTCATATATTAGCAAATCTATCCTGGCCCTTTCATCCTGAACTGCTTTTATTTGATCTTTAAGACATTTTTCATCAATTGTATTTCCGGTGACATTTTGTTTAACATATTTCACTCCAAACGTCTCTAACGCCTCATCAAAACCTAAACAGATATGGTTTTCTTCATGTTGTTCACGTGGAATTTTAAAAGAACCAACACAACGTAACTTTTCTTCTAATTGTGGAAAAGCAGCTAGTGTTGAAAGATAATGGGCAATTGCAGTTGTATAATTGGATTTAGCAGCACTAGCAAAAAGAGGCGCGGCTGCAGCTAAAGAATCTTTTTGAATACTGAAATTTCCTATACGCATTCCCATTTTATGAGCTTTCCAAATACCCGCCCATCTATAATAAAGGTACCAAACTTTAAGACAAATGTGAGTATCATTTTTACCATCTAAAATTTCGGAAAAATTTATTTTTTTTAAATTAATATAAATATTAATAGCGATTTTTACAGCAACCCACAAGAGATCTAATACTCTAGCTGTTGAACGATAGTCCACAACAATTTCAAGTTTATCTAAAAATCGCACACCAAGACGTGAAGCTAAACTTAATAATCCATAACTTGAAAATAGAACTAAAAGTACTGAGCAAAAGTCCTTAGACGTGTGCCACTGACCTAGGTGAGGTCTTAATTTTGTCCATTTTTTTTTACATTTAATTAATCTACGATATATTGCTTCATCAGCAACAATATCAAGAAATTCATAATCTTTTAAATCAAATTCTTTTTTATACATCTCAGCGGCATTTAAAATCTCTTCATCTGAATTGGGGTTATTTCCGGGTTCAAGGATAATGACATTAGGTGATGGTTCTAAACATCCATAATCTAATTTGGAAAGTAAAATATCTTTAACGCTTTTAGCATCAAAATCTTTTCTGTAAGATAATTCGCCATTGATATTTTTAAAATCTAATAATTCTTTGAATACTTCTTGAAAAGTCATTAATAATTGATCTATCCTAGAGTTCATACCAAATAACGGTGTATCTGCAGTTAATTCAACCATTTCTTCAGGTCCAGTCCTTATTATATCTATTGGTAGCTGTATTTGAAAGGCCATTCTTAATATTGCATGAGAACTTTCTTGAGTAACATCGTAAATATTTCCAAACTTAAAACTTTTTTCTTTGAAATCAATGTTATCGATGATTGCTAAATTCCAAATATTATTTTTTTTAATTAGGCGTTGTGTTGGATTAGCATTTTTCATTCGAACATTAGCAAGCTTTCTTTCATATCTATCTATGTGAGATGTTACATGACACATTGTTAATAGTTGGCAGAGTGAACTTAATAATCGTGGTCTACGAACCAAACTTGCTAAAACTCGAGGTAACCAAATTTTTAAAGAAGGAAAAGCAAATCCTATTAATATTGAGGTAATAAATGTCACTACTTTAGTTAATTTTTTGTGATTAACAGTTTGAAGAGGCTTGTTACGTTTTTTTTGCTGACGATTACTTATTTCTATTTTTTTTTCTTGCAACTTATAAATTATTCCCCAAAAAAATGTAGTTATAAAATTCGGAAATGCATTATAATATTCTTGGATAGTTTGTGGTGATTCTAAGGAAGATTTATTTGCAATAACATCTGATCGTGAATTCCACAATTTATTTCCAATTATACTTCCAAGTTCCTTAAAATTATCAATGTTTATTTTTGGGTTGTCATTTATTTTTTTAAAAAATTTAATAAAAAGCATTTTAATTAGAAATAAACTAGGTGGTTGAGTAATTTTACTTGTAGAAATAGGAATAGGATTATTAGTTTCTTTATTATAATATGAATGGGGCGCAAAAGGAATAAGAGTATTAACTAACGCTACCAATATTTGTTTTTTTAATTCTTCATCTTGAGTTCGTGAAATGTCAATCAACCAATTACCCAAAAATTCGAGCCCTTTACTAATATCTTCTAAATGTAATTGTTTATTGACACATGTACTTCCTTTTTTTCCTCTTCCTGGACGTTGATAAATATGACCCCCAAGTTTTTCGTAACATGAACAGCAAATAGATCTTGATCTTTTAATATTATCAAATGCTTGAACACATAAAGGATCACATTCTTTTAACGCTTCACAGCCATATTGTCCAATACATGATACTTGAATATTATGTTTATTTATATACCAAGAATGTTGAGCACATCCCATACCCCGTGAAAAAAAATTCACAAATTTATCACAAGACATACATCTACACCATTGTATTATTCCTGATTCAAAGTCTTTAAATTTTTTTTCTCGTGGTTTATGCAGGTATTTATTGTCAAATTGAAAATGTGAATCACAAACTCCCAATCTTGGTAAAATACCATTTACTTCTTTAACAGCGTCACGATCTATTTGCCATGTGCCAAAAAGGTTACGCAATTGCCTTATCTTTCCTTCATTTTGCCCACACCGTTGAAACTTACCATTAATAAAATCAATTACCACACACGCCGTCAAATCTTTTAACTCTAAATCTGCTATAATTTCGTGATATTCATTATTATTGTTACATGGAGACTGTTCGTTATTACACTCATTTTCACATTCAAGGTCTTCATTTATTTCATCTTCATAAATATCGGAGTCAGAACTACTAGTTACATCAATATTTTCAGATATTCTATGTAAAAATCTAATATTACATTCGTCAAAATCAGCAAAAGAACCAAAAAACTCACAGTCACTCCCTTCATTATCACTGCTTATGTCGTCCTCCAACTCTTCTGATTCCTCTGTAAAGTTTTCAAAAAGTGAGTTTAAAGAAAACCTATCATTGTGTTCTAACATTTGTAATTAAGTATTTTTTAAAAAACCGCAAAAATAGGGTAAAAGTAAAGCTGAGATGCAAGTTATAGACAGTTTTTTTTAACCATATGAAGACAAAAATATATTTTTTCCATCTCGAAGTTTCAAATATCTTAGTGTTACAAACTACGGTAATACAAGATTTTTTCATGTTTGCATATACATCAAAATTTGCATTTTTTCGTTCACTTAGAAGTTTTTTATAGTAAAAGTAGCTCAATAATCATCCAATTCTGACAAAAATTAATACATAATAGCTCCGACATGATACAAAACTACATGTAAAATTTCAGTATATATTATTATGTAAATTTTTTTTATTTTAGTAAAAAACGGTTTTTAAAAAAGTGATCGGCAATCATGTCGATCCTCTAATAGAAATCAGTTCCCTATGCCGATCCGTGACATGACCGATGATTGTTATTCTAAGTGCGTATTTTATTATTTTCGTTTGATCTGGTTTGTCAGGAACAATTTAATATAATTATTTTGTTTTAGATATTTAGTTTAGTATTAGTGTTTTAGTTTTTTTAGCTATAACTGTAAATCAAACTAAAGACATGTATAAATTTCCAAAAAATTAATAAAGTTTTTTTCGTTTAACCAGTAAAAAAAAAAAAAAAAACGTTTTTTAGATTTTTTTTGATTGAAAAAGGAAATAACTTTCCATTTTTGCTTTAATTTTTTCTCTTTTTGTAAAAAACTTTTTTTTTGTTGAAAAAAAAAATCAAAAAAATTTATAAAAATAAAAAAGGAAATACCCTACCATTTTTGATTTACTTTTTTCTCTTTTTGTTAAAATTTTTTTTTTCATGAAAAAAAAAATCAAAAAAAAATTATAAAAATGAAAAAAGGAAATGGGTTTCCTTTTTAATTTTTTTTTCTCCTTTTGTAAAAATTTTTTTTCATAAAAAAATCAAAAAAATTTATAAGATGAAAAAGGAAATGGGTTTCCTTTTTGATTTATTTTTTTTCGTTGAAAAAAAAAATCAAAAAAAATCATAAAAAATATAAAGGAAATGGTTTTCCATTTTGATCTATTTTTTTCTCTTTTCGTAAAAAAATTTTTATCAAAGAATTCATAAAATTTAAAAAAGGAAAAATACTTTCAAAATTTTCAAAATGAATGTTTTCTTAATTAATAAATTTTTGATTTTTTTTTAATAATAATTTTACTCCACTAAAAATATTTTACTAATAAAATTTACAGTAACTTTTAAATATTTATTAAAATTAAAAATAAATATTATTATATCTTCAAAAATTTAGATTATAGTACAATTTAGCATTAGTTTATTATTATTATTTTTTTAACAGATCACTATATCACTATTTACAGCTGATTTATCGTAATAATAATTTTTTTTTTAATAATTTTTTTTTTTTTATGATGTATACGAATTTGCAGATCACTATATCACTATTTTACAGCTGATTTATCGTTCTTAAAAAAGTGATTAATCTTAATAATATTATTATATCTTCAAAAAATCTAGATTATAGTACAATTTAGTATTAGTTTATTACTAGCAGTCATGCACCGGGACAAATGAGTTTGTTTATTAAATAGAAAAATTTAGTATTATAATGTAATGCAATACTAAGTAAATTAAAGATGGTTACAGTAGTTTTTTGTTTATAATTAGGAATTTAATATGGTAATAATTAGTTAACAAAAAATAATAAATAACATGTATTAAATTATATTTATAATATTAGAATGATATAAATTATATTTAGAATAATATAGTTTATATTAATGATTTGACGTTTGAGTGTATTTTCACCCTGGGCGATTTAATAATTTTTCACATTAAATTTTATTGGCTAAATTTGTGCTGATCATTTTACATTTTGAATTCATTCTTTTTAGGTCTTTCGATTATTCTTTATAACTACTAAGGTATGTTTTTTATTTTTTTGTTTTTGTTTATTTATTACATGTAATTTCCGTTTCCTACTAACTTTATTTCTTCTTTTAATTTTATGGGTTTGGTTTTTACTGTTTATCTCATTTCCGTCCCTTCTCCATTTTTTTGTTTTCTTTTTGTTTCTTCATTTTTTTTGCTCTTTTTATTCTTCCCTTCCTTCATTTTTTCTGTTATGTTTATTTCCTCTTTGTTTCTTCATCTTTTCATTCCTTTACACTACCCTTCGTTCCTTTCATTTTTATTCCATTCCCGTTTCATCTTTTTTGTTCCTTTACACTATCCTCTGTCATTTTCATTTTTTTCCCATTTCCACTTCTTTTTACATTACCCTTTGTTCCTTTCATTTTTTTTTATTTCCCTTTGCTCCATTTCGTCCCTCCATTTTTTTCATTTTTTTTTATTCCCACTTGATCTTTTTCGTTCCTTTTATTTCTTTCGCTCACCCTTTGCTCCATTTCATTTCTCCCTCACTCTCCTTCGTTTCTTTTATCCTTTTATCTCCCTATTTTTTCATTCACCCTCATTTTTTTGATTAATTTTTTAGAAATATTTTTGAAAAACTTTAATATTATGAAAATACTACAAATATTTTTTTTTAATTAATTATAAATTTTATAATTATTTCTTATTTTATATTACGTCAATCTTAAACTTATAACCAACTTAAAAAAAATATTTGAATAATTAAATGTATTAGAATCTATTCATTTCATTTATTATTATTCTTTTGGTACTTAATTTAACTAAACCATTTGAATTAAAATCTTTATTCAAAAATCTGATAGTTATTTAGACAATTTTGGATATGGATTTGGTTATAATAATCTATTATTAAATCAACAATTTCTTCAAAAAAAAATTGACATTTTTACATATTTTATAATTAATTGATTTTTATGAATTTGAAAATCAAACTATTTATCCAGCGTTTAATTTAATTGAAAAAATCTTACTTGTGTTGGTCAATTTTCCTATATCTGATATGTTTGTTATATTGATTTTTTTTAAAAAAATAATAATTTTGTAAATATATTTAATATAATAAAAAAATTTGGGGGGAAGAAAAAGAATAAAGAAAGGAAATCAGTTTGAAAAAAAGGGAAATTTCCGAAAAAAAGGAAAATTTTATTAACTGAAATTGGATTAGTTGATTGGAATGCACACGGATCGAATAGTTTTTGACCATAAATAGATCAGGCGGAGGCTTGTCACGGGTTTTAATTGTATGGCATGGGATTTCAAATTACACAATTCAAATTATTTACACGGAAACTATAAATCCAAACGTCAGACAAATTTTTTTAGTTATATATATATATTTTTAATAATAATTTTTTTTTTAAATAATAATTTACTAGTGAATAAAGCTTTACTATTTGGTTTCCGCTTTTAGATGGTTCTTATTATCTTATAACACAATGAATGAATCGAATGGCAGCTCCCCTGCTCCCCTGCTAATAAGTCAATTTCTTGTAAAATTAATAAAATTAGATAGATGCATGATAATTTCTTAATTAGTATAAGTGTTATTATCGCCGTTTTCAAAATGGTATATGCAGCTCGATCATGCATGAAATTCGAATACTGATTATGATTATTGGTCATATGATCAAAATAAACAAAATTGGCCAATCAAATATCATAACGGTCATGTGACAATAAGTGAAAAAAATTATTGCTCCGCGAAAAAATTAATTTTTATTTAAAATTTTATTTGTTTTATAATTTCAATTTCTCCTTTATACAATTACAAATTAAATCCTCATAAGGCTTCAATTTTACAATATAAAAATTCCAAATTTTCATATAGAATTTCTGTAAAGATAAAGAGAAAATAAATACAGAGTCAATATTATTATTATAAAAATGGTTAGAATTTTTTAAAATAACCATTTAAACTTGATAAAACTTTAGTCTAAGCAACACCATACCTGTTAAATAACTTATTTAATTTTTTAACTTAGCTCTTAACTTGTTTTGAAGCATAAAATATCTATTGTTATAAAATTATAAAAATAAGTATACACAGTTAGGTAGTTTCGTTAAAATTCAATAAATCCAAATTTTAAACGTTCCAATATTTACAGAAAAACTTTATATAGCCTTCTAAAACCTTTTAATTAACCAAAAATGCTAAATTATTTTATAATAATGCAATATAACGTAATGGGCAAAAAATCTAAAATTACTTACAAAATTTATTAACACTATTAATGTAATTGATTATAATTATTATAAAAAGAGAGAAAATGGTATCTGTGAATAGAAAAAAAAATGTAAGAACGTTAAAGTTTTAGAGAAAATGAAAAAATCATTAGTTATTGATGGTAAACTCGATAATCGCCAATAATCTCAAACTTTGGACGAAAGAAACTCAAAACTGTACATAATAAATTGACTTATAACTCAAGGAAAAGCTGTAAACAAACCTATTAATGCAAGTTCTGGCAGGGAATCTTGGGTAATAGTTAGAAAAGAATGCGAAACATATATTTGGGTTTAAAATATTCGGTGAAAATCTGGGAATTTTTTTTAATCAGATGATCGACGTTGCACACACCATTTTGAAAACGGCGATAAATTAAATCGAATGAAGTAAAATGAAAATGATCTGCATGTTACATGCGCGATTGGCACCTTAACATTGGAGAATAGTGTGAGATATTCTCATATTCCTTTCTTAGTGATAATAATAATTAAATTTAAAAAAAAAAAATCAAAAATATTTTTCTTGAATCGATATTCCATGTCACTTCAAGGATTTACAGTCACAATAAACCACAAGGTTTTTTTTTTTGAGTCACGATTAAAGAAATATATAAACATTGAGTTTTTTTCTTCTTTAAAAAAAAAGTAAAAAAAGTAACTTCTAATTTTTATTTCCACTTTGAATAACTTCAGTTATTTTTAACCCTAAAATTCTTAATTTCAAAAATGAATGAAAAATTTATATTTTACATTTTGATTGTACTTACGGTCATAACTAATTTAAAATATACGGTTGCAGGTTCTATAATTACTAAAGTATTTGACATCGAAGATGCTTATTGGACACCTGAAAAAATGAGAGATGCAATACCCTTAACAACTAATGAATCTAAAAATAATAAACCCAATTATCGTACTAAAAGAGATCAGTTACCAGTGAAGGAATCGAACATTACAAGTTATAATCCTTATGTTCCTTATGGAAAATTATTTTTTCATAACACCGGAGATGGTAAAAATTATTTTTGTACTGCTAGTGTAATTAGGACTGAAAATGGAAATATCGGGCTTACTGCCGCACATTGTATTTATAATGGAAATGGTAGTTGGTCTTCAAATATGGTTTTTTGCCCCGGGTATGAAAACGGTCAATGTCCGGTTGCTATACCCGTTAAAGGAGGTTCTGTAGAAGTAGTAGATGGTCACTATTATTATGATTATGGCATGATTAAGTTCAATTACGATCAGGGTAAATTGCAAGACAAAACAGGATGTTTCGACTGGGATACTAATCCGGGCGATACAGTTAATAATATCACTGCAATAGGTTACCCAGTAAATGGTGAAATTAAAGATTGTAAAAGAGATGGAAATTCCCCTTGCAAATGGAATGGGAGTTCGTCTCGATCGGGTAGTTTTAGATATGTACCTTTAAATACCGGAAGTGGTTCAAGCGGAGGTCCTTGGATTAGACAATATGACAATAAAAATAATACAGGCAGGGTAATTGGTAATGCAAGCGCTTCAAAAAGTGGTTCAACTGATTCACCCATATATTCTTTCGAAGAATTCACGAAACTAGTGTATGAGGCTTCAAAACTTTAAACTAATTAAGACTATAATTTTTTTATTACTATTATCACTAAATACTTATCTAATATAATTTATTACCATTTATTTACTAAATTAATAAACAATTGGTTTACATATAAAATGACAGTTTATTTAAATGAGTCTTACTTTGTGCTTCGAGAATTTTATGAACGGATAATTAAATAAAAACAATACGAAATTTTTAATTAACGTACACTTATCGATCAACTAATGATAGACTTCAATTCTATAAAAATTTTTTCCGTTTCCGTGAATATGATACATTTATGGAAAAATAATGAAAATATAAGTAATAGTTATAAAATTCCGTGAGTATGATGTTTAAAGAATTTTATGGATGAACTTCGGAGTCCTCAAAAGCGGTACCATTTTTTGATTTATTACAAATTTTTTTTTTTTACTTTCTCTAAAAAAGAAATGCTTTGTCAACTTCCAACTGACTAAACTGACTGCTTAGATGAAAATTTTGAATTTATAGAAGGTGATAAAATCACTTTACATTCATGTTTATTAATTAATTGTACTTATTGTAAAATTTCAGTTAGAGAAATATTCGGGATTTTAAATATTCTCCTGGTTATCGTCCGAAGCTTTTGAAAGTAGAAAAATCAATACTCAGTATACTAATTGCAATGAATCAATAGTACTATTATATAGAAATAAAATTTTTATACCATACAGCATTTTGCAAAGTATTTTCGGGTGTTACAAAAACATGTATTGTACGGTTGATTTTTCGCATGTATGACATGCACACATTTTAATAACCATACATGTATATTTTGGACCGTTTTTTTGTGGCGCATCAGCCTCATTTGCTTTTCTGCGTAACATTTATCTTAGAAAAATTTTAATTGCAAATTTTTTTTAAGAAAATTAATTTTCATGCTTTTAAAATTTATGTTTTTAAATTGAAAATTATTTACTTTCAAAAAGTTAATAAAACAATAAAAATATGCTCTATTGATAAAAAAAAAATGATAAGTTCGTTTAATTTCATATTGAAATTTATGTCTGCTTATCTATTAATAAATAAACGCGTATCTCCTAATAAAATAAGTATAATAAATAACACAAATAACACCTAAATAAATATGAAAACTAGTGCTCCGAATGATACGAGTCGACCCGGGTTAATTTGACCCGACTCGACTTTTAAATCGGGTCGGTACTAACGATTTTTAATGACCCGTGACCTGCATGACCCGCATGACCCGACCCGCCGGGTCGGGTTATAAATTTCCTTGACTCGGGTTTGACCCGGGTTTGACCCAGATGTTTTTAATTCTGGCAAAATTATAATTTTGGCCAAAATTAAGCCAAGAATTAGTTTTAACAAATATTAACATAGCTTAATCAGAAAAATAAAAAAATTAACCTTTGGCTTTTGAGAATAATATTTTTCTGATAGCTTTAGAATTCCAATTTATCTTTGATTTGAATATCTTCTAATTATTTTGCCTAATTCTTTGACTTTTATTATATTAAACCAGGTTCAAAATTTGTATTTTTAATTTTATTTTATTTAATTAATCTAGGAGAAAATAAGAGCTAGTGTTACATGTTTTGTATAACCATTCATGATACAAATTTTAGGTGGCTACTAGTGGTTAATCACTAAGTTGCCTTTTTTTCAAATAAAAAAAAATTAATTTTGTTATTATTATAAGAAAATCTCACATAAAATAAGTTAGTACCCATTTTACTTAAATGTTCGGGTCTAACCCGGGTTACACGAGTTAAATTATACTCGGTTGAGTCAAGGGTCGGGTTACGAAAATATGAGACCCAAATAAATACGAGTCTTATATTTTTTATTCAGATCGGGTCGAATATTTCCTCAAAACCCGACCCAACTTGACCCGGTAGGAGCACTAATGAAAACGCGTCTCTCCTAATAGATATAATAAACAAGTACAATAAATAGTACTTAAATAAATATATAAACGTGTATTACCTGTTACCTAAAGAGATTTAAAATATGTATAATGCACTTAATATTGTTACAAAATATAATTATAACACCCTTTACTTGTTAAACAACTTTATTTATTCTTCAAAGAATGATCAAAGTACCAAAATTACACTCTACTCTTTGTATAAAGAAGATAGACAAAAAATAAAATAGTTAATATAGTAATTAAAATAATTAATTAAATTGATATTTTCAGCTTTTTATAAACTTTTGTCTGACATTAAAGAAAGAAAGAAAAAAAAGGGAAAGTTATAAAATTACTGCGGTTAAACATAAATAAATAAATAAATTAATGAGGCTGATATGGCACATAATCACGTGGAGTCATCCAAACTATACATGTATGGTGACAATGATTTCCTGACAGGCTGACAGGACAAAATCCTGAATGGACATTTTTCCGAATAACATCTTTTCCAACATGACAATATCCCGACGATAAATATCCCGAAAGACAAAATCCTGACATGACATTTTCCTGAATTCAGTTTGTGAAAATGTAACTTTGGTTAGGTATATAGTTTTAACAATAATACATCCATTCAGGATTTTGTCCTGCCAGGAAATCGTTAAGAAAAGGTTACGTCAGGAAAATGGATGTCGGGAAATCATTCTGTAACCAAATATATGTATGTCAAACTTTGTGAAAAATCAACTGTACAATATATGTTTTCTATATACCCATTAGAATTATTTGATAATTTATATTTAATAATTGGAAAAGTTAAAAAGATTATTTAAATTACAAGCTAAGAAATTTGTAAAATATTACTACTCTAGCCTTAGTGTTTAAATAATTATAAAAAAAGAGAATACATATATGAATAAAATATAAAAAGAAGGAATTATTTAAATTACAAACTAAGAATATTGAAAATATTTTAATAGTACTTTAGCCTTAGTATTTAAATTAATCTAAACAACAATTTCTGTTAAATGCATGACATTAAATATCACTTATAAAAGAACTATAAAATGCAAATAATTACTAGTTATTTTTTATCTAAATAATTAAATAAATAAAATTAATTTTACATAAATAATTTGCAAAGTTAATTCTTTTTATATACATTATATTACATACCTGATAATTTCAAATTAACTATACAATCATCCAAATCTTTACTTACTAGCATTTCATTAACTTTTATACTAGATTGTGAATCTTCACTTTCTTCATTCACTTTTCCACTAGTAGTAAATGATTGACTTGAATTATAAGCTTGCAAATC
The DNA here is from genome assembly GCF_026210795.1 of Rhizophagus irregularis. NCBI lineage: Eukaryota > Fungi > Glomeromycota > Glomeromycetes > Glomerales > Glomeraceae > Rhizophagus > Rhizophagus irregularis. The sequence continues at coordinate 2,015,882 of NC_089430.1, read as the reverse complement.
TCTGCTTTCAAGAATTTCATTCAATTGTTTACTAGTAAAACCAAGTAAGCGGCTTGCATAATGTGCTTTTGGATGAGATTCAGTAGCAAGATTATTGTTATACCCAATTGGTGCATTTATAAATTCCATAATATTGCATTTTAATTCTTCATTAATATCTTCGACTTTCACATTATCTGGAAGAGAAATCCATTCTTTAATAATATTTAAAACTTCTTTAGAAGATGGCCTTTTTAATTGGTTTTCATTCCAACACTTTTCCATCAAATCTACATAACATTGTGGAGTATTTTCAATAATTTCAGGATGTTCACCTCCACAAATACTTAAGCTAAGTTGAAAATCATGTGCTCTATTATTAAATGGTGGTACCCCAGACGTAAATTCCCACATAATCATAGAAAAACTATATATATCACTAGCTAGAGTATAAGAATTGCCTCTTAAAACTTCTGGTGCCATAAATGGTATAACACCATAAATATCATATTTTTTCAAAAATGATTTTACAGGTTTACATAATCCTAAATCACTAATATAAATCTTACTTTCATTATGATTTAAAATATTTCCATCATGAAAATCACAATGAATAAGATTTTGTTTATGCATATCATTAAGTCCAGAAATAATTTCAAATAACATGTATAATTTTTGATACCAACCACTTTTGATTATTCTTGTTAAGTTTCCTCTTAAATTACCTTTGTTTGCATAATCCATTACTACCATATATTTCAAAGTATCTGGATCTTTTGTAAACCCATAAAAATAAATAATATCATATGAACTTAAACAACTTTCATGATATTTCCACTATAAAAAAGTAATAATGTATTAGTATAAATAAAATATAATTCAAATTAAAAAAATAAATAATATATTATCATACTTCATTTAAAAATTCATTTAAATTTTCACTTAAATTAATATGACATTTAAGAATTACTTCATTATCTTTATTATTATAAAACCAAATAGCTTTATATATAGTACCAAATCCTCCTTTATCAAGATATTCAACATTTTTAAATTTATCATAAGGAATCCATTTAAATTTTTTTTCCAAAATAAAATTATCCATAATTGTATCTCCACTTTTTCCAAATCTATATATAAATTTAAATAATTAAAATTATATTGAAGTTTATAATAAAAATTACACTAAAATTTAAGATTAAAATTAACACTTACTCTAAAATTTAAATAGAAATTTAATATAATATATGTCTTAGATTTTGTATAAATATATATAATAATAACATATTTACAACTTACCAACTAAAGTAACAAAGATTTTAAATAAAAAATCCAATTAACAAATAAATATTTATAAAATAGATAACAATAGAAACAAAAAATAACTTACAAGCTTATATTATTAAATAAATAATTTAGTTAGTTTAATTATATGTAAATATTATAACAATAAGTAATAATAGAATTAAATAAATAACTTACCATCTATGAAATAATTTTTTAAATAAAGAATTTAGTTAGTTTAATTTATATATAAATATTATAAGTAATAATAGAATTAATAAATAACTTATAACTTACGATCTATTTAAATAAAGAATTTAGTTAGTTTAAATTATATGTAAATATTATAACAATAAGTAATAATAGAATTAATAAATAACTTATAACTTACATGCTATATTATTTAATAATTTTTAAATAAAGAGTTTAATTAGTTTAAATTATGCGTAAATATTATAACAATAAGTAATAATAGAATTAAATAAATAACTTATAACTTACAATCTATTTAAATAAAGAATTTAATCAGTTTAAAATATATGTAAATATTATAACAATAAGTAATAATAGAATTAAATAAATAAGTTATAACTTACAATCTATTTAAATAAAGAATTTAGTTAGTTTAAATTGTATAACAATAAGTAATAATAGAATTAAATAAATAACTTACTCCCTATATTAATAAACAATTTTTAGAATTTAGTTAGTTTAAATTATATGTAAATATTATAACAATAGTAATAATAGAATTAAATAAATAATGTATAACTTACGATCTATTTAAATAAGGAATTTAGTTAGTTTAAAATTTTATGTAAATATTACAACAAAAGTAATAATAGAATTAAATAAATAACTTATAACTTACTATCTATTTAAATAAAGAATTTAGTTAGTTCAAATTATATATAAATATTATAACAATAAGTAATAATAGAATTAAATAAATAACTTACTCCCTATATTATTAAATAATTTTTAGAATAAAGAATTTAGTTAGTTTAAATTATATATAAATATTATAACAATAAGTAATAATAGAATTAAATAAATAGCTTCTAATTTACGATCTATTTAAATAAAGGATTTAGTTAGTTTAAATTATATGTAAACATTATAACAATAAGTGATAATAGAATTAAATAAATAACTTATAACTTACGATCTATTAAATAAAGAATTTAGTTAATTTAAATTATATGTAAATATTATAACAATAAATAATAATAGAATTAAATAAATAACTTACAAGCTAAATTATTTAATAATTTTTTAAATAAAGAAATTAGTTAGTCTAAATTATATATAACAATAAGTAATAATAGAATCAAATAAATAACTTATAACTTGCAATCTATTTAAATAAAGAATTTAGTTAATTTAAATTATATGTAAATATTATATAATAATAGAATTAAATAAATAACTTACTCCCTATATTATTAAATAATTTTTTTAAATATTAGTTAGTCTAAATTATATGTAAATATTATAACAATAAGTAATGATAGATTAAATAAATAACTTATAACTTACGATCTATTTAAACAAAGAATTTAGTTAGTTTAAATTATATGTAAATACTATAACAATAAGAAATAATGGAATTAAATAAATAACTTATAACTTACCAACTAAAAGAAATTACAAAAAAATTTTTAAATAAAGAATTTAGTTAGTTTAAATTATATGTAAATATTATAACAATAAATAATAATAAAATTAAATAAATAACTTATAACTTACGATCTATTTAAATAAAGAATTTAGTTAGTTTAATTTATATGTAAATATTATAACAATTATAACAATATGTAATAATAGAATTAAATAAATAACTTATAACTTACCAACTAAAAGAAATTATAAAATAATTTTTTAAATAAAGAATTTAGTTAGTTTAAATTATATGTAAATATTATAATAACAAGTAATAATAGAATTAAATAAATAACTTATAACTTACTAACTAAAAGAAATTACATTTAGTAAACTTAAATTATATGTAAATATTATAACAATAAGTAAGAATAGAATTAAATAAATAACTTATAACTTACGATCTATTTAAATGAAGAACTTAGTTAGTTTAAATTATATGTAAATATTATAACAATAAAGTAATAATAGAATTAAAAAGAATAACTTACTCCCTACATTATTAAATAATTTTTAAATAAAGAATTTAGTTTAAATTATAACAATAAGTAATAATAGAATTAAATAAATAACTTATAACTTACCAACTAAAAGAAATTGCAAAATAATTTTTAAATAAAGAATTTCGTTAGTTTAAATTATAACAATAAGTAATAATAGAATTAAATAATAGCTTATAACTTACCAACTAAAAGAAATTACAAAATAATTTTTAAATAAAGAAGTTAGTTTAAATTATATGCAATAAGTAATAATAGAATTAATTATAACTTACGATCTATTTAAATAAAGAATTTAAGTTAGTTTAAATTATGTAAATATTATAACAATAAATAATAATAGAATAAATAACTTACTCCCTATATTAGTAAATAGTTTTTAATAGTTAGTTTAAATTATATGTAATAATATAATAATAGAATTAAATAAATAACTTATAACTTACGACCTATTTAAATAAAAAATTTAGTTAGTTTAAATTATATGTAAATATTATAACAATAAGTAATAATAGAATTAAATATATAACGTATAACTTACGATCTATTTAAATAAAGAATTTAATTAGTTTAAATTATATCATTTATATGTAAATATTATAACAATAATAATAGAATTAAATAAATAACTTATAACTTACAATCTATTTAAATAAAGTATTTAATTAGTTTAAATTATATGTAAATATTATAACAATAAATAATGATAGAATTAAATAAATAACGTATAACTTACGATCTATTTAAATAAAGAATTTAGTTAATTTAAATTATATTTAAATATTATAACAATAAGTAATAATAGAATTAAATAAATAACTTATAACTTACGATCTATTTAAATAAAGAATTTAGTCAGTTTAAATTATATGAATAATATAAATAATAGAAATATAGATATCTATTACTTACACCCTAGTATTATTAATTAATTATTAGTTAAATATAAAGATAATATAAAAGCATTTACTGCATATTAAATATCACTTACAATCTGGTTGTTTAAATTAAGAATATAATTAGTTGAGTTATATAAAATATTAAACAAATAAATATGATATTGTCACTTACCATCTGTAATACAATTAATTATTAAATAGTTAATTAAATAAAGAATTTAGTTATTTGAATATTATGTAAAATAAACAAGTAAAGAATTAAAAATTTAAATAACTAATAACTTACTGACTATAGTATTATTAATCATTAAATGAATTATTTAATTGCATGAAATGTAATAAAAATGGTAAGTAATTCCATTATTATTCAATTATAAGATAACCTATTAACTTACGAGCTATATTTGAATATTATATAAGATATAATTATAGATAGTATTTAAATGTATTTACAAATAAAAATTTAATATTTTAGCACGCATGTTATTATACCTTTAGATTCCTTGGTACTACTTTTTTCAAATCCTTCAAAGCCACTTTCTTTGAATTCCTTAGAGCTACTGCTTCCTTCTAATTCAATATTATCAGAAACTAGTTTTATTATATTGTAAATTTGTTTAAATTATTAGAATTCTAATTGTATTAAATGTTTATATTATATATATGATTATTACCTTTATCATTACTAAGAGCCATTACTATATAATTATATTAAAATTCTTTCTGACTGGAACAGATAATGTAAATATCTTTATTATTTTTATTATTAAATGCCTTTATTAGTATAGGTCTATGTGGTAATAATATTTATGCAAAATGCATTATGCGCAAAAACGTTGATCATAAGTACAAGCATTATATGTATAACAAACAAATTTTGCACATATATCTGGAATGTATGACAATCATCAGCCTCATTGTTGCACAGCAAAAATCATAAATCAAAGAAAAATTTCTTATTACGTAATATATATTTAGAATATCACCTTTTTTTTGTTAAACTATCTTGGAAATGATCAGCCACACCTAAAGTGGTTACAGAATAAACCTTTACATTATTACCATAATTTTAAATATTAGTCATCACTAATCACTCATCTATATTCTATATAACTAAAAAAATACAATGTGTAACCGTAACGTTTAGACTAGCATGTATAAATAGTTTGAATTGTGTAACTTGAAATCCCATACCATAGATCCATGTGCATTCCAATCAACTAATCCAATTTCAGTTAATGAAATTTTACCTTAATCAGAAATTTTTTTTTTGATTATTAATTTTTTTTGTCCGATTTTTTTTTCATTCCTAAAAAAAAAAGAAAGAGAAGGGAACATTAGTGACATTCCCAAGTCAATACGAAAAAAGAAATGAAAAAAAATGAAATGCCGCCTACTTATAAACCAGAATACAGTTCAATTTCCAGAGTCATTCAGCCATTCCTAAAAAAAAAATAGAAAGAAAAGTGACGTTCCCAAGTCAAGAAAAAACAAAAAAAATGAAAAAGAAACGAAATGTCACTTACCTTGCAAAACTAAAAATAGAGGTTGATTTCCAGAGCCGTTCATCTATTCTAAAGAATAGGGAAAGAAAAAGAAATGTTAATAATGTTTCAATTGAAGAGGAAAAAAAAAAGAGCAGAAAAAAAAGTAAATTGGCATTTACCTTGAAACATTAAAGTCCCTAAAAAAAATAAATACATAAATACATTCATTACGCGATAATATAATTAAAATGATGCCAATCATGAGGTGTACCAAATGAAATACCCGGTGAATATCACCCCTGGTGAATTTTTTTTAAATTAACCTCCGGTGACCATCAAATAAATCCATAAAAATAATAAAAATCAAAATAATAATGAATAAAATATAAAAAAATTTTAAGATGAAGGTCTGGGATCTTGGGATCTTTAAAAAAATTTTCTTCAGAAAAATTTTATAATTATATGCAGAAATTTTTGTGTTTTTCAAAATGACTCAATTATGAACTATCCTGTAACATTTAAGGAAAGCTTGAACGTGTGACTGTGAGTTTGATTGGTTTTATCTTATGTAATATTAACAGAGTTTTTTATGTTTTCAATTTTTTTCAATAAAACAAAGTTCATGTAATACTTTTTAAATTAATATTTTTAAGTTAAAATAATATATTTAAATTTAAAAAGACATTCGTATTTTATTGAAGAAAATAAAGAAAAGAAAGACTGTACAAGAGTCTATAAGAAAAAATATTTCAAATACTAATTATAATAATTAATCATATAATCAAAATTATCTAAAATCAAATATTTAACTGATCATACAATAGTGGGTGTCTTCACAAAAACCGTGATTGAGATTTAATCTGATTTCACAAAAAACATGAAATCATATTTAATATATGAATTTAGTCTAGTGGTGTATTCTATTGTAATAAAGGTATCACTGAACAGTAATTTCTTAATTCAACCATGTTACTTATTTATACAATTTGAATTATTAGTGATTTATTTATTATAATTTAATATGATCAAATTTATTGATTTCTTTCATCTATAATAAAAAAATATTTTAATTAAATACTTAATAGATCAAAAATATCATATGCAAAAGTAATTACCTTTGGAATTAATATCAAGTTTAGTAAAATCCATTCTTAAGGAATCTATAAATATTATTAGTTGTTAGCATTATAAAATTAATTTAAATTATTATAATTATTAATATGAAATTACTTATAATTACCTGAATATTCTATTCCAAATAAATCATTATTATTGTTAGCATTATTGGGTTCTGGAAGATTTTTAAAATCTAAAGCCTACTTGTATAAACTGCTTGAGGATGTATCATATATGAGAGTGTACTTGTAGAACTTGTAGATGATAATGGTAATGAATATGACTTTTTATTAATTTCATCTGCTTCTTCGGTTTGTTTATTGATTACAGAATTTTCATAACTATCCCATTCTAATATTTTTAATTAATTCAGTAATTCATCTGAATTAGGTCGTTTTAAAGGGTCTTAATCCCAGCATTGATTAATAATATCAAAAATTAATTGAGGTATTTTATAATTAGACTTTGGCCTCCCTTACAAATTTTCATTGCTAAGGATTCATCATGAGCTATATAATAATAAGGAGGGAAACCTGTACAAATTTCATATGCAATGATTCCAAACCCATAAATATCACTTTTTTGAGTATATTCTTTTCTCTTAAAACTTCAGGAGCTACATAAGGTAATACTCCATATATTTTTTTATTATTATTTTGAGAGAATTTGACATTTACTGGTCTACATAATCCTAAATCAGTGATGAAACTTCCCGTATTAAAATCACTTAATATATTTCCACAATGAAAATCATGATGAATTAATCCTTTATTATGAATATCTTTAAGACCATCCCAGTAAATAGTTTTTGTATAAATTTGTACCAAATGGGCTCATCCATATATAATTGGCTCTAGATTGGCTTAAATTTGGATTATTTTTTGCATAAATTTGAGCTAATTTCGAGCCAATGAGCCCGTTTGGTATAAATTTACACAAAAACTATTTACTGGGCATATGCAATATTATATAAATTCTGCAACTTTTGCTTCCAATTCGGTGAAATGAAATTATTATTTAAATGTTGTACCATCTTTAATTCCATTACCATAATAAAATCATTTGTTTTTGGATCTTTAGTAATACCAAAACAACGAACTACCCAACCAGTATCGCATACCAAAATATTTGATTCAATCTTAAAAAGTAAATTATAGTTAGTTTAACCATTTATAAAGGCTAATGAAGATTTATATGAAAAATATCTTACTTCTTTTAAAAAATCTGCTGTAATGCCTTTTAAGTTACGCAAACATTTTAAAGCAACTTTTAATTTGCCTTCTCTTTCCAATTGATCATTTCCATAATTTATTTCCCAAGGACCATCTTTCCAAACAGCTTTAAAAATAGTTCAAAATCCTCCTTTTGCTAAATATTCAATATTTTCAAATTTATTGTATTCAATCCATTCTATTATTTGTCTCTCATTTTTAGCTTTTAATTGTGCTTTTTGAATAAATTCATACCAATTTATGAAGTTTTGTTTAAAATTTTGTGATTTACATGATTGACAATAATAATAATCAGTATTAAGCTGCTTACATTTTTTATACAAACCATATTCTTTGTCTGTTATTAGTTTATTAATTGACGATAATTCCTGTTCTTCAGTCAAGTGATTATTATGATTAAAATCTTTTATTTGTTCAATTACATCATCACTTAATTTAATTTCATCCATTTTAAAATAGCGTTCACCATTATTTTTTTTTTTAGTAATTTTTACATATGAATTAATAACATATTTTTTTGTGTTGCAACGATACCAAGAGCGGCAACAAAATTATGAAAAAAAAGACTAGTTAAAATACACAAAATAATCTAGATCGGCAATTAAATTTATTCAATTTTGGCAAATTAGGTAAAAATTTTTAACTAAAATTAAAAAGGTGGCGAAAAATTGTCTAAATTTTTCATAGTTGTGGGTATTTTTTACTCATAACATGAAAATCTTTTTTTAAAAAAAAACTAGGCGTAACCCGTCGCGTTGCGCCGGGGATGATACTTGCCCATCAAGCAAGAGAGTAGGTAACTATTATCATGATGGTATTAGTAGGAAATAAATGTAGTAAATTACACAATCTAGTATATGTACAGTATATAATATTATTATTAAATGCAAATCTTATTTATCGTACGAAACAAATGTTGCAGTACTGTGAAATTTACAAATTCATTACAAAAACAATTTTGTATAAGTAGTTTATTGTTACATTGTTACAAAAAAAATCTTTTTTTTTATCTTAAAAAATTCCATTGTAGCATTAAAAAAAATTACACCCTCTAGAAAAAAAAACCTCAAAAAGATTAATTATAACGATCTATTGTCATGAAAAAAAAAATGTATTCGGGGAAAAAAAATTCGGTTTGAAAGAAAAAAAGCCAAACCGGAAAAGGAAAAGGGGAAAAAAATTTTCGGATTGGAAAAGAAGCCAACCGGAAAAAAATAAAAAAAAATTTGAAAAAATAAAAACTAAAAAAAAAATTTGTGGGAGAAACAAAGAGAAAAATCGGGTTGAAAAAAAAAACCGAAAAGGAAAAAGAAAGAAAAAATAAAAAAAATCGAAAGAAAAGAAGAAAGAAATCGGTTTTTAAAAAAAAAAGACCGAAAAAAATGATATAAATCTTAAAAGATTATTTAATAAAAAAAAATAATAATAATTTTTCGGTTTTGGAAAAAAACCAAATCTAAACGGGAAAAGAATTAAAAAAAAAGAAAGAGGAAAAAAACGAAAAATTTTTAAAAAAAAGAAATAAAATAGGAAAAGAAAAAAGTGTTTCGAGAAAAGAAGAAATTTGAAAAAAAAGAAAGAACCATTTGTGAAGATCGGTTCAAGAAAAAAAAATGAAAATTAAAAATAAGGGGAACCGAAAAAATTTAGATCGGTTGGAAAAAAAAAATTTAAGTTAAACACAGGATTGTATATTTAATTTTCTGTGGCACGATGTAAGATTGATGTTAATCGATGATTAATTAGGAGATTTTTAAAAATCATCGCGTGTTGTAATATGAATTATAAAAAATTGCTTTCGAATCCTTTTCAAAAGAGAAAAAAATTTTAAAGTAGGTTCTTTTTTTACCTGGAGAAAATTAGATATTGAATGGAACCAAGAGATTTAGAAAAAAACAAGATATTTGTTCATGGCTTTAAATTATTTATAGTTTGATTGGTAAAGGTCAATCAAATACCGATTAATTACTGGAATTTTATTACCGATATGACTTGCTTTTATGTATAATACATACTCTAAAGATCATGATCTTAAAATTTGGTATATATATATTATACTAAGTTGATAGCAAATATAACATAGGGTCTTAGTTTTCACGATAAGACATAACTGCTAATTGATCGCATGAATGATCTTAGTTAAATTTTTTTCAAGTTTCTTATAGAAATTTTTTATCGAAAATTATTCTTTGAAGATCTAGTATTAATTTATAGAAACCTTTAGAGAACTTATAATTTATTGAAAGATTTTTAAATTACAAGCAGATCCCACCGACGTGCACTATTTTATATTTATCAATAGTCATTAACTTTTGTTAAAAATTAGATATACTATAGATTAAACAAGTATAAAATACTAGTGTTAGAATTCCAAATTTTATATTCAAACATCAGAATGTTTTATAAATATACTAACACTATAAATTAAACATATATCAACATACTTTTAGTAAAATATAACCTTAAAAATTTATATATAAAATATGCCTTTTATTATGAACACCTTCTTAAACCTTCTTAAATAAACTTATTAATTTGCATGCGCATGGTAATAAATATATATATTGTTCAATTACAAACTGATTTTTATTATGCAAAAAAAGTCAAATTTACATAATACTACTTTATAATCAGTGTTGAACAAATACTACATATACTCTCTATATATAAGATTGTTTACAGATATTTAATTATGAATCAGAAAGTTTAATGATATTATTGTTAATGAACTTTAATTCAATCAGTAATTTCACATTCTAAACAATCGCTTTTGTCAGACTTTAGAAGACTTTCTGTAAATGATTAGCAGTTAGTACAAATAACTTGATAAATAACCAAACAAGTAAATAAAGATTAATTGTTACCTGAATATTTCATTGTTGATATATTATCATATATTTCATAATAACCATCAGAATTTTTTGGTTCAGTAAGATTTTTATAATTAAATGGCCTACTTTTATAAATAGCTTCAGGGTGTATCGTCAAAGGTGATGAGTTAGTTGATGAATTATTATTAATTTGTTCCGCTTCTTCAATTTGTTTAATTAATTCTGTTTTATTGATGGATTCTGAATAGCTTATTGCATCTTTATCAAAATCGATTAACCAGTCATAAAAAATTCTTGAAAGATATTTTGCATCAGGTCGATTTGATGGATCTGCATCTAAGCAGCTTTTAATTATATGTAAAATTAATTTTGGTACTTTAATATTAAATTCAGGTCTTAATCCTTTACAAATTTCTAATGCTAAAAATTCATCATGAGCAACTTTATAATATGGAGGCAATTCTGAAATAATTACATACATAATTATGCCAAAACTATAAATATCTGAAGCTTTGGTATAATCTTGTCCTCTTAAAATTTCAGGAGCCAAATAAGGTAAAACACCATACATCATATTATTTCCTTCATTATAATTTGCTGGTTTACACAACCCCAAATCAGTTATACGAGGCGAAGTTCTATTACATACTATATTTCCAATATGTAAATCTCGATGAATTAATTCTTTGCCATGAATTTTCCTAAGCCCAGCTGCAATATATTTTAAAATGTTAATCTTATGTTTCCATATCCGAATATTCAAATCCAAATTAGAAAATTTGTAACTTTTTTGCTTTTTATGCTGCTTTTTCTTTTCTTTATTCAACGAATTTTGTAGATTTCCTCTCTCAGCATAATACATAACCATAATATAGTTTTTTGTATTAGGATCTTGAGTTATTCCATAACATCTAATAATCGTATCTGACATACAATACTCATGAACTTTAAGATGTAATGTAATCTGATAGTTTAAACGAATTAGTTATTAAACTATAATTAATAAATAAAACACATAATATGATTAAGTATACCTCATTAATAAATTTCAATGTAACATTTTGTGAATTGTTCAAACTTTTAAGAGCTACTAAGGAGCCACTGTTTACTCTTCCCCATTTACGGCAACTTGTATCCCAGTGTGTGATATGGCCGTCTTTCCAACTTGCTCTATATACTTTTCCAAATCCACCCTCTGCAATATAATTAGGTTTACCAAACCTATTATAGGGTATCCACTCTAATATTTGGTGATGGTTTTTTGCTGATAACTGAGTATTTTGAATGAAATTATCAATTTCATCGTTACCACTGGTCCAATTGTCAAAATTTTCTTGGAATATTTTTGAATTACAAGGTTGACACCAATCCTTTCCCGTTTTTATTTGCTTGCAAAATATACATCTTCCATGTTTTTGCTCATTGTTCTTTGAAAGACAAGACCTACAATATCTTGATTCATCTGGTTTTTTGCATTGAACACATAGTCTGTAATTTGGATTTTCTGCATTTAATTGATTCATAGTGCAGATAAATTACTTGTCAGCAGGGTTTAAATATTTATTCCTGAAAAAATTGACAAAAAAATTATAACGGATATTTATATACATCTTAGATGATCGACAAAACCACCTTTTGTAGCAAAAAATGGCTGCTTTCGTGTTACCAAATATTAAATGTTAAAATACAATGCATATGGGCCGATCTACAGAATCGGCTGAAATTAAGGATTTATAAAATTTATTAAAAAAACGTGACATTTATTCCACAACTAATTGTGTTACATGATCATCTTTATGCCAACCGATTAAAAAAAAATTTTTTTTGTACTTTAAAATAAAAAATATTTTCCATAGATACAAATAAACAACGCGAAATCTAATGGGCTTTTAAGATTCCAATGGGTTTTTGGTATAGGTGATAATTTTACGTTATTTGCATATTAAATATGGTTGGTAACTATTTTTTTTTGTTTTCTAAAAGTTCTTGGCGTTCAGTAGAGTTGTAAGAAGTTGTAAAAGTTTGGGACTTTAGACAAAACTTGTTGTAATTTTATTTCTTGTTTGTTTATATCATATTTTATTAAAGAATTTAAGTAATAACAAAAAATTTTTATTTATTTCAAAATTACTAGGCAAATTTTATTATTCAAAAATCAGAGAGAGAGTGGGGAAACTTTTTGTGACTTTTCTAACCCCTTGTTAATAAATATTTCTATTTTAGTATTGCTAGAACCACCTTAGTTAAACCATTATTTTGTTATAATTTCACCTAATTTTAAATATAAGTTACAAAGATATAATTTTTTGGGGGAAAATAAATATTATACTACAAAAATAAATAATTTGGCTAATTTAAATCCGTTTTTTGTAAAAATATTATCATTAAATTACACTCAAATAGAGCTTTAGTTGAGCATAATTTTGCATGATTTAATAATAGAATGGTAAAATACATAAAATTTTTTTGAAATTTCACGTACATTTATAATACGATTCTTTATGCACGTGATAGTATCGCCCATCCAATCATTTTTGTGATAGTTTTTAAATTATAAATTATTAATTAATGGATGATTATACGATTTTTAAGGTCAATTCCGCAGATCGGCCCATATTTATAGTATGCCATTCTTTCCGAAATTTACCACATCATTGATCCATTTATACCAAGAATGATAAAGTAACAATTAAACATTCCCTATAAAAAATTTATATACGGAAATGATACGTTTTGTATACATTTTATATATGATTTTAAAAATTCCGTATCACAATTCCGTATATTTCATAAGTAATTCATTTTTGAAGATTTTTTAAAAAATTAATGTATACGGAATGAATATTGTGTATACGGAATTTATACTGAATTTTTAAACTTAACAGTTAATAATTTTATTATTCCGCATTTCCATTCCGTATACCGGTACTTTCCGTATCATAAAATGTGACCACGTGATTGTTTATTGTTATGATCTGTGATACGTTTTTTATTTATTTAGATCACCGATCTTACACGTCATCCTACAAGAAAAGAAATCAAACCGCCCTACAAAAAAAAGAGGGAAACCAAAAAATTATAAAAATTATAAAAATTTTTTAAAAAAACTTCTAATAAGGTAATAAGGAAACAAAGGGAACGAAGTGATATAAAAAAAAATAATTTTTTAAAAAAAGAGGGAATGAGGTGGAATCTATAAGAAAAAAAAATTATTTTTTTTAAAACAAAAGCATGAAGTGAAATAAAAAAAGGAGTGAGATAAAAAGGGATAAAAAAAGAAGTGGGTAAATATAAAAGAAAAGGAGGAAAAGAAAAAGGGGGAAAGCAGGAATAACAGATAATAAAAAAAAGACGCTAGGACTTCTTCTTTTTTTATGGCACTGAGCTTTTTTTTATAGGAATGTTGCCTCTTGGAGACTCAGAATTTCTGTATATATTAAATAGAGGGAATTGATATTAATTAGAAATGTAGTAACATTTCTTCTTTTTTTAGGTTGCTGGACTTTTGGAGACTTAGATGAGCCTGGGATACTGTAGGTAGTACTATATAGGAAGGAGTTTGAGTAAAAGTAACGTTCTTTACATTTCTTTTTATTTTGTTTTTCAGGTCGTCAGACTCCTGAAAAGTCGAACCTGGACTTAGGTCTAATTCTATAAACTTTTAAATTGGGTTTTTATTTGCATCAAAGTAACATATTAACATTTCTTTTTTGTATATTTTATAAGAACAGGTTTTTCCTTAGGACTACTTCAAATATCTTATAGAAACGTTGGTATGCATTTCATTTTATTTTAATAAAGATTTTTGGGAGGGAATGTTTCATATTTGTATTTTAATTATTTTTATTTTATTTAATAAAGTACTAGTAAATAATAGTAATTTAAGCAGTAAATTCAGTGACCAAATCATTATAAATTTTGTGACTAAACCATGTAAATTCAGTAACAAAATCAGTGTAAATTCCGTGATAAAATCGTGCAAATGATACGTTTTTGTGATACGGAATTGCGCATTTTCCGTATCCTCTCATGATACGTTATTTCTAAGGAAAAAAAATCTTATAAAAACTTTATAAAAAACGTATCCAGTTTTTTTATAGGGATTGACTATGCTATTCTTTCAAAATTCATGAAAAGCTCATTTTGGATAAGAAATTTATAACCAGCATCCTCATTCTTACCATAAAAAGCTTAATAAGACATTCATAAATCATACAGGAAAAGTATCTAGTGTGAGAAAATTTATTTAGAGTAACGTTCAAATATAAAGTTTTATTTTTTAATTTTAAAGAACAAAATAAATATATATTGCTCTACAAATCTACAAATTGTCATAATTTCTATATAAACTAGCTAATCCTATAATTCTTTAATTAGAAAAAGAATTATTATAAAATAATAATTAATAATTAAAAAAAAAGACACTTTACGGTGTGACTCAGGCAAAATAGCAATAAATTAGAGATGTACCTATTTGATTTCAGTACATAGTTGGTAAATTATGGCATATATTTTTGGCTTTGCATTTTCATTTATCAGATAATTTAATTGTGTAATACCAGAAAATTTGATCCTATAAAGCTTTCTTATCAATTCAAAAACTTTAAAGACTGACAATGGGCTTGAACAACAAACTGAACTGATCACAATTTATAAATTCGGTTTTGAGTAGCAGATTAAACACATCAGTTTAAAATAGTAAAATAAACTATTTTTACATCGTTTTTATCTAGTAAACTGAAATTATCTAATTAGTTACTATAATTCTTATTACTACATTCCGGTTAATATCCTTTTTTAGAACTGTTCAAATTAAATTAAATGATAAATCTGTTTGAATCACAAGTTTTAAACATTTGATTAGAACTAGTCTAATTAAATCATGGTTTAAATTTTAAAATATCTAAAATATCTTGCATTAGTTTAGCTCGAACTATATTTTAGTAGCAATTTATTCTTTAAAAGATTTTAATCACATGAGCCGATAGATACTATTTGTCATTTATCAATTTGTGTTATCTGCTATCTACCGACTTCAAATTTTTTTTATAAGAGCGTTTCATTATTATTCTATTTAAAGTTTATATGTTTTAATTATAATATTTATACAATATTTGGCAGAAAAAGTACATTATTACAAATCATAAAAAAGAGAATTTTAAATTGTAAAATTTTACAAAAAACTTTGTAACTAATACTACTAAGTACTAATTCTACCTTCGATTAGTAAAAGACATGAATCGTATAATAATTAAATCGTATAATAATTAGATTTGTTTGTTACATTACTCTCTTCTTTTTTTTTATTAGAACATTAACCAAATTGTTGAAGGCATTTTTACATTTATACTCCACCATGTTACAATTATCTATATTCTTATGTAAATATGTTAAACTTATTTATATACTACGAGTTTTTTAATATGAATAATTTATTGTGATTTACAAATTTACTTATAGAATAAAAGGTAATTTCATTAAATTGTTTATTATGGAAGAGATACAGGTGACGCTGGTGACGTGCGTCAGGTATCAATATACTAGTTCTGCATACTGACATGTGACACTATACCAGCATTATGATATAATTTGGCCTGAATTAAAATCATATACAATGCTGGCCGGCATTACATCATAAATTCACCAATATTTAGTATTAGTAATACCAAAAATTAATTATATAAAACTTATTCCTTAATATTTCTTTAGCAACTATGAATACTGCGAACCGGAGCCACAACAATCTCCCGAGTTGAAAATTTCAGATATATTTTAAAAGTCATGAAGAATTTGTGGCAAGAGTTCAAAATTACGCATCATTTTGTAATTTTCAGATATGATTGAGTAAAGTAGGACATGATAAAGAAAAAAAATATTACTAGAAAAATAATATATTTACGCGCAGATGTTTCTGAAAGTAAAGAGGATAAAACTAATTCAAGAGATCGTAAATCTCAAAAATGTAATTGACCATTTTCATTATTGATAATAATAATAGACTTTAGCTAGTATGAGATTGGACCATAATCTGAAACGGTTACTCCTTAATACAAAAAATTTCTTATTTTGGAAAAATCATTCCTCAAGAAATTAAAGACCCGATTATGGTTATCATCAATCAGGCTGTAAATGTACCAACTATTCACTTAATGATACAGTATTTATAATTTTATATATGATACGAAGTAAGAGTTGGTGCAGCAGTCACAAATGAATTACTTCAAATAATTAAAATGCTTCCCGATCAGAAGCAATATTGTAGTAGTAAATTTTTAGACGTTGATTATACTTATAAAGTTAATAGGTTTGATATGCCAATTCTGGATTTTTACTGAAGAGTATTGTGTCCAAATGTGATCTCTATCTCCTGAGAAATTGCTGTTTCTTCATCAATAAGCAGCACCTTCCTTATAAAAAATTTTTCAGAAAATGATCACGTGTCTGAGTTTCTTCGGAATAAAAACTAGAAAAATGATCATTTATCGGAGCTTTTTCAAAATTTTTTTTATAGGGGCTTAGGAATAATTATCAACCAATTTAAAAAAAGCTCTAAACACCCATACAAAACTGTTTATTATCTCTTGACACATAACAAAACATACATCTTTGCCTCTTTGGAAAAATGTCATACTAATATGCTAGAAACAAAATGGCGGAATTTACCATTTATGATTGCATATAATTAAAATTAATTGGCAGCAACTTAAAGAAAATTTTCCAAATTCAAAATCACATTTACAAAGAATAAAGGAAATGGGTACCTTGCTTTATTAGAGAAATATTTTTAGCAGATATGGCTTGAAGAATCTATGAATATTTCAATAAAAGACTATATGGATGCTTACCATTCATTATTGGATTCTTTAAAAGCATATTTGATCAGCATTAAGCAACGTGAAAATGATTTATAACTAATTAAATATAAGCAAATTCTGGAACATTAAGTACACTTGAATATCAGGCCTTAGAAATACTGACGAATTTATGCATTAAATTAACATAATAGTTGTTACAATATAACAAACTACAAGCTATTTTATCTGTTAAACTATTAATGTTAACTTTTTTTTATTGTAATGTACTAGCACTATAAAATGCATATTTTTTTTTAAAAAAACATAGAATGCATTTGATAAATTAAATATTAGTTTTTATTACAATAAAGAACTATGAGTTATTGGTTATTTATTTGTTTATTTATTTAAAATATTTAAAGATTCTAAAATACTTCACATTAAATACATTGAATTAACAAATAAATTATTTCAAGGATTTTTTTGTAAAGACTTTTGCAGAAACAAAAACTTTTTTGTCAATTAATGTAAGATCTCTTCCAATTAAAGGAAAATAACACAAACCAACACACAAATTTTCTTCATCATTATCATCAAGATTGCTTCCTTCCATAAACATTTCATCTACTTTAACATTATATGGAACCCAAACATACTGTACAACAGATTCGTGAACTTTCAACCTAAACCAAAATATCTTTACAACTTCACAAATTATAATTGCTGCCAAATTTTCGGATGCAAGTTTCTCTTGACCTTTAACAATACGTAATTCACTCATAGTTTTGTTTAATTCTTCTTTATGATAAGCAATGAAAGGATGCTCATATGTAATATGGTCTTCTCCATATATATTGGCAAATCCACGATTATTAAGGATTGAATATATATGCTGACGCAATTTTGTTGTTGCTACATGTGCTATTTCATCGTTTCCAGTACGATACTTCGAAATGTTAGTTAATAATATGGATAATAAAGATGCTTTATTAACAATATTTGCTTCAAGATGATAATGTTGTCCTGTACTTTGAAAGTATTTTGTTGCATAGGATAATATTGTCTCAATAATATGGCGTTGTAAAACTGCTTGAATAAGTAATTGATCATCTTTTTGATTTGTAATTTTAATTGGACATTTATAAAGCAATAAAAGCTTTTTAATTTCTTCCATATTAACGATAACATCCTGATTCAAATCTGTTACGTATTTTTTTAGATTATCATTTAGTTCTGAAATATCATTATTTAAACTAATAATATAATTTTGATCAATATTTTCATTTGATACTATATTTGATACATCGTCTTTTAAGATAGTATTTTGTTGAAGAATATTTTCTAATTGGTTCGCTAAATTGGTATTTTTTTGATGCAGATTATCATTTTCAGCATTTAATTCTTCCTTTTCTTTTTCCAAATTTTGCAATTTATTTTCTTTCAATTCTAAAAATTGTTGTAATTGATTAATTCTTTGTTCTTGCAACTCGATATTGTTTTGATATTGTCGACTTATATCATTAATTTGATTTTAATATTTTTCTTCAATTACATTGATATCATTTTTAAACTTTTCATCAATTATTTGATTCTGATTGATCTCTTCGTTATATTTTTTTGTTAAATCATCATAATTTTTTTGTAAATCATCATATAATAATCTGTAATTATTTTGTCTTTGTTTTTCGCTTTGATCTTTCAAAATGATGTCATTTTTATATTGTTGATTTATTCTAATTTGATTTACATATTTTATCTCAATTTCTTGTAAATTATCATACTTTTCTTGTAAACCATCATACTTCTCATGTAACAAATTATTAAATTCTTGAGCCTTTTTATTTTCTTCTTCAAGCTTTATTATGTAAGCCTGATCCGGATTAGCTATGAAAACAAAAATTTAAATAATATAAATAAAGAAAAATTTTTCACAATAAAATCTTACCATAATTCAAGCCCTGCAGAACAGCTATCAAAAAAAAAATAAAATAAAATTTTAACATAATTGATATTTCTCGATTAAAGAAAAAATGCACTCATACTCTCCTATATTCTTACCTCCTCTCAATATTGCAGTACAAGAATTAGGTGGTCTAGAAACAAGTACTCTTGTACTAAATTTTTCTTCAATTCTTAATTGTAAATATTTTGATCTTCCAAAATCACCAACCAATGATATTGCAAAACAATTATCACATAAACGTAATTGAGAGTCAACTAATTGTACAATCCTTTCTACAATGGGATCAATTATCGCTTTAACATCTTCAAATTCTAACTTAAAATTCCATCTATTATTATTATCATTACGGTAAAATAATTGTCTCAAAGCAAACCCTAAAAAAATATTTTAAACCTGAATATTTTTTTTTTTTTAAAAAAAAAAGATAAAAAAACTTTTAATATATTAACCGTACCTGAATCAAAGTTGATTGTAACGAATTCTGATTGAATTCCAGTAAAACTTAATTTGATAGATCCAAAAATATTTTTTATCTCTTGAAGTTTGTTTTCACTAATAAGATTCATTCTAGAAGAACCAATTTTACGTTCTATGAATTTAAGAAATTCTTGATCTGCCAAATCACCACCACAATCAATTTCAATTCTTTCTGATATTAAACATAATTTTTCATTGTTCCAAAGCAGCATTGTTGATAAATATACTGTGTTATCTCCACAGTCAACTACTATAAATTTTTCTAACAATTTATAAAAATATAATTAATGAAATAAAAAAATTTTAAAAAATTAATAATTATATCACTTACCACCAACAGATAAATTATGCTCTCTCAAGTATTTCATACAATAAAGTGCAATAGCCTTGGCTGTCAAAAAAAAAAAAATATTTAATATCCATATTATATTTGTGTATCACATAACAAACTAATACGTACATTCTGTTGTAAGCCTAAAATTTTGACTGAGCGGATATCTCAGCAACCCTGCTTTAAAAGCGTATTCTCTCATAGTGAAAAAAGATCGAGTCAACATCGTATTATTATCGGGAACCTTTTATTTTAAAAAACAAATTGAAATATTTCTAATTCCAAATTCACAGCAAAACTTCCTAAAATTTCACAAATGTTAAACTTATTTACCGTTAAAACAATTAAAGCTTGATCAAAATCAACATGCTGTATAGTTCGTTTTACAATTTTACCAAATTCGCGAAAATAATCAATAATTGCTTTTCCATGTTGCAGGGGAGGTTCATTTTCCATTTTTCCTAAAAGCAATTTAAATAATTCAACGGGGTTTCTATCATGCCCATTCCTTCCAATAGTAACATTCCTATACTCATCATCATAGTATAATACTGTTGGAATTTTATATCCAATACCATCTCTCCACTCTTTGTGGATACAAATGTTACTCGGGTTCATAAATGAGTATGCAAAGCTCTAAATAAAAAAAATTTCTTATATAAGTAAAACACGAATATTGATTTACAACAATATCATTAATATGTACCGAATGAGTTGTTCCGAGATCTATTAAATTTCATGATAAAAAAAATTTTAGAATCAATAAAAATTAAAATAGATTTATATAATGTGTTAACTTACTGATACCAATAATAGCACGATAATCGTTCATGTTTTTCTGAAAAAAAATGACAACAAAATGACTAAAGAGTTTGTTCGTTCACTCGAACTTTTTTTTATTGACTTCGCCCCTTAAAATGATAATCTTTCTCGATGATCTACTGACTACTATATCTGGTTACCCGCCATACAAATATTACGTTTTTATTAGGTAGATCATCTATCTTATCCTTTGCAAACAATGTATCAAAACAATAGAAATGTAATGTCTCTTTGCGTTACTCTGGATTCATCCTAATTTTACCCTGGATGCAAATATTATCCGGGGTGATCATTGATTTTTTTTACAATGTTGTATATTATGCAGATCCTGATTTTAATTCGAGCCAGAATTATCCCTTAATACAGGCTGCAATTTTCAACATTGTACTTTTTTAAATTTATCGTAAATCTTATAATAATCATACTTTCATTTGTTTATAATTGTTTTATAATTATTTAATAAATTGTAAATAATATCACATGAAATCATAATTTAAAAATTCCGGTTTGAGCATGGTTCAGACCATATTTTCATTTTTTTTTTTTTCAGATTTAAAATTAATTCGAGATCCGGCTATAACTCAGTGAGATTGATGGGAGCAAATGTGGGAGTATTAATTAATAGCGTCACGGGATCAATGATCGGGGGTCAGAGCATATTATTTTTTTATAATTCAATTTTAATAATAAAATTAAAGTTCGTAAATGTGCGAAATGTTAGGAAGCTTATTTTTAATCGTGATTATCGTAAATGGTGTAAATTATTATTAGGAAAATAAATCTTTTCACTCGATGTATTGTTTTAAATTTTATTTATTTTTTTTTTAAAAAAATACATTAAACTAATAAAATCAATATGACAAATTTTAACAAATGATTAATATTTTAATAGATTTAATAATTAAAATTAATGAAATAAAAAAATACAATTAAAAAAAAAATTAAATAATGTATTGATTGAAAATCAAAAATATACTAAACATGTGCGTATACGTTAAAATCAGAACATTCAAGAAAAAAGGTGAGCACCGGCATCTGATAGGTTAGCGTACCCATCAAAGCAGTAGTAGATCGCATGCTTTGACTTATAGCATTAGTCTTGTTAGCGAGATATCTGAGGTTTGCATTATGACGAACCTCAACCCAAAATTCTCTCGGTTCCCGATCTCCTAAGTTTCCTCTACATAGAAATCCATAATCGATTGATTATCAATATTTCTGACCGTCTTGGTGGTTAGTCCCATAATCATGACATTTAACCCAATCGCAAGCATATCATCGAATCCCATATTATCAATCAACTTAACGGACGTTGCATTAACCTTTGATATGTTTATGATTTATAAAATAAAAAAAAATTAACAAATTTTTGGTTGATTTCAAAAGAACACGCGCAAAACAATACATACAGTACACTATACCAACTGATGCAAGCAACAAACTTTCCTTTCAAGAAAATCACCTGGCCTTTATTAAAATCATTGATATATTTTGATCTACCGGAATGGAGACCTTTACTCTCAAATATACAATTTTTGTCAGATCATCATCATTCAATCTTGCAACAGCCGTAATTTCCTTTACCGTAAACTCCTGAGTAAGTCATTCAGTGAATTCATGAATGTAACACATTGTGGAGATTTTTGCGGGCATATTCTTTTTTGTTTAAGAATAATTAAGAGTAAATAATTAAGAGTAAAAATTTTTTTTCTCTCACTAACATACTCATGTCATACATATATATATATTTAAATCTTTCACTATTTCCACAGCCGACTTCCCAATTCTTCAATATCCAATACTCAACATTAAACAAAAAGGGGGAGGCTCCATAATGTAATTTTTAACTTTCGAAAAAATATTTTTTGTTTCACTTCATATGGGAATTATTTTTTGTATTTCCATATTTAGAACATGTATATAATTTTTTCGAAATAAATAATTACATCATCCATATTTATATACATTGTGTCATTACAATTAACGATATTGTAATAACTGCGGTTTAAGGAGAAGATTAAACCTGAATATTTCCTAAGAAGGTAATTAAACATTATAATGTCATTGATAAATTAGTTAATGGGGCTTATAGATTAAATAAAATCATTTGCGTTAAAAAAAACTTTTTTTCATTCATTTTAACAATTATTTTTTTATTTATTATTTATAAATATATATATATTTTTTGATTAATTAAGATTTCTACCAAATTAATCCTTAAACGTATTAGTAGACCATAAAAAATTTTTTTTTTTTTTAATGATCTTAAAACATATCTTGATCATGCAGTTCATTAAGCCTCAATATTTCCTAAGGTAATAAACAAATATACTTTGTTTGCTAAAATTAGTCATTGCAGGCTTATTGTCCGGAGCGAAGCGAAGAACTATATATGTCTACGCACTATGATGATCTATGGAAATAACGTGTAAATTTTCAATCACATGAGTTTCTCTGTCCAGGAATTCCAAGGCGTTATGCTGCTAATCAGCAGAAAATTACCGGAATTCCAAGGCGTTATGCTGCTAATTAGTAGAATATCGCTACATCTTTATTTATTATACCTCGCTCCGGACTTACAACGGTTCCCGTTTCCTAGTCGATTATCAAATTATGTTCAATCAATTATTTTTGAACACCTAAATAAATTAATTTTCATAAAAAAAAATTTTTTTTTTCTTTATAATTTTATTTACTATTATTCACAATTATTTGTTTCATTTATTATCAATTATTTTTATTTATTTAATTTAATTTAATTTATTTAATTTATTAATTATGATCTTCACAAATTATTCCTTAATCGTATATTATTAAACCTCAGTATTTGATGGTCTTAGGGAGTTAGGGGCTTATTGATTTATCTTTTTTCAGATTTAATTAAATTTTTTTTTTTTTTTACATTTTTTACGTTACATGTCTTAATTGAGTATTTGTTGCAAGTGTTTTGAAGATCTTTGGATGGGAACTTCACGGAGTACCTATATAAAAATAAAATATTTTATTTACTTAAATAACCTTTGCGTTACAAGGTACAAATAATAAAATAGGGAAAATGGAGGACTTGTTTTCTATCCTACGATAAATGGGGTGAAATTTTGTAGATCATTAATGAAATTTATTTAATTGGCGGTAAGGTACTATCACTGCATCCAGTGCAACAAAATGAAAATGTTACGCAAAATAAAATAACTTGACGCAACAAGAATCAGAAGCTTGTCACATGGCCATGGGGAATTGCGCAGAATTAGTGCCTTGAGAAGCACTACAGGGACTAAATGGGGATCATGTTGATTTGTATACCCTCACTTTCACGTAAGAAAAGGCGGAAGTCTGGAACCCATGCATAAAATGCCAGCAGAAGGTGGCGGACTCGATGAATCTTGTAGGAGCGAAAATTTAATCATCCCGGGTAGTGTTTACATCCAGGGTAATTGGTCAAAAATCTCAGGTACTACCACAGATATATCCCTAGTTTTACCTTGGATGCGTCCAGAGTAACTACCCGAGATTTTGACCAGGATGGCTCTTCATACTACGTATTATACATGTAATACATGTGTAAGCCGTAGATAAAGAAACTCGAGAATTTTTGGATTACTTTTTTCTTAATCTGTATGGTGACTGCCACTTATAAACCACACTAATATTATGTGACTACATATTTTTATAAATTATAAATTGAATAGTAAAATGAATAAACTAAACCGATAAAATGATAGAGCAACATGGTACTGAACATTTCCGTTGGGTTATTTATTAATATTATGGGTTAAAGTTGGATAATTTCAATAAGTAGCAATAATAAAAACATAAAATTTCGGACTAGTTTTCATGTAATTTTTATGTATTTTGCAAAAATTCCATGGAAATCCATATGACAAAAAAATTTTTTACCATTCACGCGGCAATTATTATATTTTAACAAAGTACTTTAAAATAAGTTACACAATATAAATAAATAAAATTTCAAATTTCGGACTATTGTTGTTTATATATAGGTGACAATAATTATATAATAATCCTCTTTAACAGTTAGATAGACATCATGTGAATATATTAGTATTTATTATAATTATAAAGTTTCAGACTCTCAATACAAAAAAAATTTATGTAAAAAAAGAAAATTATTCTTATCCTCATATAATCAATATCAACTCTTATATAAATAGTTAACGTTTTCTTAACTGCTATTTCAAATTATCTAGGATTTTGGATATTTTACGATATTCACCACCATCAGAATCCATTGGATCATAGTCATGAACTTTAACCAACAAGGCATGTAGAATGCAAGAGCTTTCATCAAAGCAAACATATTGCATTTCATTTGCTGAAATCTTCCCCTAATATAACTTGTGAAGATTTTCGTAATTAAGGTAATCAAGCGTGCTAACCGTATATGTACCCTCCCCTTCTTGAACATCAATAGAATCTGACCGTTGTCGTACCATTAAGATCGTTTGAAAATACTTGCCATTCCATCTGATTACCGGTGCGTATAATTGAGAATATAATGGAATCTTTGAAGTATAGATGCCATTTCCATATGTTGATCCGTGCTCCATCCGGACTATTTGTTCGCCAGCAAGAGTTCCAGGTATCTTTAGACCATGTTGAAGGATACTTTTGATGTTTTTCGAGTTTGTTCCATGATAACTGTATGTCCACTGATAATTATAAAACAGATGATGTCCCTGTTTTAATACAAATTTAGAACATTTAGATGGTCTTAGATACCGATGGCCACCTCTATATTCAAGATGACTATAATTTTCGAGATAATAACAATTATCATGATGACTAAAGATCGAATCATCAAGTTGTAAATACTCTTTGATAAATTTGTGAGACATTGTATAATCTGAATTTCTTTCAAGTTCTCTTTTTCCGTATAAATATCCTTCATTGTACTTCATTTCTATTTGAATAAAACTTTTTAGAGGAAAAAAAGATCAATTAAATAAATTCGTTTACTGCATACTTTTATATAGTATTTTTGTGGCTCAAATGATCATCAGTGGTTTTTTGTCTTCATTGCGCTATCAAACAATGTTATTCATATTGAGATTTGTCTCATTATTAACCGAATAAGTAATGGACTCATTGATAGACAGGAAGTTATAGACTTTTATATGACAAGAATCAATTGTTGATAACGATAGAAACAGTTTAATACAAGAAAATTTCAATTTACAGTAATTTCATTATCATATCAAGATTACACTTCTATTTATTTTTTAAGCATAATAAAAAATACCAGAATACTTATTATTTAATATGTATGATAGAAAATATGGAAATTGTCTCAAATTGTGATTGAATTCATACTATAACAAAATTCTTATCGACTTTAATCGTTAAATGTCTGATCATCTAACTAAATATGGTCTGGTCTTTATACTATACGTACATCATTTGTAATCAGAAAAAAACATTGTATGATTTATATTATATAATACTTTATATTATATAATATTTTGCATTACATAAATTAGTTAAATTACGTTTAACGTAAATACCATAAAGGACTATTTTATTTTAGGCACTGTTTTTCTCTCACACTATTTGTATGTTCACAAATCTCGTCACAAACCTAACCAAAAAATTGTTTCTTAAAATTTAATAGATACATTGATAAAGAGGCATTTTACATGCATAATATAAAAGTTTTGCTTGAAATAAATCGGAACCCTAAAAATATTAGAAATCATAAGTAACAGTGTACCTGTTTCTTTATATTGTCAGCATATTATTTAAAACAATATTCTATTCAATAATATTATTAGATATACAATATCTATAAAAGCAATTTATTTAACTAATTTGAACTATTGATAACACTATTTCGTTAGTATGATAGAAGTATATCAGAACAAACAAATTTTTCTATTAATTCCCCTGTATCTGGAATTTTTAAATCAAGCACCGGATACTTTCCAATTATGCTTGGAATTTGTTAGTCATCGTATCGGTTAAGTTAGCAATTTTCCCGATTTTCCCGAAATATAATAGATGACATTTCCCTCCTGGAAATCCGCCATGCATATCATTGAAACGACGGCCATGCATGTGGTGGACGATCACTATGTATTAGGGTTATCACATAGCGGATATCTATAGATAATCCGAAACTAATGTTGTAACCGACGGATATCTGAAGATAAACGGTCTCATAAAAGTAAAGTGACAAATAAGGATTAATTATGACTGCGCTAGTTCTACGAGGCACATTGAAGGTGCCAAAAATTCTATTGAAAAAGTGATAGATTACACGGTAAATATGAAACCAGCAACTAGAATTCGGTTCAGTTTCTGTGCGTTGTTTAATGCCGGCCGGCACTGCCAATGTTCCGCCAACACTCGGATTAACGTAATCGGATATACGGATAGTATAATTTATACAACACGGATATCAGATAAATTTATTATTCGGGACCAAGTAAAATTTTGAACCGGTAGATGTTGGATTGTCCCGTGATATTTTCTTTGTTTATAGTTAAACGTTGCCTGCCTTTCTAAAGTAAAAATAAAATACCAGGGTGGCATCGTCAAAACTTGGCGGTTTGGCTCACGGTTTTATTTCTTTTGGCTCTAGTATATAGTGTCCTTGTAATTTGTACCGTGGCTTAGTTCACGTGGAATTTTTTTTAAAAAAAAATAAAAATAAAAATAAAGTAAAATAAAACAAATAAAAATATGAATGAACTGAATTATTGATTCATCATTTAATGATTAATGGATAAATTTATCAACAATCAAATTATTAGACCTTACTCTTAAGACTACCGCACAAAAATGTCACAAACATGTCTGTCTGCATTAAGAGTTTGGCCCACATTAAGTATTGCGTTCATTTGATAAATAATGTGTAACAAATAGCCTCAAAATACTTATAAAAAATGAAAAAGCAGGGGTGACGTAGTGACAAAAAATTAGTCATATGACTTTTGTGCACAAATCAAGTATTAGGTCAATTAATCGATCACGAGTTATCATCAATTAAAATTGAATTCAATCAATTTTGCTTAAATTGGACGATCAATTTTACTCTCACAATTTTACCAATCAATCTTACTAATAACGTACAAATCTTATCTCATTTACTTAATAGTAATATGAATATTATGTCATTTATGTGTTTTTTTATGCAAAAAATTATTATTAAAATGTTAGACAATCAATTTTAAACCAAATATCCTTTTTTTGATTGATTGAACTACAAAATTGATTACTAAGAAATCAATTGCACATGATCAATCAAGATTAATCGATTTTTGATTGATCAATTCCTTAAGAGTAACTTTTTGAGTCAATTAGATACCTAATCCGCAGTCTTTAGTATTAGTTATTGCTTATCCTGGTTTTTTTTTAACTAGCCAAAACTTATTTGTCACCCATTATTTGTCACCTGCTTTTTTCACGGTTACGCAGGGGTAGTTGAATGTTGTGCAAACTTCCGACATGGCGGCATGAGTTGTAATATAATAAGCGGTTTCGTCTTGTACGAAGTGATACGACTGATACGTGCCACGCTTTCTGCGCCGCCGATTTATGGACTACACGGCCGCATTCCTGAAAGAGGAAAGATCTACGTGATTTTGAGACTTGTTTGTTTATATCTGAATTTTTTATATGATGATCTTTCATTTCTGATTCGATGATTTATGTAATATGTATGATCGTGTGAAAAAAGTAAATAAATGATATTTTATATTTTCCCATCTACAAAGATTTGATTTCTGCGAAATCTGTGTTAAGTGAATGAATAAAAGTTAAACCACATCACATTTATAAATTCTTGCCATTACAAAGCCCCCTTTTTTTCTTCAATAAAACATGAATGATTATTGCAGTATTGTCGGTATCAGTAAGTCAAATATTCGTATGTATTTACTATTTAGTAATATTTGTTGCTGTCATTTTGGTCGCTTAAGTTTTTTTTTTTAATAAGATTTTAGGGATTTCGGAATTTCTTGTGCAGTACGTCTCAATAATATTTGTTAAGAGTTAATATTATTCATGATTTAATCAAGTAATCTCTCAAGTTCATAATTTTTTTAATCAGGGCTTCGCATATTCGTACATGAATCCAAATGATATTCGTATTCATATAGAATGGGAAGGTGGTCCTTTGTCCAATGAAATAGCCATTACTAATTATCTTCACGAATTGAGAAAAGTTTTAGAACAAACTATACGTAGTGAACGACAGGTTGATTTTTATACTCAGATTTTATTTATCTTAGCGGTATATATGTTCAATATTTCCAATATTTCCGTTGTGAATTTTCCTACTATGAAATTAAATTAATAGAAATAATTTTAAAAATAAACAATAAAGATTCCAGATAAATATACAATTTCGACTTGGACTATAAGAGAATGCGCTTTCAAAGCAGGATTATTAAGGGATCTGTATAGTCAAAATTTGAAATTTATCACAGAATGTAAGTAATATGTAATGGTTTATCACGTGATAACCAACGTATTATTTATGAAATATTTCGTTTTAATAGCCGAAGCTATTGCGATTTTTTGTATGAAATATTTAAAA
The DNA here is from genome assembly GCF_026210795.1 of Rhizophagus irregularis. Lineage (NCBI taxonomy): Eukaryota > Fungi > Glomeromycota > Glomeromycetes > Glomerales > Glomeraceae > Rhizophagus > Rhizophagus irregularis. Next base: position 1,985,948 of record NC_089430.1, on the reverse strand, counting down.
TCTCATAATATATCGGTCGGTGGTAAGTAGTAAACATTAATAACATACAATGATATATAAATTTGTTAAAAATTATTCTCTTAATTATATTTTTAAATTTCTTAGAAAATTTTATGATAATTGATTGTGGAGGGGACATAGTAAGTTTGACAACAAGGCAGCTTTTGGAAAATGAAAGACTAAGTTTGATAGCAGAAAGAATTGGAAATGATTGTGGTAGTAGTTCCGTAGATCAAGAATTTCTTAAATTTTTAGAGAACAACGTTGGATCTTTTGCAATTAATTACGTTAAAGAAAATCGACCATACCAAATACAATATATATTACAAGTATTTTTTAGACTTTACAAGATAAATTTTACTGGAATCCAATCAGAATTTGATACCGTCAAATTTGATTCAAAAGGTAATGTATTGAAAAGTTATCTTTTTTTTTTTAAAAAAAAAATTAATTTTGTTTCATAATATTTTTAGCACACCAACCTTTTTTAGCACAATATTGTAATGAAGAATATAATACTAATAAAAAAGGAATTGGATGGTCTTTTGAGTTAAAATTTGAAGATATTAAAGCGATATTTGATCCCATTATAGAAAAGATTATACAACTAATTGACTCCCAATTACGTTTATGTGATGATAATTGTTTTGCATTATCATTAGTCGGTGAACTTGGAAAATCAAAATATTTACAATCAAGAATTAAAAAAGAATTTAATACAAGAGTACGACTTATTTCTAGACCACCTTATTCTGTTACCGCTATTATGAGAGGAGGTAAGAGCATAGCTTAGGAGAATAAATTCTTTTTTTTTTGATTCAGAATGATATTAACTTTCTTTCCTTTTTTGCTACTAGCTGTACTGTATGGCTTGTATCATGGTAAGATTTTAATTAATAAATCTTTTTTTTTTTTAAAGGAAAATATTCGTTAATTTTAATTTTTATTTTGATAATAAATATTGATCTACTAGTTAATCAGAATCGTATTAAGAATCAATTAAAAAATACTATTAAAGAGCTTAAAGAAGTTAAAGAAAAAAATGAAGTATTACAAGACCAAATGCTACTTTATGTTAATTTACAGGAAGAATACAAAACATTAATAAATAAATATAATAATGAGACTAATCAGCATAAAATAATTGTTGAAAAGTTAAAACGCGATATTAAAGGAATTGAAGAAAAATATCAAAATCAAATTATTGATAATCAACGATATCAAAATAAAATCAAGTTGCAAGAACCAAGAATCAATCAATTACAACAAGATGTAAAATTGAAAGAGAATCAATTAAAAAAGTTAGAAAAAGAAAAGGAAGAATTAGATAATGAAAATGGAAATTTGCACCAAAAAAATATCTATTTATTGAATCAATTAGAAAATAATTTTCAACAAAATATTTTATTGGACGAAACATCAAACTACCAATCAGAAGATACTAACCAAAATCATATTAATAGTTTAAATAACGATATCTTACAATTAAGTGATAATCTAAAAAAATACATAACTGATTTGAATCAGGATGTTATTGTTAATATGGAAGAAATTAAAAAGCTTTTATTGCTTTATAAATGTTCAATTAAAATTACAAATCAAAAAGATGATCAATTACTTATTCAAGCAGTTTTACAACGCCATATTATTGAGACAATATTATCCTATGCAACAAAATACTTTCAAAGTACAGGACAACATTATCATCTTGAAGCAAATATTGTTAATAAAGCATCTTTATTATCCACATTATTAACTAACATTTCTAGGTATCGCATTGGAAACGATGAAATAGCACATGTAGCAACAACAAAATTGCGTCAGTATATATATTCAATCCTTAATAATCGTGGATTTGCCAATATATATGGAGAAGACCATATTACATATGAGCATCCTTTCATTGCTTATTATAAAGAAGAATTAGACAAAACTATGAATGAATTACGTATTGTTAAAGGTCAAGAGAAAATTGCATCCGAAAATTTGGCAGCAATTATAATTTGTGAAGTTACAAAAATATTTTGGTTTAGATTGAAAATTCATGAATCCGTTATACAATATGTTTGGATTCCATGTGATGTTCAAGTAAATGAAGTGTTTATGGAAGGAAATAATTTTGATGATGATAATGATAATGATAATTTGTATGTTGGTTTGTGCTATTTTCCTTTAATTGGGAGAGATCTTACATCATCAAATAATCGAGAAGTTTATTCTCTTGCAAAAGTTTTTGTACAAAGAAATCAACATCAAATTTGACAAAAATAACAAATTCAAATTTATTTGAAGTGATTATTTTTGCTTCATCCTATTCAGCACAGATAAATTAACATTTTGTAAACAAATCGTATGATTATAGCTATAAAATATAAATAAAGATATTAAACTTTTCTGTAATTAATCTCTTTTTATTATTAAAGTGTAATATTTATTTCCACTCTTTGTATCATTGATTCTTATCATTTTTTTGCATCATGAATATAAATGAAATTTTATTTGACTTTATGCTTCGTGCTTTATGTGGCTTTATGTACGCAGGCAATCTCGATAAACTGGACTCATTTCGTCCCATTAGAAAAATCCAAGATATCAAGAAATCCGACATATCGCAAATAAATTTATTAATCCCCTGTCGCACTAAGTGTCACTCATGATCACCTTCATACTAATTTTTAAAAATTGCGAGTGATTAGCTGAGTTTATAAATGACCGGGAATCTTCGTTTAGTTATTTCCCGGTCATATAGATAGCCGGGAAATTACTAATTTTAGTTTAAAATAGTTAAAATAGTTAATATTTAATGAGTAACACGCTCCAGGGGATTGTCCATTTATTTCAAACTTCCCATGAAATAAATAATACTTATTATTTGTATCACATTATAAATAATCATGTTGGTTTATCGAAGATCTGTAAATCGGTCACAAAAATTTACTGTAATTAGATAAATAGATCTCTATCTCTATATACGATTATACATTATAAATTTCTTTTCTCTAACAATCTTTTAACAATTTATTCATAAAATTTTACCGCTGCTGTTTATTCACTTGATAATGAAATTTTCTTTTTGAGGGGATAAATAATTATTCCCTATAAAAAATTTTATCCGTTATTTCTGTAAAAACCGTAAAAATGAGCCTTTCCCGGATCCATTCACGGAAAATGTAAATAATTTGATAAATTCCGTGATATAAGGTTATTAATTCCGGAAATATGAGCCTTTTATGGAAAAAGACGGAATATACTGTAAAAAACGGATTGACTTTTTTTACAGGGATTAGAAACTTATAAATTTAGCTCAAGTTATAATGTTATAATAAAATTTTGTATTACATTAACGAAAATAAGACTTAACAACTTAATGAAACTTTATAAACTTATTTGTTATCAGTTAACAAATATTTAAGGTAATCGATCTCAGTAAATTTAATCCCGTCTTGCATTATTTTTTAATATTATTTAGATCATTAAACACTCTTCTTGTTTTTTCTTGTTAACGATTATTATGATTACTATTAACTACTGCTGCTGGAACTGGAATTATTGATTCATGGTTAGTCGTATTTTCATTTTTTTTAAGCATTTGCATAAGCGATCATTAGCTGTATTTCATTTTTTTTAAGTATTGGATAGTTCCTTGCCCATGATAGTTATTAATTACTGGAACCTGGGACTGAAATCATATTGTGTTGTCATTTCTAGATATAAGAATAGTCTCTTGTTATAATAAATAAGTTGAATAGTTTTTATCAAATCTTTTGTGCTAAATAATGTTAAACGTAAAATTTTTATTGATCGTGAGAATATATTTAGTGATTTCTTCTTTGAATTCCACATATTTGTCTTTGTATATACCTTTGATATTTTGCGCCTTAAACCAGTAATAGTAGTAATATCAATTTTATGATCACTTCACAATTTTCTATTTTCTATTTTTTGATTATTTCGTTATCGATATATTTTTTCTCTTGTAAACTTAATAGTTCGTGTACAACAGTAAAAAAAATAGCGTCCTCTGACATAAAGGTTAACGTTATAGTACATAAAAAAAATGATCATACGAAAAGATTGGTGTTCTTATAATGACTATCTATAAAGCGGCATGACGATAATGAGTATTATATGACCCTCGTTGTATGTATGGTATAGGTTTTATTATCTATACTGTATACATAGTTATTGATTCTATACGGTATAGTTTTAGGGTTAGGGTTAGACAGGATCAACATTTTCGGCCAAAGAACATATTTATTAATTAGCTGAAATTCCTTTTTATACGTCCTCCAGTACCACTTTTTCATTAACTAGTTGTTGCAATTGTTAAAAAATAGCTAAAATAAAGTTTAAATTACATTCACTATAGAATAATAACAAAACATAAAAAATTTCGAGTTAACCAAAAGTGGCGGTGGCGTATATATGTTGTGCCCCAAATCTCAATATGCCCCAAATTGGCGATGATTACTATATGTGAAAAGTAATGCTTTGAAAATTCTTAAGGTATTATAAAGATGGGCCGATAATTTAGGCCGATCGTTGATTTGGGGCAATCGTCAACTTGGGGCACAACATATATATGATGAGAAATCAACTAACTTAATATCTTTAACGTACTAAAGAGACAACATAGAATAAATATTTCCATTATCAAGTGGTTAGGCAATTAGTGATGCCGACTTAACTGATGAAATCGGTTTTTAACTTGTTAAATCACTTGCAGTAGCTTTTTCGTTACCTTTGAAAATTCACGTGATGATAACAGACAGAATCAACTTTATTAGAACGAGTATATACTGTACACGAATAAAAAAATGTAATTAACTAAGTTATTAAATAAATAAATGAATAGATGATTTAAGAAATCAATAAATACTAAATAAAAATGAGTAATTTAATATTGCTACCTCAGCAATATTTCCCAAGGAATTCAGTTCAATTAAAAGAATTAAATAAAACTCTAAGAATTATATCCCTCTTCGATTTCCTTAGGTATAATTTGGGCATAAGTTAACAAGCATTATTTCGGTGATAATATAATTAAGTTAAATCTAATTGGATCGGATGATGGCTAAACGAAGTCACGAGTATTTGAGTAACAAGACTAATATTGCGTAACACAGGACACCATAAGCACCGGTGTTACCATTCACTGCATAATGAACGTCTTATTATATTTTTAATTTAACCTTTTCACTTTGTTAAAACCTTCGGTAAATTAATTCCGTCAAAAATAATCCGTAAAAAAAAAATAAGGAATTAATTTTCCCATGGGAACTTCCCGTAACGGGATCTATCGTTATTGTCGACACTGTTTATTTTTTATCCTGATTCTTACTATAAAAAGTTAGTAACTTCTCGAATAAACTTTCTATGAATTTTTAAGAGAACAGCATTGGTTTCATTCTTTCATTCTTGCTATAAATGAAGTTTGTAACTATTTCGGTTAGTAATGAGGTAGATCTTAACAAGAATGGCATTGAGTTTCCATAAAATTATGTTGATCATTTGAGCCGAAAATACGTATATATAGACATTCGTTACAATATTTTTCAGCAATAAAATTTACCAACTAATTAATTTATTTGCTATGGATCAACAATTTGAAGAAGAAGAAAATCAAAAGTGTGTTCAATGTAAACAAGAAGATACAGATTTTTTATATTGTGAAACTTGTCGGGAACATAAACATAAAAGATGTACAGAATGCTTGCAAGTATATACTGGAAGGAAATGGTGTCAATCTTGCAATTCAAAAAGATTTCAACAAAATTTTGATAATTGGACTAGTGGTAATAAAGAAATTGATAAGTTCATTCAAGATACTCAATTATCAGCAAAATATCATTTTCAAATATTTGAATGGATGCCTTATGATAACTTTTATAATGTTGTATATATTGGGGAAGGTGGATTTGGTAAAGTACATAAAGCAAATTGGAAAGATGGCTATATTGTACACTGGGATACGAGTAAAAATCAATGGGAAAGGCATGGTCGTAAAAATAATTTTTTTGTGGCTCTTAAAAGTTTGAATAATTCACAAAATGTTACATTAGAATTTATCAATGAGGTATAATTTCAAAGCTATTATTTATAAGTTTGGTTTAAATTCTAGATTATTATTATTTTACTAATTTATTTAATTGAAAAAATCAGATTACATTTTATATTAGAACTCGAAGTATATTTTATGGAATAACTCAAGACCCAAATACAAAAGACTATGTGTTGATTATGAGTTATGCTAAAGAAAATTGGTTTAGAAATCCCGAATTGTCCAAAATGAATTTAGATTGGAGCTTACAAATGTGGAGAAGAAAGATCGATACCTTACAATGTATTGCAACCGGTCTCAGGAAAATTCATAGTAAAGAACTAATTCATCGAAATTTACATATTGGAAATGTATTGCGTTATAAAAATGTATTCTGTTTAAGTGACGTAGGATTTTGTAAACCAGCAAACTATAAGGAATTAGAAAATGAAAATAATATGTATGGTGTTTTATCTTCTTTGGCTCCTGAAATTTTAAGAGGACAAAATTATACCAAAGCTTCCGATATTTATAGTTTGGGTGTAGTTATGTATGTAGTAATTTCAACAACGCTTCCATATTGCGATGTCGCTCATGACGAAAACTTAGCATTAAAGATATGTGAAGGATTAAGACCCAGATTTAATATTAAATTACCCCGATTGATTTTACATTTAATTAAACGATGCTTGGATGCAAATCCATTAAATCGGCCAGAACCAATCGAAATTATAACGACTCTTCATGGATGGTCACTAGGTTTTAAAAATTATTTCAGATGTGAAGAAAAGAAAACTGAATTAATTAAAACAGAATTAATTGAACAAATTGAAGAAATGAATAGTAGTCCTTTACCCGATAATTCATCCTTAACAAATACAATGCATCCCGAAGCTATTTATAAAAGTAGGCCATTTAATTTTAAAAATCTCCCTGAACCAAAAAATTCTGACGATTACTATGAAACATTTGATGATATATCAAACATGAAATATTCAGGTATTAAATGAACTATTTAATTTATTTATTTATCTATCAAATTATTTATATTAATTAATAAATTTTTATAGAAGGTTAATGATAGAATGCGAAACCACTCATTAAATCTATAAACTTTTGATTTATTAATATTTTTTTTATACATTTCTTATTCTTATTCTTTTTTTTTCTTTTATAAAAGCAAATATTGTATTTATAATTTTTGTTCAACACTGATTATAGAATATCATGTAAACTTTTCTTTACATAAATAAAATCAGTTTGTAATTGAGCAGTTTTGTTAGAAACATCAAAGACTTAAACGATACATATTATATTTTTAACTATCAAGAAAATTTTTAAAGTTATTTACATTTTGCTTTATAAGGCCTGGCAAATAATTTCAGATTCTCGTAACAAAATGATGCGGAGTGAACGGCTTTTATTTCATATATGTAAAAAATTTTATATGAGCTGTACACTACGTGAATCGTTATATTCATATTTAATAATAAATTTATGAATCCTTTTATTTATTTCATAAATAGTTTTAAAAAAAATATACAATAATTTATATTATTTATAAAATATTCTGATTTGTTGTTGAATTTGATCTCATATGTGATCGACAAATGATTGCCAACATAAGTTTAGTTCCATACATATATTAGCTAATATTTTAGTTAAGCAAAATCTTACGTGAAACAAAATTAAACATTTTTATTGGTTGAAATTAGTATTAAATTTATAATTGAATATAATTGGTTAAAAAAGATCATTACCTGGGGGTGTGGCTAATGTCACTGCCCTAAATAGGGTAAATAGAGGTTCCGCTAAACCGACGTACTTTCTTCTTTACTACAAAATTTCCTCATCGATCATCTAAACAATATATAAAAAACCATTCTTCGTTATTCGTAGCAGAATTTTTCTTGAAATAAATTTTTTAGAAAAAATTTATTTTTTAACATGGAACAATCAAGTGATTATGAACAAAATTATGGAAGATGTATGAAATGCAAACAAACAAGTATATCACTCGTATGTCAAACCTGTGATTCAAATTTGAAAGAAAAATATGGAATGTGTAAGAAATGTGAGCAAATAAAGTCAATAAATATGGGATGGTGTTATGCTTGTATTTATAATTATAGAGAAAAAAAGTATGGAAAATGTATAGAATGCAAACAAGCAAATACTGGACAGGATTGGTGTCAAACTTGCAATTCAAAAAGATTTCAACAAAATTTTAATAATTGGACTAGTGGTAATGATGATTTAGATAAGTTTATTCAAACCAATCAATTATCAGCAAAAAATGAACAACAATTATTAGAATGGATACCTTATGATAGGTTTCATGCAGTTAAATATATTGCTGAAGGCGGATTTGGAAAAGTATATGAAGCATCTTGGAAAGATGGTAATATATTACATTGGGATGTTAATAAAAATCGATGACGAAGAATTTCTTCAAATAGATTCGTAGCTCTTAAAGTTTTGAACAATTCAAAAAATCTTACATTGGAGTTTATCAATGAGGTATAGGTTAATTTAAAGTTAAAAAGTTTGAGATATTTTATTTACTAATTAAATTTAATAATTTCAGATCACATTACACATTAAAATAATAGAAGATAAAAAATTAGATCAAGTTGTTAGATGTCATGGAATAAGCCAAGAACCAAGTACTAAAAATTATATTATGGTTATGAAATATGCTAAAAAAGGGAATTTAAGAAAATATTTGAATGAAAGAAGGTCACATAACAACGGCCTTCTTAATTTTCATAAGTTGAATAAAAGATTTTTAAAGTTAAATTACATTGCAATTGGTCTTAAAAGAATTCATGAAAAAGGATTAATTCATCGAGATTTACATACTGGGAATATAGTATGTTTTGATGAAAAAATAAGTATAACTGACATGGGATTGTGTAAACCAGTTAATTATAAGGAATTAGAAAATATGGAAAATAAGGTGTACGGTGTTTTACCTTATTTAGCTCCTGAAATTATGAGAGGACAAAAATACACTCAAGCTTCTGATATCTACAGTTTTGGTATAATTATGTATGAGGTTATTTCAGAATTAACTCCATATTATGATACTGCTCATGATGAATGTTTAGCATTAAGTATTTGTGAAGGGTTAAGACCAAGATTTAATATTAAGGTACCTAAATTAATATTGGATTTAATTAAAAGATGTTTAGATGCAGACCCATCAAATAGACCAAATGCATTGGATCTTTCAAGAATTATTTCTAAATGGTCATATGAAATCCACTCATACCTAAAGAGTAAGGAAAATCAAAAAGAATTAATTCAAACAGAATTAACTAAACAAATTGAAGAAATAATAAAAAACAATCGTTTATCAGCTATTAAAAATTTAAAAAATAAACCGCATCCTGGAGCTATTTATACAAGTAGATTACTAAATTTTAATAACCTTCCTAAACCAAAAAATCCTGATGATTATTATAGTAATTATGATGATATATCTAGTATGCAATATCCAGTATATTCAGGTATTAATAATTTTAAATATTTTTTGTTTAATTGTTCAAGTTATTTACATTAATTTTTAACCCTTTATAAAAAGATTATCAAAATTCTCACAATACTGCTGAATGTCTGGATTGTGAAATCGTTGATTGAATACAATGTAAGCCACAGCATTTCAAATAATTATGACTTTAACATTAAAAATTAAATATGCCAATATTGGGATCATTTTGGTATTTTTCTTTTCAATCCTGATTTATATTATAGAACTTATCTTTTGTTTTTACTTAAATAAAGTCTGATCGTATCTGCTAAGATAAAAATATTGATTTATCATTTATCAAAACTTGATTCCTACTTTTTATCGACAACGCTAACGCAATTGAATTTGTTACACAGTAGTATTAATATACACCTGTCAGATTAAAAAAAAAATTAAAGACTAAAATATCACCCATACATTTTTCTTCCAGCGTCATCTAATAATAATTATAATAATTTATAATAATATTTTAAATTTTAAATTATTATATTAAATATTTTTATAATCTAGTGATACACTTTTTTATATAATATGAACGTTCAGACACTCCGACGGTTCACGCAAGTCACACCTGAATCATATATGAACATATAATGTAAACATTTAAAGTTTAAATTAAATGATCAATATTTCTATGCACTTTAAACTATTAACCTTTTAATCATTTATACTAATGTTCTTTTCGCTATTCTTTCGTTCCTATCTTACAATGGTTTTATGAGGATAATGGTGAATGGTCCGGTTTTATATAATGTGTGAGATCATTAGTATATATGTTGATGATAAATCATACGATACAGAAATCTAACAAATTTTTTAATCCATAAGTTAAGTTTAGGGTTTATGAGGTTTAGTTTTGTAAAACTTCATACCATGATACCTAATTTAACTCAGAAATTAATTCTAAAACTTTTTTTAGTAAAGAGTTTTGTTTTTTATTACAAAAAAAAACAACTAAAAGTAATTTTTATTTCTCAATAATATTTTGACTAATTATCATTAGCTATGCACTAGAGTTTTCAAATCCATTTAGGCTAAGTAAATAAAATTTTTCGTTTCTCATGAAAAATAATTCCCAAATCTGACCCTTCCGTCCGGAAAAAAAAATTATTTACAGTAAAAAAAAAAATTTAGCAAATCTTTAAATGTTGATTGGCCGGTTTAATACTGTAAAAAATTAAATTTTTTTTCCACCCGGCGACCGGGCAAAAGTTTATAATTTTTTTTTCCTTAAATTACGATTGGACAAAATGTAAACTTCAAATTTTTTTTTCAGTGTTTTTTTTTAACAAAAATTTTAAGTTCTTTTTGTTAAATAATGAGTTTTTTTTAATAAAAATTTATAGTTTTTCTTTCTTATATATCAAAAAATACCTTCTGTAAATGTAAAGGTTGTATTAAGTAATAGAAAAGAATTACTTAAATAGTAAAATACACTCTGTTATTGGAAATCCTTCATTATGCGAATTTTTTTCAATTCATTAGCTATTGGGCAAGTTTCACCTGAAGTTTTTATAAATAGAGATTATCATGAATTTTTATTAAAAACAAAAGTAGGAGATTCCGTTAAAGGAGAATTTTTTGATGTTAATAAAAATAAGTATATAAAAAAAAAATATTTTTTGGTCAAAAAAATTTTACACCCGGCCGGTGTCACATGACCAAAAAAATACATTTATGTGGCCCGTCCGATTATAAAAAACGAAAAATTTTATTTACTTGGCCTTATATAAATATTGAAGAATTATTCTGGAGAATTAATAGAATTTAACTAGTATCTAACTAGCAAAAAAGTATGGTATTTAACAAGGTGATAAATATCTATTTGATCAATTTCGTCACTCAAATTTTTTTTTCAATTATATTCATCAATTTAGAATCTAATTATTCTAATGTAATGTAAACGTCATGAACCAATTAACAAATTAAAATTTGACTCTTCTATTAAAATAAGCAACTTACTTAGTTTTAAATTTAGTTCCAATTGTTTTTTGATGAGTTGCCCACTTTAAAAAAAACTCAAGCAACAACGACCAGGCCCGTGTTATCCCACTCGCATTTGCAGATCTTGCTTTGTTCACGACGATTCGATGATGAACTATCGTCGTCCTCCAAAGAAGATTCTTCATGACCAAACTTTTACAAAAAATGTGTAAAAATATTCACTGGAAAAATTGAACAAGCTGCAGCGTAGTGCTCTAAGACCGGTTACAAACCCGAAATCGCTTTCAACCCGATCTTCGCCTATACAGCCCGGTTTCAGCTCATTTTTTCGGCGAACCGGTTTTTTGTTTAAGACTGGTTTATAAGTACAGACCAGAGTGTAATTTAAAACCATATTACAATTTGAAACCATTTTTTGGAATAAAAATTAAATTATTTGCAGGTATAACAATTATTTTATCATGAACACTCAACTATTATGTTAAAAATTAAAATTATATTATTAAAGTCTATATTAAAATTCACACTAAAATTAATCGTACGGAGCGAAGCGAAGGACAATATATGTCTACGCACTATGAAAAAAAAATCAATCACGTGAATTTCTCTGTCCGCTACGTGATCGTCACCCAATGAAATCGCAAGTTTTAGCTTTTCGCTCCGGACTTCCAACGGTTCCCGTTTCCTAGTATTAGAATTAACACTTACTCTAAATTTTAAATAGGAATGTCAAATTCAAGAATTAGTTATGTCATGTGATATTATAATTCACGTGCATATTAACATTTGCGAAAATTTTGAGATTACACGAGTTTTAATAACGGTTTAAAATATTCAAGCCGGTTTTATGTTAGAAACCGGTCACCGGTTTTCTCAAAAATATTCTCCGAATCGGTCTCTGGTTAAAATGGAGATCGAACCCCGGTCTTGAAGATCTAATGCCGCGGCAATTGAGGTAGACTAATCTCCCTACAGACACCAATAAATTAGCTGGAAAAATGGTGTTTGTGCTTTATGACCAATCCAAAGATGTAAAATTCATTGCTGAAGCAAGGAGATTTTAATAAAATTTACAAAGCGATAAGAAGCTTTATTCTACAAGAATTTTCTAAGGTTCTGCTCGAACTCAATGTTCCTACCAAATCTAGATACGCAGCATTGTCTGCTTTACATACTACTTTTTATCAATCAATTTAGGAAAGACATCTGGAACCCACGTTGTCACAATCAAGCTAAATAGGAATATTACCCAATCCAAAAAAAGAACCCACTCAAAGAAATGAAACAGTTTCTTATACACCAATCTCATGCTACCAACTCTGTCTCATATGAATCCACATTCTGCCGGAAGTCTATACTCGACACCGAAGCGAAGTTGTCATAAGCTAAGGCGACTTTTCTCATCAGTTTTTTTGGTACTATTCGATTCTTGTATAAAGTCTCTTTGTAGTTATTACTGATACCATTTTCATTCAAGATATAAAATAAAAAAGAAGTCTATAAATGACAATAAAATTGAGGATATTTATAAATCTTTCCAACACTAAAAAAATAAAATTCTAAAGAAAATAACTGGTAACTTTATTCTTCAAGATGAATATTATTAAATTACCGGAGAGATTTTCAAAAATGTCTACATAAGAATTTATAAGCGTTTTTTTTTTAACATAACGACGGAATAAGCGTTTAAAATTAGGTGATTTTTCATTTTTAGATGATCGGAAACAAAGAAAAATCACGTAAATGCAATTTATCCGCCAATATTTTGTATCGAAATTCATCTCACAATTTGAATTCAATCCGCTGCAACTTCAGGTTCTTTTTTTGCCAATTTCCTTTCATATCCACGCTTGTGTCTACTTTTCTTACAAAATAATGAGTTTTTATTGGCTATTAGTTAATCACGTGATAGACTAGATATTTGAAATCTTTTTCGAAGACTATATAGCTTTAATTTTGTTTACTTCATTTGTACTGTTTCTTTATATTATATTATATTTATAACTTCAATTCAAATTTAATAAAGATAAAGGCTTATATGCCAAGTTAGAACATATTCAACTTCATAATCAAAATCTAATAACGCTTGAAGAATTTGAAAATCACATAAATAATAATTTACGATTTATTTATAATAATAAGTAATAACATTAAAAAAAATTATACTACAGCATTAATCATAATATAAATTCAATAATAATTAACTTTGTTACAATTTATGAGTACAAGAGATAGAATATTAAAATTTGAAATGAAATTAACCTTTTAAAAGAATTCCATGTAAACCAAATACTTCGCATTGTTGGAATGCCATCAGTGCGCCTGCTGCATTAATGTTTCAAACGAAACTGTTTTGCGATTGGCGAAACGTTTCACCATTTTCAGTTTTGGTTGTTCCGAAAATGCTGAAACCTGGAGAAATTTCCTATTTCTCTCGAAGATATACTATCCAACAAAAAAATCATTTATAAATTATAATAATCGTTGTAGAAATATGCTTTAAATAAAGTTTTTTCTTCCATTTATGTCATAATGTCATAATAAGTGAAATTGATTGCCAAGATAATTATACAGTACAATATTTAGGTGTATCATAACACCAAAAATCATTTGATTATGTTTCATATTTTTTAAATAAAATTGTTTGCACTGTCTAATAGTAAGTTACACACAAAATTATGATCTTTTAATTTTCCTTTATTTTTATTTTTATTTTTATTTAACAGTAATAGTTAGCGAATACAAATTTTTTATAAACATATCAAAAATGAAAAAGTAAAATAAAAAAAGAACTAAACTATCAGAAGAATCTACTTCGACGGTGGGGCAATTAAACACGAAACTATTAAAGATATAACCAACTACACCTAAAAACCATTTCTTTAATTAACCCACTACCTCCCATACACTAGCCGAAACTTGGTAAGTTGAAGCCCGCCCTGCAGAAGAAAGTAAAATTGACCCTATAAAATTATATAAATCAACTACTAAAATCTACGATGGCGCTACGAAGTAAGATTAGTATAAAATTCTATTATATTTTTGCCAAAATAAATGTAATTTCTAACACTATCTAAAGAATCATAATGAATAATATTATTATTACTACTATTATTATTAGGTAATGAACGAACGCTTTTAAACTTTAATTTTTTCTTTTTAGTCAACCCTAACGAACGTTCAAATTCCTTCAAGTGCGAACACCGTGGAATCCAAACCTCTTCAAAGATTTCATTGAAAATAAACTGTCTCATTTGAATCAAAACATCAGCAACATTTTTCTTTGTAGTCCAAGAATTCAACAAATCCGAAAGTGACATAGGTATAATTCCTTTAATAATGTCAATAAAAGTAAACACGTTAGGATCATATGATATATCCCATATATCAAGCGCCATAAGAGCATTGAAATCTTGTATATTATCGTTATATTCTAATATCCAAGTCAAGAGATGATCAATAGTTTTATCTCTAATGTTGTTAATGATATCATAATGACCACTACACGTCCATACGTGATTAAAGGTTTCATCATACAATCCACATATAGGGCACATCCAACCATCATATAAGTCAAGCAAAGATTTCTTCATCTGTTCAATTGTAGGAATTTCTTCAATTAACAAGTGAACTTTTTGAGCTTTCGTTTTAGAAGAAGAAACAGAAGTTTCATTGTTATTTATGTCACAATTTAAACAACTAAATGTGGATGTCCAGTTAACTTCTAACGTGCGATATTTAGAATTTCTATTCAGATTAATAAATTTTTCTAATCCTTTGTAGTTGCATAAATTTTTCAAAAATGAACGCAGCTTATTTTCAATAATAATACCATTCCAACAAGGAAGAACTTTCATCAGACAAGCGTCTCGTCTAAAAACTATATAGCGATCTTGATCAGTATGTGCAATTTTCGCCAAATTATCTACATAATTATTACCCATATCATCACCATGAGCAACAACCTTAAACATTTCCACATGCAAGTTCAAAGTTAATATAATTCTACATAAAATAGCCCATAAGAAATTGTTATTAGCCTTGAAGTATTCTCGTGAAGTTTGAGAAAATCTTGATTTCTTTAATTTTTCAAATTGTGTAATTACGTTAAGCGAATCTGTATTAATTCTAACTTTGCTATTTTTTGGAACAACGCTTAATGCTAAAAGGATAGCTAATAATTCTCCTCTATACGCAGAAGGCCATTTATCAATAGTAGAATAAAATTCGACATGAGGTATATCAAATAAATCACTAATCTGAGCGAACGCGCAACTAATACTACATTGTTCAGTACCTAATTCTATTAATGATCCATCGGTGTAAAATTCAAAAATATAATAATTGTTGTTGTCAAAAGGAGCTAATGTGCGTTGTATAGTTAACAAGTCATTTCTTGAGATTGAAAAATCTAATAAATCTAAAATTATATTATCTTGCACTTGTGGTGAAATCACGTGATTTTGCGTTAACGCTTGATGTATAATATCATATTTCTTTTTTGCAAAATCAAAAATATCAAAAATATTAAATTCTATTAAATTTGTAAGTTGACTAGGAGCAAATTGAGAGTCTGTTAACAATGGTACTAAACATTCCCAGTCAGCAGAAAATGTACAAGGTGATCGTGTTGATAATGATGCATTAGCAGCACATCCATATTCCATACATTGATATATATAAGTATGTGTATCAGTACATCTAGACATATCAATATGAAAATGTTTAATAACAGGTCGTTGTGTTTCATCTATTCCTTGAATTTTTCCAATCACTACGGAGTTAAATTGTGAATTATAAACTGCTATTAAAGATCTATTTTTTTTAGTAATATTATATGATCGAGCCTCTTCCACATTGTCAACACGAGCGCCAAATAATTGTGTTATATTATGATTCAAATGAACACCATCTGAAGTAATTAAATTTCTAATATCTGAATACCATTTAGTTTCTTTCCGTTGTGAAAAAATAGGAATATAAGCCTTAATAAGTATTTCTTTCTATAACAATAAACGAGATTTATCACCTGAAATAATTTGATCTAAAAATAAAATATTCTTTTCACGAAGTCTCTTCCTATGTTTAGAATAATATGCATTATCTACCACGTCTTCCAAAGGAATTTTACCTCCTTTAATTGATGGAAAAGTATTATTATCTAAATTTTCTAACGAAATATTATTATCATAGCATAATAAAAGCATATTAAGAATATAATTATTTTTTCGTGTATGCGGAACACGATTATATGGAAGTTTTTCTATTAATGGGCGTGATGTCCATAATTGATCCTGTAAGGATTTTAAATGAATTTCAGTAATTTTTCCTAATAGACCATAGTCGTTAAGTTGAATACAAAAATCAGTAATTTTGGCTTGAAGTTGATTGTCGTAAAAATCTCTATATCTATATATATAAGGGTTATCAAGTATAGCGTTAGGTGCTGAACGAGCGAATTTTAATTTGTTTTTAAACATCCTTCTAAAAGGAATAATTAAAGATTCTGTTTGAGTTTTTGATAAAGCCATAACTTGCGACCAGTATTCAACTCTTGGAACGATAATTCTATTAAATATATATAAAATATGTTTATCAGTAATCTTCTTCTTGTACATAAGATTAACTAAATGGTCTATTTCATTCTTGATCTTGAACATCAAATAATTTCCATCATGTTCAATATTGAAATATACTCCCAGGATACGCATAGATTCGTGTGGATGTTTGGCTTTAATATTAATTTCTTCACGACCAAACTTGATTGAGATTTTATCATTATAGTTATGAGAATATTTACGCTTCTCAGTTGTAGTCCTCATCATGAGCTCAGACTTTTCTTTGTTGATTTGAATATCGTTAAGACGATAAAATGTATCAGCGATGTATAACATCTTTTCCAATTTTGATTTATCATCAGTAATCCATTGAGTATCATCCATATACGCCATAATGGAAACATTTTGTTGATTAAGAACACCTTCTTCTTGAACAACTGATTTTGATATACAAGAAATATTATATCCCAATTGTTGTTTATCAATTTCTGCTAAAAGAGGATCGTAATAAATACACCAAAGCAACGGTGAAATTACTTCTCCTTGATCAATTCCTGTAAGAACATCATAAGGTGCAGTTTTTCCATATGCAGTGATTACTTGATTTTTTCTATCTTTAAAAAGTTCTAAAATGAGGGACGAAAAATCGTTAGGAATTTTAATTCTATCCATCGCTCTTTTGAGTTGAAAAATGTTCACACAATCATAAGCCTTTCCCATATCCTGAGAGAGTATCCATAATTCATTATTATTATCGATTGAATCTTGAATAACTTCATTCATAATCCTTATCGGTTCAAATGTTGATTGTTTAGGCAGACCAGCGAATTGATTTGCCTTTAATACGTTATTATCTTTCAAAATAATTGCTAAACGACGATTTAGCAAGGAAATAAGTGCTTTTCGAGTGGTTTCTAAAAGAGTAATAGGGCGAGAATTTGATAATTCACAATTAAAGGGTTTAGGTTTAGCAATAGGAAAGACCGTCGCTTCTTTCCATTGTTTCGGTAAATATCCCGATCTTTTAATTTTCCTAAACAGAATTAATTGTAGTCAGCCGAATTTTAACTAATTTTGATGATGATCGTCAAATGAATATAACTTGTCGATCATTTCATTGTTAGCCAGGGTGAACACCAAAATTGCTGATTGCGATCAAGAAATGAATAGGGCGTGCATAAAATATTTTTGAAAACTTAATTTATTAACAAATTATCAATTTAATCAGATGTTCATGTAATTTTTTAGAGTAAGTGCAATTCAACTCTTTCTTATTACACAAAAAAGTGAGCTAATAATTAAAATAAAAACTTTATCTGTTATATAGTTAGAAGTATATTTTCGTAATAAATATTGTATCTCTGACTTTTTGCCGGTTAGTGTAATTCTACATTATAATAATGTAAATGTTTATGAATTTATAAATAAGGAATCTTCTACTATCAATAATAATAACAGATAAATAAAAAAAATAAAATTTTAATGTACTGTTCAGGAATGCATTCAGAGTTAGCTCTAGTGTAGACGGAATTATTAATCTGTTAACGCAGAAATAAAATGATCGTTCAAATAGGAATCGTTTGTCCGTATTCAAAGACCAAAAGAGGAATGATTTTAACTAGTGATGCCGATTTAACTGATAGTTTTATGAGAATTATAATCAAAGCCCTATAAAAAAGTAGATACGTTTTGTATTCTGAGAGATACGTCTAGATACGTTTAGTATCTCTCTAAACGTATCTAGACGTATCTCTCAGTATAAAACGTAATCCACTTTTTTGCAAAAAACAAACGTTATTAAAAATTTCTGCATTTTGTTATTATTCTATAATGAAAACAATTTTGGATTGTATTGTTATCAGATACGTATTGTATACAAAGTAAAATTTCAACTAAACAAAGTTTTAACAAACTAACATTTTAACTTTATTATAGCTTTTAACAATTGAAACAACTAGATAAACTAAATCAAAAATGTTAAATCAATTTGAAATTAAAGTCGGCGTCACTAATTATAACCTTTTTTTATACATATACAAAAAAAGATTAAAATACTGTGAATATAAAAAAAATGGACATGAAAAAAAAGATTAAGATTAGATAAGGAATCGGAATAGATAAGATAACAATAAATAGATTAAATTTATGTTACATTTTTATGCAATGCATACACAATTACACATATACATACATACATACATTACATACATATATGTATAATTTTTTTTGACGACGCGCCTCCCTTATCCCCAAGATCGTGCTTCACATAAATAAACCCAATAAGCTATCTTTTTTGGCATAGTGGGTAATGATTAGCCCAGTTCAATTCTATTCTGTTCCGTTATGATCCGATTTTTGCGCTGATCAAAATTCATTCAAAAATCGGATTAACATGGATTAAAAAAAAATAAATAAATAAACGGAATTTATGCCATTTTTTAATTGGCTAAAATTAATTTCACTAAAATCGGATCAGAACAGGGCTATAATGATTATATCTATATGTGATATTTTTATTTCGCAAGTGGCTGAATTGGGTAGATTTTATTCGTGCAATTTCGTTAATCGCCATTATAAACCAACTAAACCTAAAGAATAATTTACACACTCCAAATAAATAAAATAAAATAAAATAAAACAACGAAATAAGATAAATAAATAAATAGAATCCTAATTATTTTAATTTCCATCTTGCGTCTTATATCGTCTTATATAATACATTATTTAGTTAATGGAAGATTAAAAGATAACGCATCAATTTCAATTAAGAAAAATATCTTATTTTCCGAATATGCGAATCACAACAATGAATGCATGTTGAATTAACTTAATATAGTTGTGGGGCTGGCATAAATTCTTGATTTCCGATTATAATTAGGAAAATTCAAATTATTATTGTACGCGCGGAGCGCACATTATTCATTATCTCTTATGAAATCAGAAAATGTTCGCTGTGCAGTATCCAAATTTTAATTTACGAATATATTTGATTAAATACATCATTGTAAAACTTTTTTTATATTCCATCTTTTTTCCGTAAAAGACTCATATTTCCGGAATTAATAACTTTATATCACGGAATTTATCGAATTATTTTGAATGGATCCATGAAAGGCTCATTTTTACGGAGTTTTTACAGAAATAACGGATAAAATTTTTTATAGGATAATAAAATGCCTGTAGTGTGGATAATCTCGCCATCGAAGAAACGTATTTTAGTAAGAAAAAGATGCTATTGTCTTGAAGAAATTGTTACACTTAAAAAAAAAGTGTGTTACACCAGAATCTTTATGTTATAGCAAGTGAATAAAAGAATAATTTCGATTCATCAAATGTAATACTTTATATATATATCTCATTTTTTTTCACACAAATCATACATTCACAAACGCAGAATTAATTTTTTTTTTATCATGTCGCAATATAAATCGAAAAATAACCAAGATACTAACCCAAGTCACTATGAAAAGAAATTGGCTCCCGATAAAGTTGACAATGTGACTCTTGACTTTTCACGAATAAATAATCGTTGTTTAATGATTGTAAGCTTGAACGATGGTACAAAGTTCGATTTTCCTGTACCTACTACACAAGAAATAAAAGATCGTTTCTTTAATAAGAAATCCAAAACGCAACCTAATAAGCCTGCACGACCTCCCAATAAATTTATCATCTTTCGTACTATGCTTCTAGCGGCTATCAATTCCTCAAAGCTTCAGGTTCCCACCGTGTCCGGCCTTGCAAACGAAGTTTGGAAAAAATGCAATCTGGAAATTGACGAATTATTTACCGAACTTTCACAAATAGCAAAATTTGAACACGGTGAACTTAATCCGGGTTATATTTATAAACCAAATCGAAGTAAATCTCGTATTACAAAGAATAAAACTAACACACTTCAAAAAAAAGCTTATCAAAATCTAAATAATTCGTTTAATCCTGCTTTAAATAATTTACCTTCATCTTCTTCACCAACTACTCCAGCATGGACGACTATGTATTCAGAATTGAATTATTTTTATCCTCAAGTCCATTTAAGAATTCCTTCGCAAGAAAAATTCCATTCTGATGGAAATTCGTATACAATAGATGATTCGATTACAACAACACAAAATATCCAAGCAATTCCGTCATACAACACTCACTTCAACTCTCTTGAAACCATGATTAATGATTCTTATCAATACCCTACCAACAAAATGTATTATCCAAATAATGACTTATCAATGGATCAATTTGACACATACAATACTTCTTACGATCATGATGTTAATGCATTGATTCAATCACATCGTTCTATGTATTACTTTCCAACTACAATTGGCTACATAGATAATGATTACAATAAATATATTTTCAATTCACCTACCAGCGAGAGCGATCTATCATCATCAGATGTATCATCTTTTCATGTGGAACAAATGCAAGAATCTGGTTGCATCTATTATTCTCCTGATCATTATGCGACCTTTTCTACTATTGTGTAAAACTCAGGGTTAAATAGCTTGCTTACGACTTGTCAAAATTTTTAATTTATTTGAAAATTTGGAAATTTCTTATTATTTTTCTTTTCGATTTTATATTTATATATTTGAGACTTTTTAGATCAGTCAATGATTAATGTTTTTATGAATACTTTTTTTGCAATAGAATTTTAAACCGCAGCACTATTGTATCATGATATCGTTGTGTGCATTCCTGCGACTTTAAATTATATTTTATATTCGCTTATTCAAAAATAGGATTCAATGAATATTTTCTTTGATGTAAAATTTGTTCAATATATTTAGAGTAAAAATAAAATATCAAGTATTTTAGGCAAAATAATATTTTTTATGGAAAGACGCGCAACCTTATTACATAATGTCTAGTAACTCTAGCTTATTGATTCATCTAAATCTATACCCAACAATGGTAAGCATAATTTTACAAAATTGGTTCTTCCGATGTTGACATGCAATTTATTAATATCCGTGAGGTCAAAAGGAACTAGTAATCCATGCATTAGCAATTTATAACGTAAAGTGGTGTGTCAATGGGAATATCGAAAATGTGTAATAAACCGTAAATGAATTAATTACTTTAGAGCTTTTTTGTTTGGGTAAGCTGGACAAAAAGTTCCGAATGATTTGATGAGCAAAACCAAATATGTGAATTGC
Organism: Rhizophagus irregularis; assembly: GCF_026210795.1. Taxonomy (NCBI): domain Eukaryota; kingdom Fungi; phylum Glomeromycota; class Glomeromycetes; order Glomerales; family Glomeraceae; genus Rhizophagus; species Rhizophagus irregularis. The sequence continues at coordinate 1,963,715 of NC_089430.1, read as the reverse complement.
TTTCTATCGATGCAAGATTGACATAAGAGGTCGTTTGGATAAAGGTTCGTACAATTACGATGTAGAACGCCTAACGTCGCTTTTTGGTTGTAGAGAATAAGGCATTACATGGCGTAGTGGTCCAGTTAATTAAGTTCAACGTAATGAGCTTTGTCAAAAATCTGAGACAAAATTGATTGAAATAATGGCTCTGAAGTGGGATATGTAGTCACTTTATAACAATCGTGTCATCTCGTGTATTATTGTTTCATAATTGGTTTATCTTGCGAGGCTAAGAAGCCAGCTTGATCATTTAAAAAGTTGTCTGATTGATTTTGCTTAAAGACTATTAGCAGGAAACCTATTAAGCTGAGGGATCAGTATAATTTGCTTATTAATTTTCATGTTATACTTCATTATACTGCGGTAAACGTTATTTTTTTACAAGTATCGGTAGAAGATCATAAATTTTGTTAAAAAAAAATAAATAAATTTACATCTAATCATCTAGCCTTTGATATGGAATCGAGAAGAAAATATTTCGTTAGGATTTTTGATCTCTCTGGATATATTGCACTAATCGCAGTTCGCCGGTTGTCTATTTTTCTTTCTTTTATTTATTTATTTATTTTTTTTTTGTTAGTAACGCGCATTCTTTTATTTTATATTTATCACATACTTTAATATTTATTCATTCTATTATACTATTTATTATTGTATATCCAATTATTTCAATAAACATTCTTTTTCATGTATTTTTTAATATTAAAAAACAATTTGATGGTAAATCTGAATATAAATGTAAAATCAGATTTATTTTTTTTTTATTTTTTATTTTTATTTCACAAAGTGAATGAAGTTACAATACAAATTACAAAGACTTTAAAACAAAATCGAAAGCAATTCGAAAACTGAAAACCAAACCGTTACTAAGGTGATGTCACCTTGGTGGTAAAAATGGAACGGAAAACGGGGAGTTCTGAGAACTCCGCCAAGGCCCACCAAAGAGAAGGGAATAAGCGTGAAATTAAAAATCTAAAAAAGTATAATCATAAAAAATATTGAATAAATCTATATTATCAAAAGTAAATTATCTCTATGTAATTCCCAAGAACCCGAATGTAAAAAATTACTAGAAGTCCACCAAATATGTACTGATTCATCAAAGGATCCCGTACGGCGGTAGTAAGGGAAACCTGAGTCCGTGAAGGTAATGATCTGTCAGTATTATGTTGTCCCGTCAGTATCGTGCGGGTAATTTCGGTGCGCTTATTGCGTCTATATAGTGTATGATAACGTGTTTTCTTTTTGCGGGTGATGTTTCTGACCGACTCCCATTCTTTGAATTAAATGTAAAATGATGACCTACCTGGGTAATATAATTAAAAAATTATTCATGTGATATTTAAGTTGTCATAAAACGATACCATAAAAAAATGGTAGCCACGCACCTCAGAATCACCAAAAATGTCATCTATAATTAAAAAATATTTGGCCAAATTTTAAATTATTGGAAAATATGAATGTTGATATCTAGAGTACTAAAAAATCGTCAAAATACAGCAAATACAGCAAGAACAAAATAACCTCATTGTACGGATTTGATAATTTAGTGTTGAAGTTCCGCGGTTCCTATTGTACGGATATAAAAAGTTTGCCGAAGTTTAGAGTACGGATTTAAATAAACAATGATTTGCCTTGTACGGATTTACAATAAAAATTGAATTTACAATAAATTTTTACTTCCGCGGGTTCGACGTAAAAAACTCAAATAAATATACTTTTTATCATGTTTTTTTTGTCAATTAATTTAATCATAAATATGAATATCGGCAAGAGAAGTAATTCAAATTCGTCCAAACCAAAAAAAAAAAAAATAGTCAAATATTCAAAATAATATAAAAAATTTTTGTGAAGTTCCTTATATAGAAATTGAATTTTCAAAAAGTTTGGTGTACAGAAATATGATTATTAAAAAAAAGTTCAGTGTACGGATAAAATATAAGGCCTGAAGTTTAATGTACGGATTTATAAAATTGGTTTGTACGGAAGTGGCCTTTATCCGCGGAAGTTCATTAATACAATTGTAGCGTATTCAGGGGCTCTCCAAGAACTTGGGATGTTTATTAATATTTGTAATGTATAAGAGCAAAAATTATTTGAGAAAAAAATATACAATCTATTATAGCGAAAGCAAGTGGTAGTTTATTATTGTACGTGGTTAACATTTTTTTTTTTTGCCAATGAAGAAATACATACAGGTTTAATTATAACTTGTATGTGTTACCACCGATTTATGACGTTTGGTAGGTAGTAACAGAATAAAAAATAAGGATCGGTTTATTAGTAGTAAGGTAATATAACGATGTATAACAATCGATAAGGTAAAAGTGTATATATGGATAATCAATAATGAATGATTATAAGCGATAATAAGTGATGTGATATGTTGAGGGTAGATCGGGTGGTGTGTGTACAAAGATAATTAATTATACGATGTATACAAAAATCAACGATGTATAGCAAAAATCAACAAAGGTTAATAAATGATAATGATAGTGAATGATAATAAACAATAATAAACAGTGTAAAAAAAATGTATATGGACAATACGGAAACAGATCGGCGGTTTATTAACAATGTAATGCCGTAGTATATCTAGTAAATTTATTAATTGTGAGGCGCAGTATTACATTTAGTCTTAGTGTATAAAATTTTAACTTATTTTTATTTTTATTTTAATTGGACCGAGAAGTCGTTAAACTAATAATCACATGGATTGAGGTAATTGGTCCGTGATGACCATAAACTATTAGTCACGAGATTTAAGGATAAATGAAGATCCGAAAGATACTAAATTGAATGAAATCAAGTGATCTGAGATGTCAAGTGAGTAATTTGTTGATCACTACGTTAATATTATAAATCATAATTCAGGAGTTTATGATGATCAAATGGATACAAAATTAAGATAAATGGAAATACTTTAAAACAATGGAAATACTTTAATAATTTAAATCCATGAATTGAAATTATGAATTTAGTTACACAAAAACAAACATAAAAGGGCGTGAAGATCACCTTTTGGGAGAGGAATTGGACGAATTTTGTTATGAATTATTTATTTTATTATTTAATGTTATTAAACCAAGCATATTATTGTATTTATTTATATTATTAATAAAGAGTCATTTTGTTAATACCTGAGGTGGCAAACATAATTCTCTATGGGCTCAGGTGTTACAACAATGAAACAAAATACGATATTACTGCCTCTATCGACGCTCTGTAATATCCGTATATTATCGCTGATAATAAAACCTAACTAAACTTTTTTCTAAAACGAATTCAAACTAACTTTTTATTACTATCAACGACGGTCCCTTTTTATAATGTTAGGATCTTGGTACAATTCTGTCTTTCGGACATAATTGTCACCCGGCCAATATCGTCTCCCGGCGATCTGAGCACATTTGTCTATACAGCCACTTATATTCAGCCACTTTAAATCGCTAAGATTCCGCTTTTTATCTAATCTATAAACAATTAAAACAACTACAGGTAATATAACTAAAAATAACTAAAATAACTAAAAGATAAAAATAGAAAAAATAAATATCCCGTGAGGCCGTGACATATGCATCCGATCAGGCGGATCATGTGCATAGATCATGTGCGCAGAACATGTGTAACCAGGTAATAACTCAACCATTAAACCTTCACTTTTCTTTTAGGTCTTCTTTTAATTTTCGTAATCTTGAATATGGTTTATTTTTTCTTCATTAGATGAAACTAATAAATCAAGAATATTGGCCTTCTCTTTTTAGGTCTTCTCTTTATTAGGTTTACTACTCTTTGGCATCTTCTTTTAAGTATGTAGGTTGGGAGTGTGGGTGGGTGATATGTATTTTTGTGTATTCCTTCGCTCTTCTCTCGTTCCTTTCCTTTTCATTTTCCTTTATTTCTCGTTCTTTCCCTTTCCCCTTTCTTTCCCTTTTCCTTATCTATATCCTTCCTTATTCTTTCCCCTTTTCTCGCTTTTCTTTCCCTTTCCCCTTCCCTTTCTCCCCTCCCTCCTTTCTTTTCCCTTCCATTTCCCTTCCCTCCTCCTTTCCTCTCCCCCTCCCCTCTCTCATTTTCCCTCTTTTTCTTCCCCTTCCCCTTCCCTTTCTCATTCTCCCTCTATCCCTTTCCCTTCCTCTCTCTCCCCTCCTGATCAATGTCGCTGCACCTCAACGTTGGTGAACAAGTTTTTTTAAGATTTGGCTAACTGAAGTCAGCAACAAATAGTAACGATTTGTTCACTTTATTATTCCTTGACTATAATTATTATTCTGATTATTCAATTTTTAATTTCGCAAATATATTAATGTCTAAAGATTATTAATTATTAGATCTAAAATTTATTGAGATTTCAAATGAGACAAGTCATCAAGTTCAATTATATCTGATTTACATTTATTCAGATTTATGCCTAAATGTTCATCTTGTATTAAACATTTTATTATCAAAATTTCTACAGATATATAAATATTTGTATTAAATTCATTACTTTCTATATTTCATTCTGCGTTTAATTCAAAAAAGGACATATTTTCTATATTCTTTTCAATCATTTCACTCCTAAAGAAATTAATAATGCCAAAAATTAAATATTGATATTTAAGATCTAAAAGACTTAATTAATATTTAACTACATTCTTGCTGTTAGTTAACAAACTTTAGTCTGAAGTTAATTGGTTACACAAACAAAATTTCATCAAAAATTCACTTTTTCTCAAATTTTTTCAACAAATATACATAGGAAAGCAGCCAATCTAAAAAGTTAGTGTTATTCATATTAACTTTATATAAACAAAGTTTTTTTTTTTATCCAAATTATTAAAACAATTAAAATAATAATTTCAATTTTCGATCACACTAACTTGTTTGATTTTTAGGTTTGAAAATTTTTTTTCATCACATTGATATCGTTATTTTTAATAAACAAAATAATAATAACAATAATAATATTGTTTTACTGTAAAATAAAATTATTAAAGATATAATATTTTACTATCTTACTAGTATCACGAAAATTCGAACTTACTTTTTCTGTACTGCAATTTTCCCTCTTAGATTTATAAATGGACATGTCGTTCTAATGACTTAACAATTGGACTAAATCTTGTCATAAAATTTTTCCCATTTCGGTTGATAATGATGCAAGTTTACCATTGAATATATAGATGTCGTTTGATTCCGTACTTATCATGAAAAGTTTCTTTAGCTTGGTTGATAATGATGTAAATCCTGTAAAAAAAATGTCCATTCTAGATCTCATTTGTCGATCTAAAACATTTTTTTTTTATAAATACCACCCTTCATGATTTTAGCAATATTTTGGTATCATATTATTATTGAATAATAATTTTATCTAATTTACTATGGATCAGTCATATGCGGAAGAACAAATATATGGAAAGTGTATGAAATGTAAACAAGTAGACACATCACTCTTGTGCCAGGCTTGTGATTCAAATATGAAAGAACAAAATTATAAAAAGTGTAGAGAATGCAAACAAGTAAAACTAATAGATAGGGAGAAAACAATTTGTCATATTTGTTATGACAATATTAGAGAAAAAAAGTACGGAACGTGTAAAGAATGCAAACAATTAAATACTGGGCTGAATTGGTGTCAGACTTGCAATTCAAAAAGGTTCCAACAAAATTTTAGTAATTGGACTAGTGGTAATAATGATGTTGATAAGTTCATTCAAAATACTCAACTATCAGCAAAGAGTGAATATCATTTACTAGAATGGATACCTTATGATAGGTTTTATGATATTAAATATATTGCTAAAGGCGGATTTGGCGAAATATATAAAGCAATATGGAAAGACAGTTATATATCAAATTGGGATGTGAATAAACATAAATGGAAAAGACATTCACCAAATAAAGGTATAGTTCTTAAAAGTTTAAATAAATCAGAGAATATTACATTAGAATTTATCAATGAGGTATTACTAATTAATTTACGATTAAAATTTTTTTTTTTTAATAAAATTTTTAATTAATTTATTTTAACTAATTAGATTACGTTACATCTTAAAATATTTGAAGATAAATCAACAACTCAATTTATTAGATGTTATGGAATAACTCAAAATCCAGATACAAAAGACTATATCATGGTTATGCAATATGCAAACAGCGGAAATTTGCGAAATTATTATAATATTAGAAAGTCTCGACGGCGTCCAAAACCACGTAAAAGTTATACTTTTGATTATAAATTGAGACATAAAATTGCTACTTTAGGATATATTATATCTGGACTTAAGAGAATTCATGCAAAAGGATTAATTCATCGAGATTTACATATTGGAAATATTGTATGCTCTAGGAGTGCTATTTGTATAACTGATATGGGATTGTGTAAACCAGTAAATTATAAGGAATTAGAAAATATGGAAAATAATATATATGGTGTTTTGCCTTATGTAGCTCCTGAAATCTTAAGAGGACAACATTATACTCAAGCTTCTGATATCTACAGTTTTGGTATAATTATGTATGAGGTAATTTCAGAAATGCCACCTTACTATGACAATAATGATGACGGAATTTTAGCATTAAGAATCTGTGAAGGTTTAAGACCCAAATTTAATTTTAAAGTACCTCAGTTGATTTTACATTTGATTAAAAGCTGCTTAGATGCGAATCCGTTAAATCGACCAAATGCATTAATTCTTGCAAAAATTATTTTTAAATGGATTCATGAACTCAGTGCATATGTAAGTAGTATAGAAAATCAAACAGAATCAATTAAAACAGAAATAGTTAAACAAGTTGAAGAAGCAGAAAAAATAAATGATAGTTTATCAACCGATGATAAATTACCTTCAACAGATAAAAATTTTGAAGCAACTATAAGTAAATTACTTAGTTTTAATAATCTTCCTAAACCAAAAAATTCCGATGATTATTATAGTAATTATGATAATATATCAAGCATAGAATATTCAGGTATTTTAAAATCTTTACTTAATTATTTTAATTATTTAAGTTATTTATATCAATTCTAAATCTTTATAAAAGGTTCTCTGAAATCTAATAATACTGTTGATTGTTTGGATTGCGAAATCGTTGATTTGAATATAATGTAAGTTAATTATTTTAATGAAGTACAAATAATATTAAACCGGGGGGTTTTTTTTGACCAAAATGATTGTTAACGAATAGGATTATTTTAGTTTTTCTTTGATGTAATGTTTGTTCAATACCGATTCATATTTTAGAGTAAAGTAATCTTTTTTTCTTTTTATCAGCAATAAAATCAGTTTGTAATTGGGCAATAAATTTCATTATATCTTTTTTTGATCGATTTTATTATTGGATAAGAGAATAATTCAGCTTATTTATCATGTTTTACATAGTAATCAAGTTTAGTTATACCAAGTTGTATTTGAGATATAAGCAAGTTTGGGTTACAATGGGAAGTTGCAAAATATGAGCCAGATCATTATGAATAATTATGATTATAATTCGTGTCAACTTTCGTAAGCGACAACTTTTTCCTCAATGCGCAATGAATCGCTTTGATTTTCCATAATTATCGATCGGTATATATAGTAATAAAGGAAGTCGATTTAAAATTTCATACTATCATAAATGTTTTTGATTCATTCTTACTAAAATTATATTAGTTCATAAAAATACTATTAAGCCTTAGTCTTATCAGAAATCAAGTGATGCATGCAGTGTAATAAGTTACCTTAAAAGTTAGTTCCCGAAAACCGAATTAAGTTTAATAACAGTCAGCATTTAAGCGGCGCTCACACGATTTTCATTTTTCATCATAAAAATCACGTTACTAATTATTATAATGCAGTTTTTTATGCATAATAGAAAATCAAAATAATAAAATGATATAGACGATTAGTGAAACAAACGTTGAAACACAATGGTTTGGATGAAACCATAAAAGGATGTATAATCGGTGTTTAAAATCCGAAATTTTAATATAGATTACGATGATCGTTAAAAAAAAAATTCGTGTCTAATACACAATCTGTTAAAGATCGTTCCGTTTCAAACAAAAAAATATTTTAAATTTTATCTATCGATTTTTAAACGATACTTTATATTGTTATTTTTTTTTTATGTGTAAAAAAAACCTATTCCCAATCTTGTTCGTTTATTGTAAATCGGAATTTTTTTTCCGATAACCCTAATTGGAATTTAAACAATACAAATAAACTAATTGATTAATCTAAATTAGTGAAGGAATACAGAAACGGTTAGATTTTCCACGCCAAACAATTGATTTATTGTAACTCTTTTTTGAAAAAAAAAAGTCTTTCTTTCCAAAAATCAATTTGAGAATTAATATTATACGCTAACAATTATTTATCATGTATAATGATGAATGGGTTGAATGGATTAATGAAGCTATTTCTAAACAACATATTAAATATTATGATCATGAACATTTTCTAATATTAAAGTAATTGGTGCTGGAGCATTTGGAAAAGTATTCCGTGCAAATTGGAAACATGCTCCTAGATATTTTGCATTAAAATCTTTTTTTTAACTCGATACCGCAGTATTTAAAGAAATTGTTCAAGAGGTAATTGATTTATTTATTTATCATTAATATTGTATTTCGGACTACTATTTTTTTTTTCGAGTTGTAAATCCCATTATTTTTATTTATTTATATGATTTAGCTTAAACATCAACGTGAAGTTGATTTTCACGAGAATATTATTCGTTTTTATGGAATTACAACTGATCAAGGTAAAATAATATATAATAATACCGATGTAATATAATAATACTGTATATGTATCACTCTTATATAAATAAATTAATATAAAAAATTTTCTCTTTAATTAGATAAAAATTATATATTAGTAATGGAGTATGCCGATGGCGGTACTCTTAGAAACTTTTTGAAGGAATATTTTAGTAATCTCAATTGGGATGATAAATTCAATTTAGCACTTCAATTGGCTTATGCTGTGGTTTGTTTACATGATGAAGGAATTGTTCATCGTGATTTGGTAAGTTAATTTATATTATCTGTTATATCATTAATTGTTAATAATTACCATTACGACTTATATCTATATATATCTATTATTATTATTATTATTAGCATTCCGGTAATGTATTAGTTCATCAAAATAATGTTATTAAGTTAGCAGATTTTGGATTATCAAAAAGAATCGAAGAAGCATCTACTATTAACTCAAAAATATTTGGAATGATTCCTTATATTGATCCAAAAAGGTTTGATAGACAAATAAATGATAAAAATCAAATACAAATATACCAATTAAATGAAAAAAAGCGATGTTTATAGTGTTGGGATATTATTATGGGAAATATCCAGCGGTATGATTCCTTTTCATAATGAACCATATGATATTAGTTTGATCATGGGAATCTCACAAGGTTTTAGAGAAACACCTGTTCCTGATACTCCTATTGCTTATACTAAGCTTTATACTGGTAAGTATATATAATAATTTTTCAAACATTCTTATTTCAACATTTACACTAAAAATTAATTTTTTATAGATTGCTGGAATGGAGAACCAGATAATCGTCCAACTATGAATAAAGTGGTTGATCAATTGAAATTATTATTATCTCACGAAACCATAGGAAATGATCAAACAGATAATTTGGAAGATATTGTACATGATAATACTACTGAACAACAATCATTTAATTCAGATAATATTATTAATTCTTCTACTTCTTCTACTGGTTTTAGTAATTTGGCTACATCTGAATTAGTGAAATGTTTAAAAACACCGTTAAGTAATATAATTAATGGAACATTTAAATATATTTTTATGAAATTAAATGAAGGGAAAGAGTTGAAAGAAAATATTCTTGATGGTTGTTACAAAAATTATAACATTGATTCGAAAGAAATTTATGATTGGTTAATAAATAATCAAAATGATTCGGATTCAAATTCTATCTTTTTACTTGGAAATTTTAGGAATTGGTACCGAGATTAATAAGGGAAACGCTATTGAATTATATGAGAAAGCGGCAAATTTAGGGAATAGTATAGCTCAATATAATATAATCTAGCTCAAATGTATAAAATGGGTGAAGGTGTTAATTTAGATTATGAGAAACCCTTTAAATTATTTGAAGAATCTTATAAAGGAGAATATTTAAATGGAATATTTATGCTTGGATATTGTTATAGTAATGGAATCGGAACTAGCGTTGATAGGCATAAGGCATTTGAATTATATGAAAAAGCAGCTAACTTAGGGCATAATGTGGCTCTGCGTAATCTTGCTCTTATGTTTAAAGAGGGAAAATTATTGATAAAAATTATGGCAAAGCTTCCGAATTATTTAAGAAATTATATAAGATGTACCTGTTTCGCGATAATAATCAGTATTCCTTTTTATATAATTCTTTATTGGAGTAGCGCCATTTATGAAGATATCAATGAATCAGAAGAAATTCAACAGGAGTTCCTCAAAGCAGACGCTATAATAAATAAACTTAAGCCCTTGGGTGAACAATCAGTTATTCAATTTTTAGCGGAGTGCATTCAAGAGGAATCATTTAAGAATCAGTTACATGAATTCATAAAACGCTCAAAAACTGATGAATCTTTTCAAAATGTGGCAGCCAATGCCATCACATTACTAGTTAAAGCTGGAGTGCAATTTAAGGGAGCTGATTTAAATGGGATCCGTATACCGGGAGCTGATCTTAGTTATGGGATGTTCGATCATGCACAATTTCAAGGGGCCGATTTAAGAAATGTCCACTTACAAGGAGCATGGCTTCAAAAAGTAAATTTTAATCATGCCAATATGACTGGAGTAGAATTTGGTGAAAACCCTTTTTTAGTATTAAAAAACTTGGATACCGGTTATCATAAAGCTGATCATGATGGTATTTCTTGCTGTTATTCCCAAAATGAAAAATTTTTAGTAGGAGCTACTAGAGACACTATTATACTTTATAATGCTGAAACTTATTAAGAAATATGGAGATCATACGGTGAATTAGATAGATATGTTTATGTAAATGATTTGAGCTGGAAGGCTTCTGTTTCAATATCATCAGATGGATCATTAATAGCCTTAGAGAGATGGAACAATACTATTGGTCTTTGGATAAATAGGAATAAAGAATCATTCACTTATGAAAAATTTGCAGATTTTGAAGAACATACAGATAAAATTTTAAGTGTTTCGATTTCACCTAATGGTAAATATGTTGTTTCAGGAAGTAGAGACCGTACTGTTCGTTTATGGTCCGTAAGAGGGAAAAGACTATTTCATGGATTTAAAGAACATAAAGGCGATGTTAACAGTGTTTCATTTTCATCTAATAGTAACCTCATTGTTTCAGGAAGTATGGATAATATGGTTTATTTATGGTCCGTAAATGAGAAAAAATTGGTACACGTGTTTAAAGGACATAATGGTGGTGTTAGCAGTGTTTCATTCTCTCCAAATAATGAATTTATTGTTTCGGAAAGTAAAAATGGTATGATTTGCTTATGGTCGATAAAAGAGAGAAAATTGTTACATACATTTAAAGCATATAAAGATGAAATTTCTAGCACTTTATTTTCACCTAATGGTGAACTTATCATATCAGGAAGTTGGGATTGTACAGTAAATTTATGGTCGTGGTCAGTAGAAGAGATAAAGTTGTTACATGTATTTTGTGGTCATACTGATAGAGTTACTAGTGTTTCAAGTAATAGTAATTATGTTGCATCAGGAGGTATTGATGGAAAAATACGTCTATGGTCAATAAAAAATAAAGAAAAATTCACACATAGTTTAGGACGGGTTTTAATCAATGATGAATTATTTTCTCCAAATGAGGAATGGATTGTTGATAGTTTTGGAATCCTTCGAGGTCTTCATTCATCAGATTATTGGCCTGCATTTTCTCCTGATGGTAAATTTATTGCCTTAGGAAGAGATAATCTTATTCATCTATCTACAAAAGAAAATCAAAATCCATTTTTTACTTTTGAAGCTGAAGAATTACTAGAATGGAAATTTAATTGTATTTCAATTTCACCGAATAGTGAATTCATTGCAGCAGGACCTTGGATTGAGGGAGGATCTTTAGGAAATTATTATGGCATAAAACTATTTTCAGTGAAAGAAAGAGAATTGGTTCATACTTTTCGAGGGCATGAATGGCAAGTTAATTGTGTATCATTCTCACCTGATGGAGAATTACTTGCTTCAGGAAGTTGGGATAATACCGTGCGTTTATGGTCACTAAAAGAGAGAAAATTATTGGCTACCTTTAATCATCAAATATCTTTCGGTCACGAGAGACCCTGCATAGAATGCGTTGCATTTTCTCCTGATAATGAATTTATTATAACAGGAGGATGGAATTATACAGTAACTTTATGGTCAATAAAAGATTCTAACAAACCACAGAAAATTTTTGATGAGCATAAAAATATAATATGTGATGTTAAATTTTCTCCTGATGGTAAATTAATCGTATCAGCAAGTCGTGATTGTACTGTACGTATATGGTCAGCATCATCTGACAGTAAATCCTTGGCAGTTATTCGAGGTTTTATAGGTTGTGTATCTCATATAGCATGGAATAAGACATCAGAAGGATTATTTCTACACACAATTAATAGTAGTGAAAATGTTGGTAATGGAAATAAATTTTATCGTTACTGGCAGATAGAACAAGATGGTCAAGATGGTCAAGATGGTCATAAATTACAAGTTAAATTACGTTGGGTTCCTTATCAATCAGCGTTAACAACATATAATGCACGTATTCAAAATGTAAATGGTTTAAGCCCAATGAATGAGAAACTTTTAACACAATATGGTGCCAAAAGGAAAGAGTAGTATTTTTTTTAGGAATAATTTTTGATAGTTATTTGAAAAATGTAATTGTTTTAAAAATCTTTTCTTTTTTTGTAAATAATTTAATATGAGGGTAATTTTTTTTAAAAGAAAAAGTAAATAATTTAGAGTATAAATTATCTCATAATTTAATATTAATATGTAAATAATAATAATATTGGATTTTTCGTGTTCAATTTTAATTTATAAAGTATAAACTCTTAATTCACTAATTTACTTTATTTATATAGCATCAATATTTTGATAAATCAATCCTACTGAAAATTTTATTATGTTAAATGAAAATTTATTATAATTGGAATTTTTTTTTAAAAAAAAAATTCCAAACACTTGGCCAAATGCCCAAATCAAATATCACTTCACTATAAAATCCCGCTCAATGTATATATTAAAAAAAAGCTATTAAAAATTAACAATTTTTATTAATACAGTAAACCTACGCCCTTTTTCATAACATTTCTTTTTAAAAAATCCCTTTTTCTTGCTTTTTCTTTGTTCTCTTTATAGGAGTGCAGAATAGGTTGGGTTTAAATAAGACAAAACAAAGATTATTAATTTTTACATGGGATGTACAGACATGGTATGACAACTATGAAATATAATTGATGAAAATAACTCTCCCGCTCCCCACATCCCCACAGTATAGGATAGAAGAGGTGACACTGAAAAATTTCCTAGACGACTATGAAATATAATTGATGACAAATAACTTTTCCGCCCCCATAGTAAAGAATAGAAGAGGTGACACTGAAAAATTTCCTAGGCTCTAAATCCTAACATTGAAACCTCCAACACTATAATCTAATACTTAACCCAAACGCAAGACCTAACACTAAACCATTACACTAAACCCTAACACTATTCTAACAATAATATTCGAAACATTTGTTAAATAATAATAATATTTCTGCTGTATTAAAACTTAACGCTGGTTTCAAAAGCAGATAGGATAATATACCCATTTATATTTCTGATTTTTTCCATATATCAAGTAAGAAGGAGTAGTAAAAGTCCACATTTTCTGGGTCCATCACACATGCATTCCTGGTACGCTAGTTTTGCTCAAAATAAATTTAATTGATTCTAATAATAATTATGGTTATATCTATGGTATTTATCGTATTTATCATGTACATCGGATACGGCTGTAAGAGTATATAGTCGTTTAACCTTTAAACGAAAGATGTTGTAACTTTGTAGTGTTTCTTCTTGTAATAATAATTCAGAATAAATCATCGATAGAGCTCTTATTCGCTCTTATTCTAGAACCACTAGTACGATGATTCAACAGATAACAAATTCAACAATATTGTCTTTCTCACAAAATCAAATCCTTGCTGCTTTCTTTTCATCATAGTAAGACAGTTATAATCCTATAAAATTCTGTACTAATTTCATCCTTATCCTTTTTCTGATCAATATCACTGTGCCTTAAAGATTTTTCCTAAATTTTTTTAATCGTAAATTCGTAATAAAAGCGTCGGCTATTTAACAATAATATATATAAATTTCCCTATGTGTTCGCTCCATAATGCAGTTCCATTTTGGTATTCGAACAAGAGAAATTCGGTTTTATTCTGTTCTACGGTAATTAAGAAACCGGTTTGTTGACTTTAGACATTCATGTTTATGTTACACGTTTAGGAGTGTGAATTTATTTATTTGGCGTTTTTTTTTTGTGACCCTAATTTAATCACGTGAAATTGGCGAAAAAAAAAATGCAAATGCTGTAGACTAGTATGATATTGCGTAAAAACGGTAAACCGGTATTACTTTTTTTATGATCAGCCGGAAATTTTCCAACATTAAACAACATTAACTGCGCTACAAATTTTTTTGTTTTGTTCTTGGTTAACAATTTAATTAATTGTAGAAAAATTACCGCGTGGACTTGTACAAAATATATACAAAAATAATATATACAAAATACAAACAATATTTAAATTTAATGCATATTTAACCCATGATCATGAGAAAAAAAAGAAAAAAAAAATTTAATAAGCAAACAAATTTTTCTAGATAAATTCCTACGTTACATGAAAAAAAGAAACAACAACAACTAATTTTATTTATCCCTTTTTTTTTTTTCAAAAAAACTTTTTTGTAAATAATAATAATAATATAACGGGAGAATTCATTCAACCGCTAGAAAAAGCTAGAAATATTTAAATATGGTAAATATGAAAAATATGGGTAAAATACTTGTTAAAATATGCAATATGATCATCATCTAACAAAATAATGATATTGTTATTTATTTGAGACGAACAGATAACAATTCAAGTAAAAGGGTAATGATGAAAGAAAATGTCGTCTTACATTAATATTAATATCGTTAGAACGAAAGACCAGATTATTTAAAAAAATCGTTATTGGTTAAGTACATTTTCAAGTGTAATACAAAATAAGCTACTGCGGAATTAAATCAATTGTTAATATATAATATTTTTTTAAAAAAAGTAAAGGCCGAAAATTTCAAATGAATAATCCGGTCACAATATAGTAAATAATCCATATTCTTTTTTAAGATATTCCCGTAACCCGATACTAAAATCATTAATAATAATATATCCATCAATGTTCATTACAACAATCGATAACATGTGAATATATAAAGTAGATCTTAATTAAAGAAGGAATTATGTGGCTGGCATTATTGTATTTACTAAATAAAGCTGTACATTGAAGAAAATGAATATACAATATTATTCGAAATAAGAGAATGAGAAAAGAATATTAAATAATAATAATAACAAAAAAATCTATCTCTCTCTCTTAACAAGGCAAAGAAGAAAAGATAAGAAAGATAAAATATAAATGGTCGTTCATTCAAAGGAAACAATGGTCCTGTTTTGTAAAAGGCAAAAACAAAAGAACTATGACAAAATTTTTTAAGGTTCAATCTATTATTCGTAGAGTGAGTAACCAATAATGGTTAAATTACCTTATTCTTTTTAGATCCTGCGAAATTTTCATCACGAAATGTATTGTTTGTTAATTAGTCTGTTGCAAAACCAAAGGTGCATTAGGAGCAAATTCGATTCAGAATTACTCTTACATATTCAACGTTCATTGATTTATTTTAAATTGTACAGTATTTTAATAGTAAACACTTCTGATAAAAATGGAAGTGAAGTGGCTTTGAAAAGAAAATTTTCGGAAAATAGTCCGAAAATAGAACTACAATTTATATGATTCCACGTTTAATAAACTTACAGTAAAGTTGGCTTTTTAGATTCCACGTGATGTATTAAGATTTATCAGCGGAAATCCCCATTATGTTTATGACTATATATAAAATGACCGTGCTCTCTTCTTTTTGCTCCAAAATTTTTTCGAAAAAAAAAATTTTTTTTTTTATTTTTTTTTACACATATATATAATTTTTTTTTTCAAACCTGCAAATCGTGCTTATTAAAACGTTTCATCTTTCTATTATATATATATATATATAAAGACCAAATTATAGACTAAACACAAAAAAAAACACATGTATTAATATTTTAAAAAGAAAATTGTACCACTTAAATCCACTCGAGACTACTTTAACAAACAAATCTATCAAAGACGCATTATTATTCGTACAAATTATCTGCAACTTACAAATTATAAACTACAAATTATACACGAAAAGGTAATAATATTTTTTAATATTTTTTATTTAAGCTGAATGACCTATTTTTTTAATTATTTTTTATTAATCGTTTTATATTTGTTTTTAATTTTTACATTCCTTTATTTCTTCCGTTTCATTTTTCTTTCATTCATACTTTTCTCTCTCTATCTCTTTCATTCCTTTTATATTATTTTTTATCTTTTCACGAAAAAAATATTCACATTCATCAAATCTTTCCATATCTTTCCTTTTTTTTCTCCCCTCCACCCCTTAAACCGCGCATAATAAACATCAACAACGTATATCTCCTACTATTTATATCATTCATTACTTCCCGATTTACCGATTTATCCTAATTGTGAATATTCAAACAAATTTTGAAACAAATTCTTTTTTTTAAAAAAAAAAGTTTCAATAAAAGTATATTATCAAATATCAAATTTTAAATTGTTTGGTTCTATTATACGGTTTCAAAAAACTTTTATTTTTTCTATAATAAAAGTTATTTTTTAACGACTAAAAAGAAAAAAAGAAAAAGAAAAAAAAAAAAACAAAACATAAATAAAAGTAACTTTCAAATATTCACACATATACACAAATAACCATGGGTTCCCCAGTGGTCGATTTACCAAAAAGTACACCACCTCGTCACCAATCCATTCCTGTATTATATACCACAAGTCCTTTTAATGGTACCATAAATACTGAATACGACCCAAGACCTGTCTCTAGAGGTTTTACAATGCCGTCTCCCGGTTCTCCTGGGAAACGTGGTTACAAAAAACCCGCAAAACCAAGAGAATTTGCTAAAAGTGCAAAGAAGAGACAAAGTGTACTTGCTTTGGGTTCTATTACTCATTTACAACATTTTTACGCTAAACGTGGTATAATTATAAAACCAAAAAAACCAAAGCATTTGTAAGTATTCCATTCTTTTTTATATATTTGAATTTTCATTTATTTCAATTTATTTATATCTAATTAATTATGTTAATCAGAGAGGAAGCTGAAAAGAAATTGAAGCTTAGTATAAATACGAATGTTACTGATTTATTAGAAGTAACAGAGGAACCTGATGAAGATTTCCCTCCAACTCCACTTCCACCTTCACCACCACCACTTCCAGCATATCTCACTTCAAAATTAGATGTGGAAACGGATCCTGATGTATTACTTGCTACATGTCATGCTGATATTCAAGCCATGATAGACGCTTGGTGTATGGTAACCGGTGAAGTTAAAGCTGAAGCGAATCCAGTATCTGTTGATATATTAGCAGCTATTGAGACCACCACAAAAGCTGTACAGTCCGTTAAAAATTATTCAATGTTTAAAGAAGATTTATCAGCTGAATCATTATCAAGAATCCGTGCTACTACTTTAGAAGTATTAGAAATGATTAGTAATTTAGAAGAATCTCACAGAGATGAAGATGATAGTAGTAGTGAAGATGGTCATTTATATAAAGAATCAAATTTTCATTCTTTAGATCGTCAACGTAATATTTTAACGAAATATTTAGAAGTGGTTGAGGAATGTTTATTATTTGATGATACAGATTTATATCCTCCAAATACTTCTTATTTAAGACCTTCATCAGTAAGTTCAGAGGAAGATTTGAAGCAAGGAGTCGCTGCCATTACTCCTCCTTTATCACCTGGTCATCCAAATAATGATTGGGTA
This sequence comes from Rhizophagus irregularis, assembly GCF_026210795.1. Classification (NCBI taxonomy): domain Eukaryota; kingdom Fungi; phylum Glomeromycota; class Glomeromycetes; order Glomerales; family Glomeraceae; genus Rhizophagus; species Rhizophagus irregularis. The sequence goes on along the minus strand of NC_089430.1, from coordinate 1,945,529 downwards.
AACCCTGATGTATTTGGTGATGTTGTTATAACCAGATATCATGCTTTCTTGGAAGCTCATCGTCCTTCAAAATCAAAACAATTACCTGATTACACTCCTTTACCAGATCCTAGTGTCGATAAAACCGAATTCTTGGCTTCATTAGCGTGAGTATTATTAGTATTATTCTAACACTTTTTTATTTAAAAAAGTCATTACCATTTTTTTATTTAAATTGTTTTCTTTCTTCAAAACAGAGACGGTAAATTATTATGTATTATTTATAATACGATAGTAAGACGATCAAAACGACCATTTGGATTCATTGATAAAATACATGAGGATACATCAAGAACTTATCGTGCTACTGAAAATTTGAAATTCTTTGCAGCGTAAATATCTTTTTTTTTTTTGCTTAAAACTTTTGGTACGCCGATAATTGTATATTAAAAAATATATATGTTGTATATATATATATTTTTAGAGCCGCCAAATTTAGATTTGAAATCAAATTTGACGAATTTAATCCAACAGAGATTGTCAAATTAACAAATATTGGAAGAGCTCAAGTAAGATATCTTAATATTTAATATTTGCAATTCCTTTTTTTTTTATTTCGTATTTTCATATTACTTACTTTTTCTTTCCACGAATATATAGCTTGAGCGAATTCTTGAAATATTTTGTGAAAAAGCCATGGAAGAACTTATATCAACAGGCTCTTATAAACAATATCCTATGTCAAGAGTAGCAAGTATGTATATGCAGGATGTTTTTTCAAATTCACAAATGCAATTACTTCAACAAGCGACAAGGAATTCAGCCAATGGAAATGGAAATCTTGACTTGGCAGCAGCTGTATCAGCTAAATTAAACATCAGCACACCAAATTCAAATTCGGCTTCAACATCAACAAGTACATCAAGAAAGAATAGTCAGGATAGTTCATAGTTAAATTTCTCGGGTTTTCTCAGGGTAAAATAATGTTTTTTTTTTATAAAAATTTTTGGGTATGAAATTGGACATTTTATTGTAATAAAAAAAATTAATATAGAGAATGAAAAATTTAGTTGTATAAGTGATTATTATTAGTCTTTTAATTTAATTAATTATCTTATATATATATATATATTATTATTACTTATTTATTATTTATTATTTATTTCTCGCTGGCCGGATATGAAAAGAATATATTCTTTATATATTTTAGTCGTTATTTATTTATTTATGAAGATTATATTTTTATTTGCATATTTTTTTTATCATATCATTATGATTTAAAAAACAACATTACAAAAAAAAAAAAATCAAAATTGAGATGATTATTAAATGAACACTTTTTTTTGTATAGTTTTTTATTTTATTATTAATTATATCTTGAGATGAAATGGTGGGTTTAATGAAAGATCGAATTATCTTTGGTGGGTTTTAGGTTATTAAAAAAAAGAGAGGCTATAAAAATTTTTTTCTTCGTTTACTAGTTAATTGGATTAGGAATATATATAGCCTTTGAAAAAAAAAAAATATATACGAGAACGGTGAAGTGGGAGCGGTGAATAGGCTTAAATAAAATATTCGTGTAATATTCGTGTATTTTATTATTATTATTATAAATTATTTTCAGGTAAAATAAAACGAAAACAAAAAGTTAATTAAACAATAAATTACACCTTTATTGAGCAGTATAAGAATTTTTTTTTTTGAATGGATTTCCCGAAACAAATATTAACTTTAATTGAGAATAAATAAATAATTTATTTTCATTCAAATCATTTGTTTTTCATTTAATTTTAAACAATTACCAATTTGTTTTTATGCATTGAAAATTAATACAATTTTTGTCAATCATTATCTAGAAATTTCCTTAAAATGCTTAAAATGGATAATATAATCAAAATAATACACTAACGTTTTATAAAGCATGTATTACTTTTAGAACTGAATTGTTATTTATATGAAATTTACTTATTATATAATCCGCTTATCCTAACTTGAAACACTTGGCCTAATTCAACTTATCAAACTAACACTCACCTAACCTAAAGTAATACTTACCTAACCTAAAGCTTACCTAACCTAATTTAAATATATTGACTAATTAATATATTGATGATGATTATTGTCAATTTTTTTTTTATTATAATTTGATATACAGAATATACAGAATAAATTTAATTATAAATATTAAAATATTAAAATATTGCAAAACAGTTCAAATGATATACTTATTAAAAATTATAAATTATTTTATAACTGATTTTTATTACAAAATAAAATATTTATATAAATTAATAATAATATTTAATAGTAATAATTACTTTACAATAATTTTAATAATTTTTAAAAATTATTATATAATTAAAAGATAAATAAAAAATAAATTTATATTAAAAAATATTAAGTAATAATTTTAATTTAATTTTTATAAATATAAAATATGAAAAAATAGATTTAAAATAATTTGCCATTAATTTACGAGATTTTCATTAATAATTATTACATTTAATAATATAAATATAAATTTTTTTTGGTATCTGCAAGATTTTCATTAATAATTACATTTAATATAATTATAAATTTTTTTGGTATTTGCTAGATTTTCATTAATAATTACATTTAATATAAATATAAATCTTTCTTTGATATCTGCAAGATTTTCATTAATTAATATAAATATAAATCTTTTTTGATATTTGCAAAATTTTCATTAATTACATTTAATAATATAAATATAAACTTTTTTTTGGTATCTGCAAAATTTTCATTAATAAATTAATAATTATATAAATATAAATTTTTTTTGGTATTTACAAAATTTTCATTAATAATTACATTTAACAATATAAATATAAATCTTTTTTTTGTATTTGCAAAATTTTCATTAATAATTACATTTAATATAAATATAAATCTTTCTTTGATATTTACAAAATTTTCATTATTAATTAATATAAATATAAATCTTTTTTGATATTTGCAAAATTTTTATTAATAATTATATTTAATAATTAATAATATAAATATAAATTTTTTTGATATTTGCAAGATTTTCATTAATTACATTTAATAATATAAATATAAACCTTTAATAATTACATACCATATTTTTCTAAAATTAGTTACTTCTTGAAATTAAATACCTCTACTAACTTTTTGTATTTTGATAAAAAGATTTTTATATAAAATACTAGTAAAAAAACTTCCAAAATTAAGCACCTTTCCAAGTTTTTAACCAAAATCCTTGTAAAATAAAAAGGGGTGATTAATTTTGGAAAAATACAGTAAATATAAATTTTTTTTAGTATTTGCAAGATTTTCATTAATAATTATGATCCAGTGTAAAAAGATATGTATCTTACTAAAAAAAGATAAGATTTACACTAAAGAAAATTTTATATAACTAAGTATAATAGACTAAAATTTACATATTTATTAGGATATAATTGTTTGAATTTGCTACTAAAATTTTTTTATTAATATATGATACTTTCTTCTTTCTCAAAATAAAGAGGTGGACCATTAGTTGACAATAAAAAATTAATAATATTAAGTATGTACAATTATTTTCTAAGACTAATTTTACAAAAGAAAGTTATCTGAAGCTTAAATTACATAAGTGAGTTGCTGAAATACTGGATGTACTAAGAATACAAATTGGAAGCATTATATTAGACTTAAATAAATGCAGTAACAACACATTTATACCATATAAAACACTTGAATGGCCTATAGGATCCAGAAATATATATAAAAAAGTCAGGTTTGGATTTGCATATTTTAAACTAAAAAAATCATAAAAATCTTTCCTTTTTTTAAATAATTTTTGATAATTCCAGTCTAAGGTTGCCTGCCTAAACCTCTCCAAAATTCTACGATTAGTTTTTCCAAAAATTTACTATAGTTTTATTATAGTTTTGACAAGGTTTCAGCAGTTTCAGCATTTATAATAAGTTTCGCCAGATTTCGCTTTTCTTTAGAGTTTTGCCAATTTTTTAATAAGACTTTTATATAGTTTTAGCAAAGTTTCACCATTTTGGCATTTTGCCAACTTGCTAAAACTCCCTAGTTTCTTCAGCAACCTTATTCCAGTCAGTATTTTATTTTCCATTATAGTAACTGATTGATATTATTATGATTCTAGCCTTAAAAAATAAAAAAAATGTGTACAGTTTATAGTAAAAAATTTTTTTCACTACCTGATTCCTATATATATATTTCTGGATTCTTGGCTTATTTCAATTTTAATCACAGAAAAATAGAAAACTTTCCTAATGAATACAAAAACTAAAACTATTGGAACTGATTTAAATATACAAGAAAAAATTGTTATTTTTTTTGTATTAAAATAGCAAAACAATATGATTATGAAGTTTTTATATACTTATCATTATAAATTCTAGCCAATTAAAGATATTTGGACAGTTGTAAACATAAGATTGCAAAATTAAGTTTACACTTAAATTTGTTGTTTATTTGAAATACATTTTTGAATGCATTTAAAAATAAAATTAATTTAAAATTTATAATTAAATTTTAAAGTAAGTATTTAAAATACTAATGCATATTTTGAGGCTGACAAAAATATAATTAAGGCTGTACTAATTCAATTTTTCGTTTAACATAACCTTCTCTCTGTTTTTGGATTTTTTATGTAAAAAAAATACATGTAATTTAGACTAGAATTAGGCAAATCTTTAAGTCTTAGCCGGAATTATCATCCAAATTTTTGCTCACTCTTTTGGTCAAAATTTTGATCAAAATTAGTGGTAATTCTGGCTATATATTTATTTTATGTATTATTTTTTGTTCCCTCCCTCCCCCTAGATTGAAACCCCTATATTATATTAAACAAAGAATTGGCTTGGAGTGGTCTAATTGATAAAAAATCTGATAATTATAGTGAATCTGATGATAATGCATGATTTAGTATAATAATAATATTATAATATTTCTAAATATATACTGATGAAATTTATATAAAAAAAATAAAGTTTATTAATAAAAAAATTTTTTATTGCATTTTTTTTTTGAGGTACAAATCTTTTTTCATTGAATTATACATACATTTAAATATTTAATAATATAAATATAAATTTTTTTTTGAAATTTGCAAAATTTTTATTAATAATTATATCTAATAAATTTTTTTTAGTATCTGCAAAATTTTTATTAATTAACATTTATTAATATAAATATAAATCTTTTTTAGTATTTGCAAGATTTTTATAATAATTATATTTAATATAAATCTTTTTTGATATTTGCAAGATTTTCATTAATAATTACATTTAATATAAATCTTTTTTGGTGTTTACAAGATTTTCATTAATAATTACATTTAATAATATAAATATAAATCTTTTTTTGGTATTTGCAAAATTTTTATCAATAATTAAATATAAATTTTTTTAATATTTGCAAGATTTTCATTAATAATTATATTTAAAAATATAAATATAAATTTTTTTTAATATCTATAAGATTTTTATTAATAATTACATTTAATGATTTAATAATATAAATATAAAATTTTAATTATATAATTTAAATAAAATTTAAACTAGATCAATTGGATTTTTTTGTTTTTATTGAAAAAAAAAATAGAAAAAAAAGCTAAAAATAATTTCCAAAATTTTTTAAATTATTATTTACTATTAAAATTTTAAAAATATAAAGAAAATAATCTAAAAATTAGTATTTTGTCCTGCTGGATGGATATAGCTTATGATAATTTGTTTGTATGGTATATAAACTTAATATCAATAAAGCATATATAAATCATTAAAAAAAAAAAAAAAAAATAATCTAAAAATTAGATTTCTATAAAAAAGAAATATTATATAAAAATTTTTGAATTCTACTATTTATTATTAGTAGCAATACTATAGCAATTAGTAAATAATTATTTATTGTCATACTTTTTAAGTTTAATTATTCTAATCTAAAATTGCTTGTTAAAATTAGTGAATTTTATCATATTGAAATTGTTAAAATTATTTTTTTATTTTGATATTTGTATTTTAGTTAATTTTATTAATTCTAATTTTAATCTTAATTTTACTAATTTCTAAATTTTACTATAGAATTTATATATTTAAGTATCACCATATAATTATAAATAAATATTTCTAAAATTTTTTTAATATTTATATAAAAAAATTTTGCTTTTTTTAGTATTTATTTAAAATTAAAACTTTCAAAAAAAGGAGATTTTATTTATCTAATCTTATTTAAATATAAATTAATTGCATAAATTTGTAGATCTAAAAAAAAAATACCAGAATAATTTAGCCTATTTTTTTTAATATTATATTTTTAATATAATAACTGTTTTATAATTAATATTAATGGTTTAAATTTTTAAATTACAATATAATAAAATTCAAAGTATAAATTCATATTATATTTTAAAATTTTTTAATAGTTAAAGTGTTCTATTACAGTTCAATATACTTGACCATTTATCATGTGATTATACACATGGTTTGCAACTTTGCATGCAAAAATCCTTAGGTTAAAAATGATTGGTTGCACGTGATCACAAACCGGCTGAGACAGAAGTACTACTCTTCATCTCCGTTCTTACATCTAATTACATCTATAAGGACAAAATAAGAATTTAATCGTCATATCATATCTTCGCTTAAAATACTTTTTTCTTTTGGAAGAAAAGAAGAGAAAAAAAAATCTTTAAAAGAAATATATACCAATCAAAAGGGAACAAGTTAAAATGTAAAAGGAATAAACCAATTTCCCCTTTAATAAATCATTATGAAAAAAAAGGAAAAAATATATATATGTATGCATATGTATCGATTGTACTCATTTTACTATTGTATAATATATATATGAGAAATTTTTTTGTTCTTTTAATTTGTATGAAAAAAAATTATCGATTCTTTAACATGTGAAACAAAGTGTCGCGCTTTTTTTTTTACAATTAGTATCAAAAAGAATTGGAATTATCCGATTAATCCAAGGTTAATCAAAAAAAAAATAATAATTTTCCTTTTTTTATTTTGTATCAACCGAATTTTTTCTTTTTGAAGTAATCATAGTGTAATCAATGATGTTACCACAATATCAATAATCAATTATTAGATAATTATTTTTTTTTTTTGTTTGTTTGAAACAAGGTACGGTAACTTTAATAAAAAACGCGAAAAGAAAATTTTTTTTTTCCCTTTGTTATTTTTAGAATAGTTACTTATTGTTCTATCCCAAAAAGAAATAAATTTCTTTTTAGCGGATTGTGTTACAAAATTCAAAGTTTTAACAATCTAATAAATGAAATGCAAATGCCATGTTTGTAGAGAAAGTCGGTACGAAATACATTACATCTAAATATGTTCAATTACCAAACCCCCCTAATAATAATGTTCTATTATTTAAACAAAGTAACAAACGTATAATTATATCATATAACATTCTTTCTGTTCAGTCTATTCGGCTATTCATCCTTTATTACTGTACTTGCAAAGTGCTCAATGCTGCTGTACATTTGCACATTTGCTGATAAACAATTATACAGTGCACTACACTATATATATAGTACTTTATATATTATTATTATTATAATAACTCCATTATACTGCTTATATTATTTAATTATGATTCAATCTACAACCTAGTTAAGTAATTAGTGTGAAGGGTTTAAGGGTTTAAGTAATAACCTTTTATAAAGTACACAGCTGTGTCTGTGTCTGTTCGCCATTTAATAAAAAAAAGACATATAAAACCTAATAGGGGAAGAGGCTATTCATCAGCCATTCATTCATCTGTATATAAAAAAAGACATCTTTTTTTTATCTTCTTTTTTTCTATTTAAAAAAAAAGAACGGTATATATATAAAAGTAAAATAAATCGATTAAAAAATTTTTTTTCTTCTTGTACAAAAAAAAAAGATCTTCTTTCCCCTCTCCTCTTTCCGTTCAAAAAAAAACATTTTTATTAAGACACTTGTCAGTAGTAGTAACCTACTACATTGCCACGAAACCTACTACAGTTGTAGGTTTTTTCTAAAGATCGTTTACCAATATTATATATTATTATATAACATATGCCGGCAAGACGTAAATCATCGGAACCACAGACACCACCAGCAACTCCTAAAAGATCAAGAAGTAGACGAAATGGTAGTTCTCAAGGATCTCAAAGCTCTCAAATTTCTTTGGGTTCTCAAAAATATACGGCATATTTAAGAGAACGTCCTACCCCTACAAGTGATATATATTCACAAGAAAAAAATCCTTTTTCTGGAGAAGAACTCTGTGAACGTTTACAATTAGAAAGTTCACAACCATCTATATTTAATTCTAATAATAATAATGATAATGATAATGTTGATGACGTTATTAATAATGATGATACAAATCAATCCGTTCCTAATATACCTACTGATCGTAGTGTCGCCGTAAATAACAATAATAATATTATTAATAATAATAATCCAATAGGTTTATTATCTTTCATATGTTGGATCTTAAATTTCGGTTGGAATAATTTAATTGGGAATAAGAGAAATAGATGGTTATTTTGTTTTATATTATTATTATTATTATTATTTTTAACATTTTCAAACGTTGAACAAGAAAATAAATCTTTTATGGATTACTTTTCATCAAGTAGAATATATATTTGGGCTATTGATGGTAAAACTTATAAGATTCAACCGATCGGTGAAAAAAAAAAAGATGTGAATGATAGTATTGTAGTCACCTTGGAAGATTTTAAACAAATGATTATAGCTGAAGTTAAAAATTATATGGATTCTGAGAATAGTAAACATTTACATTTATCTTCAATGTCGAATGAACCTTTACGTGCTTTAATAAGGGACGAAATTAAAAATATTGTATCATCAGATAGTAAAAAAGGTCCAGTTAGAAGGAGAGGTTCTTCCAGAGATGAGGAAACTTCAATTAGAAAGTTTGGTTCTACGAGAGATGAAAAAGCGGTGGAATTAATACGTAATGAAGCACGTAAAGTTGCTAAGGAAGAATTACTAAAATATTCTCAGGATAAACTTAATAGACGTGATTTCGCTTTACATTCAGGTGGTGCAAAAATTATCTCTAAATATACTAGTAAAACTTATGAACAATGGCCTAATGAATGGTATAAAAAAACTCTCGCTTATGTTACTGGTAAAGGTATCACTCGTGGTAAACCTCCGGTAACAGCAATTTCTCATGATACTAATGTTGGTCAATGTTGGCCACTTTCTGGTCAAGAGGGTCAATTAGCTATATTTCTTGATAGAAAAGTTTTTGTTACAGCTGTTACTTATGATCACATTAGTAAAGACATTGCTACAGATGATGTATTATCTGCACCAAAAGATTTTGAAGTGTGGGGAATCATTGATGATGGGACTGTAAGTAAAAATGATGATAATGATGAGGATTTCGGCGTAGATTTAAGCGATGATTTCAGTCCGCGAATGGAATCAACTGAAGATAAATGTGGAAGAAGAGATGATGATCAATATGATGATGGATTAAGTCATTTGAATCATTTAGAAATTGATACTAATGGCGAATTACATTTGGGTAGTTCCCCTCGTCATTTATATTTGGGTAAATTTACTTATGATATTAATGGTTTACCCATACAAACTTTTGAAGTACCCGACCATATTTTAAAGTATAACAAACCTATAAGAGCTATCATCATGAAGATAATTAGTAATTGGGGTAAACCTGAATATACTTGTCTTTACCGTTTCAGAGTACATGGTGATCCTGCTTTACCTACTGTATCTGCTTCTGATCCTAAAATAAAATGAAAAAAAAAAATTGGTTAATCGAATACACGATTAACACGCTGATAGAGCGGATAATTAAAGCGAATGTTGTGAATGTTGAGAGATGTGAAAAGGAAGAGAAATCAATATTTTAGTGTATTATTATTATTACGTTTGGTTATGGTTATTTTATGGTTATTTTGGTTATTTTTATTTTTTAATTTTTTTTTTTATAAAAAAAAAATTCATCTAAAAAAAAGGATGTATATCATTATATATAAAACTAAACTTTTTATTAACAAAAAAAAATAATAATATATATATAATATATATAATATATATTAGTATATATATTTTGGGATTAAAGAAAAAAAGTAATAATAAAAAAAAAAAATTATAATTATATATTTCTTGAATGTATTATATTTTTTTGGTTTTTTTCTGTATTATATTAATATATTAATATTATCATTACAATAGTAATAGTATAACATATATTTCATATCATCATCTCATTGAATTATTAATAAAGAAAAAAAAAATATATTTTTGTTATCTAAAAATGAAAAAAATAAATAAATAAATTTACACAAAGTCACATATGATTGTAATTTTTGATGCAATCGGGATCATATATTTTTGGTATGTATGAAAAATATTTTTCCCTCCTTCCCCACGAACTACAGTACATATAATTGTACCATGCGCTCCATTAGAAAAAAATTAATAAAATAAATTTTTAAGTTAATGCAAGTTATTCATTACCTGATAAAAAACATTGAACACGTTTTCATTATTTGTTTGTTTGCATAATTCTTGCATCATCTATTTATAAATTAATTAATTAATATAAAAAGTTATATATTATGTTATATATGTATATCTACAATTCTTTTTATTTACATTAAAAATAAAATTATATAATACAAATAAATTGTGTTCTATAATTTTGTACAGAAATAAATAAATTAATCTATTGAAGGAAAAAAAAGAGAAATCAAGTCTATGTATATCTAAATATTAAAATACTCGATTAAAATATTAAATTATTGAAATATTAAATTATTATACATTTTTTCTAATGCTTATTATTTATTACCATCACTTACCTTAATTAATTACTTACCTATAAATCATCTAAACTTGAATCGCTACTTAAAAACCACTCGAAAATTTTCAAATGAATATCTAGTAAATAAAAGATTATTACTAATAATAATATTATTATGATTATTATTTTACTTCCCGAACCGGATTCGGGTCCTTCTTCTTCTCCTCCTCCTCCCTTTACATTTTGATTGTTATCATAAATATTCTCTTTATTCTTATTCTCCTCTTCATATTCCTCCCACAATCCTAATCCATCAACATTCTGATATAAGCATGCGTTAACAATACCAATCGGTATATCATGTAATTCTGGTACAAAATCATCCGTTATACCAGACAATTGTGATAAATTTTGTCCTATGTTCGCATAGTCATCTAATGATGAATTGATTATTTAGTTATCCTATTCATATATATTAAAATGTCGAAATTTAAACATAATAATTTTGACTTTTTACCTGTTATGGTGTTATAAGAATCAAATGGACTTGTATTCAAGAAATTTATTGATATAAATGCTGCATATATGAATAATACTAATACAAATGTCCATACTGGTAATGCAAGTGCCCAATACCTTAAAAAGTGTGTTGACTTTAATATATAATATATAAAGCGATCATATATAGTAATTATATAGAATTATCATAACTACCTATCCGGATAATAAGTTATTCCCAGCGAGATTAATACTTCATCTGGTAAATATGCCCATAACAAATAAATAACTACAATTTAAAATTTAAAAATTATTTTTGTTAGATCAAAAGTTATTAATATTATAATTATTGTATGGGGAAGAAAAATACCAAAGAAATTAAATATATATCCCATCCAATAAAAATTATTTATCATTTATTAGGACTGTGCTGATTTTAATTCCGCATCACAATATTGAATATTTCATTTGCTTAAACGTCGTAAACCAGCATAGTCCTACGATAAATGTTAAACTCGTTAAAAAATAAAAATTTTTTGAATAACGAAAGTTACCGAATGCAATAAATGATAATAAATATAGTGCGAATCCATAATATTCATATGTTGGCGTTTTCGTTAATGTAGTTGGAGATTCGTCTGTATGATACAAATTTGTCGCACTAAATAGGTTTAGTTTCAAATTAGAAACTTTACCAAAAATAAAAATCAACAAGATTGTTTAGAATTGACTTACCCAGGAACATGATTTTTTGATAGATCATTTTGTGAAGTTGATGATGAACTCGTTTTCGAACTCTCGGTTTTGTTCGCAAGTAAACTACTATACGAAGCAGTTCTCCTAAATTATAATGTGTTAATATCATTCAAAGTGTAAATTAAACGAAGCGGAAGCAAAAAAAAACTCGCTTTATGTTTTACCCGAGGGTCCTTGTCCTAGGATAGATCGGTTTTGTTTGGTGTTGTGTTGAAGTAGGTGAAGATGGTTCTTGACCATTTTCATTATTTTCACCATATTGAAAATAATTATCACTTGTTTCTGAACTAAACAAAACGTTATTAAAGCCCACTCGTGATTTTGGCTCGTTTTCATTATTGGTATATTCCATGCTCGAAATTTAACGAGCATGTAATCTAATATGAAAAGGCACTTCTTTTATCTATGATATCTATAAAATGTAAAAAATTTAAATTTTTTGATCCCTTATCTTAATTTTTATTGTGATTATCATTTTTCATGGTTTTTACACAGAATTTTTTGAGACATCCAAGTAACATGATGCGTTGTGTTACGACACACGTAATCAGTTTTTAATTTCTTTTAATCTGATTTGCATTTAATGTTATACAGGGTGTAAACATTTTATACATTAAAAGAGATTAGATCAAAGGGACGTCACAGAGTTGGTAAGTCTAAGAAAGGTAGATTCCGGATTCGATTACAAAATGGAAAGATCAACTCATACCATTTTTTCCTTTGCTTTTACCAAATCCTAAATCAGGTTTTGAATGGTTTTCAATAATGAATGAATCCTATTTATTATAAATTATAAGGCTAGGAAATTTATTCGTTAAATCGTGTTTTAAATTCATTGCCTTTTTTGTTATTCTTCAAGGAGTTTATACATACATTTTTTTTCCTTTGCATTTGCCAACTCTACCTAAAAATTTTCTCTCTTTATTAATATTTTTCTTACGAGAAAAAGAATGGCAGAGTTTTTTGATGATATAAATAGTCCGTTTTTTGATGATAAAAATGGACCCGGTGTCCCCTTTAAAGAATTTACAGATCCTCAAAATCAACTTGTAAATTCCGAAAACCACAATGCATATAGTATTTACTGTGGACAAGGTTGTCGGAGCCTTATTTTACGTGCGAATCTTGGAAAGTGGGTTGAAAGATCAAAGGAAAAGGTATGAGAAATTAGTCTCGTATTACTTTTTTTATTTTGGGATCTCAACTTTTTCTAACGAGAAATTCCATTGTTTGTTTATTTCTTTTTACATTGGCAGTTAAAATTACCTGATGAAAATGAAAAAGATACAAAAGAATCCGACTCTGAAAATTCTTCTGAAAATTCTTCTTCTGAAAATTCTTCTTCTGATGATGTTACTCTGAATCAAGGATTTTGGGTATTGAATGATGTAATGGCATTTGAAAATATCAATGTCACGAACACTATAGTTACGGGAATTAGATATTTATGTTGTCCTAGATGTAATAATATAAATCCATTAGGATATAATGATACCAATACGAAGATGAATGAATATTTGATTGCTGCTGACCGGGTCAGTTATTTACGGGAAGAATAAATTTTCGTTTTTATTAAGTTAAGAATCCTTCCATTAAAAATATATCTACTATTTACATTTGCAATAATTAATTTATTTTTATTAAATCTATTACTTTTTTTGCTCTTATGGTTTTTGTATTTTACACATTTAGCGAGTTATTGTTGATTTTTATTTCATTTTATTTTATTTTTTTTTGTAATAATAATTGTCTTAATTTTCGGTTCCTATTTTATAACTTATATAGAATGGGACATATATATTGTGCTTCAAAGTTATATGTTATCATTTTATTTTAAAAGTTGAATAAATCAGATTTTATTTGAACTTATCGATCTATTCGGTGATCCTTTTATTTGATTAATTTCTTAATGCCGTAATGCCGGCCAAAATCTGTCAGTCTTGCTTTAGACCACCAACATATCAGATTTGCATTAAATGTGTAGCAGGGAAAAAACACGTAATATGCCAACATCACAGCTTCAAAATAGCTTACAAGCTTACGTTCAATAGGTTTTTAAAAGAGGAGCCAAAGCCACCTACAGAATTGTGTAATACAAATGAATGAAATCTATGGATAAAACTAAGTCGACCTAACTGATAACGAACGAATTCTACGGAGAGCTTTTAAAAAAAAGTGTAAGACAGTACGTGAATCTGTTGAAAAGGAAATGAAGAAGTCAGTCTTACCGACTTTTGTGAACGCGATCTTGTGAAAACATTATTGTAAACTTACTATAGTACGACGATTTGGTGACCAAAGATGTCATTAATCATCATGATAATACGAGAATGATGCTAGATTTCTGATAACAATAATTGAGGTTGAGTTTTAGGATGTTAGTTGCCACAATATGTCATGCCCTTCTATTTTTTCTTATTCCGTTTATTCTGGGGAATGGGAAAAAATTTTTTTATTGTTAAAAAATGGCATTGTCATCACCACCATCATATTTTGCGCGGACATGGTAAATGCGTGGATAAAAACTTTGATAATAAGTTTCATATGATAAATATGTAGATAAATTGAATGAGAAGAAATAATCTTTTCAGAAATATCTTAGCGGCAATCGCATATTCTATCATTAAAAATCATTATGATTTTTTTTTAAAATAAGAATATAATCTACTTATTTCATTCACGTTTGTTTAGATCGCAGCTAGTGCAAGGTTAGATCAAACTCGAGGTCTATTTGAAAATTGTTTATTTTGTTGTTTATTTAGTGTAGACCTATATTTATTGAACTAATCATAACTTTTTTTTTTAAACCAGATCTTAAGTAACGTACGAACATTTTTTGTTTAAGATCAGAGAAAAGAATTATGAGTAGTTGAGTTAACAAGTTAAATTCAACGGAAAAGGTGCGAACTGATCAAAAAGATTGAATTAGTCGTAGCTAATGCAGCCATCAAAGGTCAGTTTCTCATATGCACCAAAACGACCTGAAATTATGTCAACAACCTAAAATACTTTATAGGTCCAAAATCAAATTTTTCGATATAATTAGCGCGACAAAGGGAGAAAAGGTCAAAGACTCAAAAAATATTAATACAGTAATATATTAATTTTCAGATTTATATGAGAGCGTTTAAGGAGTTCAAGCTGTCGGCAACTAGACCAATGAAAGGCTAGAGCCTTTAACTACACTAAATCGATATTGAATGTACAGAAACTTATACCTGATAGACGATAGAACCACTAGAAAGACATTATAATAGGAAGACAGGCAACCATCGTGCATCATTTCAAAGACTTGAAAAAACTAATGAAGATACGATCAGAAGAATTTTCAAATGAAGCTGAATCGAAAGGTGTAAGATTGTATAAGAAATCGAAAATATGATGAAGTCAGATGGGTGTGAACTATTTACCTTTTACTTTTACGTTGTGTCTGATGGAGTGTTATATTTTTAATGAGGACTTTACTACTGATAACTGTAGACTTGTCCATATTGAATGAATAGGCAATTATGTGCAAAAAATGAACTCGTTGTGAGAATGCGATTTTTTCGGTATTTTTAATATTTAAATTAAATGTATTCTTTTTCCTACCGGCATTGTTTTATTTTAATATATTTTATTTAATACATTGAGAAACATAAGTAGAAATAACTTTAACGCTAATACAAAACATCAAAGTCATTGACAAATGCAAGACTACTTTATATACGATACTAAGCTGGGACAGCCTCCCACAGCTGGGACTGTACGAAAGGCTTTCCCACTAAAAGTTTAAATTAACAATAACTCGTTAAAATAAAATTTTCAACAAAAAAAAAAGGAATAAAGAAAACCTCTATATATAAAACTATGAAAAATAAGCTGAGGCTAGCTAGATTCCCGCATGCCCCTAGCACATCAACCGATCCTTCATTCATTGCGCTTTCACCAATAATTTTATCAGCTTTATTTAAGATTGTTGTGTAAGGAAATCAGCGCCCATCTTGAAGTGGCCGGCGTCATCACCAGCTATAACACCACCAGTTAACAAAATAAAATATTCTGACTTATCTATAAAGGGTAGATACTGAGTAGATTTGTGTTATTGGGTATATTGAGTATCTTGAAAATCCGTATTTTCACTATTTCTGATTTAAAAATTTAGAGTCCACGTGATACGAGGTCATAATAATATTGTAATCAAGTCACGGGATCAACAATATGGAACATCCATTACTAGATTTATTCACAGAATTTTTAGATCGCGGTTAGATCTAGACTATTATTACTTTTAAACGTATTTTATATTTGGATTTATTACAAATTTTATCTTTTTATTTTTTTTTCATTTTGTTAAAAAATTCTATGGTTAATTTTTTAAAAGATAATCTCTTTTAATTACTTTAAAATTGGAATTTCGGGATCCTAAAAACTCGGAGAGTAGTGTTATGAAAGGTCGAGTCAACAAGTTAGGAAAACAAGAAAGATATGATAATCTTAAAAATATCAAAACAGCGATATACTAACGCTTCAATAGAATTGATGGGTTTATATGAAAATACTTTTGTGCAGTTGAGAAGTTAAGTCATCGGCTAGAATAGGTGTAACTAGCACATCCAGTGGCACAAGAATGTTGGTCATATTACAATAGGAGAACAGAGGTCATTCAAAAGACTTAAAAAAACCGATGAAGATAAAGAATAAGATACAATATGTAGAGAATCCAAAAGTATTTTCAATTGAAGCTGAATCGAAAAGGATATAAGAAAATATATTTAAAGAAAGGAAAAGATTGCAAAAGAAATCGAGAAGTTGGATGATGAATATACTACAGACCAGTTTTACCTTTTCGATAAGGTGTTTTATTTTAATAAAGGTATTACTACTGGCGATTTCAAAATATGAAATACCTATTCATCGTTATTATAATTATGCTGAATTTCAGATGTTAAATAAACCGAGTCACGTGACCAATAAATAATAGTATAAGCTTCTAGTATTTACTCTTCCTTTTTTGGACTAACACATGCATTGTTTTTTGTCGTTTTTCTAAAGCGAGAAAATAATCTACTTCATTTCAAAGGATTTTATTTCACAGTTTTATAGATCGCAGCAGACACAAGGTTAGATCTGACTTAAGGTCCATTAAAACTTGTTTATTTGGACGATTTATTTTGTTAATACCTGTTTTTATATTTTGGGCTAATTGCAAATTTTTTTTTCAATCCAGATTTAGTTTTTTTCTAAACATACGAACCATTTTTCACAGTTTTTATTTTACTTCAAAATGAAATCATGTCGGGTTTCCAAAAGCCCAGAGAAAAGAGTTATGAATGGTCGAACAACGAAGAGAAGACAAGAACGAAAATCACAAGAAAGAATTGCTAGACTTAAACAAATATCAAAACAACGATATACCAATGTTCAAAAAGATTTATTAGAATTATATGAGAATATTTTTGGTGTAGCCGAGAAGTTTAAGTCACCAGCTAGATTAGGTGTAGCCGATACAACTATCGAAAGATCAAGACCTTTAATTCCCCTTACATTTCAGAAACGAGCAGAAAAAGGCATAAATGGCCTAAAAGACCCTACATATAATTACTCTACACCTATAGCTAGCCCGACACCTTCATATGTTTCAACACATAACTATTCCCTATCGCCAAGACTTAGCTCAGCTTCTTCGATTGAGTTTACAAAAGAGCTACCTCCACCTCCACAATTGGTGAAGACATGTATACAACAATCTTGTTATACCTATTATAACACGAAGACATTTGAACAGATAAATTCATTTGAACTTCTTGACCCTCAGATATATAATAAACTAAATTCATGGATATGTAATAAGTCAATAGTAAATGTAGAAAGAATATAGCTGAATCGAAAAGGATATAAGAAATATATCTAAAGAAAGGAAAAGATTGCAAAAGAAATCGAGAAGTGAATATACTACAGACCATTTTTACCTTTTCGATAAGGTGTTTTATTTTAATAAAGGTATTACTACTGGCGATTTTTGTTCTTTAGATATATGTGCATATTAAATGATAAGAGTTTAACACAATTTAAATAAACATATTTACCTATTTCATCGTTATTATAATTATGCTGAATTTCAGATGTTAATAAATCGAGTCACGTGACCAATAAATAATAGTATAAGCTTCTAGTATTTACTCTTCCTTTTTTGGACTAACACATGCATTGTTTTTTGTCGTTTTTCTAAAGCGAGAAAATAATCTACTTCATTTCAAAGGATTTTATTTCACAGTTTTATAGATCGCAGCAGACACAAGGTTAGATCTGACTTAAGGTCCATTAAAACTTGTTTATTTGGACGATTTATTTGTTTAAACCTGTTTTTATATTTTGGGCTAATTGCAAATTTTTTTTCAATCCAGATTTAGTTTTTTTCTAAACATACACAGTTTTTATTTTACTTCAAAATGGAATGTTGGGGTTCCAAAAGCCCAGAGAAAAGAGTTATGCATGGTCGAATAACGATGAGAAGACAAGAACGAAAAGCACAAGAAAGATTTGTTAGACTTAAAAAAATATCAAAACAACGATATACCAATGTTCCAAAAGATTTATTAGAATTATATGAGAATACTTTTGGTGTAGCCGAGAAGTTTAAGTCACCAGCTATTTCAAAGAATTTGTTAGAATCATATGAGAATAAATTTGGTGTAGCCGAGAAGTTTAAGTCACCAGCTAGATTAGGTGTAGCCGATACAACTATCGAAAGATCAAGACCTTTAATTCCCCTTACATTTCAGAAACGAGCAGAAAAAGGCATAAATGGCCTAAAAGATCCTACGTATAATTACTCTACACCTATAGCTAGCCCGACACCGTCGTATGTTTCAGTACGGTCAAGCCCGACACCTTCATATGTTTCAACACACAACTACTCCCTATCGCCAAGACTTAGTTCAGCTTCTTCGATTGAGTTTACAAAAGAGCTACCTCCACCTCCACAATTGGTGAAGACATGTATACAACAATCTTGTTATACCTATTATAATACGAAGACATTTGAACAGATAAATTCACTTGAGCTTCTTGACCCTCAGATATATAATAAACTAAATTCATGGATATGGAATAAGTCGATAGTGAATGTAGAAAGAGTAGTAGAAAAGTCCGAAGACAATCAACGAGTATTAGTGCCACAAGAAACATTATGTTGGTCATATTACAATAGGAGAACAGGTGATCAGCGGAGGTCATTTCAAAGACTTAAAAAAACCGAAGAAGAAGATGAATGGTGTTATAAAACACTAGTATTGCAATATAAAGAGAATCCGGAAGTATTTTCAATTGAAGATGGATCGAGGGAGTTACAAGAAAGTATATCTAAGGAAAGTGAACAAATTATGGAAGAAAATCGAGAATATGCAACTAAAGAAGAAATCCAAGAAGAATTGCGATGTCTCGAAACAGTCGAAGAAATGGGAGTACAAGCCGCGATTAAGCATATAAAAGAAGAAAATAAGAATAACGATAACCTTAAGGCTTATATATGTCGTGAATTATCACTTAAATCGCCGCGTAATGAATCATCACTATATAATGGTAACTTGACAAATAAGAAGAGGTCTGCCACAAGACGTTTACGAGACTGGATTCAATGTGATGGGTATCCCTCATTGACATTAGAACAAGCTGAGAAGCTTGTCGTTATGTTGAATTCAGGTGACAAGATTCTTGTAGAGGGGGATAAGGTTTCAGTGCGTGGAAATGACCTAATTACTCTTAAAAAACGAGGCTGGTTAAATGATGAAGTGATAAACTTTTATGTCGAGCTGATTCTCAAACGCGCCGCTAGAGAACCGGAGAAATACCCGAAAATACATATGTTTAATACTTTTTTCTACCCATTACTGGAGAAAAAAGGATATTCAGGTGTAGCTAGGATTACAAAGAGAGCTAAACTTGATATATTTTCTCTCGACATGGTGATCGTTCCTATACATTTACAAATTCATTGGGCTTTGGCGGTCATCAATATTAAAGAACGCCGATTGGAATATTATGATTCAATGAGTAAAGGATGTAATGAATCAGTGTTGTCATTATTGAAACATTATGTTGAGGAAGAGTACAAGGACAAGAAGAAGGCGCCAAGCTACGATACGAGTGAATGGAAGTACTACAGAGTGAATAATTTACCTCAGCAAACTAACGCGTACGATTGTGGTGTGTTCTCGATGACCTTCGCTGAACACATCAGCAGAGGTGCTTCGGTGCTTTTTACTCCACCGAGGTACATGAAATACTTTCGCTTGAAAATGATGTGGGAAATAATAGATTCAGAGTTGTTGCCTGTTGACCAGCAACTTCAACCTTGTAAAGTCTCAGAACCAGTGAAAAATGGGAGTATAACTAATAATTATGTTAATTATTCAGGCCAAAAAAGAACATTCGAAGACAATTGTATATTAGGTAATTAAGATAATTATACGTTTTTATTCCTATGATTTTTGCGTTTTTGGTGAATTATTAATGAATGGAAGTTAGCTCATGATTAACGTATGATATTATATATATAAAATACCAACTCAGAAAAGTTGAAAATTGAAATAATATTTATAGTATTATTTTTTTTATATTCTCTCTCTATCTATATTAGAAACATTTTAAAATTAAATTTAAGTTTAATTAAAAATTATGATTAGTTTGCACTATGCAAAAACCTTTTTGATTTTATTTATGTAATATATTAACTATATTGGCGAGAGTTTTAAAGGTATGAAAGAAGTTAACGTATTTATTATACATTGGTTTTTTGTTATAAATTAAATATAAATAAAATATAACATTGTGTGGTTATATTATATACTGGTGAAAGCATTTACCAAGATGTTTTCATTAATCAAGAACAATAGTTAGAGTATCGAAGGCGTATCGAAGGCGTATCGAAAGCGATCGGATGAATATATAAATGTCCTAAGTGATATATATGCCTTAAAATATTATTAGACTTGTCGCTGTTTTCATATCATCCTCTAAGTGATATATATGCCTTAAAATATTATTAGACTCGTCGTTGCCTTTATATCATCTATTAAATAATATTTAATATATAGATAGATTAATTTTTTATAATTTATATGATTTCTAAATAAGTATTTACTTAACAATTTGAGCTCTATTATACTTGAATCTAAATCTAATTAAAGGAGAATAATTCGTTATTCTATTAAAATCTAACAGTTTGCTTACATATTTAAAATCAGAATTTCCCGAGTTTCTTTTAAATAATGATTGAACATTTTTTCTTTATCAGCTATGCTAAATTCCACTTTAATTTTATTAGCAGCATCATTACTAGTATTTTCACATACCAATATGATATATTCTTTTCTAAATAACTAATTGGTCTCTTCACAGGATTAACCATCCATGCACTTATAAGTCATAAATTTCGAAAGACCCTTATAGACAAAACATAAGAGCATTCATGCATCCATTTGTTTTAAATTTCCGAATTTTTCGAACTCAAACTACTCTATACACTTGTCATTATTATATGAATTTAATTTTTACTCGTTTCTAAAAAAAATTATCAATTGATTTATTTCCACTTAACTTTTCGGTAAGGTATGGTGGTTTTGATTCATCCGTTATTTTATTATCATCGATTCATTTTGATTTTCTAAAGTGTTTGTGTCAATATCGGTGTTCATTGTTCATAAAAGTAATTTAAGAAAAATATTATGTTTAAAAATTTTTTAATCTATCCTTTTATCAGTAGTAGATCAGTTATTATTTGATATCACGTGATCGATAATTGTATATCTTTGCTTTTCCCGAGTACAAATATTAAATGTAATTATTTTTGTCGCGAGTATTATTATAAATACTACAATAATTATAGCATTTCCGGATCTAAATACTGTCTAATCTATTAGATTTTAAAATTGAATTTTACCCCTTGGATATTTTGTGCTTTTCCTTTGATATTATAATGTTGGCACAACTAATTCCATAAAACCTGGATCAAAAGATCCGATGAGCCCACTCTCAATATTCGAAAACAGTCACCTAGAGCTGTAGGAAATTACCTTCACATTGAAAAACCTTCTCAGAAACGACGAATAAAGATCATACTTCTATAGCTAGATTGACACTGTCGTTTGTTTCAGTACGGACAAGCCATCAAGCACTCTCCGTCGCCAAGACTCGTTCAGATTCATTAGTTGAGTTTATAAAAGAGCTACTTTTAACGTTGATGGAGACGCATGTACGATAAACTTACTATACCTAAAGAAATTTGAACAAATTTATTCATTTGAGCTTCTTGACCCTCAGATATATAATAGATTAAATTCATGGTGTAATAGATCGTAGCGAATGTAGAAAGAGCAGTAAATAAGTCTGAAGATAGTAAACGAGTATTAATGCCACAAGGAGAAAAAGGTGATCAATAGAGGTCATTTCAAAGAGGTGTATCTAAAGAAAATGAAAAAAATAAAAGAAAATCGTAAATATGCAGCTAAGAGATTCAAGTAGAATTACCATATCTTGAAAAAGTCGGGGAAATGAGTATACATGCCACAATTAAACATATAAGAATAATGATAACTTTAAGGCCGTGAATTACTATATAATGATATTGTGTCGTCCGTCACTAGAAGTTTACGAGACTGTGATGGGTATCCCTCATTGATATTAGAGCAAGCTGAGAAGCTTGTCGTTATGTTGATTTGGTGACAAAATTCTTATAGAGGAAGTTGCGTGAAAATGACCCAATTAACTCTTAAAAACGAGGCTGGTTAAATGATGAAATGATAACTTTAAATCGAGCTAATGCTCAAACGTGTCGCTAGTGAAACGGAAAATACCTTAAAATACATATGTTCAATACTATTCTATACATTACTGATATTCGAGTGTAGCTAGAGGTGAAGTTGTATTTTCTCTCGATATGGTAGCAACATTGCAAATTCATCGGGATTTGTTGGTCAAAACATTAAAGAATACTGATTAGAATATTATGATTCAATGAGTAAAGGATGTAACGAATCAGTGTTATTATTTTTTAACATTATGTCGACGGAGAGTACAAAGACAAGAAGAAAGCAAGTTTACGACATGAATGAATGGAAGTACTGCAGAGTGAATAATTTACTACAGCAAACTAACGCGTTGTTCTCGATGACCTTTGTTAAATACATCAGGGGTGCTTCAGTGCTTATTGTTCCACTGAAGTAAATGAAATATTTTCGCTTGAAAATGGTATGGGAAATAGTAATTCAGAATTGTTACCTGTTGGCCAGCAGCTTCAACTTTGTAAAGTTTTGGAAACCAGTGAAAAATGGGAATATAACAAATAATAATAATAACCAGTTAAAGAACATTTGACGACCACGTTCTATTCCCATATTTGAAGATGAATTTTTTGTGCCTTTGGTGAATTATTAATTTATAGACGGAAGATGGTTCATGATTAATGTGTGATAAAATACTCGTTCAGAAAAATGAAAAATCGAAACAATATTTATAGTATTATCTGTCTTTATCGATATTAGAAATACAATATTTTAAAATTAAATAAGTTTAAATAAAAATTATTTGGTTTATTGCACTACGCAAAAACCTTTTTTGATTTTATTTTGATGAAAATTAAAAAGGTATAAGAGGTAAAAGAATATAAATAGGAATTATCATGACAGTTATTACAATCTACGAACATAAATAGGGTGAACAATGATTGAATATAATCTATATATTTAATATGCATTTAAAATATCAATCTTCATTATCATCATCTTCATTGTCCTCACCGATATCATCTAATATAGAATTTTAATAAATATATAAGTTTAAATTCATAATTGCATATGACTTACAGATAAATATTCACCTGATAAATTGAGCCCTATTAGACCTGAATCTAAATCTGATTAAAAAGTGAGTAATTTAATATTAATGATCGTATATAAATATTTAAGAACAAGTTGAACAAGTTTGTAATTTCATACTTACTATCGTATACAGAAGTTTCTATTATATCATTAAAACCTAACTGTTTGCTTACAAACATTAAGTTAGAATCTTTTGAACTTTTTTTAAATAATGATTGAACATTTGGAATTTCTTTATCAGCTATGTCAAATTCCACTTTAATTTTTTTAGCGTCGTCTCCACTAATATTTCCACATAAACAATTATACAAATATAACATATTCTCTTCTAATTCACTTGCAGTTGGTCTCTTATCGGGATTTGCATTCATACATTTATTGGCTAAACTTCTATAAATTTCGGGAGTGCCTTTACCAAAGTCGGGTCTTAATCCATCGCAAATAGATAAAGCAAGAGTAGTTTCACTCATACTTTTATTAAAATAAGGGGGGAAACCAGATGATAATTCTGTCATCATAACGCCAAAACTATAAATATCAGCATGACTACAATATTGTTTTCCCTTTAACACCTCGGGAGCCAAATAACCTAAAACACCATAAATTTTATCTGAAGATTTATTTGATGGTCCCGATAATCCAAAATCTGTTAAATAATAACGACCTAATGATCGTAATATGTTTCCGCTATGAAGATCTTTATGACATATTCCTTGTTCATGCAAAATTTTTAATTCTATTACAATATATAATAATATAAGTAATTTATATTGCCAATTTAATTCGGTAAACCTTTCTCCTAATAAGGATCGTAGACATCCTTGCTCTGCAAGGTTTGTCACCATCATAAATTCTGAACTGTTTGGATCTTTTGTAATTCCATAAAACGGTAATGATACATTATCTAGTGTCAATTTATGATAAACTTCCAGCTATTTTTTAAAAAAATCATTAATTTTTTTTTTTATTTTTAAAAATAAAAGAAAGATCAAGTATATAAATGTATTAAAAATAATTACCTCGTTTAAATATTCAGCAGAAATTTCATTTGACCCTTTAATACTTTTAAGTGCAACAGTATTTGGATATGTACGAATTTTTTTAGTTTTGGTTACTGGATCTGTATAAATAAATTTTTTTCCTCCATGTAACCAAGTTGCTGAATATACTTTTGCGAAACCACCTTCACCTATTTGTTTTAAATTTTCAAATTTTTCGAATTCAAACCACTTCATGCATTTGTCAATGTTGGATTTATTTTTTCGCGTTGCTTTAATAAAATTATCAATTGATATATTTCCACTTGTCACTCCGACAAGGCGGGATGATTTATCGGTGATCATTTTTATGAAAGTAATTGAGAGACTAAGTTCAAATTTTTTTTTTTGTTTTTTTTTAAAGAAAAAAAAGAAAAAAAAGGCTTATTTATTTCTTTTTGATTGTACCTATTGTACCTTTTAATAGTAAATTTCTCAGAAAATCTTATTAATTTGTTGTAACTCCCGTCTTGTTAAATATTTCTTAAAAAAGAAATTTCATAATTAACAAAATACATTATATTCAAGTAAATAAATACATGAAACCTTTCTTTTACCGTAGCCCCTACTCCCTAATAACTGAAACGATCAGGACGTATGCAGAATCACGTGACATGTCTGAAAGAGGAAGATAATAGTAAATCAATTTAGACTACAAAAAAAAAATGTAGCGACAATGTTTCTATATTTAGCCTTTTTTTTTAAACAAGGGTGGGCCACTTTCGGTTTTAGTAATTACTTTAGCATATGTACGACTTTTATTTTTCTAATTACCATTCCGACTTCTAAAGTAAAAAAAAAAATAAGTTTAATCAATATTTATAAATTAAGCAAGAATATAAACTACATACATAAGGTTTTTCGTAAGGTCTTTCTTAAGGTTTACATAAATAAAAGTATGAAACTTTCGCTTAAATTTTCTTCGAATAGGATGATGTTACACAAATTTTATTGTGGTGCGTGATGTTTTCCGGACATTCATTTTCGATATATAATTCATTCCGTATATTACCTGGATATTTTCCGGACATTTTTGTCCAGAAATTAAAATATCTGGAAACGCAAAAACACTTACTGGTAAATTTGAAAATCACATGAACATGCACGTATGTATATTACAATTTTATTGTTAATCATCATAAACCGTAAATTATGCCTTTAGTTCTAAGGATAACATGCTTAATAAAGAAAGTATGGAAATTATGACGCCATTATCAAAAAAAAAGTTGAAGCGATAAATATAGGAATTAAACAAATTTTTCCTTTTAAACCCAAAAAATGTGTAAAAAAAATGAATAACATTGTAAGAAAATAAGAGCGTAATATAGAGGCAAGCATTTTTAACTAATATGTGAACACGGTGTTAAACTAGATAACCTTGAATTATCGATTGTATTTCATAAAGAATTATTCAGTAAACTCTAGAGTTAATAATGTATCTTTTACGCATTCTCAAAGGATCATTAAGGATGGCATACATTCGAAAGTTCTTGACTGAAAAATAAGAGTCCTATATATTTGAAGAAATAAAGGCTTTGGAATTTAAATTGGTGTACAAAGTAGCTTTAAGGAATACGCAGATAAGTGGGTATCGCAATGTATGTAGTGATATTCCAAGCGTCACTGCACCAGAGGACGATCCATAAACTTCATAACGTAATCTATATGTAGTCCTGGGTCTTACAGAACACTATATGGGCTATTTGTATGAAACAGCTGCTCTACTGTTGTTATCCTTAACAATGCCAATGGGTATTTCTATAAGCCCTAGACCAACTTTTAATAACCTCATAGGCAAAGAAGGGTATTGGGGTATACAAATTAATGTACATTTTACATTTTTCTAATAATGCATAATAGCTTGCATTACATGTTTTGAACTTTATAATTTTATAAATTTATTGAAAATACCAGAACGTGATGAATATATAGTAAAAAAATTTATGTTTATTGTATATATGGGTATAGTGTTTATAGAAATATAAAATATAGGATTTATAAGAGTATTATAACTTACTCGACAGAATTTGTATTATGTTTATTTTTGTCAGAGTCATTGAGTCATTATTTATGAGAATAAAAAAATTTTACTTACATAAACCACAGGAACAATGTTTATTGCACATCTTACAATTACTGCATTTTACATTATGGTCACATCCAAAATACAAGCACGCATCAGCTTAAATAAAAAAAGTTAAAAGTTAGTTTAACAGAATACATTTTAGTAGAAGACTAATGACTCTATGACCCTTACTTATTTTATAAGACATTTTTATTAAAAAAAAGCAAGCAAAAGTTTATCTTAAATAAAAAAAAATGGGTCAATCCTTCGGAATTTAGCGTATCAATTCAATTCCTACTTATGACTCAATGTGACAATTATTTTGTCAGTGCACCCGCATCTGGTTTATTCTGGTTATAGATGCTCTTCTTGCCCGAGTCGACCCGGTATCAATTTCTATATTGTAAATCAAAAAATTATGCCGATCTTTATTAATTAATTTCTCCCAACCGGCCCGATTTAGCTTGGATTAATCGAATATAAATTCTAATTTCCCAAAATTTTATTTGGAATATATAAAACTGATAAAGATTATACTTTTATATTGGAAATTTTTAATTATTACTAAAATATAAAAGATTAATAGTGTATTACTTCTGAAAGACAATATAAATAAACATAATATTTAGAAAATTCATAAAATATTAATGCAAAATTAACTGGTTTTATTTGCATAAATAAAAAATTTTCAATTAGTGAAATTAGCAATAAATTAAGTTTATACTATAATGATTTTAGGTTATTTTAATTATTTAACTTTGTTATGAAGGCATATTTTTAATCTTAAAATGAGTGATTATTCTATTTTTAGCAATTTCTTTACCCCAGACGTTGATAACGCTTGGATCACGAGGTATTTGTATATTTTTTTGCTGATGAAATCTTTTGGCCGCCATCATTCTACACCTTACAGTATTTACATGTAACACTCCTTACCCTGTAAAAAATCTGATCCGTGTTTTATCTTTCCATGTTTTTTCCGTGAATGTATCATTTTCATGGAATTTATAGCCTTAAATCATGGAAATTTTCATCTCGCTAACACGGATATCCTCATTTTCACGGATTTTTTACGGAAGACACGGAAAAATAATGGAAATATTCGGATAAAAATTTTTTATAGGGCTTCCAGAGTGAAGATAAATACGGGATTTTATTTTATAGAGACTGTCTTCTACTTTGCCCGTTAATATTTTTCGTTACCACCCTATTTTAGATTTATAGCTATGATCCCGTTCATTAGTTATAGGTTTCCTTTTTTCTGTTATTAGAGGGTGGGTTTGCCAATATGGTGAATGGCAGTTTAAAAGAATAGTTTCATTTGATTTTTTCTAAATAACTCTAGACATATGTATTATGTTCTCTGCTGTAACGATCCTTATCTTGCAAAGTAGGGATTTGAAATACATTTTACCAGAGAGTAAAATCTTTCTAATAATGCATAATAGTTTTGCATAACGTGTTTTGAACTTTATAATTTTATAAATTTATTGAAAATATCAGAATGTGATGAATATACATGTAAAAAAATTTTTGTTTATTATATATATAGGTATAGTGTTTATAATGATAGAAATATATAAAATATAGGATTTATAAGAGTATTATAACTTACTCGATAGAATTTGTATTATGTTTATTTTTGTCAGAGTCATTGAGTCATTATTTATGAGAATAAAAAAATTTCACTTACATAGACCACAGGTACAATGACTATTGCACGACCTACAATTAGTGCATGATACACTAAAAGTACATTCTAAACGCGAGCATATACCAGCTTAAATAAAAAAAGTTAAAAGTTAGTTAACGGAATACATTTTAGTAGAAGACTAATGACTCTGTGACCCTTACTTCTTTCATAAGACATTTTTATTAAAAAAAGCGAGGCAAAAGTTTGTCTTAAATAAAAGAAAAAATCTGTTGATCCTTCGGAATTTAACGTATCAATTCAATTACTACTTATGACTCAATGTGACAAATATTTTGTCAGTGTACCTTTAGATGCGAGTCGACCCGGTATCAATTTATCTGTTAATTATGCCGATCTTTATTAATTATCTCGACCGACCCGATTTAGCTTAGATTAATCTAATATAAATTCGGCGATTGAAAAATTTACTTATATATTTACAATTTTTAATTATTACTAAAATATAGTGTATTACTTCATATAAATATAATATTTAGAAAATTCATACAATATTAATGCAAAAATTAACTGATTTTATATGCAAATATGCATAAATAAAAAATTTTCAATTAATGAAATTATCAATAAATTAAGTTTATACTATAATGATTTTAGGTTATTTTAATTATTTAACTTTTCTATGAAGGCATATTTTTAATCTTTAAAAATTAGTTTTTTTAAGTCAACGATCAAAAGTAATGCATCGGTGATACGTCATGTGATTAGAAAACAAATTCACAATTCCTTTTTAGCAATTTCTTTACCCGGACGTTGATAACGCTTGGATCACGAGGTATTTGTATATTTTTTGCTTATGCAAATCTTTTGGCCGCCCATCTTTCTACACTTTACAGTATTTACGTGTAGCATTCCTTCCGGAGTGAAAGATAAATACGTGGGTTTTATTTTATAGGAACTGTCTTCTACTTTACCCGTTAATATTTTTCGTTACCACCTGATTTTAGATTTATAGCTATGATCTCGTTCATTAGTTATAGGTTACCTTCTTTTTTTCTATTATTAGAGGGTGGTTTGCCAATATGATGAATGACAGTTTAAAGAATAAATTTTATATGTTCATTTAATTTTTTTCTAAATAACTCTACAAAGATATTTATGACGAAGAGAGAACATAAAACATACCGTTTTCAGTCTACAATAATACATCATATATATTGAACTCGTAATTTTGTAAATTGGTTGAACATGATGAATATATTATGTTTATTGTATAATATTTGATATAATTAAAGAAATTGCATAACTTACTTATAAAAATTTACAATTTGCTTATTTTTGTCACAGAGTCACAGAGTCATTGAGTCATTATTTATGAGAATAAAAAAAATTTTACTTACATTGACCACAGCCACAATGTCTATTGCATTACATTTACTGCATTTTATATCAAGTTCACAATCAAAAACCAAGCACACACCAGCTTAAATAAAAAAAGTTAAAAGTTAGTTAATAACGGAATACATGTTAGTAGAAGACTAATGACTCTGTGACCTTACTTATTTTATAAGACATGATTTTTTAAAAAAGTGTAGGAAAAAGCTTGCCTTTAAATAAAAAAAAATAACCTGAACTCAATGTAACAAATCTTCGGAATTTAACGTATTACTATTTATGACTCACTGTGACAATTTATTTGTCAATGTGCCCCTGCATCACGCATTATAAATATTTGTTAATGTCAATATTAAAAATTTTTTTTCGATCACGATATGACGATAAGATAGAAATTTGGAATTTATGGATGTAAGAGATTTACCAATATATGAAAATATAGTAAGTTTAAAAGTTTAAATAGAAAGGAGAAAAGGATTATACAAATAATTCTAACGACATTGACAAATATAAATTAATTATGATCTTCAATCTTTAAAGATACTTAGTAGTTATATGATATCGTAGAAGATTATATATTATTTGTAGTTTTAAGTATAGTTAATGTTAATAACAGAACATGATCATATAAAGTGATTGTTACTAAGTTTTTATTATCCATTTGTATTTAATAAAAACGTTTATTTAATAATAAGGAGGAAAAAACAATTTTTTCCATTGCTAAGTTTTAACTTTGTCAGCAAAATAACAATTTCTATTTTCTAACTTTATTACAAACTATTATACAAACACAGTAAGTTCTCGCGTACGCGTAAAAAAAAAAATTGAGCGGAAAAATGTTATCTTATAAATACTGTATGTTTACGAATTTTCTAATTTAAACATATAATTGTAAACTCGTAAGGGAAAAAAAAAAGAAACTTCGTATAAGAATAAATTTGATTAATTAAGAAGTGATAAGAATTGAGCAATGATCGGTTCTAGCCTATCTAAACATGAAATTTTTTTTTACAACTTTTCTTAAAGGTGTAATCAATCTTCCAAGATACTATCAATTTACCACAGCGATTAGCCACCACGTAAAATATTCTTTCATCGTATCTAACAAGATAATTCGACTGGTAGTAATAGAATAATAGATGCATTTGTTAAAGTAGATAAATCAAACATTCGAACATTTACTTTTTTAATTCGTTTGTTGATAGAATCTGAAAATCGAGTAATTGCTTGCGGCAAATCCCTGACAAACTTTCCATCATCATATCCTAAAATGTCGCAAGCAACCTATTCCAGATGTTATATGAAATATTAATATCAATACTATAGCGCCATTAGAATTTTCTTGAATTTTTCTTTATGGTCTAGCCAAGTAATATTTACAATATGTGATGTTTCATTTAAACTTTTTATCGCCATTTTCGAATTACTGTGATCAGGTGATATATTTTATTTATAAAACTGCGAATACCGAAAGCAACCAAAAACAAGAAATACAAATACAGCTTATTTACACTAATGAAAAAAATAGATAGAAACGAAAAAATAGTTAGAAATTATAAAAATAAAATGAAAAAGTATTATCTTTTATTTGGTTGGAGTTATTAAGAAACTTTGGAATCTATAGGAATCAATCAGGTCTTTAGGAATCGGTTTATAAGCTATAACAAAAATAAAAGGTGAATATTATACGATGGTGGCTTAGCATTACACAGATCAAATGATATTGATTTTATTTTGAGTCAATTATAGAAATTGATCGACGATCACACCAATTCGAAAACGGCGATAAATGGTTAAAGTATCTTGACTTTTAAAATAACTACGATACAATAAGGCAAGTTACTTATTTATAAATTAAACTAAAAATCATAAGTATTTTACCTAAACTTTCATTCTGACCATGGCGAAATTCTAAGTAACATAGGAGGTAATAAAACAAATAGTATAAAGACCATTTTGACATCAGGAAATTATTTTTAGTTTAGCTCAAAATAATCCTCTCATCAATTTTATATACATCTTTGCAAATGGAAATATTTTTTATCAAGTATAAAATTTTCAGTTTATAATAACGTATTACGTTTTATAAAAATTTATAAATTGAAAATAAAAAATTTGTTTATTGTAAATATGGATATAAATGATAGAAATATAACTTTTCATTTTCTTTTTTCACAGAGTCATTGAGTCATTATGATTTACGAAAATAAAAAAGAGATTTTACTTACAATTACCGCATGTACAATGTTCACGGCATGCCCCACCGCCTCGCTTACTCCCGCAGACAATGCATGACGTTTCTTTGCCACAATTCATAAACGAGCACGCATCAGCTTAAATAAATAAAAAAAGGTTAGAAGTTAATTAATAGAATAAATTCTAGCAGATAAATCAATGACTCTGTGACTCTTACTTATATAATCCATTATTCAAGAAAAAAAATGTAAGAAAGCTTTGTCTTTAAATATTGATTAATTCAATTGCGGCATCATTCGGAATTTAACGTTATTAATGCAGTTACAAGTTATGACTCACGGTGACAATTGCACTCAAGACTAACCTTCTCTGGCTAAATAACTGACTGTGCAGAATTTCTGGATCCGGATCATAACAACTCCATAACGGGAAATACCCATTTATACCCGTTTATATATCTGAGTATTAGATATTTATTGAATTTATTAAGACTTTGACATTGTTAAACTTTAAAAAATAAAGTATTATATAATAAGCGTTGCTAAAGCTCATTATTAGTGACTGACAACACATTACTTAATTCTGACCGAAAAATTTAATTTTTTTTTGGTCAATGTTAATAAAATTAAAAAATTATATGACTATCACTAATGATACATGTTTCATTGTTTCAGGGTCCATTTTTCTAGTAAAGTTCCTAAATGTAATTTATATAAACCTTTGATTCTGGAAAGCTTTAATTTTGATTAGAGTAATTACCCGGGGCATACCCGGGTAGATAACCCGGCTTTACTCGGGTATATTTGTATCAACATAAAAAACGGATACAAACACGGCCAGCCATTTTTACCCATTTGTTACTGTATTCCCCTAATATACCCGGATTGTATCCGATTAACCCTATAAAAAATTTTATCCGTTATTTTTTTGTAAATAATCCGTAAGAATGTGCCTTTCACGGTTCCATTCACAAAAAAATGAAAATAATTCAAAAAATTCCGTGATATAAGGTTATTAATTCTGGAAATATGAGCCTTTTACGGAAAAAAAGTTGGAATATAAAAAACGGATAGACTTTTTTTACAGGGTAAACGGGTTACGGATAA
This sequence comes from Rhizophagus irregularis, assembly GCF_026210795.1. Classification (NCBI taxonomy): domain Eukaryota; kingdom Fungi; phylum Glomeromycota; class Glomeromycetes; order Glomerales; family Glomeraceae; genus Rhizophagus; species Rhizophagus irregularis. The sequence continues at coordinate 1,912,191 of NC_089430.1, read as the reverse complement.
ACGAGTCGTGACCCCTCTTCATTTTGATTGAAAGATCAATTATGGAAAAGATCTCATATCAGTTGCAAGATGCATAAGTTAAGGTTCGTAAGTAAAGTATGAATTTTATTATAATTTCAGATATACTGTACATTCAATATAATAAATATTTATAAAAAATGAAAATAATCAAAATTCACTAGCTAAATTTATTGTAATAAAACTAATTTGATAATAATTGAAAACACAATAATAAAATAATTGTGGATTTGTAAGAAAGAAGAAAAAAGAAACTTTGTATAAAAATAATTCAATCCCTTAAATCCCTTGGAGAAAGTTTTTTATCATCAATATACCAACCAATAACAGGCGAAACAACATATTCTTCATCAATCTTATCTTGTCTACAACCTAGAAACCCTCCAACAAATCTTAATTGGAAGTTATTTTTATTAATGCTCAATGTGAATGGAACATTAACCAATCCAGAAGGTATATCAGAAGGATAGCATCCTAATTGAGTGTATGGAAATAATGCACTTATCCATCCATCCCAACGAGGACGTGTACCAAGTTCTTCGCTGCTGTAACCACTGGGTCCAATAATAGGAGCTTGAAAAACAACCATATTCCAAAAGTTTTCATCAACGTTTCCTTTATAAGTGGTAATGAATTGAGAAATGACCGGTTCCAACCTATCGAGCCAGAAATCAAGTTCCAATCCTAAATTACGAAGATTTGCAACTTTTTCTTGAAGGTGTAACCAATCTTCTAAGGTGCCATCAAGGGTAACTTTTGGAATACCACATCCACCACGCAATCTAAGGATAAAAAATTCTTTCATCGCATTTAACAAGGTAATTCGACTGACTATAATAGATGTATTTGTTGAAGTAGAAAAATCACATTCGAAAATTTCTTTTAAGGCAACTTTTTTAACTTTTTCATCAACTGTATCCGAAAGTCGAGTAATTGCTTGTGGCCAATCACCGACAAAATTTCCACCAACTTGATCTATAATATCACGAGCGTCCAGGTAGATTTCTTTTTTACCTTTATGGTCAACAAACAAATGACGAAAACGGTAGGCGTTTCTCCAAATGTGATTACTGACACCCTGTGCAACTGTTAACCAAACATCATCTGGTGAGAATCGAAGGTGTTGATGAAGGGTATACGCATTGATGATTGCTGAGGCCAATCCATGCGGAGTAGGTTGTTCCCAGATTATAGAAGTTGGATTGGAATTTAATTTTTCTGCATAGTCCATTGAGAAGGCATATATCTTGCATTCATTGGACCGTGAATTATAGTAATCCTTAATATTTCCATGTGCGAGAAATTCATTTTTTGGTTCAACTTTATCAGTTATTTTTTGGGTGCTTCGTGGAGAGTTCATCGTTAATTTAAAATGCTATTAAAGAAATTTACGTATTATTTATATTAAAAAAAAATTTCCTTATACGGAAACAAAAACATCAGCTGATCAAATAATGAATACAATGAATACAATCGATTTGCAATTCAAAATGAGATTAAAAAAGGAAATTAAAGTGCAAATTCAAAAGGTGAAACAAATAATATTCAAAACAATAGAAATGACAATCGAATAATCTTAATATTTTTTGTGATCAACTATATTGTCGGCGTAATTTTTCACATGAATGCATAATCCAGTTGATCTACGTTTTCACCTCTATTTATGAAATATACACAAATTTTCACGTGATTTTTATTTAATTTATAATTAATTTACAACGTTTGACCGCAATCCCGTTTTATTTAACTCTAGCAGGGTGTTAATTACAAACCTACAGTAATTTTATCAGTTGATCATAGAAATCGATTTTTTTTTTATTTTTTCTTTACTAAGAAAATCAAAAGTGTCAATTGATCAACTGCGAAGAATAAGAATCAAATTTGATAGTCGCTAAGGATATCCGAGTGCATTAATGTAATATTTCCTTTTAATTAAAAATGATTTGTGACCTTTTGAAGAAAATTCTTCTTCGATTCTCAAATTTGAAGGTAACCTTGATAAGTTATTACTTGGGTGAGATTTATATGTTGCACTTTAATTTTGATTTGATAATGAAATTAAATTATGTTTAGTTTTCATAGATGAACTTTTAGATTATATTGCTCTTTATCGAAGAATTTATAGAAATACTTGAGAAACAGCGAAACATGTAGAATATTATTCAGAGAAAGAAAAATTTACTTAAAATATTGGAACAGAGATAGTAATTCCTGCATCAATAACCGTAAAAATAAATAGATGGAGTAGCGTAGCATGATATTAAAATTGAATCAAAGGTTATTGAACAATTTTTTTTTATTACCGTTCATATTATAGAACGACATTATGAAAGAAAACTTATAAGGTTTTTAAGTGAGTTTAAAAAGTTAAAGGAAAATAATTTTCGAAATTTTAAAGTGTTGATAAGTGAAAATGAAGAAGAGAGTAGAAGTTTATTGCGAAATTGTGAAAATTAATTCAAATGTAAATTATTATTTAACTCTAATTGTTAATTTTTTAAAAATTGTAACAAAAACAAAAGTACTATAAAATTAAAAAATCACTTTTTTTTTTAAAAAAAAAAATTATTTCTGCGGCATCCTTATAAGGAGCGCCAAGAGCGTATACGCTACAGAGTGTTGCTTTCTTAGCATGCGAGGTTATAGATCTTTCTAACAAGGAAAGCATAGAAAGCTTAACAGGGAGATTTGATAAGTACTGAAACGTCATAAATAAGAACCCGTATTTAGAGTTCATACTTAATATTCTTAAAGTATCAAGCGTATTTCGTGTTGAATTAGTGTTGAATTTTTATTATTTGTGATTATTTCCTTTTTTTTACATGATAATTTTATGATATAATATTTTAAGATTCCGCAATGAAGTTAAAAGGATTCATATTACTAGTTTCCAGATTTAATACATAGAAAATTAGGAATCGATCGATGTGATAAATGTGACTCACGATCGATATACCCCTATAAATATTAGTAATGACTCATGAGGATTTTCAATATTAAACTTCTTTTTACATTTTTTTTAAAAAAAATTGAGATATTTTTTATCAAGATCAGATTTTTTTATCAAGATTCAAGATTTTATGAGTCATTATTTTTTTTATGAAACAATATAGTAAAATATATAAACAAATCTTGATCTTGTAAATTTTGTACATCGAAGTTCCACATATCATCTACTGTGTAAAAGGTTTTTTAAAAAAGTATAAATATACCCAAACTCCCTCAAATTTCTCAATACTTCATTTTTCATTTTTTTATCAAAAACTTCAGATAAATATATTCATATAACAAACTCACAAACTCACGAACTTAGAGAAATTAAACTCGTACTTTATGGAAAAATATATTCAATATGAAATTTTCCTTTTTACGAACTTTCTCTTCAATAAGTAACTTGTCAGATGAAACTAATAAACCAAGAATATCTTTTACCAGATGGGTTCTTTAGGTCTTCTTTTGTTTTTTCAATATTAAAAAGATACATTTTATTATTTTATGGAAAAATATATTCAAGATAAAATTTTTTTTATTTTTTTAATTTTAGGCAATACTTGTGACAATTCTTTCTTGGTTGGTAATGAAATAACAATAAACAATACTCAAACTCAACATTTAAGGTCAATGTTACAAAGGTTGAAAATAAAGAATATAATCTTGAATTTTCTACTGAAGATGAAAGAATGTAATACAGTATGGATTGTATTTACAAATTAAGATTTATGGTAGACCAATATTAAGGTAAGCATGCGCTCCCTGCTTGCATAGTTTTAATGATACAGGCTTACAGATAAAAAAAGTTGAAAGGGAGTATATATGAGAAACTGGCTTTCCTGGAGGAGGGTTAGCCTATGCACCTGGCTTGTATGCATGGTGTCATATTGTCAGTGGTATCCCAAAGGACCATTACAGTAGGGGTTAAAAAAAAGTAACAAAAAATAAAAGAAAAAAATATATATAAAAAAGAAAAAAAGGTAAAAAAAAAAAAAATGAAAATGAAAATGAAAATGAAAAAAAATACAGAATAATAGAAAAAAAAAATATAAAAAAAAAAGAAAAAAGGTGAAAAAAAATGAAAATGAAAAAATAAAGAAAAAGAAATGAAAAAAAGAAAAAAAAATTAACAAAAATAAAAAAAAAACAAAAAAAAATCTTTATTGTGCAAGTTCTAGGGTGTCCACTTGAGTATGATACCATCACCTTTCTGGAGACTTTTTTTTTACGCTATGGTGGTTGATTTTTCTTCCACCTGGTACCAGCCATACTAACGACTTTTTTTTCTTGTTATTTCAGTTATAGACTCCATTTATTATACTTGTGATTAAAGAAGAATAGCTGAAATTCATGTAGACTATTATCTATTTTCTTGCAAAGATTGTTAAAATCATGACTTTTGTTATGAACTTACAAACTATAACAGATAAAATCTTTCGTTTGGAAGAAAAAAACATGTATCAAATGAAATTTCTTATGTGTGGTGCAACTAGTAAGCCATTAGGACATTGCAAGGTTACTGTATTCAAAATAGCCAAAATAACCGTTTAAATTTATATGAAAAAAAGAAATATTGAATTAAACTGGTTTACTGCCGGCTGGCATTATTTAAAATTGAATTATTCTAAATAATAGTATTAAATAGCGAAAAATAAAATATTTTTCATGTTTTAAACCAATTAATAATTTTGATATAATTTTATTATAAAATCTAGTTTACAGAGAATTTTATCATGAAATCGATTTCTTCAAATCAAGAACGTCAATTGAATTACATCATCTGTATTCTATTATTGACAGAATTTTTGCAAACGAGCTGGAAAGCTCTACTCTAATCGCAATGCATACCAATAGTAACACATATGATGAACATGGACTGGCATCGACATAGTTGATGACATATTCAGGAGTTCCACATCAACTCGTTTTCCTGGATGTCTGACGAACGATCTTTGTTTTTGGAATGCTAACATTCATTTTCTTTTATTAAAATTAAATGTATTAAACAAATCTGCAAATTATTATTATTTACTTTTATTTTTATTGATTTAATTGGAATAAAGAAATAATTAGAAAGATATGCATCTTTCAATTCTTTCGTAGGCTTTATTCCTTCACATTGTAGGTTTACAGGAATAATTATAATCTTACTAATTAATACTGTAAATCAGAGATTCTTTTGTTACGAAAGTACGACCTTAATATGGACACATATAATTACAAGTTGATATTTCATTCATATATTCGTTTGAACTGAAATTATAATTTCACACTAAGTTTTAAGTTTAAACCTTATTTAGTCTAGATTCCAAACTCGCTGAAATACATTTATCTGTGTATTTTGTTATTTATTTGAACATGGTTACATAAGGATTTTTTTTTATTACACTATACAGTATATTACTTTGAAATTTTAATTCTATTTTTATTTGTGTTCATACTTGTTTAATAATAAGTTTTTTAGAAAAATCGTAAATTTAAAATTTGCGATAAATACTATCTACAATTATTTATTATTAATTATGGAGTGATCCTAATAAATAACCAATGTTATGTATATAGTATATGTTTTTAGCTTTATCATAAAAAAGATTCTTATTAAATGATGAAATTTTAATTTGTCAGTTAAGAAATAATGATAATCATATAAGTATTTAGTATCATCTTTGAAAAATTGACAACATTATGTAATTCTAGCAAGTGTTATATGAAAGAGAAAGATCGGTTATTTATTTAGTATTTAGTAAGTTTATAAAAAAACTAATTTTTTTTTTTTAAAAAAAAAAAACTAATTTTTAGTTCTTGACCGAAAAAAAAATAAAAAAAATGATTAAAGATTTATTTTTTTAGTATCAAAAAAAATAACAAAAATAATTAAAATTTTATTTTCGATTTGAAATAAAGAACTAAAAAAAAATAAAATAAAAATATTAATAATCAAAAATAAAAATCAGAAGCTTGAAAAAAACTGAAAAAAAAAAATAAATTTGAAAATAAAAAATTTCAATTTAAAAAAAAAACAAAAATTTTTTCTGCTACCGCATCATTCCAAAGAAAACCAAACCTTTTCATTAGCAAAAATTCAATCAAAAATTTCATTAACCGGAACTGATTTAGTCACGAAATCTTCATAGATTATAGCCAACCAAATTATTCTAACCTGATTTGTCGCCATGTTATACATGATCCGCGCCACATGATTATCCACACCTTTCTTTTCTAAAAAAATTGTTAACATGTCATATCAACAACAAAATAAGGTTTGTAAAGGATGTATTATTAGAGGAACCACCAAATTTAAATCATTGGAAAAGATTAATGATGACATTAGAGCACAAAATTTGCTAAACCAACCTAGAACTTGGAAAGATTTGAACCATAACACAATGGGCATAATACATATTGTAGTATTTATAACAATATTTGTAATGTATAAGAACAAAAGCTATTTAGAAACAAATATAATATTGTTAACTATTATAGTGAAAGTAAGTAAAATGTAATACCTTAATAGTTTGTTATAATAAATAATGATATTAAAGTACATAAAATAAGCTTTTTAATTTTTTGCCAATAAAGAAATAAATATATACAAATGGTTTCACGATCGAAGTATAATTACCAACACAAAAAAATATTTTCTAGTTAATAGCAAAATTTCCAGGTTTAATTATATAACTTACTATTATTTGTTCTATATATTTTTCATTCTAGGATAACGTAAATTTATAACTATTCATAATTACGAAAATAATCCTCATTGATCAGGCGCAGGTATGTCATGGTTTCATGTTATAAATAACTATTCTAAACATCTGCAGCCTGATCTTAATCTTCAACCTGGCTTAAACCTAAAAAATGAATTTTAATTGTACTTAGTAAAAGAGTTCTTTTCTTTTACTTTTGGACATTTTTTTTTTTAATAAAATAAAAACTTCAATTGTTTTAATTTTCATAATAGTCATAAAATTATTTTGATTTCATATGTATCTCGTATATGGCTATTTTACGCAAGATAAAATAAAAAAAAAATTAAATGGATAATTTAATGGCTATACAATAATAATACGAATTACCTATAAAATTATTCAATGATCAAACAAAACGTAAATTTTATTTTATTGTTAAAAAAACCTACTATTTTTAAAATTAAATCATATAATTTATTTTATTATTAATTGTTAATGGAAACTAGTACAGACCTGAGAATTTATTTCATTAAAATTAAAAAAAGACTGCAATTTATATTTATTTAGTTTATTTGCTTAAACAATACAAATAAAATTAACTATAGGGATGAAGTCCTACTGCATACGGCAGTAAAATTCTAATTATCTATCAAAGTTTTTCCAACATTGCAAAACACTCATATTATCAACATATAAATCAACTTTACTATCATCAGCAGGAAGTATAATTATCACCATTACAATTGTTACTAGTTCCAATTCGAACACGAATTATTTACCATTCCCCCTAGTGTTTTTAGTTTTCACCTACTAATCACCATATTTCAACTGTCAAATATCTAATTAGTGGATCAGCTCAGATCGGGTATCCGATCCAAATTTGAGCCAGGTCATAATAGATTTTTATCCTACTTTTTGGTTGAGTAACATTATAATAAAATTAACATAATATAAAATACAATGTAATTTTTACTTTGTTACATTTTTATAACAAACTACATACAAATCATTATATTTATTTGTCATATAATTATAAATACTTTATTTAATCATAAAAAATATATTCCAATAAAATATCATACTATAGTAATGTTAAAGAAAATAAATAGTAAATAATAAAGAAATTTATACCCAAGATCCCTTTCCTTTCTTTAACTCGGTTACTTTTATCTATAAGTGAAAAATAAATTATTAAATAATATTATTAATAAAATAAATCATGTAAAAAGTTAATGTATATAAGTACCTAGGTCTAGTTTAGTAAAATCTATTGCTTCTATTGATTCTATAATATATATATATAAAAAAATAATGATATACATCAATAAAATCTTTAAAGAATGCTTTTGTAAAGTTAAAATAGGAAATGAATTACCTGAATATTCTCCAAATGAATTATCATCATCCTTGTTATCAATAGCATTTTTTTGTTCTGGAAGATTTTTAAAATCTAAAAGTCTACTCGTGTAAATTGCTTGAGGATTTGTAGTATATGAAAGAGTAGGACCAGTATATAATGATGATGATGATGTTAACTTCTCATTAATTTTATCTGCTTCTTCAATTTGCTTTTTGATTTCATGATCACTACTTGAATAATATAAATCTTTTAATAAATTATATAATTCTTTAGCTTTAGGTCGTTTTAAAGGATCAGCATCCCAACATTGTTTAATTATGTTTAGAATTAATTGAGGAATTTTATAATTTGATTTTGGCCTAAGTCCTTAACAAATGCTAATAGTTAAGAATTTATCATGAGCAATATCATGATAAGGAGGAAGCCCTGTACAGACTTCATATGCAATAATTCCAAATCCATATATATCACTTTCTTGAGTATATTCTTTTCCTCTTAAAACTTCCGGTGCTACATAGGGTAATACTCCATATAGTTCTTTACATTCATTTTGAGATGGTTTTACATTTGCTGGTCGACATAATCCTAAATCAGCAATTAAAATAATTTCGCTTTCTTTTAATATATTACCACAATGAAAATCACGATGAATTAACCCATTTAAATGAATATATTTGAGGCTAAATAAAAGTTCTTTTAAAATATTCAACTTTTCATCCCATTTTGTTGAATTAAAACTATTATTTAAATGTTGTCTTAAACTACCATTTATTACATATGCCATTACTATTATAAAATTTCTAGATTCTGGATCTTTAGTAATGCCAAAACAGTGTGCTATACAACCTGTGTATGGAATCATAATATGGGTTTCAATCTAAAAAAGAATCCATAATAATAATAATTAATAGACAGTTTAACATTTATAATAGGACAATATCTTGAAATTACTATATATAAATAAGTAACTTACTTCTCTTAAAAAATCGGATGTAATATCTTGAGAATTATGTAAACATTTTAAAACAACTGGAAAATTCTCATATTCCCTAAACCAAAATTTACTTCTTATCCATTTATTATTCTCAAAATCCCATTTATCTATAAGTCCATCTTTCCAAATTGCTTTATAAATAGTTCCAAATCCTCCTTTTGCCAAGTATTCAACATTTTCAAATCTATCATATTCAATCCATTCTAAAACTTCTTGATAATCTTTAGCTTTAAGTTGTACTTTTTGAATAAGATTGTCAACTTCATGATTTCCACTAGTCCAATTTTTAAAATTTTGTTGAAATTTACATTGACACCAATCACGAGAAGCTCTAGGTTGCTTACATTCTTTGCATGAACCATTTTCTTTATAACGTTTTTTAAATTCTTCATTTAATATTAACTTATCAATTAACAAACTTTGTTCTTCAGTCAGGTTCCAATGGTTAAAATCTTTTATTTGCTCAAACACATCATCATTGAGCATAAACTTTTCCATATTGGATTAATAAATGTGACTTCAATTTTATATCAAACGAGTAAAAAAAATATTTTTTTTTTAAAAAAAAAGACGGCTTTAAAAACGTATTACTGTTGCACAGCAGCGATTGACAAAATCATTTTTAATTTAGGCAAAAACAATAAAGCGTTCAAGAAATCAGCTGATGATCACAGAAATCACTACTGATTATAAATTTCCTTTTCAATAAACTCCAAACCAAAACCAAAATACTTGTTTCACAAAAAAAAAAAGCTGTGTCGATTATCAAACGCCAAAATTATTTCCATTATACTATATCTGATATAGGTACTTTATTGAATTTTGAAAAATACAGTACAGTCAATCAATATCATCATCAGTAACAACATGCATGCATTAAAAATTATAATTAGAATCAATCACGTTAAAATTATTTAGGTTGAAAAATTTTTAAAAAAATGTATTGACCAATTAGTTTTAGTTACTATAAATCTGTACAGAAAATTTTAAAAAGAAGTAATTTCCATTATTATTATGTGAAGAAAATTCGTATTAACGAATGAATTCAGTTATGATATAATCATCATTAAAGTAGGTTAAGATTATAAAAATTTCAACTGCTTGTAAAAATAAAAAAAAATAATGTTATGACAAAACAATAAATTAAATATTTCAATCTATTATAACATCATTTTTCCTAATAACTCTATTAACATAAATTATTGTAAAAACAAAATGGTATTTAATGACGCAAATATTTTCTCAAAATTCAAAAAATTATAAAAATTTAATAATGACAAGGTAGTTACGCTCAAAGATACTGTAAATTATCTTAAATAAAATCAAGCAAGTTGCCTTTAAAATAATTGACTGCGTTATTACCTATGGAAAATATTAAACTACTAAAATTATTCTTATATTAATAAATGAAATAAGAAAGGAAGTTATTTGAAAATATTATAACTTTGCTTAAGCAGAATAAATAGGGGGTTGGGAAATCCAAAATTTTGGTCACCAATTTTTTAATGCCGATCATGACACGTGAACAAAGTTAACTTAATAATATAATCAAACAAGTAAATGTTATATAAATAAGTTATTCAGTGACGAAGAATCTCTCACTGTCCCCTTACAAATGCTTTCTCCGAGGCTTCTTTGTATCAATCTGATACAGAACCAGCATCAAGCTCAGGTATCAATATTTTCAAAGCAAGTAATGTAAGCTACAAGATATTCTTTATTTAAATTATTTAAATATTGGTTAAATTTTTTTTCTTGAAAATTATTTTCCAATACTAACAAAATTTTAATATTTGATGAGATAAATTATAAGAAAAAGTTCAATTAATTTAAATAATTTAAATGTATTATATGAAAAGTAATTACTATTATGGTATATCTAATGTTTATATAAGACAAAAGGAAAGAATTTCACATTCAATTAAATCTTTTACCATTTATCTCTTTCAAATCGGTTGTAAACTTGTTTGTTTAGATTAAGTTACAGCCCAGTTCTTTTTTTTTTAAATTTTACTTTACTATTTCGATAACAAATCAACTTTTTTTTTTTAAAAAAAAAGATAAAAATTCACTTTTGAAATAGTGAAAAAAAAAAATATTTTAATATATCAATTAGTAATAAATTGATTGTTAAAATATAAAGTCATTTACCAAATTACCGCAAATCTATTTTGATCATTTTTTCCATTTTGAGTTAAAAACCAAATTTAAGGTAAAAAAAAAAATATTCTTATTGTTTACTAATAAATAATAATAGAAAAATTTCTCGTGTTTTTTCTTATTTCAGCCAACGTATCTGCTCGTCTATTCCAAAGTCAAACATAAGAATTTACCATTGATTTGTATGATTAATAATAATAAAACAAAATAATTTTTTTTATAGAGTGGACTTATTGGATTTGCATCAACGAAGTATCAGTTTGGTCATTCTGAATTTAATGGAAAAAAAAATTTATAATTGAACAGTGATCGGAAATAAGAAAATATGGTAAAGATTTACTTACCATCAGCATTCCATTTCGATCCATTCCTTCCGTTTCAAAGCTTAAGATCGATCCTAAAATAAATAAGGTAAAAAAAAGTATAATTAAATAAATAATTGAAATAAAAAAAAAAGAAAAAATAATAACTAAAAAATGTCATTTACACATAGGAGAATCAAAGGAAATTTTTTTTAAATCAATCTTTTTAAGATTGCTCAATTTTTGGCGTAAAATAAATATTCTCCCAAAGGAATCTTTATTTTTACTTGTGCATTATGTATTTGTACACAAATAAACAAAGTAATAAAGGTTTACTTTTTTTTTAAACAGATATATAACATTATTTCTTTTGTTACTTTTAAAATAAATTTAACGAATAATCATGTGATTGTATATTTTAAAAGCTGATTATTACGACAAAGGAATTACTCATTTGAATTATTTGCAAACTAACAATCGATCGATCAACATCGTTTCAACATCTTTTAAATAAAAGGCGCTATCAAAAAGGCTCTTAAAAGGCAAACATTTTCACAACATTTGTAAGAAGTTTATTAGGTAAAATGTTATTGAATTCGTAAATCTGTCAATCACATGATACACTTACTGATCAATTTAAATAGACAATTGGTAAAGTTTATATTATAATGCGTAATCTACGATGCGTAATCTACAATACGATGCCAAGTCTAACGATATTAATGTAATAATAGAAGAATTGATTTATTGCATCAATATTAAGTATTTCTTTTTTTCGTCATTTTATTTATTATTTTTTTTTTCACGTGAAAATTTCACAAAAAATAAAATACCATACCCTTATTATATGAAACAATGAAATATTATTCCTAAATACAACCATTCAATTTTAACAGCGTAAACTTTTGCGACATAATTTGTCTTGATATTTTTTATTCATGGAAAATTATTCTAGACAAGAAGATACGGAAATGGAAATGAAAAACCATGAAACAATAATTTCTTCCCCCCAGACCTTCCTTCCTTCCATACCATCCACTGAGGAACTTGAAAACATATCGAAAACAAGTGACTTGATACACAGATTAAAAGAATCAAATTTAGGATTGACAGATGATGACTTCGATGTTCTCAAATATCATAAATAATCGGGCGAACGTTCCTTTTATTAACGGAAGAAAAACTCGAAAGTTGAGGTGTGAAATTAGGACCAACGTTGAACATTATATGTTCGATTAATAAGATTCGGAAGAAAATCTCAAGATCAAGATCATGTGAATATTTATTATTATTGTCTTTTGCAACGTTGTGTTTGATTGAATTTGGTCTTAATACATTATATTTTTATTTTAATAGCAATACCCCTATGAAGTCATGATTTATGCAATAGTATATTATGTATATGCAATGATTCATTACAGCACTACAGTACTGCGCCTTTAATGTCATAGTTTTATCAATAATTGTTATCGCGTCATGTGATATTTTAAGGAATTGTTTGTGTATTAAACATATACAATTTACAGTATTTAAATTTAAATAGTTATCTTTTATACAGGATAATATTTTTTATATAATAATAAAAATAATAATAATAAAATGAAGTGTCTATCGTTGAGGCAAAAATTACGTTCTTGACCCTCTTCGTATTACTTATTACTTTCTTGACCCGGTCAAATAATGATTAATGACAAAATAATTTATTATTATTTTCTTTTTATTTTAATATTTAGTTTTATGCGGTTGTGTTTAGTATTTATTACCTAATTAATGTACTTATCTTAAATGTAATCTATTTATTGGCTATCTTTTGTAATTAAAATAAAATTTTTTAATTTATCAATATTGTAGCTAGAAATAAAAAAGTATTAAAGGACGCAAATATAAATATGATAAAAATAAAATATTTCTTTTTTGTTTATCACATATCATGTTTCAGGTCAAGAAAGGAACATTTTTATCATACATAATCATGCATATTTTGACCTGGTCAAGAAAGTAATACGAGGAAGGTCAAGAACGTAATTTTTGCATCGTTGAGTGCTTCGTTTCAAACTCGGGTATAATGTAAATAGGAACAAATAATATGTCTATATCTTAATAATTTAACATGAAATAAACATTTCTTAAATTGTGATTTTGAATGAGTTACCAACAGCTTCCAACATTATATTTGTCGATGTGTAAAAAAATGGTCAATTGATCCTGAACGTGGAAACGCTGATAAGAGGTAACGCCACGTATTTTTTCTTTGTAAGCATGATGGTCAAGATATGTGCACTCCACCTTATTATAAAATTTATAATATTCATTATTTGGTTTGAGAATGGCCTACGTATATCGTGTGAAAATACTTCTGATATTATATCCCAGGTGCCTGTAGTCTTTTTGGTAAACTCTTGAAACTCCTTTGTCTTCAGCATATCGTAAGTACGTTGCAAATATCTCTTCTCAAATCATCAAACTCTCGATAGAACTCTATTATAAGTTGTTTTTCCGACATTATATCTGTGTTTTTTGATTTTTTGACATGTTTATATATAATTTGTATAATAATTTGTATTTTTGTTGAATATTTCTTCCGCTAAAAAATTGGTACAAAAGATCGTCGGAAAGAGTTTATATACCCACCTATTTAAGACTATTATTTTAGTATTTTACGATTGTAGTTTCACGAGATCATCTGATACCATGTCACTACGTGTTGGATAATAAATTATTGCGGGTTGATAGCGAAAACCTAAACAAATTATAGTTATCTGCAAAGTTAGCTTCTAATAACTCTATATAAATAATATAAATAAAAATTTTAAACGTTATTTTAAATAATTTTAAAAATAGTAAATAAATAAAAAATAAAATAAAACCAAAATATTAAAGTATAGTACTTGTCTTTTCTGGTAGCTTCTAATAACTACTTCACTTCTTAAATGTTCTAAAGTTGATTACTAGTTGATTATTCCATTTTTCATCCTATATAATTGGTTGGTGACCTGACGACCTGACCACGTGATCATTTACTTAATTTTTATTGGATAATATAATAAATTAAGTGATGATACTAGTTGGTTCGCATCTTCATTAACCAAATTAGAAAGAAATCTACTTTGAAATATATGTAAACTATAATATTTGCCTATATTATCTATATTTAAAAAATTTATATTTGTTTTTAAAGTATTTTAGAAAGTGATTTCAAAATTAAATGACAATGAAGACAATAAGACAACATTAAAATGAATTTAATTGGCTAATGTTCATCACATGATTTATGGGTCGCACTGGTATGGTCGCCAATGTATTTTTTTTTTAAAAAAAAAATAAAAAAATAAAAACTAGTCAAAATTAAAATAAATTACGTACCATCCTAACTTAAATACACTGTCATATTCTTTATATCTAACGTTTTTATAAATTATCATAAATTCCCTCTGCAAGTTTTAAATTTAATTTCTCAAATAATTATCAGTGTTGATCATTTCTACAAATCGAATGCACCAAACACATTGGGAATTTTTTTTTTCCTTTATAAAACAAAAAATAAAACTTTAGTAATATATTTTAGGTAGTGTGCATAAGAAAATGTATAAAAATTATATTATTCACATATTATGTACTCACTTTTATCGCACGGCCCTATAGGATCATGCTGATTTTATTTGACCAATATTTTCATTATCGTACAATATTGGTGTCAATAGTTTATTTGTGTATTATATTGAATAGTGATAGTTTATTTGAGCATGACCTGAATTAGCCGTACGATAATATAGATATTGTATGGTGGTATTTATGTTGGTTAACGACGTTAACCAATATAAATATAACACTGTACAATATCCATAAAATATTTGCCTGTGCTCACTTGCGCTCACTTGTGTTCAGTGTGTTCGGTGTATTCGGTTGTGTCCGTTTCAATTTTTTTTCATATTTAAAAATGACAAAGTAGTTTTTATATAAAACTATGCATACATACTTCAAGTTCGCATAATTTTTTATGTGTTCACGGCATTCGTTTTGTAGAAATGATCGACACACTGAGTCAACATTTTTTAAAACGGCAATAAACCCTCAAGTTTTTTTTTCCTTTTTTTATATTATCCATACTAGACTATAACAATTATTAGTTCCTTCATAATTTTTATAAATTGTATGAAAATAAAATTCTAGATTGTCGGTTGATGACCTCAGTTTAGAAACAAAAATTTATTTTAACAGTTATTAATATGATAATATATTCTATTTTGTATAAGGTATATATTGTATAATCATAAACTAATAACGGCATTTACCAGTTACTAAAAAGAATATTTCTTATTTGTAGCATTTTCATTATTTATATTATTTATGCAATAGTTAATATGGTATCACAACTGTTACAACTAAAGGTAAATCAGTAGTCACAACATTTGATTTGTTTAACTTGCGACCATAAGCGACAAAATTTGTAAAAAAAAACCTTATTTTTTCTAACAAATTATTAAACACACTTTATAATAATTATGTCCACTATTCGAGAAGAACTAATAAATGCAGCAATTAATAGAGCATATACATTAATTGATTATAATATTCACAAAGGTTTTCATGAACAATATGAATTTATGCAACAAACAATTCTTGCTGATAATTCTCTTACAGAAGAAGAAAAAACTGAAGCAATAAGATTAAATATTGAAGATTATGACCGAGATAAAATTAAGTATAATTCAGGAATAAGAAGAATTTGTGAGAATTGTAACCAAAAATGTTTAGCTACGTTATATTGTGAATATTGTGTTCAAAATTATTTAAAAGATAATTTTTCAAATTGGATATCTGGAAATAATAATATTGATAATTTAATAAAAAATCTTCAAATGAAAACAATTATGCCAAGTAAAATTGTTGAATGGATTCCATATAATAATTTACAAAATATTGAATATCTAACGAGAGGTGGTTTCTCTAAAATTTATACAGCAGATTGGATTGGTGGAAGATATGATGAATGGGATTCTAAAGAACGAAAATTAATAAGGTTTGGAACTATTAAAGTAATACTTAAACAATTAGAAAATGTTGAAAGTGCAAGTCAAAGTTGGTTTGAAGAGGTTTGTAACTAAAAGAATTTAAGATATTTTTTTTTTATTTATAAGAAACTAAAATTTAAATCATTTTTTATAGGCTAAATCGCATTTAACAATAAGCAACAAATATGCAGAGATTGTTCAATGTTTTGGTTTAACACAAAATCTATCAAATGGAAATTATATGCTTGTCATGAGAAAAAAGGATGTAAATTTGAGAGAATATTTGCAAAATCATAATCAACTTACATGGAAAGAAAGAATTAAAATTGCTTTTTTAACAATTAATGCACTTTATAATATTCATGAAGAGAATTCAATTCATAGAGATTTGCATTCTGGAAATATATTATATTCACAGTTTAATGATAATTGGTATATTAGTGATTTTGGTTTTTGTGGTCCTGCAAATAAATCATCAACATGTATATATGGAAATCTTCCTTACATAGCTCCTGAAGTTTTTAATGGAAAAGAATGTACTTTTAAATCTGATATCTATAGTATTGCAATGCTTATGTGGGAAATTTCATCTGGACAACCACCATTTATGAATTATGAACATGATTGTAATCTTGCAATTAATATTATTAATGGTATAAGACCAAAAATTATACCAGAAATTCCTTCAGGATATAAAAGTTTAATGGAACAATGTTGGGATGCTGATCCATTAAAAAGACCTGATATTGATACACTTAGAAATAAAATGAATGATATTATGTCATATTATCAAAACAAACCAAATGAATTACCTCAACTAAAATTAAAAATAAATAAAGAAATAATTAATAGAGGTAGTAAACTATTTACAAGTAAAATTCATAAATTTGAAAAACTTCCTGAACCAAAAAATGCAACTGAAGGTAATTAATTATATAATAATTTATATTGGATATATGATATTTTTTCTAGTATTTATAATAATATCATTCTCTCCAATTTATGTAATAACAGAAGAACAAGAAGGTAATATAAATTGACTTTTTTAGCTTTATTTATAAAATCTTTAATAAAAACCATCTCTATTAATAGCATTTCATAGTAAATCATATGATTTTAGTATTCCTTATAATAGTAAGTAATTATTAAAAATTATAATGAATATTTACATCATTTACTAATAATTGTTTCATTTTTAGTTAGTGATTTTGGCAAATCAAGTGATCAGAATAATAATAATAACACATCAAAAATAAGTAGTATTATTAAAGGTAATTTATTATTAATTTTTAAAAAATAAAATGAATATTATATAAGGGTGAATTTATTCCTCACCTCCCAAGTCATAAATTGTCAAAAATGACAAAAATGGAGTTAAGGTATTAAGTAAATTTGTAAAGCAGTCAAAATTACCTATAAACTATAATTTTGAAGGCTATACGAAGCTTATATTAAGTTTTATTTTTTAAAAATTTTTTTCGTCAATATTACATTAATTACATTGTTCCTTTTTGGAAATGATCCGCAAATGATCAGCATGACGTCATTTTTATATATTAAATTCAGGGGGGTGAGAAATAAATTTTTTCATTATATATAATATTTACTAATTAATATTTTAATTTAGATAGTAATAGTAAAAAATTATCCAAAGTATTTAAAAAATTACAGATTAGTTCAAAAAATGGTAAGTAAAATTTAATAAATCAATTATAATTCAATTTATAATAAGATAATATTTTATTAAATCTGATTTGTTTTAAATAATTTTAATAATCGCAGATAATCAAAATGATTATAATAAAAAAACAGTGATAACACAAAATGTCAATAATGAAGGTAAGCAAAACATTTACTAAGCTTCTTTTTAGATAATAAATTAATATTATTTTACCTTTGTTTTTATAGATGATGAAGAAGTATATAATAATCCAAATCTTCACTCAGAGGAACAAGATAAATTTGAAATTCCTGATGGTTCATCTATTCTTTAATATTATTAATAATAAAATAATAAATTTTTTTATTTACTAATTTATTTATTTTCTTTAGATGGATTTTAAACTATTTTACAGATTTTATTGGTAAGAAAATCGGTCAATTAATATTTTATTTTGAACGAATTATTCAACTACAGTATTAGGCTTTTTTATATTAGTAAAATAGCGTGATAATAATACATTTTTTTATACATTTTAATTAATACATAAATGAAAATACTATTATTATAATAGTAATAAATAAATATTAGTATAATGTTTATTATCTTTAAAATAATGTACATCATAATGTACGGGCAATGAACATTCTGAGAACATCAAATGTTGTGATCAGCGTAAAATTGCACAAGCGTGACAACAATGACACATAATGGCATATTGTCCAGCCATTAATTCCTGTGATATCTTCTTTATCTTAAAAAAAAAAAAGAATATTCTCAACAGAAATGTCGGCAATCTAATCAATAATATATCCAATATATTCAATAAACCTGATATTCTGACACTATGTAAAAGCGAAAGTCGTAATATTTCTGGGAAAAATAATAACTAAATAATCATATTATTTTGGAGGGCTAAAGTTTAAGTTATTGTATTTTAATCTAGTCATATCAAAAAAGTATAATGCAATAAAAATCTCAATTTTGAAAGAAATTCTCTAACCTAGATCAGGTCCCATATATATACTAGAATATTTTGTGATGATCAATATTTGGCGCAATTTACGAAAATATTAGCTAATTGTGATTTTTGGCCTAACTTTTTTTTAATAGCGGCTTAAAGTAAAATTCACATGAATAAAAAAGAACTGCGCCAAAGAATAACTCATATATATAATGTGTTTCTCGTTAAAACTTTTTTTAAGTATTTAAGATGTCATCCGAAAACAGTTCATCTAATAAAGCGAATAAAAATATATGTAAAAATTGTGGTAATAAATATACAAATAAAAAAAATGTAAAGAGTAAACATTGCGTAATATATATTAATAATAGTAAATGGACCAGTAAGAATGAAATGATTGATAATTTCGTTCAAGAAATGCAATTAAAAATTAATGTAAGGGATAATGATATAGTTGAATTGGTACCATATTATCGATTTGAAAATATTGAAGATGTAAGTAAGGGTAACTCATGTACAATATATTTAGTAACAAATATTGATGGAAATTATACAGTAAGATATCTATCTCGCCATTCAAGAATGAAATTTGATCTAAAAAAATGTTTAAATTATGTCACTCGTGATAATGAATTTCTAATATTTCTAATTGAGGTATTGTTTTAATAAATTCCAATCCACTTATGATTCAAATTTCTGATGGAAATACAAACATGTTTATGGATATTAAAACTTCCCTTTTTGCTATATATTTATTTTTAATAGGTATATTAAATTTTTCATAATTATGTGAATATACATAATATTTTCTAATATATTTAAGCAATTCTTCTTATAAATAGGTGATTCAAGTGCATTATCCAATTGGACATATACAGAAAATCCATCAATTGCAGTATTGATTGTTTTATTTTCCCTTTTAATTGTTATATATCTTATGAACTTGTTAATTGGATTACTCAGCAATGCAATTGAAGAAGATAATAATAGAGTCTCATATTTGATGCCGAAGGCAGAGGTAAATAATAATATTATTAATCATCCCATTTCTATAAATATACTAATATATCTCAACTTTTAGATTTTGGCTGAGATTGAGTTATTTTACCTATTATGGTTTCCTGAAGTAATGTATGTAATTTTACTTTTTTAAAAAAATTTAGTGACATTATTTATTAATTATTTAAATTTATTTTTCAAGATATTATTATGCCGATGTTGATAAGACTCGAATAGAAATTAAAAGATTGATTAAAGAGGGTGAATGGGATACAAAGGAATTCACAGAATTACGGGAAGATTTATTTGAAAAACTTCAAATTAAATATAACACTATTGACAATGAGGTAATATTTGATAAATTAAAATCTTATGATAAGAAATTTGATATGTTAGAAGGGAAATTAGGGAAATTAGAGAAATTATTAGAAGAAAAACATGAAAAATAATTTAAATATTATGTTAGTTTTATAATTTGATCACTGGAATTATAGATAGTATTAAATGGACCAGTTTGTAATCAATTATAAGAATTAAATAAATGTATTTTATGTTTTACATAAACTTCCTAAATTATTCATTGTTATAATAAAATTCAATAATAAATATTGTTGGCTTTCTAAAGTGTTAATAAATTAGTTGCTTCTAAAAATTTGTTAAAATAAAGTATGATTTTTTAAATCGCATCTTAAACAAAAATTGAAACAAAATGCTTTTTTGTGTGAAAATTTTTTTTTTATCAAATGTCAACGAATTTAACTAGATTATATAACTATATATTTTTTAATATTTTTAACTATAACTTGGTGATAAATTTTTTAATTATAATTTTTTTTGCAGTACATTTTTTTTTTAACTTTAGCAATACATATTTTTGTAGACTTTAATTTTTTGTAATATGTAAATGATGATCATGTGACTAGAAATGCTTCGGACGGCGGACGCTCCAACAAAGTTCCTGTTTCCTAGTTTAATTTTTTTATTTTTATTTATTTGCTTATTATGAATCTAAATACCTAGATCTATGGACAAATTTAATACGAGAATGATTAGTGCAATATGGACCACAAATTTGGAAAATTAGCCATTGGGAAACGCCGATTATATGTCCTTCCAAAGTGCTGTTTCAAGAGAAACTACAAAAAAAAGTGTTAGTAAACACTTCCAAAAAAATAAAATTACAAGTTTTGGAAGTTTGGTTACCTCTCAAGCTCATCCAAGAAGCCCAAATTGGTATCCCTACAAAAAAAAAAGAAAAAAAAGAAAACATTAACTTTTTAAATTTAAAAAAAAATAAAAAAAAAAATCTAACTTCATTCGTTTAGTACTTTGAGACATCAGAACCTAAAAAGAATGAATGAAATGTCGATTTAATAAATATTCCGTTAAAGAAAACTAAAAAAATCTGAAGGTTATACCTTTAGAACTAGCCATTAACGTTTCCTTGAATGAGACTCGCTGCGGGAGTTGCGAAGAGCGATCGTTGTCATTACGCAGTAAATCACGTATTTGAATTACGTCATGTTGGCAAGAGTTTAACTTAACAGTTAAGCCGTTCATAGGACCCAGAAATATATATATAGGGGTCAGGTGATGAAAAAAATTTTTTGTACGCATTTTTTCAGGGCCGGAATTATGATAATATCAGTCGGATACTATAATAGGAAATAAAATTCTGACCGGCATTATCAGAAATTATCTAAAAAAGGAAAGATTTTCATGATTTTTTTAGTTCAAAATACGCAAACTCAAACCTGACCCTTTTATATATATTTCTGGGTCCTCCGTTCATAATGGAACGTAAAATAAAACACCAAATCCAAATAATAAAATAAATTAATTATTATGCACAAGATCATATCCTTGACCACTGGATGAATTTTTGATGCTGAATAACAAATAGCTTTTGTTAATTTTTAAGTAAGGAATCGTAATATAAAAAAAAAAATTGTTGAAATTTATGTAATAAGGGCGCCACAGGAGAGCTCTTTTATTCCAATGATTAAAAGAAGCAATAAGCAAACAGCAATATTTTTTTTTTTTTTAAAAAAAAATAGCGTTAATAGCATATTTTGCATACTTCGATGTTCAAATCTTTTATTAACGAATTTTTTGAATTAACCATAGCGCACCTTTGATGTACCTATTATAGAGCCTTTAAAAACTATTTACTATTGTGTATTTTTTGCCTATTATATAACTTTACTTAGTAAGCCAAGACATTTTTTTGTATAGCGTACACTAGCTATATAATACAGTATATGCATTACAATCCATTAAAAAATTGAATATAAAAATAAAAGTACTGTATATTTAATTTAATGACTCAAAAAGGATTAATTTTTTGATTCAAAATATTCCATGTCAACATAGTATTTTCTAAACAGAGTTTCGAATTTCGCTTCCAGTTAGTTCACTATCCTTATCATCATCGCCTTTTTCTACATCATTACCAACTTTATCCGACGTATTATCCAAATCCCTATATTGAAAGCAATACTCAGTCACAAACCCGAATGGTTCATCATCCCACTGCCAAAGAGAAAGCGGTAAACGCCACAAATAGTAAGGAAACCACCGATGTTTCCGAAAAATGTAGTCAGATCAAGGGGTAGCTAATATGACGCCAGCCGGTGCAATGACAACTATATTATTTGTTTCTGTATTTATTTCGGAACTAAGACCACCAACGTGATTTATTCAGTAGCAACGGTGGACTTTACCTCCATTTAATTCTTTGTATCTGGTTTCTTCATATGTGAATATAGTTCGGTCAATTGCATTCCTATGTCACTATGTGCGGTTCCTTGAAAAAATGAGCGACTTTTATCAACGTCGTTGAAATCTCCAATAAAAACTAAAAATATATTGTTACTAAGATCGAAATTGTAGACCCCCGATCTTGTCTTTCGGCCTTGCGAACAATGTGTCATTAAACAGTATGCAATGTCTCAGTTGAGGTTTCTTTCCCATAATAATATTATCAAATAATTAGATAAATTAGCAAGAGACTGAGTTCTACCCACATTATCAGATCGTCATAGTAGTAGGCTCCTAAAATTTGTATAGGAGTAATGTTAACCGAGCAAAAAAGAATAAATGGTAAATATACATTATCATATATCGCCATAGATACCAGTGGGTCACCCGTTAACATTTTGTCGACATTATAATAACGACTACCACAAAGCCGGTAGATAGTAGGAGAAAAGCAGTTAACCTAAGAAATTTGGCGGCAGAGTACCAGTAACGTAATAGAAAAATCTACCAAATAAATTCTTGCGAGTAGTTTGACAGGTTCGTATGAGGCAGATAAAAATTATTTATTTTTGCAACAGTTTCAACGCAAATTTGTACTTCGTATCTACAAAATTAACAAGATAATTGAGTTAGAGCATCATTTTGAACTTTCGAATTTTAACTAAACCAACCTAACCTTAATCCTAACCTTAATCCTAATCCTGGACTGACCCTCCTAAACTAACCCTAGTCCTAATCCTAAACTTATGTTAATCTAACCCAATCCTAATCCTAACCTAACCCTAACAACTATGAATCTAATGCTTCTAATTCAACGTTTACCCTATTTCAATGTCATAAGTCTATTAATTCAATACTTCGTTATTTCTTTGGTGAAACAAAAGTTTGTTTTTTCTTTTTTGATTGTGATCGGCGTAAAAGGCAAAGGTTCATGTGTAACTGATCAAATTTAATTGAATTTTTTCACATGACGTGTGTGATGACTAGAAAAGAATTTATGATGCTTTAGAGTGCATTTTACCACGTTTATACAGTATTTTATTTGGAAAATTTATTAAAAATATTAATACTTTATTATATTTAAATTCACATTTTATTAATTAGGTTGGTAAGGGGTTTGCAGCCATTAATTCAAGAGTCAAGACGTTCATATCATCTGATTCTGGTTTAAAAGCGGATTTATCAATTGGTGCTATTTAATTAAAATTGCTGGTTGAAAATATTTCTGCAATACTAGATCAAAACCATTGTGGATGATAATAGTTGGAGAGGGTATGTGAGTAGAGGAGTTAGATCAACCATTTAGTATATTTTTTGAATATATTGTATTTGTATATTTTTTTAAAAAAAAAATAATAAATGAAAAATTAAAATAATATTATCAAATTAATAAATAATATTATTTATTATCTTTAAAAAATGTATCATTAAAAAAAAAATGTTTATGGTGAAATAAATTATGTTTATTATTATTATGTTGTTAAAAACTATTTAGATTCGTATCCATGTATCAGGTCAATTTTTATCTTTATTTTTTATTAGATTTTTTATAAGATTAATGTATGGTGTTAATTAATGAGATAATGTATATTTTTTTTTATAAAAGTACTTTCAATTTCTCATCTATCCTAAACATAAATTCAAAATAATGTTTTCAAAAATCTAAAAAAAAACTGATATCATCTAGAAACTTCCAAAATAGTATTAGTATTAAATGTTAGTTGTTAAAATGAAAAAATAAATAAATAAATAAAATCTCCACAACCCTGATTAATACTCACTCAAGAGTCAAAAGCCAATTCCTATAAAAAAAATCCAAAAAAAGATGAAATGTTTTTAAAGTAAAAAATCCTCTCCTTAAGTTATCATTAGGGATTAACTAAATTTCCAAGAGATTTACTTGAAAGATTGTTATTCAAGTTTCCTCTCCTCACATGAAATTAACGTTTAAGTACCTCTTTGAAATTGATGTTTCATATTATTGGGGCTTTTCAGATTTACTGTATCTGATGCGTGATGCGTCGTTCATTAAAAATAACCGCCACACCCGCCACACACAAATGATCTGCAATCTCATGACATATATCCAATCAAACTACGTGATTTTTTATTACGTCTCTATCATTAAAAATACAGTACATAAATTTTATTATCAATTGTTATAATAAATTTTAATAAAAAAAATTTTTTTCTTCTAAAATATAATTTTTTAAACAACTTAAAAGGCTCATTTTATTATTTTATAAAAGGTATAATAATGGGTTTTTGGTAAAAAATATTAAAAATAAACAAACTTATCATATCGGCTGATTGGAAAAATCAAGCCAATTAATATTTAAGCTCAGTTGATGGGTTCATTATATATAAACTGATGGGTTATTTATTGTCATTTAGCATATAAAATTATGGGAGGCTTTTCTGATCAGCCGATATGTTGTGAGAAACGAACGGAAATGTTGTGGCTTAATAAACTTATCTAATTTCTAAAAATCCAATAAATCCAAAGTTTTTTCTTTTATTTTCAAATTTATAATGAAAACACAATTTATTTTGACATTAAAAAAATACTGTGTAAGGAAAGTGTTCATTTATTAAAATTAAGAGAATTTTATTTGATGATAAATCTGAATAAATTAAAATTAGTATCAATTATATTTTAAAAATTTTCTTTCGTATTGCAGATCTGAAATCAGAATTTTATTAAAAAAAATCAATATACTGAATCTAAAAATTCTAATCATCATTATAATGAAGGTTTTTTTTTTGATAAAAATAATATATATATTTATGAAAAAAAAAAATCGCCCAAAACAATTTTTTTGCTGATATCTAGTCGTATAAAGTAATTTACAATTACACAATTTACGATAAATTTTTTATGACGATAATATGATTAACATGATAATAATTTGATAGTCATTAAGATTTTTTTTTTTTTTTTTTTGAAAAAGAAAATGACAATAAATATGCTTACTAAAAAAAATTCTATGAAAAAAAATATTTACTACTTTAAAAGGCTAATGCAGTAATTGACATTGGATATTTAATAAAAAATTTTATTACGATGGAAAGCTGGGTTGCTGATCCTAAAGTATAAACTATAAAGTATAAGCATAAGAATAACATAAAATTATGAATATGCTTATGCATACACATCATCACGTGCCGGACAAATAATAAAAGATAACGGAAAGGACTAAACCATATTTAGGCGTCGATAACAATCCATCAATAGTATTATCGCATTTCCACATGAATTTGATAAAGACTATACTACTATTATTATTATATTTTAAATAAGAAAAAACAAAGTAATTACATTATAAATGGCTATTATTGTTGTGCTTACACAATTTGAAATAACATTCAAAGTTAATGATTTTTTACAAATATTATAATAATATTTTGAATATAATGAATATAAAACATGTCTAAGTTGTTAACAATTTTATATTAATGTACTAGGTTTCAAATAGTTCATCAATAGTAATTTAGGTCAAATTTATAATGCCAGCTGGAATTAAAAAAAAAATCCTAAATCTAAACCATTAATTCAATCTTTATATGTTTACGTAATTTTTAAAATTATCTATTAATGTATTCATCAATTTCTTATACTGTATATCAACATCATTTATTAATATCTATAATTTATTGAAATCATTTTCTATTGCTATTTCAATTTCATTAAATTATATCAGATATGATGTTCTATTGAAATTTTATTTATTTTTTGATATTTAATCATGATTTTACATTTTTTTTTATTTTTTTTAAAAAAAAAACCAAAACAAAAAGGCTTTTTTTTATCCAGATAATAATAGACCTGGTAATTTTATTCGGATAAAGAACGCTCTATCAGGATATCTGAAAAAAAAAAAATTATCTGAACATATTTTGATTAGAGATCACTCGCAGTTGGTAATTTAATTATTAGCATAAGAAATTTTGAGATGTTATTTGATTGGTTGAAAATAGAATAGAAAAAAAAAATCGAAACTAAAATAGGTAAAATCGATTTTTAACAAGTTTAAGCCGATCTTAACGCAAAACGACAAGACAAAAGCATCAAATGCCGATCATTTTTTGTTTAACTAATTTTAAACCAGGAAGTAGTTCATCTATAGAAACATTCTTGATAATCGTTTTCAATCTAACTTCTAATATATGAAGTATTTCAAATAAATCGTCATCAAAACTTTTTCCGGAAGATCATTGTCTTTAATAGTCTTATTTATTAGCAATGTATCAGATTTATTTCTGTATAAGTAGATATGAAAACCGATATATAACTTTTTTTAGAATAAAATCTTGTCACAAAAAAAACGCATAAAGAAAAGATTTAAAAGAAATAATCTTTAATGGTATCAAATTCTAATCTATTATTTTAAAAAAAAAATAATTCAAAAAAAAAAGTCGAAAAAAAAGATAACGATATAAAATGTCATTTCAATCTTACGGTCAAAACGAAACACTTATTTCGTCCATTCGTAATATCATAAAGGTAGATTTTCATTTATGCTTTAAAAGTGCATTTTTTTTTAATGGTTTCATTAAATTAATATTTTACCAGGATTATCCTTTCGAAAGTATATTTAAAGAATTTCTTCAAAATGGTAGGGAGTTAAAATTCAATTTATTTCACTTTCGTTAAAATTTTAATTGAAATATCCTTTTTTTTTAAAAAAAAAAATAGCTGATGATGCTGGAGCTACTCGATATCATGTTATAGTTGACGCTCGTTCACACCCTACAGACTCTCTATTTTATGATGAAATGAAGGCTTGGCAAGGCCCAGCCATTTTGATATTTAATAATGCGAAATTTAAAGAAACTGATTTTGAATCGCTTATGCAGATACGCGTTGGGGGAAAACAAGGTGATGATACAAAAATCGGGAAACATGGAATAGGCTTTAATTCGTGTTATCATTTTACTGATGTTCCAAGTTTTATAAGTGGTGATTCTTTTGCGTTTTTGGATCCTCAAGAGAAATATTTGTCCCAACGTGGTATTAGGGGTCTTATTCCCAATAATGGCATTGATGGGTTCTCTAATAAGGACCAATTAGTTCCCTTTGAAGGCATTGAAGGAATAGATTTTCGATCTACTTTTGAAGGGACTCTCTTTCGATTACCACTCAGGAAAGAATCAAGTGATATCTCTGACAGCATTTTTACTACCGACAAGGTTCTCGAATTACTCACCAATATTAAATCAATTGCATCCTCTCAATTTATATTCCTTCGAAATATTGAAATAATTGAAACGTCTTTCATAAATGAAGATACAGCTCCATTCCAAATAACTTCTCTTTGGAGAGCGATTATAACAGATTTGAATGAAGATACAAAAAATAAAAGAAAGTATGTTAACAATGGTGTAATTAATACTTTTCAGATAAAGATCGAATTAGCTGATAATTCAGAAAATAAACAGGAAGAGCATTGGATTATTACTAATGGTGCTCAACAAAATCCTGAGGATTCAAAACTAAAAGAATATGCGAGAAAATATCGTTTACGCGTATTAGGGGGTATCGCTACAATACTTAAAAGCTCAGAGGATAACTGCTTTAAGGGTAGAATGTATTCTTTTTTCTCATTACCTGATGCAATATATTTGCCAGTTCATCTTAACGGTACTTGGGCTCAGGGCTCAGATCGTGGAAAATTACTAATCGAAAAAGATGATCTGCCGGATTTAGATCATCAGAAACTTGGTTGGAATAGGTATATTTTGCTTGATTTCTTACCGGAACTTTATTGCAAACTACTCGAAGAAATTATCAAATTACATAAAAATAAAGAAATAGATCTAAAAGATCATCCCATCTCAAAGTACTGGCCGTTTCCGTCCGCCGCTGGAAATTATCCAAGATACGTAGTCGAATATGGATTTAGAGTACTCCAACTTATATTAAAAAATGATGATATTTTCCAGTTGATTAATGAAGGCTTACCTGACGAGAATGACCGCGCAGACGTTCTCTTCAAGTTCTTACCACGTGGACAGACTTTAGGATTTCAAGGCTTATTACGAAATAATTTGGATGGATTAGGTAGCTACTTAGAGTTTTAAGTGTACAAATATTATCATCTTTGCAACTAAACAAATGGTTGAATTGCTTATTCTTTTATTTTTTTTTTAAATTTGCGTAGACATAACATCTAATCCGGATCTAAAATTACTCCTCCGCTCATTGCCTATTTGGCCGACACTCTCAGATTCGATACTACCAGCAGATTTGAAACCAATTTCATGCGGGTACATCTTGCCAAGTAATTTTCAACATTATCGAACAAAAAAGGATTCTAAAATTTATTTGAATGCTTCTGGGGATAATGTTCGAAATTGTCTTATCAAACTTGGTGTCCAAAAACGAGACGTTTATTCGTATACTTTCGAAGACGTTGAATTCCCTAGTGAATATGATTATCAATATGTTCGTTTTCTAAACGACATACTTCATTATAGTAATGTTGTTAGAGATTTAAAAGATAAGCCTTGTTTTCCCACATATAATAAGAAATTAAAGAAAATTGATCAACTGTATGATATTCGAAATAGTGTTTACAAGGTCATTTTTGGTGAAAACATGGGCATGTATCTTCATAATGATATAAAATATTCAGATGCATTGTCAAATATTGGATTTAAAAATAAGGTTAATCAAAAAACATTCATTGGTTGCGCTAAATATATCGAAACGTTGGAAAAAAAGGTGAATCCTCCATCCGACATACGTTATCGAGGTTTTGCCTTAATCGACTATTTCTATAAGAATATTGACACTCTTAAATTTGAAGAAGGAATGGAAAGATTTAGATTTGTTCCAATTTCTAAAGATCTGGGTAAACCTTATAATTTGAATTATGTTCGTACTAATACTTTAGATTGTTTCGATCACATAGTTCTTTCCAAATATAAAGAAGTTGCGTGGAGTCAAATGTCTTTGATTGCAGAAGATGTTGTACCGCCTAAACACGTACTTCAAAAGTATCCATCACTTGGTAAACCGGAAGCAACTACTGTAATCGAACATCTTCGTTTCTTGTATACACACATACGGGTTGATGATGAATGGAAAAGCGATTGGGCTGGCGTTTTTAAAAACAACGTCTATGAAGTTTATAAATGGCTCGAAGGTGAATGCAAGACAAATGATATTGACTTGTCAGAACAAATTTATGAACATGAAAGATTATTCCTTAATTTCAATAAAGATCAAGACCCATTTGATGACGACAACTGGGTCTCTGTAAAAGATTTGATTTTGAATAGTGAAAAGGATGAGGATAGATATATTTGTTTGAGTCTTCAAAAATATCCAAACATGCTCAAAAGTGCAGGTGTCAAGGAAGTAAAACGACCAGATTATAAAATAAACGTCCGTCTACACAATCAGTCCATTATTATTGGAAAAGCCGTATTTGATCTTTTATTTGATCATGAATCCTCCTTAAATGACATCATTTTTATTGTAAATGAAGAAGAAATTAAAGCAAGTCGATATATGCTTGTGGCAAGCTCTGGATTTTTTCGACAAGAATTTTATTCGGCAGATCCGGGTCCGATTGAGATCACTATTAATGACATTCGACCTAACTCGATGCGAATCTTATTACGATACCTGTATGGTCAGGACATCGATGTCGCAATTAAAAGTTTAGGTATTGATGATGATAATTCAAAATTTGCACTTTATAAAGATCTAACTAAATTAGCAAATAGTTATGAGTTAGTCCATTTAAAAGAAGTGATGGAATTGAGGCTCTCGCGAACGATTACCAGGTCGAATGTGGAAAATATGAAACAATTTGCTGAAAATTCGGGAGCCAACCAGCTCAAAGAATTCTGTGATCTTTATATCATCGCTAATAATAATTTGTAAAGAAGAAGTAATAATATTATAGGGAATTATAAACGAATTTATACGATATTTATTACGATCATTTTATATATTATTATAGTTTGCTTTTTTATTTTATACAAAAATAAAAGAGAAATTTAGTTTGTCATTTGTCAAAGAATTTACTACTATATGTAAATTATCTTCTTTTAGAATGATTAATATTTTAACTCAACTATATAGTCAACTTTACCTTATAGCGAATTTTGATATTTAACATATAAATAAAAAAAATTTTGTTATAGTGATGTTAATCAAGCGCTGTTACACCAGTTTAACGAACGAAAGTGTGATCATATAAAATGAACTTTTTATAATTAACTTTTATTTTTTTTTCAGTAAAGAAAAGATTTAAGTTTCTAATAAAATTTTTATAAATTTTGAAACAAGTTTAAATTAGAAAAATATTTTATAATTTATTTAAGGGCGGTTCGGTCGGTTCACGTTGTTTTTACTATATACCGAAAAAATTGTATAACGAAATATTCTATACCAAATCCTTCGTTGATACTTGATAGCATTACCAAATTTTCTGAAAAATGAACGAAGGCATAATAAGTCCAGACGCCAAATTCATGTAAGGTGAGTTGACTGTACATATTTAACAACATTACTATATATAAATTTATGAGAAAACAAATTAATAAAATTATTGAAAATTACGCAATATTTAGATTTGAGTTTTATGACATAAGAAAAATCGATTTAGGACATTTTATTAAAATAAAACGATTCTTGTGGTTTAAAAATTTATAAATTCAATTATTTTTCATAATTTTCTTTTTTTGTATATAGAATTTTATTTAAATAGCGATAAAATCTTCGTCAAAAATCAACATATATAATAGAAAATCCTAAAAGCACTAAAAATAATCTATTATTATAATAAAATAAAAATAAAAATAAAAAAACCACTTTGAAAAATTAAAGAGTATTAATATCAAATTCAAATTCTCTGGAATTATGTTCTACATTAATAATAATTAGGTCAAAATATAATAATACAATATAAATATTTATAAAAAAAAACTTACTATTATTATGATTATTAATATCTAATTCAATTTCTTTTGACATATAATCTTTACAATAAAGTTTATTTGATATCATACCATTATCGTCATTAATCTCATCGAATTTTCTTTTAACTTTAAAAGAATAATGGTTATTAATATAATGAATGATATCTCAAACAATAACAAATATATAATTGACTAATTACCAGTAGACGGTGTCTGATAATAATAAAATGGGTCTAATTATTCAAGTAAAAAAAAAAAAAGTTAAACATTGATATAAAAATGTAATGTAATTCTTAATATAATAAATGTTTACCAGTTTCTAAATTAAAAGATTGACTTATTAAACTCGTTAAAGACATTGCAGGTTAAATCATATCACTTAAAGGTCTACTTTTATAAACGGCACCTGGATTATATATTGTTAAGGGTGTATAAATAATTTAAATTGTGTAACATTGAAAAGTGTGATATTCTTGATTCCGATATCATAATTAAGGAAATTTGATTGAAAAACTATTCGATCCATGTGCATTCCAATCAACCAATCCAATTTCAGTTAATGCTTTTTTTGATTTCGAACCGAAAAAAATTTTTCTCCCTTTTCTTCTTTCAGTTTTTTTCAAACCGAAAAATTTATTTTTTCTCATTCTTTTCCCATTTACATTTAATTTTTTTTCCCAAACTGAAAATTTTTTAATAAATAATCCTATTGTTTCGGTCTTTTAAGACCAATTTTTTTTTTATATTATTTTTTTTCGATCTTTTTTTTAGACCGTATTGTTATTTTTATTTTTTTAAACCGATTTCTTTCTTCATCCTTTTCTTTCCCCAATTTTTTTTTTGATTTTTTTTCTTTTTCTTTCAACTTTTTTATTATTATTAAATAAAGAAATAAAATATTATATTAAATATATTTACAAAATTATTATATTTTTTTTAAAAAATCAATCTAAAGCAGTTCAATTTGCGATCGAAAATAAAAAAATTTTTATTGGATAATTTTTTTTACAACAAAATCCGACCGAAAAATGCAACCGACTGGAAATGAACAGGGCTATTTTAGATTCAATTTTAAAAAAACTGGACAGAACTCAAAAACTCCTAATTATACAGTAAATTCCAACCCAATTTATACCGGGTTTTATGAGTTTCAATTTTCTTGTTACTTTTTTTGACAGTAGAATAAGTTTCGGAAAAAGACTGATATACTTGTTATGCTTCTATACTTACTTACAGCTTATTTGACTTAGCGTCAGACTCGTAATAATGCTTACGCCTTAAACGTTTAATCTTTTATGTTTTTTACCGTTATAATTATAATAATTTGAAATCAAACTAAATTTTTATGATGTCTGTCTTTCTAAATATAAATAGCGAACATACAAATTTAAAATTTGAATGAAGAGTTTCACATACTACACTTGCAACGGAACCCAAAAGTCGTCTCAAGAATTGATGATTTTCTTAGTACTACCGGGAGATTTTACAGTACTGTAACCCTATTTATAATTTTTTTTAAATAATACTGGATGCTGCGGATTTTGGTAAGTAGTCATATGATTTTTCTGTCTCCCTTTTTTATTACTGATATCGGTCAGGGACCCGTGAACGATACCGAAATAACCTAGGTGATAAATCAGCAGGTACGCTAAAATAGAATAAAATAATTCATGTTGATGTGCTGCGGAAAATAGTGATGATCATCATGTGATAAGGATCTATATAATAAGGAACCAATAAGAAATTTAAACGTTGCATAAATACTTGTGCGACGAAACGAAGTTGTCGCCCAAACCCTTTTTTTCTTCTTTCCTTTTTGCTTAACGTAATGGCATTTTCAAAGATTTTACCAGAATTATTAGGTGAAATTTTACAATATTTTCGTCAAGATTATAGAATACTATATTCATGTATATTGGTTAATAGATTATGGTGTAATTCAGCAATTCCATTATTATGGGAAAATCCATTTTCATTTATGCGTCCTAAAAATCTTCACTTTATTGAAATTTATTTATATGATTTAAATGATGATGAGAAAACAAAATTAATTGAATATGGAATGGATAAAAATTTATTTCCTTCAAATACATTATTTAAATATTCTAGTTTTATTAAACATTTGGATATATATAAAATTAGTAAATCTATTGAAGATTGGGATAGAACTT
Source organism: Rhizophagus irregularis (assembly GCF_026210795.1). Classification (NCBI taxonomy): domain Eukaryota; kingdom Fungi; phylum Glomeromycota; class Glomeromycetes; order Glomerales; family Glomeraceae; genus Rhizophagus; species Rhizophagus irregularis. The sequence goes on along the minus strand of NC_089430.1, from coordinate 1,878,177 downwards.
TAGCAACTAAAAATTTTCGAAAGTCAAACTTTACAAAATTAATTTGTAGATCATTAATTCAACTATTCATTGAAAATGTAGCAAATTTACATAGTTTGCATGTTTTATATGGTAGTTTTGATGATATTTTTGAATTGATTTTACAAAATTCAAATTTTATTGGTAATATAAAAAATTTGCAATTGAGTCATTTGGAAATGTCTGTATCTATAATAAAATTTTTAACATTTTTAAGTTCTAATTGCAATTCAATTTCATCTCTATTATATCAATGTTATAATCACTACGAACATCAACAAATGATGGGAAACGGTTTATCACAAATTATTAAATCTCAAAAGAATCTTAGAAAAATATTATTTAGATCTCCTTTGTACCAATCATTATTATCATTGAAAAATTCTAATTGTTCAAATACATTAAACACAATCATATTTTATTATATTGAATTTAAAAATATAATTATTTTAAATGAAGTATTTAATCAATTAAATGTTTTAGAATCAATTCATATTATTCATTGTAGTTATCTAGATACCAAATTTGTTCAACAAATTATTAATATTAATAAACCATTTAAATTGAAATCTTTATTTTTGCGTGAAGTATCACAATTTGAACCATTGGATCTGCTATTACAACATTTTGGTTGTTATTTAGAAAATTTTGAAAGTCGTGTAGATAGTAAACCACAATTATTACAATTATTTAAATCAGTTACAAAATATTGTAGAAAAATTAAATCTTTATACTTACACCTATTGTGGGATTATCGGAATATTAACTTAGTATTCAATTTAATTGAAAATATTAAACAAAGTCTTAATTATCTTTCAATTGATCTCTGTTTTGTCACTGATATGAAAAATGATTTTCATTCAATTATATTACAAAATTTAGGACAAATTCTTCCTTTTAAATTAGAATATTTGAATTTGTGTCTTGCAATTAATGAAAATGATTTAGAAATATTCTTAAAAAATTCTCAAAATACTTTTATTAAAGAATTGTCAATTAAAAATGAAAGTCATGATCTTTATGTAACTATTTATCCTTGTATAAAGGAATATATTATGAAAAAGAAAAAAGTTAAATATTTGACTATTTCTGATAAATTCAATGTAAGTTGGTTTTCTTCGAAAGATATAGAGGAATTTAGATTATATGATATTCAAATTTTAAAATATAGTTATATGAGAAATTTTGATGTATTATATAAAGGAGATTTATCTATGCTTCTATGGTAATAATGTGAAATAATCTAAATTGTATAGTTACAATTAATACTTTGAATTGTAATAATGTATATTAGAGATATTTAAAGAATAACTTTTTATGACTTTAAAAATTTAAAAGATAAATTATGTATTTGAATTATGGTTGGTATTAGGAAATAAAAAAATTAGGTTAGCTCTCAATTGTTCAACTTGGAGGTTTTTAGTTAAGATGAACATTATTTATTTATGTTTTAAAAATTTTAAAAATAATAATTTAAAGTACAATAAAAATTTTTATTTATATTATTTAAAATATTAAAATTTGGTTTTTATATAGCCTAAGTCATGTTAAAATTGAACATACATATGATATTGCATTTGTTATTATCTGTATAATTCCATTATTTTAACAAATTCTTTATCAATTTGGTTAAAATTAAATATTAACTGAAAAATAATATAAAAAATCGTCAAATAGTCCTGACAATATTTTTAAATCCTTTATAATAAAAGTGTATATAGATAAGTATGATATAACCTTCATTGTATGTATGGTACAGTGCTGGTGATCGTACTTCAACCGTCAAACCACATTTTCAAATTTCAAATTTTAAGAGATGATTAAGTTTTACAAACTATTATCAATCTTTTTTTTTTATTGGCTCCAAGTTATGGTTAGACGCTTCAAGGTAGTTGCAAATGTTTTTTTGCTTATGTTCACTCTGTCTGGGCTTTTCGACTACTTAAAGATTCTATGTTACAAATACTTTACAAATTATGGTAAAAAAAGGTGACTAAATCGCTTCCTACGCCACAACGCGCAAGAACCATTAACGTAATTTTTAAGAGGGTAATTTCCATCAGTGTCTTTGTACTAATATTATATCATAAAAGTTCGAAGGACATTTTTCTTTTATTCTTTTTTTCTAATATTTTATTATATTTTTTAACAATTAAATGTATTAATTACTGCTAAATGATTTTAAATCCAGTTCTATAAAGTCAATATCTAAAATTTGACAATATTTAATAGTAACGTTCTTGTTTGATTTATTTTAACTCGAAGATAATATCGAGGAAATTTTCTTAAATAAAAATTTTGGACATTCGGGTCACTTGTATTGATTAGATACGACTTGAATGTGCCAGTTTATACCAACTAGTGAATAACTTTGATATATCAAATATTTCTTGATCTGTACAAATCGACCAATAAAGTTGCGCCACGAAGTTCGATACATAATGAGATTTATTTATTACGAAAGATTTTTTTTAAATAATCCCTATAAGAAATATGTATATGGAAAGGATACGTTTTGTATATATTTTATGTACAGTACGTTTCTATAGATTCCATATACAAATTCCGTATATTTAATAAACAATTTATTTTTGAACATTTTTTAAAAAAAACGGAAAAAATTAATCATACGGAATGTATACGGAATTTTTAAACTTAATATTTTTAGAAGATAATTTTACAAAAATCCCGTATCATAACATGAGATCATGTGATTGTTTATTGACTTGTTATGATACGTTTTTTGTTTTTTTATATAAACCCTTTTTGATCTGTTATTTTTTCTAAAATTTTCTTCTTTCTTCGTCACCCCCCTTTTTAAAAAAAAAATTTTTTTTTTCGTACCTCACTTTAAAAAAAATTTTTTTTCGTCACTCTCCTTTAAAAAAAAATTTTTTTTCGTCACTCCTTAAAAAAAATTTTTTTGATTTTATTCTTTTATTCCCACTCTTCTTTTTTTAATAAAAATTTTCTTCGTTCTATTTCTATTTCCTCTATAAAAAATTTTTTATTTTTCTAACTTTGACGTCCTCCCTTTAAAAAAAAATTTTTTTAACTTTTCTAACTTCATTACCCCTCTTTTTAAAAAAATATTTTTTTTTATTTATTCTTTATTCCTCTTTCTTTTTTATTTATATTTATCCCTTTTTTTATTTCATAGGCCAGCAGATTTTTTTTTGTGAGAAGATTCAGTTTTCTTTTTTCTTTTTTGTAGATCAGTTTGGGAGTCCTTTCCTTTTTGTAGGATGGTAAAAATATAAATATACATATTTTATCAAATAATATCATATAATATAAAAATTTGATTAAAAAAAATAATAATCACATAATTTGGTTATAACACATAAATAATTTTGCAGAAACTTTTAAAATCGGAATATTATTGGGGCTTTTCAGATTTATCTTATGCGACGTTCATTAAAAATAACCGCAACACAAAGTTACACACACAAATGATCTGCAATCACATGACATATATCCAGTCAAACTAAGTGATTTTTTATTACCACTTCTGCATAAATTACTTTTCGTCTCTCGTAAATTTTATTATCAATTGCTATAATAAATTTTAATAAAAAAAAATTTTTTCTTCTAAAATATAATTTTTTTAAACAACTAAATATACGACACACGTCTTAAAAGGCTCATTTTATTATTTTAGGATAAGTTAAAGAATAACTTTCCTAATGGTAACTTCACAGTGATTCTTTATATGTGTTTCTTTATTTTGTGATTTTTTTTGATTCAAAAAAAAGTTGTGATTTCAAACAGTTAAAAGGTATAATAATGGTTTTTGGTAAAAAAAATATTAAAAATAAGCAATTTTATTGTGAGAAACGAACGGAAATGTTGTTGGCTTTATAATAAACTTATCAAATTTCTAAAAACTCAATAAATCCAAAGTTTTTTCTTTTATTTTCAAATTTATAATGAAAACACAATTGATTTTGACATTAAAAAAATACTGTGTAAGGAAAGTGTTCATTTATTAAAATCAAGAGAATTTTATTTGATGATAAATCTGAATAAATTAAAATTAGTGTCAATTATATTTTTAGAATTTTCTTTCGCTCGTATTGCAGATCTGGAATCAGAATTTTATTAAAAAAAAATCAATATACTGAATCTAATATACTGAATCTGTTTTTTTATAAAATCAATATACATATTTTTGAAAGAAAAAAAAAACACCAAAACAATTTTTTTGCTGATATATAATCGTATAAAATAATTTACAATTTATAAATTCTACTGAATGATACACAATTTACGACAAATTTTTTATGACGATAATATGATTAACATGAATTTGTCGATTATTATTATTTTTCTTAAAATGTATCAAAGATTTTTTTTTTTGAAAAAGAAAATGCCAATAACGTGTATCGGATTTTTTTTCTTCTCGATATATTGACCTACTATCCATGGAAAGCTGGGTTTTGCTGACCCTAAAGAATAAAGCATAAGCATAAGCATAACATAAAGCATAACATAAGATTATGTATAGAGTAAACGGAAAACATTGCATATCATCACGTGCCGGACGAACAAACTGAATTCCTTGGTTAGTATGATCATCATGTAAAATATAAAATTTCTCCAAAAAAGTTAACATTTACACAAGATTTTTGGCATTATAATGAATGAATACAAAAATAGAAAGGAACATATAATTACATTAATAGATAATTTTAAAATTACGCTACTATAAACTTTGATTTGGGATTTTTAATTCCAGCTGGCATTATAAATTTGCTATCGATGAACAACTATTCGGAATCTAGTACAAAATTTAATTAAAAGTCCAAAGTTTTTAACAACTTAGATAACTTAGATATGTTCTTATATTCATAATATTCAAATAAAATTTGTAAAAAATCATTAATTTTGTAAGCACACAATAGTCTTTATCGTTTGATGGAATGAATGAAACATAAATTTAAAGAAAATATATATCTAACTTAATAAACTAATAAATTCTCAATGATATTTAATACATATGAAAATCATGTGAAAATGCAATAATAATATTTTCAACCATTAATAGACTTTATCAACCTTATCCTTTTGGGAGCTATGGTATTAATTTCTTTATTGGGAAAATTTTGAGATGTTGGTTGAAAAGAATCAATTTATAACGAAAAATAGAGATTCGAAAATAAAATAGTAATACAAGTTTTTTACATGTAAGCCGATCTTGACGCAAAACGGCAAAAGCATCAATCTTCCTAAAAATGCTGATCATTTTTGTTTTAGTTTTTAAATCAGTAGTTCATCTAGTTCATCTAGTTCATCTATAGAAACAATCTTGAAAATCGTTTTCAATCTCTTTACTAATGTTTCAGTTCTAACTTCTAATATATGAAGAATTTCAAATAAACCATCTTCAAAACTTTTTCCGGAAGATCATTGTCTTTAATAGTCTCATTAACAAGCTTATTTTAGCAATGTATCAGCATATATTTGATTTTTTTACTGTATAAAGTAGATATGAAAACGATATACAGCTTTTTTTAGAATAAAATTTTGTCACAAAAATCGTACAAAGAACAAATTTAAACATTAAATAAGTTTTTTAATGGTATCAAATGGTATCAAATTCCAAATTCCCAATCTATCAATTTTTTTTTTTTTTTTAATTTAAATCAACAAAAATAATTTAAAAAAAAAAGGCGAAAAAAAAAGATAAACGATACATCATGTCATTTCAATCTTACGGTCAAAATGAGACACTTATTTCGTCCATACGTAATATCATAAAAGTAGGTTTTCATCTATGATTTAAAATATATATTATAATTCTTTTTAATAACATTATTAAACCCCATATTTTACCAGGATTATCCTTTCGAGAGTATATTTAAAGAATTTCTTCAAAATGGTAAGGAGTTAAAAAAAATTAATTTTATTTCGCTTTTGTAACTTTTGTAAAAAAAAATATGTTACTTATTTTACCTAAAAAAAAAAAAATAGCCGATGACGCTGGAGCTACTCGATATCACGTGATAGTTGACGCCCGTTCACATCCTACAGATTCTCTATTTTATAATGAAATGAAGGCTTGGCAAGGCCCAGCCATTTTGATATTTAATAATGCGAAATTTAAAGAAACTGATTTTGAATCACTTATGCAAATACGCGTTGGAGGAAAGCAAGGCGATGATACAAAAATTGGGAAGCATGGATTGGGCTTTAATTCGTGCTATCATTTTACTGATGTTCCAAGTTTTATAAGTGGTGATTCTTTTGCGTTTTTGGATCCTCAAGAGAAATATTTATCCCAACGTGGTATTAGAGGTCATATTCCCAATAATGGCATTGGTGGTTTCTCTAAAAAGGATCAATTGATCCCTTTTGAAGGTATTGAAGGGATGGATTTTCGATCTACTTTTGAAGGGACTCTCTTTCGATTACCACTTAGGAAAGAACCAAGTGATATAACTGACAGCATTTTTACTACTAAGAAAGTCCGCAAGTTACTCACCGATATTAAATCAATTGTTTCCTCTCAATTTTTATTCCTTCGAAACATTGAGACAATTGAAACTTCCTTTATAAATGAAACTACATCTCCATTTCAAATAACTTCTCTTTGGAAAGCGGTTATAACCGATTTGGATGAAGATATTCGAAATCGAAGAAAGTATATTAACAATGGTATAATTAAAACTTTTCAGTTAAAAATCGAATTAACTGACAATTCAGGCAATAAACAAGAAGAACATTGGATTATTACTAATGGTGCTCAACAAAATCCTGAGGATTCAAAACTACAAGAATATGCGAGAAAATATCGTTTACGCGTATTAGGAGGCATCGCTACAATACTTAAAAGCTCAGAGAATATTCAGGATAACTTTAAGGGTAGAATGTATTCTTTTTTCTCACTGCCGGATGCAATAAATTTGCCAGTTCATCTTAACGGAACTTGGGCCCAAGGTTCAGATCGTGGAAAATTACTAATAGATAAAGATGATCTACCGGATATAGATCATCAGAAACTTGGTTGGAATAGGTATATTTTGCTCGATTTCTTACCGGAACTTTATTGCAAACTACTCGAAGAAATTATCAAATTACATAAAAATAAAGAAATAGATCTAAAAGATCATCCCATCTCAAAATACTGGCCCTTTCCGTCCGTCACTGGAAATTATCCAAAATGCATAGTCGAATATGGATTTAAAGTACTTCAACTTGTATTAAAAAATGATGATATCTTCCAGTTGATTAATGAAGGCTTACCTGACAAGAATGACCGCGTAGACGTTCTCTTCAAGTTCTTACCACGTGAACAGACTTTAGGATTTCGAGACTTATTACGAAATAATTTGGATGAATTAGGTAGCTACATAGAATTTTAAGTATACAAATATTATCATCCTTGCGACTAAACAAATGGTTGAATTGCTTATTCTTTTATTTTATTTTATTTTTTTTTTTACTTTGTGCAGACATAAAATCTAACCCGGATCTAAAATTACTCATCCGCTCATTGCCTATTTGGCCAACACTCTCGGATCCGATACAACCAGATTCGAAACCAGCTTTGAAACCAATTTCATGCGGGTATATTTTGCCAAATAAATTTCAACATTATCGAACAAAAAAGGATTCCAAAATTTATTTGTATGCAGCAGATGATGTTCGAAAATGTCTTATCAAACTTGATGTCCAAGAACGAGACGTTTATTCGTATACTTTCGAAGACGTTGAATTCCCTAATGAATATGATTATCATTATGTTAATTTTCTTAACAGCATACTCGATTATGGTAAAGTTGTTAAAGATTTGAAGGATAAGCCCTGTTTCCCCACATATAATAAGAAATTAAAGAAAGTTGATCAACTATATGATATTAATAATAGTGTTTTTAAGACCATTTTTAGTGGAAACATGGGCATGTTTCTTCATAATGATCTAAAATATTTAAATGAATTGTCAAGTATTGGATTTAAATATAAGGTTAATCAAGAAACATTCATTATTTGCGCTAAGTATATTGAGAAGTTGGGGAAAAAAGTGAACCCTCCATCTGACACACGTTATCGAGGTTTTGCTTTAATCGATTATTTCTATAAAAATATTGACACTCTTAAATTTGAAGAAGGAATGGAAAGATTTCAATTTATCCCAATTTCCAAAGATCTGGGTAAACCTTATAATTTGAATCATGTTCGTACTAATACTTTGGATTGTTTCGATCACATAGTACTTTCCAAGTATAAGGAAGTTGCGTGGAGTCAAATGTCTTTGATTGCAGAAGATGTTGTACCGCCTAAACACGTGCTTCAAAAATATCCAACACTTGGTAAACCGGAAGTAACTATTGTAATCGAACATCTTCGTTACTTATATATGAATTTACGGGTTGATGATGAATGGAAGACAAATTGGGCTGGAGTTTTTAAAAACAACGTCTATGAAGTTTATAAATGGCTCGAAGATGAATGTAAGGAAAATGATATTGACTTAACAGAACATATTCATGAACGTGAAAGATTATTCCTTAATTTCAACAAAAATCAAGACCCATTTGATGACGATAACTGGGTCTCTATAAAAGATTTGATTTTGAATAGTCAAATAGATGAGGATAGATATATTTGTTTGGCCCTTCAAAAATATCCCACCATGCTCAAAAGTGCAGGTGTCAAGGAAGTAAAACGACCAGATTATAAAATAAACGTTTGTCTACACAATCAGTCCATTATTATTGGAAAAGCCGTATTTGATCTTTTGTTTGATCAGGAAACCTCCTTAAATGATATCATTTTTATTGTGGATGAAGAAGAAATTAAAGCAAATCGATATATGCTTGCGGCAAGCTCTGAATTTTTTCAAAAAGAATTTTCTTCGGCAAATCCAGGTCTGATTAAGAATACTGTGAATGACATTAAACCTAACTCGATGAGAATCTTATTACGATACTTGTATGGCCAGGACATCGATGTGGCAATTAAAAGTTTAAAGATTGATTCCGATACTTCAAAATTTGTACTTTATGAAGATCTACTTAAATTAGCAAATAGTTATGAGTTGGCCCATTTAAAAGAGATGATGGAATTGAGGCTCTCGCGAAAGATTACCAGGTCGAATGTGGAAAATATGAAAAAATTTGCTGTAACTTCGGGAGCTAACCAGCTCAAAGAATTTTGTGATCTTTATATCATCACTAATCACAATTTGTAAAAAAGAAGAAATAATATTATAGGGAATATAAACAAATTTATACGATAGTGATATTGTTATTTCGATCATTTTATATATTATAGTTTTATGTTTTTATTTTATACATAAATAAAAGAGAAATTGGTTTGTCAAAGAATTTACTACTATATGTAAATAATCTTCTTTAGAATGATTAATATTTTAACTCAACTATATAGTCAACTCTTTGCCTTATGACGAATTTTGATATTTAACATAAAAATTTTTATTGATCAAGCGCTGTTACACTTGATTTAACGAAATAAAGTGTATAAACATATAAAATGACTTTTTATAATGAATTTTTTATTACAATGAATTTTTTTTTTGCAGTAAAACAAAGATTTAAGTTTCTAATAAAATTTTATAAATTTGAAACAAGTTTAAATTAGAAAGATATTTTATAATTTATTTAAGGACGGTTCACGTTGTTTTTACTTATACCGAAAAAAATTGTATACCGAAATATTCTATACTATACCAAATCCTTCATTTATAGCATTAACAAAATTAGAGGTTGGAACCGACCAAAAAAACCTTAATCGATTAATAATCGATTAACCAAGGGCCCTAATCGATTAATAATCGATTAATATTAAAATATTAAAAAATTTTTTTTTTTTGACCGCAGATTGCACCAAATTGGTTTTGATCATACATTTAGTTATAGGAAAGTCTTATTTATTATTATTATCATTAAAAAATTAATACAAATTCTTCCAAGTTCGGAGAACACGAGACCAAAAATTCACAGCTCTGGGACGCATTAGATAATTTGACCAGAATTATGGGTTGATAATTTAATCGATTAACCGATTTTTGAGATACCTTAATCGATTAACCGTCTTAGTCGATTAATTAATCGATTAACCTTAATCGATTCCAAACTCTAAACAAAATTTTCTGATAAATGAACGAAGGCATGAATAAGTCCAGACGCCAAATTCATATAAGGTGAGTTTACTGTACATATTTAAACAACATTACTATATATATAAATTTATGAGAAAACAAATTAAATAAAAATTATTGAAAATTACTCAATATTTAAATTTGAGTTTTATGACATAAGAAAAAATTTTTTTAGGATATTTTATTAAAATAAAACGAATCCTAGTGGTTTAAAAATTTAGAAAATCAATTATTTTTCATAATTTTCTCTTTGTATACTAATTAAATAGCGATTGAAATCTTCCGTCAAAGTCAACATATATAATAGAAAATCCTAAAAACACTAAATAATCTATTATTTCCTAAAAGCACTAAAAATAATCTATTATTATAATAAAATAAAAATAAAATAAAAAAACCACTTTGAAAAATTAAAGAGTATTAATATCAAATTCAAATTCTCTGGAATTATGTTCTACATTAATAAATTTAAAAAAATAATTAGGTCAAAATATAATGAAGTAATTATAAATATTTATAAAAAAAAACTTACTATTATTATGATTATTAATATCTAATTCAATTTATAATCTTTACAATAAAGTTTATTTGATATCATACCATTATCGTCATTAATCTCATCGAATTTTCTTTTAACTTTAAAAGAATAATGGTTATTAATATAATGAATGATATCTCAAGCAATAACAAATATATAATTGACTAATTACCAGTAGACGGTGTCTGATAATAATAAAATGGGTCTAATTATTCAAGTAAAAAAAAAGTTAAACATTGATATAAAAATGTAATGTAATTCTTAATATAATAAATGTTTACCAGTTTCTAAATTAAAAGATTGACTTCTTAAACTCGTTAAAGACATTGCAGATTAAATCATATCACTTAAAGGTCTACTTTTATAAACGGCACCTGGATTATATATTGTTAAGGGTGTATAAATAATTTAAATTGTGTAACAGGACCCCGAAATATATATGTAGAGGTCAGGTCCAGAAGTGGTCCAAAATACGCATTCTTTCAGGGCCGGAATTACAATAATTTCAGCCATTATCTAAATTAGGAAATATTATTTTGGCTGGGATTATCCATAAAAGGAATGATCTACATGATTTTTTTGACTCATTATACGCAAACTCTGACCTGACCCTTTTATGTATATTTCGGGGTCCTTGTGTAACATTGAAAAGTGTGATATTTCTTGCGTCCGATCTATTATCATATCATAATTAAGGAAATTTGATTGAAAAACTATTCGATCCATGTGCATTCCAATCAACCAATCCAATTTCAGTTAATGCTTTTTTTGATTTCGAACCAAAAAAATTTTTCTCCCTTTTCTTCTTTCAGTTTTTTTCAAACCGAAAAATTTATTTTTTCTCATTCTTTTCCCATTTACATTTAATTTTTTTTTCCCAAACTGAAAATTTTTTAATAAATAATCCTATTGTTTCGGTCTTTTAAGACCAATTTTTTTTTTATATTATTTTTTTTCGATCTTTTTTTTTAGACCGTATTGTTATTTTTATTTTTTTAAACCGATTTCTTTCTTCATCCTTTTCTATTATTATTAAATAAAGAAATAAAATATTATATTAAATATATTTACAAAATTATTATATTTTTTTAAAAAAATCAATATAACATGTAGGAAAATTGACCGACGTTGATATAAAGATGATTAAGATTTTTTCAATTAAATTGAACACTGGATAAATAGATTTCAAATAAAATCAAAAAAAATTGATATTTTTACAATATTTTATAATTAATTAATTAAAGAAATTGTTGATTTAATAATAGATTATTATAACCAAATCCATATCCGAAATTCTTTAAATAATCACTAGATTTTTGAATAAAATTTTTTTTCAAATGGTTTAGTTAAATTAATAATTTATCGAGTAAAATGAGTATCAAAAGAATAATAATTGCAGTTTCTAATACATTTGATTGTTCAATATTTTTCTCAAGTTGGTTATAAGTTTAAGATTGACGTAATATAAAATAATAATTAATTAATTAATAAAAATCTTTGTAGTATTTTCATAAAGTTTTTTCGAAAATACTTCTAATAAATTAATCAATTTTTATTGATAATTATTTTTTCACAATTCCTTAATTTCATTCTACATTCTCATCAAATCATTAATATAAATAGCTACATTATTGTAAAAATAATTTATATCATTACCATATTAAATTCCTAATTATAAACAAAACTACTGTAATCATCTTTAATTTACTTAGTATTACATTATAATACTAAATTTGTCTATTTAAACAAAATCATTGGTCTCGGTGCGAAGCAACGGTTGACTGCTAGTTTCATATAATTTTTTAGTTTATCTTAAAAAAAAAATAATAATTTTTTTTATTTGAAAATTTAGAAAACTAATTAAATTAAACAATGAAGAAAGAAATTCTAGAAGTAATTTAAGAATGTTTTGATTGTTTTTTTTATAACATAACACAAGAGGGTAATTTAAGAATGTTTTTGGTTTTTTTTATAACGTAACACAAGAGGTGATTTAAGAATGTTTTTGGTTTTTTTATAACGTAACACAAGAGGTGATTTAAGAATGTTTTTGGTTTTTTTATAACGTAACACAAGAGGTGATTTAAGAATGTTTTTGGTTTTTTTTATAACGTAACACAAGAGGATGAAACACAAGAAGGACGGTTTCTACGATCAATGAAATTATGTACAATATTTTGTATTACTGTTTCACAAATTTATCTGACAAATTGGATATTTAATAAGTTGCAACGTCCGCTCCGCTCTCCTAATCTTTTTGCAACAGTTTAATTTAAAATATCAAATATGGCGACCGGTAATTATAAAATTACGATATAAAAAATGTTCTTTATTTCTGACAAATGTTTTAACTTGTTTGAATTATAGTCGGTATTGATTTAGGAAATGCATACTCTCGCGTCGGTGTTTGGATAAATGACGATGTCGAAATAATTGTCAACAAATGGGGTAATCGCACAACACCGTCATATGTCGCATTTACTGATACAGGAATTCTTATTGGCGAACCGGCAAAAAATCAAATTTATAGAAATCCATATAATACTGTTTTTGACATTTATCGTCTAATCGGTCGTAATTATAATGACTCTAACATTCAACTTAATTTGAAGGTATGCTATTTGAGTATTATAATTTTTTAAAAAAGAATTGATTTCACTGAAAACTGCTCGAAATATTTATATAGCATTGGCCGTTTAGAGTCATTGAAAAAAATGAAAAACCATATGTTTGTATCAAATATAAGGGCGAAGAAAAAGATTTTGCACCCGAAGAAATATTGTCCATGATATTGGTAGAAATGAAAGAAACTGCAGAAACTTTTCTTAGTACACAAGTTAAAAATATTGTAATTACAGTACCATCTTGCTTTAATCATTCTCAACGTCAAGCTGTAAAAGTTGCTGGATTGATTGCCGGTTTGAATGTAATTCGTATCGTTGTTGGATCAACTGCAGCGTCTATTGCTTACGGGTTAAACAAGATTACTACTAGAGAAAAATGTATTGTTCTTATCATTGATTTGGGTGGTGGTACTTGTAATGTCTCTCTATTAGGTATTAGAAATGAAATTTATGAAGTAATGGCTGTTTCTGGGAACAATCATCTTGGTGGAAAAGATTTTGACAATCGTCTTGTAAATCATTTTGTACAAGAATTCAAAAGTAAATTTAAGAAAGATCTTTCTTCTAATGAACGTGCTCTCTGTCGTCTAAGGGAGCATTGTGAACGTGCAAAGTGTATACTTTCAACATCAACACATGCTTTCATCGAAATTGCTTATCTTTTTGAAGATATCGACTTTTATACCTCTTTGACACGTACCAAATTCGAAGAATTAAATCAAGATTTGTTCCAACCGATAATGAAACTTATTGAGAAAGTGTTTCAAGATAGTGAAATCGATAAAAATCATGTTGGCGAAGTTGTTTTGGTTGGCGGCTCAACACGTATTCCCAAAATTCAAAGGATGATATCTGAGTTCTTTAATTACAAAGAATTAAACAAATCTATTAATCTTGATGAAGCAGCAGTTTATGGTGCTACCGTACAAGCTGCTATTTTATCTGGTAAATTTTCTGGAAAGCTTCGAGATTTTCTTTTACTTGATGCTACCGCTTTATCATTAGGTATCGAGACTCTTGGTGGTACCTTTATGCCGTTTGTGAAAAGGAATACCATTATACCTGCCAAGAAAAGTGAAATTATATCTACGGATTTTGATGATCAACCTAATATATTGATTAGAGTATATGAAGGTGAACGTACCCAAACAAGAGATAACAACTTTCTTGGAAAATTTGAGTTATCTGGAATTCATCCAGCACCAAAAGATGTTCCACAAATTGAAGTTGCCTTCGCTATTGATGCAAATGGAATCTTAATCGTATGTATTCGTATAAAAAAATGTCACCACAATTTTAATCGTGAATTTTTACTTTCTAATTTTTTTAGGTCTCTGCTGTTGATAAATCAACTGACAGGTCAAGTGAAATAACCATCGAAGGACGATTATCAAAAGAAGAGATCGAGCATATGGGTTTGTAATCATACTTTAATATTTACAATATATTTTGATTTTATTAGCTTATATTACATTGCAAATAATAGTTACCGAAACCAAGAAATATCATGCTGAAAGATGTAAAGTATTATAAAATACAATCATTAAATGGCTAGGGGACCTAAATATACAACTTACAATATACAACCAGTAAATTTTTTCAGTATATTGATTAAGTTTTATCATTAGCTTAAACTTGAATAAACTTGAAGGTTTGTAATAGTACATTTAACGCATTAGGATACATAAATTTGGTCATAAAAATTTGAGTAGGAATTCTGTTTAACTTGCAAACATTTCCTATGTTTTTGAAGTAGAATGATTCGGAAGTAGCAAATAGCTTCATATATCTAATATTTTAAATTAAAAAAAGATAGAAATTATAATAAAAATATGCCGTGGGAATTTTTTTAAAATATAGTATTTAATTTGTGTAGTTTTTACATTTTGTCCAGAGAGAAGCGAAGGACTATAGCAGTAGCCTGCATTTTTCGGTCATATGCAAAATAAACCATTCTATTGGTGAAACACGTTCGACTACTGTTCGACTGAAATCATGTGCTACACAAAAAATCAGAAAAATCAAAATAAAAATAAAATAATTATGAAAATGTCCACCATGTTATTTTTTTTTAGAGATTATTGCAGTTTTCAGAATTCTGTATTGTGATTTATTGTGATTTATCATTACAGGATGATTACAGGACAAATTGCCCGGCTTTTGCCTAATTTTATTTTACAATTAGGCTGGTAGTTACTTTTTCCATAAAAAAGGGAAGTGATAATGTAGAAAAATGAACACCTATTTTCACCCAAAAAAACTTTTCTACCGATCACCTGACTAAAATTTTCAGGTTAAAAAAAAAGTCAGAAAAGTTATATGAAGTGTTGCTGTTAATTTAGAAATTTGACACTCTTTGTTGCATCCAACTGTCGTTTTCCTTTATTTTATATTAGGAAGTTTTATTAGAGATAGAGAAATATCGAACAAAGACGTTTTACAACCAAAGCGATATATTTTTGAAGTTTAAGTTTTTTTCAATAACAAGTTCAGCAATTATGTTAAGCTTCTCTATACAAATTTTTACGAAGTAATAAAACTTGAAAGTTTTGTAAAGAAGAAATTCTTTACCTTCGAGGAAGGCTGTGGGTGGCGCAATAAGTCATAATAATAAGATACGAGAACGAATCGCATTTTAGAGTAATGAGGTGATTGATGTGTGATACCTTTCTCATATCACGAAGATAAAAAATCATCCGCGGGATCTGTGATCTGTGACGGTCACAGGAATTTACTGTTGTCCCGTGTAAACACACGTTTGCCACCTTAGGACTTAACAAAATAGTACTTTATTAATAATGTAAATAAATACAAATATGCTTGGTTTAACAATACTAAATATAATTAACAATACAAATTCCAAGTTTGTAACCTCTATTTTATAAAGTCAAATTTCATATCTTTTAGTTCTTTAATTTTCATTCGTATTACAATTATAAGTTATGACTCACTATTCAAGTCCTATCCACTCCTGATATTCCTAATCCCCTGATATTCCTTATTCCCTAGTTTAACGTCTTTTCGGAAGTAAACCCCTAATCAGATAGTTTATTAACGTCATTTCGGCCATTTGATATACAATTTTAAACTACTAAAAATTTATACACTAATTCTAAATATAATACTGCGCCCCATAATTAATAAATTCGCCATGTATACTACGTCACTACACTGTCTATGGTATAGCTCAACGGTTGATTTCATGTATATTATGTCATTTAGATTATTTTAGTTAGACATAAAAATACCCACCTAATTTTTTTTTTAATTTTACTTTATTTACTTTTTGTTTTCTTAATTTAGCTGCCCATAGAGTTTTAAAAGAGAAGTTTGAAATTACAAAGAAATAATGAAAAGTTTAAAAATAGCTATTTTTATATAGTAGCCAATTTATTTAATGAGTTTATTTCATTGTATATTTTGATCATATATCCGTGTACTTTTTAGGTCTCTATTTTTTTAAAAAATAATCATTTTTTAACCGTATTTACCGTATACGTGATTATATGATTCGCTCCATATTCTTCCAAATATTTTTCTATCATTTCTACTTTTATATCTATATAGTCTAATAACAATTTTCACTCTCTTTATCTATATTTTTGATAAATTGCTACATTCTGCTTGTTTGTGTCATCAATCGCATTTCCTTTATACCACCTAAATCTTCTTTGTTTAACACAATCTCCACTCTTACCGACTGATACTTAAAACTTCTTCATTTTCAATTTTCAAACTAATTCAAAAATTACTCAAATTCTCTATAACATTTTCGTTAGACCACCACTTGAGAATATCGTAGAAAAAGATATCAGTACCAATGACATCATTATCCTGATTATTAGATTCAATTGGAATGCCAATCACTTTCTTTTCACAAGATTATGTTTCACATACTTTTATTATTTTTTAAATATTATAAATCTTATTGGTGTTCAACTCCTTCCCATTTTTGTTATTAGATTTTCTTTTTTTAGATTTTTCTTGGAGCGTGTAGCTTTTTTTAAATTTTTATTTTAACAAAATGATAACTAACAGTAGTTCACCAGGTTTCTTGGACTTGTAGAATTTGGAGTGATAGTGGTTTTTGTTTTAATTTGTTTAAATTATTTAACAACTTTTTTCTTTTTTAGGCAATTCTTCAGATCTCTTGGTCATATGGTGAGGGAAAGTTTTTCCCTCTGAATTTAATTTTAACAAAATAATCCTACCATCTCATGTCTTTTTAGACTTTTTTTTTTGTAGGATTTGGCAAAACATGGGTCCTAGATAAACCCTTTCGAAAACTACATTATCAACATTTTTATTTATATATCTGTAGGAACTTTAAAAATCTGGCAAGTTTTCATTACATTATTTTTAAAAAGTTCTTTTTATTTAATGTAGGTAATTTTTGGATGGTGATAGTGGTAAGTTTTGAATCTATCAAAACGGATTATTATTTTTTTAAAGAAATATCTTGTTTTAACATTTCTATCTTTATTTTATAGAGATTTCGGGTGGAGCTTTTCGGAAAATGAAAATACTAAGTTTCGTATGTATTACGAAACTTTTTTTTGTTCTTTTTTTTTTAAAAAAAAGAAACATTATATTAACTGAATGTTTCTACCTCTTAATTTTGTAGGGGCTTCGGATGGATCCTGCTATAAAGAGTTTTCATTAACAAGAGAATGAATGATATTTTATTATTATTGACTAGCAAGAGATACTTGTTCAGTATATACTGTAAGATATAAATGACAAATAATGAAAGCAATTGTAATTTAGAAATATTTCATATGCGAAGAATATGTATCTGTTTAGTGTCATTTACATTAAACTTGATAATTTCAAAAAGGATAATAAACTGAATATTTAAAAATATTACTATTTAATCACAAATCAGAAAAGACCTTTTTATACTATATTTGATAATACATTTTTACGATTTACTTATAACTTTGTTAACGATTTCGATAACACAACTTCGATAACCATTTTTGTGCGACTCAGTTAAATCAGGTGACGATTTCCTTAATATCAACCTCTCCATACTTACAGTGCTTTGACGAACAGAGGCTAAAACATTTTAGTTAAAAGACAATAACTAACTGTTCATAGAGTGAATGATATTAATAGTTAGACGAATTCATTTAGTGGTACTTTGGAAATGCTTGTTACTCATATGAATTCATTCCTAAATTACATACATATATTTATTCTGTTTAAGATGAGAACATTTTAATTAGAAGATGGATCCTTATGTGACGTTTAATATAACGGCTTTAGCGGTAAATTGTTAAGTTCTGTATACTTGCTACAAATAAGAATCCAATAACAATAATGTATAACTGGATATATATAGTGAGTAGTGACTCATCTAATATGGTGAATATCTTAGGATAAAAACCATCTGATCCCATTTTGTTTCATTTGTGAAGCAAAGTCTAAGAGACAAACCAAGGAATAATAGAATACCACAAAAAAAATTGTAATATGTAATATGTTACCAATACCGTTAATGACAAAATTTACAATAAATAGAGACGAAGAGATTCGTATACGTTTGCCTGGTGAAAACCTCCAGTTAATGCGTTTTCTAATTTAATTAAAATACACTCGTACACAAATTGTGTAGATTTTATTTCTTCTTCAAAGTTTCTAAAAGTTATAATTTTATGAAATAGATTAAGATTTAATCATGATAAATATTAATTTGAAATGCGTTTAATTTTTTTGAGCGGAATTAGTAACATATTCATGTCCTTTTTTAACGTTTATGTAATTTTTTATATTGTGTACCATGATTCTAATGAAATTATTGGTAGATGATTAATTTTGTACATATTTAGTTTATTTATTATGTTTACTCAAACAAACCTAAATATTTTCACATGGTTTTAAGGTATCTGCATACTGGCAATCTAATGTATAGTAGTATTTATTATTCTATACATAAAACTATTTATTGAGTTAACAACTATTTTCCTTATATAAGTCAAAGACATCTTTTATTATTATAAACAACATATTATTTAGTTTATATTACATTTTTAAAATACCGTATTTGTTTAAGGATGGGGTATCTATCTAAACCAATCTCAATGAATACAACGAAATTGCATATAGATTAACTGAAGATAGTTAATATGGGAGAAAACGAGACTGTATTTCGAACAAATTAGGAAACTGGGTGAAATCATATGAGCATGTTTATTATTACTTGATGTCATCAATATGCTATTAATTGTTTATTAATACCCAATATGCTGTTAATTATTTATTAATACTCAATATGCTATTAATTGTCTATTATTACTCAATATGCTATTAATTGTCTATTAATAAACTAATCTAATTTTAGAACTTAAGAAATAATTGTTTAAAAATAGTTGCCCATTTATTCACTTTTTTTCCCCACAGAAACGCAATAACTAATTTAGGGATTATCATTTTTTTTTAAAAAAAAAAGATACGGGCAGAACCGAAATCTATTCTTGAATTAGTATAATGGTCAATAATGATGATGCATAAAATGCGCCAATTTTACTTTTATTGATTTAAAATACTGCGGTTAATAGTACGTAATGCACATATATGCAGAGTAAATCAATACTTTTCTAAGAAAATGAATTTCGTGACATTTAAAATAAAGGAAAAATAGGAAAAATAAATATTACGGGTTTTCAAAAATTATTGAAATCGATAAAAATTTAAAATATATGATGTATATTTTAAATTAACTGGGCTTTTGTGATTTTTGTGTTTTGTTTTACAGAAATTGTACTGAAAGTATCCTGAAAATGTACGGAAAATGTACGGGAAAATCGCCCATATGAAAATATCAAATTTCGATAACAATAATATAAATAAGATGAAATGTGGATGACGTAATCCATAACAGATAAAGAAATGATGGCTAATAACAATAAATGAAAAAAAATAATTATGCCATAAATAGATAAATTGAGGAGACAATAAACAATTGTAATGAATCGCGTAGTAAAAAAGTACTAACGATAAAAAAAACCTATTGAAACAATGAAGTTAAATTCACGAAAATAATAAGATTTACATAAAAAAGAAAAGAATATAAAAGAAAGTAACTCGGCTATCACCGATTTTACTATATTGATAAAGAATAATCATAAAAACCCTTTAAGAATTAGTACGATAAATGTATAATTTATACTGAATGTATTTCCAGTTTGATGATAACGATTAAACGCGCCAATGTTTTGGATTCCTGACCAACATACATTCATTCGAACACATTTATGGGAATATCTAATAAATTAGTGGCGTCAATTTAACCTGTCTAAAACCCGTTTTCATTGTACGGTGTTCATAAGTGAGTCATATTTTAGTCTGTCTTATCATAACTACAGTACAAGTGTACAATGAAATTTTCCCGATATGATTTGCTGTCACTTTTTTTATTGGGCCATTCTTTTTGTGTTCTTGTCCCCGTGGGAAATATTAAGTTGCGTATGTGAGAAAAGTTTTAAAGAAAATATTTAATACTAAAAAATACTTTTTTTTCCGGTCATTTTCCGGTCATTACAAGTTCAGATCTATCAAATTAATCTCTGATAACGTGCATTTCTTAAAATACGTGCCCAAAAAGGTGCAATTTCATTATAAATGATAATTTTAGATTGAGGAAGTCACAAGGCAATGTCAAATGACTATCCAATTGTAAATAAAAATTATTATTATTATTTTTTTTTTTTACTAAACCAAAAAAAAATATCTGTCAAAATAATTTATATTCGATAAATGAATATGTACAGTACGGCTGAAATCATTTTTTGATTAAACCATGAAAATTATTATCTTATTACTCCCTAATTTTTTTGGTTAGTAGAAAATTCTTTTTAATTAATGAACCTAATATAATTTTCCTATTTAATTAATTCTTTTTATTCTACATAAAGTAAAAAAATGGGTTTGAATAAGATTTTTATACCAATTTGGCAGAGGGCTATGTTGTATTTTCATTTACTTTTAAAAAATTACATTAGGCCGCTCCAATTTAATTACCCCCTATTTTTTCAAAAATCTGGATTCTATTAAACAAATACCCCCTCTAAATTTAAATTACGATTTTCCAGAATTTCCCGACTTTTCCCACCCACCCCTCAAATTGGTAATTGGAGCGGCCTTATGAAGAAAAGCTTAACTTTAAAAATTAAACCTTTCATAAACTTCGGTAAATAAATAAATAAGTAAATAATAAACAAATAATAAACAAATAAATAAATCAATCAATAAAACAAAATAAATAAATAAATAAATAAAATACGTAAACAATAACACTTTTTTTTCAACTAAAATATTTTGCTATAAGTTAATAAAAGTAAATCAGAAAATAAAAAATCCATAATATAATATAACCTTTTCTATAATTTTACTCAATGATTTTTGTGCAACGAAAAAGAAAATAAATACTGTATCATGTTTTTTTCTCTTCTGACAAATCTTTTATAACTCTTTCGTTTGAAAGTACGGTAGAAGAGTTTTTATACTTCTCTCTCAAACTTTTCTTTTACGTGATATATTTAAATATATACAGTATATCAAGAAACTGTGATCCAGTTCTCACTTTAATAAACCGAAGAAAATAAATAACCAAAATGGAGCATATTACTTCAACTTCATGTACAACATCTTGTTGTGAAGAGTCCTTTATGGATAATAAACCTGCATCATTTCCTATGATCATTAATTCATCGTCATCCTATCGTATCCTTCAAAGACGTCGAAATCAACGAAAATTAAGACATAGGCGTAGAATTACAACTAATACATATGCATTAAATCAATTACCAGTACAAATTACAAACGATCCCATCGTGTATCAATTTTTTAATGGATATATCTTCTAATAAAGATGATTAAATTATGACGACATCCACCTAACAAAATTTAGTAAGACATTTAATTATTTCAATAACAATTGTTTATTTTGGAGAAAAAATAAATAGCTGGAAAAAGTAATTATTTTATATGTGCAAACTGACTATGTAAATGAAAAGTTACTTCACTCAACATTTTCCATTTTTTTTTTTCGTGAGAAGGAAAAGAAAAATTGTCGAAAGTTAAATTTAGTTGTTTAAAAAGTCTTTTATGAGGAATAGTGAAAAACTTAACATATTTTTAAAGATCATGCATACTTGTGCATTAATTTAATGATTACAAGATTTTTTTTTTTAGATGATTTTTTCTGTTAATATCCAAACTTCCCTAGTTAAGTAGCTTAGTATCGTCCGTGTTGTGTGCATTATATTGAAAAAATATGTGATATAATTAATATATTTAATAATAAATTGAATACAACTCCTTTAATATAATAGTAAATTGTTCTCTACATAAAGATTAACACGTGAGCTATACATACATCTGCGTTATTATGCGATCCCAATTCATATTATCGAAAGCCATCGTTGACAAAAGGTTGATGTCCAGACAACATGTCGGATATATGAAAAAACATCATTGATGACCATGATCACAAATTTTAATCTGTGTAAAATTATCGATCTTACCATTTAGTTATCACATGATAGTTGTTACTAAAAATGGCTATAAAAATTTAAAAATTGATCCTGAAAATTGGTAAATTTACCATTAATAAAGATTTACAGACATCTTTTAATAAGCGTAAATTCACATGATCATCATTAATGTATTGTGATTTTGTTTACATCACGCGTGTTAAAAATAATGTGACATTATTATTGTCACACAATATACTAGAATATAATTGGTATTTAAACGACAAGAATCCAAAATGGAGTGTACGCTAATGCATAATTAGAATCACGTGATAAACTTTCTTTTTCTTTATATTTAACGTTAAAAATGCTTTTTTCTTCCAGCCAAAATTTCAAGTGTTTCATATCAGTTCGTCTAACGTATGACGGAAGTTGAAGGTAATGATTACAAAACTTATACACGAACCCGTATATGGATCTCATATGCATTAATATATTTTCAATACTTCTTTCCTTAAATTCCTTCAATGAATGAAAAAAAATACCACGTTTTTACATTTCTGGGTTAATTGATTTGTACATTTGATTTTTTTTTAATAACCATAATGCTTCAGATAAAACATATTCTAGCATACCCTACCCATAGCTTTGGTAGACCTTTAAAAAATAACAAACAAACTTTTACTTTTTATTTTGGAAGTTTTGAAAGAAGCAAATATATATATATATATATATCATATATATCTGTTTCAACACAACTTAAGCCCGTCCTCAATACTTTTTGGTTCTAATGATTCATTCAATATTAATAACTTTAGATTGAACCCTAATTTATTTGTTATTTTATTTCTTATATTGTGTATTTCATAACGATCTACACTAGATACTTTTTCAGCATATCATGATATCAATTCAAAATTTCCGAACCTGCTAAAATATTTTAATGTGATGTGACGCAGCATATTTATAGTGATTACCCAGTGTAACCTGAAAAAAATGTCCCGAAATGGCCGGCATTACGCAACTTGGCTGAAATTAAGTGTGGCGCTCATGTGACGGATAGTGCGTGACGAGTAGGATGTTGTTCCTAGATACTTATGAAAAATGGAGGGCGTGACGCCGGTGATGAAAATTCTCACGTGATTTTTCGTGCCATTTTTTTTCAGGTTATGCTGGGAAAATCATTTGCAGTAGATTTTATACACATGCATAAGCATATTTGAAAAACCTTAGACATATATGTACATGAGCAGACCCATGAACTAAATCGTAAAAAAGCCTTCATTGCAATTAAAGCCCGGAAATTTATACAATAAAATTTAGTTATTAACTTTAAATGAATAAATATTTTTAAATCTCTTTGAGGATTTTCTATGTTTAACCATAAAAATAATTGTAATCAGGTTACACAACTTCAAAACTAATTGCACAAATATCAAAATATTATGTGATTATACATTAATTTCACATGTAAATATAATTATGTTATGTCAATAAGGCATAAAAAGCATCATTAATAAAGTGATGTTCATTTTAAACAGTATTTATAGTAAATTAAAAAATATGTGTACGACTGGATACATCTAATCTATGCTTTGTTTAAATTTTGTGATTTTGAGACGTTTCACGATCCTATTTATAGTTTATGGTACTTTTATAATAATGTAATATACTTACACAGTATATACGTATTTTTAAAAGTTTTTTTAAAAAAATAAATTAATAAAAAACCTAATTTGGAATTGAAGTAAATAGCATTTTAAGATAATTTTTCTTACTTCTCTCGGGATCTAAATTTCTCGTAAAAAGTAGCTTTTCGGTTAAATGCGGTCGATAATATGTATGTATAACCTAAATAAATAAAAAACCAATTTTGGAATTGAAGTAAATAGCATTTTAAGATAATTTTCCTCGGAATATAAATTAGCTTTTTGGGGATCAACATTAAATGCGGTCGATAATAGTATGTATGAATTAACCCAAATAAATAAAAAAGTTTTTTGAGGCTAAATAAGAATAATTATGTTGTTATAGTGTGTAAGATTGGTCTCGGCTTTTTTGTTTCAGGTTACAATAAAAAAAAATGATATGTTATCAATAAAGCTTCTTAATTCACGAAAATAAAGAAATTTATTTGATTTATGTAAGTATTTATTGTTGAACCGAGTTCTTTCAAAACAATCAATCGGTACTAACTAGTAAGTTTATATAAAGGAATACTACAAATATAATACGATAGATGCAACAATTTGATTAAATATTATTTTAATATGTTATTACAATAACCCTCTTTTTGGGAATTATTTGGGAGATGGCCAAAATTAGATTAGATGGAAGATCGGTTAATCATTTAGCAGTGTGTAATATAATTACGTGAAGCGTACAAATAATACCTCATGGCTCATGATAATTGGGCCAGCTCATTTTATGAGTATGGGGCGTCGCACTCCACTCACCGGACTCTACAACTATTCGTAGCACTCCAGGTAATTTAACGGGAGGGGGACAAATTTTAAATGCTACTGTTTAATCTCCGGTATATGTATACCTAAAGTTGGCTGTCGAAAGCATTTTTGGCCAATTTTAATAATAAATAATTTCAGCAATTTTTCTACGTCGAAATGCAGAAATTAAAATTGCATTTCTGCACTACGGCATTGGCCTTTTCTTTTTCGGCAAGCAATTTTAGATATACCCGAATCAAATCATTTTTTTTTCCGAATTAATAATTATTTTATAGTTTCATTATAGATTAATAAGTTACGCCGAATGGCCGCCATAGTATTAATTTTTTTTTGTTTGTTTCATTGTTTGTTTGTTTACTATAACTTGATTTGCTGAACTTTAAACAGATCAAGAAAAATCTTGTTTCACCACAAACCTTTTTATAGTTAATTTTTTTTTGATAACGCAAAATTTAATCAATATCCATCTCAAATTAATATATTGTGTATCCTTTGGCTAATTTATATTTTCTGTTTTAATTAATTGCTAGTCTATTATTTGGTTCATCATACGTCAGCAACACATGCCACCACATACAGTGCTATGCATTATTAATTCAGTAGAATATTTAGACATTTTGTAATCCAATCGTCAGATACTAAAATAGGTAATAACTGGCATTATCTAAAATTGCCATACTCTATACCTTACCCCTTAATATATATTCCGCACTATTGCATTACCTAATTTAAAATTTTACCCGAATATTTCCCCGTTATAATCTCATAGCCACATGGGATATAAGCTAATTTTTAATTCCGATTAATCCTTTTTCACAAATATAGCATTTATTCAAGTTGGTTTCTTTCTTTGGATAATTGTTTTTTCGGTTTAAAAATATTATCAAACACACTTCATATCCTGCATTTCACATTCCGTACTCCATACTCCGCACTCCGTTCAATTTTTTTAGATGAAAAAAAGTAATTGAATAGAGCTTATAGTATAGGTATCATACCAAGATACAAAGATACAATGCAACGATTACCAGTAGAAGTAGCTGAACATCTATTAAACTAATTAAGGTACAATTTTAAAAGATTAGTTTCTTTCATTTGATTGATTATAAACAAAAAAATCCTTTATTAGTATGCTGTGAAAATAAAAATTGAATATTATTAATTTTTTTTAGTAGTTTTAAAAAAAATCAAATGAAGGTGTCGGGAAATTGAGAAAAAATAATGGATAATTTATAGTACAAATATATTAATAGTATCTAATTATACATAGTATCTAATTATATATAATAAATAAAAGAATCTCTTCATTTATTTTTTTTAAAATTGTATAGTATATATCTATTTTTATATCATCTGTTTCTTGCACGGAAAATATTTCCTTTTTTTATCTTTAAGAAAATGAAACTCTGCAATACGTAAACACTACAGAAAAACGGAGATTATGACTAATATAAAGCTACCACGAAATTCCACGATTCACTGTTGACTCCGCATTCCGTTTTCCGAGAAAAAACAATCAGGACGCATATTTCGTCACGTGATCATAGAAAAATAATATAAAATAACTCGAATAAACCCCATCTAAATTCCTTTTTATCATCTACAAAAGATAGTTTTTTTGAAAAGCCTTCTTATATAGAAATATAATTCTTTGATAAATAAGAAAAAAATGGACAAACCAACAGTCACGGTTTGCAAACAACTTGATGTACATCAAGAAAAACTACATGAAGGTACTTCACATTCCAAACTACTACCTCAAAGACCCGAACAACAAGAAGAAGAAACTGCTTTACTCACGGAAGAAAAACATTTAATTCATATGAAGGACGATTTATGGAGGCGTAGATGTCTATCAATTGGTTGCGGAAGACAAATGGAAAAACTGTCTCCTGTGTCATCATATATACCAGATCGTATTCGTAAACGTCGAATTCAACGACAACTAAAAAGTAATACATCTAGATTAAATTTTATTAGACAAATTAGACAGTTGCCAAGACAAAACACAACCACCAATTTATTCGAATTCCAATTCTTTAATGGAACTGATTTCTATTAAAGTTTTTACTGAATAATTATATTTAATAGACCTTTTACTTGTGTCTATTCGAATTATTTTTTAATTTCGTAGCTTAATAATTAGTGTTTATTCGATTTTTTTTTAATTTCGTAGCTTTTACTCCCTTCTAATAGATTCTTCACTTGTGTTTATTCGATTTTTTTCAATTTCGTAACATAATAACTACATTTAACTCCCTTCTAATAGACTCTTCACTTGTGTATATATTTTTTTTAAAAAAATTTCGTAGCTTAATAATTACGCTTAATTCTCTTCCGATATCGTTCCTTCGCATTCAAAAATTTCGCAAATCCTTAAATTTAATTTAGATGGCAAAATCTGTTTAATGATAAAGTTCGAATATCTTAAATATAATTGGAACTTTATAAAAAAATACTCGTAGTTAATTCAAACGGCAAATGTACAACCATTTTGAATACAAATTCTTATTTATTACTTTATACCCTTTCACATTTTAAAAAAAAAAATTTTCAAGATCTTTTATTAACCCTAGTTTTACAAACATAAATTATTTTTTTTTTAGAGAAGATAAGAAGGAATCAAAGGAATTTATTTCTCACAAAATTAAATAAAATTTATTAATTTTTTTTTCGTTGAGGTTAATCAAAATTATTAAATCAAACTATCAGAATTAATAAAAAATAGTATAAAAAAGCATGAGATAAGTTTTTTTTTTTACCTAAAAACTAAATTGACAATTTGAAAATTTCTAAGGAAAAAAAAATAAAGTACACTTACATTACGCCATGTGTGCATGTGGTGACCAGTCAAAATCGTTGTGTTACATATAAGAGGATGTCGTGCAGAGGTCAAAACCCCCATTATTATTGTTATTGATAAAAAAGGAAAATCCCCCTATTATTATTGTTATTGATAAAAGGAAAAAAAACCCTATTATTATTGTTATTGATAAAAAAGGAAAAAACTTATTATTTATTTTTATGAAGTTTGCAACAATAACACTTTAATAATGGAAAGTGAAATGACCCTGGATTTTATACTAGTTTCTTCGAATTTGAAAAGTATTTATTATTATTAGTGCTCTAAAAAGGAAAATGCTGTAAAATTTTTTGTTATCACAACTATATATATTTCGGGAGTCTGCGCCACTAGTAAAATGAAGGGCATGTGTCGCGATCACGTGTATATCACGTGATGAATAAGGTGACCCGGTGATCGCCTCCCCCTGCTTTGATCGGTGCCCTGCAATATACACCAATAAAAACGGTACGCGCTGATCACGGGACAAATTGTGGCATACCGACATTTATATTATTTTACTTTAATAGCACTATAAATTTTAAATAACAAACTATTGATACTCAAATTAGAGCCTTTAGAACCAAAATTTTTCTTTAATCATTATCAAACATATGAAATATTGTATCAAAGAAAAGTTTTTGGAATATCATCGGCGTAATGCGTAAGGTGTAACGAAGAAACGGAATCGTGGGACCACATATGGAATTGTTTCTTCAGATAAAAGTGTGGGAATATGCGGTTAATGTAATTTTATATCATAGTGGCTTTAAAATCAAGATTGTTTCCTTTAAAAAATTTATTATATGAAATAACACGTAGACTTATTAATTTCAAGATTTAGATGATTCAAGTATGTTGAAGATATGTGACTTATCTCTGATGAATATATATGATAAAATTTGGAAAATATAATGTGAGGAAGTAGTAAGTTTTGAGAAGTCTCAAGGTATTGGTAAATTGGATAAAAGAAAAAGGGTTTCTAGATCGGAAGAATGATAAAATAGAGGAGTCAGGTATATTAAAAAAATTAAATTAGAAAACTTTAGAAATGGTGTAATGAGTACTCAGATTAATGAACTAGATGTTAGTAAACATAAATGGAATGTACAATATATGACTAATTTAAGGTAGTAGGTAAAGGTACTACAACGTCACTGTATTTGAGACGGTTAAACAATTTAAAAATATTAAAAATTTTATATTTTAGATAATAGATACCGGTTGTGCTAATGTTCTGTAACATCAAAATTTAAAGTATAACACAAAGAACCAAGTGCGCACATCTCAGTTTCAACATGTGAAATTGTCGTTACTGCTAATTTTTGAGAATTAGCCTAAACAAAAATTTGTTAATGGTAAAAGTACTTGCATTTCTTTTTTTCGTTTTGCACTAATAAAAGATTGATTACACCTATACGACTCGCCCCTAAAACATGTGTAATGTACTGTACTTTGTATGGAGTGAGTTAAGTTAATTACCAAACTCAAGATGTATTTTATAAATTTTGTATGTTCTTATCTTATAAATAATAAAGTATTTCGTTATATAAAAAAAAATAACAAACTATATTGGTTTACAAATTTTTAAGAACACTAGCTATCAAACCGGGGCTACTCCCGGTCCTACGGGGGCTAGTAAACTAATATTTTATTCTATTATATAAATGAAGTTTTAAATGTAAAAATATTTACAAGTATGCAATCTGGGTAGAATCAGTGAAAGAGTGTTCTTGAGTACGATTACCTCCGGGAATCTACTTGAAAGAGCCATTCTTTCATATAGCATGATTTATTTAAGTTACCTAAATTTTAGCATTAAACTAGCATTCACCTGTTGCTTCGCACCAGGACTGTTCTAACATGATCTAATTTAGTTAATTAAATTCTTAACAAAAATGATGAATTAACGTGTATCACACATAATATTTAAAATAAACAATTTGCCATGCAATCATAGAAACTCTTATTTTAATAGTCACGCATGTGATTTATAATTTAAAATATAATACTTTTTTTACTAAAACCTTTCTAGACAAAATAAAAGAAATATAAAAGAACGAATAAAGAAATGCAAACAATTTAAAGAGTAAAATTAAGCAAAAATGCCATAGCTTAAAAATAAGATATACTCAAAGATCAAGGGTAGGATCATCAAAGGCTAAAGAGAGGGATATACCAAAGGCATAAATACAAAGAAATGAAAAATAAAAATAAAGCTGAAATAATCAAATGATGATTTATATGTTTTAAGCCAAAATACTGAGAAGAAAAAAACAAAAAAAGATATCCAAGATCACTACGTTGAAACCATTATGACATTTATGCAAAAAATCTTGAAAGGAACAAATATAGTCGCATTAGTGATTAATGAATCAGAAAATAAATTTGCTTCAAAAGTGGATTTGTCAATGATATTTTGAGATATTTGAGTCTTGTCATTAAACAAGTTATAAATTAGGATTTGACAATAATAATTTCGAATTATGTGAATTGAACATACAGATATAAGATGATGAGTTACTAATTATAGGATAGAATTAATGCAACAATTTTATCATTCATATCCTTTAAAGATATGAGAAATCACGTGATAATTCATATGATCAATATGGCAAATAGGAACACGAATTTTCTGCATGATGTAAACTTTTTAAGGTTGTAAATATTGTCCAGTTCGTAGCTTTCTAAATATATAAATTTTACAAGTATTACAAAGTTTTATTAAACAAAATACTTTTTGAGAAACCTTCGTATGAATAAGAAAAACTTTGGTAACTCTTATGGTATATAATATATACGCCTTATACGGTAGACTTATTTTTTATAAAGTTTCTATTGTGGTAAAGTTTTACTTTTATAAACCATTTCTTTATAGTTAATATTATGATTTTAAAAATACTAAGAACTACTTATTTAATAAAATTTTTACGCGTCTAATGAATGATTATCGGCGATGTTATGAACCTTCAATAACTTTTTCCTTTGTTCTGTCTTCATAAGTAGACATTGGTATTTCTATAATTATCACACTTTAAGTGAAGAGAAGTGATATTTTTACTGGTACTGACAACAATTAGATGTTATGCTTTATTTTTCTCATTGAATAATAATTTGTGAAGATTTATTATTAAAACTATAGATAACTAAATAACTGTTAATATGTAAAATTTGTAAGTATATAGATAATAGATTTAGACATTGTCAGGAATGTGGGCGTCTAGATCTTAGTCCCACCACTTTACATATAATTGAACTAACTAACTTTATTAAAAAAATTATTAAATAATATAGAGAGTAAGTTATTTATTTAATTCTTTTAATACAGGGATTTAATAATAAATCCTTAATGAAAAATTTATAAAGAACCCTAAGGAATCTCTTTCCCATTTACAAAAAATCCTTAAGGATCCTAAGTCCAAGAAACTTACTGATGTTACTATTTTGACCTGGGAATAGGAAAATAATATACTTAAAGACCTCACTAATGATGCTTCCAAACTGAATCTTTGGTGTGTTGATGTTGAAGAAGTTGTTGATGTTTTTGATATTGTACAGAAACTTGGAGGAAAAAAAATGAGTCCTCATTATCTGTTTAGAAAATATTTTAATGGTCAACTTCCAGAGGAGAAAATCCATATTATTATACAACCACTACTGCCCACTACTGGTAAGTGTCTCTCAATGGTTTACCTCTTGAACAAGGGAATGTTTGAGTTTGTTTCTGAACCTTTTTTTCCCATAATATTGCCTACTATTAATAGAAATCCTACTAAGAAACATCGCATAGATAATTGAGTGGACTATACTGCTAAATATGAACTTGTGGACTTTCCACCTATTTTATCCACAATGCTTGCAAGTGAAAAGTTCAAACCTGCATCCTGCAATAAATTTGAGAAATTATTGAAAGATTTACAAATTAGCCAAAATATTATAACCTTCACTTGATCAAGAGACCAAGAGTTATGGAGAAGACTATTGGGGCAGGTCATTCTTAATAATGGAGCAAATAATAGAAATATGGAATATGCTTGCAAGTGACAGTGGTAGATCAATCAAAAGAGTTTTATCTGGTCCCATGGGTGTTGGCAAGTCATATCTTGCATTGTTTCTTGCTGCAAAAGTATTTGCCAAAGGATGGCTTTTACTTTATGTTTTAGATGCAAATGAATTAGCAAAACCAGATGATGCTAAAATAGCAAAAGAAATCTATATACCTAAATAAAGATATTTTAACTAAGAATCATTTTAATTAATTGATGTCTCTATTAAGCCATGCTGAGGAAATGAAGAAAAGGTGTATCTGCTTCAAACATAATGGATGATTTATTCAAGCAACTAAAAGAAAAAACACTTATAGTTATTGATGAATATGGAATACTCTTTGATCCTAATCCTTCTGTCAATACCTTATAAACAAATATAACTTAATCCCTAATACATCTAAACACATGAAATCAAGAAAGGAAAGGTTACCATATATATGTAGTGACAGATACAGCATATGTAAATTTGAAATAGTATAACTTAAAGATGGCATGATGAATTGGATAATCTTTGTAACTCCTTTATTCTCTGCTACATTTGATAACTGTTAAGTATGAACAATGTTCTATCAAGTACTGTAACAGTTAGAGATAAAGTGATGGAGATTACAAATTGTATTACACAAGAGCTTATGAAACTTTCAAATGGCCTTAATGATAATTGTGATAATTCCAAGTATCTTGATACTAGTAAGATTATTAACTTCTTAATTCAATTTGGACAAGATCGAAACCTTGATTTCTTTATTAATGTTGCATAGAATTATTACACACACCATCTTAATCCATTCCAACAATATTTCACATGACATGCTCTTGCATCAATATTTCTATCATAAAAAGAAGGTGATATTCATCAGGAGATTATATGAGGCGAATATTAGCGTAAAGTTGTCAAATATGTATAATCTCTGGAAATTTACACCCCGTAAAAATCTATAAATATACGGTTTTGCATAAATTACACTTGAAACATAGTTATTTAATAAGGCATATCTTAAAAAGTGCCATAAATTATTCATGAATAGGTAGTTTCGAAGTTTTACATTCTGAAATAATTTCTTAAATATTCGATTTTAAGTAATCTACACATAAAAATAATTTGAAAAATACTTTATTGATTTTGTATCTTAAAAAGTTTCGTAAATTCTACGCTAGTAGATAGTTTCAGTAATTTACACTTTAGAAATTTGCATAAATACATGATTTTGTATAACCCACACATGAAAATGTAGCTTAAAATATTTTGAATAAGTTTGTATCTAAAAAAGTTATGTAAAATTTACATAAATAGTTAGCTTCAGTATTATACACTTTAAAAATTTATGTAAATATGTAATTTAAATAAACTGCATGTCAAAATACAGTTTAAAAATATTTTAAAAACTTTGTATCTGAAGAAAGTTGTGTAAGAATTTGCACAAATACTAAAATCATATAAAATAAATACGAAGGTTTAAGCATGTCTTTATTCTAAGATAAATATGAAATATAATGTTAATAATTAAAAAAAAGAATAAATAGTGTAGTGGTTAGGTAACGAGACTTTATATATTAATAATTTATCTTGAGGTATTCAGTTCGACTCTTAGTGTAGGCAAAAATAAAAATATGATTAATATCGAATTTGACTCTTAGTGTAAGTAAAAAAAACAACAAAATTGTAAGAAAATATCAGAAAAATACACGAGGGGTTATAAAGAGGAAAATTTTATGTTAAGGTAACTACATTATTTTTTACTACTAAAAAACTACGTCATTTTCAAAAATACACTATTTTATACTATTGAAAATTTCTCTAAAATTTTCACACTCGTATATCGTCGCAAGTGATGTAGATTTGCGTAGTTTTTCACATGTGTATTATTTTGTAGATCTACGCTTATTTTATCCTCCTGATGTTGATTGTGACTGTAAAGGATTTGACTGTCAGTTTGTTGATCTAGTATAGGGTTAAATTTTGAGGCTGTGTTCAACATCATCTTTTGCCTGGCATCTAAAATTCTCACCTTCAATTAATAAGTCAATACCACTCCCCCAACATAAATCCATGTGCATTATAAAATAGAAAAAGTGAACAAAGTATTAAGAATTAAGTAAAAATAAGAAATAAATAAAAAAAATAAAGAGAAAGATAAATAAAGAAAACATAATCTAGATTAATATTTTCAAAACTTAATAAATTTAGACCAGACCATTACAGTATGTTAAAAATGCAATAATATACTAAATTAAATATTTTAAATCTTATTATATATAGCTAGTTGTTACTTCATTAGCAGATTTCTATAAAATGCAATGAAAATTAATTACTAATATAACAAATTCCTTTAACTTATTAGGTTTAGATTTTGTTATTTTAACACACTCATACTGGCCTATTGTTATTAAAAAAATCTTGAAATTTTTTTATATATCTCATTTAAACATAATCTATTTCATAAAAAAGTTTTATTAACTTAATTAAGTAATCTATTACCTATTAGTAGTATTAGTATTCCTGGAAAAATCTTACTAATAAATAATTATTAACTTTATAAGTTAATAATTGTTATTGCCAATTTATTGTTATTAAAAAAATCACAAAAATTTTATTAAATCAATCAAATACTCCAGAGCTAGAATAGTTTATAGCTTTTCCTTTTGAAATTGTTTTCATATATGTATATTTAATGTTTCACCTATACTGTAGTTGTCAAATTTGTTTTTTATCTTCCTTTGACCAATATGTATATGATCTTTTTAATACAGATTCTTCATTTTCATTTTCAAGTATTTTATCTAGATTTTTAAGTTCATTTGCACCAAAATTATTTTTCTGATTACTATTAATAAGTTCAATTAATAAGATATACTTTAATTCTAAAATAATATTATTATCCTTTACTTAAAATAAAAATATTTGAATAACTAAAATGACCTGAGCCATTTAGCTTTTTACCATTCATTACTAATGAAAGTTCTGAAATACAATACTTTAATGGAATAAGTTTTTTTATAATTGCTTGAAGTACAGGTTCATTTGCTGATGATAGAGACATTTGTGATCTTGAAGAGAAGCCTTTAAGAATTTTAATAAAAGGTATGATATTATCTGCAATAAAACTTTCATATATATACTTGAGGCAACAAGAAGTGCATTATCATCAACTTGTCTAAATACTAGGTTATTCTTATATTTTGTCTTGGAATTTGGCTTTGTTTTTTCTTGTATTCTAGTAAATAATTATCAAATATTATTTAATAATATATTTATAAATACAAAAGAAATATTACAATTTACTACCATTAGATGAATTTCTGTATCAGCATTATCATCTCTTACGCTTTTCAGTTCTCCTTTTTGTTTAACTTAAAGAGTAATTTTTTCAGTATTCTTATTAGTTTTATTTGAATCTGATTGTGAAACTTCAGATGTTTCATTTGAGTAAGATACAACAATTTTCTTTTTTATTATGTTCCCTAATAATTCTTTGCCAAAATTTTTGAAATAATTTGTAAAACAATATTGTTCTTCATTTGCCTATTATAAGAAAGAAATTATTAGTAGTGCATTAAAATTTATTTAGTGATAAAAGAAGGTACATAGCCAATTCCTCCTCCAGAATTAGCAGACTTGTATCAACTACAAAATTAGGGTGCCCAAAATGAGATAATGGATTGGTTACCAAAGATGTCAAGATCAGTAATTCTCCTAAGTCAAAACGCATCCAACTTAGGAGTTACCCTAACGCTGCAAAATAAAATAACACACCTTATTTTTTATTACTACATAAGTTTTCTGATTAAACAGAGATTTTGTCTCACTTAGAAAGTGATAAAGCCAAACGGTATCAAGATTATCACACATGTCTGTAGGTGATATTGAAGCAGGATGAAATCACTGTTAAAATTCAAAAATCCACAATATGATGATTTACTACCTCATTCTTTTAAATATTCAATTAGAACTAAATAGAGATTGGTTAATATAACTAAGTATCTTTGAAAAGAAATATTACAAATTAAAGTACTTTTCATTGGATTTACTATTTTGGTCAGGATAATTGCTCATTTTGATTAGATTCAAATTGTTAAGAGAGTAGGGTAAATAATGAATTATTCAAAATGTAGTTGAAGGTAGTTAATAAAGAAAGAAAGAATATAAAATAGTAATTTAATTGAAATAATAAGTGAAATAATGAAAGGTGGGTATATCATTTATATATATATTTGCAGGCTTAATGACATATTGATGGTAATAATTGCATTGATAGTTCATATTAATTATGCAGTATTATTTGAGCTGACACATTGATATAAATAATCCTGAATCAAAAGTTTTTGTAGTCACAGTCACAATAGTGTCACAATTAACATGAAAAAAATATATTATATTATTAAAATACTAAAAGATTTGTTGATTGCCGATCGTACTAAAATAGAAAAGCTTGATTTGAAATGTATTTATATAATCAGCAAATCAATACCAAAGATGGGGGATCAGCATCTTGAAATGGAAATCACTCAAAAACTAATCTTATGTTAACGTTAAGTTAATGTTAATCTATCATGACATGTCAATCATTTCAAGTCATTACAATAACATGACGCGCCACCCACCCATCCATAAGGTCATATTGCACTTTTATAGAATGTCCTTTCTTGCTAAAATATTGTGGGATAAAATTTTTAGCAAATCATCAACAATCAGATAATTAACCTTAAAATAATTAACAAGTGAAATAACTAAGCCAAAAATGATTAACAACCGAAAATGATCATCCTTTACCAAATGATAAAAAAAATTATGTTAATAGCTAGTTAAGAGTAATTTCTCATTTTTTTTTATAGATATGTTAAATATAATAAAAAATTTTGCAAATAAAATGAAAATTATGGTTTAGCTAGAAAAACCTAGTGAGCGAAGTGAGCAAATGAAATTGCATTGTTATAATAAATCACGTGAATATTTAATATACAATCACATGATCTACCAGTAATTTTTCCACCAGTTAAAATTTAGAAATTCTCTTTAAATCTTAAAAATTATATAACATAATTATGATACTGTATGGTAGTATAAACCAACTTAATTAAAAAAAGTTGGAATTATTACAGTTCTAATTATACTATGACTATAGCTCCCTGCCATGTTTAATGTTAACTTGTTTAATATTATTTTTCTAAGGATCAATTATTTTATTTAGATTAAATTCATATGATTGATTTTAACAAAACAAAAGAACACAAATTTTGTAAGTTTGGTATTAAAATAATAATAATGGTGATATGGTATGGTTAAGTTAATAGCAGAAATAATAACTAATATTTTATTTTTTAGCTTATTATGATATGTAGATTATTTATGTTATCCGGAAATTGGTGATCACATAATGATCATATACATATACTTCGCATGTCATTAATCATTAGTCATATTTAATTAAATTCATTAACATTAATATGGGCCGGTGCAAAAAGATTCGTACCTCACTAAAAATAGATAAGATTTACATTAAGGTAAAATATTGCACAACAAAATATAACGGTCTGAAATTCATATATTTGATAAATAATAACTAAAAGTACTTGATTTTTAATTTTCTTTCTTATACCATCCTTTTTTCTTTTTTAAAATAAAATAGAATACTGTTAAAATATAACAAAAAAATAGTAATAATTAATGATTGCAATTACACTTTTTAAATTAATTTTATGAGGATGAGCCATCTGATGTTCATATTACGCAAGCAAACTGCTGAAGCATTGGGAATTACTAAAAGTACAATTAAAATTATGATATCAAATTAAATAAGGTATAGCAGCAGTATATTCATGCTAAAACTTTACATATAAAACGCAAATAAATAATAAACTGTCTAATAATTTACAATATTTCCTTTTTAATAAATGGAAAATATCAGAATTTTTAAAATTAATTTAAATAAACAAAGAAAAAGCATTTATTTTCTTGTTCTAAAATAGCAAAATACTATAATTATCAAAAAAATTTTTATCTCTACTTATTACCACAAACTTTAACTAATTGAAGGTTTTTAAATAGTTGTAAAGTGTAAAATTGTAAGTTTAAGTTCTCATTCAAAATATTTATCCATTCATGATACATTATTAAATTCGTTTAAAAAAAAAAATTTCATAAGTTTTAATTAAATTTTAGATAATGGCATTTAAATATGTTAAAGAATACTTTAAATATAATATAAAAAATGCACAATTAATCAATAAAAATTTAGTGGTTATAGTAATTTTAATTGATAATACACAATTTAATCTTACACTTATATTTTTATATTTCCCAAACATATATCAATTCAAATTAAATAAATAAACATTTATATAATAAAAATTTTTTTATTGGCATTTTGTTGAAGTACGAATCTTTTTGCACCGGCCCATAGTAATATAATAATTATAAATAATAAAGTTGGCCAAAGTACTTTGTTACATTTTGCTTTTCTGCCATCATTATTCTCATAATAGTAAGCTGGTGCTAACTTGTATATGTTTGTAGTTCGTGTAGTTTCGAGTTGATTTTTATCTCATTTAAACATTTCGTTGATTCTCATTTAATACACGTATTATTGTTAAATTACATCCAGTTTCACTTCCTTTTTCTGTTTTCATTAAAAATTTCATTTAGAATTATTTTTCAAATATATTTTGTGTTAAATTTCGCTCCCTTTTTCTTTTTCATTAATAAATTTTAATAAGAATAATTTTTCACACACATTTACCTCATTTCATAAAATATTTCAATATTACTTTCCATTTCCACATGTTTTTATTATTTAGTTTTCTTTAACAATATTTCTTTAACTTACTGAGGCCTTTTCTTATTTCGGCCAATTGTCTTGACAGGAAAAGAACGGAAGAGTAATTGTTTAGCAGTAAGTATAAACAAATTTATTATGTTCACACAATCATAAAATATTGTCTTTTATTTTTATTTGAAAATATTATCGTGATCGTGATATTGGGAGAATAATACTTCAACTCATTTTATTTTTCGATAAGTTTTATATTTACGTGTCATATTATTATATGTCAGAAAACTAGTTTGGGACCTTGTTTGCCACTGCGCACTTATGAAAAATGATCAATATACACTGTACCTTTAATCGATTAATTAATCAATCAATTCCAACCACTCGTTCCGGCTTACAACAATTTTCATAGTAAAATGCATATTTTTTAATTAATAATTAGGAGTAACAAAAGGTTTAAACCGAATAGCTATTTAAAACTAAGGGTTTATTATTTCTAAAGATGTAAACTATATTTAAGTGAATTTCGATAGACTGGTTCTTCAATAAACTGGATTATAAGCAAAATCTTAATCTATAATAAATAAAATTGTTCTCAATATACTAATATCAAATTCAATAGATTTTAATCAGGCTAAGATTATCATCTGAATGACAATCTTTAGCTGCTGCTTGATCAAATATTGTAGATATAGACTTTGTGGTTTTTTCTGTCCAGTTTAAGTTAAATTATCAGATGATTTTAAGACAGTTTCTTGTTGATGAATATTTCTTGTTTGCTCAAATATTTCAAATGAAGACTAAAAAATGTATCATGTTTTAATTTCTGGATTTAAGGCCTATTATAAAAATTTTATATTTACATTAATAAAATTTTTAATATTCTCTTAATATTAATTTCTGTTTATACCTTAGCGTATAAACATGCTGCATTTGAGCCTAATTTTTCCGACTTTACATGATACTGAAATTTATCTCCATAATATATCCAATAAAGTGGATTGTTTTCCCACATATTTGGTTTCTCGAACTTCCTTTAATTTCATAATTATCAGGAACTCGAAACCTTTTTGACCTTTTGTATATTTAAGACAAATAGCGGGCGAATAATTCCCTTCTTTAATAATATCGTAAGTATAACTTCGTTCAACATCAGAATATTGATTCCTTAGAAGGATTATGAATTTCAACAGTTTCTTTTTATTAATTTGTTGATCTGTCTAAAGTGGTTAAGAAATTTCGTTAGCCTCCATTTTTTTTTAATAAATTTTCTTAAAAAAATTTTATGCGCGTGTTATAAGAAATTTAAATTTTTGTGATAATCTTTATTTTATTAAAAATATAATATACTGTAATACAAGAAAATCACCAATCAAAATGTATACGTGAAATACCATATCCTATTTTTCGCAATTTTTTTCACCCCAAAGAATTAGGGGGCTTTTTTGTAAGTTTGATAATGTTCACAT
The DNA here is from genome assembly GCF_026210795.1 of Rhizophagus irregularis. Lineage (NCBI taxonomy): Eukaryota > Fungi > Glomeromycota > Glomeromycetes > Glomerales > Glomeraceae > Rhizophagus > Rhizophagus irregularis. Next base: position 1,837,806 of record NC_089430.1, on the reverse strand, counting down.
GTAGGATCTTCAAATGGGTTAATGATTAATCCATTTTTCCGCATTATACCAATCAACCCTTGTTGGCTTGATCTGGTATTTGATCATCATTGTTGAGGGAATAATTATCCATTTGGTTAGCCTTCGAATATTTGGATTGTAATCCAAATCAGGGCCGATGATTTTATTTGATCATATAATTTCACATTAAACGCATAATTTATGTGATATCACATAATTCCTGTATATCAAATCATAAAATCACATAATATAGGATCTTCCTATGTTAAATCACATAATCCGCAGTAAATATAAATTCAGCTTCAGATGATTATCAATTATCTTCGATCTCTTTTTTCGTTATAAATATTATGCCGCCAAAAAAAAGCAAAGTCGTTTCAGTTTACACCAGATGTAATGAATATAAAGACATTTTTCATGTTGATAATAATATTCTCTTCTGTAATTACTGTAATGTTTCTGTGGAATGGAAGCATAAATCTGTTGTAGATAACCACTGTAAAAGTCAGAAACATATATCAAATGTGAGAAGTCAAGAAGAAAGCCACAATAGAACACAGCAACTTACTCTCTCGTCTACTCGAGCAGCTTCTGAGTCAAAGAACCAACTTATTGAAGACCTTATAGAAGCATTTGCAATAGCAGACATTCCTCTTGAAAAAGTCAATTCTTTACTTCCATTTTTTAAAAAACATGTTAAAAATGGAGGCTCTATTCCCCACGCTCCTACTCTTAGACAAAATTATTTACCTAATATTTTTGACAAGCATTATCAATCTCTTAAATTACTTTTTGATTCAAAACCCATGGCTATAATTATGGATGAAACCACTGATGATTGTGCTTGAAGCGTTGTTAATACTCTTTTTTGTTATCGTCATGAAACAAAATTAGTTTCAGTCGATTTTCTTGAACGCGTAACAAATACTATAATGGGACAAGTTCTTACAACAATTCTTACTCATTTCAATATATCTTTTAATTTGCCACGTTTATTTCTATCAGATTCAGCGGCTTATATGAAAAAATGCTATCGTGAAGTCTTGTTACCATTGATGCCACAATTAATTCATGTTCCGTGTTGTGCACATATTATAAATCTTATCGGGTATGTTTATCAAATTATTTTCGTGAGTATAAAAAAATTTAATAGGATAATTAGTTTTTCTTTTAGAGATTTTTGGTTTGGGTTTTGTTACAATCACTATTATTATTATTTTTGATTCGATAATAATTATTTTACATTATATTAATTTATTACGATAATAATTAGTATATCATTAATTTATTATATATTTATTACATCATTTTTCATAATAATTAGTATTATTATTACATCATTTTGCCTATATAGTTAAATTATGAATAGATTAGATGGAATTTTTTGAATAATAAAAAAAAACATTTGAATTTTGATCTTATAATATTGTTTTGTTCTTTGACCTCCTTTTTTTTGTTGCTTATTTGATTTTTTTGAGTTCGTTTTGCTGAGATTTGATCTTTCTTTTGTTGTACTAAATTAATAGTGATATGTGGAGAACATTATCTCAGTTTAATATTTTGAAAAGTTTATTGGATAAAATTAAAGAGGTTTTCGTCCATTCTCCTGCCCGAAGAGGCCGATATTTAGCTTATTTGAAAATGCATGGAATTTCTTCACCATGCAAAATTCCTTTATATAACAAAACTCGTTGGAATTCTTGGTTTCAGATGGTAATTTATGCAAAGGAACACATCATCTATTGGCCTTCCTTTTTAAAGAAGAATTTGATAATGACAAGAAACACGTTACATTGATGGCCATTAATTCTTGTCTACAGAATGAAAAAGAATCAGACATCATTACCATTTATCTTAATTTCATTTCTTTTTATGCTAAAGAATTCATTCAAGATCTCGATTTTTTCCAGCAATTAAATAAACCTATTTTTCCTCTTGTTGAATTACGACTTCAACAGCTCACTTCTTATATCAAAATGTATAGGAATTCAAACGATTTTGGCCCTTCTTTGGAAAATTTAATAATCCAGCTTCGATTTAATCCAAACGATTTCTATGCTATTTTCAGATTGGCCTTTGAAACAGCTTACAGCAAATTTTCTGCCCATATTCCTAATCATCCAACTCGACCACTCTTTCATGCATGCCAAGTTTTTGATCCTAGATATATTCATGCTGGAGACCTTTTACGAAAGAACATTCGGCAGTACAATATAATTAAGGAATTCGCTAACCCATCAGATGAATTATTACGAGAATGGGGAATTTATTGTGGCTTAGATAATGAATTTTTAGGTGAAATCGAATTGGATCAATATTGGTTAAATAAGGCAACGCAATTGCCAATCCTTTCTAATATTGCTTTGGATTATATTTGTCTGCCGATATCAAGTTGTACTGTTGAACGGAGCTTTTCTATGTACAATTCTCTTTTGGATAATGATTGGCAAAGTTTGTCTAAAGATTCTCTTAAGGGATTAAGTATGTTGTACTTTAATGGTGTTTAAAATATGAGGAATTAAAATTAAATAATAAATTTTATAAAATTATCACATCTTTATTATACATAAAATCAAATAATTATATAAATTTATCAAATAATATCACATAAAATAATAAAAATTAAAAAAAATCTTATCACATAATTTGGTTATAACACATAAATAATTTATGTTATATCACATCATAAAATCATCGGCCCTGATCCAGATGTCTACACTATGAATATAATCGTCAACATTTGAACGAGATTTTAAAGGTGCATGAATGAAGTTATGTAAATTATCATGGGTGATATTTCTATGTTGTCAGAAGGATTTCCATTATTTTGTTTAGAAGCTTCTTTACTATTGATGTTATCATCGGTGTAAGAGAGATTTTTGATGTTTTTGTGCCTTTGTGTTTTTGTTCGAGACAGAAGTTGAGGAAACTTCTGAGTTATTATACGGAACTATGATTATCTTTAATTATATCCCGTTACCAGTTAATGGTGAGTCGATTTTTCTTTTAGGTTTTTTACGGACGAGTGTGTAACTCGATTTTTGGAAGACATTTTGCTTTCTCTTTTATTGTATCGTACCTATAATTTTTTATAAAAAAGTATTGAACGGTATCATGTATTTGTTATGACGAAATCACCTACGTACTAGTTTCATTTAGAATTTGCAAAGATCTCGGATTACTAATTCTGGTGAGGATTCTACCAGATTAGAAATCTTTAGAAAAGAAAATCACATAATTGAATCTCGGATGCTTCCTACCGGTAAATGAAAGCATGGAAGAAAATGACATTGACCATTATAAATGAATTGCGTATTATTAAATCAATACAGAACGTTTTTCATATTAACTATAAACTGTTAACTTAGAATTCTGATATAAGTGCGAAATCATTATATTTTTAAATCTTTCGTCATGTCTATTATACAAAAAAAGAACATATGAAACATAGTGAGTGTTGGGAGAGTTAACTATCGAAAATAAACCTGGCAATGAATATTAATAAAGTTTTCGTTCACATTTAAGCCATATTTGCACCAATTTAGAAATGTTCAAAATACACAGAGTATAAGTCATCAAAATCGGAAAATTCATTCCTTGCCAAGAGTTCGTGATCATCTGACAAGTCTGTGCGACAGAATAATTTTCCACATAAATTCCCAATGATCCCAAAAACATTTCATTCAACTTTTTTTTTCTCTGAGTAATCTGACCAAATTCAAAATTCAAAATTTATTTATTACGCATAATCACCATGAATCTGAGGTCCATTATATGGCTTACATTCATTTTGACATTCTTGCTTTTCACGTCTTCAAACGTTAATGCTGGCTTTGGATCCTATGCCACGTGTGCGGGTGCTTGTGGTACTGCATACCACACTTGTATGGGTGTCTCAATCTTATCAACATACGGTGCTGGTAAATGCAACTTTAATTCTTCAAAATGGGTCAGTACATTTATTTTTCAAACTTAAGGATTTTATGATTATTTAGGTGCCATAGCTGCTTATCCAGCCTGTCAAGCAGGTTTTGCTGCTTGTAGCAATGTATGCATCGCAATGTTTTTAGCTCCGACACCTTAGTCCAAGGAAAATATGAACTTTAAGAGACCTGACTACTATTAACTAATCATCTCGATCGAGTGAGATTCAAAAAAAATCACAATAATTAATGATCGAAATTTTTCTTATGTAATCCCTATAAAAAAAGAAAATTCAGAATTTGTCCTGAAAAGTATGGAAAATGTCCGGAAATTTTCCGTGCGTCCGGAAAACATTCGGAAACGGTCACGTTTTGGAACATTTTCCGGACGCTCGATTCTGGACAAATTCTGGACAAATTCTGGAGTGTCAAGAAAATGTCTGGAATTTGTGCGTCCGGAAAATGTTCCAAAACGTGACCGTTTCCAAATGTTTTCCGGACGCACGGAAAATTTCCGGACATTTTCCATACTTTTCAGGACAAATTCTGAATTTTCTTTTTTTATAGGGAATGTACACGTACCTATATATTTATTGTAATATTAATGGAGCAAAGCCCAATTTTATCATATCATTTTATCTTATACTATCTTGTATTAGGTTTAACAATGGTTAAAGAGCCAATATCATTAAAGAATAAAGGATTTGTAAAATCTTTATTGATTCATTTATTATTTCTGTATTAAAATTCAAATATATTAAACATGTTAAAATTGATTGTCCAAAAAATTATAATTTATGCTACATTTGATTTCAGATAAATTAATCAGATGAAACAATTCTATAGCTATCTATGTTTCAATTTCAAGGCAATATACTATGCCATACCATTATGTGATATTTTTTTTGCAAAATCTATCAAAAATGAATTTTCTCGTCCCACAGTTCAAAAGATTAGGGGAAAAATATTGTATTAAAATATGAGAATTTGGTATCGCTTGTCTATTGATGCAATAAAAAATAATTACATTTCGTAGTATTCAGGATGTTAAAACATTCTCAGCGGTACCGACAAAAATTTTGCGTTCACGTGAATTGGCCTGCATTACGGCATGTGACAAATAAGATTTCGCCTAGATAAATATAAACGGTTGAAATGGCTGAAAACGCAGGAGCATCCTCCTGGACCTCGAATTTGATTGGACAAAATTTTTATATTTTGTAGCATAAATTAATAAATATCATGCTTAATTTTACATACAAAATACGACAGAATAAAAGTTAAATGTGCTTATTTCAATGTTACACTTTACTGGTAAAAAATTTTTTATTAACCAAATCATTTGCAAGTTGCTTAAATGGATCCTTTATATAACAATTAGGGACTATTAAATTTCTTGCATAAGGTGGTTTTAGCACAGTATATATGGGCATTTTGTTAGGAATTATGAGAAACAAAATTGGAAGTGAACGGTTTTTAAAAATGAACAAGATAATAAATATGCAAATTAAAATCCACTTAAATTAATAAAAATTAAAGTTACCTTATAATACTTAAAAGCTTAAATGATTAACGAGGATTTATTAAATGAGGCGAATAATTGTTTTAAACTTTGTTATTATTAGCCATAGAAATATTTTATTTCATGATTAATGCAATAGTGAGTAATTTGAGATAAGATATGATATAAAATTCTAAAATTTCTAATAAATTATTAGATACGCAGCTATACATTTAATTTCTATATCTCAGCTTAAAGGAATTCTCTTGGATTACGTAACCAGTTAATCAATCTAATACAAAAAAATGATGCAAATGAAATTCTTCCTTATATGGCACCAGAAGTTTCATTTGGTAAACCATATACAAAAGTTGCTGATATATTTAGTTTAGGCATAATAATGTGGAGTTGACATCAGGAGTCCCAGCATTTCATAATACACAGTGAAATTCGATAAACCGGATATTCGATAAACCGGATTTGGGCCTAAACCGGACTTTTTTGCGGGAACCAAATCACGTATATTAAAATAGGCTCGATATACCGGAGTTTACTAGTAAAAGCTCGATATTCGCTATAACGGATCAATTTTCTAACCAGCTATAGTAAAAATGATTCGATAAACCGGATCACGTGACTGGGAACCAATAAAATTTAAGTAACGTGATGCGGTAAATCTTAAATTTGGCTGGAATTATAAAAATCTTAATTCCGGCTGAAGTTAAGTATTACTTATATATTCAATTAAAATATTTTATATTCATTTTCATGACCTCTATAACTTAAAACTAGATGAAAAAATCAAATTATAGTGTATATTAGTTTTATTAGCATGAAAATTTTTTAAAAATTCAATATAATAGATTTTCAATATATCGAAATTTTTTCGCTAAACTGGATATCCCGATAAACCGGATATTTTTAGTGGAACCGATAGATCCGGTTTATCGAATTTCACTGTGTATTTCTTATAATTTCTTCTTTAGATGTTTGTAAGGGTATTAGACCTGAAAAATTGAAGGTACTATGTCTGAATATGCAGAATTGATGAAAAGATGTTGGAGCAATGATCCTAAAAAAAGACCAATTGCTAAAAATTTGAAAATGATTTTTAATAAATATCCAAATTATTCAGTTAAATTAATAAATGAATATCTAGCACAAAACTCATTAAGAAATTGTGCATGGTGATGACGAAATGATGACAAGTAGAAATTAGGGTATGTTCAATATATAATTAATAATTATAAGCAATTTTTAAATCAAATACTTTTTTTTACAGATGAATACATGGTTAAAAATTAACCATAAACAAATGATATATCATTTTATAAGTTTATTAATTTTTTTTTTACTATTTGTATTTTATGAAAAATTATGCTATATATTGTATGAAGCATAATTAATATAATTTATATTAGTATAATAATAATAAAAGAGAAAATTTTTTTGAACATTTAACACATAATTATTTTTATCACCTGGCCACTAATGGGCATCTAGTATTTTGTTTTTGCCGTTTATAAACTATGTAACCAGTATGATAAGCTATAGTAGTTATAGTTTATTTTTATTGATTTGCTATTATTACAATACATCTTAATACATTCACGTTCAGTTTTTACTAATATTTATAGTTATATAACAATCAGTGATATTAACTTACATTCCCCACAAATACACAAAATCTAAAATAGTTTATTTTATATAGTGATCACTGATCAAATAGATGCTCGCGTAGTTATTTACTATGCTATACTATACGTAGTAAACAACTATAACAACTAATACATATTTAAGTAAAAATAATTCAAAATGATATTATTAATAACAAGCTATATTTTTTTATTATTAAAAAAGTTAACATTTTCAACTTTGCAATTTACTTATTTAAGTAGTCTGCGGCAATTTTGTACATAATATTAATTGTACTTATTTGCCAAAAATTTTATAAAGGTTTTAATAAGATTAAATAAATATAGTACAATGCTGTATTAACATAATTTAGAGCTGGTTAGAGATTGAAACTAATTTAAGTAAAAATTATTTAACTAATACTAGAATAGATTTTATTTTTAGGTCTTTAATTGTTTACACTATATGTAATTGTCTAATTTATTATAAATTTGCATTGACGTTTATATTCCTGTTTAATAAAAATCTTCAAAAATGATTTGCATAAAACATATGGAATTACGATAACAATCTATAAAAACATATAAAATGTTAAAAACAAAATAAATCTATTGAATTTATTGTTTTTGAAATATGAAAGTCTGCTAATAAAATATTGTATGTGTGCTAGTATATGATGTATGCTAATATACCTTCACTCTTTTTAATTCACTTGTTTCGCTAATTTGCTACCTTTATTTTTCAATTTCATTATTCCATTTTTTAGTAACTGATATAATTCTTCAGTGGTTGTTTATTACATTTCATTATCAAATCTAAAATAATTTTGGTGTATATTTAGGTATATTTAGAAATTTTGGTTTAATTCCTTTACATATTTTTAAAGAATATCATTAAAAAAGAACGTTGGATCTCAACAATGTGCAAGGATTTTTAGTATCATATCAGAAAGAAAATTTAGTGGATGGAAGAATTTGTAATTATTATAATATTATTCTAAGACAGTAAATTTTGTAGTATGGATTTGTATATTAAGTTTGCTAGGCAAGATTGTAAATGAAAATAAAAATATAATAAACATTATTTCAATAACTAACATACTTGTATTTAATAATGCTGACTTTATTGTAAAAATTGTAAAAGTACATAATATAGATATTCAATATATAACTGACTGATAAATAATCTAACAAATAAAGAATAAATAAACTGAATTATTAATCTATAATCATAGAATCAAAATCTTGTGATTCTTCTTGGAAATAAATTTCAGTAAGTTTGCGACTTGTATAACATGCTTGTGGATGAAATTTTATAATAGAAGCATTTTCTTGTTCTTGTTCTTGAACTAAAGCTTCGTTTCCTTCTATAAATTCCAACATATCAATTTTTAATTGATTATTGATGTCAGGTACTTCATAGAGATAATTTCCATCACTGTTTGCTGCATAATATCTATTAATACATTTAATCCATTCGGATATAATATTTTCAAGTGTTATTATAGTTGGCCTATTGAAAGGATCCAAATCCCAACATTTTTTCATTAAATCTATATAACATTTTGGAGTATTTTTTCATAATTTTAGGACGTTCACCTTCACAAATACTCAAACTAAGTTCAAGATCATGTGCTTCATAATTAAATGGAGGAATGCCCGATGTAAATTCCCACATTATCATTGAAAAACTATAAATATCACTTGCTGGAGTATAGGGATTTCTTCTTAATATTTCAGGCGCCATATAAGGCAATACTCCATAAATTTCATTGTCAGAATCCTGTAAATCACTTATAGGTTTACATAATCCTAAATCAATAATAAATAACTCATTATAATTATCTGAAATTAAAATATTACCATCATGAAAATCACCATGAGCTAAATCTGACCTATGAATTACTTTAAGTCCTAATATAATACTTTTCAATAATTGTAACCTATCTTGCCATTTAAATTTATTAATATCAGATAAACATTTTCTCAAACTTCCCTTTTTTGCATAACTCATTACTATCATATAATTTGAATTATTTGGATCTTGGGTAATTCCAAAGAATTGAATAAATTTTGAAAATGATTTCTTCTGACAATTATAATGATATTTCCACTGTATAAATGATAAAAAAAAATTATTAAATTTTGCAAAAGAAAATAAATTTTTATATTTAATATAAACAATATACCTCATCCAGAAATTTATTATTTAAATTTGATGAATTATTAAGTATTTTAAGAATAACCTCATAACCTGTTTGAAAATTACATCTATTCCATTGTTGTTTTTCAAAATTCCAACTATAAATAGGTCCATCTAACCAGATAGCTTTATGAATTTCACTGAATCCTCCTTTGTCATAATAATTAACATCTGACAATCTATCATATGGTATCCACTCTAAAATTTCATAACCATTTCTAGCACTTAATTGTGCTTCTTGAATAAATTTATCAACAAATTCATTTTTACTAGTCCATTTTGAAAAATCTTGTTGAAATCGTTTAGTATTACATTTTTGGCACCACTGGTAATCAATATATGGCTGTTTACATTCACTACATAATTCAACTTCATTTTCAGAATTGTCCTCATTGCTTTCTGCTACTTTTTGATACCAATAAAAGGCTTTTTCCAAATTCATTTCTGTTCCTTCTCCATTTTCATAACGTTTAGATAAATTAAACATTGCATCTTCATTACCATTTTCTGCTGATCTTTGATACCAATAAAAGGCTTTTTCTAAATTCTTTTCTGTTCCTTCTCCATTATAATAACAATAAGCTAAATTAAGCATTGCTTCTTTAATACCATTTTCTCCTGTTGCTTTTTGGTACCAATGAAAGGCTTTTTCTATATTCTTTTCTATTCCTTTACCAATATCATAACATATGGCTAAATTAAACATTGCTTCTTTAATACCATTTTCTGCCGCTTTTTGATACCAATAAAAAGTTTTTTCTAAATTCTTTTCTACTCCTTCTCCATTTTCATAATACATAGCTAATTTAAACATTGCAATTTCATTACCATTTTCTGCCGCTTTTTGGTACCAATGAAGAGCTTTTTCTAAATTTTTTTTTGTTCCAATTCCACTATAATAATATGCTGCTAAATTATTCATTGCCTCATTAATACCACTTTCTGCTGCTTTTTGATACCAATAAAAGGCTTTTTCTAAATTCATATCTGTTCCTTTTCCATCTTTATAATATGTAGCTAAATTAAACATTGCCTCATTGTTACCATTTTCTGCTGCTTTTTGATACCAATAAAAAGCTTTTTCTAAATTTATATCTGTTCCTTCTCCATCTGCACAACACATGGCTAAAACATATATTGCTTCTTCCATACCATTTTCTGCTGCCTTTTGAAACCAATGAAAAGCCCTTTTTAAATTCTTCTCTGTTCCTTTTCCGTTATAATACATATTGGCTAAATAAAATATTGCTTCTTTAATACCATTTTCTACTGCTTTTTGATACCATTGAAAAGCTTTTTCTAAATTTATATCTGTTCCTTTTCCACTATAATACATATTGGCTAAATAAAACATTGCTTCTTTAATACCATTTTCTGCTGCTTTTTGGTACCAATGAAGAGCTTTTTCTAAATTCTTTTCTGTTCCTTCTCCATTATAATACATATCAGCTATCAAAAACATTGCACTTTCATCATCATTTTCTGCTGCTTTTTGGTACCATTGAAAAGCTTTTTCTAAATTCTTTTCTATTCCTTCTCCATTATAATACATACTGGCTAAACAAAACATTGCATTTTCATTATCATTTTCTGCTGCTTTTTGATACCATTGAAAAGCTTTTTCTAAATTCTTTTCTGTTCCTTCTCCATTTTCATAATATATAGCTAAATTATACATTGCTTTAATATGATCTTTTTCTGCTGCTTTTTGACACCAATGAAAGGCTTTTTCTAAATTCTGTTCTGTTCCTTCTCCATTTTCATAACACATAGCTAAATTTAACATTGCTTTAATATGATCTTTTTCTGCTGCTTTTTGACACCAATGAAAGGCTTTTTCTAAATTTTTTTCTGTTTTTTCTCCATTATAATATCTATTGGCCAAAATAAACATTGCTACTTTGTCACCATTTTCTGCTGCTTTTTGACACCAATAAAAAGCTTTTTCTAAATCCTTTTTTGTTCCAATTCCACTATAATAAAATGCTGCTAAATTAGTCATTGCTTTTTTAATACCATTTTCTGCTGCTTTTTGATACCATTGAAAAGCTTTGTCTAAATTCTTTTCTGTTCCTTCTCCATTTTTATAACATATGGCTGAAACAAGCATTGCATCAGTATAACCATTCTCTGATGCTTTTTGATACCAATGAAAGCTTTTTTCAAAATTCTTTTCCACTCCTTTTCCATCTCTATAACTATTGGCTAAATTTAACATTGCTTCTTCGTCACCATTTTCTGCTGATTTTTCTAAAGAATTAATACATTCTTTACACCATAACTCTTCAGTAAGAAGTTTATTGCAATAAAGACAATTTTTGTTGTTTAATGTATCAGTATTTTTATCTGAGATATTTAAATTATCAAATTTAGTTTCCATTTTGGTTATTTTGAAAATTTGGAAATTTATTTTACGGAAAAAAAAAAATATTTATTTTAAATTTTTTTTTGTACGTCATAACAGTCTAACGGATAATGTCATGAATCAGGAATATCTTAACCAAAAGTGGAACTGAAGAAGTTAAATAATTCGGGCCATGTTTTTTCCGGTTCACTGATCTGCGTTAAACTATGTCCAATTTCCATAATAAAAAAAAATGTCAATGAAAAAATAAATAAGTTTAATTTTTTAAAAATTTTAAGATTATAAGAAGCAACTTTGCAACTTTACCAGTATTTTTTTCTCCAATAAAATTGAGTATAAATTGAATATTTTCATAAATAAAACTTAATATATACAGTAAGTGTACAAAATTCATTATAATAATATAATTAAATTATTTCGTTTTTGGATTTCTGTTCATTTGATAAAATGTGATAGTTACATTCAATAATAAAATTTTTCCGTTCTCGATACAAAATATAATAAATGATTATTTTGAATTATTATAAAAAAATTAAAAAATCCTGCTATACTAACACGTAATATTATTATGAAACTTTTTAGGGCATTACCTGCTGAAAGCCCTTAACTCTAAATATAAGGAATATTAGAAAGTGAAATAAAGAAAAATTTTCTGGACGTCATAGTCGTCATGCTTAAAAAATAAAATCAGTGTATCGGAAAAAAATATAGCCCGAATATAATAATCAATGGAATTTTTATAAATCAGTCACGCCATTTGACACATGACAGTCGTGACATCATGTCGATGTATACTTTAAACGGCACATCTGGGTTCGGACTATTTTCTATTTTAATAATTTTATTTTTGGATAAAAATTTTTTTAGTTTTAATAGTTTGTGACCCTCAATTAATCAACAGTCAATACAATTTAGGTACTTAATTGTTTTTTAATTTTTATTTATAAGTTTTCTTTGCTATTAAAAAATGGTTATTTTTATTTTACAGAGTGAACAAAGCTTCAATACAACTGCAAGGAGACTATAAAAATAGAATCAAAAGTAGTACAAAAAGAAAACTATAAACCAAGTCGCCTTATTCCATAAATAATTTTGATGACAACTATGATAGTACATTCAGTTTCATTATCACTCATGTTAAATAGTCATTTTATGATGATGTAATTATAAACAAAGGTTTATTTTAAAAAAAAATTTAAATACTTTTTTATGAAGTTAATTTAACTAAATATATTTAAAAAAAAATTTATCGAGAGGAATAATTATCTATTTTGGTTTGCTTTTTAACCGATTTTTGAGGGATTTAATCGTCTTAACGATCAATTAATCGATCGATTCCAATCTCTAATTTTTTTCGCTTCGGCTTACATTCCTAGTAATACTAGTAAAATGCCTGTTTTTTAACCAATAAGTTAGGAATAGAAAAGGATTACAGAAAAATTTGAACCGAATAGCTATTTAAATCAAAAAACAGGCTTTGACTCAAACTAAGGGTCTATTATTTCTAAAAGATGTTAAATGATAAAATAGTTTCGCTATTTATACAGCGAATTTTGTTGAACTGGATCTTTGATAAACTGAATCATAAGTAAAATATAAAGGAGCTGTCGAGGTGAGGTCTAGAACGGATTACTACAATCTATAATAACTAAATTTGTTCTCGGTATACCAGATTTTTGATATACCAAGTTTTTGAAAAAAATTTCTTTTGGAATGTGCTGGCCTGGCATATCGAATAGCACTAATTTTAGTCAATGTTAATATGTATATTTTTTTAATAAAATTAAATAAGTCTAATTTTAAAATCTTATATTTAAATTCATAGGTGATTATTCGAAAAAAATTTATTATTGAAATGTGTTATTGATCACAGGAAGAGTACCATGTAATTACTAATTAATAGTGTGGGAAAATTGAACGCTATAATTACATACACGATCACAATCGAAGAGGGTATCGATAAAAAGTTTTAGTTAATGCCATAAATGCAAAAAGAAGATGATCGTACCACGATACCCAAGGGGCACGCTTCACGTACATCTTAATTGATAAAAGAAGAAGTACGGTGACTAATATGTCAACAATAAATAACGACAACAAAATAAGGGATTCGGAAAGAGAATCGAAATTTAACAACAATGATCATGTTAGGGTTAATTATTCTTCGATTGACTACTGCATTTGAAAAGCGCTGTTTCGAGAAATAGGATTTGTTTCACAAAATAGGTATATATGATTATCATATACTTATTAATTTACGGTTCACAAAGTGATGTATTAAAGAGATAATAATTACATCATCATTTGTTTCTATCTCTCTCAAAGGACGGTATTTATAATTAGCAAAATTTTTTAAAAAATTATTAAGCATTTTTTAATTGTGAAAAAAAAGAAAAAATTTTGTGCAATTTTATAATTATAAACATAATAAAAAAAGGATGACTTCATTGTAATTTTACCTACTTTCAATTTGTGAAATTAACAACTGTTGTCCATTTTTTAATTTTATCAATTGATATATTGAAATTTAATTGAAATGAAATTTAAATTATGTGACATATACATTTATTATTAAAAATGGGCTATATGTTAACCAAATTAAGACCTATTCCTTCCTTTTTTGACAATGGCCAAAAATTCAGATCAGCTGATTACTAACAACTAATATAATATATATGCCGATCATTATGCGATTATTCAAAAAGAAGCTTATAAACAAAACTGTATCATGTGGATCAATTATAAAAAAAAATTTCGTAACAAATTTTCATATGATACTACATATAGGTAGTTTTAATTAGTTACACATTTGTACTATTTTTGGTTTATCATTTCTTGATATCCTAGTGTCACAATTATTTTCTGTTAAAGGCTGAACTTTGTTTTTTTTATCAAATGTACAACATGTCTTTTAAAGTCTTTTAAATTTAAAAGTTTCCCACGAAATAATTTAACCAGTAATTAACGTTCATTTTTGGTGATGATTCTAGATAATCTAAGAATTTCCTGCTCAAACTGGTCATGAGTATATAACATATATAGTGCAATTTTCGCTCAATCTTTTCACACAGTAAGATATTATGGTTGAAAATAATCTAGTACGTATACATAAACAATGGCATTCGATTCTAGGAGAAGAAATACCTATGATTGGACCTTATCATCATGTTGAACTCAGCGAAATCATTAAACAACCTCCACAATTACCGGCTTCTCAAAGACATAAGTGTATAATTACAGTTCTTCCATATATTCGACAGAAAGTAAAGATGTGGGGTGCAGGTATTCTTAAATCAGAAAATATCAAGACTTTGATTGAAGATGATGATTCTGACGAGGATACAGATTTGATAGACAAAGAGGAATATTCTCATTTACTAAATAAAAATAGATTGTCTCGATTTGATTGTGTTGCTAGTTTGTTTGCTTCTGCTGAATGTACCGTAGGTCAAGATATGTTTCGAACCCTATCTCAGTTCCCGATCGCATTTCCTTTAATAATTCCTGAATTAGATAAAGCAGATAAATTTAAAGTGATGCTTCCTTTATTTACTGGTCCAGTTATTAAATGGGAAACTGAACCTGGAACCATTGTTGAAAACCATCTTTTCATTGATCCATTCAAACTGATTGTTGCAGTTCGAATTGGAGCAAATTCTCAAGGAAAAAGCACTATACTTAATCAATTGATGACTTCAAATACTATGTTCTCTTCATGCTCCGAGCCAAGAGCAGAATATGGAATTCCGCATATGATCGATGGAAGTATTGAATTTACTTGGTTGACTCAAGAAACTTGTCAAGTGAATTTATGGAATGATGTTTTTGAAGACTACTATACAAAAGGAGCGAATAAAGAGATAGTATTGCTTGCAAATTTACACGGTGATGCTTTAGAATATCCGGATCAAATTAAATTTTTAAGTCAATTTCCTTCTAGTTTTTTGGTTTTTTTAATGCCTGGGCATACTCAAAATCAAATAAAAGATTTCGAAGAATTAGTTGGTTCCAGGAAAATAGTATTTGGTTACGTAAATCATAGAAATGTCAGAGATAAAAAGAAATATGCAATTGACACTAATTATTTAATGCAAGATAAAACGTTAAAAAAAGTGCGCATGATGTTCAAAGAAGCATTAGATGCTTCGTTTGATATTATTGATACATTAAGACTGGGAGAATCACAAGATGCTTCATCTATTACTATTAATACATTAAGACTTGGAGAATCACTTCGAATGACTGAAAATATTGAGACTCGTGAGTCCCAGGATTTGATAAATTTTGTTAAGGACAAAAAATGCCGCCACATTAAATTAAAAGTTTTTCAACTTCAAAGAAAACAACAATCAGAAAATGGTCTTCAAATTTGGCAAAATAATAATGAATTACAGGAATTAATTCGCAAGTATACAAAAATTCTAAAATTATCTTTTAGAAAGAGAAGGAGAGCTCTAGCACATCTTGAAAGAGAAGTTTCCAGAATATCTATGATAGAATCTGCCGAAGCTCGTTATCAAGCCGTATTAAAAAAAAATGAGCTACGTAAATCCAGTTTGAGCAATAGAGGTCAAGAAAATGAAAAAAAAATTCGTGAAGAAATCGCAAAAATTTGGGAAGAAGTTGATAATATGAGCTTGGGTTTGGAGCATTTTTTCCGTGAATTAGGAGAAATTTACAAAATTTTTTCTGTTAATCATCCAGATAGTGAAATTGTTACAAAATTACTGGAGTTTTATTCAGAGTTATTAATTGGTGGTCAAACTATAGAATTACTTGATGGTGATGCTGGATCCATATCTGAAGCTTGGTTCTCGGCAATTTGTGGACATATTTGTAGTAAATTTCCTAAGCTTAGAATTTTTGTGATTAGTATACTTGGCTTACAATCATCAGGAAAGTCCACTCTGTTAAATGCTCTTTTTGCATGTAGATTTGCTGTTTCAGTTGGACGTTGTACTAGAGGTCTTTTTATGCGGCTATTATTTTTAAATAAAGATTTATCTGAAAAGCTTAATTTTGATGCATTTATATTAATTGATACTGAAGGTCTTGGCGCACCAGAAAAGATGGATGATCCAGAATCAGAAAAGAAAGATCGAATATTAGCAACTTTTGCAATAGGAGTAAGCAATTTAACGATTCTTAACGTACTTGGAGAATCAATGCGAGATTTGACTGAAATTTTACAGATAGCAATTGTGACAATGGCACGTCTTGAAAAAGCTGGAATGGCACCTGATATTCTTATGGTGCAACATATTTCCGAAAGAAATGTATCAAGACTATCTGAACCAGAAGAAAAATTTCGAGCAGCTCTTAAGGATGCTTTAAAAATAGCTGAAGAAAAAGATATTGAGATGTGAATATCCAGTATAGATTGTCTTCAAATTCTTGATGAAAGAATAAGAAAAGGTAAACTTCTTAAACAATTTCGACCATTTAAAAATGGTGCAACTGCTTACGCTCCACCATCAGAGCAGTATCACGAGGATATTGTTAATTTATATAACTCTATAATTGAAGACTGTAAGAATTCTAAAAACAAAATTGAATTTTCAGAGTGGCATTCATTAATTCAGAATTATTGGAATGCCGTTTCTCATAAGGATTTTGCTGTTCGTTTCAAAAATATTAAAGAAATTTATGAATTTATCGATCTTGGCAAACGAATTGCAATTTTAAAAGAAACCATTGAGAGGTCATTCCAAAAACATGAAGAATTAATTAAGCAAGAAATTCGTTTTAATCTTCAAAATTGGTCTTCCGACGACACGAGTGATAAGACAGATAAAATCCGAGATAAATGTTTGGATTTGATTAAAACAGAGCTAGAGAAGGTTCCGGGTAATAATCAAAGTACTATGTGTGAAGAATGTATGAAAACCCATAAAGTAAGAATTGATTTAGAAGAATACCTTAAAAATAAAAATAACGAAAAGTGCGAAAAGGAAACCATACAAACAATCAGAGAATACATTAACCTCAATCGTAAACGTATATCTGCAAGGCTTAAGCAAATGCTTGAAGCTAGTTTTATCAGAAAGGGTATTTCATCTGAGTCTCTTGATCTAATCAATAAGAATTTAGAAAGTATCCTAAAATATATGCCAAATAAGAGATTTTCTGACTATGAACGTAAACAAAAAGTTGAACAAGTATGGAATTCACTGCGAAATCATATATTATCAAAAGAAGATATTATATTGATAGAAAAAGAAATAGATAAAGAAGTTGAAAACGAGTATTCTTCTAACTCAGAACTTTATGGTAGATACAAAAACCAATGCCTCCCCGCTGAAATTATCCAATCACAAAGCATATAATTTTATTAATAAAATGAAAAATAGGTGTACTTCACCATATATGGAATTGATCCATCTCAATGCTCTTGAGGAAAAGCTTAAAAATTTGATAAATAAAATCTTTGAAAATAGAGCTGCTAAATATTTTTATCATGGAGTTATTCGTGATCTCGGAAGAGAAATAAACTATATTATTTCACAACTAAATTTTTCGCCTGATTTCAAATGGAATGTTCATTTATATGCTTTGTTGGAGTTTAAACCGAAAATGATAGAATTTCAAAAAGATTGGGATAAAGAAAATACTCAACTCGGCATGCTCGATCAAAAGAAAGATGAATATTTAAATATAATTGATACTCGGCTTCAATATGGACATAGGCTAATTTCTGAAGGTCATATTGCTGGGGATTACTTATTGAGAGTTATTCATAAATTAGCAATGAATGCAGGAAATCGTGAACGGATAGATGAAGTGCTTGGTCTTTCTTGGATGTCCAATGCCGAAACAATTAGGCTCAAATATTTTGCAGAACTCGCCAGTCAAGTTTATATTGGCAATAAAAATGAGGCTATAGAATACTTTTTGTATCCACAGCAGAATATAGAAACTTGGTTCAAAAATCAGGTTAATGGTCATACAAGTGGGAAACCGAGAAAGAAATATGAAGATACCTTTGATGCAGAATTTAAACGAGTCTTTCAGGAAATTCGGAATTGTCAGAATTTTGAGGAAATAAGAAATTTTATAAGCGATTATATGACGCAAGTTGATAATATGGACTATAAATTGGATCTCAACAGAAATCAAATTATTACAGAAAGTGATTTAAATATATTACGTGAAAATATAGAGAAAGAACTTAAAGTAAAAAGAAATTCAAGAAATGAGCCTTTTAAAAACCCATCCAATGACAAAACAGTTATGGGAAGGATTGGGTGTACGGAATCATGTTTTTGGTGCGGAGCTTTATGCTGGGGAAATCGAGATCATCATACAGATAATAGCTCGACAAAAACACATCATACTAGTCATCAACCCAGAGGACTTGCACTCGTAATTATTCATAAAACGGGTGAACTTAATTCAGCGTCATGTCATGATTTAGGACCTACTTGGAATGTATTTTATAGAGGCAAGGGTCCAATAAATTGGGAAGTTGCAAAAACTACCGACTTTAGTGATTGGAAATTTGACGCTCATTGCAATTATCATTTTAATGATCTTATGCGCTGGTTCTTTGCACGGTTGCATCAAGATTTGGTGGAATATAGAGATGATGCAATACAGGCATCTTATGACAAATTGAGTAAATACTATTGTATTGAATTAGACTATAATAGTATTATGAGCAAACTTATAGCATCAATTAAATAATATTTTTAAGTTATTTTTGTCACGTCTTCTGTTTATTATTTACTTTGTACTTTTATTATGGATATATTACACATTCAATTTATTATAAATTAGCCCTTTGATGAGAGCATGCATTCCAGTGCTTTTACTTTTACATAGTTTCGTATAATTTGTTATCTCTCAAATATTTTTATATACATAGTTTTTGGGAAAGAGGGAAAATAAGTTAAAATTAGCTAAGATTGTCGAATAAGATAGACCATTTTAGTTATCCATTAATTCCAGTGAAACTGGGCATTATTCATATAATTTTATCACCACTATACGTTATCCCGATTTATGTTCATGGATCCGTTCGTCAAATGACAAGCATGTTAAATGATGTGACAAAACGTACTATATATTCAAAAATATTATTATTTTTTTTTGTGCATGAATTAATAAAATTACTAAATTCAAACTTTGTCTAAGGCTAATTAGTGAAAGTGGCTAAAGCCATATTTTCGCATTGTGAACGTTTATGTTTTTGTGCTCGCATCATTTTTATTAATAATATTTAATAATAGCACCTATATGTGGTTTCACAAATACACCAAGTAAATATGATAGTAATTGCTATATATACTCTTTATAGATACGGTAGTGATACGGTGTTATTTATTGACAAATACAATACACTATAAAATTGAAAAGATAATGACAACAGTTCTTTTATTGATTTCTTTGAATATCGAATAAAACTCAAATCGTTTTTCATCTCGTTAATTTGTAATTTAAGCCTATTAATTTCTTATCTTCTATAACTTTGCCATATCTCTGAGACTACGTGTCTCTAATTATATATAATTTTGTATGTCACACTGCTTTGAGTTGCCCTATTTTTCCATACCCAGAATCAATTTCGGCAGTTTCTAAAGCTATAACCACCTCTGGGTTAATGTGAACATGTCACTCCTTTGCTTGATACTCCAGAGATTCCCATTTTCCAAAGTTGAACGCAACATGTTTGACGGTTTTTTCAACCAAATATGTAGACATGAAGTGCCCCAATACCAAATCTATATATAATCATTGCCTATCAATAACTGAATGCTTGTTCGTTTTATGATTGTTTGTTCTAGTATTCTATCATATATATTGGATGAGATTTCACGTGTACATTTTTATATTAAAAACTTTTGTAACAAATTGTGGTCGTAAACAGAAACATATGCGTACTAGAATGTAAAATAATAGTTCACTTTATTTTTCTGTCATTTTATAATAAAAGAAATTAATTGTAAATAATACTAAATTCGATTAAAAAAAGATTTATATAACGGGCTTTGTTTTTTTACTTTTATTTTTTTTTAATATTTTTTTTTCGGTTCTTATAAAACCGATAAATTTACTAAATACCTTTTTTTTGGTTCTTATAATTCGGGAAATTTATTTTTTTTTATTTAAAAATTTTTTTGTCTTTTTTTCAGGCTTTTTTTTCAAACTGAAAAAAATTTTAAATTTTTAATAACAAAATTACTCAAAAATTCTGTATTTCCCCCTTTTAACCGATGCATATAGTTAAAGGATGGAAAAAAGTTAAAAAATTGAAGTCTTTTACATAAAAACACCATTAAGAAACATCCATCTTATTAAAAAACATTTAATAATAGCTAAAGTAGACAATTGATTTTGTTAACATGTAAAATAGTAGATCACGTTACCTTATAAAAAAATTTTTGAAAAAATTCCGATAAATGATCTATGATACAATATAGATTTGTCAGCTTGGCTACGCAATATGCGAAATTTATTGCGAAATATAATTATTTTGCTGCAGTATAACTAAGTGATCACTTTAAAATTGGTTGTACTACATGAGAAAACACATGACAAGCTACGCCGCAAAATTCATACTACAAAGAATGCGCTTCATTGGTATAATGCAGTAAACACGTGCTCTGTTTGTAACGACTTTGACTATAACATAAATTTTGTTCTTTTAACCCACTGACGCTGACGCAAAAATTACCTTCTTCGCTTCTTGACCCACCCTACTGACCCCCTTGCTATAAAATATTTATTTATATTATACAGAGGGAGGGTGATGGTATGGTTACAGTCAAGAAGGTGAATTTTGCGATGCTGACTCTATTTTCATGGGATCATCTTACCACACCGCCGGCTATATGTTTATGGTAACACAGGTAACATTTTATGCAGGTGACAAATAGAGATCAGACCACAAAAAAATCTGTCGCTGATATAAATATAAACAACGCGAACGTGGAAGTCACGTGAACGGTGACTATTAGGCATCACACCTTTCCGAGGTGGTGTGGTAAGATCATTCATTTTCACGTAGTGCATTTTCTAATAGGTTGTACTGCATATCAGAACACGTGTCAAACTACTTCACAAATTTGTGCTACAAAGAATATGCACAATCAGAAGTACAATGCTCTATCTCCAGGAATTGTAATAAAACTTGTAATGTACTGAACGAAATAGTATATACAAACATCATTACCAAAATTTATACTTAGTAACAATTGTTACCAATTACACCAATCTAGTAACATCATAGTTACAAACGGAAATCAGAATATAGAACTTGATTTAATATAGGATTTACAGAGTTGTAGTATTACTGCTTTATCCTCAAACGACATTCGTCTAAAGAATCCTCCAGCGTAGCGCCTTGCGAACAAATCACAATACAAGGCTTAACCATCAAATATTATTTAACGATGAATCAACAAAATTTCTTTTTATATAATAGATGTCCAAAATTATTAAATATATTTATCTCAATATTAATTTATGAATAATACATTTATTAATTGTTTGATAAATCGATTCAAAGGGACTATCTCATGTCTACTACTTCACGCTAGTATAGATGAGATGATGAGAATCGTGTAGATTGTTATTATATCTATGATACGCAAAATTTGTCCTATATGCAAAAAGATCATTGGTATCTGGAAGGAAGGCAGTGAAAAATATTATGATTTGCGATAATATCAAAGAACCTGGAATCCTAATTGTTGAGGCGTTACAATTATATTCCGAAAATCAAGTCCGGATAGCTGGAAAATTTCCAAATAGAGAGGTAACAGTGAAAGCATAGGGGAATTAGCATAGGAAATCAATATTATGTATCATGGGCAAGTCCCGATCCTTTGTATTTACTTTTTGCGTGGTGCATCACACTACCTTGTATTAATTGGCAAAATTTCAGCACGCCCGAAATCACATCCCTTATTTGTTGTTGTTGCTCGTCATATTAGGGTGATCAATGGGCTAATATATGTGTAGTCTCATGCAATTTTCACTATTACAGATTTTTTTGTAAATTTGATACCAATCAATATTTAACACATTAATTTCAGAAAATACCGGTACTTGTTATTTATATTTATAATTAAATCTATTATATCATTTTTATCATCTTTTTTTTTTTGAGCTTGTATTTCATGTGCTTTTTTAATTGTCGAGAACGCCTTGAAATAGGAGGCATTTTTCCATTAAAAAATCTGAAATCGTAAAAACTCGATAAACTGTGCCTTATTTGTTTTTATGTAATACTAAAAAGTCAAAAACATACACAATAACTTTAAAAACAATGTAACACCTCGCTCGCTTTTTAAGAAATTTTTTTTTTTATTATAGAGAAGCAGCTAAAAGGTTATTTCAAAGCAAAATATCTTTGGAGAGAAAAAGAAAGGTGTTATGTGAAAGAGACGATTGTTTGGAATGTTCCTGCAGAAATATACAATGTAAATAATGGGAATTGTCTCACTAATAAGTTTAGGTGGTAAATATGAATTTTGATTGACATACAAATTAACAAAATAGTGATAATAGTGATAATTTTGGAGTGATGCATGATGACGTTTATTTTTATGTCGCATTTAAGCCAATTGCCAAAGTCTTCGCACGCTTTCAAAACTTGATTTCGCAAAGTTAAAACATGTCGGGAATTGGTTTGGAATTGGTATTTTGGGAAGGATATTCTTTTTTTGGAAATGGTAAGTGAAATTGTAAAATTATTTAATTTAAATATTAAACAAGAGTTATTTTAGTCATTTCACCGAATAACCTTTCTAAGTTAGAAAAAAAAAAGAAAATAATATATTTCCTATATATTTTGTTAATAGCATTGAAAAATTTTAAAAAAATTTTTTTATTATCGTAATTTTAATTCTAATTTATTTTATTACAGGTTCTATAGGACGTTTTGTACTGTTCTATTTACTGTCATGATGAGATTATGTACCGTATCTTTAAATAGTTATAGCTATAGATAAACATGCTGAATTTAGACAATTTTAGTATTATTAGAAAGAGTCTTATTTTTTCTCTTAGAGCATTAAAAATTATTTAAATTGTATCATAGGAGACTTGGATAATAATTTTTGAACATATTATAATATTTGTTTATAATTTTCGTGATTTCTCAGTCTTTTGTAATTCATTTTAAACAATTTTACTTTGTAAAAATAGATATAATGTTTGTTTTCAAGTGGATGTAAAATAATTCCTATTTATTATGAAGTTGTGTGATTATTATTATAAAATTTTTCTTTTCTGAATTCTTTTTATGTAGAGATTTTTTTGAATTTTCGCATTTGTTGATCACCACTTGAAGTGAGACAATATAATTTATGAAAGTTTAAAAAGTCCATTGACCACTCCATCGTCATATAGACATACTATGCATAAAATTAACTCAGTGTGAATATTTATTATATCACTATTATATTAGCGGCTTATATTGCTCGTGTTAGCAGTCAATGAAAACTCCACAAAATGACATCATATGCAATTTTTGATAATATCAATTTGGAAAAGAAGCCAATCGTCGAGATTGGAACTTTCAACATAAAATGTCCTCCAAAAACTATTGCTGAGGGACTGGTTAAAATGGGCACAAAATGTTTGGATTTTATTGAACAGAGCGTAGCTTTTAACACCTTTCGTATTGAAATTACTCCCGTTAATGATCAAAAATTGGAATGGGTGTATAATTTGCAGGTACAAACCACCACCTGGTTTGAACATCTTTGCCAAAACTTCAGCAAAAATGAAATAATGGAAATTGCAAGAAGTTATGTAAACAGCGTTAGAGATTCCTATTCTCCTCCACCACCTCCACGTAAATCCGAGAAAATTTCTGTACCTTCAAACAAATATTGCGAACATCACGCAGACTGCAATTTTGAACATCCTATCAGTGAAATCGATCAAGACTGGCGAAATCCTCGACCTAAAAAAAATACATGTCGACGAAATTTTACAAATAGAAAACCTAAAAGTAAGTTTTTATTTATCAACAGATTTAATATGTTTTCATGAACAAAATCCAAATTCTGATAAATGTTATATTTCAGTACATTGTCCAAGTAATGTTGACCAACCTATAATTTTTTGCGCTAAAAGTTTGCCACAAATGAATCGTACAAATCATTTTTGTAACTGGTATGCTGAAAATGAACGAATTGTCTTGGAGAATAATGGCTGGATTGTTTTATCACAGCAAGATGATGTTCGCGAAGTGCTCATCTGCCCTCACCCAGCTATAGGCTACGAAAATGACACAATTCCACCTAATTATCAACAGATAAACCACAAAAATAACAGAGAACTTATTAAAGACTTTACATTTTGGAATTGGGTGTTAGAATATTTCTTAAATACTTATTTGACCAAAGAAATTTGTGAAGACAGTAAACAATGTCCAATAGAGCTTCTTGCGTTAAATTTCGGAATTTGGAAAGCCGCTGAAGCAAAAGATAAACGAGCAAAGGAGTTCCACGGGCACTTGCATGTACATCTCACACGTTCAGCGATTGATAGATTTGAAATTAATGAAGTAGATGCCATGTACGGAAAAATAGGTATACCAAAACAATATTCGATCCAAGATTGCGAAGAGTTGGAATCAAAATATTTATTAAATTTAGAGATTAACAGGTTACAACAAGACATGCGAGATGTCAGAGATT
This sequence comes from Rhizophagus irregularis, assembly GCF_026210795.1. NCBI lineage: Eukaryota > Fungi > Glomeromycota > Glomeromycetes > Glomerales > Glomeraceae > Rhizophagus > Rhizophagus irregularis. Next base: position 1,812,528 of record NC_089430.1, on the reverse strand, counting down.
ATTTAGGTGAATTGAATGAAAAAATGGATCATATTTTGGGACTGAAACCACCTTCCATAACCACCATGTCTATGGAACAATTTTTGCAAAAATTGGATGATTTCTACTATGACAGAAATAATAATTTTATGAGTTACTTAAATTCCTTTCAAGAACATGGGATTTCCGTTGTAGATATTGATTATCTCAAAGAAAAGGATTGGATTGAATTGGGTGTTGTTAAAATTGGAGATAGAATTATAATGACTCGAGAATCAAAAATTGTTTGTACTAGTTGATCTTTCTCTTAGTGTCATGATTAAATAAAATTGATCATACTACATTCTTGGATTATTGAAAGAGATGGAAAATTGAGATTTGAGTGATTTGACTACGTCATTTGTAATAAGTGATTTTAACAAGCTTATTAAAGCTATTTTCGAGTTAAATAAAATGAATTAATGAATTTATTGTTTAAAATCAGATATTATATAGCGTAGCAAATTAAAATTTTAGATTCTCATAGCCCGTCCTGCATCGATAAATAAAAAATTTATGTATAAAATCACATGATTTTTATATCACGAGATGTATAAAAATTTTTTATACAGTGAATCACATTCATTTTTCAAAAATTTTTATTTATCCAGCCTTATAAAGCAAACATGCAAATATAAACTTTAGAAAAGCAATTAATTATTGATAGTCAAAAATGCAATATGTAACGTATAGATCTTTCATATTTTTATCAAAATAACCGATCTGGTTGAAAATACCTTGCCCAATTACAAACTGATTTTATTTATGTAAAAAAGAAGATAAATTTACATGATATTCTATAATCAGTGTTGAACAAAATTATAAGTAAGCTATTTATAAAAGAAAAAAAAATAAAAATGAAAATAATAATAAATCAAATTATATCTCATTATCTTCGATAACAAAAAAAAAATATTTTAGTTGTTATGAAGTATGTTTAATTAAGTGCGAATTAATTAATATTAAACCTTCTTACTTTGTTTATAGATTCATCATTATCCTTCTATAAAAAATTAGTACTGTATTAATATAAAAATTTTAATTGATAAGCAAATAAATGAATTAAGTTATTTAATAGTACCTGAGTACTTCATACTTGATATATTCTCATAATTTTCATAATAATTATCAGAATTCTTTGGTGTAGGGAGATTTTTAAAATTAAATGGTCTACTTTTATAAATAGCTTCGGAATGTATTTCATTTGTTAACGATGAATTATCAGGAGAGAGATTATTGGTAATTTCTTCAACTTGTTCAATTAATTCTGTCTTAATTATTTCTGTTTTCTTTACTTTACTCCTAAAATATAATTTAAGTCCCACTGACCATTCATGAAGAGCCATTATAATTTCTTTTGTTGCTGGTCGATTTAACGGATTTGCATCTAAGCATCTTTTAATTAAATGCAAAATCAATTTAGGTACTCTAAAATTAAAACTGGGTCTTAATCCTTCACATATCCTTAGTGCCAAACCTTCATCATGAGCAACATCATAATATGGAGGCATTTGTGAAATTACCATATACATAACTATGCCCAAGCTATAAATATCTGAAGCTTTGGTATAATCTTGTCCTCTTAAAATTTCAGGAGCCAAATAAGATAAAACACCATACATATTATTTTCTACATCTTTTAACTCATTATAATTCGCTGGCTTACAAAATCCTACATCAGTTATACAAAATACATTTCTATATCGTAATATATTTCCAATATGTAAATTTCGATGAATTAATTCTCTGCAATGAATTTTCTTAAGTCTGGTTGCAATACATTGTATACTATCGATCTTTTCTTTCCACAACTGTAAACTCCAACCTAAATTCTTTTTAGGCAATGTAAGTTTTTTATACCAATTGTTTACGGCATAGCTCATAATCAAAACATAGTCTTTCGTATTTGGATCTTGAGTTACTCCATAAAATACATCTGGTGCTTTACTTTTACGAATTTTAGGATATAAAGTAATCTAATTGTTTTCAATAAATTAATTAATAAAACAATAATAATCTAAACTTTTAGCGAAATCTATAATATAACTGAAATTATACCTCAGTGATAAATTCCAATGTAACTTTTTGTGAATTATCCAAACTTTTAAGAATTACATAATTACCGTTATGTCTTCTTACCCATCGACTTAAATCCATGTTCCAGTGTGAAATATGACCATCACTCCATTTTGCTCTATATACTTTACCAAATCCTCCTTCTGCAATATATTTAATTTTAAAAAATTTATCATAAGGCACCCATTCCAATATTTGGTGTTGATTTTTTGCTGATAACTGAGTATTTTGAATGAACGTATCGATGTCACCATTACCACTAGTCCAATTACCGAAGTTTTGTTGAAATCTTTTTGAATTACAAGATTGACACCATCTACCCCCTGTATATATTTGCTCACATTCTCTACATTTTCCATATTTTTTTTCTCGACAAGTTTCACAGTGGGCATCTATTTTTTTGCATTGAGCACACTTATTTTTGTCTACGTTTACTTCTTCTTCATTTGATTGATCCATAGCAAATAAATTAATTTGTAGATTTTGCTGTTGAAAAATATTGTTACAAAATCGTAACGATGTCTTAAATATATGTTATCTTCAGCCCAAATGATCAGCAAATGGTTTCGTTGTGTTACCAAATATTAAACGTGTTAACTATAACATTCTTGTTGAGATTTACCTCATTACTAACCGAAATCGATACAAGCCTCATTTATAGCAAGAATGAACCAGGAACAATTGGATTATAAAATTATGCTATTTTCTTTAAGATTCATGGAAAGCTCTCGAGATGTTATTCTTCGTCCTGATTCTTGCTAAAAAAGCTTATAAGTCAGTGTTGAACCCTATTGAACCATTACGGGAAATTCCAAGTTCCCTATAAAAAAGAAAATTCGGAATTTGTCCTGAAAAGTATGGAAAATGTCCGGAAATTTTCCGTGCGTCCGGAAAACATTCAGAAACGGTCATGTTTTGGAACATTTTCCGGACGCTCGATTCTGGACAAATTCTGGACAAATTCTGGAGTGTCAAGAAAATGTCTGGAATTTGTGCGTCCGGAAAGTGTTCCAAAACATGACCGTTTCCGAATGTTTTCCGGACGCACGGAAAATTTCCAGACATTTTCCATACTTTTCAGGACAAATTCCGAATTTTCTTTTTTTATAGGGGTTCGGAAAAAATTAATTTCTTGTTTTTTTATGGGAACTAAGAGTAATTTTTAATGAAATCAATCTAACCTTTAAGACTTAAAAGTGGAAAAATTAAATTAATATTTAACAAGTGTATATTAAATATATCCCGTGATTCGTGAAAGTGCCCAAGAATGAACTGATTATTATTGAATGGTCCGTAGTGTTCAATTCCGTTAAACCGCTATCCGTCGGATTACGGATATCCGCCAAAAAATTCGAATTTTTCGGATAACGGATAATACCGGATTAGATTTCTCAGATAATTGAGTAATGGACAATAACGCATCATTCGACATTGTAAATTTGTTTTTATCCGATCTGATTATCCTTCGGATATCCGTCGAATATCATGATAAACGGATGACGGATTGGGACACTAACAGTCCATTGTGCTTGAAGTGCGGATTTTTAGGTGGTATGTTGTGGAAAATTTTAAGAACAATAAAACAATTCAGAGAATACTATTAAATATTAGAGCAATAAGAAGTCAGGCAAATAGGACCTGAAAAGAGAAGAGAGAGTAAACGGCAAAATGATTTTATGTTATTCAATTTTATCAAATTTTTTATGACGTTTCATAATATTAATTTTGTTTGAATTTATTTCTTATTTTTTTTTTATTTCTGCATTATACCAACTGATTTCCCTGAAAAATATTAAATGAAAAAATTTCAAAATTTTACTTTTTAGTATATTTCTTTTTTCATTTTTAGTATATTATGAAAAAATGTAATCAATATCGATTGAAAAAATTTTTATACTATCAAGCCAACGTTCATTTAGTTTAATATAAAATCATTAAATTATTAAATTTGAAGATTTAGCACCTATGGAAATTATTATGGAAATTATGATAATCTATAGATTAATGGGGCAACACATTTCTTTTTTTTCCCTTATACCGCTAAAAAAAAAAAATTCTTTTTTTCCTTAAAAAATAAAAAATTAAAATGTATATATTTTATGCATATCTTGAACGATACCCCTAACAAATTTTCTCACACTAGAAATTTTACTGTAACGTTTATGAATGGTCTGTTATCAACTGATCATTTCCATAAAAAGCTTATAATTCTTAACCTGAATAAGCTTTCTATAAACTTCAAAAAAAAAATAATATAGTCAATATTTAATTGTTTCCTGGTTCATTCTTGTCATAAAAAAGGTTTAAAAGAGAAAGAATGACATGAAAGCATGACGTAACTGATTCTTGCCATAAAAAGTCATGTCAATCATCAAGATATAAATACGTCTATCTATTGGTTTTTTATTGGTATCAAAATTTACCGAATAAAATTTAATGATAAACTTTGTGACAAATTAATTAATTTATTTGTGAAATGGATCAATTAGATGAAAAAAAGCCAAAACACAGAACATGTTACCAATGCGAACAAGTAACATTAGGTGACCCTTTTTGCGATACTTGTTATTCAAAGCATTGTGAGAAAGCTTATGGAAGGTGTGTAGAGTGCAACCAAATAAATACGGAGAAGTATTGGTGCCAATCTTGTAATTCAAAAAGATTTCAGCAAAATTTTCATAATTGGACTAGTGGTAATGATGTAATTGATAAGTTCATTCAAAATACTCAGTTATCGGCAAAAAATCATCACCAAATATTAGAGTGGATGCCTTATAATATGTTTAAAAATCCTAAATATATCGCAGAAGGTGGGTTTGGAAAAGTATATAGAGCAAGTTGGAATAGTGGCTATATTTTGCATTGGGATACAAGATGCCATCAGTGGAAAAGACGTAAAGATGGTGTCTTTGTAGCTTTTAAAAGTCTGAATAATTCACAAAATGTTTCATTGGAATTTATTAATGAGGTATAATTAATTGCATCATGTGAGTTAACTTATTTATTAAATTATAAAAATTATAGTTTATTAATGAATTTGTTTAAAATAATTAGGTTACAATATATCTTAAAGTTCATAAATATAAGATATCAGATCAAATTATTAAATGTCATGGGATAAGTCAAGATCCAAATACAAAAGATTATATTATGGTTATGAATTTTGCTAAGAGAGGAAATCTACGGAATTCATTGAACAATGAAAAAACAATGTTGTATAAAAAGTATAGTAAAAAGTATAAATTTTCTAATCTGGATTTGAGTTTGTGGACGTGGAGACATAAGATTTTTATTTTAAAACATATTTCATATGGGATTGGGAGAATTCATGGTAAAGATTTAATTCATCGAGATTTACATGTTGGAAATATAGTATGTAATAATTATGATCTTTCGCCTCGTATAACTGATATGGGGTTATGTAAACCAGCAAATTATAATGAATCAGAAAATGCAAAAAATGTTATATATGGCGTTTTAGCCTATTTGGCTCCCGAAATTTTAAGAGGACAAAATTATACCAAAGCTTCAGATATTTATAGTTTTGGTATAATTATGTATGAGGTTATTTCAGGATTACCTCCATATTATGATAATGCCCATAACGAATTATTAGCATTAAATATTTGCGAAGGATCAAGACCCGAATTTAATATTAAAATACCACAATTAGTTTTACATATAATTAAAAGCTGCTTAGATGCAAACCCATCAAATCGACCATGTGCAAAAAATCTTTCAAAAATTTTTGGTGAATGGTTAGCAGATTTTAGTATGTATATGGATGGCCGATTAGAATTAATTAAAACAGAATTAATTAATCAAATTGAAGAAACAGAAAAAATTAATAATATTTCATCAGCTAATGATTCATCTTCAATAAATAAGATACATCCTGAAGCTGTTTATAAAAGCAGACCACTTAATTTTAAAAATCTTTCTGAACCAAAGAATTCGGATAATTATTATGAAATATATGATAATATATCGACCAAGAAATATTCAGGTAATAATTTAATTTTCATTTACTTGTTTATTTAATCAGATTATTTACAGTATATCAACTACTTAATCATTTACAGGAAGTCTTCTAAAATCAGACAGAAGCGATTGTTTAGAATGTGCAATTATTGATTAATTTACGAACAAAGGAGAGTTCTAATTCCATTAAAATAATAAATTATTATAATAAACAAGTTAACATTAAACATGGCAGGGAGCTATAGTCATAGTATAATTAGAACTGTAATAATTCTGACTTTTTTTTTAATTAAGTTGGTTTATACTACCATACAGTATCATAATTATTATGATAAATAGTTTTTAAGATTTAAAGAGAATTTCTAAATTTTAACTGGTGGAAAAATTACTGGTAGATCATGTGATTGTGTATTAAATATTCATGTGATTTATTATGATGATGCAATTTCATTTGGCTCGCTTCGCTCGCCGGGCTTTTCTAGCCAAACCATAACTTTCACTTTATTTGTAAAATTTTTGATTATATTTAACATATCTATAAAAAAAAATGAGAAATTACTCTTAACTACTAGCTATTAACATAATTTTTTTCTCATTTGGTAAAGGATGATCATTTTCAGTTTATTTTGCTTGTTAATCATTTTTGGCTTAGTTATTTCACTTGTTAATCATTTTAAGGTTAATTATCTTGATTGTTGTTTATTTTTTGGTTTAAAAATAAAAAAATATATATATCAGAATATGTGATTAACTTTAAATAACAATACAGAAAGATTGTTTATTACTTGATAAAGCATTTATTTAATATTTACTATCATCATTTTTGGAATTACGGCTCTGGAAAAAAATTTTTCATGATTATATTGTAATAAAACAATTCTACTATCCGATTGTTGATCATTTTTAGTTCTGGAAAATTATGATAACTGAATATCATAATAATAAGACAATGATAATGAAATTTTACCATTTAGTTGTTGTTTATTGTTTTGTTTCAAAATAAAAAATTACTTGATATAACATTTATTTAATTTTATCATCCAATTGTTGAGAAAAAAAAATTTTATGATAACATTATAATAAAACAACAATCTTATTATCTGATTGTTAATCATTTTTAGAATTACTACCCTGAAAAAATTTTCATGATAGCATTATAACTAAAGTTGCCTGCCAAAACTCTACAGGCTATTGTCGAAATGTCGAAACTAAAACCTGTAGAAATGCCGAAATGCCGAAATAGTTTCGACATGTCAAAATTGTCGAAACCTAAAAATATTACGTTTCACGTATTAACTCGGCGTCCAATGATCGTAGAAAAATGCACCATAGCTCGTTGGAATCGTCTCATAACGACGAATCGAATGGTGGTTAGATCGTCTTTCTACGATCACTGGATGCCGAGATATTGAGCGAAACGTCAAAAATCAGCATTTTGTATTTTGCGATACTGCGCCATTTGACGTTTCACTTAATAACTCGGCATCCAATGATCGTAGAAAGATGCACCATAGCTCGTTGGATTCGTCTCATAACGACGAGTCGAATGGTGGTTAAATCATCTTTCCACGATCATTGGATGCCGAGATAATAGACGAAACGTCAAACGGCGCAGTAGCGCAAAATACAAAATGCCGATTTTTGACGTTTCGCTCAATATCTCGGCATCCAGTGATCGTAGAAAGACGATTTAGCAACCATTCGACTCGTCGTTATGAGACGATTCCAACGAGCTATGGTGCATCTTTCTACGATCATTGGATGCCGAGTTATTAAGTGAAACGTCAAATGGCGCAGTATCGCAAAATACAAAATGCCGATTTTTGACGTTTCGCTTAATATCTCGGCATCCAGTGATCGTAGAAAGACGATTTAGCCACCATTCGACTCGTCGTTATGAGACGATTCCAACGAGCTATGGTGCATCTTTCCATGATCATTGGACGCCGAGTTATTACGCGAAATGTAATATTTTTAGGTTTCGACAATTTTGACATGTCAAAATAGTTTTGACAATTTTGACATGCCGAAACTCCCTAATTTCGGCAGGGAACTTTAATTATAACGATAATGTAATGACGACGATAATGAAAATTTACCATTTGATTATTGTTTATTTTTTGGTTCAAAATAAAAAAAAAATGTATCTATATTTAAATAAGTAATACAAACAAATTGTTTATTTACATAATATTAAAATTTGTCATCCGGTTGTTGATCATTTTTGGCTAACAAAAAAATTATTCAGTTTTCACATGATTTGCTAAAAATTTTATCCCATAATTTTTAAGCAAGAAAGATCATTCTATATAAGTGCAATATCACCCTATGGGTGGGTGGGTGGCACGTCACGTTATTGTTATGACTTGAAATGATTGACATGTCATGATAGGTTAACGTTAACTTAACGTTAACATAAGATTAGTTTTTGAGTGATTTCCATTTTAAGATGCTGATCCCCCATCTTTGGTATTGATTTGCTGATTATATAAATACATTTCAAATCAAGCTTTTCTATTTTAGTACGATCAGCAACCAACAAATCTTTTAGTGTTTTAAATATTCATAGGTTACTACCTTTATTTATTTTATTCATTATTTTTTACATATATATATTTTTTTTTACGGTCTTGAGAGGTTTATATATATAGCAGGTACATGTAGCTTTTGCTCAACACTGATTCATAGAGTAGTATCATGTAAACTTATCTTTTCTTACATAAATGAAATCAGTTTGTAATTGAGTAATATATATTATCATGCATATGGATATCAATCAGTTTGTTTAATTAGGAAGTATTAATAAAAGTAAAATTTGAAATTAAATTTTGAATCAGCCAACTATATACAATACATTCTCTGTGCTTTTTTTATTATTGGTGTTATGAATATTTCAATGGTGAAAAAATTTTTCATGAAATATACGTATGATTTCTGTAGGCTTTAAGTGACCATCTTAAAGAGTAGCAAGTTCTTAAAATAAATCAATCAATTTATATAACTGAACTAGCCAGTATTTTTTTTGTTCCAGTACCCACCACAGAACACGGGACTGAAGGGAGCAAATTTTGAGTGTATTAATTAATAGTATCATGGGATCAATGATCAAGGATCGGAGCATATTATATTTTAATTTAAATTAAATTTATAAATTTTAGAAATCTCAAGGATGATATTTTTTTTACATGAGATTATCGTAAATGGTGTAAATTATTGTTAGAATAATGAATGAAAAAAAATCAGTTCACCCGATGTATTGTTTAAATTTTATTTATTATTTTAAAAAAGAAGTTTGTTATTTATCACCACTGGTGGAGTGGTGGTCAGCACCGGTGTCACATGATTATAATTAACCAATAACTAATTTAAATATTTTATTTAACTTTATGTAATTTTACACGACTAAAAAATTGCGTACATCTTTAATTTTTGAGAACACCCCAGTCAAATAAATAATAATGGACAAAATGAGTGATAAAGAATAAGAAAGAACAATAAAGAACAAAAAGAGTAATAAGAAACAATAGTATGAAATGGTAATGGAAAAAGAACAATAGGAGACGAGATAGCAATGAAAAGAACAGTATGGGATGAAATGATGATGAAAAAGCAATATAGAATGAAATTGTGATATATAGGATGAAATGGTGATTAAGGGAGACGAAATGATAATGATGAAGTGATATAAAACAAAATGGTAATGGAAAAGAACAATAGGAGACGATTCAGATGAAATAGTAATGAAAAGAACAGTATATATGGGATGAAATGATGATGGAAAGCAATATAGAACGAAAGGTGGTAGAAAAAAATGATAGGAGACGAAATGGTAGTTAAAGGAACGGTATAGGTTGAAATGATGACAAAAAAGTGATATAGAGCAAAATGGTGATAGAAATAATGATATAAGACGAAATGGTGGATGAACGAATGATAATGATAAAGTGATATAGAACAAAATTGCAATGAAAAAAAAAAGATAGGATGAAATAGAGATGAAAAATGAAAGAATAATGTGGAACAAAGTGGAGATGGAAAAAGAATGATAGGCAACGAAATAGTGGTGGGAAAAATGATAGGAGATGAAATGGTGATGATAGGACGAAATGATGATGAAAAAGCGGTGTAGAATGAAATGGTGATAGAAAAAATGATATAGGACGAAATGGAGATGAAAGAATATATGGAATAAAATGGAGATAGAAAAAGAATGATAGGAGATGAAACAGTGATGGAAAAAAATGATGAAACAGCATGGCATTATAAGAAAGAAACAAAAAGACCATAAAGCCCAAAAAAGAAGTGAACAGCCCAACCAAAAAAAGAAAAAAATAGTTAGTTAAAGAAAATAAATTCCCAATTCCAAAAGACCCAAAATAATTTACCATTTACTAGGATACTGATGCCAAAGTTTTAAAGCCGTTAAAAGGTGGAAAAAACTACTTACAAAAAGTGACGAAGTGGAATGACGAATAAAATGAAAAGAAGGGAGAATAGTTAATATTAATGAAGGACAAAAAGACATACACAACGTTAAGAAATATGTTCAACTTACCAAAAGCTAAGGAAACTAATAAATCTGATGAGTGTACGTGGCAAACAAATGATTGCATATTTTTAATACATTTAATAATCAAAATCAATGAAAGAAAACAAATATGATTAAAAAAAATAAAATAATACGATAATTGAAAATCAAAAGTATATGAAACACATTGAGATCCCCCAATTCCCTCTGTCATCAATTTACAGAGTTGCCACATCGAACGGGCATTCCCATGGTCGAACGAACGAATAAACGAATGAACGAACAATCAAACGAACAAACAAATAATCAACAGCATAATTAACAATCAACATAATCAGCGAACAACATACAACAACATATAACGGCAACATTCTTGGTTCACAACATAAATAGCGTTAGTAATACAAAACATCAAACGATATAAAATAAAATTAACTTCTCTAAATTTTCCCCAAATTATATCCACTTTTACCTTTAATTTCAAACTTCGATAGCTCTCGCTACGAATTATTACTTTTCACAATGTATATTTAATTCTTCTTAAAATTTCCATTTTTCAATTAAAATTAATTAAGCGAACATTAATTAAAGTTTAGGGCGAACCTATTACCTTTAATTAATATTAAACTTTACTAACAAATAATTAAATGAAACTTATATTTTTATTGAGTTCTGTGGATGAGAACTGTGGAATTATTTTGAATTCCGTTCTCTTTTTATACAAATTTTATGCTACTTTCTATTCTATCTATATACTATCTTTTATGTTCTTTTTACATATTATCTTTGAACTATCTTTCTAATATACTATCTATATTTTAAATACACTATCTTTTAATATGCTATCTTTTATATATATATATATTATCTTTTATAACATCTTTGTATTATCTTTTTATATTATCTTTTATATTATTTTATGTTCTTTAATCTTTCCGACATTATTTTATATGTTCTTTCAATCCGCTTCATGTGTTTTGCTTATAATCTATCTTTTGTGGCTTATAATTATTCTTTCTAATCGTTCTTATTGTTAAAGATTGCTAAGCCGCAATTGATCGACTCTATTTATCCTATTGGTTCTTTGTCAATCATTTGATAAATATTACATCATGTAGATCATTACTCTTCCTAAATGTTTATCCTTTTCGGCTAATTATTTATCCATCTACGCCAATTCATAATCAATTTGTTCGTTCTTAATATTTGGCAATTACATTTGGTGATTGAATTTTATCATCTTTTCATGCTTGATATTCGACCGTTTACAACATGCATATATGTAAAAATCAGCACATTTTGAAAAAATTTTATTTTGTTTCACTTCATGTTGGAAGATAAAAATTTTTTTTTATTTCCATATTTGTAACATGTATATCATTTTGAAATAAAGGTAAATAAATAAAAAAAAAAATTACCCTATTCATATTTATATACATTACGTCATTTCAATGAACAGATATTGTAATAACTGGGTTAAGCCTCGATATTTTCTAAGAAAGAAAAATAAATTAAAATTTCGTAATTAATGGGGGCTTATCGATTAAATAAATTCACGTGTAAAAAAAAAATTTTTTTTTTTTCACAATTAACAAATTAAGATTTTCACCAAATTATTCCTTAAACGTATAAGTATGGCAAGCCGTACTAAGTCAAAAGGTTGATAACTTTTCATCATGTTTTATGATGATTTTTCATCATGTTTCATGATAACTTTTCATCATGTTTCATGATGACTTTTCATCATGTTTTATGATAACTTTTCATCATGTTGACATGACGACTTTTCATCATGTTGATCATATTTTTCATCATATTTTATGATGTTTTTCACCATGTGACATGAAATTTTTTTATCATGTGTTGAATAATCTTCATCATGTTTCCTAATATGAAATTTTAATTAACCAAAAATGTCTTGCCAAACTACTGGTTTTTTGATGTTCAGATTTAGAAAATAAGAAATTTTTTTTTTACAAACTTAGAAATTTACCGATTTTCTGGTATTTTGCCATTACACAAATATATATCACATAAAAAATTTTATCACATCACGTTAACAGTATATGAACAAAAGAAAAATAATTCAATAAAAACAATACATATACATAAATATAGGTTGTAAAATTTTTCGTATGGGAAGAGTTCGTATGGGATATCTTAATAAAGATTTTCTTTTTGTAGGGTTCATATGGGATATTTTTAATAAAAATTTTTTTTTTGAGATTTTCTAAGATTCATATAGGATATTTTTGATAAAGATTTTTTTTTTGAGATTTTCTTAGAGTTCATATGGGAAGATGTCTTTGACAGAAAAGCATTTTTTTGAGAGATTCTAGGGTTTGTATGGGATATTTTAAATAAAAATTTTTTTTTTTTGAGATTTTCTAAGATTCATATAGGATATTTTTAATAAAGATTTTTTTTTGAGATTGTTTTTAATTTGATAATTCATCAAATAACGTTGCGAGAACGTTTTTTAATATATAATTCAATAAAAAAAAAGTTCACAATGTTTTTTTCAATAATTCATTAAAAGCATAGCAAAAACGTTTTTTAATATAATTCAATAAAAAAATGGTTCGCAACGTTTTTTTTATTGAATTATACATTAAAAACATTCTCACGGCATTATTTGATGAATTATCAAAAAAACATTGCGAAACTTTTTTTTTATTGAATTAGTATACATTAACGTTCTCGCAGCTATTGATGACATCAGGAAATTTTTTATGCGCAGTAAATGCACAAAAAGGTTGCAAAATTGTGCAAAATTTTGTGCATAAAAAAAATTGATTTGCGCACCCTGAAAATGCACAATGATTGTATATTTAGTAATGTGTAATTAATTGTTCAAAAATTTGCACATTTTTATATAATATATTGTAACTTTATTGAAATGTGCAATATTTGCAACTTTAATAACATAACTTTATAAATTGCGCAAATTTGATATTACTTTATTGCATAATTTGTATTCTAACCTAAAAATACAAGCTAACGCTAAAATCTAAGGCTAAAATCTAACACTAACGCTAAGCAAATTGACAAAATCTAAACCCAACCATAAATATAAAAATTCCAAGAATAGTAAAATCGAAACGCGCGAAAATATAAAAAATAACCAAGTAAAATTGTTAGTAAATTGAAATTAACCGAAATCAATAAACGAAATCAAATAAAATAGTACCAACCGCAAATATAAAAAATCCAAAGAGTAAAATCAAAATAATACCAACCGTAAATATAAAAAATTCAAGGAAAATTAGCAAAATTGAAACGCGCATGTAATAACAATTAAAGGAATAAAAAGTTGAAATTTACCGAATTGTCACATCCAAGGAGACTGAATAATGTAAAAAAGAATCGTTAGAAGCTGTTTGTGAAGATAAAAAATATTAAAAGAATAAAAAAAAATAAAAAACCATACCGAAATATTGCATCTAGGATAATATTTTAATAGGTAGTAGGCATTAGTATACTTTGGAAGGTTCACTTTCTACAAAATAATGAAATGTTAGTACATTTCTTCAAAGTAAACATTAAACAAACTGACCTCCACACACTTACCCCATATTCCAGGAAGCTGAAACCCTGTAAATTAAAGAAAAAAATTAAAAAAATAATTTATTTTTTTTTATTTTTTTTAAAAAAACAATAAGTTTTGAAATGAAACTTACCTATCGAACGTTCAAGAACAGAAGCTGAAACCCACAAAATAGAAAAAAAATAAATTTTTTTTTTTAAAAAAATAAAGTTTTGAAGTGTGTTCAAAATGAACTTACCTATCTAAAGTCCAAGAACTGAAGCCAAAACCTACCAAATAAAAGAAAATAAATTAATTAAATAAAAAAAAAATAATTTAAAAAAAGACTCGAAGCTTTTGCTTCAAAACCATCTATCAAAGCCCAAAACTGAAGTTGATACAAAACAAAAAAAAATCAACATATAATTTTTTTAAAAAAATTATTTAAAAAAAAAAAAGAATTTCGAAGTGTTTACTTCAAAATTCACCTATAAGAGCCCAAGAACGCCAATACCTACAAATAAACAAAAAAAATATTATTAAAAAAGTATATTTATATTGAATAATAAAAGTTTTGAAGCTTACACTTCAAAATTTACTCATCCAAAGTCTATGATCCAAAACCCAAAACCTAAAAATAGAAGAAAGAAATTAAAAAAAAAATATTTTAAAAGTTTCAAAGCGAAAGCAAAGCTTCGAAACTCACCTAACAAAGACCAAGTATCAGAAGACGAAACTTACAAAATAAAAAAAAAGAAAATTATTAAAAGTTTAAAAAAACTTTTTTAAAAAAAAGTTTTGAAGCGTTTAACCACCTTAAGTTTCAAAGCTTTCGAAACTTACCGAATTGAAGCCAATATCTATACAATAGAAGAAAAATATTTAATAAAAAATAAATAATAGTTTCGAAACGAAACTTTGAAAAACATTAAATTAAAAGAAAAAAATAAATAAAAAATAATTTTTTTATAGTTTCGCAACGAAACTTTGAAAAGAAAAAAAAAATAATTTATTTAGTTTTGTTGTGAAACTTCGAAAGAGTTTTAAATAAAAATAAATTAAAGAAAAAAAATAAAATAAAAAATAATTTTTTTAAAGTTTCGTTGTGAAACTTCGAAAGAGTTTTAAATAAAAAAAAAATTTAAAAATTAATTTGTTAAAGATTATCACTTATCTATTATATACGTGATAATCATTCTTCGGAAAGATATCATGTGTCAAAATTTTGGTCGAAATTTCGCACAGTCCTAACTTTGGCCAAAACTTAGCCGAAAGTCACATGACCGAAATCGACTAGTGGAACGCAGTGGTTATAAATAGTTTTAATTGGCTATATTTCTCTTATGTGTATTACATGTGCAATATTTTGTGCAAATTTTATGCAAAAATGACATATACAATATTTTACAATAAATTGCAAAAAATTTTGCTCATTATTGCATAAAATTTGTGCAATTTAAAATTTTGTGCAATATATTGAACAATATTGAACTTATTGCACATTAATGTACAATATTGACCCCTCCGAAATTTACTGATGGAATTATCAAAAAAACTCTCAAAAAAAAAATTATCAAAAATATTTTATATGAATCTTAGAAAATCTCAAAAAATTTTTTTATTAGAAATATCCTAGAATCTTTCAAAAAAAAAACTTATCTATCATCCCATAGAATTCTTAAAAAAAAAATCTTTATTTATCAAAAATATCCTATACGAATCTTAGAACATCTCAAAAAAAAAAAATTTTTATTAAAAATATCCCATACGAATCCTACAAAAAGAAAATCTTTATTAAAAAGTCCCATACGAACTCTTTCCATACGAACTCAAAAAATCTCAAAAAAAATATTTTCTATCAAAGATATCCCATACGAACTCTTCCCATACGAAAAATTTTACAACCTATATTTATGTATATGTATTGTTTTTATTGAATTATTTTTCTTTTGTTCATATACTGTTAATGTGGTGTCACTGGTGTGATAAAATTTTTTATGTGATATATATTTGTGTAATGGCAAAATACCAGAAAATCGGTAAATTTCTAAGTTTGTAAAAAAAAATTTCTTATTTTCTAAATCTGAACATCAAAAAACCAGTAGTTTGGCAAGACATTTTTAATTTCATATTAGGAAACATGATGAAGATTATTCAACACATGATGAAAAAATTTCATGTCACATGGTGAAAAACATCATAAAATATGATGAAAAATATGATCAACATGATGAAAAGTCATCATGTCAACATGATGAAAAGTTATCATAAAACATGATGAAAAGTCATCATGAAACATGATGAAAAGTTATCATGAAACATGATGAAAAATCATCATAAAATATGATGAAAAGTTATCAACCTTTTGACCAGCATACTTGTTTTCTATCCTACGATAAATATGATCTATGTCAACAACACAAAAAAAAATGCAAAAATATGTTTACGTGACAATTGACAATGCGTTATTTATTTTATAACGCGCTCACTCTGACATAATAACCAAAGCAAATAAAGTCGAAAACTATTTATATAATTGAAGAATTAATAATTAATTATTTATTTAAATGCTTATTAAAAACAAAGAACTAAATAAAAATATGATCTGCTTAAAGATCTAATTAATAATGATCTGATGTGGCGAAACGGCAACATCATACCATTATTAAGCATACCCGTACAATAACATACAAGTATAAAATATTCTATTACCTTGTTGATATATTAGAATCTCTTATAATTTTTATCCGAATAGTGCTAAAATAATAAGAATTCTATAAATATTTAATAAAATGTAAATATTAGTACATGCTAACAAAGTATTAATCCATATACAAAGCCTATAAAACTGATAATTATATTCTTTTGATTTGCATTTATCGTTTATAGTTAAAAAATGCATTAGATACGCTTAAAAGCAATTTTTTACAAATAAATATATGATATATTAAGCTTTAAGTAATAATAAAAATGCTTTTTGTCATATTTATAGACCATAATTAATATTTTTATAGTTTAATTTTAGCGTTATTCAATAATTCAAAAGATAAAAAATTTTTGGGAAAAACTCTAATAAATGATCATTTTCCTAGTTTTTATTCAAAAAATTTTTATAAGGTTACCTGATTTATAAAAAAAATTATACCCAAATTTCAAATTAATTAATATTAATTAAATTAATTGATTTTGTAACATCACTCAGTAGTGCGCAGTAGTGCTTTGTTTTATCCAGTTTATGATCCGGACTGAATTTCATACGCAGTCATACGCAGTCCGTCTTTCCAAGTTGCTCTATATACTTTACCAAATCCACCTTCTGAAATATACCTAGGGTTAATAAATCTATCATAAGGTATCTATTCTAACTTTTGAAAACGATTATTTAATTATTTGCCGAAACTCACATTAAAATTTCCTTTTTAAATCATCGTGTAACATTATTCCTAAAATAGAAATTACAATTCTGGCCGGAATTATAATTTGGCCTGAATTCTTACCAAAATTGTCAAACAGTTAGTCAAATGTCAGAATCACGGTTATGGCCGGTTATGGCTAATTTCATTAAATATAATATAAATTTCTGGAATAATAATAATATCTTAATGTTGGTCGAAATCATCTTTTCAGCCACATGAAAAATCGATTTTCACGATATTTTTATATCCTTTTTTATATATGAATAACAATAGTAAGACGAATCATTAAAGATAAGTTAGTTTAATCACTTGTTTTTGGAAATAAACTGAGGGTTGCTAACTATTTATAGAAAAAAATAAAAAGTAATGGTTAGACATACCTTCTCATTATTACACCATTGAATTATTGTTGCTTCTGCGTAAAAAAAAAACTTTAATGAATTATATAATTTATATATTTTCCATGAATACCATTAAGGCCACTAATATAGATGGTAATATTATTGTTTTACTATTCCAAGACAATCCTTTATTTCTTAATACCCAATCATAAAACTTCCACCGCTTGCATATTCAAAAACTATAATATATTTGGATCTTGAGATATTCCATATATCTAACATTATTATAACTTGACTGTAACAATTGGTACAATTTTAAATGTATTTTAACCTATTAAACCATAAAAACTATTTTACTAAAGTAAAGAATAAAATTAAATTATATCAATTGAATTAAATGATTCATTAAAAAAAGCATTCTTCACATTTTGTGATTCATGAACACATTTTAAAGCAACTCTCTTAGAACTTATATTGTAGCAAATCCACCCTTATATTTTTATTATATCTTTAAATTGATCATATAGTAACCATTCAAGCATTACATCATTACAATCAACAATTTTTAATTTCATTTCTTTAATAAAATTATCAATACTTTCATTTCATTATTAAATTTTTCATTAAATAATTTGATTACACCATTTGTTTGTGTTTGAATATTTTTTTTTTTCACATTATTTACAATAATATTTAATTTGAAGAATTATAATATAACCTTTTGTATCAGGATCTTGAGAAGTTCCATAACTATTCTCTGTTGAATAAAATTCCTATTTTTTTTTTTAAAAAAAAAATACGTTTGTTTAAAGAAAAAAATACTTTAAATTAAATTTGTTATAAAACAATTTTCATACCTCATTAGTAATACTTTGTAATAAGCTATAAGAATATTTTAAAATCACTTTTTTATCTGATTTTCTTTTACTATCCATATTTAATTTTAATGGGTCATTCTTCCGTATTGTTATAGCAGAATCATCTTTTCTTTTAATTTCATTAAATTGATCGATTATATGGTATCCATTCAAATGCTGTATCATGATAATTTTATGAAATTATCTGATTTTTTCATTTTCACTGGTCCATTTTGTAAAATTTCTTTTAAATTATTTATTAAACATGGATTACATAATATTGTGTACGTTTTCTCACCACATATTTTACAATAATTTTCACAATATTTCTCTTGAAAAACTAAAATATAACTTTTCATATATGGATCTTGTGATATTTTGTACAATTTCATGCTATATGGAAAATTAAAACCTTACAAAGTAAAAAAAATACACATATATTATTATAAGCATGTTAACATGATAAAAAAAGTCAGGAAATTTATTTATACCTCACTTAAAAATTCATAATATTAATAATATCATAACGGTTTATTAAGCAAACTTTCTTATCCAATCCTCTTATCAATTCTTTTTACCGCGAAAATTATAATGTAATGGAACATTATTCCATATTGCTAAATTTGCTATAGCTTTTTCACCAATTTATCATTATTAAATTGATCATATGGTATTCATTCAAATATTGGTATATTCATATTAATAATTTCTGATCGCACGGATTGAATGAAATCGTCAATCTCTTTATTTCCACTGTTCCAATTTGTAAAATTTTCTAAGTAATCCTTTTGGCATGGATGGCACCAATTATATGTTACATATGTATATACCTTCTATCACATTTTTAACAATATTCATCTTAAATATAATTTTTTGTATCTGGATCTTAAAACATTCCATATATTTTTAACTTACAAGGGTATGACTGGGTTGGCATATATTTTTGGATCTTACAAAATATACATATATATATATTAATATGATGTTAAAAAAAAGAAATAAAGAATTAAAAGAATATTTAAATTAATGAAATTTATTACCTCAAGAAGTAACTAAAAAACTTTAAATAAATGGTTTAGAAAATCACAAGATTCTAATAAATATTTATTTCGATAATAATTCAAAAATGAGAAACGAATTAGAAATAATCAATAATATCTTATCGAACTGCGGTCATTTTCAACTAGTAGATCAACTAAGCTTTTTATATATTTCATATGAAGCCAGATTACTCAATTTTAATAATTTTTCTGAGCCTGAAATTCTGATGATTATTACGAAGAAAAATGATAAGATAATTGGTATGAAATCTTTTGGTATTTATTAATAAAATTAATTGAAAAAATGTATTAATAAGATTATAATAATTAAATAGAATCTTGTCTCTTTACTGCAAGTTTACATTTCTTAATTGAAAAATAATGGCGATCTTTTAGAACTAAAAAATCCTAGCGTGAAATATTCAGGTATTTTTTATAATGACAATAATCAAAATAATTGTAAATGCTCTAAGATTTAACCCATTAAATAGCACTAGTCAAAAAAGGACAATTTGGCCTAAATTTGACCAGGTCGAATATAGGTCGAATGATGGTCTAACATGTGTCAAATTGAGGTCGAATTTTCGGGCGCATTTAGGGTGCCAATCATCCCAAATTCGGACTAATTATTCGACCATTATTTAGGCTTAAATTGACCAATATTCGACCTTAAAACTTTAAGCCAAATTATGGTCTAATAACAACCCATTTATTTACAATTTTTTTTATCAAATTTATTATTAAATAAATGTATTTATTAATGCCTAAATACTTTATAATTATATTATTATTATTGCATCTATCTAATTTACAAAAAGTATTTCTAATTCAAATACAATTCCACAATTACATGATTCATGTATTCGTATATATGAATCTTTGATCGTTCTTTGGCAATCCACCCAAACCTATAAAAAAAAGAGAAGAACGGTTAGTAACTGTTCATAATATTAAAAAAAATAAGAAAAAAAACCAAGATTCGTACTTACTTACGAATCTTTGGTTTTTTCCATTCTTTGGAAGACACCCGAGACACCCAAGACCTAAAAAGAAAAGAAAAGAACGGTTATTAGTAACCGTTCATAATAATATTAAAAAAAATTGAAAAAAAATAAACCAAGATTCGTACTTACGAATCTTGGTTCCTCTTTTCCTAAAGGTCAGAAGCCCACCCGATCCTAAAAAAAAAGAAAGAATGGTTATTAGTAACCGTTCATAATATTAAAAAAAAAATAAAAAAAAATAAGATTCGTACGTGAAATCTTTGGGTTTTTCCGTTCTTCGGAAGCCCACCCGAACTAGCTATAAAAAAATAAGAAAGAATGGTTAGTAAACCATTCGTAATAATAAAAAATAATAAAAAATTAAAGATTCGTATCATACTTACGAATCTTTGGATTTTCATTCTTCGGAAGCCCACCCGAACTAGCTATAAAAAAAAAGAAAGAATGGTTAATAAACCATTCGTAATAATAAAAAATAAAAAAAAATTAAAGATTCGTACTTACGAATCTTTGGGTAGTACGAATCTTTGGGTTTTCATTCTTCGGAAGCCCACCTGAACTAGCTATAAAAAAAAAGAAAGAATAGTTAATAAACCATTCGTAATAATAAAAAATAAAAAAAAATTAAAGATTCGTACTTACGAATCTTTGGGTTTTCATTCTTTGGAAGCCCACCCGAACTAGCTATAAAAAAAAGAAAAAAACGGTTAATAAACCATTCATATACTAAAAAAAACAAAAAAAAGAACCAAGATTCGTACTTACGAATTTTGGTTTCTTGGTTTTCCTTCTTCGGAAGCCCACCCGAAACCTAAAAAATAGAAAAGAACGGTTAGTAAACCGTTCATATATTAAAAAAACAAAAAAAAGAACCAAGATTCGTACTTACTTACGAATCTTGGTTTCTTGGTTTTCCTTCTTCGGAAGCCCACCCGAAACCTAAAAAATAGAAAAGAACGGTTATTAGTAACCGTTCGTAATACAAGAACGGTTAGTAACCGTTCCATAATATTAAAAAAAACTACTAAGATTCTACTTACGAATCTTAGTTTTTTTATTATCACGAAGCTCATTTCGTCTGGCAATACCTGCAAGAAAAAGATGTTAAAATGTTTCTAAAGTAAAAAAAACGGCTTCCCCTTCCCATTTACCTTATTATCCAAAGTCCGGTGCGTAGTTTCGACCGGCATTCCCATAGAATTACTACGAAAAGGGAAAGGGCCACATTTAAAATTTAAAAAAAAATAAAATAAAATTATTTTTTTTTGTTTTTTTCCGCGCCTATAGAGCCAAAGGATGAGGAAAAGAAGAAATAAAAGTTTAAAAAAGAATGCATAAGATTCTTTTTTAAACTTTTGATACGCGTAACATGTGACGCGGCTATTCGACCAACATGGTTAGTTATTCGACCAATGTCTAATCATAGATCATTGCTAATTAAGGTCGAATTTTTAATTTTAGTCGAATATAGGCCAAATTTTACTAAGGCCGAATATTCCTTTTTCGACTAGTGTAGAATCCTTGCAATTTGGTATTTCTCAAGTGAATATTAGTAAAGATGATAAACATTTGTCATATTTATAATAACAGTTGTTTTTTTATTACCGATTACTACTAGCTATTAATTATTTTTATTTATTCATTTTTTTTAAATCAGTATATCAAATCAAAAGGCAAAGTATAAATCTAGCACCAAACTATAAATAATTATTAATTTCTATTTGATAGTTTATTGGTTACTAAAAATTATAAAATTTATATTTATGTATTTTTATTTATCATTAGATTCTAAAATTTTTAACTAACATTAAAAAATTTGTTTACAAATTTACACTTTATTATAAATTATAATTTAAAAAGAGGTTGATTCTTTTTTTTTTTTTGCCTTTCAGTAATTAGGAAATTGCATTTTTTCAAAAAAAAAATATATCAATCAAAGTTGAAGAATAAGAGTATAAATAGGAATAATATTAGATAATATTTTAAATTGTAATGATTTTATCGTTTAACTTATATGAACTATGAACTATATTATATTTATTCAAAATGTAAAATTAATAATCTGTTCGTAATAATTATATTGAAATATGGAATAAAATATTCGTTTTTATATTACTAGTAATAATTTTTAATTCATCCAATAGGATCAAATTCACATAAAAAGGAACTTAGTAGTAGTAATCCATAAATAAAATATTGTTTCTAATAACATGGAATTTTAATATTGTTGAAATAATAATTACGTGATAAAATGAAAGTTAGTATCAGATACTTCAATTTATTTATAATGCATATTTGAATTATATACTTTACTTTTTAATCAGATATTAAATTTATTAATCCTTGTAGTTAAATAGGTTTTAATAAAGCGATGATACTATTAATTTTAAAGCTGTAATTAACTTTAAATAAGCTTTAAAAAACTATTGATTAAAAATATTTCTCATTTATATTAACAAAAATACTTTAACGGAACTAAAATATACTTTATATAAATTACTTTTTATAACAGTTTAACGAAAAGTGAATGAATATGCTTGTCCTTTTCTGAGTAAGTTTATTACCTTTATTAATATTTTAACTATTCCTATTATACTGTATGACAATAAAAATAAAAAATAGTGTAATTTATTAATAAACTTTCAAATTATTCTGAGAAATTTATTAATAATAAATAACACTGTAATTGTTTAGGACACACAGTATAAGTTGTTAGGATACTAATATCATATTAATTTTACGCACAATACTTGCAAATTTAATAATTTTTGAAAGGTACATTTGATAGATTAATAGGATCCATTTAATAATTTTTTAATAGAGTCTGTTTGATAATTTTTTTTAAATAAGAACTGAATCATGAATATCGGAATTATAGCAAAATTATATTAATGTTAAAATAATATTAAAATGATATCATTTAAAATTTTAAGATTCCTGTAAGTCTATAATAATTAATTTTATTGAATACTTCAATTTTAGATAATTTTACTTTATAATTTATTTTTTAGGTTACTGCGGAAACTAAGTCTATCGAGTTTTTATTCTTAAAAAAAAAAAAAAGTATTTAATATTATAATTAACCTTTTTATCACATATTTTTAATATTTTTTGTAATTTTGACCAATAACAAAAAATTTGATAAACATTAAAAATCTATAGGTATTCATTCATATTCCAGACAATAATTAATTTGCTCTGATAATTTAACATTAATAGTAAAAATAAATAATTTATTAATAGACAATAGTTAATGAAACTTTTACGCGGGCGCAGACTTTTTTATACTTATTTTTTTTTAAAAAAAAAATTATTCTAACTCTTTCAAACGTATTTCTTATATTCATTTATATTCATATTTACAACATCTACAATTTATAATGTAATTTTAATGTCTAAAAATATTACTTGTTAATAATTATATTCTCAATAAATATTTTATTATAGAAATTAATTAATTATTAAGATTTGGACTGAATTATAAACTAAACTTAATAAGTTAGTATTAGAACATTAGTAAATAATGAAATTCTATTATATCATCTAAACTAACTGCAAATTAATATAGATTATTACAAAACTGTAAATAGTATTACATCACTCTTACAAACTATTATTTATTTAATCAATTGGTAGTATACCTTTATATGCAGAAATTACTATTGCATTACATAATCTACAATACTCTATAATGCTTTATATCCAATTAAAATTTCCTTTGGACTAAATATTCGTATGGTAAATAAAACAGTATGCATTTGACGCTACAGTAGTATTTGGTAATTTTCGTGAAATTTAAGATTTGGACATTAGTTAACTAAATATCAGTATATTAGCAATTGGTTTCGATTAGAGATGGCAACGGTCACGGTCATTAACCGGTTATGACCGGTCATGACCGTGACCGATATCGGTCGGTCAAAGACCTCTGACCGACCGTTTGACCGACCGGTCTGACCGACCGGTTAACCGACCGTTTGACCGACCGTTTAACCGATCCTAAAAACATTTGCGAAACGTAATTTAATAAAAAAAAATGTTTTGCAAACGTTTTTTTAATTATTTTAATAGAAAATGTTGCGAAAACGTTTTTTATTAAGTATTTCAATTAAATTACGTTTTGCAAACGTTTTCAGGATCAGTTAACCAGTCGGTCAAACGGTCGGTTAACCGGTCGGTCAGACCGGTCGGTCAAATGGTCGGTCGGTCGGTCAAAGGTTCTTGACCGGTTATGACCGACCGATGACCGACCATGACCGACCGTTGCCATCCCTAGTTTCGATCATATTATAATAAAATCAAATTAATTTCAATAATATAGCAAAAATCTATAATATTATAAACTTGTTCAAATTATAAGTTTATTCATATTCTATATATTGTATACAAGTTTATAAATAAATAAATGAATTATATATATATAAATTACAAACTAAGAAAGTTGCAATTACTCTAGTCTTAGTGTTTAAATAATCCTAAATAAAATAATAAATAAATAGTAATCTAATTTAATAAATAGTTAAGATCCATCTTACTCGCAGAATGATTTCTTTGCATATATTAGTATCCAATTTAATGATATCATATTTCTAAAATTTAATATTAATTACATTAATAATGATAAAAATAAAAAATGAAAATTTCAATAATAATTACCTTCATTATTATTTGAATTGACTTTTTTATTAGAGTAATAAGCTAAATCTTTTTCATAATCTATTTTATTATAATAAATAAAAATTTGATTATTTGATTTACAGCATTGTAATAATTATTTAAAAGTGAGCTATTACCATCAAAATAACTTCTTTTATTAGATTTCTCTTCTATTTTATTTAAAAAATAAATGAATATAAATTAGAATTATAAGTCGAAATTTTTTAAAAAAATATATCATTTGCTAATCTTACCAATAATCAAACCATCTTGTAAATCAAAATCAAATTGTATACTATGATAAGCTATAAAAATAAAGTTAACATGGTAAAAAAATAACAATATTAAGTTAAACATATTTTAAAAATTACCATCTTGTTCTTCTATTAAATAAATAAAATGAATAATTAATATTATATTGTAAAAAGTAAAACTGTATAATAAAAAATTCTTACCTTTTGTTGCATTTTTTGGTTCAGGTAAATTTTCAAAATTATAAACGCTACTACTAATATTCATATTACTAGAATTTACACTAAAATTCCCAAAAAAGGAACTATCACTAGAACTAGAATTTACATTAAATCTTGTACTTAATCGAGAGTTATTAATAGTCATAATTTTACTAATTATTCTTTGTTCATTTTCATTTTGACAATGCCATCTATAAATATCCTTTATTTTATAATAAAGAGTGTAAATATCAGGTCTTTTCGTAGGTTTAGCATCCCAACATTGTTCCATTAATTCTTTATATTCTAAAGGAGTGCCTGGTATTATTTTTGGTCTCATTCCCTTTACTATTTTTATTGCAAGATCATAATCATGTTTATTATTAAAAGGTGGTTGTCCAGATGAGATTTCCCACATAAGTATGCCAATACTATAAATATCAGCTGCAAAAGTATATTTCTTTTTAACAATAACTTCAGGTGCTATATATGAAAGATTTCCATATATGCAATCTAATGGTTTATTAGCTGGTCCGCAAAATCCAAGATCACTGACGAAAAAGCTTTGATTTAGTTGACCAAATAATATATTTCCAGAATGTAAATCTCTGTGAATTGCATTCTCTCTGTGGATAGACAAAACTGCGTCAATTACACTATCAATAATTTGAATTCTTTCTTTCCATGTGAGTTCATTATGATTTTGTTGCAAATATTCTCTTAGATTAAAACTCATATGATTCATTACAATCATATAATTTCCATTATCTGGATTTTGAGTTAAACCATAACTTTGCACTATAAGTCCAGTTTTGCTACTTAAGTATAGATGAGATATACCCTACAAAAATTAAAAAAATTGCAATTAAAATTTAAAAAAAATTCAAAATACTTTTAATTATTTGTATATACCTCCTCAAACCAACTTTTATTGGCACTTTTAACATTTTCTAATTTTTTGAGCACTACATTTATGCTTCCATCTCTTTTTAATTGTTTTTCTTTTAAATCCCATTCCTCATAACGTCCACCAATCCAATCTGCTGTATAAATTTCAGAACATCCACCTTTAGTTAAGTATTTAATATTTTGTAAATTATTATAAGGAATCCATTCTACTATCAATTCTGGTCTAAGTGCTTTTATTTGACATTGTTGTATTAAATTATCAATATCATTATTTCCAGATGTCCAGTTTGAAAAATTTTCTTTTAAATAATTTCGAATACAATGTTCACAATATAATGTAGCCAAACATTCATCATGACAATTTTCACAAATTCTTTTTGTTCCTTTATTATAAAGAATTTTATTATAATCAAAACCTTTATTCAATATTTTTACTGCATATGATTTTTCACCCTCTGTAAGAGATTTGTCAGCAAGAACAGTTTGTTTTCTAAATACATGTTGTTTTTCCAAATTATTTTGAATATTAGGCTCTACTAATGCAAATGCTCTATTAATTGCAGCCAAAACTATTTCTTGTCGAATAGTAGCCATAATACTATAATAAAATTTAAAATACAATTTTAAACATGAAAGGATGAACGTCTATTAAATTCCGGATTGAGTTTCACAAAATTTACGTAAACAGTCTGAATTCTTAATCACGTGAATTAAATTGAGTAAAGGGAAAATAATTCTCAATTTTAAAGTATAACTTATTTTATGAAAAAATTTTTTATGAATAAACAAAAAAAAAACATCAATTGATGTATATAATAAATTTTGTTTATTTTCTAATTCGTTCTTGTTCGTTCTTGTATAGTTTTATACTCGTTGTATTTCTCGATTTTGGTGCTAAGTCTCTAATTTTGTTTATTATTATTTGTCAAAAAAAAAAAGAAAGAAAAATATTGTTTATGGGTAGTATTCGAGGCCAACTAAATTTTTATGTCGTTTTTTTCCGATAATTCCGTTGGATATCCGTTGGCGTAGGTTCGCATAAATTTCACAATATATTTTATTCATTCATTATATAAAATATTTTTTATCAACTTCTTTTTAAAGAATTGTATATAATGAAAAAAAAATTTCACATCCAAAAGAGGAATTTTATTTTGTGCGGTAAAATAATAAATATGTAAATAAAATAATGAAAATTATTTTGGCTGAAATTTTTAAGTCGTACGGAAGATTAATTAGTTTCACAAAATTTACGTAAACAGTCGATCCATATAAATCCTTAATCACGTGAGTTAAAATTGAGTAACTGAAAAATTAAAATATTTACAAGAATTTTTTTTTTAAAGTATAACTTATTTTATGAAAAATTTTTTATGCGTAAAACAAAAAAAAAAACATTAATAGATGTACTGTATATAATAAATTGAAACGTTACTTTCTTACTAATTCGTTCTTGTTCGTTTTTTTATACTTATTTCTCGATTTTGGTACAAGTCACTAATTTTTGTTTATTAATATTTGTCTTAAAAAGAAAAATGTTGTTTTAATATGAGTACTATTCGAAAATTAACTAAATTTTTATGTCCTTTTTTTCCGTAATTAATCACATATCTGTTGGATATCCGTTAATGTAGATTTTTAAAAGATTCCCATAAATTTAACAATATACTTTAGCATAAAATATTTTTCTTTCAACTTTTTTCTAACCTGAATTTTTAGTTTGTTTAAATTTAAAAATTGAATATAATTAACTAATTTTCTGTACGACTTAAAAATTTCAGCCTAATGATTTTATTTGCGTATTTATTATTTTATGAATCCCACAGACAAGCACAAAAACATACATTCTAGTTCGATAACGAACATATTTTTTTTTAGTACATCACGGTTACACTACACTAACTTAATTTCATTCAAATCGTCATTTACGGCATAAAAAGAATAATAATAATATCTACTCAGTTTTTTCGAAATTAGGTCAAATCTTATTGAATAGGTGGTCCACAGTCTCTGAGTATTGTATGAATTTCACAATCAAATTCCCATCTAGTGCTTCGATCCGTTTCTGTCTCATCCAGATGAATCCGGATGAATCCGGATTTTTTTTTTATCCGGATATCCGGATTTTGACCCGGATTTTGATCCGGATGGAAAATATCCGGTTTGAACCGGAATCCGGATGAGTTTTCATATATATTTACTATATTCACGCAATATATCGCCATCCAGTAATCGTAGAAAGACGATTAATGGCTCATTGGCATCGTCACATCGAGAGCTTTCGAATGGTACTAAAATGAGCTTTCTAGCTTCGATAGATGATGAGATAATTTTTAAAATATTTACATGAATAACTCGCCATCTATTGATGCTAGAAAGGTTATTTTGGTACCATTCAAAAGCTCTCTATGAGTGGATTATAATGATCCATTAATCATATTTTTATGATCACTGGATAGCGAGTTATTGCGCGAAAACAGTTCTGACTAATTAGAAAAGAACTGTAAAATAGTTTTTTTTTAAATGTAAAATATAT
Source organism: Rhizophagus irregularis (assembly GCF_026210795.1). Lineage (NCBI taxonomy): Eukaryota > Fungi > Glomeromycota > Glomeromycetes > Glomerales > Glomeraceae > Rhizophagus > Rhizophagus irregularis. The sequence goes on along the minus strand of NC_089430.1, from coordinate 1,783,188 downwards.
TTAAATGTTCTTTATTTTATTAACTTTAAAAATGTAAAAAATACACCTTTTTCAATTCAAATATGAAGATAAAAAAAAATTTTAAAAAATAAAAAATTTTGCTAAATTGTTAGAGTATTTGAAAAAAAAAATACAAAATAAAAAAATTAATTATTTACTATTCTTCTCCTTAAAGTTTATTAAAAAAGCCCAGATTCTTATTAAATAAAAGCCATAAAGTTTATTTAAAAAAGCCCAGAGTTTATTAAAAAAGTCTGGATTTTTATTAGATAAAAGTCTTAAAATTTATTAAAAAAGCCTAGATCCTTATTAAATAAAAGCCATAAAGTTCATAAAAAAAGCCCAGATTCTCATTAAATAAAAGCCATAGTGTTTATTTAACAAAGCCACATACTGTATTTTATTAAATATTAATACATAAAGTTTAATTAAGTTGTAAAAGTTACAAAGTATAGCCATAAATTCTAAAAATTAAATTGATATTAATATTAATTTAATCCAAATTTCATAAAATATTTGTTAAAATTTTTTGATAATAAATATGTTGGAATGCTATTCGATGTTTATTATATGGATCATCAACTAGTCCGCAGTCAAAAAAAATTTTATATGTAAATCCAATCCGGATTCCGGTTTCCATCCGGATTATCTGACCCGGATATTAATCCGGATCAATCCGGATAGAATCCAGATTTTTTTTTTTGTGTAATCCGGATGACGGTTTTCATCCGGATCGAAGCACTATTCCCATCTCGTACCTAACATTATTTACGTACAACACCTTCGGAGTTCGGATAAAAGAAAAATACAGATAGAATTAATTTTTTTGTTTAGTTACAAATTTTTATTTTCTATTGCTATTCCTTGTTTTTATTGAACCCTTCGTATGAGTTAACTTAGCGGCGTAGTTTTTCTAATAATAATTATTTCTTTTTCTTCTTTTTTCTTTTTTACGAAGGGTAAGAAGTACGCGCTGGTTAACTTACTTTAGTTAGCCTTCTTTACTATGTATTTATACTTCTAGTTAACATTCTACACCAAGTTAGTACGAGTCTCATCCTCTTAGAATAAAATAAATAATAATAAAAATTTATTATTGACATATGAAAGTCTAATCTTTTTTTTAGACGCCTTTGCCGAACTGTGAGAACCAAAAAAAAAGCCTCTTGGTATAATAAAAATAACGCTGATATCAAACATGCAAAAAGTATCGAACGTGTTAATATTTAATATGGATCATGTTATCTGACATAGAAAAACATGTCATACAAGACCGAATGGATTCTGGATCTACCGTTACTTAAGCATAGCCATACCATATTTAAAAAAGACTTATATAATGCAGTATATCAGTTTCGTCTCAAAAACAGCCCTGGTGATTCAGATGCATCTCAAATGCTCCAAACGCTGTTAAATTGGAAAGATTTGGATCTATTATGGACTGTTAAACCACGCTTAGAACTTTCTACAAGAAAGTTAAATCATTTATTGTGAATGTCACCATCACAGCGAAATTTATATGAACGGTTTCAAAGTAATTTTAGATACCGCATCAAACACAAATCCGTCAGTTCAGAATGATATTTTGCATCATTGCCAATAGATAATCATTTTAAGGCAAGGATCGTTGGCTTCTGCAATTATAGAAGATGAAACATTAGATACTTTCGATGGATTTTAATGAGATTATTTTATTGGGTATCTACCCTATATTTACTGATTCAGATCCATCCTTAATTAGTGCAATCAAAGAAATCCATCCCAATACGAACCACTTGTTATGTATCTTCCATATCGATTCAAATCTTGTAAAAAACTTAAGAAAATTAGGAGTTTGCTTTGAGTAATTTCATCATAAATTTTGCGCTTGTTTAAATATACTGTAATTTACAGAATAGTTTTAAATATATATATTAATAGACACGAATTCTATCCTTGCAATATAATAGAATGTAAAATATAATTGTTGTATCAATAAATTTCTTAAATAATGATCCTGATCATTAATCTGCTGACAAATTGAAAACTATATAATTTCTAAATATCAATTTTCTTTTTCGTAAATAAAATGCCCTCATTATACTCATTAATTTCATGGGATTTAATATGATTTGTAAGAAATATTCCTTCTGGAAAAATCATTTTGGGCAATTTGGGCGTTGATAACGATTTAAATACCGATTTTTATTCATATTTATTTATTAGAAATTCTATTATCAGCCTTTTATAGTTTAATTTTTAAAAAAAATAGTTAATAATAGTTATTAATAGAAATAAAAAGGGTTGTTAATTGCTAATATTTTTAAAACAATTATAATTAAGCCACCTTTTATCTTTATTCCCTTTTTATATCATTTTTGTAATCAGTATAGCAATTAAACTTTACAGTGACTTATAATAAACTAAATCATATAAAATAAGCCACATGATCCAAATCCAAATACTAATGATTTAAAAAATTTCTCATGTTCAAAATTTATTATCAATAATTTTCTTATAAAGAAAATATATATTTAAGAAAATATTGTAAAATGGTTTATACTTGTGCAACTCGAAAAACCAAGAAGCTCAAGGCTTGAAATTGAAACATTCAAATAACTCAAAAATATAATCAGGCTGCTTCTGTAACTCAAAGTTCAAATAATTCAAGTTACCATGAGTTAGTTATAAGTAAAGTTAATAAATATTTTGAATACTAACACAAAACATACATATTAATATTATTAATCTATATGAATTTTATTCTTGCAGAATCAAATGATAAAAATATTCTAACAGAAAAAGAATTTACATTGAATATAGAGCCTAATGACAACCTTTCTCTAAATATTGAACCAGTGGAAAATTTTAATAAATAATACATCATTTTTTAATGAAGTTCTTTCTGCCTACAATTATTTTTCAGATGTTAAATATTGAAAGATTGTCAGTAACAACAAATAAACAAAAAAGATGGTATTCATAATATTATAAGGATAAATCTAATTGTAACAGCCTGTTACGCGTCTTATTTGTAACAACCCCCAATTTTATCCAATTAAAATTTAAGATCAGGCGAAATGTAAACAAAAACAAAAAGATCAGTTGTGTAACCAAGACAAAAGAATTTTTTAAAAAATTTCAAGAAACTGCTTATAACTTGAAATTTTGTCTATGAAACTGTCTTAAGTACATTAAGTAAAAGTTTTCCAAATTAAATTTTGCATATAAAAATTTTATTTGTAAACTACATACTAAATTTATTATTAAAAAAAAATAAAAAAAGGATGTTACAAATAAGATATGTAAAGCTGTTACAAATACATTTATTCATATTATAATATTATCAATATTTTATTTTTATACAATAATTTTTTTTATTTAGCATTATTTGCATTCACTTTAGAGCTAATCATCAAAGATCTGAATCTGCTATAAAAGCTGAACAGGCTGCAAAGGAAGTACTAATTATTTGTGAAAGAAACCAAACTACATTGGTTGAAATCAATGAACAAGTATTACGTAAAACATTGCAAGATTCATGGTGGCAGGTAGTAATAACAAATTATTCTATTAGAATGTAAGATTGCATAATAAACGTTATAATTTTGATTGCACATTACTTATATATCCTATAAATTCTGAAATATATGAAGTTATTGATGCTGAAGTAGAACTACAAAATCACCTCAATGTCAAAATTATATAGAAACGCGATGGAAATACCTACTACTTGATCATTAAATTATTCATCAGGTCATGCTTTTTCATTATTTGTATTTTATACTGAGTAATAAATTGTTAACAAGTTTGTATTAATGTGATCATTATCACCACACCTGTGGTTTACTTAGTGAAAAATCAAAAATGCCATGTATCAGACCTTTGCAGAAGAAAAATCTGCCTACTGTCAAGTCAATGGTCGGTAGGCGGATGGACAGAGTGAAAGCAAAATGGTCTTTGAACACCTTAATGATCCAATTGGTCCTCTAGAAAATTCTAAAACCTACATGGAGTTTATAATGGAAAAAGTGTTTCCTAAAGGTTCTCCTTCAAATTATTCAGCAGCGTTTACTATAGCAATTGTTGAGTTCATATCCGCTGATTTGCGGAATTTGCCGATCATCAGTTATGTGGTGCAGTACCGATTAAAATTGATCAAAACCCGTTCCTACGTAAGAAAAAATGTCAAAAAATATATAAAAAAACTTTTAAGACCTCTCCCAAAATATTTACCTCTTTAACCCGAAGCCAGTAGAAGGAGTTTCTAGAAAAAAAAGAAAAAAAATATTATAAAGTTAGTTTATTAAAAAAAACAAAAGAAAAACTTTACAAAATTCAGAATATTTAATGATTTAACAAAAAAAAATTAACTGAAAAATAATTAATAATAAATATCAAATAGATTTTAATTAAACAACTAATCAATACATAATCTAAATTTGCTAAAACATCATTATTAATATTTAGAGTTATTTATTTATTGAAAAGATTTTTTTTGAATAATTTTGCTTTCTAAATAAATTTTTTCTATAAACTATAAAAAAAAAAATAAAAAAACAGCTCCAAGTTGTATCTAATATAAAATAATTACAAATATACTTGCAAAAATTCTCAACTTACTTGATGTAAAAACTGTTTGAAAAGTTGATGGGGGGTTGATGGGGAGTTTAATAGGGAGTTTATGAAAGAAAAAAATTTTTTTAACGCTACTTTTTGTTGAAGTAATTTCTTAATATTTGTTATATGATCATGTAGCACAAGTGTGATCATTTTTGTAAAACTTAATTTACCTAATTTTTATTAAATTATTGTCAAATTCCTTAATTTAGACGAATTTTGTTAATTCCGCAGATCGGCAGATATGTATTTTTCGACCCTCATATAGAGTTACGATCCGGATGAATCCGAAAGGGCACATTTTGGCAATTATACACAGATTTTAATTAATAAAGATTAAATTGTTTTTTATATATTATAAGACTGCATTCCAATGCACAATCTAGTAATTTAAAAAATTACTATTTAATACAAAAAAAAAGAGAAAATAAAAACGGATTGATTTTTCATCCAATCCGGATGAATTTCAATCCGTTTTAATTTTCTCTCCACTTTTATTTTTGAAGACAATTTTTTTTTATCATATTATGTATTGATAGATATTCATAAGATATCTCAAAAAAAAAAAATTCTTTTTATTGACTTAATATTCATAGAATGGCAGAAATGTGTTTATTTACGGATTGACGGATCGCAACTCTACCCTCATAGCAGTACAGAGAAGATGAATGAAAAAATAGTGGCATCAAAAATGTCAATTTATTTGGTAGGTTGGCGCTATATTATGATATATATTTCACATATTTATGTTACTAATACCGTTCTTTAATTCAGAATCATCTAAACGAGGAATAAGAATCTAACTAAAACTATGTATTTTATTTATAATTGTTTATTGCTTTTAATCTCGTATTAACATGCATAAGAAAAAATGATATAATATTTACGTAATATAATCAAAAACACATTTTAGCATTTTCTGTAAATGGGCATTTATACTAACTAAAATGGATGTTAAACTAACAGTTCATGGACATAAAATACATGACATCTGACCTGCGGTAGCTAAAGTCTATTATTATTATCAAGTGAAGCTCTAATGAAAATGGTCAATTACATTTTTGAGATTTACGATCTCTTGAATAATTAGTTTTATCCTCTTTACTTTCAGAAACATCTGCGCGTAAATATATTATTTTTCTAATAATATTTTTTTTCTTTATCATGTCCTACTTTACTCAATCATATCTGAAAATTACAAAATGATGCGTAATTTTGAACTCTTGCCACAAATTCTTCATGACTTTTAAAATATATCTGAAATTTTCAACTCAGGAGATTGTTTTGGCTCCGGTTCGCAGTATTCATAGTTGCTAAAGAAATATTAAGGAATAAGTTTTATATAATTAATTTTTGGTATTACTAAATATCACTGGTGGTGATGGTGAATTTATGATGTAATGCCGGCCAGCATTGTATATGATTTTTAATTCAGGCCAAATTATATCATAATGCTGGTATAGTGTCACATGTCAGTATGCAGAACTAGTATAACTAATATATATGTGTCTCAGGTATTATGTGTGTCAGATGGAAATTGATACCTGACGCACGTCACCAGCGTCACCTGTATCTCTTCCATAATAAACAATTTTTTTTATATTAATGAAATTTCCTTTTATTCTATAAGTAAATTTGTAAATCACAATAAATTATTTCTATTAAAAACTCATAGTATATATAGTATATAAATAAGTTTTAATCAACAATCTGATATTTTAGGATCGCATATTCTTTAATGTGATAATAATAAATTTTCTAGAAATTTAATGATCTTAATTTTATGTGAAAAGTGATGCATGTCAGGTATCAATTTACATCTGACATACGTCAATTATCACCTGACGCAAAATCGACAGAAGTAACTTTTAACATATTTTCAAAACATATTTACATAAGAATATAGATAATTGTAACATGGTGGAGTATAAATGTAAAAATGCCTTCAACAATTTGGTTAATGGTCCTAATAAAAAAGAAGTGAGTAATGTAAATCTAATTACTATATGATTTAATTATTATACGATTCATTTCTTTTACTAATCGAAGGTAGAATTAGTACTTAGTAGTATTAGTTACAAAGTTTTTTGTAAAATTGTACAATTTAAAATTCTCTTTTTATGATATCATCATTTGTAATAATGTACTTTTTCTGCCAAATATTGCAAAAAAAGTATAAATATTATAATTAAAACATATAAACTTCAAATTTTTTTTTATAAGAGCGTTTTTTTATTATTCTATTTAAAGTCAGTAGATAGCACAAATTGATAAATGACAAATAGTATCTATCGGCTCATGTGATTAAAATCTTTTAAATAATAAATTGCTACTAAAATATAGTTCGAGCTAAACTAAGAAAAAAAAAACAAAAAAAAAACTTTCTCCTCTTTCCGTCAGATTTCATAGAAATCCACAGTAAAAATTTTTTTTCATATATTTTCACACTTACACCTTTAAAAACTGCTGAAAGCGGTAGAAGAGAGAGGCCCTGTACCTTGGCCTTGGACGGAAAACCCTCTTCTTTATTCACCTTTTGCCCTCTGAATAGAGTTTTTATATTTTATCTTTACGACCTTTTTTTACCATGTTGTTTTCCACTTCTTTACAGCAAAAGATAGATTACCCTTTGGAAGTTTCTTTTTCCAAATTTCACATGACCCACCCAAATAGGGCTGGATATAGGGTTGGATCGGTCCTAGCAAAGACCGGTCCTGCATCGATCTTGGGACCGGTCTTCACAGTCTTCGGTCCGAGATCTGAGGACCGGTCCGGACCGGGACTGATCTTATATTATTAATATCCAGTAAAAATGAGCCAAATTTTTGTGCTCATGTACTTCTAGGGCACGGTTTTTGCCAAAACCGATTATCAGTTCGGTTTTTAACATTTTCGCAACGTTTTTTATTAAAAAAATGTGCGAAAACCTTTTTTTTGTGAAATTATTAATAAAAAACATTTTTGTAACGTTTCCTATTAATAAAATAATTAAAAAACGTGCGAAAACGTTTTTTTATTAAATTACTTAATAAAAAATGCTGCAAAACGTATAAAAACGTTTTCGCAACGTTGTTTGTTAAAATAATTAAAAACGTTTGCGAAAAACGTTTTTTTTTTATGAACTTATTAATAAAAAACGTTTTCGCAACGTTTTCTATTAAAATAATTAAAAAACGTTGCGAAACGTTTTTTATTTGTTAAATTACATGTTAAAAAATGTTTCGCAACGTTCTTTAATGTTTTAGAGGTCTTAAAATCATGGGGACAAATTTCTTGAATTTAAATCAGTCCGGTCCCGGTCCGGTCCGGTCCAGGTTGAAAGACCGGTCTTTTTGGGACCAGACCGGACTGGACCAGACCGATCCAATCCTAACTGGATATAACAAGATTTACGAAATCAGAAGATCTAAAAGATCTAAAAGTTTCTTTTTTGAGCTCGCTGATCTTTTTTTATACACCAATCAACATCGACTTACAATACACACAAATGATTATCATATGAACACTAAACCCATTCTATGTTCTTATATGACGTATATGTCACATAATATAGGTCGTATAAGATAGTATGTCATACACGTATAAGAACGATACATTTGCCCACGAGCTTGATACATAATCAAAAATATCAAATCAGTATCATGCTTAGACATTTTTTTCACACCAATCAGTTATCCCTAAACGGATACAACAAAAATATTTTCCCTTAATCAGGAAAAAACTATTAGAACGAATTACATTTATCAAGTCACGTGCATCTCAAAATCGAGAATGTAATCATTCAACTAAAACTTTCTTTAATTTTTCTTACAAACGATATCATTTTCATTTTGGTATATATATACCATGTAACAGTATTATTGACAGTACACACAAACCAGGAGTCATAGAACTTTGTAAAATCCCTTCACCTATGGTCTTTTCTCACAACAGACGTGCTTGCATTTCATACCAACGCAACCTTAAGAGATTCGAAAACATTAAATCCTACAGTAGTAATTCTGCTGTCTCGAATCTCTCTCCCACACAGCTTCATGCTAATTTGATTTTTCAACATTGGAAATCTAAAGAAATGAAACATATCTATTCCAATAGACTGGGTATTACATATACATTACGCTAGTGTTACAATCTGCGGATAATCTGTCATCCGTTATCCGAATCCGTCGGATCAATTTTGTAAGGATATCCGAAGGACGGATATCCGTGTTAGCCAGATATCCTTTACGGATCCATCCGGATGATCCGAGCGGATGATCAATGATATCCGACGGATAATCCAAGCGGATATCTGACGGATATCTGACGGATATCGGATATCCGTTATTTTTTTAATAAAAAAAAATTTTTTTTTATAAATAATTTCATTATTTTTTTTTTACAAAAATTATAAACCCACTATTGTAATACCAACGCGTTCCTCCCTCTCTTTCTTTTTTTTAGGAACGTCAATCTGAACTTTGAAATTGCAGGTGGTTTGAACTTTTTTTCGTATTTTTAATTTCGTTTTTTAATTTGAGAACGTCACTAACGTTCTCTCTCTTTCTTTTTTTTAGGAACGGTCTTGAACAGTTGAACTTCAACCCGGACTTTGAAATTGCAAGGTGGTGAGTGTTTTGAGTTTTTTTTATGTTTTTCATTGCGTTTTTTAACTTGGGAACGTCATTAACGTTCTCTCTCTTTCTTTTTTTAGGAACGACCTTAGACTTCAGCCTAAGCGTTACCTTTAGCTTCGAGATTAGGTACTGTAAGCTTTTTTTTCTTTTTCTTTTGCTTTTATTCTCCTTTCTTTTGTCTTTTATTAACTTGTTCGTTCTTTTTTTTAGGCGCGAATGTCTTTAATTCCATTTCGGCGGAAATTCAAAGTGAGTCTTTCTTTCTTTCTTTTCCTTTTTTTTGTTTTCTTTTCGTTCTTTCCCTTTGTTCTTTTACTAATCTTTTTTTTTTTTTAGGTGTACCATTTGAGTGAAAATTCAAGTAAGCCTTTTTCGGCTCTTTCTTTTGTTGTTTTATTTTTCTTTAAGTTAATAATAACCTTTTTTTTTTCTTTTTTCTATGGGTGGGTGTTCTGGCCTTACTTCCATTTTTTTTTCCTTTATTTCTCTTACTTTCCCTTCATCTCTTTCGTTGATTTTTGTTTCTTTCATTGATTTTTTTTTGTTTCTTCTCGTGGTTCCTTGACTTCCTTTATTTCTTTTCATGATTCCTTTCGTTTCTTTTCGTGGTTCCTTTTGTTGCTTCTTTCGTTGTTTCTTTCATTTGGTTTCTTTTCAATGATCCTGGGTTCCTTCATTGATCTTTGGCTTCTTTCGTTGCTTTCTGTTTCTTCATTGATCTTTGGCTTCCTTCATTAATCTTTGGCTTCTTTTGCTGATCTTCAGCTTCCTTCATTGATCTTTGGCTTCCTTCATTGATCTTTGGCTTCCTTCATTGATCTTTGGCTTCCTTCATTGATCTTTGGCTTCTTTTGCTGATCTTCAGCTTCTTTCATTGATCTTCAGCTTCTTTCATTGATCTTTGGCTTCTTTCATTGATCTTTAGCTTCTTTTGTTGCTTTTTTCATTCCCTTTATTGTTTTTCATTCCTCTTTTGCTTCCTTTTATTCTCTTTCATTCTTCCTTGTTCTTTTTCATTTGTCATTCATTCTTTCATTCCTTTTAATTCCCCTTCGTTTCCTTTTGATCATCTTGGTTTATATACAATAAAGTTATACGTTTACTCTTAAAAAAAAAAAGTTAAAATTATGCAATTAAATAAAAAATTTTTTAAAATCATGTGATTGTGGCGTTGAGCATGGTTTAGTCATTTATTTAATTTATTATTTTTTTTTCTGATCAAAATTTTTTTTAATAAATTTTTTTGAATTCATAATTACTTATTATTGAATTTCATCTATAAAAATAAATATATCAATATAGTTTTTATTTAATATAAAAGTATAGTAAAATAAGTACATAATTGATAAAATAAAAAAGAAAACCATATAACTTATAAAATTGTATAACTTATAAATATTCAATCAGAATCGTCTGGTTTATGAATACTATCTAAATGTTTAGCATTTCTTTTAAGAAATATCAATTTTTTAAATAGATTAGGACTAATTCTTGTTCTCTTTGCAGTTAATAAATTTCCAGCATCTGAAAATAATCGTTCACTTGCTGTTGAACAAGCATAAGCTGATAAGTACTTCTTGGCAAGAAAACTCAAAATGGGAAATTTTTCCTCCCGTTCATGCCACCAAGTAAAAGGATTGCTTTCAAGATCAATTTCTTCTAACTGAAAATACTCATCTACTTCATTACAAGATCGTGTAGAAGGTTTTCTTAAACTAGCTAATAAAGCATTTTTTTTCTTTTTTGCTGGACTTCTTATTGGTTGAATAGGCTGAGATGTTGGGTTAGTATACATTTCATTATACTTTTCACGCAATAAGTTTTTAATTTCATCCCCTTTTTCAGACGAGACAAATGATAAATCTTTCATTCTTGGATCCAAAAGGCTTGCAAGTAAGACATCTGGCTTGGTAAGGTTTTTCCAATAATGATTTATTGATATATAAAGAGCTGATTTAATTTTATTCAACATGCCTTGCGTATTTATAGGATTTTTTAGTTTAAGCTTTCGTGAACTAGCTGTAAATTGTTGATTATCTTCTTCTTCATCTATAATATCATCAAAAGCTGTTTCTTCATTTTGAAAATTAATACCTAAATTGGAAAATAAATATATTAAATATTAGAATTTTTGTAAAAACAAAATTATTAAATATTTATTTTAATTACCATAATCATGATTAATATTATATGAAATAGGAGGTGCAAATTGTTTTTTGATTTGAGTTAAGATTGGATTCATTATGGAAAATGTACAATAATTACTGCCTCCTAAAAGGTCTGTAGCTTCTGCAAAAGGTTGTAAAATTGGTTTTAAATCTCTTAATAAATCCCATTCATCTGAACTTAACATTATACTTTGTAATGTTTTGTAATCTTTTTTTGAATCTTGATCAAACTGTGATCCCAATGTATTTAATACTACATTAATATGATTTTTAAGTAATAGTAACCTATTCCAAGCTAAATAAGAGGAATTCCAGCGGGTGGATGTATCAGCAATAGTATGTAAATATGTTGATGTATTGCTTGGATCCTATTAAAAATTACATAAATTAATAATTAATTAATTGAATTTAAAAGATTTAAGATATATTAATTAAATTTACAATTATATCTTGTTCATCTTGTTCATTATCTTCTTCCTCATTTTGAAGTGTAATTTCTCTTTCTAATTCATCTTGCAAACCTGGAAAATTTTTTTGAGCATCTTCAAGACGTTCACTCTGTTTTGGCCTCATGAAAAAATCAATTAATTGCTTTGCTCTTGCTATTAAAATCTCTGCTGGTTTCATACCTTTACCTATAATGAGTTGTAATGTATGTGCTGTGCATCCTAACTGTTCCACCCCTTCCATATCTTGAACACACTTTTTCATATTACTAGCATTATCTGTAGTAATAATATAAACTTTTTCACGAATATTCCATTCATTTAATATATTTACCAAAGTATCTTTTATATGTGCAGAAGTGTGTGGGTACCTTACATAAGCTATATCAAGAGTAAATTCACACAATTTAAAAGATTGGTTGATATATGAACATGTTACTCCCAAATAGCCCTGCCGATTACGTGCAGTCCAAAGATCCATTGTTAAAGAAACAGATGTTGCTTGTACCGATAACATATCTTTAAGTTGAGGAAAAGAATAATTATATGCTTCATGAATGATTTTTCTAACAGTCTCTTCACAAGGCATTGTAAATACTAGATCAAGTTCGTAAATAAAACGCCGAAATGCTTCACTTTGTACTGTATGTATAGGCAGTAAATCTGAAATTATCCAGTCTACTAAGAATTGCCTTAATTCTTTTTGTTGTTGTTTAGTATATCTTTTTCCTTTTCTTGGTGTTTCAGTTTGAACAAATAGCTAAAGTTCAAATATAAAAATTAAAAATAAGTTTAAAATTAATAAGCAATATATAAATTATATAATACAATAAAATACATTAATTTATTAATATATTAACCTTTCCAGATTGTACTATATTATGTTTTGCATGCAAATGTGATATGGCATTTCCAGTTGATGAGTCTTTTCTAACATATTCAGTACCACAAATAGCTAATGATGAACCTTCTTTTACTTGACATACCATAACTAATACATTAACACATTCCTCCCCTTTTTTAACTTCTTTAGTTTCTTCTTTGAAATATTGCCATATCCAGCTTGTTAATTTTCTAGGTTTGTTTTCTTTGGAACCATCTTCCTCAACTGATGACATTATTCTGAAATTAATAAGTATGCTTAATGGAAAATTTTTTTAAATATTATTAATCTTGTATTTTTTTCTTCACACACCTTCTTTTTATAATTTTTCATTGTTAATGGGAGATTTTTTTAAATATAAAAATTTGTATTTTTTTCACATGCAATTTCCTTTTATTATTTCTCATTGCTTAATGAGAAAATTTTTTTAAGTATAAAAATTGTATTTTTTTATCACACGCAACTTCCTTTTATTATTTTTCATTGTTTATATTATTTTTTATTGTATGTTGTACATATTGTTAACATGTATTCACATGATATCAAATAAATTTGTGTAATAAATCTCAAAATATATTTAGTTAAAAAATGACGTTACTAAACCCACAATCACGTGATTCATTAAATTTTTTTATTGGCTAGTTATAATAAAAAAATTGAGCCATAATTGCATAATTTTAACTTTTTTTTTTAATAGTAAATGTATAGAAACAAAGATGATCAAAAAGAAACAAAAAGAATGAAAGAAATGAATGACAAATGAAAAAGAACAAGAGAGAATGAAGGAGAATAAAAGGAAGCAAAAGGGGAATGAAAAACAATAAGGGAATGAAAAAAGCAACAAAAGAAGCCAAAGATCAACAAAAGAAGCCAAAGATCAATGAAGGAAGCCAAAGATCAACATAAGAAGCCAAAGATCAATGAAGGAAGCCAAAGATCAATGAAGGAAAATGAAAGAAACAGAAAGCAACGAAAGAAGCCAAAGATCAATGAAGGAACCCAGGATCATTGAAAAGAAACCAAATGAAAGAAACAACAAAAGAAGCAACAAAAGGAACCACGAAAAGAAACGAAAGGAATCACGAAAAGAAATGAAGGAAGTCAAGGAACCACGAGAAGAAACAAAAAAAAATCAATGAAAGAAACAAAAATCAACGAAAGAGATGAAGGGAAAGTAAGAGAAATAAAGGAAAAAAAATGGAAGTAAGGCCAGAACACCCACCCATAGAAAAAAGAAAAAAAAAAGGTTATTATTAACTTAAAGAAAGATAAAACAACAAAAGAAAGAGCCGAAAAAGGCTTACTTGAATTTTCACTCAAATGGTACACCTAAAAAAAAAAAAGATTAGTAAAAGAACAAAGGGAAAGAACGAAAAGAAAACAAAAAAAAGGAAAAGAAAGAAAGAAAGACTCACTTTGAATTTCCGCCGAAATGGAATTAAAGACATTCGCGCCTAAAAAAAAGAACGAACAAGTTAATACAAGTTAATAAAAGACAAAAGAAAGGAGAATAAAGGCAAAAGAAAAAGAAAAAAAAGCTTACAGTACCTAATCTCGAAGCTAAAGGTAACGCTTAGGCTGAAGTCTAAGGTCGTTCCTAAAAAAAGAAAGAGAGAGAACGTTAATGACGTTCCCAAGTTAAAAAACGCAATGAAAAACATAAAAAAACTCAAACCACCTACCCACCTTGCAATTTCAAAGAAGACCGTTCCTAAAAAAAGAAAGAGAGAGAACGTTAGTGACGTTCCCAAATTAAAAAACGAAATTAAAAACACGAAAAAAAGTTCAAACCACCTGCAATTTCAAAGTTCAGACTGACGTTCCTAAAAAAAAAGAAAGAGAGGGAGACGCTTTGGTATTACAATAGTAGGTAAAATAAGATTTATGGATATCCCCGGATATCCCCAGAATCCGTGGTAATTTAAAAAAAAATTACGGATATCCCCGGATATCCCTGGATATCCGTGGTAATACGGATAATCCGTCAAAAATTACGGATAATCCGGATGATCCGTCACGGATAACCTTAATCCGCTATCATCCGATCCGTCTACAAAAATCCTATCCGTTATCCGAAAAAGTCGGATATCCGGTCACGGATATGGATGGAGGATAGGCGGATTGTAACACTACATTACGCTACATCAACAACAAGCACAAATCAAATGACAGGGACGGCTCCCAGTTTATATATGTATTATAAACGTTTAGAAAATTTCACATCCGTCAACACCACGTCCAAATGGACTCAAGCTAGGCAAATAGGCTGATTCGACCGAGCTTGTCATCGTATTTTTAACAAAAACAAAAGTCTTAGGACTGATACTGATTATCACAAATGGCTATGTGCCTCAAATTTTAATTTTTTAATCTTTAATAAACAACACTGTCAAAAACCTTTACATAGTGTTTGGAATCATGTAAATGTTATTCGAATAACTCGAGTATATTCGAGTATTCGAATAAGCATAGTGGTTATTCGAGTATTCATTTAGCCAGATATAGTATAGTTAAAATTCTAATTGGGCATTAAATCCTTAAATTTAACTGAGTTAAAATCATAATTCAGGCTAAAAATTATGTAAATCATTACTATAAAAGGAAATTTAACTTATTCGAATATTATTCGAATACACTTTATAAATTTAAATGAATACTCGAGTATATTGGAATATATTCGATTCCAAACACTACCTTTACATCATCAAAAACACGAATGGCGGAAAGGTTTTAATATTGATAAACCTTACTCCCACCCAAATCCGCCTCTCAATTATGGACCTGTAGGTCCTATTCTTTCCTACAGTTCTGGACAATTACGTTCATATTTAGATTCAAAGCAAAGAATCATTTATTTTTTGGAATATACATCTCACCTGCCAGTACTTATGTTAGCACAGAATATTCTGGACACTGATAAACCTAGTCTGTGTACTACTCTGCCTACAACTTCCCCGCCAGATGCGCATCCTAAAATATTAGATTTTGACACAGCAGAGAAAGTTGTACTTACCCTGGCTACAAAAAGAGATAATCAAGATTTTTTTACCAAAGTTAAGCGCACCAAGACGACTCATTCTTTAAGTCTGCCTAATAAGAGAGTTGCTGAGTTATCTTTAATGAACAGTTCTACGTCTTACAATAAGAAAACTAAACCATGAGTAGAGTTTGGAACTGGATGCACCATCCAGTTTTTAAACTGGTTTCACCCATTTTTTTTACGATTTGGTTCAATTCAGATTCATGCTGCAAAAACCGGGTTGCGTTTAAAGCAAGTGCAACCGGGTGCTCAACCCAGTGTGATATCAAAACTTTATAGTGCCAGCCTGAATTACAAAATTATAAATCACATGACACTGGGTAAATAATTTAGCCACCGGGATACCTTAAATTTTTGTTATCAGTTATAGAAAATTATGCTACACAAATTCTGGAGGGTTTGTAATTCTGGCTTGAATTATAAACTCGGCCAATTTTATGCCAATCACATTTAATTCTGGCCAAAATTACAGTGTATGGTACACGTGACAAATTCATGGCAAATTTGTAATTTGTCACGTGCTTCGTACATGTGTAAGCTGGATGCAAAAATGGAAACTCTAATCCAGGAATGTAGATCATAGTAGAATTCCATATTTTAACTATTAATAATTGAAAACTAGGAATGTGACTTCAGATGCGGCTAATTATTACTTTATTATTTATTTATTATAATCAAACAAATATAAAACCAGGTACAAAAATCGGTTTCAACCGGGTTTGTAAAAACTGATTTGAAAAGGGTTGAACTGGTTGCACCCGTAACCCATTTTAAATCCGGTTTCCAAAAATACAACCAGTTCCAAACTCTAACCATGAGTGGAACCGATGACCACTTAAGTCATTATTGATTCAAACTTTAACATTTATAATTATTTTTTTACATCTTTACATTTACCAGTAGCTTATTCATTTTTTTTATTAATTTTGTTTACGCTACATCATAACATCAACATACAAATTTTTTTTTATAAAAACAATATGAATAGTGTGAAGCATTCCACCTATGACAGTATTTACAGGTGGCAGCATTGGCTGAAAGAAAAATACGGGTCTCTACTATAATTTTCCTTGTGCATACTGATGGGGTAGGTAGATGGAAATGCTTTGGCTGATCCTCTACAGTTCCTTTTATTTTTCGCACCAGGGTGGCGCTGTCTTCGGGCAGTTTTATTATAGCGTAGTTTAGATAGAATTTGGCTTTTTTTTTAATTAGTTCTTGTCTATCTTTCTGTAATCTTGTTCACATGGATAATAAAAATAAAAATAAAAATAAAAATAAAATAGTTCGAGCTAAACTAATGCAAGATATTTTAGATTTTTAAAATTTAAACCATGATTTAATTAGACTAGTTCTAATCAAATGTTTAAATTTGTGATTCAAACAGATTTATCATTTAATTTAATTTGAACAGTTCTAAAAAAGGTTATTAACCAATAAACATGAAATGTAGTAATAAGAATTATAGTAACTAATTAGATAATTTCAGTTTACTAGATGAAAAAGATGTAAAAATACTATTTTAAAACTGATGTGTTTAATCTGCTACTCCAAACCGAATTTATAAATTGTGGTCAGTTCAGTTTGTTTGTTCAAGCCCATTGTCAGTCTTTAAAGTTTTGAATCGATAAGAAAGCTTTATAGGATCAAATTTTCTGGTATTACACAATTAAATTATCTGATAAATTAAAATGCAAAGCAAAAACATATGCCATAATATGCCAACTAATCAAATAGGTACATCTCTATTAATTTATTGCTATTTTGCCTGAGTCACACCGTAAAGTGTCTTTTTTTAATTATTAATTATTATTTTATAATAATTATTTTTCTAATTAAGGAATTAAAGGATTTGCTAGTTATAGAAATTATGACAATTTGTATATTCGTAGAACAATATACACAGTGAAATTCGATAAACCGGATATTCGATAAACCAGATTTGGGCCTAAACCAGACTTTTTTGCTGGAACCAAATCACGTATATTAAAATAGGCTCGATATACCGGAGTTTACTAGTAAAAGCTCGATATTCGCTATAACGGATCAATTTTCTAACCAGCTATAGTAAAAATGATTCGATAAACCGGATCACGTGACTGAGAACCAATAAAATTTAAGTAACGTGATTCGGTAAATCTTGAATTTGGCCGGAATTATAAAAATCTTAATTCCGGCTGAAGTTAAGTGTTACTTATATATTCAATTAAAATATTTTATATTCATTTTCATGACCTCTATAACTTAAAACTAGATGAAAAAATCAAATTATAGTGTATATTAGTTTTATTAGCATGAAAATTTTTTGAAAATTCAATATAATAGATTTTCAATATATCGAAATTTTTTCGCTAAACCGGATATCCTGATAAACCGGATATTTTTAGTGGAACCGATAGATCCGGTTTATCGAATTTCACTGTGTATATTTATTTGTTCTATAAAATTAAAAAATAAAACTTTATATTGAACGTTACTCTCAATAAATTTTCTCACACTAGATACTTTTCCTGTTAGATTTATGAATGGTCTTATTAAGCTTTTTATGGTAAGAATGAGGATGCTGGTTATAAATTTCTTATCCCGAATGAGCTTTTAATGAATTCCAAAAGAATAGCATAGTCAATGTTTAATTATTGCTTTATCATTCTTGGTATAAATGGATTAATGATGTGGTAAATTTCGGAAAGAATGGCATACTATACATCGTATTTTAACATTTAATATTTGATAACACGAAAGCAGCCATTTTTTGCTACAAAAGGTAGTTTTATCGATCATCTGAGATGTATATAAATATCCGTTATAATTTTTTTGTCAAAATATTTTCAGGTAAAAATATTTAATAAATCTGCTGACAAAATAATTTATCTGCACTATGAATCAATTAAATGCAGAAGATCCAAGAAGCAAATGTGTTCAATGCAAAAAACCACATAATAATGAATTAAATAAATATTGTTGGTCTTGTGTTTCGAATAATACTGAGCAAAAATATGGAAGATGTATAATGTGTAAGCAAATAAATACGGGAAAGGATTGGTGTCAACCTTGTAATTCAAAAAGATTCCAAGAAAATTTTGACAGTTGGACCAGTGGTAACGATGAAATTGATAATTTCATTCAAAATACTCAGTTATCAGCAGAAAACCATCACCAAATATTAGAGTGGATACCCTATAATAGGTTTGGTAAACCTAAATATATTGCAGAGGGTGGATTTGGAAAAGTATATAGAGCAAGTTGGAAAGATGGCCATATCACACACTGGGATACTAGTTACCGTAAATGGGGAAGAGTAAGAGGCAGTGACTCCTTAGTAGCTCTTAAAAGTTTGAATAATTCACAAAATGTTACATTGAAATTTATTAATGAGGTATACTTAATTATATTATGTGTTTTATTTATTAATTATAGTTTAATAACTAGTTCATTTAAACTATCAGATTACATCACATCTTAAAGTTCATGAGTATACTATGACAGAAACCATTGTTAGATGTTATGGAATAACTCAAGATCCTAATACAAAAGACTATATTATGGTTATGTATTATGCTGAGAGAGGAAATCTACAAAATTTGTTGAATGAAGTAAGTCAAAAGCAGCATAAATGGCAAAACAGTTACAAATTTTCTAATTTGGATTTGAATATTCGGATATGGAGATGTAAGATTAACATCTTAAGATCTATTTCAGCTGGGCTCAGGAAAATTCATGGCAAAGAATTAATTCATCGAGATTTACATATTGGAAATATAGTATGTAATAGAACTTCGCCTCGTATAACTGATTTGGGGTTGTGTAAACCAGCAAATTATAATGGAGGAAATAATATGAGATATGGTGTTTTACCTTATTTGGCTCCTGAAATTTTAAGAGGACAAGATTATACCAAAGCTTCAGATATTTATAGTTTTGGCATAATTATGTATGTAGTTATTTCAGGATTACCTCCATATTATAATGTTGCTCATGATGAATTGTTAGCATTAGATATTTGTAAAGGATTAAGACCTGAATTTAATATTAAAGTACCAAAATTAATTTTACATATAATTAAAAGCTGTTTAGACGCGAACCCATCAAATCGACCTTATGCAAAATCTCTTTCAAGAACTTTTAATGAGTTTTTAAATGATTTTAATAAAGATACAAAAAGCTATTCAGAATCCATCAATAAAACCAAATTAATTAAACAAATTGAAGAAGCGGGACAAATTAATAATAATTCATCAACTAACTCATCGCCTTTGACGAATAAAATACACCCTGAAGCGATTTATAAAAGTAGACCATTTAATTATAAAAATCTTACTGAACCAAAAAATTCTGATGGTTATTATGAAATATATGATAATATATCAACAATAAAATGTTCAGGTAATAATTGATCTTCATTTACTTGTTTGGTTATTTATCAAGTTACTAACTGCTAATCCATTTACAGAAAGTCTTCTAAAGTCTGACAAAAGCGATTGTTTAGAATGTGAAATTACTGATTGAATTAAAGTAAGCTTAATTAATGCAAATTCATTAACAATAATATCATTAAACCTTCTGATTCATAATTAAATATCTGCTGTAAACAATTTTATATATAGAGAGTATATGTAGTATTTATTCAACACTGATCATAAAGTAGTATTATGTAAATTTGACTTTTTTTGAATAATAAAAATCAGTTTGTAATTGAACAATATATATATTTATTACCATGTGCATGCAAATTGATCAGTTTATTTAAGAAGGTGTTTATAATAAAAGACATATTTTATATATGAATTTTTAAGGTTATATTTTACTAAAATGTATGTTGATATATAGTATTAATAATTTTGTAAACTTTATATTTTATTTAAAACCATATTTAGATGTTTGAATATAAAATTTGGAATTTGAAAACCTTATATTTAAAATCTTCCAGTAATCTAACACTAGTATTTTATACTTGTTTAGTCTATAGTATATCTAATTTTTAACAAAAGTTAATGACTATTGATAAATATAAAATAGTGCACAACGGTGGGATCTGCTTGTAATTTACAGATTCCTTAAAAATCTTATAAGTTCGTTAAGGTTTCTATAAATTACTAGATCAAGAATTTTTGATAAAAAATTTCTATAAGAAAACTTGAAAAAAATTTAACTAAGATCATCTTATTAAAATCATCGTTTGATCATGCGATCAATTAGCGGTTATGTCTTATCGTGAAAACTAAAACCCTATGTTATATTTGCTATCAGCTAGTATAACTAAAACCGTCATATATAATTCTCCTGTAAAAATAATATTCATCAATTTTTCAAAATGTAGTAAAATTACCTATAGGTGGGTAAATTGCATAAAACAATCAAGTATTCTATATAATTTATATGTTATTAATATTTACAAAATTTATTAACAAAAAAGTCGTTTCATATATATTTTAATGCCAATTAAAATTGATTTTATACTAATAAATAAATGGGATTGCCAATTCTTTTTTTAAAAAAATCATTTCATTTAACTCCATTATAACTTCAAACAAAAATAAATTCAAAATAGAAAGAAAAGACTTATTTATAATAACAATACAAGAAATAATCTTTCACAAGATAAGTATTTTATAGATTTTGAACTTCTTTATATGACTACAAACAAAAGATAATTAAGAAACAATATGCTTTGATCTTTGGAGTATATATTATGCATAAAAGCAAATCATATCGGTAATAAAATTCCAGGAATTTATCAGTATTTTATTGACCTTACTTTACCAATCAAATTATAAATTATTTAAAGCCATGAACAAATATCTTGTTTTTTTTCTAAATCTCTTGGTTCCATTCAGTAGCTAATTTTTCTCCAGATAAAAAAGAATCTATTTTGAAATCTTTTCTCTCCTAAAAAGGATTCGAAAGCAATTTTTATAATTCATATTATAGAAGATAGTATAAATAATAAAAAACAATATTTGAGTATAAGATTTCGAATTTGATTCGTTTAGTTGTCAACATCATCATCTATTATTTAAAAATTATTAGTTTATTCTACATCATTAAAATAGATAAAGGTAATAAGTTAAACTACTTACCCTTTAATTTTAATGAACTAGAAATCTCTAAGTCAACTAACTGAGAATCCTGGCAACCTATTATAATGAATATTTCCTTAATTATTTTATAAAATTTATACAAAATAATACATAATGCAATACCTTCACCATCTTCTTCATTAAGATATGTAGAAGATGAATTAATGGGTTTTGATAAATTTTTAAATGTAAATGCTCTACTAGTGTAAATAGCATCAGGATCTTTTTCATACAAGGCTGAAATATTTGGTATCTCTTTATCAGCTTCTTCAAATGCAATTCTAACTTCCTCTCCTTTATAACCATATTTTTCATCATCCTTACGAGATTTCCAACATTCTAATATTTCATATAATTCATTAGCTGTTGGTCTTTGATTTGGATTAGCATTCATGCATCTATAAGCTAATTTCTTATAAATTTCAGGGGTTCCTTTTCCAAATTCTGGTCTGAGTCCATTACATATTTCTAATGCTAAGCCACTATCATGTTTTCTTTTATAAAAAGGAGGTTTTCCAGATGATAATTCAGCCATAACTACACCAAAACTATAAATGTCAGAAGATAATGCATATGGTTCTCCATTTAAAACTTCTGGAGCAATATATGGCAACACGCCATATATTTTATTATCTAATTTTTGTTCATTTGATGGTCCAGATAATCCAAAATCTGATATAAAAGAAGCTCCGTTGATATTTAATATATTTCCACTATGAAAATCTTTATGAAAATATCCTAATTCATGTAAATATTTAAGGTCCATTGTTGAATAATATAAATATCCAATTTTTTCACACCATAAAATTTTGTCAAAATTACTTGAAAGGACATTTCTCAAATTTCCATTCTTTGCATGTTGCATAATCATCATAATTTCTTCAGTTTCTGGGTCTCTAGTTATTCCATAAAATCTTAAAGAATTATCTTGTAAGCGATTTAATTTCCAATGTGTTTTAAGCTATTATACAAATTAAAATAAATTAAATAAATTTTAATTTTTTTAAAATTATAAATAAGTACATGTGAAAAAAAATACCTCATTTAAAAAATCAGCTGACATATTCTGTGATTCATTTAGCCTTTTTAAAGCAACTTTATTGGATTTAAGTTCACGTTTTATCCAATTTTCATCATCTTGTTTAATGTATTCTGCTATACCATCAATCCAAGTTGCAGAATACACTTTTGCAAATCCGCCTTCACCTATTTGTTTCATATCTTCAAATCTATCAAATGGAACCCATTCAAGAAATGATGGGCCATATTTACCATCACCAATATATTTCAAATGTGCATTATAAATCGAACTCTTAATAAAATTATCAATATCATCATTTCCACTGGTCCATCCTTCAATTATGCAACGAGGAACACATCCTTTACACCAAAATTTTTTATTAACTAGGTCATAACAATTTTCATGATTAATTTTTACGGAATTAGAATTATCAGAAGTATTTAATTCATTAGATTCAGATATTAGTTGGTTTTCGTTAATAAAGCTCATTTTTATAATTTAATTCTGTTAGAAGTAAGTTTGTCTCAAATTTATTTGAAAAAGAATTCCACGGTCATAAAAAAAATTTAATGTTACCTAATACATAAATATTCGTTGAATTGTGCCTGCTGTGTGACTCCGTGCCTGTACCAATTAAATATGTAATCTACTCAATAAAGAATCGGCATAAATTTAGCCGAAAGCCGATATAAATCATTTGCTGCGGTATGACGATCATCAGGAAGGCGTCTCCTGCGGACCCTTGCTTTGAAAAATAAGATTTCCAGGATAACTGCTTGTGGGTTGTGTGGCTCGTGTCTGTGGGAGCAATTAAATATTAGGAGTTCTAGTTTTATTTGGTTGGTAGATTTTTTCAGCAACGCAAATTTTAGTTAATATAAATTTGTTTATGATTTATTTGTGTATTATGTATTAGTTAGGTATTTTGTTATGCACATTTTTTTTATTGTTAAACACCAGAACCCACCAAAGAACCAAAAAGGAAATCAATCAATTTAGCATAATCTATTATACTAACTTCCGGAAAAAATTATCCAGAATGTCATAACTCGAAATATAAACTACACAATACAAATTAATTTTGTAAGCAACAGCGTAGTATGAATAGTGTGTGAGCGTCTTTCTGTGAGAAAGTTAATTACAAAATAGACTATATTCATAGTAAATTTTCATTATTTTCAAATAATTTTTTTTTTTTCATCGGACGAATCCAGAAATTATTAAAGATATTAAAATATTAGCAATAGTTACATTACAGTATTAAATGTTTACTCATGTAAATATTACACTCTATAATACATTAAAATGTTTGTTGAATAAACACAACATTTTTATTAAACTCATTTTAATTTCTATGAAAAACTAACTCCAAAAAAAATTCTAATAGTTGAAATAGATAAAATTTAGGTTTCTCACGATTTTTTTTTTTTTCAGTATCCCTGTAAAAAATCTGATCCGTGTTTTATCTTTCCATGTTTTTTCCGTGAATGTATCATTTTTATGGAATTAATAGCCTTAAATCATGGAAATTTTCATCTCGCTAACACGGATATCCGTGAATGTATCATTTTCACGGAATTTTTACGGAAGACACGGAGAAATAATGGAAATATTCGGATAAAAATTTTTTATAGGGTATAAGAATATCAAGATTTTGTCATTCGGTTTTTGTTATCAAAAGCTCAAATAAATCATGAGACTTGTATCATAAATGTAACATTTTTGAATTAATTAAATTGTAGAGCTAAAAACTCATTGGACCTATTTCGTTTCAATTATGATTTTTGTTATTCAAATGACATTAATCAACCCATCAAAATACATTATTTAATATCAATAAAATTTTGACATAATTCACTCCAATACTTTAAATTCAATTTCGTCATTTCTTTTGAGTTCTTTAATAATGTTTTTTTTAACCGGTTATTATTAAAAAATCATTTCATAGACTTTTTTTGGTCGCAAATTGCATCGATTTTTGATTTTACTTATATATTTATCTGTTGAGAGATTAATGCTGTTACCGTATTAAACTATTAATAAATAAACAAGAGGTCATTTTCATGTGAGAGCTTGACATGATGCTTTTAAAAGATCTTTTAAGTGAAAGTTATTGTAAAAAAAAATGACTTCAATAGATAAATAAATGTAAACCGCTCTTAATTCTCATAAGAGATTCAAAGATTAAATAACTTTTATATTAAGATGATTATGATAAAGGTAAATTTTAATAATAGATAATAATTCATACATTTGTTGAGATTGGTCTAGCTACAGGCTCAGGAATTCCCGTTTTTTCATACTATATCAAAATTAGTGTAAAATATCTAATTTGTTGATATCAATTGGAATAATGTTTTTTTTTTTTAATAATTATCATCATTTTACAAATATATTATTATTAAAAGGATTTCCCAGGATTCTTAATAATGAATGTCCATACTTCATTACAAAATACAAAATCGATAGATGTCCAGCCTGAAAATTCTAATAATTAAGTTGTGATGTTATGTGGTATAAGTTTAAGTAGGCCGGCGTCATCTCTGGCGCAAACCGCACAAAATCAGGGATTTGCAAGCCTAACGTTTTTTTAATAATAAATAATTATCTAAAAAATTTTTTTTCTTTATCAAAGCATAATCATCCGAGATCTTTTTTTTTTGAATGATTTGAATTTATTATATTTGATAAATTTTTTCACAAGATTAATATATTTTTAATAAATAACAAGAATATTTTCATTTGTTAATAATTTCATTTCAAAACTTTTAATCATAATAAAGTTTTACTATTCGTTAATATTTAAAGCTCTTTAATGTTTACTTGTTTACTTGTTTTATTATATTAATTAATCTACGACAGTATATGATTTATAACGTTATTTGTTTGGAAAACGGTTGCGTTTACGTCACGTTTATCGATTTCTCCAAAAGCTTTATTAAAAAATGACATTTTAATAGTTAATATTAAAATTAATAAAAAAGAAAAAGAAAAAATTTAACATAAAGAAATTATTTATTAGTACCCGCTAAAGCAATAGTAAAGACAAAAATCAATAAATAATAAGTATTTAAAATTGTATGATTGATTAATTTTAATTTGTAGAAATTTCTCTCCTCTTTCTCAAATTGTTTGTATAAGAAAAGTTTTCTATAGTAACACGTATTTCAAATTATTTCATGATCACATTGGGTCGATTGTTTCAATAAAAGGGCTAGCAAGATTATTTTTGCCACGTTTTTCTATATTGCGCCATGCTAAAATTTACAATCGAATTTAATTAATAATGTGAAAATGCGAGATTTTGATATCAGTAAAATTATTAACGAGGCGAAGTATAAGTGACGTTTTATTTATAGCGCCACAATTGGAACGAACAGTGCCACTTTGAATTAATAATGTGGAAATAGATTTTTTTTTTTAAATAGATTTTATTTTTTAAAAAAAAAATCGTGTGTATAGATGTATGGTGTAAAGATGATTATGTTTTAAAATGGGTTTGAAAAATCGTCATCATACTATTATTCATACTATTTATTTTAAATTACATCACTTATGTTTAGTCACATCATCTCGTGATTTGTCAAACATAACATAGAGAGATCACCATTTGATATAGTGTACATTGTACTACGAGGAATCGATGCGACCGATTCTATGGATTATATATTATACGTATGACCTAATGTTCCAAATCAACGTCACAACATCTTAATATTTCTATCAAAAAATACAATAATATATACAACGAATAATAAAACACCTCTATTTCCTTTAATACGATTCTAGTTGGATATTTAGATGACACAAGTTGGTTCGCTTCGTCTTTAGAAGCCTTGAAACGAAATTTTCAAACTGTAAATAGTCTCTACAAATTTGCTAACATTAAAATTAACCACGATAAATACGAAATGATACTCATAACGTTAAATCACAATGCAATACCACCATAACACTTAACGTCGACAACAATAAAAGCATTTCAATTTTTCAGTTATTATCTGATGAAGATTTAAAATAATCATTTAAAAACCTTATCTATGCTAGAGATGTATAATTAATATTAACTCAAAATTCTAATAAATAATAATGAAATTTTACAAGTAAAAAAAAAATAAATTTAGGAAAAAAATATGAATTCGTTTCAACAATAATTTCGATATTAAATATTTAAATGTCAAAGTTCGTGTTAAAATAGATAAACAAGTTTATTGTCATCTGAAATCCTAAAAAAAAAATTTCTTTATATAGTATATCGTATGCTTATTATATTATTAAATGAAATTTAAATTTTTCGTTATTCTCAATTTTTATATTCAAATATATCAATATTTTTAGTAATGTCTGAAGCAGTGTTCGGAAAATGGATTAAATGATAAAGATTCATCATCCGTATTTTTCAATCATTTAATTCATATTAAATAATATCGTATATCCGCTTATTTTAAAATAATGTATTGCCGTATATTATATATGTGTAATTGTGTATAATAATAAAAAAAAAATGCATCACGTGATTTATTATTTTAATGCATCGATATAATTTATGTTTGACAAATCACGTGATAATGTGATTAAAATTGAATTATCCGAGCCATTTCCACTAATGTGGCTGTGAAATTTAATTAGTTCTTGTCTATCTTTCTGTAATCTTGTTCACATGGATAATAAAAATAAAAAATAAAACTAATGTGGCTGTGAAATGAAAACAAATGGTAAAGATAATAGTATAATGTCAATTATTCAAAACAAGCTAAAACATAATCCATTATGTAAAAATGTGGCATATTTACGATTATACACACGATATTTATTAAAAAAGAAATCATCTATTTCCACATTATTAATTTAAAGTGGCGCTGTTCGTTTGTGACGCAATGGGCGCAATGTAAAAATCGTGGCAAAAATACTCTTGTACGAATATAAAAAATATAATCATGAAATATTTGTAATGTAATTATAGAAAAACTTTCTTATAAAAAGACCTTGAGACAATAAAATTTTCTTCAAACAAATTAAACAAACAACGAATTAAAAGTTATACATATCGCGAAAATATTATCTGAAATCATGCAATTAAAACACTTACTATTGATTTTCGGCTTTACTATGGCTTTAGCGAGTAAATAAATTATTAAAAAATTTTTTCTTTTTTATCAAATTAGTCAAACGAATTCTTTTAATAATATTTTAATTCACTATTAACGCAGACGCAGCACCAGAAGCCTATGGCTATAAACGTGACGCGGAAGCAGAAGCCTATGGATATAAACGTGACGCGGTACCAGAAGCCTATGGCTATAAACGTGACGCGGAAGCAGAAGCCTATGGATATAAACGTGACGCGGTACCAGAAGCCTATGGATATAAACGTGACGCGGTACCAGAAGCCTATGGATATAAACGTGACGCAGACATTGTAGAATCTTCATTAGGGTAGGGTAGAGTTAGGGCTCATATTTTAGAATGTACGATTAAATTATACTCATGCCAAATTTTAAAATAAAATGCACACACACACACATATATAATGTATATAAATTACAAACTAAGATAATTTGCAAATATTGCTACTCTAGTCTTAGTGTTTAAATAATTCTAAATAAAACAATATAAAAATAATGATGATAAGCTCTAATTTAATAAATAGTTAAGGTCCATCTTACTCGTAGCATAATTTCTTTGTGTATATTGGTATCCAATTTCATGATATTGTATTTCTAAAATTTAATATTTAATTACATTAATAATGATAAAATAAAATATGAAAATTTCAGTAATAATTACCTTCATTATTATTTAAATTGACTTTTTTTATTAGAGTTAGAAGCTAGATCTTTTTCATCATCTATTTTATAATAATAAATAAAAAAAATTGATTATTTGATTTACAGCATTATAATAAATTATTATAAAAATGATCTATTACAATCAAAATAACTTCTTTTATTGGATTTCTCTTCTATTTTATTTAAAAATAAATAGATATAAATTAGAATTATATATCGAAAATTTTCAACACAAATATATTAATTGCTAACCTTACCAATAATCAAACCATCTTGTAAATCAAAATCAAATTGTATACTATAATAAGCTATAAAAATAAAGTTAACATAGTAAAAAAAATAACTATACATATTTTAATAATTACCATCTTGTTCTTCTAAATGAATAAAGTGAATAATTAATATTAATATTGTAATAAGTAAAACTATACAATAAAAAATTCTTACCTTTTGTTGCATTTTTTGGTTCAGGTAAATTTTCAAAATTATAAACTCTACTACTAATATTCCAATTACTAGAACTTGCACTAAAATTTCCAAAGAAGGAACTATCACTAGAACTAGAATTCACATTAAATCTTGTATTTAATTGAGAGCTATTAATACTCGTAATTTTACTAATTATTCTTTGTTCATTTTCATTTTGACAATATGATCTATAAATATCACCCATTTTATTAGAAAGAGTGTAAATATCAGGTCTTTTCGCAGGATTAGCATCCCAACATTGT
Organism: Rhizophagus irregularis; assembly: GCF_026210795.1. Taxonomy (NCBI): domain Eukaryota; kingdom Fungi; phylum Glomeromycota; class Glomeromycetes; order Glomerales; family Glomeraceae; genus Rhizophagus; species Rhizophagus irregularis. The sequence goes on along the minus strand of NC_089430.1, from coordinate 1,753,818 downwards.
TCCATTAATTCTTTATATTCTAAAGGAGTGCCTGGTATTATTTTTGGTCTCATTCCATTTATTATTCTTATTGCAAGATCATAATCATGTTTATTAATAAAAGGTGGTTGTCCAGATGAGATTTCCCACATAAGTATGCCAATACTATAAATATCAGATGCAAAAATATATTTCTTCTTAACAATGACTTCTGGTGCTATATATGAAAGATTTCCATATATACTATCTAATGGTATATTAGCTGGTCCACAAAATCCTAAATCACTGATGAAAAATCTTTGATCATTTTGATTAAATAATATATTTCCAGAATGTAAATCTCTGTGGATTGCACCCTCTCTGTGAATATCATAAACTGCGCTAATTATACTATCAATAATTTGAATTCTTTCTTTCCATGTGAGTTTATTGTGATTTTGTTGCAAATATTCTCTTAGATTTATATCCATACGATTCATTACAATCATATAATTTCCATTAAATGGATTTTGAGTTAAACCATAACATCGCACTATAAGAAAAGTTTTGCTACCTAAATATAGATGAGACATACCCTACAAAATTAAAAGAATTGCAATTAAATTTAAAAAAAAAATTCAAAATACTTTTAATTACTTGTATATACCTCCTCAAACCAACTTTTATTGGCACTTTCGACATTTTCTAATTTTTTGAGCACTACATTTACCCATCTACCATCTCTTTTTAATTGTTTTTCTTTTGAATCCCATTCATAATAAGGTCCATCAATCCAAACTGCTGTATAAATTTCGGAACATCCACCTTTAGTTAAGTATTCAATATTTTGTAAATTATTATAAGGAATCCATTCTACTATCAAATTTGGGATAAGTGCTTTTATTTGACATTGTTGTATTAAATTATCAATATCATTATTTCCAGATGTCCAGTTTGAAAAATTTTCTTTTAAATAATTTCGAATACAATGTTCACAATATAATGTCATCATGACAATTTTCACAAATTCTTTTTGTTCCTTGATTATAAAGAATGTTATGATAATCAAAATTTTCATTTAATATTTTTACTGCATATGATTTTTCATCCTTTGTAAGAGATTTGTCAGCAAGAACTGTTTGTTTTCTAAATACATGTTGTTTTTCTAAATTATTTTGAATATTAGGGTCTAATAATGCATTTGCTCTATGAATTGCAGCACTAACTATTTCTTGTCGAATAGTAGCCATAATACTGTAAATACAATTTTAAACATGAAAGGATGAACGGAAATAAAAATCTATTAAATTCCGGAGTGAGTTTCACAAAATTTACGTAAACAGTCGATCCATATAAATACTTAATCACGTGAGGTAAAATCAAGTAACTGAAAAAATTAAGGGAAAAATAAATTTTACAATAAAGAATTTTTTAAAATATGATTTATTCAATGAAAAATTTTTTATGTGTAAACAAAAAAAAAAACATTAATAGGTGTATATAATAAATTAAAATAATGTTATGTTTACTTTCTAATTCGTTCTTTTTGTTCGTTCTTGTATAGTTTTATACTCGTTGTATTTCTCGATTTTGGTACAAGTCATTAATTTTGTTTATTATTATTTGTCAAAAAAAAAGAAAAATATTGTTTATGGGTAGTATTCGAAGCCAACTAAATTTTTTATGTCCTTTTTATCCGATAACTTCATTGGATATCCGTTGGCGTAGGTTAGCGTAAATTTAACAATATACTTTATTCAAACATTAATTTTCCTTTCAACTTCTTATTAAGGAATTGTATAAAATGATGCAATAAAAAATTTTTTTCACATCCAAAAGAGGAATTAATTTTGTGCGGGTTTGCCGTCTGCGATGATGCATAAAATAATAAATATGTAAATAAAATAATGAAAATAATGAAATTCTATGGCAAGCCGTTCAAGTCAAAAGTCCACTGCTATTGCGGCAGGTACCTGCTAGATTTGTGGCAGGTACCTGCTGAATTTGCAGCAGGTACCTGCTAGAATTGCAGCAGATACCTGTTAGAATTGCGGCGGGTACCTGCTAGATTTGTGGCAGGTACCTGCTAGAATTGCGGCAGGTACCTGCTAGATTTGTGGCAGGTACCTGCTGAACTTGCAGCAGGTACCTGACAGGTTACAAATATGGTATTTTATTTTTTCTGGGTCAAAAAAATTTTTTTGATTTCCATTTATAGTAATCTACCGAATTATTAGATCCAAGTTAGTTTATTTCTTTTTTCAGAAGTGATTTTCATCTCATAATTCTGCCCATCACTATAAATTTAGCAAGAATTAATCGTATAATCAATACTAAAATCTTTAATAGTTTTAATTTATATTGCAAATTCAAAGTATTTTTTAAAATAAGGTTTAATGTAAAAAATAACTTGAAACTCAACTTTTAAGTATAAAAAAATTATAAATGAAAGAATTAATAATAAATTATTATAAAATTTTTAAATTCAAATGAGCAATATAAAAATCAATTTAAATAATTTTAAAATTTACAATTTGATTAAATGATTAGTATAACAAAATACACTACCAGAATATTATTATTTATATACCCAATTTAACTATATTGGTTTAAATTTATTGATGCCACTATCATTAATATTATTCTTTTAATTTTAAACCAATATCACAAAATCCTTTCTTATATGTGGATTATGGCTGGAAATCTCTGATCATTTAGAAAAAAAATTTTAAATTATGAAATCTTTGCAAACCCATTAAAAGAACTAATGAACAAAAATTTTCATATAGGGAATATTTTTTTTTTTTAAAAAAAAGCAACTCCAGTAAATTTAACTTTATTGATAGCTCATTATATGTATATTTTTTTTATAGAAATGTCTGTTGATTTGCTAAAAATCATAAATAAACTATTTATTTTTATTTTGAATTTGGGCAGGAAATCTAAAACAATTATGAGCAGATGTGTGAATATGACAAAGACTCATTTTATGTCAATCCCATTGTCATAACTCTTATAAATTCAACTACTAATAATGATATATAAAGCAAAACTTCAATAAAATTAATAGTACATAAAAAATAAATAATATAAATTTTATAGTTTGATTTTAAGCTTATTGTAAAATGTATTCTGCAGTAATCTTTTTCAATTAAACGATCTTTTCAAAAATTTATTTATAATTAATCAAATATAGATTCCTTATATATCATTAATTTTAGCAAAATTTAAAGTAATGGGCCGAATTATGAGATGAAGATCACTTCTGAAAAAAGAAATAAACCAACTTGAATCCAATAATTCGGTAGATTACTATAAATGGAAATCAAAAAAATTTTTTTGACCCAGAAAAAATAAAATACCATATTTGTAACCTGTCAGGTACCTGCTGCAAGTTCAGCAGGTACCTGCCGCTAATTCAGCAGGTACCTGCCGCAAATCTAGCAGGTATCTGCCGTGAATCCAGCAGATACCTGCTGCAAATCTAGCAGGTACCTGCCGCGAAAGCAACAGGTACCTGCTGCAATAGCGGCGGACTTTTGACTTGAACGGCTTGCCATAAAATTCACTTGGCTAAAATTTTTATGTCGTACAGAAGATTATTTATTTTTTAGTAAACGGTTACACAACATTGACACATTTTTCAATCAAAATTTTCTATTTACAGTATAAAAAAAAATATAATTCTACTGACTCTACTCAATTTTTTCGAAATTAAGTCAAAATCTTATTGAATTATTAAAAGATGATGAGTATTATGATATTACAATTGAAGTTGGGGAAGATCCTGACGTAAAATATTTCGTACACATACAAATATATTATGATACCGTTCTCCTTATTTACGAAGAACTTTGGCTTCAAATAAAAAAAAAAATAATGATAATGTCTTAACTCGTATTAAATTACCAAAAATATCATCAGAAGTTTTTCAAATAATTTTAATATAAGAATTTTAATAAATTTAATTTAATGTAGCATAATCTTATTTATATTCAATAATTTTATTTTATTTTATTTTTGTTTTATACCATAGGTATATTTATGGTGACATTCTTTCGTTAAATGGACAAAACGTTTCAGAAAATTTTGAATTATTGGCTACTGCTGATCAACTTCAACTTCAATGAAATAAATCCGTGTGTATTGAACACACACAATAGAACAAGAATAATTTATCAGAACTTCAACAATGTAGTACGGTATTATGGCAAACTCTCTAAAGAAAGTATTTGATTCACTCGATTTTACTTTACTTCCAGAAAAATCTTTAGTTTCACTTAGGGCAGTGACAGATATTACCTAATATTCTAGGGGGAGGGGGGGTAATTGAAAATCTTAGGTTACATATATAATATATCTTACCTGGGGGAGGGGGGGTAAGCTCTTATAATAAACTGATATTAGGTAATATCTGTCATTGCCCTTACTAAAAGAGATGATTTACAAATGAAAGAAATCGCGATTTGGGAACATATATTAAGAAGGGGTATTGCAAAAAATCCAACCATTATTTCAAAATCTTCTGATACTTGATTTTAAATTAATGAAAAATACTTTACAGCATTGTATACCTGTGATTGGATTTTTAGTTTATCACCTAAATATTTCTTACGTAAAATTCATCCCTATAAAAAACTTCTTGATCAACAAATATGTGAAAATTTGTTAAGTTCTTATATAAATCCTGACAGTGAATCAAGTGATAATAATATTTTACTTCCGAGAAAAGTAAGTACTAATTTAAAACTTGGTACAAAAATTGATAGTTTGAATATAATTTCAATTATTTCAAGATGGATTAATAATGTGGATTATAATAATAAATTTTCATATCTGAGAGAATTATACCTTATACCTTCCGTTCGAATTTAAATTATTAAGACGGAGGAAGCAGAGATGGATTTATTCCTAAAAGTTTCATGAATTATGCGACAGTGAAGTTGGTATTACATTTATTACAAGTAAAAGGAACAGAAGAAATTCTTGGTGGATGTAAATCCTACAGTTTAGAATACTGCTGGACAATATTATAATATTAGACATAGTTTTATTTTTTCCTTTAAGAGTAAGTGTAATTTTTAAAGATACAATTTTTAAGTAATGTGGAAAATGTGCATCGAGATAATAGATTTCGTAATTATGGACCATCCTTCGGTGAATATTTCTTAATGTGGGTAACGAGCGATTCTGATAATTATGAACATATTCTCTCTAAAAAAAAAAAAAGATTATGAGAAAAAGATAAGAGATAATAAAGTTTGGTAGATATAGAGTTTTTATTCTTAAAAAAAAATTTATTTCGAATATTAAAAGTTAAATGTAGTCAAGTGTATGTGTTATTGTGTTATGCCTCAGGTATCAATTTGCGTCAGATGACACGCGTTACCATAGTAAACACTTTTTTTTATTAATGAAATTACTTTTTATTCTTTTGTATCACCATAATCATAACATAATTCTAAGAAATTACCTCCTATACTACAGGATAAAAGGTAAAAGGTATAAAAGTCTCTTTGTAAACAATTAATTCTTTTTAAAAAATTGATTGATTATAAAGATTCGGTTATGAAAGTTTTATACTTATTTAATTTATGTGAACTGAATTACACACTGTAAAATTTAATTGAAATAACTTGTAATTTCTAAATAATTTTGAACAAAGTATTTTCCATGAATTTGAGTCTAATCAATATAATAATTTTAGGATTACATATTCTTTAATGTGATAGATAAATTTATTTAATAATAAGATAATGGCTCTACTTCCAGTGATGTTGAAAACTCGCCTTCCAAGCCGGATCCATCCTTGACCTTCCTATAGTTCAGATCTTACTATCCCTATTAAAATATATGAGCTGTTCTAAAGAAAATTTTTTCAAAGGAAAATTTTTTGATGTAATTAGAAGATCTTGATAACACCTTAATGGTTAAGCATGTCTCAATTGTCTCATGTATTAAATCATGTATTGATGTAATGGGGGTTATACCAAATATTAATATATTAATAAAAAATATATATTTCCTGTTCATATTTCGCAAAAATTGACCACCATTCTAATCATTTATTTAAAAATCAATACCTAAGCTTCCTGTGATCTAATTTCAACAATTTTTGATTATTCTGGAATAAAAAGCAAAATTTCTCTAACAATGATCCAATATACCTATTCCAGTTCATAAAAGCCATAATATAATAAATATTAATAATCACAAATAACTTTTAGTTCAATACAATTATTTAATAAAAATTTGTATTCATAACTTTTAATAAACTTATTGTTTTGTAATGGAATATAAATTTTTTTCGTTACTCTTTTAAAAAAATTAAATTTTTATATTCACATATATTAAGTAATAAATAGTATCTGCCAATATTTTTTCGGAAAAAAATGACTTAAAAAAGATTTTAAATGACAAATCATGTGTCTTTTCAATCGTATAAATTCATATTTAAACAATGTTATACATTCCGAGAATTTTTATTAATTTTATTCTGTTTATTTTAAAATAAAGAAACTAAAATATAAAAATATATTATATTGTATAATAAAAAAGATTTTGAATCACGCGATTTATTAGTTTAAAATTTTTTGTTTTATTAACTTTACTACTTTTACTACTTTTAATTGAAATCATATGGAAACGCATTAAAATGGTGATAAAGTATTTTTTGATAAATCACGTGGTGATGTGATTAGATTGTCCGAGCCACTTCCATTGAAGTGGCTGTGAAATGAAATCAATGATGTAACTTAAAATATTAAGTTTTAAGTAAAGATAATAATATGATGATAATTATTCAAAATCAGTAAATCAGTTTAAAATGAGACATATTTACTCATGAATTTTTTTTTTTAAAAAAAAAAGATCATCTATTTTCACATTATTAATACCGTTTCATTCCGATTGCGCAATGTAAAAAAACGTGGCAAAAATACTCTCGTAACGTATCTTTTTAATTCACTCTCGTTAATAAAACAACAATTTACGATGATTGCGGCTCAAAATAATTATTGAAATCAGAATCTCGCATTCTCACATTATTAATATAAAGGTTAAAGTGGCTCTGCTATTCAATTGTAGATTTAACATGGCGCAATGTAATAAAACGTGGCAATTGTACGTCTTCTTTCATTGGTAATACCTGAAAATAAGCAACGTCGGCCCGCATTATGTGCGATTTTGGTCAGAATTATGATGACTTTGGCCGGAGTTAAATTTAAAAAAAAAAAAAATGGCTGCTTAAATTTCGGAATACTAATTAAAACAATGTTATCATAAATAATGAGTTAATATAGAAAATTTTCCTATATAAACACTTTGAGAAAGAGGAGAGAAATTTTTTATAAAAAATAAATTAACAAACAAATTAAAAATTTTATATAACAAATATAACATACATAAAATCAATCATGCGATCTAAATATTTGTCTTTACTATTGTTTTAGCGGGTATTACCCAATAAACAATTTCTTCATGTTAAAGTTTTTTCTTTTTTTTATTAATTTTAATATTAATTATTAAAATGGAATCTTTTAATAATATTATAAAAGCTTTGGGTAACTCAGAACCAAATGATGTAAAACATGACGCAGATGCAGAAGCTCAACCTAGGAAGTGGCCTGGGCCAACATGACGCAGAACCAGAAGCGTTGGAGGAACGTGACGCTGACGCAGAAACTTGGTTTCCTAAGAAACTTTGATTTTAAAAATTCAAAATTTTAAATGTTCTTTTTTTTAATTACTTGTTTATTTAACGTGCAAGACAAACTTAAAATGTTAAATGTTCGTTATAAATCATAAAAAATAATTTACTGTCCTGATGTATATAATAAAATTATAATATATTAAACTTTTTTTTGATCATTGATACATATTTACTTACTAATTGTATTATTATCTTGATTAGGGTAGTGTTTGGATCCGAATCCGGTTTGACCTGGGTCAATCCGGATAAAGTGCAATTATCCGGGTAAAAACCGCGGTTTTATCCGGATTTCATCGGATTTTATCCAGATTGCAGATTTCGGATAAACTGTTGTATTTCATGAACTAATGATCAGAACTTTATGATTTATGGCTTGTTTGAAAGCTCTTAGTGTTACAAATACGATCATAGTACTCAAATTTGTTGATAATTGGATTTAATTCCACCTTTTACAAAATTAAAGTTTTTATCCGGATTGAGTAATTATTTTATCCGGATAACGGTTTTTATCCGGATCCAAACACTAGATTAGGGATGCCAAAAGTTTCGGTTATAACCGATTATAACCGATTATAACCGGTTTTTACCAGTTCGGTTACAGTTCGGTTTCAGTCCAAGACCGACCGGTTAACCCTCAGTTTTATATATAAAAAAACCGACAAAAAAAACTGATCAGTTAATCATATATTCCAAAAGAAAAAAATGTTTGTTTTATTAATTTTATTGAGAATACTATTAAAAATTATGATTTAGTTGTATAAATACATATATATTATTCTTGTTTTTGAAATAATAGAAAATTTATATTTTACGCATCGATCACGTGATTTTTCATTCTGCTGAAAAAAATCGCAAAATTGACATTATTATCGTAAAAAAAAAATTATAACTTTAAGAAATATTATCAAATAAAATTATAATTAATACTTTCTAACATTAGTTCATTCAATTTGCAGTAGTTTTGCGATCGGTTTTACAATTCGGTTTTATCGGTCGGTTTTGCAGTCAGTTCGGTTTCAGCTGAAAACTGCGGTTTTAAAACCAAAACCGAACCGAACTGACCGTTGGCATCCCTATGCTTATTAGCACCCCATTCGATCACCAAGTGATTTATAAACATTAATTCTGGCCGGGCATTAAAATTCTGTAACATCTTAATTCTGGCAAAATTTATGGAGCAATTACCTGAGTAATACCTGGGTAATATGTCAACATAAAACGGATACTCATAGATACTCGAGTATACCCGAATTGTATCTGGGTAAACGGGTAACGGGTCGCAGCTCTACTTCGCAGACTTCAACTTTCGTCATGATAGTAAATGCAATGGATCGAAAATGTAAAAACAGAGAGAAAGAAACTTCTGATCAACGTGAACTTCGTCATGTCTACTGTATGAAATATAAACATAAGAAAGGACTACAGAATAGCATAAAAATTAAAATGATTAGAGATCAACCTCATGAAATTGGTTTCTATTTTCCTGTGATAACAAAAAATTAATTTTTCATTTTTTTTCATCAGAATTTTCATTAACACTGATCTGGTAATCTTGAAAAGAAGCAATGCCTTGCAATGGGAATTGTTCGGAAGGAATTGCGATTACTGCCCCCTATTTTAATTTACCAACCTACAGTATTTCTGCATTCCCATGCATCTACCCAAGGAATTCTGTAAAAAGAAATTTCGATATCCTCAGGAAATTAAAGAGCCGTAATATTTACTATTCAGAAAGTATTGTATTAGGATAATACTATCGCGTTGCACCAGAGACGATAAAGTAAGAGAGTAATAATAAATACACTTATATTTTATTTACCATGCAGTGTGAATAGGTCTAGTTTTTTACTATTATTATGATGGGATTAGTAGGAAATAAATGTAATAAATTACACAATTTATATGATTATACAAATAATAATGAGTTGTGTGCAAGTGTTATACAGTATATGAAATATTATTATTAAACGCAAATTTTATTTATCACACGAAATGAATGTTGCGGTACTGTGAAATTTATGATTTATTTATAAATTCATTACAAAAACAATTTTGTATAATAGTTTATTGTTACATTGTTACAAAAAAAAATCCTTTTTTTTTATCTTAAAAAATTTTATTGTAACATTAAAAAAAATTACATCCTCTGTGAAAAAAAATACATATATATTGTTACCATATCTCAAAGAAATTCATTATAGCAATCTATTGTTATAGAAAATAAAATATCTCACTAATTACTAATGTGAAAAAAAAATCCCCAAAAATCAATTATAACAATCAATTCCTCAGAAAAATTAATTATAACGTTCTATTGTCATGAAAAAAACAATTTCCCATAAAATTTACTATACCGATCTATTGTTACAAAAAATAAATAAGTAAATTAATTAGGGAAATTATTATTAATAATAATAATGATAAGAATCGGGGGAAAAGACAATTACCGTGAGTCCGTAATGCCGCAGCGTCAATCCGATCGCCGATCCAAATCTAAATGGTTTAAGAATGTGGTTCGGGAAAAAAAAATTCGATTTGAAAAAAAAGCCAAACCGAAAAAGAAAGGTGAAAAAAAGTTTTTCAGATAGCCAAACCGAAAAAAGAAAAGTGAAAAAAGAATTTTCGGATTGGAAAAAAGACCAACTCGAAAAAAGAAAAAGGTTTTAAAGAATTCGAAAAAAAACAGAAAAAAAAATAACAATAAAGAAAATTTGAAAAAAAAAACGAAAAATAAAATTTGGGGAAAAGTAAAAGGATAAAGAAAGAAATCGGTTTAAATCGGTAAAAAATTCTGATTAAAATTTCATTAACCGGAATTGGATTATTAAATGAACTTGACTTAACTTGGACTAATCAAGCGGGTCTTAGCTATAAAGAATACGGATCAGCAAATTCAGGCTAATCTAAACGTTACGGTTACACATTGTATTTTTTTTTAGTTATACAAGAAACTTTTTTTTGATTGACAATCACAAATCTCACCCAATCCAAATGATCGACATAGTTTATAAGCTGGAATTTCGGGCACAAAACATCAGATAAGAAGCTGTCCATGGTCAGATCAGACCATGGGATTTGATTGGTTAATACTTGATTAATATTAAGCTATCAAATAAGGCAATTCTATAATTTCTGACTGCAGATTTGCCTATAAACCAGCATGTAAGGATTGCAATAATATGTATTTTGTACTACCTAATAACCAAAAAAAGTCAAAAAAAATTTTAAGGTTACACATTAATTATAGCCAAAATTAAGGTAATTCAAGGTAATTTAGGCCAAATCATTTTGGACAAAATTGTCCACTTATTTTCAAATTAGCCAATCAAATTCTGCAAATCATTTTGGACAAAATTGTCCACTTACTTTTAAATTAGCCAATCAAATTCTGTAAAATTACACCATAAATTCAGCCAAAATTAAGGTAATTCAAGGTAATTTAGGCCAAATCATTTTGGACAAAATTGTCCACTTATTTTCAAATTAGCCAATCAAATTCTGCAAAACATTTTGGACAAAATTGTCCATTTACTTTTAAATTAGCCAATCAAATTCTGCAAAATTATACCATAAATTCAGCCAAAATTAAGGTAATTCAAGGTAATTCGGGGCAAATCATTTTGGACAAAATTGTCCACTTATTTTCAAATTAGCCAATCAAATTCTGCAAAACATTTTGGACAAAATTGTCCACTTACTTTTAAATTAGCCAATCAAATTCTGCAAAATTACACCATAAATTCAGCCAAAATTAAGGTAATTCAAGGTAATTCAGGCCAAATAATTTTGGACAAAATTGTCCACTTATTTTCAAATTAACCAATCAAATTCTGTAATCAAATTATCAGTTACGTAATAAATTCAGCCAAAATTGAAGTAATTCTGGCCAAATCACTTTGGACAAAATTGTCCACTTGCTTTTAAATTAGCCAATCAAATTAATTAACCAATTTAAATAGTCCAGTTAGAATTAAATAATGATGTAAAAATATCTATTTTTGGATAATTTTCTAAAATTTTCTGGAAGTAAAATTTTAAAATTTCCTTTTTAAAAATTTGTATAACATTATATAACTTTAACACAAATAGGATTAAATAGGATCCTGGGCATCTCTTATAGAACTCACAATTGACTTTTTGCCAAAAAAGACTCAATTTGCTCTTTTTTTATTTTCCGTTTTTTGCGATTATCTCAGCATTCAGTGATCCGATTCATGCGGATTATTTTTTATTTTGTAGAGCTCGATGAGAGCTACAAAACAAAAAAAAGTTCACACAAATTGGACCACTGAATGCCAAGATAATTGCAAAAAACTGATTTTTTTTTGTGAAATTTAGGTCAATCTGTGAAATAGTTACCCTCTGAGTTGTATATGTAATGTTCAGGATCCTGATTAAATGGTATAAATGCTGGTCAGATTACCAAATTTTAACTACCAATATGTAATTTTGGCTAATATTTAATTAACCAATCAAATTTTATGGGCTGATTTTGTCCATGGACAGTTTTATAGCTAAGATTTTCTGCGCAAATCTTCAGCTTATAAACTTTATCATTTTAACTTAACCAATCAAATTTCATGGTCATTTTGTCCATGAACAGTTTTATAGCTAAGATTTTCTGCGCAAATCTTCAGCTTATAAACTTTATCATTTTAACTTAACCAATCAAATTTTATGGGCTGATTTTGTCCATGGACAGTTTTATAGCTAAGATTTTCTGCGCAAATCTTCAGCTTATAAACTTTATCATTTTAACTTAACCAATCAAATTTCATGGTCATTTTGTCCAATGGACAGTTTTATAGCTAAGATTTTCTGCGCAAATCTTCAGCTTATAAACTTTATCATTTTAACTTAACCAATCAAATTTCATGGTCATTTTGTCCATGGACAGTTTTATAGCTAAGATTTTCTGCGCAAATCTTCAGCTTATAAACTTTATCATTTTAACTTAACCAATCAAATTTCATGGTCATTTTGTCCATGGACAGTTTTATAGCTAAGATTTTCTGCGCAAATCTTCAGCTTATAAACTTTATCATTTTAACTTAACCAATCAAATTTCATGGTCATTTTGTCCATGGGTAGTTTCTTAACTGATTTTTTATGCAAAACCTTTTAGCTTATAAACTATATTATTTGACTATCGGCCAAATTTATAAATATTGGCCAAATTTATAAATTAATTTTGATAATTCTGATGTTATAATATTATTTTTACATTTTAGTTTAATTTTACATATATATATATATATATACTATATAAGGAAATTATGCAACTTTATGCATTAAGGTTACACAAAGTAAATTTAGGTTTAAAATAAAGCTATACACATCAGGAATAATACTATGGAATCAAAATTATAAAATCTATAAATAAAAAAAATACTGTTATATTTAGATTACCTGTATAAATAAATTTAAATTGTATAACATTACTCCTATTAGCATTTTATCACGTGACATTATGCGAATTCCTAAAAAAGGAAATTTTGCTTCTTATAAAAATAGGAATTTTAGTTTTGCAAGTATTCCAAAAAAGGAAATTTTACTTCTTATAAAAATAGGAATTTTGGTTTTGCAAATATTCCAAAAAAGGAAATTTTTGCACTGATTATATAATTCTGGCCAGAATTAAAAATATTGCCTTTTGTTATGAAGTAATAGGTCATAACTAGTAATTGATTTTAAAGATTTGTTTATTTTAAATAATAATATTTTATTTAAATTGAAATAATATCAATAAAATAATATCAATTAAATTTTATTAATCTTCTTTGTATTTTTATAAATTATATAACAAATTTTATTAAAATTAGAATAATTTTAATTAAATTAATTTTATAGTTTAGCTTAATAAAGTAGTAAAATATTGTATAAATTTATTAATGATTTTTTTTTAAAATTTTATTATAGATGCAGTCTTATCATATTATAACTATCATAATAAATTTATTAATAATATTAAATTTTTTTTTAATAATTTAAAATTAAGTATTTTTTATATATATTAATTTTAGCTAAAATATAATTTAAACTAAAATCCTTATAATTTTTGCCAAAAATACTTATTTTTGAATAATATTTAATTTTAAAAAATGATTTTTTTTTAATATTTAATTAATATATATATTAATATATATTTATTATATTATATATATTATATTATTATTATTAGAAGTTATTTTAACATTACACTTAAAAAAATTATAAAAAAATATAAATATAAAAAAATGTTGTTTGTATTATGTTTTACAATTTATACATATAAAAAAATATTTTTTATGAATTTTTTTAAACTGTAACTTTTTTTCCAAACATACTATTAACTTCCAAAGTTTTATATTTTTTTATTTAATAACTTTAGAGTGTAATTTCACTAGTCACCACTTTAGTCAAATGAAATCCTTGTATATTAATTTTTATAAGTGTATGTATAATAGGACCCAAACAATATATATATATAGGTCAGATGAAAAATTCAAAATTTACTAAGGTCAATAAGCAAATATTTTTCATGTTTACTAAGCAAACTTTTATCTAACCCATAAATTTTTTACATTGCTAAGCAACTTATTTTATGACATATATATATATATAATTTTTTTTATAAAATATGTATATAAAAAAAACTAAAAAAAAACAAAAATTTTTGAAATAATGCATGGATAAAGCTATTATTATTTTTTATTTTTTTTGTAATATTATAAATGTTTCTTATAAATATTTTCGTATATCTGTTCTGTAACTTCGGAGCGTAATTTAGGCACTTCGGTCAAAGGATACGTCCAAAACCTTCTTAAGTAAAGTTGTTCAGCATGTTCGAATCTACTTATATACAAATTTTTATCATTATTGAATAGATATTTGTGGATTTATTCATGTTTTTTGTAATGCTACCAATACGCGGAATTTTTATTTTTTAAAAAAAAAATTTCTAAGTAAAAACGAAATAACTTTTATTGATTATTACAAAAATTATAGTGTAAAATTAAAAAAAAAAACCAGAAAAACACTTTTTCCCTTTTCACCCACCTGTTCTTCTCATATATTTTTTTTAGTATTACACAGACGCGTATATGTTATATTTTAATGTTACGCAATCACGTATTTGTTATGTCAAAAACATGTTACACGATCACGTCTAGTAAAAATGTTTCCTGTATCACGTATACAATTAACTAGTACACAAATATGTTTATAAATTTGTTTACATTATTTTATTAAATTTTTTTAATGTAAAAAAATGAAAAAAATGTAAAATATATATTGTATTAAAAAAATCTATTCTACTACACAAATATGTATCTGACTATTATTTTAAAATTATGTTATCAAATAAGCAATAATAAATCTCTCATAGGAAAAATTTTTATATTTCAACTAAGAAAACTCAAAACTTACATTTATATATATTGTTTGAGGTTCTGGTATGATACATATAAAGAAACCCATATTTTTTCATAATAGTATTAACTTTCAATTTTTTTATTTATTTATTAACTTCAGCACATAATTTTACCACTTTAGTCAAATAAAATCAACTTTTTAAATTAATTGAAAATTGTTCAGCAAGATCAAAACCACTTGTATATTAATTTTTATGGGTATAGGTATAATACATATAGAGAAACCTACATTTTTTATAATGGTACTAACTTTCAAATTTTTGTTCTATTTATTAACTTCAGCACGTAATTTTACCACTTTAGTCAAATAAAATCAACTTTTTAAATTAATTAAAAATTGTTCAGCAAGATCAAAACCACTTGTATATTAATTTTTATGGGTATAGGTATAATACATATAGAGAAACCTACATTTTTTATAATGGTACTAACTTTCAAATTTTTGTTCTATTTATTAACTTCAGCACGTAATTTTACCACTTTAGTCAAATGAAATCAACTTTCTAAATTAATTGAAAATTGTTCAGCAAGGTCGAAACTACTTGTATATTAATTTTTATGGATATAGGTATAATATATATGGAGAAATCTACATTTTCATAATAGTACTAACTTTCAAATTTTTTATTTATTTATTAACTTCAGCACGTAATTTCATCATTTTAGTCAAATGAAATCAATTTTCTAAATTAATTAAAAATTGTTCAGCAAGGTTGAAACTACTTGTATATTAATTTTCATGGGTATAGGTATAATACATATGGGAAAATCTACATTTTTCATAATAGTACTAACTTCCAAATTTTTCTTTTTTTATTTACTAACTTTGGAGCGTAATTTCACCACTTTAGTCAAATGAAATCAACTTTCTTTATTAATTAAAAGTTATTTAGCAGTATAAAATCTACTTAATACTTATAAGACTTATTACATTTTTTATATTAATACTAACTTATGAATTATTGTATAATATATTATTATATTTAAACTATATACTTTATATAAATATTTTTATTAATAAATTTATTAGTTTTTTCAAAACAAAACAATTTAAATTTTAATAAATTATGTAATATAAGTGAACTTTACCTTGGGTGAATTTTATCTCTGATAAATATTAAAATTACTCTTTTAAATAATATTTAATTTTAAAAAATAATTTTTTTAATATTTAATTAATATATTATTATTATTATTATTAGAAGTTATTTTAACATTACACTTTAAAAAATTTATGAAAAATATAAATATAAAAAAATGTATAAATGATTTTTAAAATTAATAATAGAAGTTATTTCAACATTATATATATATATTATTAAAAAATTTATAAAAAAAAATAATTTCTAAAATTAATAAATCAATATATTTAACTAATTATTATATTTTATTGTTTAATATAAATAATTAACAAGTATTTTTTTGTTTAATTTATAGTAAAAATTTGTTTAAATTATTTGAATTGTAAAAAAATTAAAATTTTTACTTTTTAATTAAAACAAATAAAATAAAAAAAAATAAATGCCAAAATCTGATTTTTTAAAATCATAAATAACTTATATTTCAAAAATCATAATAATTGAATTACTAGTTGTTAAAAAATTAGTTTTCAAAAATCACAAAAATTGATGATTTGCAATTTTTATACTTTCAAAAATTACAAAAATTGATGATCAATTTAAATAAAAATCAAAATTTTTGTGATTTTTGAAAATGATTTATTAATAACTAGTAATTCAATTATTATAATTTCTGAAATTTAAGTTATTTATGATTTTAAAAAATTAGATTTTGGCATTTATTTTTTTTTATTTTATTTGTTTTAATTAAAAAGTAAAAATTTTAATTTTTTTACAATTCAAATAATTTAAACAAATTTTTACTATAAATTAAACAAAAAAATACTTGTTAATTATTTATATTAAACAATAAAATATAATAATTAGTTAAATATATTGATTTATTAATTTTAGAAATTATTTTTTTTTATAAATTTTTTAATAATATATATAATATATATATATAATGTTGAAATAACTTCTATTATTAATTTTAAAAATCATTTATACATTTTTTTATATTTATATTTTTCATAAATTTTTTAAAGTGTAATGTTAAAATAACTTCTAATAATAATAATAATAATATATTAATTAAATATTAAAAAAATTATTTTTTAAAATTAAATACTATTTAAAAGAGTAATTTTAATATTTATCAGAGATAAAATTCACCCAAGGTAAAGTTCACTTATATTACATAATTTATTAAAATTTAAATTGTTTTGTTTTGAAAAAACTAATAAATTTATTAATAAAAATATTTATATAAAGTATATAGTTTAAATATAATAATATATTATACAATAATTCATAAGTTAGTATTAATATAAAAAATGTAATAAGTCTTATAAGTATTAAGTAGATTTTATACTGCTAAATAACTTTTAATTAATAAAGAAAGTTGATTTCATTTGACTAAAGTGGTGAAATTACGCTCCAAAGTTAGTAAATAAAAAAAAGAAAAATTTGGAAGTTAGTACTATTATGAAAAATGTAGATTTTCCCATATGTATTATACCTATACCCATGAAAATTAATATACAAGTAGTTTCAACCTTGCTGAACAATTTTTAATTAATTTAGAAAATTGATTTCATTTGACTAAAATGATGAAATTACGTGCTGAAGTTAATAAATAAATAAAAAATTTGAAAGTTAGTACTATTATGAAAATGTAGATTTCTCCATATATATTATACCTATATCCATAAAAATTAATATACAAGTAGTTTCGACCTTGCTGAACAATTTTCAATTAATTTAGAAAGTTGATTTCATTTGACTAAAGTGGTAAAATTACGTGCTGAAGTTAATAAATAGAATAAAAATTTGAAAGTTAGTACCATTATAAAAAATGTAGGTTTCTCTATATGTATTATACCTATACCCATAAAAATTAATATACAAGTGGTTTTGATCTTGCTGAACAATTTTTAATTAATTTAAAAAGTTGATTTTATTTGACTAAAGTGGTAAAATTACGTGCTGAAGTTAATAAATAGAACAAAAATTTGAAAGTTAGTACCATTATAAAAAATGTAGGTTTCTCTATATGTATTATACCTATACCCATAAAAATTAATATACAAGTGGTTTTGATCTTGCTGAACAATTTTCAATTAATTTAAAAAGTTGATTTTATTTGACTAAAGTGGTAAAATTATGTGCTGAAGTTAATAAATAAATAAAAAAATTGAAAGTTAATACTATTATGAAAAAATATGGGTTTCTTTATATGTATCATACCAGAACCTCAAACAATATATATAAATGTAAGTTTTGAGTTTTCTTAGTTGAAATATAAAAATTTTTCCTATGAGAGATTTATTATTGCTTATTTGATAACATAATTTTAAAATAATAGTCAGATACATATTTGTGTAGTAGAATAGATTTTTTTAATACAATATATATTTTACATTTTTTTCATTTTTTTACATTAAAAAAATTTAATAAAATAATGTAAACAAATTTATAAACATATTTGTGTACTAGTTAATTGTATACGTGATACAGGAAACATTTTTACTAGACGTGATCGTGTAACATGTTTTTGACATAACAAATACGTGATTGCGTAACATTAAAATATAACATATACGCGTCTGTGTAATACTAAAAAAAATATATGAGAAGAACAGGTGGGTGAAAAGGGAAAAAGTGTTTTTCTGGTTTTTTTTTTTAATTTTACACTATAATTTTTGTAATAATCAATAAAAGTTATTTCGTTTTTACTTAGAAATTTTTTTTTAAAAAAATAAAAATTCCGCGTATTGGTAGCATTACAAAAAACATGAATAAATCCACAAATATCTATTCAATAATGATAAAAATTTGTATATAAGTAGATTCGAACATGCTGAACAACTTTACTTAAGAAGGTTTTGGACGTATCCTTTGACCGAAGTGCCTAAATTACGCTCCGAAGTTACAGAACAGATATACGAAAATATTTATAAGAAACATTTATAATATTACAAAAAAAAAATAAAAAATAATAATAGCTTTATCCATGCATTATTTCAAAAATTTTTGTTTTTTTTTAGTTTTTTTTATATACATATTTTATAAAAAAAATTATATATATATATATGTCATAAAATAAGTTGCTTAGCAATGTAAAAAATTTATGGGTTAGATAAAAGTTTGCTTAGTAAACATGAAAAATATTTGCTTATTGACCTTAGTAAATTTTGAATTTTTCATCTGACCTATATATATATATTGTTTGGGTCCTATTATACATACACTTATAAAAATTAATATACAAGGATTTCATTTGACTAAAGTGGTGACTAGTGAAATTACACTCTAAAGTTATTAAATAAAAAAATATAAAACTTTGGAAGTTAATAGTATGTTTGGAAAAAAGTTACAGTTTAAAAAAATTCATAAAAAATATTTTTTTATATGTATAAATTGTAAAACATAATACAAACAACATTTTTTTATATTTATATTTTTTTATAATTTTTTTAAGTGTAATGTTAAAATAACTTCTAATAATAATAATATAATATATATAATATAATAAATATATATTAATATATATATTAATTAAATATTAAAAAAAAATCATTTTTTAAAATTAAATATTATTCAAAAATAAGTATTTTTGGCAAAAATTATAAGGATTTTAGTTTAAATTATATTTTAGCTAAAATTAATATATATAAAAAATACTTAATTTTAAATTATTAAAAAAAAATTTAATATTATTAATAAATTTATTATGATAGTTATAATATGATAAGACTGCATCTATAATAAAATTTTAAAAAAAAATCATTAATAAATTTATACAATATTTTACTACTTTATTAAGCTAAACTATAAAATTAATTTAATTAAAATTATTCTAATTTTAATAAAATTTGTTATATAATTTATAAAAATACAAAGAAGATTAATAAAATTTAATTGATATTATTTTATTGATATTATTTCAATTTAAATAAAATATTATTATTTAAAATAAACAAATCTTTAAAATCAATTACTAGTTATGACCTATTACTTCATAACAAAAGGCAATATTTTTAATTCTGGCCAGAATTATATAATCAGTGCAAAAATTTCCTTTTTTGGAATATTTGCAAAACCAAAATTCCTATTTTTATAAGAAGTAAAATTTCCTTTTTTTGGAATACTTGCAAAACTAAAATTCCTATTTTTATGCAAAATTTCCATTTTTTAGGAATTCGCATAATGTCACGTGATAAAATGCTAATAGGAGTAATGTTATACAATTTAAATTTATTTATACAGGTAATCTAAATATAACAGTATTTTTTTTATTTATAGATTTTATAATTTTGATTCCATAGTATTATTCCTGATGTGTATAGCTTTATTTTAAACCTAAATTTACTTTGTGTAACCTTAATGCATAAAGTTGCATAATTTCCTTATATAGTATATATATATATATATATGTAAAATTAAACTAAAATGTAAAAATAATATTATAACATCAGAATTATCAAAATTAATTTATAAATTTGGCCAATATTTATAAATTTGGCCGATAGTCAAATAATATAGTTTATAAGCTAAAAGGTTTTGCATAAAAAATCAGTTAAGAAACTACCCATGGACAAAATGACCATGAAATTTGATTGGTTAAGTTAAAATGATAAAGTTTATAAGCTGAAGATTTGCGCAGAAAATCTTAGTTATAAAACTGTCCATTGACAAACGACTACGAAATTTGATTGTTGCTTAAATGATAAAGCTTTATAAAGCTGAAGATGCGTAGAAATCTTAGCTATAAAACTGTCCAATGGACAAAAAATGACCATGAAATTTGATTGGTTAAGTTAAAATGATAAAGTTTATAAGCTGAAGATTTGCGCAGAAAATCTTAGCTATAAAACTGTCCACATGGACAAAATGACCATTAAATTTGATTGGTTAAGTTAAAATGATAAAGTTTATAAGCTGAAGATTTGCGCAGAAAATCTTAGCTATAAAACTGTCCATGGACAAAATGACCATGAAATTTGATTGGTTAAGTTAAAATGATAAAGTTTATAAGCTGAAGATTTGCGCAGAAAATCTTAGCTATAAAACTGTCCATGGACAAAATCAGCCCATAAAATTTGATTGGTTAAGTTAAAATGATAAAGTTTATAAGCTGAAGATTTGCGCAGAAAATCTTAGCTATAAAACTGTTCATGGACAAAATGACCATGAAATTTGATTGGTTAAGTTAAAATGATAAAGTTTATAAGCTGAAGATTTGCGCAGAAAATCTTAGCTATAAAACTGTCCATGGACAAAATCAGCCCATAAAATTTGATTGGTTAATTAAATATTAGCCAAAATTACATATTGGTAGTTAAAATTTGGTAATCTGACCAGCATTTATACCATTTAATCAGGATCCTGAACATTACATATACAACTCAGAGGGTAACTATTTCACAGATTGACCTAAATTTCACAAAAAAAAATCAGTTTTTTGCAATTATCTTGGCATTCAGTGGTCCAATTTGTGTGAACTTTTTTTTGTTTTGTAGCTCTCATCGAGCTCTACAAAATAAAAAATAATCCGCATGAATCGGATCACTGAATGCTGAGATAATCGCAAAAAACGGAAAATAAAAAAAGAGCAAATTGAGTCTTTTTTGGCAAAAAGTCAATTGTGAGTTCTATAAGAGATGCCCAGGATCCTATTTAATCCTATTTGTGTTAAAGTTATATAATGTTATACAAATTTTTAAAAAAGGAAATTTTAAAATTTTACTTCCAGAAAATTTTAGAAAATTATCCAAAAATAGATATTTTTACATCATTATTTAATTCTAACTGGACTATTTAAATTGGTTAATTAATTTGATTGGCTAATTTAAAAGCAAGTGGACAATTTTGTCCAAAGTGATTTGGCCAGAATTACTTCAATTTTGGCTGAATTTATTACGTAACTGATAATTTGATTACAGAATTTGATTGGTTAATTTGAAAATAAGTGGACAATTTTGTCCAAAATTATTTGGCCTGAATTACCTTGAATTACCTTAATTTTGGCTGAATTTATGGTGTAATTTTGCAGAATTTGATTGGCTAATTTAAAAGTAAGTGGACAATTTTGTCCAAAATGTTTTGCAGAATTTGATTGGCTAATTTGAAAATAAGTGGACAATTTTGTCCAAAATGATTTGCCCCGAATTACCTTGAATTACCTTAATTTTGGCTGAATTTATGGTATAATTTTGCAGAATTTGATTGGCTAATTTAAAAGTAAATGGACAATTTTGTCCAAAATGTTTTGCAGAATTTGATTGGCTAATTTGAAAATAAGTGGACAATTTTGTCCAAAATGATTTGGCCTAAATTACCTTGAATTACCTTAATTTTGGCTGAATTTATGGTGTAATTTTACAGAATTTGATTGGCTAATTTAAAAGTAAGTGGACAATTTTGTCCAAAATGATTTGCAGAATTTGATTGGCTAATTTGAAAATAAGTGGACAATTTTGTCCAAAATGATTTGGCCTAAATTACCTTGAATTACCTTAATTTTGGCTATAATTAATGTGTAACCTTAAAATTTTTTTTGACTTTTTTTGGTTATTAGGTAGTACAAAATACATATTATTGCAATCCTTACATGCTGGTTTATAGGCAAATCTGCAGTCAGAAATTATAGAATTGCCTTATTTGATAGCTTAATATTAATCAAGTATTAACCAATCAAATCCCATGGTCTGATCTGACCATGGACAGCTTCTTATCTGATGTTTTGTGCCCGAAATTCCAGCTTATAAACTATGTCGATCATTTGGATTGGGTGACAAATCTTTATGGAAAGTTCGCGTAAACTGAGATTTAATTTGGATATATTAATTATTTTTATAGAAAAGTTTGTACTTAAATTATATGATTACAGACTGTATAACGCGATAATTTAATTGTAACATTTATGGAAAGTTCGTGTAAACTGATAGTGCATAGTTTTCATATTCAGAACCAGTATTGGCAAAACATTTTTTTTTAAAAATCGCGTAAAATATTACATAATGTTCAAATAAAATCATATTACATACGCGTGAATATCCTAATTTGAATTATCATAAATTCATTTTTTTTAGTAATAACGAGGTGTAACCGTCGCGTTGCGGCGGGAATGATACTTGCCCATCAAGTAAGAGAGTAATAAAGAGAGTAATAATAACACACGTCTCCCATCACTCCTCTTCATCTTCTCATCACTTTTTTACGTCTCCCATCGCTCTTTTTCGTCTCCCATCACTTCTTTTCGTCTCCCATCACTCCTCTTCATATTCTCATCACTTCTTTACGTCTCCCATCGCTCCTTTACGTCTCCCATCGCTCCTTTTCGTCTCCCATCACTTCTTTTCGTCTCCCATCACTCCTCTTCGTCTTCCATCACTTCTCTTCGTCTCCCATCACTTCTTTTCGTCTCCCATCACTCCTCTTCGCCTCCCATCACTTCTCTTCGTCTCTCATCGTCTCCCATCACTTCTCTTCATCTCCCATCACTTATTTTCGTCTCCCATCACTCCTTTTCGTCTCCCATCACTTCTTTTCGCTTCCCATCAGGCCATCACTACTTTTCATCTCTCATCATGTCCTGTACTCCTATTTCTCCTTTTTGTTTCCTATCACTTATCATTACTCTTTTTTTCTCTTTCATCTTCTATTACTTTCCATTACTCCATTGTTATTTCATGTTTTTATTAGCATCTTTCTCCTTGGTCATTGTAATTTATTTATCTTTTTATTTATTGTTATTGTTTAAATACGGTGATTTTTTTCTTTAAAATCGTAGATGTGTGGCTTAAATTTTAATATTTGCAAATAAAATTTCATTAAATAAGATTATTTTGAATAAAATATGCAAAAAAATTTTTTAAAAAAATATCTTCGCAATAAAATTTTAAGTTTAACCGATCAAAATAGCTAAGTTAAAAAATCAACCATCAGCCGACTAATAAATTTGTACATCATGTGACATATTTGGAAAAAAACCCAGGCGGTGATCGGTTAGCAATCCTCCCAAAAAAATATCTCACAATCTCCCAAAAATCAATTATAACAATCTATTGCTATGAAAAAAAAATTCTCCAATTATAACAATCTATTGTCATGACAAAAACAATTTCCCATAGAATTTATTAAACCGATCTATTGTTACAAAATATAAATAAGTAAATTACATGTCAGTCTATTTATATTGAGCCTAAAAATTAATTAGGGAAAATATTATTACTAATAATAATAAGAAGAATCGGGAAAAAGGCAATTACCGTAGTGCCACGTCAATCCGATCACCGATCCAAATCTAAATGGTGGTTTGGGAAAAAAAAATAACAATGAAGAAAATTGAAAAAAAAGCGAAAAATAAAATTTGGGGGAAAAGAAAAAGGAATCCGTAAAAAAAATAAGTACCGAAAAAAATTCTGAAAAAAAAGAACAATAAATCTGGTCCAAAAAAGACTGAAAAAAAAATTTAAAATAAATTAATAATACGGTCTAAAAAAAAAGACCGAAAAAATAATAATATAAAAAAAAATCGGTCTTAAAAGACCAATAAAAAAAATTTAAAATTTTTCAGTTTGGGAAAAAAAACCAATGAAATTCTCGGGTTGGAAAAAAAACCAAACCGAAAGAGAAAAAAAAATGAAAATTTTTTTTTTAAAAAAAGGAAAAGAAAAAGGAAAAAGGAACGAAAGAGAAAAGAGGAAACTTAAAAAAAAGAAAGAACTGAAAGTAAAAATCGATTCAAGGAAAAAAAAAGAAAATTAAAAAAAAGGGAACTGAAAGAATTCAATTCGGTTCGAAAGAAAAGATAAAATTTTTTAAAAAAAATGAATATAAATCGGTCGATTAAAATTTCATACAATATCGAGTTTAGATGATCACTTACAATAATATATATATATATTTTTTTTTTTTTAAAAAAAAACTTTATTAATAACATGATGATCGCTGAAACAGCGCATCATGTTCTAGACGACATGCATCTGCTAATAAAGTATCTATCTACTACAATCAAAAACAAATCAAAAAAAAAACATACAAGAAGAAAAACTAAAACTAAACCCAACAATAAAAAAGAAAACACGAAATTTAACACTAGCTATTTATACTCCTGGTTTTAACAAATTTTTTTTTTAACCAAGCGTTTGCGCCAATGCTAAACTCCCTCGAACTCCCACATATAGATACTTTATTAATCACAAAAATCCTTCCTTACGCATTTCACACTTCTCAAAAGTAAAATGAAACAACAAAAACTACCCTAATTCTAAACCAAACTAAAAAATCTTCCTAACAACCTACATTTATTTACATTGCTACCGCCCAAGTCAAAACTAGAATCCTCATCTCTTCTCTCATGTGATTACTGCGGATATGGCGATCCCCTCAGATAATTTGTTGCCGCAATTTGTCCCGCAGTAAATCACCTCATTTCCTGACCATCCAATTGGTTCCTCACTGAATCTTCCGTTTCTACTTTTAGATTTCATCCGCGTGCTAAATTTTTGCTGCGCTGACAAAAAATTCTGTGACGAAAAATTCCCAAGAAACCACTATTTCCAAGCTATCCAAGAAGCTTCCAAAGGCCAACTTTTTATTTTTCCAAGCCTCTATTATTGCCCACTGATAAACTTTTATGTGGAGCAACACCTAGCCCTTCCTTGGCATTTTTGGGTCACTACCATTAAGTTGACAACGAGAAATAAATTTTTTGGTCGAAAAAATCTGTAACCTTCTAGCAAACTTCTTCTAAACTTCATATCAAAATGTTCAGAAAGGACTGAATAAACAGTTGGTGATGTTGAAATGCGTAAAACAATTAATTTCCATAAGCACTTTTGAACTCTTCCACCTTTTTTCGTCCTGAAATTTTTGGTCCGAATGATCGGCGGGAAGAGTTCCCATAGTTGGTTCCGCCATAATATATATTTTATCGAGTTTTTAATTATCATTAACCTTGTGTTTATCTTAATAATAATATAGGATTCCCTATAATAAATTTATTCCGTGTTTTTTATTCTGTTATTCCCGTAAATGTATTATATTCACGGAATTTATAGCCTCAAAATGTATAGATTTTTAGTTATTTTTCCGTAATATAGAAATTACGGATAAATCTTTTACAGAAATGATATCTTCTAACAAAAATGTTAATTTATCGTTACTTATAAAGATGATCAACTGGTCCTAATAAATATTGTGTATTTGCATCAAAAAGATTTTTTTTCTTATTACGTGATCAGCATAGAAAATTTTCTGTGTACACTATTAGAAAATTAGTTATGGTTTAGACAACTTTTAAGGCAACCTCAAACTTGCCAAAATTATTAGAATTTAGAACATTTTAAATAATGAATTTAAAGATGTGATTTTATTTTTGTAATTTTTAGAATACACAAATGATAAAATACAGATAGGTATGGCACGTAATTTAAAACAACATGTTCTAAAACAGTTTTCGTTTTATTATATATAAATTGATTTTTTAACCTAAATTTAAGATTTAAAGCATTAAGCTTATAATATCGAAGTGTTTTAAAACATTTTTTAACACATGTTTTAAAACACCGAAATCGTTTTAAAACATGTCCCTAAATACAGAATACAAGACAAAATATGTAATAGTGATTCGAATATTAAGTAATTTGATAATATAATAACACAAGTAAACTAACGAAATATATATATATAAAGTACAAATGTACAATGTATTATTACAAATAAATAGATAAACTATAGACAAATGATTATTTAACAATACATAAATGTTTAATTTCCAATCAGATCTGACGATAAAATTCGTAAATGTAAAGAATTTTATTTTATTACATAATTGTACAGCCACCAGATTCACCCGGTTTTTCAGTGGCTTCAGCAGTTGCGATAGATGGAATGGATAGTTTAATGGTAACTTCAGTCTGATTCATTTTGTTAGGAAATTTAAAGAATTTAATTGATTTTAATGAGTTTGAATTATGCGAAAAAAACTATCAAAGTATTTTTCTTTTTCTTTTTTTGATTGAATTTTAATTTTTTGTCTTCTAAAGAAAATTTTTTGCTAATTTATACTTTTTCATACTTTTGGATTGAAAAATGTTTAATATTGTGTGCATTTACGCATGTCTCCGTGTTTGAAAAAACAATTGTAATTGATCTACAATACGTCAAATTTTTAGTTACACTTTTTTAGGAGCTGAAACATCACAACATACAAAAGAATTTCATACAGACAATATTTTCACCATATTTGTGTGTTAACAATATTTTTTTAAAATTCAGTATGAGTATTGTCCTAAAATACTATATCATTATATATATTTTTTTTTTATATATTGTTGTATTATCTTTATCTATTATTTGAAATCATTGCAATCATGTGGTGTCACGTTAAGACTCCTTTGAATTGTGTAATTGTGTAGCTTTTCTCCCGCTCATCAGTTATGTTACACAAACAAAAATGAATAGTATTCCTAAAGGAAAATTTTTGGTTACATTAATTTCCAAAAAGGAAATATCGTCTCACGTCGCTTTTCAGCAACAGGGATCCGCCTTTTTTTTATTTTGTAGGTACCTATCGGGTACGACGGAAACATGTCATGTATAGAAGCCTATGTATGTCTGTATAGTGATCAACGTACGGTATGTATGGTCATTTTTACCATACTGTAGGGTGGGGTGGTGTATACTGTAGAGTGATGTATACCGGACATTGCCATACATTGACCACTATACGTACATACATAGCTCACCGTACGCTACATGTTTTCTATATAATCGTACCTATCTGGACAATTTAACGGTAAATGTTGATCTGTAGAATTTATATAAAATAGTCACCTTTTCTTAGGTAACAATGTCAATAAATGATCGGCAAATTCGTGATGAAGAAATTAAAAATTTAAATGTAAAATTTTTTTTAAAAGAAAAGGTGGATTTTTTTCGTCATGTGGGAAAATCCAAAAAAAACTGAAAAATATTTTTTTTTTAAAAAAAAAGAAAATTTGTCATATGGGAAAATTCAAAAAACTGAAATTTTTTTTTTTAAAAAAAACAATGACTATTTCTAAAAAGACAATGATGATTTCTCATGTGAAGAATTTCATTGTCCCGATTAAATTATTTTTATAGCTTAACAAATTTTTTATTGGTTTAGTTGCTTAAATCTGTCCTACGCCAATCATTTATGCAGCCTAATTCAAAATTGTATTAGGATTAGGGCTGCCCAATTAAGCAAATAAATGGCAAATGATGCGCCACTCTGAATCCTATATAAGAATCTGTAGCACAGGGCGCAGGCGCATGATGCTGGACGATCCAATTTAAATTAATATTTTTTTTTTTGTTTCATATCTTCATATCTGGCAGGTTATTAATGTCAATTTTGGTATATTTAACAAATATTTATCATGATCTGTGAAAATGGACATCAATTTTGGGGTTATGTTGATGAGAAGAGGAATTAAATCCACCTTTTTATGCGGGGTAGTCTAAACGTTATGGGCGCACAGGGATTTTTTTATAAATATAGATAGATAGATTAGTCATCCGTTGCTTCGCATCGGGACCAATGAGTTTTTTTAAATAGAAAAATTTAATATTAGAATAATATAAATTATATTTATAATAATTTAGCTTATATTAATGATTTGACGTTTGAGTGTAGAATGAAATTCGGATAATTAAGGAAGATTATATAACAATTTTTCACCTAGGGTGATTTAACCTATATAATTACCCTCATTATTATGCGCACCCTATTAAATTTTATTGGCTAATTAATGTGCTGATCATTTCTTATGTTTATTAAGAGCCGATCCGCCTACGAACGACAGAAAATTACTATATAAATTCGGGGCGAGGTTATTATAAAAATGCCAAAATTGGCTAAATTTTATGGGCTATAAAAACCGCAGATCATCATGCTGTGGCACCAAAATTCACATGATGATTCCTTAAATGTCAAAGATGAAAAAAATAAAAAAAAATTGAGAAATTTATTTATTTGTTCAAAACTTTACTTTGAGGCAGCGTCAGATTTGACAGGTATGTATATATATATATGTGAGAATTTCAAGTCGTATATTACGTTATTTTAACATATATGAACACTTAAAATTATGTTCTCATGTATTTTATATGTTTGAAACTACTTGTTTTATATAATTCTAATATTTTCTCTTGCTTTTAGTTCACATGTTACTATGATCTCTTTCTATTTTCATGAGGAGTAACCCGTAAATTAATTTCAAATGGTGGAAGTTTTGGTATATGTATTCTTATCTAGTTTTTCAATTTGAGTGCATCACACAAACTCTTAGCATTAGTTTGCAAAATATTATTAGCTTTTTGAAAGTGTTGTAACAATAATATAAAAAAAAATAACATACAATTACCAGAACAATAGGTAATAATGGCTTTTAGAAGGATTTATATAGCAGATAGGTTATTTTAGGTTGAATTTTTCATTTTTAGATCTTTTCTATTTGTACGTTAGTTACGCTTGTTTTTAGCCAAAAAACCATCCCTTTGACAATAATATTTGAGTAATTTTCATGCGTGAAGCAATTTTACTGAATAAATGAATATTTAAGACACGGTAGGTGTCAGATTTTAGCGTTTATTGTGAGTTTCTATGTGAAAATATTTTTCTCGATATTTTTCTTGGCATTTTTAAGTTTCATCACATGACTTGGTATCACAACATGATTTGTGATGATTTTGATTGGCAAAATTTTGCCTATTTAGTTTATTTTTTGCAATAAAATTTCCCCCGAATTTATATAGTAATTTTCTGTCGATCATAGGCGGATCGAATCTTAAGATAAATCTTTTTTTTCTTTAGGTCCTTTCACTCCTTTGCACGACACTTAAGGTACTTTTTTTTTCAATTTTGCTTCTTGCATTTTGTTTCCTACTAACTTTATTTTATTTTTTAGGTCCTTTGGCTCTTTCGATTTTGCAATTAAGATATGAACACCATTATATGGCCGTTTCGTTATTTTTTATTCCATTCTTAATATTTCGTTTCTTACATTTTGTATTTCGTTCTTTTTAGGTCTTTTGGTTCTTCTCTGCAACCACTAAGGTATGTTTTTTATTTTTTTGTTTTCGTTTATTTATTACATGTAATTTCTGTTCCCTACTAACTTTATTTCTTCTTGTATTTTATGGGTTTGGTTTTTACTTGGTCCCCCTGTTTATCTCATTTTCGTCCCTTCTCCATTTTTTTGTTTTGTCTCTTCATTTCTTTTGCTCTTTTTATTCTTCCTTTCCTTCGTTTTTTCCGTTGTTTTTTATTTCTTTCGTCTTTTTCATTCCTTTACACTACCTTCATTCCTTTCGTTTTTATTCCATTCCCACATCTCTTTACCCTTTGTTCCTTTCATTTTTTATTCCCTTTGCTCCATTTCGTCCCCTTCATTTTTTTCATTTTTTTTTCATTCCCTTTCGTTTTTTTCACTCCCCCTTTGCTCCATTTCGTTCCTCCCTCACTTCCCCTTCGTTTCTTTTATTCCCTTTACTCTCCCTATTTTTTTCATTCACCCTCATTCTTTTTGATTAATTTTTCAGAAGTATTTTCGAAAAAACTTTAATAATAAATGAAATGAACAGATTCTAACACATTTAATTATTCAAATATTTTTCCTAAGTTGGTTATAAGTTTAAGATTGACGTAATATAAAATAAGAAATAATTATAAAATTTATAATTAATTAAAAAAATATTTGTAGTATTTTCATAATATTATTCTTTTGATACTCGTTTTACTCGATAAATTATTAATTTAACTAAACCATTTGAGTTAAAACCTTTATTCAAAAATCTGGTGATTATTTAGAAAATTTCGGATATGGATTTGGTTATTATTAAATCAACAATTTCTTCAATTAATTAATTATAAAATATTGAAAAAATGTCAATTTTTTTGATTTTTATGAATTTGAAAATCAAACTATTTATCCAGCGTTCGATTTAATTGAAAAAATCTTAATCAACTTTCTATCAACGTCGACCTTATATGTTATATTGATTTTTTTTAAAAAAATAATAATTTTTTAAATATATTTATTATAATATTTTATTTCTTTATTTGATAATAAAAAAAGAAAAAAAAATTTAAAAAAATTTGGGGAAAGAAAAAAACAAAAAAAAAATCAATTTAAAAAAAAATAACAATACGGTCTAAAAAAAAAGATCGAAAAAAAAATAATATAAAAAAAATCGGTCTTAAAAGACCGAAACAATGAGATTATTTAATAAAAAAAAAAATTTTTCAGTTTGGGAAAAAAAAATTAAACCTGAACGGGAAAAGAATGAGAAAAACAAATTTTTTGGTCCCAAAAAAAAAAACCAAACCGAAAGAAGAAAAGGGAGAAAAAATTTTTTTCAGTCTGAAAAAGGAACCAAAAAATAATATTTTGGGCAAAAAAAATTAATAATCATTATGAATAAAGTAAAATTTATTAACTGAAATTGGATTAGTTGATTGGAATGCACATGGATCGAATAGTTTTTGACCATAGGCAGAGGCACGTCATGGGGTTTAATTATATGGTATGGGATTTCAAGTTACACAATTCAAATTATTTATACGGAAGAAAATTTTTTTAGTTATATAGATTTTATAATTCTTGAATGAAATTATTTATTTTTTATTTTTTTAATTATCACAGATTGGTGGTATAATTTTTAAAAGAAATTATTTGACACAATTAAATCATTATAAACACGCTATATAAATATTAATGGACGTATAATAAAACATTTTATTGAACACAAAATATTTAAAAGATTATGAACTTTTTATTAAGATACTACGACAATATATCTATCTACTATTTTGATAATTAAAAAAAAATTATAGGAATAGGAAGAAACTACATACAGTATATACTATAATATTTTTTTTTAAAAAAAGAATATTGTTAGGATTCACAAATCTTTTTATTTTTTTTTTTAAACACATTTAATTGAAGCTTCGGAAAATTTCTTTCCTTTATGCTTAACAAAAAAGGTACTGCCAGCAAGTTCTATAACTTTAAGACCTTTATAATCTTTTTGAAAAGGTGAAGTACCACCAGCTGAGAAAATTTTGACATTTTCAAATGTCTTTAGTATAATCAATCTTTTTCCCATCCTTGGTTATTACAAAAAATTCATAATTTTGGATATTCGTATCTTTTTCGAAACCTCTAGTAAATAATCCACGAAAATGATAAGAATCAGTACTGGACCTTTTATCAAATTAAAATAACCAGTTGTCCAGGTCCATTGACCTGCATCCCCATTAGAAAAGTCAGCGTAAGCGAAGGTAGAGAATGGAATCGATTCTAGCAAAATCGATTAATCAAAAATCGAATTAAAAAATCGAATCTTTATTGTGGCGCAGTAATTCAATTTTTTTTAGCCTTTATTTTTTTAAATTAATTAATTTATTTTTTATTATTTTTATGTAAATTAATTTATTTTCCTTTAGTTATTGCACAGTAAAATTACTTTAATTTCTTAATTTCGGCCGGAATTATAATTTGGCCAGAGTTAATTGTATAACCTAAATATATAAATTATAATTAACTTTTTTGTAATCATTATTAGACGTACATCTTGATAATAGAAGGATTGATTTCGGACTAACCTTTGGTCAATATGAAATTATTGCATCTAGAAGGAATGAAAATAGACAAAAGCATGGGATAACTTTTTGTTATCCAAATGATGATTTTTGATTTTATAAAGAGTTAAATTATAAATTTTACCTTATTTATATAATGTATAAAAACTAATTTTTAGGCAAGTTTTTATTCATTTATTTTATATATAATATGCACTAAAATTGTAAAAAATTTAGTTTTTTTTATACTGAAATAAATATAAATATATAATATGGTAAAGGTGAATTTTACCTGAGGTGAATTTCCCTCTGGTGAATTTTACCTCTGGTAAGTGCTACAATTCACTTATATATATAATAATATATATACTAGTAATATATATATATAGTACAGTATATCTGGTATTATAAATTATTTTAAAAAAACGTATATTTTGCGTAGTATCCATTTCTTTATTTTTATGAGATTATATCGTAGTACTAAATTTTATGATGTTGATCATAGAAGTTTTGATTTGAATATGAGATTTAATTATCTGAAAGGTATTACACATAGAAAATCATAAGGTAAATATTTGTTGGTGCAACATAAGATATCACAGTGATATTCGGAATGTAAATAATTGTTATATAATTTATTAGTATAATATGGGATGTTATATAATAATAATAATAATTAACAAATATTAATAACTTATATTATTAAATAAAGTTTCATATTTCCAACCAGTTTTATCATCAACTTCTTGAGCAACAACCTTAATTGTTATATTACTAAACAATAAAGTAATCGAAATAGCACTGTTTTTAATTGTACTGGGCGTACTAATCTTCAATGTACCAATTAAATTTACCCCAGGAGAATCACAATATTTTACATCATGTTCATCTGTAATAAATAAATCTATACTATTTCGTGAAATGAAATTTGAACTAAAAATCATTGAGATTCCTGTATCAATGGGAATTTCATTCCCTTGTTTAGCTATTTGTAAAAAAATATTAATCATTCCATCTGAAAGTTTACGTTCAATTGGATCACTAGGATTCCATTTGCGAGTAGCTTTGATTCCTAAAAGAGATAAAATAGGAGTTTATTATACTGTATTTTTTAATTAATTAGTTTACAACTTACCATATGTCTTTCAAAAACACGCGATGAAGATGAAACTGTTTTTATTTTATTTAAATTATCTAGCTCGTCTAGTATCAATCCATATTGTATTGATTTTACGAATTTGTAATAAAGAATTAGTCAATAAATTTACAGCCATTACTAATATTAATCTATCTTAACGCACTCATACCATAAATACGATGAACAGAAGATGCCTCATTTGACAAGTCGTGAGTAGGTTTAACGTTTAATCCATTTATTATAGCACCTCTAATAACTGCGGCTGTTGGCAATGCAATAATCGGAACTTGATCTATAAAGGCTTTTTTTTACTCTACTCAAAAGATAAGGCGATTTACTAAATTCACCTACTAAAAATATTGCACGGCATCGTTCCTTAACATCATTTAATTGACCATCAATCAATTTTATGATTCTATCTACAACTGGATCAAACATCCTTTTCACTGATTCAAAATCGAGCTTTATGATCCATCCAGCTTCTTCCATTTGCTCTTTAAATTCTCCCGTAACATATTCCTGTAAATCAGGACAATATTGTTGCAAATTAAGCTTGCATGTCCTAAAACATTCACGATCCTCGTTAAATTTAAATCTAATCCGAGTAGAAAAAAATTGTTTAATCAAACACTGTACTTGTCCATATTCACATTGTTTTAATTTTTCTAATGCTTGAATTCCAACTTTACGCTCAAGAAAGTGTAAAAATTCCTTATCAACAAATGTAAAACCACATAGATCGCCGACACGTTTAGTAATCTCATTTAATCGGTTGTTTTGAAGAAATTTCGCGTTATAATATCGACTGTGTCATCACCACAATCTGCAACTAGGAAAGAATCTTTATTTTTAAAAAAAGTATATAACAGATAAGTAATCTATAAAAAGCAATTATTATAATTTTTTTTTACATAAAAAAATCCACTACCTCCATAATGAAGATTATGCCCCTTAACATTTAGGCAATATAAAGCAATTGCATCCGCTGTAACAAAGAAAAAATTAGTTCACCGTCCTAATCCAATGACATGAAATAATTAATCATTATACACACGTTCAGTAGTAAACTCAAGATGTGTAGAGTTTAATGTAGTCAAGAGACTAGCTTTATATGCACATTCGCGCATGACAGTTGTATTATGGGGTGGCTTCAATTAATATTATTAAAGAATTTAATTATTAGTTGTAAAATAAATAACTACTAATAACATATCTTGTACGACATACCCATTCAGCAGGAATGGTTAGAATTAAACCAACTTGCTGCGGAAAACTAATTGTCGGCCACATCCTTTCTAGTGTACTTTTAATCAATATCCGCATTTGAGTTAAATAATCTACGATTGCTTTCTTGTAATTTAATTGCGGAGGTAACCAAGGTTTTTGATCTTCTCTTAAATTAGATAGATGTAATTTAAACAGTTCAATTGGACAAGAACGCTTATTTAAATCATCAACTGTATCATCCAGTTCCTCATCTAATGCCAAGTCACCCCAATTTATAACTTGAGTATAAGTTTCATTATACTTAAGTGCAGTAGGAATTTTAGAAACACCTTCACGTCCTGGCCTTTTAATTAATTATTTTACTAAAAACACTCGTCAAAAAAAAAGTAAAAAAAAAATATTTAATTTACCAAGTAGAGTTCATTACGATAGTTTCCGGATTTTCTATATGCACATAGACAAAACTCGAATGAGTCGTTCCGAAATCTATAGCAACAAGGATTCTAATTTTTTGCAGATCCATTTTTTTTCATCCAATTTTGACTTTAAAATTGATTCAAATATCATAAGATATTATTGCATAGAAGATATGAGCGGAAAATTTTTTAATGGAAGCGGTTTAGCGCATATATATATGAAACATTGTCGCACAAACTTGTGCTACATGCTAGGTGTTCATATCGCACGACATGAATTTGGCAATTTGGTAAAGAAAAAAAAATATTGATATTGTTTGATATAAAATAATTTTTTCAATAAGGACAATTATAAAGTAACGATAACGGATAAGTTGTAATTCATTTTTAACTTTAAACATATCAAATGTCCGCCAGGAGACCTATTTTGCAACAGACCCTTTGCTGTATTTGTATTTCGGCTGTAGTTGTAGCAGGTGATTATTACACAAGCAGATCGGTAAAAAAATTTCCTTTTGCAACAAGATTCTGCATTCCCCGTCATATATCCAAAATTATAGTCTTGCATCTATATTTTAAAGTTTTTTTTTTTTCTTCGGAAATTTTTTTAAAACCATTTTTTTTTTTATTAAAATACTAGGGTCGATACTTGCAAATTTTGGATTCATATGTAATGAAAAGACATATTAGAATAGCAATCTTCTAAAATTTAGATATATTTTCGGTTCCATCATTATAAAACATAAAATAGTAAAAATTTTAATAAATTATTTATTATTCATTTTTCAGGTAACTATATAAAATAAACCGTAATTGATGAAAGATTTCAAAATATTTTTTTGCGCATATTGATAATCTCGTTTGGAAGATATTTCATACCAATAAATCGCTTTAACTAAATCTTTTGTAATTCCATTTTCGTATTCATAAATGCCAGAGTTCTTCTAAAAAAGGCAAAGATAAATGGGTACGGTATATACCGAATATTACTCACAATACTCCATTACCTGATCATGAACGATCAAAACCTTCTCGTCGTCGTAGTGAAGATCACGTTGATCTTCGAGAGTATCGAAAATCAAATGATAGGTCTAATAATAATAATAATAATAATTCTGAAGCAGAACATAATCAATTATCCAGAAATACTTTTTTTTTTCTTTAGTGTTAAACGGAAGTTGTTGGCTGAAGAAAAGAAAATTATTTTTTTTTCTTGCATACTGTTGCACCCTTGAGGAATTTAGTTGCCTCATTTCTACGCGTTTGAGGCTAAGAGTGGAAAGATCAGACACAATTATTACATAATATATCTAACTCTAATAATAATATTAGGTCAATGTGAGTCATATTGAACTTTTGATTGACGCAATAACTATTATTTCAGATTCATATATCATGTTAAGGTTAGGTCGTTAGTGTTGTTACATAATGTATTTAAAAATGCGTAATATACATATCTAAATTACATTTCATTAAAAGAAATAAATAAGTAATGACTGACTTAACTATTGTAAATCGTTTGGTAAGAATGTTAACCATCACGTTAATAAGATTTTCATTTTGATCGAAAATAAAGCAAATTTTTAAGACTAATTAAATAAATATGACATAACAGATGATATACTGATGCTTTTGAATTGTTATTGTTAACTATGCCATTCATATGAATAAAATTTGGGGTACACGAACAAATAATTTTCTCTGGTTCGTGATCATGCTCATCGTTGGAAATCGATCCTGACCTAAAACATTTAGTAAATGTTTACTCATAATATGTATAGTCAAATTTGATGCAATTTTAATCACTAGTCAATGAAAAAAAAAATAATGTTATTGATAATATAAAAATTGTACAATTAATAAATTTTATGAAGAAACATTAATTTTATAACGTGTAAATGAATAAATTATTTGAGATGATCAGGTGATTCAGCATGTAGTACAATGATTTGACATCATCCATGTCGGACATAAAATTATTGTATAAAATACTATTTTTTTAATCACAAAGCCACTTTAATATCTTAAAATTATATTTAATAATATTATATCTAACTTCAAATATGATTACTAATCACTAAGCCACAACAAAGTATTGGTTATTATAATCATAAATAATATTATATTATAATAATTAAGCTCCGCACATCATCTCATCAATCTCATCAATTGCAGAATCACGAGATACAATAGATACAATGTTAGTCATCATTTTTTTACTCACGCGTCGCGATTTTTTTACAAATATATATATACTCTCAACATATATATATACCATCAGGTTTTTCTAAAAAAAAAAATACTCTCATACTCTACCCTTACGCACAACCCACACTTCCAGCCTACATATCTAATAGAAGATGTAAAGGAAAGGGAACTATAAGAGAAGACCTAGAGAAAGAGGGAAAACGAGAGAAGAGTGAGAAATACACAAACAAACACGCACCATCCACCCATACCCTGTTCCTTTATATCTTCTGTATTAGCAGAAAACTCATCATCACCCCTAGGCTAAGACCGTTCTGAAGAAGCCTAATAAACAAAGACGTCGCGTACACCTATGAAAGGGACGAAGTGACGTCCGTGATCAAATTTTTGTCAATATTTCAGCAAAGCTAATAGTAAATATTTATTACTTTATTATTTTTATACTTGAATCTTTATTATTAATATTAAAAAAATCTTTTTTTTTATTATAGAACGATAGGATAAAATGAAAATGAAGGTGCACATAAAACACTCCACATATTATTTGTGGAGTTTTCAGTTGTTTTATAAACTTATTTCTTAGAGGAGTTCTTGAAAAAGGGTGTGTATCAAATATTAAAAACGCGAAAATTTTTTTTTTTTTATGTTTATACTTATACTTTATATTTGTTATCTGACTTCTTATCATTGGATCATATTTATTCCTTTTTTTATTTATCAGTTATAGCACTATTTTGTATTGAAACATTAGACAACTGATGAAAGCTCTCTGAATGGTGCATTACCAGTTTTCTAGATGAGTGTAAAATGGCTCAAGAGACTTTAAAAGAGGTGTGTATTTTTTATTTGCAAAGTGGGTAACTTCCTAAGCTAAAATTAGAACGGATAACTCATTGAGTCGGGGAGTTCACAAATTTTACTTAGGAGGGTACTGGATTTATTTGTTTGGGTTGGGTAAGGGTGAGCAAAGTGGGTAATTCCTTGAAATTACCTGCTTTTTCTTTTTTATTTTTATTTTTATTTTTTTATTCCCTTTTTTTCTTTTTTTTCTTTTTTTTTATTTCTCTTGTTCACTTGATAACCAACTCAAGCAAATAACATCCTACTTTGTTATTGATAAAGTCTGCTAATTCTAAAGGAGGAATTGGCTATGTCTTCTTTACCATTAAATAAAAATTTAGCACACTATTAATAATTTCTTCTTTCTCATAATAGGTAAATGCAGAGATTTACAATCACTGATAGAATGAAGAAATTTCAACTTTAAAAGAAATAATATATGGTAAATAATTAATTTGAAAATTATTTTAAGAATATTATATTTATTTTTTTTCTTTTTTTTAGTTAATGGTTCTATTAGAAATACTAATTACGAATAAACTGAATCATTTACTGCTAAAATTAAAAACATAATAGGTAATATAGCTTTAGTTAGTGATCCTGGTGTGTGGTAAAGATTAAAAAAATTTTTTTTTTTGATTTATTCTTTATTCCCCTTTCTTTTTTATTTATATTATCCCTTTTTTTATTTCATAGGCCAGCAGATTTTTTTTTGTGAGAAGATTCAGTTTCTTTTTTCTTTTTTGTAGATCAGTTTGGAAGTTCTTTCCTTTTTGTAGGATGGTTCAGGATTTTTTTTTTTTTAGGTCAGTTCAAATTTTCTTTTTTTTTTGTAAGTTGGGTTCAGATTCTTTTTTTTTGTAGGTTGTTTCAGTTTTGTTACTTCAGAGTCTTCTTTTTTTGTAAGTCAGTTTTGGATTTATTTTGTTGTTTTGGTTTCTTTTTCATAATTCTTTTCTTTTATGTAGGTCAGACATTCTGGAGTTCTTTTTCTTTTTTTATAGGAATGCTGACCTTTGGTGACTTGGATGTTTGCAGATACTATATGAGGGGTGAGTTTTGTTTCCAATTAAGTTAAACATTCTTATGTTTCTTTCTTTTTTATTTTTTTAGGTTGTGAACTTATAGATAATTTTGGTTGCAATAGGTGGTTTTAATAAGGAGGGAATTTTTATAATGTAATTGTATTTTGTTTATTTTTTATTTTTTATTTAATTTAATAAAGTAAAATTAGATTTATGTGACCAAATCGTATAAATTTTGTGATAAAATCAGTGATCAAATCATGTAAATTCCATATGAATCCCGTGCAAATTCCATATCCAAACCATATTTTTAGTGATACGGAATTGTGCATTTTCCGTATCCTATTATGATACGTTATTTCTAAGGAAAAAAATCGTATAAAAACTTTATAAAAAACGTATCCAATTTTTTTATAGGGCTGGATAGAATTAAAATGTTTAAATAGTGAAATTAAAAGAAATTGGAGATTTTTTCATAAAAAGAGGGGAGAAATTATACATGGCCTGCGTTATACGATATATTTTTGTCCTATTTATTAAATCTCCAGATAACGTACGGAAATTTTTGTTTGATCAAAATATGTTGAAATTATTATTAAAAAAAAAATTGTGATTTCTAATACAGAAAATGTCCGGAATATATATGGAAACTTTTTTTTCAAAAATTTCTTTGGAAGGAATGTGTCCGAGGTACATATATAGAAATTTATTAAAAAATATTTTTGAATTTTTCAAATTAAATAAGTCATGTTCCAATTCTTTTTTTAATGTTAGCATTTTTTAAATAAAATAAAATAAATAAAATTAATTTGATATTAATTTGATGATGTAGTAGAATAATATATAATAAAATTTTATGAAAAATTTTGTACTTTGATGACGTACGTGCAGTTTTAGTGAAATAAGAAGCTAACTACCAACCGTGAGTTATAAGATATTTTGCAGTTTCATATAATAATATTTTAAATACTTTTATTTACTGTAATTAATTAATTTTGAAATTTATTATAAAGAATTTATTATTTTTCAACAAACTTTAGTATTTCTCAAAGTAAAACAATTAAAAGCTTTTATCCAGTATCATAATTTTGTGAAATTTGGCTCTATTATTATCATATATTGGATGTATTTTTTTTCGTTTTTTTTTATAAATGAAATTGTGAAATTCTTCTTTAAATAGATCTAAAATTGGAATTAAAAGAATGGTTTTATCAAAGAAAAAGGATTTGAATGATATTTAAATAGAATTTTAGATTGTAATAGTTTTAAAATCAATCAAACAAATTTTATGCTATCTATTATTTTTAATGTAAAATTAAGTATATCTTTTGTCAACGACTGTGTGAAAATACAACTTTTTTAATTAATGCAGTCAAACTAAAGTTCTGAGACAACTGAATATCATATGATGTACGGCATGTTATTCTTCGACATCTAAATCCACACAATTAGTATTATTTTCAGAGTCAACTATACTTTTATCAGTAAATGACTATTCTGTTTAGTAATACAAATAATCACGTGATTTGTGCTTCGAGTGCAAAACTATTTTTACAAAAATAAGTTAAATATATGCACAGACTGTCTACATTATACATGCATTAAATTCTACTTTATTTATCACAACCTAACTCTAAATTTAGCAATCATTAATTTATTCATATATATATATAAATGCGTATTAAAAATTGCTGTTTATAAAATATTGCATATTTTGAAATGAATTCGATTATCACGCCATATTTTTATTATTATGCCATATTTTTATGGAAAAATAAATTTAACGAATAAATTTATTATCCAAAATAATAAAAATTAAAAAACCGGGGAACGAAATCATGCATAAATACCCGGATAAAATAAATAAATTGTCATACATCACACACACACAAAAAGGAGGTTTTAGGACCCGAGTAATACATAGATAGTAGGTAATAACTCATTTACTATTAACTATACGCATCTCTTCAGGGTCAGAATTACATGACATTATCCAAAAAAAAGAAAGGTTTTGTGTATTGCAAAATAATCACTCAAATATAAACCTATCAACTTTTCTTGTACTATTCAAAAAGTATTGTATTAGGATAATATAAATTTATAAAAATGCAACAAAGAAAGATATTTCTATTTCATGCCCTATAAAAAAATTCTGGAAAAACTCTGATAAATAAAATTATTTTTCTAGTTTTTATTCCGAAGAAACTCAGACACGTGATCATTTTTCTGAAAAATTTTTTATAGGGATAATATATTATTGTACGATGCTTAATAATGATATGATGATGTGTGCACGAAGTGGCATAACACCCGTCAACCCGTAGAGCATCATATTGATTAGCGACAAACTTTTTATTAACTTTTTGTAAGCTTTATATTCAGATTTTAATATTAAATTATTATAACTAATTGATTTACACCATGTAATATAAATTAGATTTTTATAAATTATATTTAGTGTATAATATATAATTCTTGAACGAAATTATTTATTTTTTTAATTATCACTGATCATGGTATAATTTTTAAAAGAAACTATTTGACACACAATTAAATCATTATAAGCACTGTATAAATATTGGAGAGCGCATAATAAAAAATTTTATTGAACACAAAGTATTTAACTGATTATGAACGTTTTATTATTAAGATACTACGAAAACATATCTATCTACTATTTTGATAATTAAAAAAAATTATAGGAATAGGAAGAAACTACATACAGTATATATACTATAATATTTTTTTTTTTAAAAAAAAAGAATATTATTAGAATTCGTAAATTTTTTATATTTTTTTTAAGCATATTTAATTAAAGCTTCAGAAAATTTCTTTCCTTTATGATTAACAAAAAAGGTACCGCCAACAAGATCACAAATGTGAAAACCTTCATAAACTTTTTGAAAAGGTGAAGTACCACCAGCTGGAAAAATTTTGACACTTTTTATAAAGTCTTTAGTAT
Organism: Rhizophagus irregularis; assembly: GCF_026210795.1. Classification (NCBI taxonomy): domain Eukaryota; kingdom Fungi; phylum Glomeromycota; class Glomeromycetes; order Glomerales; family Glomeraceae; genus Rhizophagus; species Rhizophagus irregularis. The sequence goes on along the minus strand of NC_089430.1, from coordinate 1,711,242 downwards.
AATCAATCTTCTTTCTATCCTTGGTTATTACAAAAAATTCATAATTTTGAATATTCGTATCTTTTTCGAAACCTCTAGTAAATGATCCAGTTAAACGATAAGAACCAACATCTATGAAGGTGCTTTCACCTGAAATCCCATTATTAAAGTCAGCGATAGCGGTGGCTTCTCGTTTATTCAATGGAGCTGTTTGAGTTGATCCAATAAAGATCATACAAAACAAGGCGACCGTGGCCAAAAGGAGCAATTTTCTTGAGATCATTTTGATTTTTGAAAAATTGTTGAATAAAATTAATTTATAATTAATAATTATCGTTATAATAGAATTATTTTTTTTTGGTTAGGGAAGTGAAGCAAATTGTCGCTTCTTTTATATTTGTCAAGAATCATTAATTTACCATCATCTTATCAAGATAAAATTTATTAAATATAAGTCTTACTTAATTTAGGAAAAAATAATTAATTAAAAAATATAATATATATATTTCAGGAAAAAATAAATTGCTCATTTAAAGTTCATTCTATAATTAAAAATAGAATACGTGCATGAATGCATCATGCATGCTTATTTATTTCGATTGAAGTCTTCCAATTATGGTTCTTTAGGATTTTTTTTTTTACATTGTTTGTGCATAAAAATTTGTCATATACATATGAATTCGTTCTTTGAAATGTATACATTTTTTTTATCCGATCGCTTGCTATTGTAACAATCGCAAAATATTAATACCCCTTTCCTTTTCTCTATTAATTACTAGTACAAATCGACACTATTTATAGAAAATTAAATAAAAAATTTTCTTAATTTATACAATCATCATTGCGAAATGAACAATAGAATTATTGTCCGAAGCATTACCGAAAATGTATGTCTGTCTACCCAATCAGGATGTGTAACCATTTTTATAGTTTAAAGTTTAAATGATCGATCGAATTTAATTTTAATAAATAGTTTATATTAGTGGATCGAAAACGTAAAAGCAGGGAGAAAGAAACTTATAAACGTAAGAAAAGAAATACAGAATAGCGTAAAAATTTATCTAATCAAAATGATTGGAGACCCAACCCCAGGAAATTGGTTTCTATTTTCATGTGATAACTAAAAGTTATTTCTTCATCAGAATTTTCGTTAATACTGTTCTGGTAATTTTGAAAAGAAGCAATGCCTTGCAGTTCGGAAGGAATTGTTACTGCCCCCTATTTTGATTTGCCAACCTACAGTATTTATGCATTCTCATGCATCCACCAAGGAATTATGTAAAAAGAAATTTCAATATTCTCGGGAAATTAAAAAGCTGACGAATTATGTTACACCAGTGTCGTACGTAAAATCTCTTGCATTGGTAGTTTTTTGTCATGTGATACGTACTAACGTATACAGTGAATTTGGGCTTTTTTTGTGTCATTTCCTTTTACACTCTTGTGATACAGCTGTTTTTCTAGCATCTACTATGGGATACTCATTCAACAGTTTTTAGTGGACCTATTTGTTCCTAAAGTACGATACAATGAAAATATCATCCTTCGGTCCCTAATGAAATCTGCGAAACTAGATGCTGTCATATTAATTCACTATTTGACCCACTTGAAACTCACGACACCAACATGTTTTCTCTTGCTACCTTTTCATGTTATCATCGTTGAGTTGCATAACAACAAGACATATTATATTTTTGACTTTACTATGTTCTAACAAGTAGAAATAAAAATGATTAGTTGTACATGACCGAAAATAAGGGTCACATTACCCGGATATTTCATGAAACACAAAACACAAAGTACGATTTGTATATATGATTATATGTCATAAGGTCATGTGTATGCGTCATCTGTAAGCAATATCAAAATATTTTAACCAAATTTACATAACAGCATCAGTTGAATATCAATGTTACGCTATGTCACATTCACCGTATATTAACGTCTTCTTTTAGAATTATATTTCTTTAAACAATTCCATTTTGTTAAAACCTTTCGATCGGTTCATCAAAAAGACAGACAAAATGGTTTTTGAAGGTAAAGTTCGTCTCATAATTTTGTGAATTGAAAATATTTAAAGAATGTAATTTTAACATTCTTTTTTTTTCTTTTTAGTAGGAAAATAACATTGCTTCCGGAATAGTTTTTTTTAAAGATCATAAAGTTCAGATTGACGAAGTTGAATTTTTGGAATTATTAAAGAATATAATTAACGAGAACGGGCTTCTTAGGCACTTTAGCAAATCTTGTTCAAGGAAAGTTATGGAAATGTAATTTTAGTTTAATTTTTATTTTTTTTATTACATTCTTTATTATAATAATATTTAATATTCAATAGAAATGTTTAATATAAAATTTTCCTTTTTTGTTGTATTTTGGCTTTGTAATGAAAGGCAAAGGACAATACGAATCCTGTTCAGATGGATCTTGAATATGTTGTCGTACCTTTTCATAAAGGTACCATTTTCGTTCTGGTGTTATTCCTTTAGGTATTATTATTTCTTTGGGAATGATGAATAAGTTACTCCGTGTCCTTTTTAGTCAAATTTATTGGTTGAAATCCTTCTTTTACTGCTGTTTTAATTTCTACATAACTCAATATAAAACGGTTTTGCTTTTTATTAATTTATGAAACAGTCGGCATTAACACAATTAATCGAACAAGCAAAACAGAAGAAAAAGGACAAAGTATGTTTAGTAGCAGGGCATACTAAATTCACACCTAATGGATTCTTTGGGTTATTTAAATTAAAGCTGCGACATTCTAGAAGCGGATGTTACATGAGATTTAGTCAATGTTGTTAAAGATAGAATCAACTCCTGGTGGATTCAACAGTAATGGCAATGGGATGTTTTTAATGGTTGGCGAACATCCTAATTAAAACATGTTTTGCTGATTTGAGCAGTTTTGAGTCTTTTTTAAATGCTTCAATATCTTGTTATGCTGATTTTTTATCAAACTACTTCTGAGCTTCAGACATTTCACTTTCTTCATAGTTCAATGAATCTTTGCTCCAAATTTATAAAATTCTTCAATTTGAGTATTAGTGATAATTTGATTGAGCTGCATTATCGTCTATAGGTTGTATATTTTTTTATAATCTTTATCAGTAATACTTATCATCATAATCAGTATTAAATTTATATTCTATCAATAAAAAGATTTCGAAACAATTTTTTTTTGTTTTTATGTGCGTTAATTGAAAAAAAAAAATTTAGTAGCTACTAATCTTAACCTGAATACTCATAGAAAGAATTTTGAGAGAAACCCTATTTTTGTTTAATTAGTGATTAAGAGACAAGAATTTTTAAAAGGAAACACATTCTTTATTTTACAAGAGTTTAAATAATGACGAGATTAAAAAAGAAATGATAAGAACGCCCATCCTGTTTCAAAAGTTTTAACCATTTATAAATAGTTAAACGCGCCAGTTTAAAAAGTATTTGATTTTATTAAAAACAAAATCAGATTATTTAGTAGACAATAAACAATTTATTAATTTATTAAAGATATTAACATTAATCAAATAATTTTTTATTTAACATAATAATATCGAAAGTACAGTACTCAAAACATATGAAAATAACTCATCAAGTAGAAGCTTTACAATATTTAATTATTAGAGATATTATTGTTAAAATTCCAAATACTATGATTTAAATTATTGCTCCTGTTAATAAAAGTGAGAGGTGGCGTGACTAACGTTTAGATTAGCCTGTATGAATTGCTGATCCATATTCTTTATAGTTAAGACCTGCTTTATCGGAAAGTCATGTTGTACATCTAATCCAATTCTGGTTAATGAAATTTTAATCTTTTTTTTTTATTTTCATTTTTTTAACCCATCTTTTTTTAATTTTAATTTTTACAAATGGTTCTTTTTTTAAAAAAAATTTCCTTTTTTCTCTTTCGAAACACCTTTTTCTTTTCCTTTCTTTTCTTTTTTTAAAATTTTTCGTTTTTTTTCCTTTTTCCTTTTTTTTTGTTTTTTTTTTCTTTTTTTCCGTTTAGATTTTGTTTTTTTTTCCAAAACCGAAAAATTATTATTATTTTTTTTTTAATTTTTTTCAGTCTTTTTTTTAGACCATATTATTATTTTTTTTTTGAATTTTTTTTTCGGTCTTTTTGGACGAATTATTTCTTTTTTTTTCAGAATTTTCAGTACTTATTTTTTTTAAAACCGATTTCCTTTCTCCCAGATTTAAATTTTTTTTCGTTTTTTTTTCTTTTTCTTTCGATTTTTTTTTCAACCCGATTTTTCTCTTTTTCCCTCCCCAAATTTTTTTTTTAGTTTTTATTTTTTCGAATTATTTTTATTTTTATTTTTTTTTTCTGTTTTTTCCGGTTAACTTTTTCTTCAATCCGAAATTTTCCCCCCTTTTTCCTTTTTCGGTTTGGCTTTTTTTTTTCTTTCCCGAATACATTCACCATTTAAGTTTTGGATCGATGCTGCGGCGCCACGGCAATTGTCTTTCTTCCCGATTCTTATTAATAATAATATTATTATTTTTTAGGCCGTATCAAGCTCAATAATAGACTAACATAATTACTTATTCATTTATTTTTGTAACGATAGATCGTTATAATTAATTTTTCTGGGAATTTTTTTTTTTAGTGAGATATTTTTTTTTCTAGAGGATGTAATTTTTTTTAATGCTACAATGGAATTTTTTAAGATAAAAAAAAAGATTTTTTTTGTAACAATGTAACAATAAACTACTTATATAAAATTGTTTTTGTAATGAATTTGTGAATTTCACAGTACTGCAACATTTGTTTTGTGTGATAAATAAAATTCGTATTTATTAATAATATTTCATATACTGTATAACACTTGCACATAATTCATTGCTAACATGAAAGGAAGCGAAAACGTCAAAAGAAAAACCAAGAAAGCAATGAAACGTGAAAGACTCGTTATTTTAATTTAATTTATTTTTTTATTTAATAATTTATGTAAAAAACACACGGACATTGCATATGACTTTGCATATAATTAAAATTTAAAGATATTCTTTGATCTGAATTCAGCCCAGTTATACTGATATTATTTCTAACTTGGACAATTTTTGCTAAAGAATTATTGAAGGCTTTTATTAGAAAACCTGTTAATTTTACCATGACTTAATATTTTCGTTAGTTTTGAATATATTAATAATAAATGAGAAAATTAAAAATATTAATTAAAGACCATATTAAACACATTATTGTACAAGCTTTTTGGTATTCTTTTCTCCAAGTTCAATGAATAAAATCTTTTCCATATTTTTAACATGTTTATTTTTCGTATATATGATATTAAAAATTTAAATAGTTGCTTTGAATGATAAAAATACTACTTTAGAATTTCTTTAAAATTAGTGGTTATCCATCTTTCAAATAAACTATTATTTTTATGCTTTTATTTATTAAATTAATTTATTTTTAATATCATACTATTATAATCAATCAATAAATTTATATCCGATAATGAAAAAATACTTTGTGAAATATATGGAAAGAATTATATGAAATTCTAGCAGATATATTTTTCGATCTTTTATTTATTATTAACTTTAGTATAGAATAGAAATGAAAATTGATAGAATTGAGTAATTAGAACATAAAATTATTGCGCGTTTTTTCCCTGGAATAAATAAATTTTTAATTATAATCATTTTTTTAAAAAAAAAATTATAATGCATTATTCATTTAAAATATTTAATTTATTTATTTAGATAATATATGAAAATCAGAAAATCAATATAATATTCTAAGGTACATTGCAATCAACATATTAATGGATACTAAATGTGAAAAATATTGTTTTAAATTTTAAACTAATTTAACTAAAAAAAAAAATAAAATAAAATAAAAATTTTAATAAGGGTAAGCTTCTGTATTATCATCCTTTGGTTGAATTTTTTTTTGTCTCCTCCACTGATGTTTTTATTTCATCCATTATCTTCTGTATTTCATCCATTTTCGTCTGCATTGTTTTTTGCATATCATCAATTGTATGTGTTGTTGTCTGCATTGTTGCCTGTATCTCATCAATTTTGTCAATTTTCGTTTGCATCCCATCAATTTTTAAAATTTTTTCCTGCATTTCTTCTATTGATATTTGTGCTCCCTTAATATTTTCTTTTATGTTTTTTGTTGTAAAAGCCTTAATAAAAAATTGAGTCATTGTTGTTGAAGTAGCCAGAAAGTTACCAGGAATCTTATCAACAAAATAGGACACATTTCTTGTTAATGATAGAATCAGTATAAACACGCATGCTTTAACAAAGTAAAAATTGATTGGCCAAAATAATGTAATCAATAATGTTTGAAGAATATTTGGAAAATAAAAACATATAATAGATAATACATAATATATTCTCCATGCCACCATTTGCGTCATGCCACCCATATCTTCAATTATAATAACAATTATAAATAACACAAAAGAAACTAAGCATATTCCGAATAATATAAGAAATATTATAGAAATTGAATTAAAAATATGTTTATGTGTGATGGTAATTATCCAGAATATTGGAATAACTAGAACTGGAAAAAGTGTCAAGAAAAAAAAAATTGAACCAAAGAAAGTTTCCTCATAATTATAATCATAGTGATCACCAGCAAAATAACCAATTCTTTTTCCTTTAATTATTACGAGAAATGCGCAAATTAAATGTAAACACATGTTTATGATTGAAAATATCTTTATGCTCATCAAGTCATCATAGGCAAAAGAAACTACAAATGGAATCACCCAAGTGATCATATTATACAATACATCATCTAGTAATGGTAATACTATATTTTTGATGGACCCATCTTTACCTGAAGCATTGAGAAAAATCACAAAAAAAATTGGAAAAAATGTGTTGAGAATTGCATCATACAAATCTGTATGTGATACATAATCTATGTCAACAAATGATGCAATTGATGCTGAAGCAAGTGGAAATAGTGAAAAGAACATAATATTCCAAATGATAAAATTCAAAAGGTTTGATATCCCACTAGTTTTCTTTTTAATAGTATTGTGGTTAATCCCATTCTTGAACATGATAAAATCATGAACATTTTGCTTTTTAATTCTTTGATAATTTTTCATAGCGAATTCGTGTGGCGAATTTGTAAGATGAATATTTAACTTATTTTATTGTGTATTTATAGGCAATGTATATCTAAATATTGTTACATTTATGCATAAAGTCTTAATGAATTGCATTTGTATTTCCGAAACATATTTAAACCTAATGGGACGTCTCAATAAGAAAAAATACAATCAATATTATTACGTAAAGTTAATACAACGTTGTAACACCTAAGCCCGTGATAAATCACATTGCCACCTTAGGTATTAACAAAATATCTCTTTATTAATAATATAAATAAATACAATAATATGCTTGGTTTAATAACATTAAATAACTAATAAATAATTCATTATCGAAATTCATCCAAGAATGTCCTTCTCAAAAGGTGATCTTCACACCCTTTTATATTTGTTTTAGTGTAACCAAATTCATAATTTCGATTCATGGATTTAAATTATCAAAGTATTTCCATTATCTTAATTCTGTATCCATTTGATCATCGTGACCTCCTGAATTATGATTTATAATATTAAAGTAATGATCAGCAAGTTAATCACTTGACACCTCAGATCACTTGACTTCATTTAATTTAGTATCTTTCGGATCTTTATTTATCCTTAAATCTCGTGACTGATAGTTTAATGTCATCTCGGACCAATTATCCTTGAATCACCTGATCAATAGTTTAACGACTTTTCGGTCTAATTATTAATACAACTAAAAATAAATTAAAATTTTATACACTAAGATTAAATATAATACTGCGCCTCACAATTAATAAATTTACTATGTATACTACGGCATTACAACTATCCCCCGCATGAAAATTTAATGCCCTCATTAAATTTATTCTAAGAATCGAACTCGTGTCTCGAAGTGGTAGGTGCGAATTATACTACTAAATCAAGCATGCGTTGTTACTTGACTTAGCTGCGTCCTGCAGCTGTTCCCGTGGTTTGTCATGTGTTCTTTTGAATTTCACGGTTTTCTTGTACCGGATTTCACTTAGGTCTTTCTTTGGAAATTTTCATTAATTTTTCCTATTTTTCCAAAATTATTTTTATGTCATGTGATTTTATTTCACATGATTATAAATTATCTTTATTTTTCTAAGTCCATTGATGATGGTTATCATTTACTCATCGGTGTATGGTAAGTCTTTAACAATTCTCCATTTACAGGTGTTTTCTTGATTACACCCTTAATATCTTTAATTTTGTAGGCTCCGTTTGGTAGTATTTCATGAATGTAAAATGGTCCCAACCATTTTGATTCCAATTTTCCAGATAATTGTTGTGCTTTGGCTTTATCATAAAGTAATATTTTATCTCCAATTCCAAAGGTATGTTCTTTAATTATTTTTCTGTCATGATACTCTTTTTGTTTTATTTGAGATTTTAATATTTGTTCTTTGGCTTCATATCAGATTTTTGGTAATTCTTCTAATAATCCAACTATTCTGTCACTTAGGTTGATTCCTTTGATATCTTCATCCATTATTGTCCGTACATTTCTTCCATATGTTAGATAAAATGGTCGAATTTTTGTTGAACTGTGCTTTTTATTTCTGTAGGCGAATAATATGGGTGCTATCTTTTGATCCCAATCATCCTTAGTTGATAATTTTGCTAATGCTTGACCTAATGTTCGATTGAATCTTTCAACCAATCCATTTGTTTCTGGATGGTAACTGGTAGAAAAATTCCATTTTATCCTGAATTTTTCCATTAATTCTTTAATCATTTCATTGTTAAAGTGACTTCCTCTATCACTCAATATCTTCATTGGACATCCATGTCTACAGATGATATCTTCATAAATAAATTTTGATACTTCTTTAGCAGTTGCTTCTTTTACTGCTTTGGCTTCTGGCCATTTTGTAAAATAATCCATCACTACTATGATGTATTTATTACCATTTGTTGTTGTGTTCAATGGTCCGACAAAGTCAATCCCGATTTGATACCATGGTTCTACTACTTTAATTGGGTGTAATTCATTTTTCCCTTGTGGTTTTCCTCTTCTCTGACATTTATCACATGTCCTTACATATCTTTCAACATCATTCAGCATATTTTCCCAATAATATTTATCTTTTAAATTATCATAAGTACTTTTGATTCCCATATGTGCCGATAATTCATGACTGTGAGCCAAATATAATGCTCCCATCTTTTCAAAGTCTTCTATTACTCTGATGTTTTTACTATTTTTCTCAATATACTTTTTACCATCAGTTACTCTGATGTTATCCTTAATCTCAACATTTTTAACCTCTATTGGTGGTTTATCTCCATCTAATTCTATTATTTTATTATATACTCTTTCCCAATCTGTGTCATTATTTGATATTTTAATATTAGCATATTTTTCTCCTTCGTAAATATCTTGACATTCTTTAAATGATTTCACCATCTCCATATATCTTTCTTCATTTAACAATGGGTATGATGTTTTATGTCCTTGATCCTTTTTCGAATATTCTCTACCTTTGTAATTTTCCCAACATTTTTCATTTTCTAAAAATATCACTATTGATTCATCAATTATCCTTTTGTTCCTAAATATTTCCTTTTCTAATAGGTGGTTCTCATATCTTGATATGTATCCTCTATCAAATGATGGTGTCTGTTGATAAAAGTACTCACTATAAGGACTTTTATCTAATATTAACCAATCCTCATTATCATGTTCTTCCATTCTCCTGTTGATTTGTTCGACAACTTCCTTCCTGAATTCCCATTCTATACCTTTCTTTGGTATTTTATACTTATCATTGTCCTCTCTTCTCCTTTTAAAGGTGTTAAACCTCACACTTTGTCCTACTTTTTCAAATTCTTTTATAAGTTTATTTACGATGAATGTTTTTCCAGTACCATCAACTCCACATATAATTATTATTTTAGGTCCCATTTTTACATTGCTCGGGTAATTTCAATTTATTTATCCTGCTTAACTCTTTTGTTATATATTTTTGAGTCTCAAGTCTTTTACCTATCTATTTATATTATTCTTGATAATGCATCCGCATTTTTATTTTCTTTTCCTGGTCTATGGGTTATTTCAAAATCATACTGTTCTAATTCCATGACCCATCTTGATCTCTTTCCTTTTGGTACTTTTGCAGTCATCAATCCTTTCAAAGCTGCATGATCTGTCACTACCTCAAATTTTCTATTGATCAAGTATTTATGGAAATGTTGTATTCCCCATACAATTGCATAACATTCTTGTTCAGTTATTGGCCATCTTTGTTCTGTCCTGTTTAAACTTTTACTGGCATATTCTATTACGTATTCTTGACCTTTATCATCTTTTTGAGCTAATACTGCCCCTAATCTTATTCCTGAAGCATCTGTAATTAATATAAATTTCCTTAACCAATCTGGTTGTCTTAACACTGGTTCTTCGGTTAATTTCCTTTTTAATATTTCTAATGCTTCATGTTGTTTGATACCCCATTCAAACTTTTCATCTTTTCTCAATAAAGACGTTATTGGTTTTACTATTTTTGAAAAGTCTTTAATAAATTTTCTATAATACGTACATAATCCTAATATTGACCTTACACCTTTTATATTTGTAGGTGCTGTTAATTTTTGTATCTTTTCGACTTTTCCTGGACTTGGTTTTAATCCATTTTTACCAACTACATGTCCTAAAAATTCTATTTCTGTTTTTCCAAATATACATTTCTTTAACTTTAGTATTAAACTGGCTTCCTTTAATTTTTCTAACACTAACTTTATGTGTTTTAGGTGGTCTTCAAAATTTTCCGAATATATCATTATATCATCAATGTACACTATTACAAATTCATTCAGGTATTCCTTTAATACTTTATCCATTAACCTTTGAAAACTTGCAGGCGCATTTGTTAACCCAAATGGCATGACATTATATTCATATAATCCTGCTGAGCATATGAATGCTGTTTTCTCAATATCTTCCTCGGCCATCTCTATCTGATTGAACCCTGATGCTAAGTCTAAGCTTGTGAACCATTTTCCTGAGCTTATCCTTTCTAATTGTTCGTCAATCCTTGGTAATGGATATGCATCTGCTATTGTAACTTTATTTAATTTTCTATAATCGATGCAAAATCTATAATTTCCAGACTTTTTTCCTGCTAAAGTCACTGGTGAAGACCAAGGGCTTCTGGATTCTCTAATTTTTCCTAATTTTACCATTTCATCTACCTCTTTTCTAATAAATTTACCTTTTTCGTCGTTTTCTTTGTATCTCTTTTGAGCTATCGGTTCAGTACCTTCTTTTAGTCTTATCTCATGTTTCACTAGATTTGTCCTGTTATATTTTTCACCATCGTACTCAAATATATCCTTATATTTTTCTACTAATACTTTTAATTTACCCTTTTGTTCATTGGTTATATCCCCTACTTTAAATTTTTCAATAAATTTTTCATGGTCATTTTTATGCTTCTTTATCGTCTCTTCAGTATCATTCTGACCAAGACTTATACTTTAAAATTTTCATTTTCATAATTCTCATAATCATCTTCATATATATTGTATAATTCATCTTGGTATAATTCATCTAATAATTCATCTTCAATCAATGTCTCTTCGAATCCTTTGATGGTCTTTTGTATATATTTTACTGGTACATCCATGGTTTCATCATCCATTCTAAGTATTATTGTTTTATCTGTGTAATCTATATTCGCCTTAAACATATCTAATACTCCATTCCCTAACACAATTTCATTCTTTCCAGAATCAATTACTTCGACCTTAATGGGTATCTCCTTATCCCCAAACTGTATGTATATTGTTGTGGTACCTCTTGATGCTACTTTATCCTCATTTATCATCACACATCTTACTGTACTTGGCTCTTCAATTCTTAGGTCCATTTCATCCATTATTTGACTAGTTATTACATTTACTGCTGCCCCTGTATCAAACATTACATCCTTCAATTCTTGATTTATTATTAGTTTACCCCTTAATGCTGTCAAATGTTCAGCTTCAATGTTATTTATTGGTTCTTGTAGTCAATCTACTTGTGGATATCTTCTCATACCATCATAATATATTTTTCTTTGTTCTGGGCTTATATCTATAATTTGTGAAAAAGTTGCATTTGCTCTGGTACTTTTCATATCCTCTAATACGTTATATTTTGGTATATTTCTTTGAAATGCGCTTGTCCTATGAATACCTTCAACACGTTCATTTTTACATTCTGATGCATAGTGACCTTTTTGTCCACAATTTCCACATGTATTATTATTTCTTTTTGTTTCCTGAGCTTTTCTCAAACTCTCACTAGTAAATCCCCTTTTTGGTAATGCTGCTGCCTTATTCTGTTGACTGGCATATTTATCATTTCTTCTGCGTGCTTGTTCTCGATCAATTTCCATATCTATATCTCGATCACTTGACCTATTTTTTATATTACTCCTTGTTTGTCTTGGATTATTATAAAAATCTTGATCAACATGGTTAAATACTATATCATTGTTTTGGTAATATGGGTCACCATAATTGTATTCTTGGTCATAATCATCTTGATAAACTTGGCCATCGTAATCGTATTGGTCATTGTAATCATTATAGTTATCAAATTCCATCGTATTAAATCCTCGATTATTATTTTGGTAATTTGGTTGTCTGTTATAATTATTTGATCTTCCATTATAATTATTTGGTCCTTTATTATAATTTTGGTTGTTTGGTCTTCTATAGTTTGCTTGACCATTATTTACTCTACATTCCCTTGCATAATGTCCTGGTTGTTGACATTTATAACATGCTCGCAATGGTTGTCCTTGTCTATTGTTATTTGGTGGTCTCCTTTGTCCACTAAGTTGATTTGTCAATTTTACCTCTAATTTTTTAAACATCTCGGTAAGGTCATCCTCATAATTTTTCTCCAATGGTTTTTCAAATATATTCTTTGGCTTGTCATCCTGTATATCAATTCCTTTTCTTTGGGTACTAACTGGTATATTACGTGTTCTTCTTATTAATTCATTAGTAGCTTCCTCCTCTCTTCTTGCTGTATTCACTGCATCATTTAAATTTGCTGGGTTTTGTCTTCTGACTTGATATCCCAATTCTGGTGTTAATCCTTCGATATAATTATCCACTTGTAATTCATCATCTAATGCATGGCCTCTGGTAGCTATCCTTAATATTTGTCTAAACCTTATCGTATATGCCTCAACATTTTCATTTACTCCTTGTGTTATTTTCCTTAATTCTAACATTTTCCTTTTTCTAACATCTTCCCTGGTAAATCTTTGTTTAATCCTATGTTTTAAATCATTATCATTATCGTTATCTTGCCAATTTATCAAATAACCATTGTTTGCTTCCTTCTTTTCATTATACCATTGTGCTGCTGCACCTTTCAAACAGGTAGCTGCCATTGCTGCTTGTCTAGCTCCATTTACTCCTGCTGCTTTTCCTATAGCAGTAAATGCTATTTCGAATTGTCTTACCCAATCATTAACATCTTCTTCTTCCTTTCCATAAAATTGTGGCATACTAATTATTCCTCCAGCTACATTTCCTGCATCCTCAATTGCATTTGCTAATGGGTTGGCTGCGACTAATCCAGCCCAATTACCTCCTATATCATGTCCCGTTGCTGCTAGTAAAGCCGCTCTAAAATCTTCCCTTACTTCAGCTCTTGTTGCTCCCATAATTATTGGTACTATTGGTGGGATTGGTGGTATCGGTGGTGTTAAAGGTGTTTCAGATAAATTTTCTATATTATAATCAGATATTTCACTTTTATCCTCAGAATTTGGTTCTGAACTTTCACTTGAGTCAAAACCAGGTCTATTTATAATGTTTTCTTCATAAGGTTCTTCAAAATTTTCATTGCTATCGGTATCATTTGGATTTAAAATTTCTCCATCTTTTCCAGATCCATCTGATTCTTTTTCAGATCCATCAGATTTTTCATTATCAGATTCATTTCCACTACTTTCACTATCCTCAATTCCAGCTTGTTGTTTTAGAAATTTATCCAATATCCGTTTTAAATTTTTCTCCAAATCATTTTTATTTCCTTGGAATATTTCAATAAATTCTTGATCCAATATTTCTCCATCAGTATATCCCATACTGATTAACCTTAATAACTCTCCATCAGTTATTTCTATTTTATTATCATCACATATTTGTTTTAATCTTTTGACCCTGATATCAATTTCATTTTCGTCATTCTCACAATCCCTACACTTGGTTTTTCCTTCGTCAAATTTATTGTTCATCCATCTTATTCCACATTCATTACAAAATGTGGTATTTTCATTTATCCATTCATATAATTTTATCCTTAATTCTTTGTCATTCGTATCAATTTCCTGGAAATATTTTTCCATAAATTCCGTTGTTAATATTATACTATTGCTTATCCTGAATTTTCTTATTCTCTCTATTTCTGACACATTTAATTCGTATCCTAGTTTTTCTAAGTCATCCTTTAATTCTAATAATTCTTTTTGTTCACAAATTTTACATTGTCCAATGTCTGCTATCATATCAGGTAACTTTCTATTTCTACAATTTCCACATCTCAATGTTTCTTTTGTCAACCATTCATTTATTTCATCTTTTAATTTTTCATCACTTAGTCCCATTAATTCGAAAAATGTACCTAAAAAATCCTCTGTTAATATCAATTCTATCCTTATCCTTAGGTCCCACATTCTTTGTATATCTTTGTCAGTGAACCTTCCACCCATTTCTTCAATTTTTCTTTTTAATAATTCCACTGTCCATTCGACATTGTCCTCTATTTTTATTTCATAATGTATACTACCATCACTGTCCTCTAGTTCATAACTTTCAGGACTATCACTTTCTGGGTCCTCAGGTTCCCTTGTAAATTGTTTGGTGTCAATAAATCTTTGTCCTACTTTCTGCATCAATCTCTTCCATGCATCCTTTCCTTCTTGAGTGTCTGCCTCACATCTATTCTGATGTTCTATCTGGAGTATTAATTCAACTACCTTTTCACTCCTCAACAGATCTTCTGTTTCTTCATATAATAAATCCCTGAATAACTTTATTGCTAACTTCTTAACATGTATTGCTTTCATTTCATTTTCCAATATCGTGTTATACCAATCCCAAAATTTTTGAAATCTATTTTCAACATCCCAATCTTCTAAAATGTATCCATGTTCCATTATTTCTGGACATCCAATTAATCGGTCAAATACTTCATTTTCTAAGTCTCCTTCAATACAATCCCTTACAATTACTACAATTATTATCCTTAAACCTTTTTCTTTCATTTTTGGTTGTTGTCTGTACCTTATTGATTCAATTATTCTATCTACTATATTCCTACATTTTCCTTTATGTATTGTATCCTCCCTTTCTCTATTGTCCATACTTAATAAATTCAATAATTCTTTATGTGTCACATTATTGTACATTAGTATTGTATCCTTAAATTTAAATAAAGCATCCCAAAATTTCTTGAATGCTGCTGATACTTCTCTTTCTATTGGGTTACATATTTCACATGCTAAACATTCCTCTGGTTCTATCACTCCTAGGTCGTGTTCTTGTTTATGGTTTATATATCCAGCATTCCAAACATGGTACCATTCCATTTTTAATAAAATTCTCTGAAAATTTTCACATCTTTTACTTTTTATCCTTCTTTTATATTTTATTTGACCTATACTGGGCTTGCCTTTACCTCATTTGTTCATTACTGAGTATGGTAGTTTACAGGTTTGTACAAATAAATTTATATTCCATAAAATTTTCCAACCTAAGGTTGAAGTGTGAA
Organism: Rhizophagus irregularis; assembly: GCF_026210795.1. Classification (NCBI taxonomy): domain Eukaryota; kingdom Fungi; phylum Glomeromycota; class Glomeromycetes; order Glomerales; family Glomeraceae; genus Rhizophagus; species Rhizophagus irregularis. The sequence continues at coordinate 1,695,402 of NC_089430.1, read as the reverse complement.
TCCATATTTGATTTGTCCGATTATTTGTTGTATTTCCAAGACTGATGTATCTTTCCACGGTGTCAACAATTCATTTAATAAGTGGGAGATTCAAATCTCCCTCTTTCATATACTTCTACTACGCCTCTAATTCTATTATATCCTAAAATTTACTGTGCTTTGATAATCTTTAATTAATAATCTCGACACCTGTATTAACATTTTATATAATTTTACTACGCTACAAAATCTCTTATCATTTATATCCTTATTAATTTTTAACAACTTTCTTTGAATATATTTGTCCAGCAAATATTTTTAATTCTTGTTAACGTTAATCATAATTTTTCTTGGGTACCCTCATAGAATTATTCTTAGCTAAGTTCACACAGAATTATCTTTAAAGGTCCTTCTCAGACCTATTCCCAATTGATCACACAGAATACCTCAATTGAGTTCACACAGAATCACACAGAATCACACAGTATTAACCCTGCCATCTTAATTTATAGCGTCGGCCCTGGGTACACTTTTATATTATCCCCGCCATCTTAATTTATAGTGTCGGCTCTGGGTACACTTTTATATTATCCCCGCCATCTTAATTTATAGTGTCAGCTCTGGGTACACTTAGTATGATCAAAGTCCATACAAGACTTAATCTTAATCCTCTCATTCAATTATTTACAATATTTTTATTCAAAACCCCTTCTAACTTGATTAGCCTCGCATTTCCCTTGATAATCAATTACTGCCATGCATATTTGATTCATATGCATGGAAATTATTGTAATAATAATTTTTCATTGACATATCAGCCGGTGGTCAAGTTAGATCAAAAATTATAATTTATGAACATTATTTTTACCTACATGTTTATATTTATTCGAATTAATATTTTTTTTATCGGTAACCTTTATTTTCGCATATCTTAAAATTTTAACATTAATACATTTTTAAATTCTTTTTCAACCAAGACTTTAAACTTTTTAATTTTATAACTTCTTAATTTTGTCGATCCTTAGGTGAAAGATTTTAAATCTTTTTCCTGTGATGATCATGTGATAAATGATCATTTCTTTTCTCGGAAATCCTCCTATTCGTAACCTGTAGTGATCATGTGAGGATGATCACTTTTCCTTTCTCGGAGCATGCACCACTTGTAACACCTAAGCCCGTGATAAATCACGTTGCCACCTTAGGTATTAACAAAATATCTCTTTATTAATAATATAAATAAATACAATAATATGCTTGGTTTAATAACATTAAATTGAAATTCATCCAAGAATGTCCTTCTCAAAAGGTGATCTTCACACCCTTTTATATTTGTTTTAGTGTAACCAAATTCATAATTTCGATTCATGGATTTAAATTATCAAAGTATTTCCATTATCTTAATTCTGTATCCATTTGATCATCGTGACCTCCTGAATTATGATTTATAATATTAAAGTAATGATCAGCAAGTTAATCACTTGACACCTCAGATCACTTGACTTCATTTAATTTAGTATCTTTCGGATCTTTATTTATCCTTAAATCTCGTGACTGATAGTTTAATGTCATCTCGGACCAATTATCCTTGAATCACCTGATCAATAGTTTAACGACTTTTCGGTCTAATTATTAATACAACTAAAAATAAATTAAAATTTTATACACTAAGATTAAATATAATACTGCGCCTCACAATTAATAAATTTACTATGTATACTACGGCATTACAACGTAGGGCAAAGAGTAATTTATACTTTTACGTTTTAAGGGTGTTACGTACCACATGTGATAAATTGCGTAATATGCATTCTGCAGTTCGGCGGATATACAGTGTAACACTAATGATCAGATGCTCAAATCACGTGCTTTATAACACGTGGTCTCTACCATAAAATGAACAAATGGTTTACGGGAATACGGGTTAAGAATATCTGAGTTTACCAAAACAATGGAATAGATCTTGTCATCTATACAGAAGATGAAAGAATTAGTATATCATTTACGGTAAATACAAAGAAAATAACTACTGTATAATCTTAGGTCACAAATATGACAATAAAAAATCATTGAAAAAAAATTATAGAAAGGTTATAATTTAACAAATGTTATTATAATTAAATACTACATATAAGAACAAACAATTTTACTGTAACAAAAATTAAAATATAGGAAAAGGCGTACCAATATGATAATAATGGAAGACAATTTTTTCATGAATATTTAACAAATAACGAATTGAATAATTATTGAGAGAATCATAAATTTAAAAATAGAAAGGGCAAAATTGAAAAGAACGGCGTGGCGAGATAGTAGGACAGAATCAAATCATGAAGTAGAACCAGAAATACAATACTCACTATAAATAAGGATCTTATCTTAATAAAGACCATTTTTACGATAATAAAAGTAGAAATATTTAGCATAATAGAAAAGAATTAAAAATTTTAAAGTAAGAGAAGACAAGAATAAAAACAAGGAGCATTTACTTTTAGATGATGTAAGAGAAATAATCAAAAGGAATCATGGAAAAAACTAATGGAACCCATAGAATAAAAAATATGAACAATCAAATTACAGATAATAAGAAAGAATTTTAGAATAAGTTAAAGACCATTATCAAGACTGGACTAAATTACTTTTGAAGGTTTAAAGAGTACTGTAATGATAGTACTTTTAAGAAAAATAACAAAATTTTGTTTATTAAGAGAAAATATATTAAAAAATTGGAAAAAGCTTGATATTTTCAATTAGAAAAGGGAATGAATACGAATGATGATTAAATTAACAAGGCCAATGAAACAGCAATACGTAGCAGTATACTACATACAAACTAGTCTAATTAAAGTTATGATTAATACTTTTTTGGTAAATGTGGAACAAAACAAATTTTAATGTTAAATGAATGGCATGTTAATCAATTGTTTATGATTTGGTAACGATGGTCTCAAAAATTTTAAACATAGATAAGTTCTAATAAATAACAATAAATCATTTACAACTCAGTTCAATATAATTCTAGTGATAATATTAAAATTGAGGTTATACGTTATCCTCCTGTAAAACGGACGTTAAAAAATTTGAGGGAAATTTTGTTTTGTAATCGGTTTTCTTTTTTTAATTCTTATATTTCTTACTCATTCAATAGGATTAACAACCAATTCATGGAAGTATTTCTTATTACTTGGTCTTAGGATAATTTTCTCATTGATTTTCAAATAAAGGATTTATATATTTTGCTCTAAGGTTAGTAAATATTAATAAAAATGAAGTTAATTCAAAGTTTTACTTATTTTAAAATGATTTTTTAAATAGTAGTTATCGGGAAATGTTAAGTACGAAAATGCCAAGTATGGAAGTGACAAGTGAAATATCTTTTGTAACTGGTGAAATTATCGAGAAACTAAAGAGAAACCATATCCTTGTTAGGTTGATTAATAATAAATTGTAGTTTTAGTGAAATAAGCCAATTATGAGTTAAAGATATTTGCAGTTCAGCTAATATTTGATACACTTATTTAATAGCTAGGTATTTTTTATTATTATCATATGTTGGATGTATTTTTTTTCGTTTTTGTAAATAAATTGGTAAATTTAAATCACTTTCTTTTTTATTCCTAGAATACAATGTTTTAAACTTATCATCAGGTCATTAAAGTTCACAGAGTTATCAATATTTCTAATTTTTGATCCCAAATGTAACTTACCTTATTGTTGTTGTGCCCCAAATCTCAATATGCCCCAAATTGACAATAATCATCGATGATTACTATACTGTATGTGAAAAGTAATGATTTGAAAATTCTTAAGGCATTATAAAGATGGGCTGATAATTTAGGCCGATCGTTGATTTGGGGCAATCGTCAACTTGGGGCACAACAGTTATATCACATTTTTGGATAATATAAAAATAGACACATATTCTTATGTGGCAACGTCAATAAATGATCGGCAAATTCGTGATGATATAGAGATGTCCGCTTTGTTATAAATTGTTAGTTTTTTCTTTTCATAAAAGTAACTCAATTAGATACGCATATTTACTAATCGTTAGTGAGAATAAAAAAAATTTTACTTCTTTGTGGGCTGAAGGTTGCATTAAATAAAACAAGGCAATTAGAATAATAATTTGTGTATTATATAATTTTCATTAATTGTCTTTTTTTTATAATATAAATTGGTTAATACTTTACAATAATATATTATAATTAATAAAAATTTTATAATATTTAATTTTTTTCATCTTTTTATTTCTCTTTTTTTTATTTTTTTATTTTTTTTATGGTAAACACATTCTTGAACGTAAAGATAAGGTAATGTTACATAATTTACAGAATTCTTAAAATCAAAAATAAAAAAAATTCTTTTTCACGTAATAAATTCATTAGAAAAAGCGATCGATAACAAAAAAATTTGAATTATATCAAAAAAGAAAGTAAATATATATATATTTTTTATTGTTTTACAATCTAGTAATATAATTTTTATTAGTAATATGATCCTTATCCCTTTTTTTTTATTTGATTTTGGACGAAACCGATGAAAAAAAAACTATGTATATTCTATTTGAAAATTAAAATTAACCAATTTGGGACTTATAATAATAAGATAAACCAATATAGTATAAATATCCGGAGTAGCATGTTTTGATATATTCATTTTACCTGCGTCATGACAATCAATATAAACAAATTAGACAAAGTAAAAAACACAAAAGAAAATAAGTATACATTAATACATTATGTAAATAACTCTTATTCAAAAATATATTCGGAAAAATATTGCACAAATTTGCAATGTCTGATGACTGAGGAGTGAGGACCGAAATTCTATACTATCTTCTTTTTGCTGCATCATGAAGTACAACACATATGGTCTTCCAATAATTACATGCGTAATCAGCTATATCACGTGGTTGTATTACGTCTCTTTGTTAGAAAATCCCTAATCAATATAATTAGTTAGAAAATCCCTAATCAATATAATTATTGAAATCCATACTAAGCTAAGATTTAAACCATAATTACTATCATAAAAAAATATATATTGTTACAATATTAAGCTAATTACAATATGTAACTCAGGAATATTATAATACAAACTTTTCTTTTTATATTTTCGGATTTTGATTTGTTTATAATGTTTATAAAAAGGAACCGGGCAATCAATTTATTAAAAAACGTACGCTATTCATTTTAAAATTCACTAAAAGTTATTCGGTAAGTTATTACTTATTAACTTTTAATAGCAAAAATCAGGATGAAGAATAAAGTCATTACCGTTAATAATGATTAGGTTTATTATCAGCTGATTTTTTGTTCTAAAGAGGCAATATTATATTTAATTCAAAGTCATTGTTTACGCACAATTAGTAATTACAAATTTTTCTACAAAGACACATAATTCTGTAACACCCGAAACCAATCTATGAACTACTACTTTGTAGTAATTTCCATTCTCTGAGGTTATAAATTCCGTGAATATGCTATATTTAAGAAAATGGAAGCTATTTACAGAAGTTTTACCGATTCTGAAATTTAAAATTTAAAAAGAAATAAGTTGTGAGAACTTCATATTTAATGATCGCAATTTTGCTAGTCACATTCGCGTCTAAATTCTAAACTATAACTTTTTTTTTAAGGAGTAAGGACTTCCTATTAATATTAATACAAGATTATTACTGTGCGGGCTTACCAGCATTTATATAATCGACCACATACAGTACGGTATATTCATCTCCATATATTATAACAATATATAGGATGGATAGTCACATATCAAAGGTCAAGGCTCTATATAGAGGGTATTCTGTCTCTGAAACGTCAAATAAAGTATCGGAAAATGGATTTTGCAAAGAGTGCGGCAATTTGAATAGTTTTGGTGATGATTGGAGTACGTGGTGTACATCCTGTAATAGTCAGCACTTTATTGACAAATTTCCTTCTTGGACTAGCGGTAACAACAATATTGATGAACTTATAAGAAAAACTCAAATTAACACATCCCATTATGAGAGTACATTTGAGTGGATACCTTACGATCAATTCACTGACATCAAATTTATTAGTAAGGGTGGATTTGGGCAAGTCTTTAAGGCAACCTGGTCGAATGGACCTATTCTGTATTGGGATCGCAAGAAGAAACAATGGTTTAGATGGCCACGTGTACCTGTTGCTTTGAAAATGCTGTACAACTCTCATAACATTTCATCAGACTTTCTAAGTAGGTAATATCGATATACGTAAATTAATTTTAATTATTTACAAATTACAATTTTAACAATAATTTTTATTTGCAGACTACATCGCACTTAAAATTATACAGAAATTCTAATACTTGCTCAGAAATTGTTCGTTGTCACGGCATTTCACAAGATCCGAAATCCAAAGGATATATAATGGTTTTAGAATACTGTGCCCGTGGAGACTTGGGAAAATATCTTTTTGAAAACTTTGCTGACTTGACTTGGTCTAAATGTCTTGATCATCTTTTGGATATTGCTCGTGGTCTCAATACTATTCATTCAGAAGGATTGATGCACAGAGATATTCATAGTGGAAATCTCCTCATAGATGTAAATTATGCGGGTATTGGAGATCTGGGATTGTGTCATCCTGCAGACTCATCAGTATCCAAAAAAAAAGTTTACGGTGTTATGCTGTATGTAGCTCCAGAGTTGTTAAGGGTAAACCGTTCACCCAGGCGTCTGATATTTATAGTTTTGGAATAATCATGTGGGAGTTATCCTCAGGCCATAGACCTTTCCCTAACATTCCACATGATCTCAACCTTGCGCTTCAGATCTGTGATGGGTCTCGTCCAGAGATCGTCGAAGGAACTCCCGAATGTTATAAAGAGCTGATGCAAAAATGCTGGCATAAAAATCCAAATGAAAGGCCAAATATTGCAAATATTGTAAGAGAAATAGAGAAATGGTTGAATGATATTTTTGAAGGTGATGATGTGTGGAGCAAAGCTGATAGAAATCATAGTACGATCAAAAAGCTACCAAAGATCAAAATACATTCAGAGGCCGTATACACCAGCAGATTGCTTCCTATGATAAATAATGAATTATTTGTTAAACGAAGTCAAGAGTCTTGCAATGAATTAATTTGTTACCATAGTCAAGCTTCTTGTGATGAATTTAGAATAAGTAATAACAATAATTATAGTATTAATTCAGAGCTTTTACTTATTCATAATTTGGTGAGTGAAAAATAATATTGATTAAAATTTTACTATATTAAATAAAATAAATTATAATAATTAATAATAAAAAAGAACAATATTAAATAAGTATTGATATAATTTAATAATATCACCGTATCATGTGATTTAAAGTAAAATTTGATTGGCATAAAAAAAATTAAAAATTATATTTACTGTATATGTGACAAAATTTTTCAGTACGTTTTAGTTAACTATTTACTAAATAAGCTAAACATTATTTATTTTTAACAGTACGTAATAAACACAATAGCATCTAACAACAAATTACAATGGTAAAAAAAATAAAATAAAAAATAATAAAAAACAAAATAAATAATGAAAAGATGTAAAAGGGGATAAAGTAAAATATGATAGGAGTGAAAGGAAAGGAAAAGGTGTGAAAAGAGATTAAGGTAAAAGGGGATCAAAAAAAGAGAGAAGGATGATGAAGAATAAAAGAAAGGAGATGAGATGATGATGAGAGATGATGATGGGGTCATAGGGATCAAAAGAAAGGAGAAGAGATGATGATGATGAGAAATGATGATGGGATCAAAAGAAAGGAGAAGAGATGATGATGAGAGATGATGATGGAGATCAAGAGAAAGGAGATGAGATGATGATGATGATGAGAGATGATGATGGGGATCAAAAGAAAGGAGAAGAGATGATAATGAGAAACGAAAGAAGATGATGAGAAACACGAAAGAAGATGATGAGAAACGAAAAAAAAGGTAAACCGTGATAAAAGACGAAGAAACATAAAAAGAAAATGAAAAAATGAAAAAATGAAAATAAAGGATGAAAGGGAAGCAAAAAGAACGATGAGAGATGAAAGGGTGATAAAAAGAAAGGTAGGAGACGAAAAGATGATGAATAAATTGATAAAGGACGAAAAGGAAGAAAAGAATGATGACGAACGAAAGGGGAATAAAAAGAAAGATGAGGGAATGAAAAGAATAATTAGGAATGAAAGAGGAATGAAGAGACGAGAAAAGGCGAAAGGATGATGAAAAGAAACGATAAGGGATGAAAAGGTGATAAAAGATGAAGTGAAAAATGAAATAAAAAAGGTGAAGCCCAAAACGAAATAAAGTAATGAAATTAAATCACAAAAAAAAATTCCAACCAAAGTGTATTTACTTGGACCCTGATACCAAAATCTAAAGCTGAAAAGAATTAAAGAGAGAGTTAATGTTAATTAACAAAAAAATATGAATGTTAAAAAAAAATTACCGGAAGCCCCAAAGTCAAGATAAGAAAGCACCTACAAAAAAAAAGTTAGTTAAAATAAGAGATGATCGATACTTACGTCATGCTAATTTAATTGAATCACGTGATAGAGGTGGCAAAATAATCCCAAGTGTGAAGTGTCACTGATTTCGGATTTTTTCCCTTCGGGGAAAAAACCCTATTATTCCCCATGAAATAAATAATACTTATATTTTTTGGCTGGATATTTTTTTTTTATAAATCTTTATTATAGCAGTTCTGGTCTGATCCAAACCTAAAAGGTGAAAAAATGAAATTAAAAAAAAAAAGTAATAAACCGAATAAAAAGTAATAAAAAGTAATAAAAAAAAATAATAAAAAAAACTGAGATAAAAATATATTTAAAAATTTTTTTTTTAAAAAAAATCAACGTTCTACTGCGGCTGCTGATCGTCCCAAGTTAACCTTTTTCGTTAGTAAAATAAAAAAATAAATCTGATCAAAATTTTCAAAATTTCATTAGTCGAAACTGGATTAGCCTCTTCCTCCATCATTCTATCATTACTTTCTCTTTCGTTACTTAGTTCATATATATATATATTTTTCCTCTAAACAAAAAAAACCTCACACTTAATAATCTATAATCTTGAAGAATTTAAGTTGAAATTCAATAACTTCTCAATAAATTTTATAACGGTACAAATCAAGCCTGAAAAACATTTAAATACAAAGAGAATGAGTAATGAACAATAAATATTACAACTGGTGGATAATTACTTAAATATATCCAGTTCATCACCAAAGTAATTTATGTATCTTGAAACTTTAAACATTGAAAAAATGTCCTGGAAAACAGTGAATTAGTATCGAGAAGTTAAGAAGTTTCTTAAAATAAATGAGAAGATTTTTTTAATAATGTTTGTTTATTTCCCAATTTAAAATAAAAAAAAGTATTTCAACTACATTTAATTAAAATATAAAATACGTTACATATTGTCATTCTAATTATAATTAAATAAAACTATTACTCATCAAATTCAAATTTTTAATCTAATACTAATAAACCTTTTATTCGTTATCAAGATATCACTTTTTTCATCAGCATAAAAGTTTTTGAAGAACGTGAGGGAAACTCAATGGGATACGCCATATCACCGTCATCAGCATCTGAGCGAATAAAGCCATTTCGCGTGTAGAATGAAATTGCAACCTCATTAATATGACGCGTATGTAGCCAGATGAGACGGTAACGCTCTTCAACCGCTTTGATGAGATTTGAACCAATCTTAATGCGTTGGAAATCTGGATGAACTACAAACTGCTCGATATAACAGATATCGTCTTTTGTTTGGACACATATGAAACCAACCACAAGTTCCGAAGAGTCTCTAGAAACCTCGACCCATAATTGTAGTTTTCCCGATTGTATTAGAGACCAAGTAGCATTAAAGGAATGCTCAAGATATGAACTCAAAGTTTGTTCCTGCGGTAGGTCAAATAGGTCAAGTTGCAAATCACGGTATGCATGGGAAAAAGATTGCGTGAACAGATTACTAAATGTAGCCCGTTGCGCCTCTAGAACAGGACCGGTTGCTAGAACTTTAGTGATATAGTTATTGTTGAGATTAGCAACGTAATTCTTCTTGCAATTGTCTTGTATGGTCATTTTTTTTAGTGTCTGTAGACTGGCTGCCTTTTTCGACTATGTTATCTTACAAAAGGAATGTAATTTTTGGGGGAGGGATTAAATTCCCCACTTATATATGTAGTTAATTAATATTGGCGTTGAAATATGCCGAATTTCATAATATAAAGATTTTGTGACCCTAATGGAAATATAAAAAAGAAAATTTTTGTTACTGTGTTGATAAGTGGATCACATTTTTTACATTCCCATATTTGACAAGTAATTTATTATCAGATCGCTGAAGACCTGAAGTGCTGAACCCGGAATTTTTTAGCACCCAATTGACTTGTTTTTTGGCTGAGATTTTGTGCAGCTTATAAATTATGTCGATCATTTGGATTGCTTTATAAAAAATCTATATACGGAAATGATACGTTTTGTATATTTGCGTTTTAATATATTCCGTATCACACAATTCCGGTATAATTTCATTTTTGTATGACCCGCCGTAAGCACAAAAAGAATATACGTAAATTATTATTTGAATAAACATTTTACATATTCAAATGACCACTTTTATACATGTGAATATATAAAAGTTATCATTACATATGTAAAAATGGTTATTTGATTATAACAAAATGTATATTCAAATAATAATTTATGTATATTCTTTTTATGCTTATGGAGTGCCATAAAGATTCGCAACTTATGGAAATTAAAGATTTATGATAATCTATAGATGAATGGAGTGATACATATTTCCTTTTTTTTCCTTTTGCCGCTAAAAAAAAAAATAAATTCTTTACAAAAATAAAAAAAAATAAAATGTATATATTTTATGTATAACTTGAACGATACTATTAATAAATTTTCTCGCACTAGAATTTTACTGTGAATGGCCCTGTTACTAGCATCAACATGATTGGTCTTATTCCTACTGATCCTTTCCATAAAAAGCTTAAACTCTTAACCTGAATAAGCTTTCTATAAACAAATAATAATATTAATATTATTATTAATAAAAAGATAAATATTAGAAAGAATGGTTACATTATCGAAAGCATGATCCTTGTCATAAGAGCCATGTCAATTATTAAGATATAAATACGTCTATCTATTGTGTTGACATTGTTACATTTATTTATCAAAATCTTTGGGTATCAAAATTTACCAAATATTTAATTTGTGAATGAATCAATTAGATGAAAAAGAGCCAAAACACGGAACATGTTACCAAAAATATACAGGTTGTCGATCTTGTAATTCAATAAAATTTTCATAATCGTACTAGTAGTAATGATGACATTGATAAGTTCATTCAAACACAGTTATCAGCAAAAATAATTTCCAAATATAAAATCCTAAATATATCGCAGATGGATTTGGAAAGATATATAGAGCAAGTTGGAAAAGTGGCTATATTTCGAGATACAAAAGACATAGTGATGGTATGTTTGCCCTGTAAAAAATCTGATCCGTGTTTTATCTTTCCATGTTTTTTCCGTGAATGTATCATTTTCATGGAATTTATAGCCTTAAATCATGGAAATTTTCATCTCGCTAACACGGATATCGTGAATGTATCATTTTCACGGAATTTTTATGGAAGACACGGAGAAATAATGGAAATATTCGGATAAAAATTTTTTATAGGGTTGTAGCTCTTAAAGTTTTGAATAATTCACAAAATGTTTCATTGGAATTTATTAATGAGGTATCTTAATTATATCATGTTAGTTATCTGATTTATTAAATTTTAAAAATTATAGTTTTGTTCAGTGTGTGATTTTGGTAGTGCGGAAGTGTGCGCTTGCGCACAATTTCTGCACAGTTGCACAAACCCGAACAGTTCCGCCACAGTTCCGCACATATCTCGTACAGTTGCGCACAATTTTGACACTATGAGATTATCATTTTCAATTAATAAAGAATATTCAATTTTGTAAGAAAAATAAAAGTATTGTGTAACTATAATTATTACATTGCACTTCTTCTTTTTTAAAAAAACTTAGTAACTAAATTTACATAATATGGTGATAAAAATTTTTTTTTGCGCACCATTAAAAAATTATTTCGCTTTGCGACATTTGCGCACTACCCATTACAATTTCCGCACATGATCCCACCATACGGTGTGCGCTATCCGCACACATGTTTAAGTTTGAAAATCATACACTGGTTTTGTCAATAAATTTGTTTAAAATAATTAGGTTACAATATACTATCTAAGTTCACGAATATAAGATATCAGATCAAATTATTATTAAATGTCACGGAAAAACTCAAGATCCCAATACAAAAGATTATATTATGGTTATGAATTATGCTAAGTAATCTACGGAATTCATTGAACAATGAAAAAACAATGTTGCATAAAAGTACATGAGATTTATATTTTATTCCATATTCCACTTGGGCTTAGAAAAATTCTATATTAAAGATTTAATTCATCGAGATTTAAAAGCTGCTCAGATGCAAACCCATCAAATCGAACATATGCAAAAGATCTTTCAAGAATGGTTGAAAGATTTTGTTAGGTGCTGTACATGAATGAACAACCGGAATTAATTAAAACAGAATTAATTAATCAAATTGAAGAAGCAGAAAAATTAATAATGTTTCATCAACTGATGATTCATCTTTAACAAATATAATACATCCTGAAGCTGTTTATAAAAGCAGCCCACTTAGCTTCAAAAATCTTTCTGAACTAAAGAATTCTGATAATTATTATGAAATGTATGATAATATATCGACCGTGAAATATTCGGGTAATAATTTGATCTTCATTTACTTGTTTATTTACCAGGTTATTTATATTAACTGCTAATCATTTACAGGAAGTTTCTAAATCTGACTGTAGCGATTTGATTAATTTACGAACAAAAGTGCGTTTAATCCATCAATAATTAAATAATAAATTATTATAATCAAAATATTCATAGGCTACTATCTTTTTCGATTTCGGGAGGTTTATATAATATATAGAAAGTACATTCAGTTTTGCTTAACACTGATTTATAGGGTGGGATGATACAAACTTATCTTGTCATATATAATAAATCAGTTTATAATTAAGCAATATTTATTATTATGCATATTGATATCAATTAGTTTGTTTAATTAGGGATCAATTTATAAAAATATAATTTAAAATTTATAATACATATTCTTTGCTATTAAGAATAAATAAAATCATAAATTAATATAGTACATGTACGACTACATTTTAGTTTTGTATAATAGTAATAACGGATATAGTGTAAACATTATTGGTATTAAAAATGATGGAAAAAATTTCTCAATAAATTCAATATGATTGATAAATGATTCTACAATCAATACCCAACTGATATAATATATTTAAGTAACCATCTTAAAAGTAGCAAGTTTTAAAATCAATCTAAAATATTTATAAATTAACTTATTTATTTTACTGTATTATTTATTTATTTATTTGTAGTCAAAAAAAATAGTCACATGATAATTGATCAATCAAAATGCGCTATATATCGATATCGTATATATAAAATTTTAACATATCGACGGTAAATTAATTAGGGAACTGGGTTTTTCATTCTATAATACAGTAAATTTATTATGGTCAAATAAGACCCCGAAACAATGAAACATATATAAAAGGCAAGGTAACTTTCAAATTTTTTATTAATAGCTGTACGCAGGAGGTTTCTATAAGTTTAGTACGCAAAATTGCCTCCTTACTTCAGAAAAAATATACAAATTAATTATCATGACAAACTTTTAATGTTAATACATAAATGTATATATTAAATATTTTTTACAATGAATATATAAGTATTAATGAATATATGAATTAATATTTTTTACATAATAACTTTATATAAAATTACTGTATTGCTAAAATAGTACCTTAAATTATATTATATGTATAATTTGATATTACTTCATCAACAGGTTTCCATAAAATACGTTGGAAACCAATTACTAAAATGACAAATCCTTTCAATTTATTAGGATTTGATTCAACTACTTTAACACGTTCATCAAATATTCTTGGGCTAAAGTAATCAGCAACTCTTCCCTTTGAGATTGTATTCATATATGATTTCAATTGGCTTATACTATTATTACCTATAGTTGTTTGGTTTGTTCTTTTACACTCTTTAGACCAATATGTATATGATCTTTTTAATAAAATTTCTTCATCTTCCTTTTCAAGGATTTTATCTAAGTTTTCTAATTCAATTGCACCATATTTAACTTTCTGATTTACTATTAAACCAATTAATGGAATATATTTTAATTCTAAGCTAATATAATTATCTCCTGTTCCTTTCAAAACAAAAATATCTGAATATCCAAAGCGACCTTATCCCTTTAGCTTTTTACCATCCATTACTAATGAAAGCTCTGGAATACGATATTTTAGTGGTAGAAGATTTTCAACAATTGCCTGAAGCATAGATTCATTTGCTGAAGATAAAGACATCCTTGATCTTGTTAAAAATAAAAAGGTCTTTAAAATTTCAATAAAAGGTATAATATTGTTACGATGAAAAACAATGTGACGAAATCACGTGATATAGATGTTGATCAATGGTAATTACCGGAACGATTAATATTACCGATGAATGCCCCCTTTTTTCATTTTTGTTTGTTTTCCGCAGTATTTTTGCGATAATTTTATTTTTTTAGTTTCTATTTGAAACGCTAAAGGGAACGAGGCCCAAACGGGCGCCTTGGTCTTATACAAGGTTTTTAGTTCTTATCTTATCCCATACTAAGGGACTATGTCAGCTTTAAGTTACAACCAACCCAACTCTTCCGTGGCTCCATATGAACCTTCAAAACCTTGTCCGCAGTTGGACGTACATTCTAATAGCAGACGATATATTCCTGAAGGCAGACTTGCTAAAGACGATGTTTCAAAGACGACTATTAAACCACAGGATAACACACTTCCGACTATCTTAGTCAACGTTCCTCTACCTTCTTCAACACTTCCGACCTTCTCTTTTTTGGTCTCTTTCGAAAAATTTCACGTGACCGCTGCGTCCAAAGCAGGTTATAACAAGATCTACGAATGTAGGCATTCAAAAAGTTTCTTTTTTGAGGTTGTCGATCAAATACCAGACACCAATGAAATTCATCTGAAGATTTACACAAACGATCATTATATGTCATCTACCCCAATTCGGTATTATTCCACAAGCAAATTACCTAATCATCGATTTCAAATATCAAAGTGCCTCACGCATTTTTTTTTGCATCAACGAGTTATTCCTCGGCGTATTCAAAATAAATTTTTTAACATGATACGACTCAAGTTGTTAGATAGACTCAATCTGATAGCATCACGTGAAGGAAAAATCACGTGCAGTAACAACATTACGAAAACTTTTTTTAACTTCTCTTATAAACGATACAGATTTCACTTTGGTATCTATGTAGCTTGTAATTACTTACCTACAAAGAAGTCTCTCCATTATAAGACAACACCATGTCGTACACCGTGCCCTTTTGTTAGAAATTTTAATCGACACGCTTGTATCCAACATCATTCGGCCATCGCTCAAATTACACATACACCCTCAGAGGATAAGGCTGCATCAGCACCCGTGAATAACATCATTCATCACAAGAGTATTCACGCCAACATAATTTATGAAAAATATAATGATAACTCAAAGCAAAAAATTTTTTCGAATCGATTGGGCATTTCTTATACAACGCGTTATGAAGCGCACAACCTTGACTCACTTTTACCCCCTTACAAGGCTGTTGGTCCCATGTACACTAAGATTTATGAAAATTTCTCTCGTATGTTAAGTTCTAATCCACGAACAGCTGTACGACAAAAAGCTCGTTTTGACCGATCTTGTCGACGTATCTTCAATAGTAATAAGCCCAAATCTGGGATGGCTCTCAAACTCCGACAAAAGATTAGACTGGCGAATCAATGGAAATTCCTTTTCTATCCGTACCAAAGGATCAATAAACGGATTTTTCACTTAAAGTTCAACTTGGGATTATTCAATCGCTTCCCAAGCGTTCCCTTATTCCGTTTTCCATACGATCAGAACTGTACTCTTTTACATTTACCTGATGATAGGTTTTTCCCTCCTCACATTACCTCTGCACTACGCAGTGCTATCAAGGATCAGGACTCCGAAGAAGAGGATATTTCTTCAACCATTGATGGCCGGGATGATACATCTGAAAATTCTTATAGGAATTGGTATATCAAGAATCTTATTGACGAACACTATGGTATAGGTGCATCGGAATACATCGATGCTGTGCTTTTAATACAAGACTCTACAATTCAGCTATCCTTAAGAGACGCACATATTTTAGGTTTAGATGAAGATCGCATCAGTGAGATCAAAGCTCGTGATCGTCTTAACGAACGGTTAAATGTCATTAAGGACATAAAAGATCATAATACTTCTGCCAAACATTATCTTAGGCGTACTAATGCTATGGAGTTTTTTACCCAAATGACTGATAATTTTGATGAACGTATGGCCAGTATTCGCAAATTCGCGTATGGAGCAACTACAAGGAAACCCTTCGACAAACGACCAGGAGCTTCAAACCGTCTTAATAAATTGATAATAGATTATGGACGACAATACAGGGATGAACATTACCCCTTTAAACCATACCATGCCATCATTCGAGCAAACAACATCGAATACGTAAAAGACGACCTAGGTGATACCTCCGACGACACGAAAATACTAGAACGTCGGCAAAAAAAGCGTCGCGCGAAACATAATCATTATAATAATTATGGTGATCTTATACCTTTAACAAAAAAAATTTGTCTTTTTGATTGTAGGGATACCAAAGAAGATGACTTCTTACCCTCTAATATAGATTTATTCTTTAAATTTCGTAGTTAAATCAAATTAACTTAGTTTCTTTTTTGTAATTCATTTTTTGAATTTTTGGTTCATATTAAGTTAGATATTAACAATTACAAATAGTGTGAATCATTCCACCTATGACAGTATTTACAGGTGGCGACCTTTATGGTTGAAAGAAAAATACGGGTTAATTAGTTCGCTTTTTAATTGGTTCATTGGTTCCTTTCTGGTAGGGGAGGGGATCATTCTGGTTCGTTAGATTTAAAGAAGTTCGGGTCCGTCTTCGGGGGGATGATAGCTAGAAGTAGGATAGCACGGTTACGTATATGTCCTGTTAATAGTCTGTCCGTCTTCACATAAAATAAATAAATAAATAAAATTACCGATGAATGATCAACGTCAAGATCAATGTTCGAAATGTTTAATATATTAAATATATTAAATACAGTATATTGCACATATTGCACATATGGTATATATGGTACATATCAAACATTTTAAACATTTTTAGTTTGGAATTTTATGTATATATAGACCTGTAATTAGACCTTAATTAAGAGCATTATTCAATATAGAAACATGTGTGAAGAATTTAATTAATAAAATGTTTACCCTTTAATATACACCTTAATTTTAAGTTTGGTTTTATATGGTTAATCTGCTTTCCCTTATTTGTGTCTGATTGTATGTGCCAGTGTGAAGCGATACTCTATTCACATCTGATTGGATTGATTTTAACATATACTGTACGTTGATCTTTAAAATTACTTTCTGCTTTATTAAATACTGCTTTCCCTTATTTGTGTCTGATTGTATGTGCCAGTGTGAAGCGATACTCTATTCACATCTGATTGGATTGATTTTAACATATACTGTACGTTGATCTTTAAAATTACCTTCTGCTTTATTAAATATAAACATTTTTTAATGCATAGCTTATTTTTAAGCGTATAAGAACTGACATCTAACAATATTACCTACAACAAGGCTTTCATATGCTGAAGCAACAAGAAGTGCATCATTAATAACATGTCTATATATTAAATTATTTTTATTTTGTTCTAAAATTTGTCTTTGTTTCTTCCAAGATTGATCTGCATCATTCCCTTGTTCTTCTCAGTTCTCTTGTTTGTCTATCTTGAAGAATAATTTTTTCATTCCATTTTTCATTAAAAATAGATTCTAATTTTTCACCTGAACAATATTCTTTACTTTTAACATCATTGTATGTATAACAATTACGAAACATTAAACGAATATCTTTTTCAAATTCTTTTAAATTTTTGTATTGATTATTTTCTAATTTTAAATTTATAGTAAATAGATCCATTGGATGTTTTATAACCTTATTTTTAATAT
The DNA here is from genome assembly GCF_026210795.1 of Rhizophagus irregularis. Lineage (NCBI taxonomy): Eukaryota > Fungi > Glomeromycota > Glomeromycetes > Glomerales > Glomeraceae > Rhizophagus > Rhizophagus irregularis. The sequence continues at coordinate 1,677,159 of NC_089430.1, read as the reverse complement.
TCTTTTCAGAAAATAAATTAGCATAAGATTCATTTTCAAGTTCATGAAATATATCATAACAGAAATTAGTAAGTTTAATATTCTTTTTAGATAAATCTAGTTGTTCAGATTTAGAAAGATTTTTAACAGAACTTTTAAACTGTATTTTTTGAAAGTAAAGATGCATCTTGTTGTAAAGGTTCAGAATGTTTAACTGACTTTTTTGGAAGAAATGTATCAGTGGCAAAAGTATTTTCTTTTTCACATTCTTTAATAATTTTCTGACTTTTTTTGTATTCCTTAATAACTTCTTGCCAGAATATTTGCAACTCTTTCTTACGTTGCGAGTCTTCTGTATTTACCTATTATGAGAAAGCAGATTGTTAATTGTATGCTAAATTTTTATTTAGTAGTAAAGAAGGAACATAGCCAATTCCTCCTCCAGAATTAGCAGACTTTACTAACAACAAAGTTAGGGTGCCTGGAATGAGAGCCTGGAGTGGTTACCAAGTGAACGAGACCAGTAATTCTCACAAAGTGACTACGCAGAGTATTAGGAGTTACCCACCCTTTGCAAAATAAAAACAAAACATACCTTTTTTTTTAATTCAATAAAAGTATTTGAATCCAATTAATCTTTTGCTTTATACAAAAAGTGTTTAATCCAAGTAATATTAAAGCTTTGCCACTTGGCTGATGTTAATGAAGAGTTAGTAGTTAGTTGAGTTAATGAAGCAATAATAATATTTTGGTTAAGTGTCAAAAATCCATGGTATGACAAATTTTTTGATTCATTTAAGTAATAAACAAGAGCTTCATAACCAATATAATTTTCACCTGTACTCATGATGATTAGTTATTAATTATTTTTTTAACTCAAAAAATATAAAAAAAAAGCAAATAGGATTTTTTTTTTATAAAAAAATATAAAAAAAGCAAATAGGATTTATAAAAAAAGTAAGAAATTAGACATCTTAAATACAAAAAATAATATGACTTGTACTGATATATTAATGCAAATTTAATTGTCAATTTGACTCATTATTACAAAAAATAACAAACTAAAAATTCAAAGTTTATTTTTTTTTTTTGTAATAGTGGGTCAAACTGACAAAAGATGATTTATTTTTTAATATTTATATTAAGTATGTTTCATTATAATAATGCTTATTTTTTCTTGATAATAATTATAATTATTTGCGTATAATACATTTTTTCAGAAAATATTTCTAAAAATACAAATAAAAAGTGATAAAACTGATACATTAATACAAATTAAGCATTGCAAAATAAATCAGCTTTTGTCAGTATGATAAATTTATTGTAAATAATATGACTTAAATTGACATATTGTAATATCATATTGCTTTCTCTTAAACAAATACTTTATATTTTGAGTAATCATGAGTACAAAGTGTGGGTACCTAATACTCACTATGGTTCATAAATTAACCCTGAATGGTAAGATTATCCATTTACCATATGGAATCGAATTAATTCACCAAGATTTACATATTAGGAATTTATTAAAGCTCAAGTATAATACTGTTATAACTGACATGGGATTATGTAAACCTGCAGACTACAATACATCAGAAAATAATGTCTATGGCATTTTACCTTATGTTGCACCTGAACCAAAATTATACCAAGCAGGCATCTGATATTTTATAGTTTTGGGTATAATTACGTATGAAATAATTTCTGGATTGTCTCCATATCATGAAGTAAGTCATGATGAAAATTTAGCAATAAAAATTTGTGATGTAATTTATTCAAATAGTAAAATACTCAGGGTATAAATTATTTATCTATTTTAAAAATTGAATTATAACCGGGCATTTTATATGGAACATGTGTGTAATTCTAAACCACATATCATACCCGGGTATATTATAATGGGGAAACGTCAAAGGGGGATCTTTTAGTCAGTGCTATACGGTAATAATTTAATAAAATGCGTAGACTAATTAAAAAAAAAAGAGTTTCAATACATAATTATTACATGCTAACAAATATGCAACAAACCCTATAAAACTACTAATAATACGTGCTCTTGACTTGTTTTTATCGTCTATAGTTAAAAAATAAATTAAATATGATTATTAGTATTTTATTAAGCACTCTATACATAATACATAATTATTACATGCTAACAAGTATGCAACAAAACCTATAATACGTACTCTTGACTTGTTTTTATCGTTATAGTTAAAATATGATTATTAGTATTTTTATTAAGCGTCCAAAAACAATTTTTTACAAATAAATATATGATATATAACTTTAAAAGTCTTGATTATTGTCTTTAAATACAACAAGAGTTTTTTATTAGTACTTACAGTGTCATTTTAGCGTTACAGATCGAAGTGTGATCTAAAAGTGTGATCTAAAGTGCAATATCAAAGTTAAGCAGTAAATATACTAAATTGTTTCTAGTAAAAAAACTTCGAATTCAGAGTATACAGTATGTAAAGAGTCTATTTATCGGATCAAACAAAAAAAAAAATAATTCATTTATTACAAATAGTAGGAGAGAAAAAATTGTGATCGGCGTGGCTTAGAAATTTTGTGTTAAATGATCAACGTCAATTGAAAGCGGCAATAATTTGATTGATAATAAATATTGATCATTTTCATTGGCCACATACGCCAAAATGTTTTGATGAATGAGACCATTACTTTATTCTTTTATTCTTTATTTTGGTTCTTGCCAAAAAAAAAAGGCTTATAACTCTAATCCCGAATGAGTTTTCTATTAATCTTGTTAAAGGTTCATTTTTGCTATATTTGTAACTGTTTAATTATTTATTATTTAAAATGAGGTAGTGTAACTATCTTTGTTATCTTGGAAAAAATGGTATAGATTGCATGTGATATTGATATTGCACATCACGTCGATCATCTGAAGTACGGTATATAAAAATACTGTATAAACGTTCTAAATCGTTCCATTATTTCCAACAAAAATTTTCAGTAGATAAATTTACAAAGATAAAAAGATTTTTAACAATAAAATTTTTAATTTAAATTTTGTCATGTATCCATTAGATGGAAAAGAACTAATATATGAATGCATTCGATGCAAACAAATAAGTGATACAGAAAGTAAATATTGTGAGAATTGTATTTCAAAAAATAATGAGGAAAGATATGGAAGATGTAAGGAATGTAATGAAATAATTACAGGAAAGAATTGGTGTCAAACTTGTAATTCAAAAAGATTTCAACAAAATTTTGATAAATGGACTAGTGGTAATGATGATATTGATAAGTTCATTCAAAATACTCAATTATCAGCAAAAAATTGTTGTCAAATATTAGAGTGGATACCATATAATAGATTTAATAAACCTGTATTTATTGCAGAAGGTGGATTTGGTAAAGTTCATAAAGCAACATGGAAAGATGGTTATATTTCACACTGGGATACGGGTAAGAATCAATGGAGTAGACTTAATAAAAGTAAACTTGTAGCTATTAAAAGTTTAAGTAAATCACAAAATATTACAATGGAATTTATTAATGAGGTATAATTTACATTGTATATTTTAATATGATTTAAATTATTATTTTTACTAATTAATTATTTTACGACAATTAGATTACAATCCACTTGAAAATACATAGAGTCAAGTCACCGCTACAAGTTATTAGATGTTATGGAATATCTTTACATCCCGAAACAAAAAACTATATTATGGTTATGAATTATGCTGAAAAGGGGAATCTACAAAATTATTTGAACAAAAAAAGAAAAAAGATAAAATATAAAATAGGTAAATGGCCTCAAGTGAATTTGGATTTGAATTTGCAGATGTGGAAATCTAGATTTGATATTTTATTTAGTATTTCAAGTGGACTTCTTAAAATTCATGGTAAAAGATTAATTCATCGAGATTTGCATATTGGAAATATAGTATGTGATTCAATCCCATGTATAACTGATATGGGATTATGTAAACCAGCAAATTATAATGAATTAGAAAATAAGGAAGAAATGTATGGTGTTGTATCTTATTTGGCACCTGAAATTTTAAGAGGAGGATGTTACACTCAAGCATCTGATATTTACAGTTTTGGCATAATTATATATGTAGTAATTTCAGAATCGCCTCCATATTATAATATTGCTCATAACGGTTTTTTAGCAGTAAATATTTGTGAAGGGCTAAGACCCGAATTTGATATTAAAGTACCTCAAATAATTTTACATTTAATTAAAAGATGTTTGGATGCAGATCCATTAAAACGACCAGACATAAAAGAACTTACAAGAACATTTCGTAGATGGCAAGAAGAATATAATAAGTATTATAAAAAGAATGAAGAGAATCAAGAAGAATCAACTCGAACGGAATTAATCGAACAAATTGAAGAAGTTGAAAAAATTAATAAATCATTACTTAATAATTCGTCTATGATAAATAAAAAGCATCCTGAAGCCATTTATAAAAGTATACCATTTAATTATAAAAATCTTCCTGAACCAAAGAATCCTGATGATTATTATAAGTCATATGAAAATATATCAAGCAAAAAATATCCAGGTATTTAAATTAACATAATTTAACTATAATAGACTAATTTACTTGGCTATCTATCAAATTATTTATATCAATTACTAATCATTTACAGAATATGTTCTAAAGTCAGACAATAGCGATGATTATGAATCATTTAGAATTGATTGAATATTGAATTTTACTGTATGAACAAACGTAAGTTTAATTAAATGTGAATGTGAATGTTATTTCATTAGTAGTAATATTATTCTAACTTCATAGTAATTAAAATATTCATAGGTTGTCATAGAAGATGATAAAATATATTTTGATTTACTTATTTTATTTATTATTTTTCATATATTTTTAAGTATATTTATTTTGTTCAACACTGATTATAGAGTTATCATTTTCTTTATATAAATAAAAATCAGTTTGTAATTGAGCAATATACGAGACAAATTTCAAATTAAAATTTGAAATTACTCCATTATAAAACGCATACTTGTAATGCACGTTTTTTGTCTATCCAAGAAATTAACTTTTGTCTCGTCTCAAATAGGCTTTATTTATAAGCTATTTATATAAATTTAAAGTCTATTCGAAGTAAAAATCCTAATAATAAATTATTGTGTATTATTGTGTTTAAAAAAAATATACATTTGCAGTGAATATTACCGAAATTTTTAATTTTGGCCAATATAAATCGTTTGATAATATTAATAAGTCATGCGGGTAGATACTAAATAAACCTTTATAACCTTTTGAGATGTGACGGACTTGTTCAAAATATTACAAATAATAATTATCTGATTTATAAATTCAGTTCATAACAGTATCGGAATAAATTAATGCGTAATTAATTATTCCTAATAAGTGTAATTTTTTGGATAAACACAATTACACAAACGAATTTTGAATAGACACGTCTCTTAATTCTGAGATATTTTTGTAAACATCACTAAAAATTTATAAAAATTAGTTATCTATTCGATTTATTATTCTTTAAAAAAAAAAAGAACATGAGAGAGGAATTGCGAAAAATAATTATAATTATAACCTAATAATTATTTATAATCGTCATTAGATTGATTTTTTAAGCTCTTAATAAAAAAAAAAGAAAGAAATATTGAAGTTATTGTTTTATAAAATCAACTTTCACCTGAAGTCTATTAACTTTCTATTTTCGTGACACAGAATTTCCAAATTAATGGAGTCTACTTCTAATACTCAAAATTTAACTGTTAAGAAACAATCCCGATAGGACAGGAGTTAATAAGTATACAAAATTTTCTTGTTTGCCTTAATAGTACCAATACTTTATAATCAAAATATTTTTTTTTTATACATATATTGATGAAGTTCAGTACAAAAGTAATTATTTTCTTTGAATAATTTGACCGTTTTTCATACAACGGTAAATTCGGAGCGCGATTACATTGGCTGACGATCACGTAGTAGACAGCGATCACAAAATTTAAATAATATCTAGTCCTTCACTTCGCCCAGGACAATTATATTCTAATTTAACAAAAGCATCTGTTCGTTATTTACGGATTTTTTAAGGCGGAACCAATCCGCTAGATTTGAAATCACCAATTTTGTAATAAGAAACCTTAATTGCAGCTAGGGATAGGGAGGTACAGTTCCGAGTAGGTTCTGAAACCTAGTAAAGGTTGAGGTTGGAACATTCTGAGAACTGTTCTAACAATTTTAAAAATTCGAACCGAACCGATTGATTCGAAAAACATCAAATTAGGGTAGATCAAGGCTCACCATTACTTAATAACGAAACAAAGATTTTTTTTTAATACATGTTCTACCACAGAACCGAAGAGGAACCGAAACAGAACCGAGAAGAACCTTCCACGTCATTTAGTGCAGCTAATAAACAGAATAATTTCCGTCCTTTTTTTAAACTAATTCACGTCAAACGTTCCCACGTATATTTTTATAGTATCATTTGTAAACTATTATTTAAATAAAATGTGAAATTTTCCGACTTTACATTGACAATTTTGTAATTAATACGTACAAACAAGACGAGAGAGATTAAACAAATGTTAAATTACCTGAATGAAATACAAAATTTATGAAATTTATGGAAAATTTATTATTATTTGTATTATTACATGATGGAGTTACTATGGGTTCATTAAAAAACTATTTATACTACAGATGAAATAAACTACAGAATTAATGAAAAGTATACGCTTTATATTTATTACTGTAAATTCTTTTTTTGTGTTCAACCCATTGTCGAACTATTGGATACGTATGCTTAGAGAGATTTGTATTATTTAAAAAAAAGTCTCTAAGGGTTGTTCCACTAATAGTATCCTCTCCGCACACGCTATGAACATCTTTAAGTAATAACGAATAATTGATTTTTGTAGTTAATCCAGTCGTAGTTTTAAATTTTTCCTCTACAATTTCTCTAAATTCTTCACGGAGTATATCAATATCTTCAAGGTCATCTTCTATATTACGTTTCTTATTTTTGGAAGATTTTGAAGCTATAAATATCATACACTTTATTAGAGATCAAATTTAATCCATCAACGACGCAAATGACAATATCATAATTACTCACTTTTCGTATCTTGTTCCAAAATCTTATTAACCGAATACGCGATGTTTAAAGATGGTCCCAATTTTTCACCACGATTTTCAAGTTTTTCTTCCGTTAACATGAGAAACGTTCGCCCAATAATTTTATGGTATTTGAGAACCTCGAAATCATTTTCGGTTAATCCCAAGTTAGATTGTTTTAAACGATAAATTAAGTCTCTAGTATCTGTTATTTTTTCGATTTCCTCAGCGGATGGTAAGGAAGGAAAGGAGGAAGACATTATTATTTCATAGTTTCCATTTCCGTTCTGATTCAAGATTTATTATTTGATTTGATAATCAGAAACAATATATAATAATTTCATTAACATAATATATGTGAACGCCATTCGTTAGTCAAATGACGAAAGGGTACTTATATATTTTCCTTTTTCATGTGAAAAAAATCCTTTTTCATTGTCGTCCGCTTAAATTGATTTATTATATTCCCATGGTCTCGTGGATTAAACGTGTAAAATACTAAAATAACATTTCAATTTAAACAAGTTTTATGACTCACGACATATAAACTGACCCTGCATATTACAAAATCAAATTCCATATTTGTTACACCAATTTTACCCAAAAATTTCCGGGACAAGACTATTCCTTAAATAGATCATATTTGAAAAAAAAAACTTTTTATAAGGATTAAACAGTATATTGGAATGGACCCATGGACCCACGTTATTTTGATGTTCCAAACCAATATACTACCCGAAGATTTCAGGAGTTACCAATAATTTTATTAAATTAATTTTATTTCGAAAAAATATAATAATATGATTTATTCAATTAATTTTTTTTTTTTTTGGCTCAAAAATATTTAAATATGATACAAAATAACATGAAATTGGTGCGAATTTCATAATAAATTTATTTCTCCTCTTATTATTTAGTATTTATGAAAATTCTTTTCATTCTGAATGGTGAATTTTTAGTTCAGGTTGATTTAACATAACAAAAAATTCGCATCCTGTTTTTCGTTACATTTTCGTACAATAATATTTTTTTTTTTGCGATATAAGGGGTAAACAATTATTCTAAAGTAGTGAAAAGACGATCTTCCATTAATGTAAATAAATGGTACAAAATCAAGGTTCAACGCCATTCACGTTTTAAACCTGTTGAAGTAACCCGATTTGCCTTTATCCGGTAAGTATTGTTTTATCAAACTCCGTCCATTCCACACTTTCGAAATGGAAATTTCTTTGTCACAAAATAACAAATCTATAATTAGCAGATTCATCACATGTAAATCGAATAAGGATGGTTTTTTTATATATATATTGTATATTATATAAAAAACTAAATTACTGCGCCTTGATGAGACATCTATAATCCGTAGAACTTGAAAAGATAAAATATAATAATAATAACTTCAAAAATATTAGTCCAATTTTAAAGTTTAATTTTTTTAATCTTTTTTTAGATTTATCTTTTATTGAGCCATTTAATATTAACGAAACAAATAAATAGCGTAAGTGCTGTAGTTTTTTCTTAATTGATTTTATTAATAAACATTGATTTGGCGGACCTATAGACTTATACTATACTGAGTATACTCATAGAAATTTTTTATTTTAAATGTCTCATTTTATTGTTATTTATAAAAGTTTCAATTTAAGAATTTTATTTAATTAAGTCAACATTACTGACGAGAAAAAATGAATTTTTTAAAAACTACTCAATATCATGTTACTATAAGAAAAGAACTAAAATATCATACATTCTTTGTTTATTTTGTATAAATTTTAATAATTTTTTATTTTATATAGAAAACAAGATTAGAGAAAAGTAGATATGATGATAAAGTGATTCATTCAACTAAACCAAGTTCTATAACTTCTAATATTTACTCTCATTTTATGATCAACCCATTTTCTAACTATTGGATAAGTATGTTTAGAGAGTTTTGTATTATAAAAGTAAAATTCTCTAAGAGTCTTCACACTAATAGTATCCTCCCCGCACACTCTATAAACATCCTTTGCTAATAATGAAAAATTAACTTTTGATTTCAATCCGGATATAGACCTAAACTTATCCTCAACTAACTCTTTGAATTTTTTTTGGAGAATATCAATGTCATCTAGATCATCGTCTATATTCATGCGAGTAGGTCGAGTAGGAGAATTCGAAGCTAAAAAATATAATGTATTAAGATCAAATTCAATAAAACACAACGATGCAAAAGACAATAATAATAAATACTCACATGATCTTGATCTTGAGTTTTTCTTCCGAATCTTATTAATCGAACATATGATGTTCAGCGTTGGTCCTAATTTCACTCCTCGACTTTCGAGTTTTTCTTCCGTTAATAAAAGGAACGTTCGCCCGATTATTTTATGATATTTGAGAACATCGAAGTCATCATCTGTCAATCCTAAATTTGATTCTTTTAATCTGTGTATCAAGTCACTTGTTTTTGATATGTTTTCAAGTTCCTCAGTGGATGGTATGGAAGGAAGGAAGGTCTGGGAGGAAGAAATTATTGTTTCATGGTTTTTCGTTTCCGTTTCCCTATCTTCTTGTTTAGAATAATTTTCCATGAATAAAAAATATCAAGACAGATTATGTCGCAAAAGTTTACGCTGTTAAAATTGAATGGTTGTATTTGGGAGGGAATAATATTTCATTGTTTCATATAATAAGGGTATGGTATTTTATTTTTGTGAAAATTTTCACGTGAAAAAAAAAATAATAAATAAAATGACGAAAAAAAGAAATACTTAATATTGATGCAAATAAATCAATTCTTCTATTATTACATTAATATCGTTAGACTTGGCATCGTATTGTAGATTACGCATCGTAGATTACGCATTATAATATAAACTTTAATTTAAATTGATCAGTATGTGTATCATGTGATTGACAGATTTACGAATTCTTTAATATTAATAACATTTTACCTAATAAACTTCTTACAAATATTGTGAAAATGTTTGCCTTTTTAAGAGCCTTTTTGATAGCGCCTTTATTTAAAAGATGTTGAAACGATGTTGATCGATCGTAATTCCTTGTCGTAATGATCAGCTTTTAAAATATACAATCACTTGATTATTCGTTAAATTTATTTTAAAAGTAATCAAAGAAATAATGTTATATATCTGTTTAAAAAAAAGCAAATCTTTATTACTTCTTTGTTTATTTGTGCACAAATACATAATGCACAAGTTCCGTAATTTGCCAGAGATAAAAATAAATATTCCTTTGTGAGAATATTTATTTTACGCCAAAAATTGAGCAACCTTAAAAAGATTGGTTAAAAAAAATTTCCATTGATTTTCCTATGTGTAGGTGACATTTTTTAGTTATTATTTTTTTTCTTTTCTTTTTATTTCAATTATTTAATTAATTATACTTTTTTTTACCTTATTTATTTCAGTATCGATCTTGAGCTTTGAAACGGAAGGAATGGATCGAAATGGAATGCTGATAAGTAAATCTTTACACCATATTTTTCTTATTCCCGATCACTGTTCAATTATAAATTTTTTTTTCCATTAAATTCAGAATGACCAAACTGATACATCACTGATGCAAATCCAATAAGTCCACTCTATAAAAAAAATTATTTTGTTTTATTATTATTAATCATACAAATTAATGATGAACTCTTATGTTTGACTTTAGAATAGACGAGCAGATACGTTGGCTGAAATAAGAAAAAACACGAGAAATTTTTCTATTATTGTTTGTTTGTTAGTAAGTTTTTTTTTACCTTAAATTTGGTTTTTAACTCAAAATGGAAAAAATGATCAAAATAGATTTGCGGTAATTTGGTAAATGACTTTATATTTTAACAATCAATTTATTACTAATTATATATTAAAATATTTTTTTTTCACTATTCAAAAGTGAATTTTTATCTTTTTTTTTAAAAAAAAAGTTGATTTGTTATCGAAATAGTAAAGTAAAATTAAAAAAAAAAGAACTGGGTTGTAACTTAATCTAAACAAACAAGTTTACAACCGATTTGAAAGAGATAAATGGTAAAAGATTTAATTGAATGTGAAATTCTTTCCTTTTGTCTTATATAAACATTAGATATACCATAATAGTAATTACTTTTCATATAATACATTTAAATTATTTAAATTAATTGAACTTTTTCTGATAATTTATCCCATCAAATATTAAAATTTTGTTAGTATTGGAAAATAATTTTCAAGAAAAAAAAATTTAACCAATATTTAAATAATTTAAATAAAGAATATCTTGTAGCTTACATTACTTGCTTTGAAAATCTTGATACCTGAGCTTGATGCTGGTTCTGTATCAGATTGATACAAAGAAGCCTCGGAGAAAGCATTTGTAAGGGGACAGTGAGAGATTCTTCGTCACCGAATAAGTTATTTGTTTGATTATATTATTAAGCTAACTTTGTTCACGTGTCATGATCGGCATTAAAAAATTGTTGACCAAATTTTTGGATTTCCCAACCCCTCCTATTTATCTGCTTAAGCAAAGTTATAATATTTTCAAATAACTTCCTTTCTTATTTCGTTTATTAATATAAGAATAATTTTTGTAGTTTAATATTTTCCATAGGTAATAACGCAGTCAATTATTTTAAAGGCAACTTGCTTGATTTTATTTAAGATAATTTACAATATCTTTGAGCGTAACTACCTTGTCATTATTAAATTTTTATAATTTTGAATTTTGAGAAAATATTTGCGTCATTAAATACCAATTTGTTTTTACAATAATTTATGTTATTAGGGTTATTAGGAAAAATGATGTTATAATAGATTGAAATTTTAATTTATTGTTTTTCATAACATTAATTATTTTTATTTTACAAGCAGCTGAAACTTTTATAATCTTAACCTACTTTAATGATGATTATATCATAACTGAATTCATTCGTTAATACGAATTTTCTTCACATAATAATAATGGAAATTACTTCTTTTTAAAATTTTCTGTACAGATTTATAGTAACTAAAACTAATTGGTCAATACATTTTTTTAAAAATTTTTCAACCTAAATAATTTTAACGTGATTGATTCTAATTATAATTTTTAATGCATGCATGTTGTTACTGATGATGATATTGATTGACTGTACTGTATTTTTCAAAATTCAATAAGTACCTATATAGTATAATGAAATAATTTTGGCGTTTGATGATCGACACAGCTTTTTTTTTGTGAAACAAGTATTTTGGAATTTGATTGAAAAGGAAATTTATAATCAGTAGTAATTTCTGTGATCATCAGCTGACTTCTTGAACCTAAATTAAAAATAATTTTGTAAATCGCTGCTGTGCAACTTTTGATACGTTTAAATACGCCCCTTATTTTTTTTAAAAAAAAAAAAAAAAATTTTTTTTTACTCCGTTTAGATATAAAATTGAAGTCACATTTATTAATCCAATATGGAAGAATTTATGCTCAATGATGATGCATTTGAGCAAATAAAAGATTTTAACCATAAAGACCTAACTGAAGAACAAAGTTTGTTAATTGATAAGTTAATATTAAATGAGGAATTAAAAATATGTTATAAAAAAAATGGTTTATGCAAAGAATGTAAGCAACCTAGAGCTTCTCGTAATTGGTGTCAATGTAAATTTCAACAAAATTTTAAAAATTGGACCAGTGGAAATCATGAAGTTGACAAGTTTATACAAAAAGTACAACTTGAAGCTAAAGTTTATGAAGAAGTTTTAGAATGGATTGAATATGATAGATTTGAAAATGTTGAATACTTGGCAAAAGGAGGATTTGGAACTATTTATAAAGCAATTTGGAAAGATGGATATATAAATAAATGGGATTTTGAGAATAATAAATGGAAAAGAAGTAAATGTTGGTCTAAGGAATATGAGAATTTTCCAGTTGTTTTAAAATGTTTACATAATTCTCAAGATATTACATCCGATTTTTTAAGAGAAGTAAGTTACTTATTTATATATAGTAAATTCAAGATATTGTCCTATTATAGATGTTAAACTGTCTATTAATTATTATTATTATGGATTCTTTTTTAGATTGAAACCCATACTATGATTCCAATGAAAAGTTGTATAGCACACTGTTTTGGCATTACTAAAGATCCAGAATCTGGAAATTTTATAATAGTAATGAATTATGTAATAAATGGTAGTTTAAGACAACATTTAAATAATAGTTTTAATTCAACAAAATGGGATGAAAAGTTGTATATTTTAGAAAATCTTACAGAAAGCCTCCTTTGTATTCATCAAAAAAGGTTAATTCATCGTGATTTTCATATTGGCAATATATTAAAAGAAGAATATTATACTATAATTACTGATTTAGGATTATGTCGACCAGCAAATGTAAAACCATCTCAAAATGAATGTAGCACCAGAAGTTTTAAGAGGAAAAGAGTATACTCAAGAAAGTGATATATATGGATTTGGAATTATTGCATATGAAGTCTGTACAGGGATTCCTCCTTATCATGATATTGCTCATGATAAATTCTTAACTATTAGCATTTGTCAAGGACTTAGGCCAAAATCAAATTATAAAATTCCTCAATTAATTCTAAACATAATTAAACAATGTTGGGATGCTGATCCTTTAAAACGACCTAACACTAATGAATTATATTTTTTATTACACAATTTATTGAATGAATCAAATACTGAAATCAAAAGGCAAATTGAAGAAGCAGATAAAATTAATGAGAAGTTAACAACATCATCATCATTATATACTGGACCTACTCTTTCATATACTACAAATCCTCAAGCAGTTTACACAAGTAGACTTTTAGATTTTAAAAATCTTCCAGAACCAAAAAATGCTATTGATAACAAGGATGATGATAATTCATTTGGAGAATATTCAGGTAATTAATTTCCTAATTTAACTTTACAAAAGCATTCTTTAAAGATTTTATTGATGTATATAATTATTTTTTTTTATATATTATAGAATCAATAGAAGCAATAGATTTTACTAAACTAGACCTAGGTACTTATATACATTAACTTTTTACATGATTTATTTTATTAATAATATTATTTAATAATTTATTTTTCACTTATAGATAAAAGTAACTGAATTAAAGAAAGGAAAGGGATCTTGGATATAAATTTCTTTATTATTTACTATTTATTTTCTTTAACATTACTATAGTATGATATTTTATTGGAATATATTTTTTATGATTAAATAAAGTATTTATAATTATATGAAAAATAAATATAATGAATTGTATGGATGTTTTAAATTGTAACAAAATTAATGTATTTAATAAATATATTTATTAAATTATACATTAAAAAAAAAATAGTTTGATGGTAAATATAATAATGGTAAAGTTGAGCCAAATTTCTGATTACCAATCATTCAGATCCAGTTTAATCACAGAAAATCACTTGGAATTCCTACACCTTGAGCTGGGTGGATCACGTTGCGGCTAATTATTTTTTGGCTAACTACACCATTATGTAAATACACAGTGAAATTTGATAAACCGGATTTATCAGTTACACTAAAAATATCCATAGCAAAAAAATTTCGATATACCAGGTTTCATATAAAATCATGTGATAATCCGATATATCAAATTTTTATGCGATGTAATAAAAATTAAAAACTTTAAAAAACTCTTTATTTTAATTTATCAAAATATTACATACTAAAAACAACTAAAGTTTTCTAATCTAACCTTCTCCTGCCTTTTCTTACTATCAGAAATAATTTTTTTCTTTAAATTAACCAAATTTTGCATATCTAAACTATAAATACCTAAATAATTTTGTCGAACATATTATTATAAAAAGACCAAAAAAAAAAGATCCAAAAAGAATATTGGATCACGTGAAATCAATTTAATTGGTTTTCAAATGTAGCAGATCATGTGATCCTGGTTATATACTATAGCTGGTTAGAAAATTGATCCGTTATAGTGAATATCAAGCTTTTACTAGTAAACTCTGGTATATTGAAACTAATTTAATATACGTCCGATTTAGGCCCAAATCCGATTTATCAAAGATCTGGTTTATCAAATTTCACTGTGTATGTTAAATTTAAATTAAAAATTATTTATTTTCTTCATATTTTTTTCTTTAGGTTCAATCAGAGATCTCATATAATGCAGAAGTAACCTGGACATTCTTAGCAGATACAGAATTTCCTTCTTTTTTTTTGTTTATCTTTCAATTAGTACTTCATATTTATTTTCAGAACATTAAATCTAATTATAATAAATTTGGGAATTGCTAAACATCGCCTGATTCGATCACATGGCAGATTTGATATTTTTGATTGGCCAGGTTGGCAATATGATCGTGTTATACTATTTATTTGTTTATCGAATCTCATTTTCAGTATAGATTCGAGGTTTGTTTCCTTGGTTCTTTCAGTTTCAAAGTATTTTTCTTTTTTTCTTTTATTTTTATTTCTAACTTACATTCTTACAATTTCTTACTAACTCTATTTCATTATTATTAGGTCCTTTAGTCCTTCCAGTTCTGCAATTAAGGTTCAGTTATTTTTCTTACTTTACGTTTTGTTTCTGTCTTATATTTCATTTTTCACTAATTTTATTTCATTTTTTTTAGATCTTATAATTCTTCTGGTTCTACAATTAATAAAGGTATATTTTTTATTTTTTATTTATTTTTTATTTATTTTTTATTTATTTTGTTTCTATCTTATATTTCGTTTCTTACTAGCTTTATTTTTTTTCAGTAGGTAGTAAGTAAGTAACGGAAATTGGCTAAGTGAGTAACGTAAAGTTACTAATTTAGGTTAATTTACGTTACTGCCCTTAATTAAGACACGGAACGTAAGATAAATTTTTTTACCTTACGTTACTCACCATATCTAGCACCACGTGATTTATATTATCAATTTTTGCATATTTATCTTGGTAAAAAATTTATTTTAAAAAAGAATTTTTCATACTATTAGAGTTGATTTTCTTATGCCTTTAAATATAAAAGAAAATTGATTTTATACTTTTAAAATTATAAAAATTATTTATTTTAATAATTTATTAATAAACATAAAACAAATAAAAACATAACAGATAAGCTTTAATTAATGTCTTTATTATTTATAAATTAAATACAGTAAATAAACGCGTTACGCGTAACGCGTCCTAATATTATTATGAAAATAATTACAACTCCACAAATATGAAAGCCAAACCCAGTAAAAATAGATCTTTGAGTAATCCAATAGTACCATACCTATTAAACAGCTTTACTTATCTCCAAAAGACAATTAACTTTAACAAAGATATCAAAACTATACTCTAAATTTTTTGTATACAAAATAACCAAAAAATAAAACAGTTAATATATGACAGGCAGTTTAATAAACAAATTTTATACCTAAATAATTGTTCAAACTTAATTGTCTTTGACTTTCTATCTTTTTATAAGATTTTGTTTGACATTTTGACATTAAAAGAAAAAAACGAGGGAGTTATGTAAAATGTAAACAAACAAATAGGCTGATCGTGATGTGCCACAAAAAATCACTTACGTTGTCACGTGAACCATATAAGATACGTAACGTAAGATAAAAAAAATTTCACTTTACGTTACGTGCCTTATATTAAGGGGAGTAACGTAAATAAATCATGTGACTTTACGTTACTTACTTAGCCAATTTCCGTTACTTACTTTCTATATATTCATTTTTTTTTTACTTTATCAGTTATGGTTTTATTTTTTATTATTATCCTTTGCTACCCAACCTCCTATCATGATCATTCTTTATTTTTTGTCTCTCATCATTTTTCACCTCCTATTACTTCATTATTCCATTTTTTTCTTTTCCCATTATTTTCTATTACATCTTTTTATTTTCCATTATTTCTTTTCTCTCCTGTTTACTTCCCATCACTCCTTTTCATCTCCTATCGCTCCTTTTCATCTCCCATCGTATCCTATTACTCCTTTTTGCTTGTTTCCTATCACTCATTACTCTTTTTACTCTCCCTTTCATCTTCTATTACTTTCCATTATTCCATTGTTATTCCTTTTTTTTATTGGCATCTTTATTCTTGACCATGGTAATTTACTTATCTTTTCTTTTATTTGTATCACTTCATTAAAAATAAATACAGTGATTTTTTTCTTTAAAATCGAAAATGTGTGATTAAATTTAATACTTGCAAATAAAATTTCATTAGATAAGATTATTTTGAACAAATATGCTTGAAAAATAATTTTTTTAAATATCTTTTGTGATAAAATTTTAAGTTTGGCCGATCAAAAATTAGCTAAGTTAAAAAAATCGGCCATCAGCCAATTAATAAATTTACTTGTACATCATGTAACATATTTAAAAAAAAACTAGCAATTCCCATAAAATTTTACTGTTTATCAAAGCTTGCTGTTATATTTAACATTTATTTGTTTTAGTCATTAAGCTAACTTTGTTCACGTGTCCATGATTGGAAATAAAAAAATTTTGACCAAAACTTTGGATTTTGCCCTTTTCTACTGACCACCTTTCATTTATCTGCTTAAGAAAAATATTTTTAAATAGCTTCTTTTCTTACTTTATTTATTAATATAGGAATAATTTTTGTAATTATTTTTCATAGATAATGGATACTAAATCAACATAGTCAATTATTTTAAAGGCAACTTTCTTGATTTTATTTAAGATAATTTACGGTATTTTTGAGTGTAACTACCTTATCATTATTAAATTATTAAATTTTTTGAATTTCGAGAAAATATTTATGTCACTAAATACCAATTTTTTTTTTAACAATAAAATTACATGTTATTAGGAAAAATGATGTTAAAATAGAATTGAAAGCTTTAATTTATTGTTTTGTCATAATAATTATTTTATATTTAAAAGTTGAAATTTTTATAAACATAACTTACTTTTAAAAATGATTATATTATAATTGAATTTATTTGTTAATAAATAAATTTTCTTCACATAATAATGAAAAAATTTTCTTTTTTATAATTTTTTTGTACAGATTTAAAGCAACTGAACTAATTGGATAATACATTTTTTAAAAAATTTTCAATCTAAATAATTTTAACGTGATTGATTCTAATTTTAATTTTTAATGCATGTTGTTACTGATAATGATATTGATTGACTGTCAAAATTCAATGAAGCACCTATATCAGATATAGAGTATAATGAAATAATTTTGGCGTTTGATGATCGACACAGCTTTTTTTTTGTGAAACAAGTATTTTGGTTTTGGTTTGGAAAGGAAATTTATAATTAGTAGTGATTTCTGTGATCATCAGCTGACTTCTTGAACGCTTTATTGTTTTTGCCTAAATTAAAAATAATTTTGTAAATCGCTGCTGTGCAACTGTAATACATTTAAATACGCCCTTTTTTTTAAAAAAAAAAAAATTTTTTTTTACTCCGTTTAGATATAAAATTGAAGTCACATTTATTAATCCAATATGGGAGTATTTATGCTCAATGATGATGTGTTTGAGCAAATAAAAGATTTTAACCATAAATACCTGACCAAAGAACAAAGTTTGTTAATTGATAAGTTAATATTAAATAAAGAATTAAAAATACGTTATAAAGAAAAAGGTTTATGTAAAGAATGTAAGCAACCTAGAGCTTCTTATTATTGGTGTCAATGTAAATTTCAACAAAATTTTAAAAATTGGACTAGTGGAAATCATGAAGTTGACAATTTTATTCAAAAAGTACAACTTAAAGCTAAAGATTATCAAGAAGTTTTAGAATGGATTGAATATGATAGATTTGAAAATGTTGAATACTTGGCAAAAGGAGGATTTGGAACTATTTATAAAGCAATTTGGAAAGATGGATATATAGATAAATGGGATTTTAAGAATAATAAATGGAAAAGAAGTAAACGTTGGTTTAGGGAATATGAGAATTTTCCAGTTGTTTTAAAATATTTACATAATTCTCAAGATATTACATCCGATTTTTTAAGAGAAGTAAGTTACTTATTTATATATAGTATTTCAAGATATTGTCCTATTATAAATGTTAAACTGTCTATTAATTATTATTATTATGGATTCTTTTTTAGATTGAAACCCATATTATGATTCCAGTGGATAGTTATATAGCACACTGTTTTGGCATTACTAAAGATCCAGAATCTGGAAATTTTATAATAGTAATGAATTATGTAATAAATGGTAGTTTAAGACAACATTTAAATAATAGTTTTAATTCAATAAAATGGGGTGAAAAGCTGGATATTTTAAAAGATCTTTCAGTAAACCTCAAATATATTCATGAAAATGGGTTAATTCATCGTGATTTTCATTGTGGCAATATATTAAAAGAAGAATATTATACTTTAATTACTGATTTAGGATTATGTCGACCAGTAAATGTAAAACCATCTCAAAATGAATGTAAAGAATTATATGGAGTATTACCCTATGTAGCACCAGAAGTTTTAAGAGGAAAAGAGTATACTCAAGAAAGTGATATATATGGATTTGGAATTATTGCATATGAAGTCTGTACAGGGCTTCCTCCTTATCATGATATTGCTCATGATAAATTCTTAACTATTAGCATTTGTCAAGGACTTAGGCCAAAATCAAATTATAAAATTCCTCAATTAATTCTAAACATAATTAAACAATGTTGGGATGCTGATCCTTTAAAACGACCTAAAGCAAAAGAATTAAAAAGTTTATTATACAATTTATGGGGTGAATCACTGACTTTTTCTGGCGAAACTGAAATCAAAAACCAAATTGTAGAAGCAGATGAAATTAATGAGAAGTTAACATCATCATCATCATTATATACTGGACCTACTCTTTCATATACTACAAATCCTCAAGCAGTTTACACGACTAGACTTTTAGATTTTAAAAATCTTCCAGAACCAAAAAATGATATTGATAACAAGGATGATGATAATTCATTTGGAGAATATTCAGGTAATTAATTTCCTAATTTAACTTTACAAAAGCATTCTTTAAAGATTTCATAATTATTTTTTTTTTATATATATATTACAGAATCAATAGAAGCAATAGATTTTACTAAACTAGACCTAGGTACTTATATACATTAACTTTTTACATGATTTATTTTATTAATAATATTATTTAATAATATATTTTTCACTTGTTGATAAAAGTAACTGAATTAAAGAAAGGAAAGGTATCTTTGGTATAAATTTCTTTATTATTTACTATTTATTTTCTTTAACATTACTATAGTATGATATTTTATTGGAATAAATTTTTTATGATTAAATAAAGTATTTATAAAATTATATGAAAAATAAATATAATGATTTGTATGTAGTTTGTTATAATAATGTAACAAGGTAAAAATTACATTGTATTTTATATTATGTTAATCTTGTCATAAAGTTACCCAACCCAAAAGTAGGATAAAAACCTATTATGACCTGGCCCAAATTTTTAGTTCAGGTTTGATCGGGTACCCGATCTGAGCTGATCCACTAATTAGATATTTGACGGTTGAAACATATTAATTAGGTGAAAACTAAAAACACTAGTGGGAATGGTAAACAATTATGAAGAACAAATATATTAATTAAATTTAAAGCAAATATAGAAAATTTGTTTAACGTGTTCAAGTTGGAACTAGTGACAATTGTAGCGGTGGTAATTATACTTCCTGCTGATAATAGCAAAGTTGATTTATATGTTGATAATATGTGTTTTGCAATGTTGGAAAAACTTTGATAGATAATTAGAATTTTACTGCCGTATGTAGTAGGATTTCGTCCCTATAGTTAATTTCATTTGTATTGTTTAAACAAATAAACTAAATAAATATATAAATTGCAGTCTTTTTTTTAATTTTAATGAAATAAATTCTCAGATCTGTACTAGTTTCCATTAACAATTAATAATAAAATAAATTATATGATTTAATTTTAAAAATATAGGTTTTTTTTAACAATAAAAGAAAATTTACGTTTTGTTTGATCATCGAATAATTTTATAGGCAATTCGTATTATTGTATAGCCATTAAATTATCCAGCCAATTGATTTAAATTTTTTCTTGCGTAAATAGCCATATACGAGATACTGTACATATGAAATCAAAATAATTTTATGACTATTATGAAAATTAAAACAATTAAAATTTTTTATTTTATTTAAAAAAAAACATCCAAAAGTAAAAGAAAAGAACTCTTTTACTAAGTACAATTAAAATTCATTTTTTTAGGGTTAAGCCAGGTTGAAGAATAAGATCGGGCTGCGGATGTTTAGAAATAATTTTTTGATTTGTGTAACATGAAACTGTGACATACCTGCGGGTGACTAGACAATCTATATAGTTATATATGATACTAATATATTTAAAGGGCTGGCTCCTAGCCGGCCCTAGCACTATGACTCTAGTTATAAATTATAATAAAGTAATGTTAAAGTGTGAAATTATTTTCAATAGTAGAATATATTATTTGATCACTAGGTGTAACCGTCGCGCTGCGCCGGGGATAAAACTTCTTGGTATTTTGATAATAAATATTTACAATATGGTAAGGTTAGACTAATAAATTTATATAATTTATATAATTTACATATTTAATTCTATTTCATCATTTTTAGGTCCTTCCTTTAGTTCTTCCAGTAAGGTTCAGTTGTTTTTCACTTTTACATTTCGTTTCTTACTCATTTTTTTATTTTTTATTTTGTTTCTGTTTCATATTTCGTTTTTCACTAATTTAATTTATTTTTTTTCAGATATTTTAGTTCTTTCAGTTCTACAATTAATAAAGGTATTTTTTTTATTTTTTTTTTTATTTCGTTTTTATCTTATATTTCATTTCTTACTAACTTCATTTTTTGTTTAGTACTTTATGGTTTATTTTTTACTTTGTTTCCTCATGATCACTTTTTTATTTTTGTCTCTCATCATTTTTACTTTATACTACTTCTCATTATTTGTTTCCCATTATTTTCTATTACATCTTCATTTTCCGTTATTTCATTTTCTCTCCTATTTACTTCCCATCATTTCTTTTGTCTCCCAATCACTTCTTTTCATTTCCATTACTTCTTTTCGTCTCTTATCACTCCTTTTTATCTTTCATCATTCCTCTTTGTCTTCCATCACTTCTTTTCGTCTCCCATCACTCCTTTTTGTCTCCCATTACTTCTTTTGTCTTCTATCACTTTTTTTCGTCTCCCATCACTCCTTTTCGTCTCCCATCACTCCTCTTCGTCTCCCATCACTTCTCTTCGTCTACAATCACTCCTTTTAGTCTCCCATAACCCCTCTTCATCTTCCCATCACTCCTTTTCGTCTCCCATCACTCCTCTTCATCTTCTCATCACTCCTTTTCGTCTCCATCACTCTTTTTCATCATCCATCATGTCCTATTTTTCCTTTTTGTTTCCTATCACTTCTCATTACTCTTTTTTACTCCCTTTCTTCTTCTATTACTTTCCATTACTCCATTGTTATTTCATTTTTTATTAGCATCTTTCTCCTTGATCATTGTCATTTACTTATCTTTTTTATTTATTATTATTGTTTTTTTTATTGTATCACTTCATTAAAAATAAATACAGTGATTTTTTTCTTTAAAATCGAAAATGTGGGACTTAAATTTTAAAAAATTTCATTTATTGCCGTTTTCAGAAATGTTGACAATCTGAAATTTTGACCATTTTATACCAAACACACCGAACACACCGTGAACACATACAAAAAATTATGCAAACTTGAAGTATTCATGCATAACTTTATATAAAAACTATTTTTGTCATTTTTTAGATATGAATACAATTGAAAATATGAAAATTTGTACCGAACACACACCGAACATAAACGAACACACCAAACACACCGAACATTGGCAAATACAAGCAAATACAAGTGAATACATATATGTAAATAATATAATTTTTATACATTTTTTTATGCACACTATCTAAAAATATATTAATTTTGTTTTTTTTAAAGGAAAATTTGTTTTTTTTTAATTTTAATTGCTGTGTTCGGTGGGTGTTCGGTGTGTGTTCGGTGTGTTCGATTTATAGAAATGATCGACATTCTAATGTCAACATTTCTGAAAACGGCAATAATAAGATTATTTTGAATAAATATGTTTGCAAAAAAAAATTTTTTAAAAAATATCTTCGCTTGTTTAACCGATCAAAAATTAGCTAAGTTAAAAAAATCTATACGTTTGCCGATCAAATAAATGGCCTTAACTTTTAAGTTTAAATCAGGCACTGAATCATGCTACACAATTCAAGATTATGTATTTTTGTATTATATTTTATAAAATATAGATTGTTAGATCGAATATATTTAACCATATTTTACTCGATTATTGCGGCCGAGTAATCATTAATTTATTATTATTGCTCTTTTTTTAGACTGTAAGTGTGACATGCCTTTTTAATCATTTTATGGTATAAGATTTCGGAATCCCGTTCTAATCTCAGAGTATATTTACTGATAACTTAATAATTAGATTATATAACTTGGAACTGGCCAAAATTTTACCTGATCGTAAGTCATTAATATTGTTCTTTTTTTTCCTTTTTAATCATTATATGATGTAAAATTTCGGAGGTAGAACTTTTTAGCGAAATTAACGAAATTGTGCGACTAATTTTAATCAAATTTTGAAATATTTATCTGAAACTTTACGTGATTAATAAATAAACCATTAATATTGTTCTTTTTTAGATTGTAGGCGTGGCATTTCAGTATTGTCTTTTTAAGAAAAATAGAAAGAAAAATTATTTAAATATCGTTTCAAAAAAATATTACCATTGAAAAAAAAAATTCAGCCTAAAAAAAAAAACTACGAAATTGTGCGACTAATTAATCAAATTTTGAAACTTTACGTGATCATTAATAAATAAGTCATTAATATTGTTCTTTTTTTAGATTGTAGGCTTGGCATGCATTACCTTTTTAATCATTTTGATTTCGGAGGTAGAGTTATGTAAATTATTTTCTTATATATTCTTCTTATTTTCCCATTTGATTCTATTTTTTTTTTCTAATAAATCCTTTCGAAAAAGCAAGGTATGTTATGAAATAATATTTTTTATTTTCTTTCGTAATAGAGAAAACAAAAATGAAATGTCAATTATCCTGAAACAACCTTAAACGTGTACATAAATAAATTTTTGAAGAATTTTTTTATATATATTCTATATCCACTTTATGATTTTATTCTTTCTAAATAATTATTACTAAACAAGTCGCGGATAAAATTAATATTTCTTGTTATACCTTTTTAAGAAAAATGCCGTATGATCCTGATGATGATGAAAAAAAAATCGAGTCTAGGGTGTCTTATCTCCAATCACAAGTACAACATAAAACATGTTCACTGTCAATTATGACCTCACCTCGGAATTTCACGGACTTTTCTGGTATGATAACGAAACCACCTAGTTCAGACGCGCCTAGATGGAGATATTATGAACCAGGTTTAAATATTGAAGGTATACATATATATAAAAAAATATACATCTACAGATTAAATTATACTTACTTCGATATAGATTATTTTACTAACGTATTTATACGTATTTACTTGTTAGGATATTGCAAAAACCCTTCTTGTGCAGCTTACAATAGTAGTCGAGTTATTAAGCCACTAGGTTTTCGGGTTTTCAAATTTTGTATTGATTCATATCTCTGCAAGTGTCCTCTTTGTGGATGTAAATTTAATGAGGAAACTTGTGGTTTTTATAAAACTCGATTTAGATATTATGGATATCAGGAGGGAAACAGCAATAAGTTTGATAGTGGGTGGACTACCGCTTCTAGTACTGGATACACTACTTTTGATTCTTCGGATAAACACCTTGTTCCGTGGCGTCAACTTACGATTGAAGCAACTGATGATTCATGCACCATAATTTAGCTGTAATTTCTTTTTAAGGATTTTATAATAACCATTCCTTTTTAACTAGGCAGTTTTATCTTTCTTTCCTTGTGATTTTTACATATGCAGAACATATTTAGAATGAAATAAATCAAATTTTTTAAAAAACAAAAAAAACCGCCGAATATTACCTTTTGAATACATGTATTATACAAAGAAAGACAGTTCAAAAACATATAATTTTGCATTATTACATAAATTAAACGCATAATTGAAATTATTATTCATCAAACTCTTTTTTAAAGGCTTAAATCGACAAACTATATATTATCATGTTATAAACGTAAGGGTTCCCATTTTCTGGTAGTAAGTATTTATTATAAATTCTTATCGTGCTAAAAAACTTTTTTATTTATATTTTAAAATATTCGCAATACTTAGCTGTAAAATTGAATCATTTTTATGTATACGATAAATGAATGGATTTTTTACAATTATATATATATACCCAACTTTCTTCTAAAAAAACTAAGGTCTACTGTAATCTAAACTATACCAACATCGTAACTATCTAAGAAAGACACCACTAATTACTGTACTAAATCTGAGACTTGTTTACAGTTTTTACCTTCTGTTTCCGTACGTTCGTATCCTTGTCCGAGAGTCTCTGTGTACAAGAAAAATTCGTTCGATTATGTTCATGCAACTCCTCCTCATTTACCCCTTTATTACCCATCTTCCTCCCATACCTATTTCGAATTTTCGATCCTTCTTGTTGTAGAAATTAGATTCCGCTTCTAGTACATTTAGTACTTTTGCCTGACTTATATTCTCCAACATTGTTGATAAGCTTTTAGGTAGTAGTACGAAATTATTTTATTGAAATTGGTGACTTATTACGAACTTTGTCTTCAAACAAAAGAGTCCATCCTAATTAAAAAAAAATTGCTGTGATCATCTTCCAGAATTAGTTCATTCTTCTCCAGGGTGACGACTTGTTCCTGACTCAATACACCTTTGATCTTTGTCCACATCTTTTCCTTTCTCTCACAACTTCTGCACAACATTTATTACTTCCTCTGATTTAACGTAGTCCTTAGTAGAAGAAGCTTTATTTTTTGATGTTTCTTTAAACATCAAATTCTGTCTACCATTTCTACCACTTTGTCTATTGAGACTATCTCATTAGGATCTGTGTTTTCGTTAGAACTTGATGGTAATACATCAACTTTATTCGTTTTTGGTACCCCAGTTGGTCGACCCAGTATGCTATTAAATTTTTCTTAACAGTTGGTATTATCCATATATTATCTAGTCTTTTCCGCTCCTGTTCAATGTGAAGTTCTCCTAGGAGGCTTTCATCTGTCATCTAGTTTTTCAATATAAAATAATGGTAACATTCTGATATTACATAAGTAATATCAAGTATAAATATATATATTTTAATAATCAACTAGAGATTGAAGAAGTGGTATAAGATTCATTAAAGTAAAGAAGGAAAAAAGAAATCTTAAAGAAAAAAGAGGACATGAAAGAGAAGACAAGGAAAGTGAAGACTTAAAGAAAGAGAAAACACAAAAGAGAAGACATGAAAAAGAAGACATAACTGAATGGAGCATTACTGGTTTCCTAAATGAGTGCAAAGTGGCTTAAGGGAGGTGTGTTTTTTTTTTATATTGCAAAGAGTATTTTTTTTTTAATGGAAATAAAGAATTTATTAATGAAATAAAATACTTTTTAACGAAAATATAATATTCTTTTAACAAAATAAGTTATTTTTTAATAATTTATTTTCTTAGAAAAAAAAAAATTATAATATCTTTTCACCATATATACAGTATATTCAATACTATATTTTAATAAATTTTATTATTAGAGAAAATAAAAAAAACAAATGGTGGCTTGGTTGTGCCACAGATGTAACTTCCTGGTGTATTATTATATATTAAGCATTTTTAAATAAAATAAATATTAGTGATATTACTAAACAATTATAAAGTGTTTAATTAAAAAAGAATTATTTAATACAACTAGCCAGTATTTTTTTTGTTCCAGTACCCACCACAGAACATGGGACTGACGGGAGTTTGATCAAGGGATCAATGAATCAATGATCAAGGATCGGAGCATATTATATTTTAATAAGTAAATTTCACCCTGCACAAAAAAATCCTATCTGTCATCCTTCTCTATAGACATCCTTGACTAACATACGCGAAACTAACAAGTCTCACTAGACCCGAATTCTTATCCCTTGTAATGGGAAATGAGTGTCGCCAGAACGAAATCAATTTGGCAACGAATTAACTAAGCTTCTGAAAACTAAGATCTACAAATGTACCATGTGATTGCTACGGAAAAAATAATTTATCCGATCAGTTCATTAACTCTGGTTCTTCTCTATTCCTTTGACTTTTTTTTGTCTAGTATAATTTTTTTTGCAGCGCTATATGAAACTGAATCCAGTGACGAAGAAAAGAAAATCTCTTTGTCAAGTAAAAGACCATAAATTTGTTGATTTGAATAAATTGATAAATTTATATTGTGTAAATAAAGTCATAAAAACTTTTTTTTATTTTTTTTTGCATAAGTAAATATTGCGTAATATGTAGTGTAACGTTTAATTTTATTTTATTTTTTTTTAAATGAAAAAAAAAATAAAGAAAAAATATATATATAACCCATCGATTCATAAGGAGGGTGGGTGGGCGTTATACTCTTAGATTTAGGATTCATTATTCTTATTCTTAAATCCAATAATCAAAATCCAAGATATTAAATTCGCAGGGAAACTTTTCGTGTTGATCACAACCAAAAAAGAGTATACTTTGCAAGTGTTTTGATGATCGTTTAACCGGGAGTCTATGGGGCACTTTATTTTAAAAAATATGAAAAAAAATTGTAACACTATATTTCAGAGAGTACGACAGATTACCGAATAGGAAAAGGCCATTGTCTGTTTTTTACTCTACGATAATAACCAATAACGTCAGTAAATGAAAATTTAGTAGTTGAGACGAATATTAAATGAATAAAATTTAAAAAATTAAAACATATAAGCGAAAGTTTTTTTTTTAAAAAAAAAAGAATAAAACTAAGTTATAACTTATTTTGATTAGCATTATTGATACGTAATTAACTCTTTAATCTATCAATTATATAACAAAAAATAAGAGGTATTTTAATCGTAGAATTAAGTGTAAAATGAAAAATGCTTGTTTCAAGTTGCATACGCAAAAATTATAATAATCTTTGTTGAACTCATAGCGATACCTTTATTATCTTCTAATTTTACAATTTTACTAGTATATAGACTATATTAACGAAAAAATTATATTTAATTCAGACTTATTAGAGGATGCATTCTATCGCCAACGATGGACGTATTTTATACTAAGCGATAATTTTACGTTATATTTGGTATTGAGACTAAAGAGTGGCTATCTCTCCTTCTACTACTTTATTAAATTATGAAACATGAAATCTTCAATAAACAATAAAATACCCTGTATATTAGATCGCTCAGTTTATTAATTTAATAAATGTAAAATCATGATGAAAGTTTTAAAATTATAATAAAGTAATAAAGTGTAAAACTATTTTTATTATTATTATGATTTACAGTCAATAGTAGAATAAAATGAGCATAAATCGATTTATTGTTCAATAATTATTCGATCTACTCGATTATGGCGGTTGAGTACTAATTATTAAACTAATAAAAATAGTTAAATAATAATAGTAAGCGAGTTCTACTTAGAGAACAATAAAAAACTAATGAAAAAGGCTAAAAGAAACAAGTGATAAGAAAGACAAAATTTTCCGGTTTTCTGATATAAGAGAAGATAGCATAGTTAGGACTAAGTCTGAATGATAATAGATAACTAAAGTAAAAAACGCACTTACAATAAAGAAGATTTCTTAAAATTGTCTGTATTACGTGTGATTTCTCACTGTCTATATAATGTATATTGATGTAGCGACTTAAGGCGTTATACATATCTACATTGTTTCCGACCGGTTTGAAGTCGTGGTTTGCACATTTAAACTGCCAACTGCTCCAAAGGCTGCCATGATTGCACGAAGTACACACTATCTTCATGTGAGTTCCTATTTTCATTCTACCACCACAACTCGCATGCCACCAGTGAGTAATCACATCTTTCTTTGGACATTCTTTAACCGGTACTGGACACTGGAGAGCTAACCATTCTTCATTTGAATCTGGTGGATAATAACCCATAGTGAATAAATTGGATTATTTTAATAATGTCAACAATCAATTCTTTATATAAGAAATTGACTGGTCTTTATAAGAGGTTTTTTGGAATTTAATATAAATTGTTTCGAAAAGGTCCGTCAATGAAACATTTATTTGCCGATAACTTGATGATTAGATAACTTAGAACTATCTGAAATTTTAATATAATCATTAATAAGTATTGTTCTTTTAGATTGTAGAGAGGGATTTCTGAATTGCCTTTTTAATTATTATGGATGTAAGATTTCGAAGATAGAACTTACTAATCTAAGTAAAATTCGCAATCAATTTTGGAATATTTATTTACTGATAACTTAACTGTTAATGATTAAATAGATTAAATAGCTTGGAACCGGCTGAAATTTTACATAATCATTAATGAATAAGTCATTAATATTATTCTTCTTTTTAGATTATAGGCGTAGCATTTCAGCATTGCATTTTAAATCATTTTATGGTGTAATATTTCGGAGGTAGTACTTTCTCGCGAAATTTTTAGCGAATTCGCGTTCTAATCTTAACCAATTTTGGAATATTTATTTACTAATAACTTAATGATTAAATAGATTGGATGGCTTGGAACTGGTTAAAATTTTACATGATCATAAGTCATTAATATTGTTCTTTTTTTTAGATTGTAGGGTGGCATTTCAATATTGCCTTTTAATCATTATATGGTGCAAGATTTCGGAGGTAGGACTTTTTAGCGAAATTAACAACTGAAAATTGTGCGACTTAAATTTTAATTAAATTTTGAAACATTTATTTACTAATTCGGCTAAAGCTTCACATGATTATTAATAATTAAGTCATTGATATTGTTCTTTTTTTAGATTGTAGGGTGGCATTTCAATATTGCCTTTTAATCATTATATGGTGCAAGATTTCGGAAGTAGGACTTTTTAGCGAAATTAACAAAATTGTGCGACTTAAATTTTAATCAAATTTTGAAACATTTATTTACTAATTCGGCTAAAGTTTCAAATAATTAAGTCATTAATATTGTTCCTTTTTTAGAATGTAGATTGGCATATCAATATTGCCTTTTAATCATTATATGGTGCAAGATTTCGGAGGTAGAACTTTTAACGAAATTAACAAAATTGTGCGACTTAAATATTAATCAAATTTTGAAACATTTATTTACTAATTCGGAACTGGCTAAAGCTTCATATGATCATTAATAATTAAGTCATTAATATTGTTCCTTTTTTAGATTGTAACGTAGCATTTCACCATTACCTTTTAAATCATTTTATGGTGTAATATTTCGGGGTAGAACTTTTTAGTGAAATTTAACGAAATTGCGCGCCTAATTTAAGTAATTTACAATCAAATTTTAGAATATTTATTAATTTGAAACTGGCTGAATCTTTGCATAATCATTAATAATTAAGTCATTAATTAATATTGTTTTTTTTTTTAGACTGTAGATGTGGCATTTCGACATTGCCTTTTTAATCATTTTATGGTGTAAGATTTAGGAGGTAGAGTTATGCAAATTATTTTCTTATATATTATTCTTATTTTCTCATTTAATTCTATTTTTCTTTTTCTAGTAAATCCTTTCGAAAAAAGCAAGGTATGTTATGAAATAATATTTTTTTCTATCTAAATTTTCTATTAAGTGATATTATTTTTCTTTCGTAATAGAAAAAACAAAAAAGAAATGTTATTACAATTGCTAGCTCAACCCTTAGCCGCTGACGCTTTGACGGCATTGGATACCTTTTTGAACTCACTCGAACCTCTTGAAGGTTATATTGTAAAAACAGGTCGTAAAATTAATTTGCAACTTTATGGTTCTGGAAGAAGTATCAAAGATTTTAATGGAACCGCTTCGCAATTTCAAAACGCAATTGTGCTCCAGCTAATGGGCTGTGCGCTGACTTTTAGTCAACAACATAATCCATCTCTATCCTTCCCTATTATGAAACTAGCCAAAGATAACTTTTATAAATGGGTATATCTTTCACAAGTGCCTAGGGATAGGGATATATGTCATTTTCTAATCGAGATACACGATACGTTAGAAGGTAGATTTGAAAATATTTTAAAGCAAAAAAACCCAGGGACACAAAGCCAAATTACATTAGAAAGCAATAACAAGGCGCTTTTCTCCTACCAACAAGAACTTAGTAAGGTTGATGATTTTAGGAAATCCGCTGGTAATAAAGTTTTAGGTGAATTACCATTTCAGCAAATTGAAGGGGATGAAGAAGATCGAAATAAGGGCGAGGCTATTTTCAAAGAAATTGAGTCAATGTATCGTTTCGAGCATAGCGAATACGATTTGTACTCTCCCTACGAAAAACAGCAAAATACTTATAATAATAATCCTGCTCACTCTTCCTATGCTGAACAGCAACAAAATACTTATAATATTAATCCTGCTCACTCTTCCTATGCTGAACAGCAGCAAAATACTTATAACAATAATCCTGCTCACTCTTCCTATGCTGAACAGCAGCAAAATACTTATAACAATAATTCTGCTCATTCTTCCTATGCTGAACAGCAGCAAAATACTTATAACAATAATTCTGCTCACTCTTCCTATGCTGAACAGCAGCAAAATACTTATAACAATAATCCTGCTCGCTCTTCCTATGCTGAACAGCAGCAAAATATTTAATAATAATAATCCTGCTCGGAATAAAGAATTATCTGCTAGTAATTTGGTAAGCGATGATAACATTTCAAACAATGATAGTCTTTCTTTACTAAATTAACAAAAATAACATTGATTTAACCTGTATATTTTTGTTATTTAGGGTTTGCTTAGGTAATTTACTTAAATGTTTCAAGGAAGTGATAGCATGAAGATAATTTCATCTTTTAATCTTTCAAAGAAAATGTGTTTGTCAAATGCCAATTAAAAATCAATTTATTGTCTTCATTTTTTATTCTGTTAATTAAAAACATAATGTATAAAAAATATTGGACCTAACGTAAGAAATATTTTATGATATATTCGGTATATGAGGAATATATTAATAAACATATTTTCAATATTTTATTATGCGGCTCAGTTGTTAATATTTTTATAATTGTGTAATTGCGCGTTTTTTAATGAAAAAAAAATCTAAGTACAAAAAAAAACTTGAAAACAAATCCAAAAAACGTATCTGTATATTTTTTTATTTTATATTTTTAACAATACTTTTATTCCAAATTCATATTTTTTTTTTAATATTTCTTTAGCGAAAACAGTATTTTTTAATGAAATAAAGAATTTATTAATGAAATAAAGTACTTTTTAACGAAAATATAATATTTTTTAACAAAATAAGTTATTTTTCGAAAATTATAAAACGCACCAGTGGTGTCGAACACCGTATCACGTGATATTATTTCATAGTATTACATAATTATTTATTTTACACCGGCAACGCGTTCCTTTGTTTTTCTTGGTTTGGGAATGTTACTAACGTTCCCTTTTAGTATAAATATCATTACCTAAACAATTATAAAGTGTTTAATTAAAACAAAATTTAAATTATATAATAATGGTTAATAGACTTGACCCTTGATAAAGGTAAAAGAATGTAAGATGAATATTTAATACAAATTAGATTATTCTTAAAAATTTTTAATAGCTTTCAAATAGCACCAAGGTAAATAATAAAATCTCAGGTAGTAAAAATATTACTTTTTTTGTTGGATTAAATATTGTAATATACAAATTTCGATGAATTTGGTATAATTAATCCTCTAATAATCTAAAATCAATTTATAATTGATTTGTCCTTAGATCTTGATTTATTCCATAATGTTTACCGATAAACTTTCATAGTAAATAAATTTATGATCTAGTATCATGCATAATGGTAATAAATAATTAATCGTTGATTTCCACTAATTGATTTTTTTATTGTTGGTATAAATCTTAATAATTTTATAAATAAGCAGGTAATTTTAAATTTTTTTTATTGTACAAAATTTTTTTATTCTATGATAAGGTAATTGCCTACTAATAATCATGGAATAAAATATTATGTTGAAAATTATTCTTTTTGAATTTTAAAAATTTTTTTTCGTGAATTGTTATATAAACTAAATTTCATTTTTTAAATACAGTATATGTATTGTCCCTTTATCTTTAATAGAAGTAGTATACACATAAAAATTAGAGTAAATTTACATAGTAAGTCAAATAACTTAATACCATGAAAATTCTGATTATTGTTTGAGAAATCAAAATTTTCTTTTTTGTAAGTAAATGGTTTATAATAAATAATGAGGATATCTTCTAGCAAGAAAATATTTCTTAAAAAGAACATGTCTTTGAAAGTTTCTGGAACATTTGCAACAAATAACTCATATCAGGATATAACCATTATTTTTGCTGTTACACTCAAATCGAACATAAAAGATAATATCATAACAAGAAATAGATTGTATCGTGAAATATATATACCATTTTAATAAGTTGAAAGTTTGAATACATTGGAAGCTTATGTTTTATGCATTAAAATTCTACGTTAAATTAAGATATAAATTTACTGTATAATATGTAGTAAATGTTTTTTTATAAGTAAAATAAGTCTTAAACTTGAGATAAATTTTATAAAACAATTGTTAGATAATGTTTTATAACCAACATTTATTTCAAATTATATATGTAAAAACATTATTTCTATTGTAGGAAGATTCAAACGAAATTCTTGCAATTAGACAGATAGAATATGCGCAATAAATGCAATAAATGAGTTTATTTAATGAATTCTATGTAAATGGATTAATTATATTTTTCTCTAGAGTGATTTAACGATACATATATAATAAACATAGATAGATTAATGACCAAATATGTTACTGTACTGTACATAAATTATGGTTTAATTATTATATGTAAACTGTAGAAATGTTTTTATAAGTTTATTCTCATTATAGTAGTTTTGGTTTTTTTAAAAAAATACAAAAATACAACATATTTTGGATTAAATAATATCATGCAAATATCCTGATAAAACATTACAGATAAATCAACAGTCTCTTAGAGTCAGATTTTGTATATTCTCGAATTTCAAATATTCTTATTGCAAACCATCTCTTAATGAGTAAAATCAAAGAGTTAGTTAATTAAAAATTGGAGGATGCTTAAAGTCGTTTAGCAACAGCCATTATTTTCATTATTTTTAAAATCTTTGAACCCATAAATATCTAAATAGTAAAAAAAACTTATACTAAGATGTTTATATATTAATAAAAGTTAGAATGTATAGAGAATGGTAAGATATGATAACCATTAACGGATTCTCATCAACTTCCAATAGAACCCCGAGTCAATCGAGCCATATATATAGGTCAGGGAGATCGGCACACATTTATAACTCTACGCATTTCTCAGGGCCGGCACTATGTAATGCTGGTCGGAATTATCCACAAATGGAAGCAATCTACATGATTTTGGCTCATTCTAAGCAAATAACCAGGACCTGACCTTTCTATGTATAACTTGGGGTCCTCTTCCAACAGTAAAGTATAATATTTAGCATATTTACCAAATTCTAATATGAGTTGACTTCAAACATTTTGATAGATTTAAAGATAACTAAATTTTTTTTTTTGTAAACTGAAAAATTAAGCAGGGCTTAGAATTAAACAGGCTTAGAATTGAGTAGAGCTTAGAATTAAACAATTCTTGGCTTTTTGCAAGACTTAGTATTAAACTGGATAAGGCTAAGCCAAGGCTAAGGCTTAGAATTGGATAGGGCTTAGGATTAAACTTAATAGGGCTTAAAAAATCTGAACAAGGCTTATTATAAATAGTACAAGCACTTTGCATATCAGATAAATTTTTTAAAAAAATATTGAACATAATGAAATTTGTAGCAATTTAAGTGAATTAATTATAAAATGTTTTTGCTCATTTATTTCATTTATTTCCACTGAGTACTACTAATTGAATATAATATGATGTTATAATTGGGAACTACAAAAATAATTAAACTGATTTTAGAATTTAGACTTACCAATAAGATTATTGATAAAAATTGAATCATTGGGCATTAATCTCAAAACTGAAAGAATTTACTGTAAAAAAAAGGGTAGATAACCTAAAATGAAAAAATAGATCTTTAACAAGAATTAAACAACTACAATGAGTCAAAACATCAACTCTAGGGGAATGATAAAAATTATCATTAGAATTCGTTATTAAATTCTTTTCATAAAAGGCAATACCATAATATATTAAACAATAAACATGTAAAAAAGACTAGAAAAAGATCCCAATTTTTTTCATTTTTCCTCATTGTTCTTTTAAAACATCATTATTTTAAAATCTTCAAAATTACAAATTTTTTTACATTGAAGTTGAGTGCAGCCAAGGATATTAACGATTCTACTAAAGCTTATACAAGATATAAATGAGTGTCAGAGGTTTATAAATATGTGCCGAAAGGTAGTTACCTTTCGATTTCAGTGCCTAATAGTTATTGGCGTATAATTCATAAAGGAAATTTTAATTCTATTATTGAATCTTGGAAGGGAAAGGAATGAAACGTACATTTCATTTAAAACCAAATTTGGTTTGTTAAAAAACAAAAATGTCAAAATGATGACACTGCAAGACTAAAAACATTAAGCAGGATTATTAAAATTCAGGTTCTGTGACTTAAATTAAGATGAAATCAAAACTACCTGCACAACTATACATACATAGTTGATAGAAGAAATAACTTTATCAGATTTATTACATACAACAGTAATATCTTCTAAAACTAAATCATTTTGAAGATTTTCTTGAGCATGTCATGAACATTTTGATGTATGCCATTTTCCAAACATGCAGGTTTATTAAAAAGCAAAAATGTCAAAATGATGACACTGCAAGACTAAAATCATTAAGCAGGATTATTGTCTTAACCTGATATCACAACTACCTGCAAAATATACATAGTTGATAAAAGAAACAATTTTTATCAACTTTATTAACAACAGCAAAATCTTCTAAAACTAAATCATTTTAATATTTTAGAGTTTTATACAGATGGTTCTCTTCTAAAAGATAATTCATCCGGTCATGCCAAAATATTAAAGAGATTTACACTGGACTAGATAATCATAATCAGAAATATTTAAAATGTTTATTGAAGAATTTCAGGATTTGGAAAGTATTAAAATTAATATTTCTGGAAGTTCAAATGAAAAAGAATTATTTGAAATTATCAAAGATTGTCCATGATGGATTTTGGATGGATTTTTACAACTGATTATCATTAGATATTAAAATATAATGGTTCTATGACTCAATAGGCTAGTTTTACCAAGGCTGAAATAGTAGAGATTCTTACTGCTCTTATCATTTGTCCTTCTGATAGTAAAGTTAATATTTTCACAGACTCTGCCTGTGTAATTAGCACCTTTAAAAACTCCAATTCAAATTTCTCCTTATAGAATCCCTAATCAAAATAGTCATCTGTCATTTAATAATTATATTATTAACAATTATGACATTAGAAAGTCACTTGAAAGACTCATTAATTATAGAATGTTAGAACATCATATTAGCCACAAAAATTTAACACAACTAAAAGACTTTACGTTAGATCATATAATAAACTGTGAATACTCACAATATTGGATAAAATTAAACCCTTTTGACAGTTCTACCAACCTCAAATTCAGCAAAATAGTTGGATGGCGTATAAAAAATTCTAACTACCAACTTCTGATGCTAGATATTCAGTTCTTAATAGAAATTATCCTGATCTTCTAAATTGCTTCGACACCTGTTTCTTTATAATAATACTCAAGAAACCAATTATCACCTATGGATGTGCCCTGACGTTATAACAAAACTTTCTGATTTTTGAAAAACATTATTCTACTTTCAAGATCTTAATTTCCTCCAACACTGACAAATACTCAGCCTTATACAACAACATGATCAGATTTTGCCACGTCTTTTGCTGGATAACCAATCCTCCAACTTTTATTTTGGAAGCCCCCAAACTTCATTGTATCCTACTTAACTTAATCTCTAAAGAATTAATTCACCATTTTAAAGCAACCAGAATTAACAAAACTTTGACAAAAAAATTATTAGCAACCTTCCTGTTTGATCTACACCAGGACATTTACAAGACCATTTTTCCATTCTTTGGAAAGAATGTCACATAATATAACCAAAAATTCATTCTCATCTTACCATCATGATAAAAGACGAAAAGACACATCAAAACCTCAAAAAAATAGTCGTTCTAATTTATAACACATTCACGGCTATCTCAATCCCTTTAATGATGCAAGATGAGCACATGATAACTCAATCTTATAGATTTATCTAGCAAGTTTGAATTTCCTCCATAACCTACCTTGGCTATCATCTTTAAATATTGATTTATCATCATCTAATTTTACACATTCTGTGCATTCTAATACTGTAGATTTATTTTATTTTTTAATATAGTCCCTTTGATATTATATATAGATTTTTTCTTTTTTGTTTTTTGTAGATTATCTCAGTATTTTTTTAGTGCGTTCATTTTCTCAGTAGCGGAGTTTTACTGTACCATCGAAGGGTGAGGTCCAGGTGCTGGGATGAATATCGATATTCCATCTGCATAGAACCCTCTTTGTATTTTTTTTTGTGTACATACGGTTGTTTTTGGGATGGATCCCAATAACCACTCTTTAAGAAATAAAATAAATAAAATAAATATTTTCCTGTTGATCCATATCCGAATGGCAGATACTATTTTGATCTGGATATTATCCAACAGATGATCCTATCCTCTACATCTCGATGGTATGTATTCGGACATATGTGGTAGATTTTTATCTTCAAATTATAATGCTGATGGATATCCGCACTCGGCACTGTCTGTATCTCCGGGTGAGATAGACGTAAACCAATCATAGATCCCATGTCAGCTAAATTCACTAGTTCTAGAAAACTGGTGGATAGGAATTCTCATCAGATTTTCGTTTTTCATTTAAAGTGTCGATATCTTTGTCATTTAATTTGATAGTAATCATAATCCTCAATGTTTTTATTTAATGTATTATATTTCTTGGTAATATAGTGTGAAATCTCTAAATACATATAAATTCCTAAAAAACAAATATCTTGTTAATGTAAAAATTCTAACTGATAATTTAAATAGATATGACCTTCAACTTTAAAATTATCAGATGTTTTTACTTTTCTAAATTGCCGTTTAAAATTCATAATTTCAATGTAAATCTAAATTATAAGAAAAAATAACAAATACCATTATGAATTAAATTTTATTGCAAGTACATGCTCAGACTTACATAATAAAGCATGAAATTCAATTTGCAATCAATGGAAATTCATAAAAAAGCTGGAAAATTGTCGGATATTCATCGTCATATTACGTCATAAGACATCATATCACGTGATTATAAATCTTGATTTCTGATTGGTTCATATTAGTATTATTATAAAATATAATAAATTAATCCTTTTGAAAATGATTTTTTATTCCATAAATGTATCATATTCACGGAATTTATAACATCAAAGACGTGGAGACTATCCGATTTTTAGTTATTTGCCGTAAATGTATCATATTCACGGAGTAGATAAAATTTATAAAATTCAGTCATATGATCGGAATTTTAAGCTCTGTCGGCTATTATGTAGGTTCTGTACTGCAGTGTAACTATTTCAAATTATAATTTTGAAAAAATAACAAAATACCCGAAAAATTCCGTAAAAACTCCGTAGATCTGCCGCATGATCGCCAGCGAATAAAAATACGAAATTCTCTTTCTGCTCGGCGCTATGAACATGTGGTGGAACGTAAACATTCATTCTGAATGAATAAAGTTATAGTGAAACATTTTTTTTTTTCATTAATTGTTTTTTGAGCAAAATTTGGTGGTCTATAACTAATTATATGTATTAATAAAAGCGAAACTTTGGTAAAGCATATTAATTCTTGTAACAAATAATCATTTTTAAAAATCATAAATCATAATTTATTTCAAAATCTTAATGAACGCACTAATATAATTTAAGTCATTATACGATACCTAATAATTTCTTATAATCTTAAAATAAAAAAAAAACATAAAAAAATAAAGGACAAATGTTGTGGAGGGAATAAGAAAATAAAGATCATTTAAAATATATAGTATGGTTTACTGAAATGCGTCTTCATTAATGTATAATTTAAACATTTCATCAGCTATTCTATTATCTTCATTTTTATGTGATGCAGGCGAAATATTTTCATGATTTTTATTCAAATGATTGTTATTAGCGATTTTCCTGTTATTACGGCAGTTATCATCAAAAATTATTTTTAATTCATCCATCGAGTTATATTGAGGAAGAATTACCGGTTGTTGCGTTTGTGAAGCGATAGATTTAATAATTCTTTGATTGTCGGCGTATAGAATGAAAGAGTTTTTAAAATCATTCGATGAAGAATTCCAGATCTCTCCTGCTTTAACGGCTTTCTCTTTAGGCGATAATTTTGGGAATTCTTCATCTAGTATCTTTTTATAAAAAGAATAAAAGATTATATAACCATTCGCTGATTTCGGCATATTTGAATAAAAAAGTAAATAAAAGGATGCTAAGAGAATGAACTTTCAAGCATCTTCTTATATACAGTTAAGAGCAGTAAAACGCTCATTATATTCCATAAGTAAAATTTCGAAAGAAGAAGTGAAACAAACAATGCTGGAATTAATAAAATCATTTTTGTAATATAAAAATAGAAAACTAAAAAGAAATTTTGTTCAAAAAGAATCATATCCTAGAATTAAATTTTTTAATCAAAGAAATTTATCCATGAAAATTTTTTATCAACTTTCAGTTTACTAAAAGTGGCTCCTTCCTCTTTTACGTTTTAATAATTTAACAAATTATCTCCGGATTCCGACCAAATTTGGTTATGCTTAATGTTAACAAATTTGGAAAGGTTCAAATTATTTACTAGCGAATAAAGGAAATTGAATTGAGGCGTACTTAAAGTTTCCTTAATTTTTTTTTATACCAGAATATTTTGTTCAAGTTGGTGAAACCATTATCAAAGTTATGGAAATAATGAACAATGTGTAGTTTAAATTGTGATCAACTAATTACACACGTGAATTATGAAAAGCCACGACAAGAATGGTAAATCTAAGCCACATTAAATTTAAACTTCGCCTCGTGCCGATCAGGAATTTCGATTATTGTTTGTTTATCTTTTTTAGATATTGCACTGACGGTTAATTTCGTCGATATATATTCTCTTAATTTTGTGTGGAGATTATGGAACCAGACAAAGAAAAAAAAAATGTATTTAATTTGTTTATTTCACATTTTAGGATTTTATTTCTTTTTAAATTATTTTCTTTTATATATAAGGCATTGTTGTATTAAAATCTAGCTTGTTAATTATCTCTTTTTATCTAATCTTGTTTGTTAACGTAGAAAGAATTCCGTGTATTTCGTAAGGAATCGTAAATTACGTGCTTTGATGTCATTAACTTGTTTTAACGTTCATACGGACGGCTTAATTCCGATTTTTGTTTTCGAAAAAAAAAATGTGTTATGTTAAAAAAGAAAAATCCACCTTTCATCTTATGTTCTCTTTAGAAGTGAGTTTGCATCTAAGTCGTAATCCTTTTTATTATTAATTGAACCCACACAAATATATATAGAGATGTTTAGTTCTTGGTTTTACAAAAAAAAAAGTCCTAATATCAATTAAATAATCATAATATTTCAGTATTGAACTTTTCTTAAACCTTGAAAATAATGCCGCGCCGTAAATCACAAAAGTCTATCAAAAAAATGTTATCTAACAAATCTCCGAGAATTCAAAATCCTTGGATATCGTATTCAAATTATTTTTACAAGCAGCTTCGAAAAGAAAATCAAAAAATCAAACGTACGGATGCCGCAAAGTTGGCTAGTGTTGCATGGAAATCAATGTCAGCCGAACAAAAATATCCATGGTATCATTCATCTAATCTAAAGAAGATAGAAGGACTATTAAATTTATCCAATGTAAAATTGCTTGAATCTACGTATGATAATCAATTTATTATTGAAGATGTTTCATTAATGTCAATGAATCAAGCAAGAAAGAATAATTCAACGGAGGAAGATCATTGTTTAAATAGTATGATTCCTTCAGCTGCGAGTCAACCGATCAAAAACAAGAATGAAGAAAATTTTCTATCTACGTATGATAATCAATTTATCATTAAAGATGCTTCATTAATGTCATCGAATCAGGTAGAAATGAATAATTTAATGGAAGATCATTATTTAAATAGTGTGATTCCTTCTGTTGCGAGTCAACCGATTGACGAAGAGAAAAATGAGAATGAAGACACTTTTTCATTATTAAATTTATCCAACGTTGAATTCGAATATACGTATGATAATGTCATTGATGTTTCACTGATGTCAATGAACCAAACAAGAATGAATACTTTGACGGAGGAAGTTCATTGTTTAAATAATATGATTCCTTCAGTTGCGAGTCAACCGATTGACGAATCACTCGAATATACTTATGATAATCAATTTATCATTGAAAATGTCTCGCTAATGTCAATGAATCAGGTAGAAATGAATAATTTAATGGAAGATCATTATTTAAATAGTGTCATTCCTTCATTTGCAAGTCAACCGATTGACGAGAAAAATGAGTTTCCATTATTAAATTTAGGATTACTCGAATCTACGTATGATAATCAATTTATCATTGAAGATGTTCCACTAATGCCAATGAATCAAGCAACAATGAATAATCCAATAGAGGAAGATCATTTTTTAAATGGTGTGATTCCATCATTTGTGAATCAACCGATTTACGAGAGGAAAAATAAAATTGAAGAAATTTCTCCATTACATCTTACGTATGATAATCAATTTATCATTGAGGATGTTTCACTAATGTCAGTTGCGAGTCAACCGATTTACGAGGAGAAAAATAAAGATGAAGTAAACGATACAGATGATGTTATTGGTTCAAAAATGTTTGATTTCGTAAATTAGGATATGCTTTTGAACAATTAGATATTTAATAAATATTCATGTAAATATATACTTCGGTATTTAAGTATGCTTAGCGCCTTAATACCTATATAATATTGATGAATACAATAATTTTAAAATTTAATTAGCTCTATAATAAACAACAATCAAATTATTAAATGTTTGCGAAATTTAGATATAAGTTATATACCTAAGTAAAATTTCTAAGATTGTAAGATATGAATTCTAAGAGTGTCTCTAGTTGATATATTCTAGACAGAATTATCCAATGTAAATTAAATTCAGCTTTTTTAAATTACATTTTTTTTTTCGCTTAATTATTAACTTTGTGTAATTTTCAACATAATAAATAATTATGGTTTGATAAGCAAACTATTATTAAAACATCTTAATAATTCTACAATATCATACATAAACATTATATTCTGTTCATTTCATTAATAATTTCTTTAAATCAGTAGTTTGAAATAGTATAGTATCTACTACCAATTATAGCATTGTTTGGAAAAATTTTTTTGGATTCCTTTATTCTTATTTGTAGATAAAAATAGATGTCAATCGGGAACATTCCATTTGTGATACTTATTATGGCACAGCACCGCACCGCCTATACTGTATTATGCTATTTTCTAGCCCAGAATAATAATTATAATCATTATTGTGCTGATCATGTATCATTTTTTGTTAAGCACATTTTATATATAGTTAATATTAGAGACAAATTTGACATTTAATCAAGTAGAAATGATAGGAATTTTTGGCACATAACCATTTATGAATTTATTTGTTTATTCATTTATTTTTTTCGTTATTGTTTGTTTGTTTATTAATGAAATTGTTTTAAAAATAGATTTTTTTTGTTAGCGTGTGATACACTACTTGGACAAAAGTAATCGGAAATTGTACATAATATTAATACCTGAAATTTAATCAATCAAATCCAGTAAGTATAAGTATTGATTTTCATATTGCTGGCTTACATACTGTATTACTATGTCGACTGTGTAAAATAATTGTAAAAAAAAGGAAAAACTAAATTGTAAAAAATTTACACTATTTTAAAATTGTACGAATGATTGTAAATTCTTTTACCATTTAAAACTTATTGCTTAATAAATAATTAATATAAATTTTCGTATCTTAAAAAAAAAAATAACAATGCCATCTGCTTGTTTAATTTTAGATAGCTATAATACAAATGTTTTTTTTTTACTACTAATTTTTGTAGTTATATGAAGATTAGTAACGTAAAATTATACATATGTATTTCTTAGAGTTTACTTTATCACATATTGAAATTTTAATTATTATTATTATGTACGTTTTTGAGCAAATTAATCAAAATTAGGGCGCCCAACGCTTTTGTCCAAATAGTAATTTGATCAAAAAATTTTTAAAAATTTTTAGATATATATTTTATCAACAAAATAAGCTGGAAAGTTTCGAATTGAATTTAAATTTAGACAAAATTCAGTTTGCGAACTTATATTATGAAAAAAGTGCGTGCGGACTTTATTGGAAAATGCTTAGAAACTTACTGTGAATAATTTAGACAAAATTTTCAATTTTTTTCAATAAGCCATTTATCTTATTTTAGCTCTGAAGATGTAGAGTTGCTATTAAGGTTGGTGAAGAAACAGCACATTCCATGTATGAAGAAATAGCCTTCTCAGCAGACCAAAAAGGCGAATTACGAGACTTACTGCGGGAGGCGCAGCAAATGAACAAAGAATATGCCTACCAACATCGTAGAAAGATGAAAAGATAGAAAGATTAACAAATAAATTAATGCTTAGACATAAAAATGAAACGATACAACGATCAGCCATATGTTTCCGAAAATTTTTGTCCGACGTCGTGACTCGTGAGACCTACTAATATATGATATACCTAAAATATGATTAAAAATGATATAATGACGGCTTTAAAGAATTTGGCTACGTGACATGGCTTAGAGTTAAATATTCATTCAAATAAACCACCTCTCGCAAACCCACCCTCCTTTAGAAAAAAGCATCAAGAAGCGTCTACTCTAATAATCAAAATGTCGATAAATACTTTGATTGTTAAAAGCTTGAATCATCATCAGCTAATCGATTTGGCAAGAATGTGATTCAACCTCATTATACGAGACTAATTAAACGTGATTGAAATTTTTGATCGATGATCACGTAATAATTTTAGGTCAGTTTGAGTATGAAAAACTTCTTGAGCACAATAGTATACTGTGATCGTCAGCACATTCATAAGAAAATTTTCATTCTCCTTTGATTAAGGTCATAAAGATAGAAGTTAAACACACTCAGAGCCTTTGATCTGACAAAATAATGATTAAGACTGTCCTTACCTTTTATATATTCTAATTTTCTTTCCAAATCCTAGAATTTGG
Source organism: Rhizophagus irregularis (assembly GCF_026210795.1). Taxonomy (NCBI): domain Eukaryota; kingdom Fungi; phylum Glomeromycota; class Glomeromycetes; order Glomerales; family Glomeraceae; genus Rhizophagus; species Rhizophagus irregularis. The sequence goes on along the minus strand of NC_089430.1, from coordinate 1,632,635 downwards.
GAACTCATCACCTCGAGTTTCACGAATACGAGTTCAAGCTCTAGCTTATTGAAATCACTAAAAATATAGAAATCAAATTTTCATCATCACATCCCTCTTTAATTCAAACACGAAAACAGGTAGTGTACTGTACATTCTTGAATCTTGATTAATTAAATAATTACGACTTACAATGCAATTTAATTCCATAACCACCAAAAAATCATGTTATCTTGCGCGCATTGTGATCAGAGTTGCTAGCTTGGTCGTTAACACTTAGAATCATACCTAATCTAGATAATTCAATAACAAACTTCTCAGCAAATTTAATAACGGTACAAATCAAGCCTGAAAATCATTTAAATACAAAGAAAATGAGTGATGAGAAATAAATATTGACAACTTGGAAGATTTGATGGATAATTACTTGAATATATCCGGTTCATCATCAAAATAATTTGTGTATCTTAAAACGTTGAACATTGAAAAAAATGTCCTGGCATAACAGCGAATTAGTATTAGTATTGAACAGGTTCTTCCTACAGAGATTTCTAAATACTTGCTAAGCCATAAACGAAATTGGCTTTAAAAAGGCTAAACTTGCCATAGATCAGCATTCGAACATCAAAAATCATATTATTTATGTGCATAAACGAACAAATTTCTGAAAGAATGAGATGTATACCTTATTTAAAATAATCAATCATACTGGAATCCAACATACGTAATTGATTATATAATCATCGTTATATATATATATATATACCCTTAGACGATATTGCTTCAAATTAAAAAAACCCACGAATGTTTGACATATCATCTAAGAATAGTTTTTATTTACACTCTCATCGCTTCATATACAGTACATCAAAAGTAGGTAGACACCTCATTCTACTTTGTTAAGGTACAAATTCATTATCAATACTTGAATTAGAAAACAACACGTTTGCTTCCAAATATGAGAATAGACACAGAATTTATAATACACACCTTCAAGTGCTTTCCTTCTGATCTATACTTTCAAGATCACGTTCGCTCATTAAACATATTTGATGATGATCGGACATCTAAAATAGAGGTCATAGATTGTTTATGATAAATAATAAAACAATTACCAATGTAGAAATGTCACGCATAATTTTCTTTCCAGATCTGAACAACCATCTATACCATTTAATAACAAAAGAGTATTCATACTATTCGTTTCCTATGAACTTATCGGTCGGAGCTATTGTAGAATCACGGGAAGTATCTGCATTACCGTATATAACAAGTAAAGCATCTTAATAGTCTCACATATGCACATTATTAAAGAAAAAAAAATTAAAAAACTTACAAAAACTTTATTGCGCTGTAAAATCCAACAAGTTGAACTGATGATGCGTCTTTTCAGAAATAGTTTGAATATTTTTGATGAGACATATTAATTGTAATTTAAAGTCATTTAAAATCAATAAATATTTTTTTTTTCAGCAGTGATAAATTTTCAAACTGGTTTTTTTATCAAGCCCATTGTAGTCTTCATCTATCTACGTAAAAAGAGCAATCACGTCATCCTTCCGCATATCTTGAGTTTCTGAGGGCCTATGATTATCAATATGTGTTACGTAACAAGTTGTCCCATTAAATGCTCTTGGATTATTCTAGATGCTGACGCTTGAGATAATGAGGCGTAAAGTCAAGAGAATTTGCTGGAAATTTTTTTTTTAAAGATAATAAGTACGTAATAATGTGCAATAATAATCAGACATAATATTAAGAAAATGCGTACATTAATATTTCATTATTGAACTGCTATCGAAGGTTAATGAATAAATGCATTCACGTAAATAGAGTTCAAGTAATTTAGGAAAATAACATTAGACCGAATCCGCGATGATCGATTTTTCACGGTACTCCAGGACTATAAATAGGTCAGGGGAGATCGGTACACATTTACTATTAGCTCTACGCATTTCTTCAGGGCCGGCACTATGTAATGCTGGTCGGGGCATTATCACAAATGGAAGCGATCTACAGGACCTGACCTTTCTATGTATAGCTCGGGTCCTGGTACTCCCCAAAAAATATTACTTGGACAACCATAAATTTCAAATGATATTTCGCAATTTACACTCCGAAAAAGTTTGTTTTTATTTTTATTTTTATTTTTGTTACATTACATAATCAATAATTCCAAAAAAGGCGGTAAGGCTGTTTTTATTTTTTTTTTGTTACAAAGGGAATAAATTCCGGAGATTTTTGTATGCATAGATATTATAGATATTTCCTATCATAGTTGTTCATTAAAATTTGAAGGGAATCGTATGGTTGCTTAAATTTATGTCAATAAGTCACACAAGTACGAAGTCCAATTATTCCTTTGTAAAATTGTACTTATTTGGATTCTTTATAATACCATATGCATAAGATGCATATGAATTATAATCGATTTGGTTTATCATTTAAACAGTATTTCTCAAGCTACAGTAACCAAATTAAAAAGGAAAAAGTATAACCCCTGTATATGATATTTATAATGATATGAATTTATATAGTATATTTGTATTCCACGATAACGATATATCGATTATAGAACAAATTAAATCAAATTGGTTTAATCATACACTTTTTTTACGAAAACAAAATATGAAAATTTTTTCATTAGGCTTAAATAACCATTTAAATTATTAAGCGCAGTTGATTGTCTGAAGTCTGATCTTACATACTGATTATCTCTTTATGAATTAAATTTTTTCGATTCGTAAGTCTTTTCCGATTTTTCCTTAAAAAAAAATAGAATGGAATCGATCTTAATCATTTTTTTCCATGAAACAAATTATGGAAATTTTTCTATTAAGTTAAGCAACTATTTCGTCATTCATTAAGTTCAATAACACTTTCAAATGTCCCGTTAAAGAAAGAATAAACCAAAAAATTTTTAATTCTTTGTAACAACCCTTAAAAAGTTAATCATTGCGATAATTAATAATATTAGAATTTTTTTGTATAAAAATAGGACGAAAAAATTGACCCAGCGATATCATTTACTTTAGAGTACATACTGTACACTATAAATCGTAAGTCTTCATATATAAAAACATACAGTATTTCCTAGAAAATGCAAAATATGACAGCTGATGATGAGGATATTCTCACTTTCAACTGTATCTTTCTTCCCACGAGATACTATCAGAGTGATATCTCAGAACTTGCAAGACATTCTAAAAATGAAAGATTAACAAACCTCAAATTAGTAGCTAATATTACCAAACATCCGCCTGATGATGGCTATTATATAGCTGAACAATATGATGTCATCGTGCTTAAGGCTAATAAAAAAGACGCGGTTGATGTACTTAGGCATCAAGTTACGAAAAGGCTGAAACCTTTGTTTAATATTTCTTCCAGCACATTACGTCTTTTTATGCTTAAATATGATACAAGTATCTATGAAGTCATCAATACTTATAATAGCATGGTCCCTGATGCAACCGAAGTTAAAGATAACTCGGATGAAAACAAAAATGACTCAGATGAGTCAGTCAGCACAGACAGTAAAACATCCCAAGGAAGCATGACCCCTGATACAACCGAAGTCGAAGGTAACCCGAATAAAAGCAACTTAAATGACTCAGTCAATTCAGACAATAAAACAATCCAAGAGGCAATCGACAAATTTGACAAATTACACAAATTACCCAATGCCAACCGCAACGTACGTAACCGAGTCAACCGAGTTAACCCAGACAATCAAGCTAATCCTTTGAAATCGAGAGAAATGAAACCATACGAAAAGATTGGTTATTATTTTGACAAAAATGGTCGGACTAATGATATTCAAATCATTGCTAGTGATGATAAATATGATCCATACAATACAGGAAAAAAATTCTTAGAAGTTCAGGAATATTGATTCAAATTAGTAGATGTTAATTATGTTAATTATAACATATTGTGTTTTTTCTACTTGTTCATTTTAATATTATTTATCTTCCACTTCTGAAATAATAAAGTTTATAATAAGTCACAGATCTTTGATTCTAAAATGTCATAAAATGTCGAAATTTTAAGTTGAAATTGATAAAGTGTCGCATCACTTTTGCTTAATAAAAGAAACTTATTAAATGAATAATAATAAACGAACGAAACTATTGCTTTGAAAACAAAGTTAATCATATTTAATCGGTAAATTTTTTAATTTTTTAATCAAAGTCTTTAAGATGCGAATGCAAAAACTTTATTTGTAGTATTAAACGATTAAGAAAAATAATTAAATTATGTAATATTGTACATTACCAATAAATACAGTATACTATGACTACAAAATCCTTTTAAAGCAAAAACAAAATACTTTTGTATTGATAGTTGAATTTTTAAATTATATTATATTATTAATTGAATCCAGAGTTCACATCCGTTATTCGTTAAAAAATATTTACGGATATTGTAATTCGGGTCATTTTATAATGCTGGCCAGAATTCCTTTTTTATTTTTTATTTTTTTTTAGAAAAATATTTTGTGTGGAACCGATAAATAATTCTGCCCGAATTACTATGCATGGGGTGTACCATAAAACTTATGTATAAAAGTTTATTATTATTAGAGATTTTTTTTGACGATCATTATAATTTATAGTAATCCCTGTTAAAATTCACACGTCCATAACTCTAGATTCTACTTATTGTTTTCATCCAATTTCTGTGAGAACGCTCCAAATAGTTGTTTTTTTCATATGATACCTCCCTTTTCAAAAAAATAAATAAATAAATAATTCAAGCCTTTTTAGTTTTTTTAGATACTTCTCAATAAGAAAAAAATGATTTTCTTTAGTATTTTCAAAAAGCGAGGTATTACTAGTGCTCCGCAAAATTCGGGTCTAACCCGGATAATTCAACCCGAGTGAATTTTAAATCGGGTCGGTACTAACAATTTTAATAACCCGTGACCCGCATGACCCGACCCGTCGGGTCGGGTTATTCATTTCCTTGACTCGGGTTTTGACCCGAATTAGACTCGGATAATCATTAAAATCACTGATCACATATTGATTACGCGTTAATATTAATTAATTTTATATAATTTTGTTAGATGAATGAGGTAGTATAGCGAAAATTGCTAAAGACACCTTGCAATTACAGATATGTGTATGAATTATTATTAATTATTAATATTACATTAGCTAATAAGTTTATTTTGATAATTAATAAAGCAACCAGCGTTCCAGTAGAAAGAGTATTTGCCGGTGGAACCGATTTGATAGCTGCAAAAAGATGTAGTCTTAAAGCAGATACAATTAGAGCATGCATGTGTTTAGAGTCCTGGCAGTCATAAAATATAGTCAAATTTCTGTTAAAGCAAGTGATACAATTTCGATTTCATAGTTCAAATATAAAGCAATAAATAAACAGAAATTGAAGATATCTTTAAATTCGTGCTTAGCTTTAATTTTAATAATAAAAAGTTGTGTGACCTATATGATCATCTTTTAGATCAATTACCTTGCGTTATTGAAGAAATTATGGTTGAAAAAATATTTTTGATATATTACTAAGCATACAGCAATGAAAATTACTAAAATTTCGGGTTTAACCCGGGTTATTCGAATTAAATATACTCGGGTCGGGTTAAAATCGGATCATTTCTATTTTTGCCGGGTCGAGTCGGATATATTCTCCAAACCCGACCGAATCCGACCCGGTAGGAGCACTAGGTATTACGTTATTCTTTGGGTACTCGTGTATTTGTCTAATCTTTCACTATTGCATAAAGACTAATAATAATGCATGGTTTATTGAATTTTTAAAATTTCGGAAATTTTAATGGCTTCTATTTCAAAGTGTGCGCAGATAAATTACTTTCCGAGATGTAATTTATTAATATCAGAAAATAAAGTTAAAATATCTGAATGAATCTAAGATATCCGGTATTCAATTCATAACCGGCAAAACTAAACTAATTAGTTGATGGTACACCCAACGTGATATGACCTAGAGTTAAATATTAATTCAAGTATCAAATAGAGCAAAAATTCACTTAAATCCACACTTAGATAACTTTACTATCAAAAAGCAGGTTTACAGTAACTAGGCACTTATGAAAATGAAAAAAATTATCTCAAATTCGTATTTGCATGACAATTAATTAAAGAACTAAAGGAAATTACAAGGATGAAGATACGGATAGAATAATAAGCGAAGCAAAATAATATAGGCTGCTTTTGGGAAAAATTTATAATACTTAATCTTATATTTTCCCTAATGAAGACAAAATGCTTGAAAATTCAATTAAAGATGGAACTCACGACGGTCTCCAAGCGAAATCAATTGACGAATTATTTGGAAAAAGATGATTAAAACGAAGTCGATTCATTTGGTCGGCTGTCACGTGACAGTTCTGGCGACAACAGAAGGTATTGAATAACAAAATAAAAAGAAAAGAAGCATCGAAACATTCTTGTGTAGATAATTTCGGAGATCTATATCGAAGATGAAGGGAATGCCAATATTTTAATCCGTGACAAATATTCTGATTTTATTCTTTTTTTATCTCTAATTTATTTTTTTTTTTGTTAAAATTTATTTGTAGTGTTTCATTAGGGCCGGTACTTATCATCATTACGTGGATGTAGGCCATTAGCTACACGTCAGATTGCAGGTATTAAGACCATCCACATAACAGGCGAACCTATACCACGCGGCCTTCCGTATACTACCCCAACCTGTAAATCTCAAGGACCCAAATTCCAGGCCAGCCAATACCCCCATTCATCCTCATCTCGTACTACTATGGTGGCTAGACCAGTATTTATATTAACCCACCCCAGCCTAGGAGTACAAGGGACTTCCAGCGAATACAACGGACAATCATCTAGACACACTTCCATACCACCATCTTAGGTATATTTTTTTTGTTAAAATTTAAAAATTTATAAAAATAAAAATTTAAAATAGTACAATAATTTCAAATATATTAATACAAAATAGGTTATAATATTTTAGTATAACACAAACCATGATTTTATTCAATTTTTGGTGGACTTAAAATACTGCCGCAACGCTAGAGTGCGTTGAGAGGGAATATATGATTTATCATTTATTTAATCAATGTGTAATCATATGTTATGTAACGTGCCTTGAAATATACATAAAATGGCCATGCGTTAGAAAGGGGAAAATTGCCTCTTATGAATAATACCGGTCAAAATTTTATTACCTTTCTAGATATTAGCTAACATTATCTTACATTATCTTAATTCCAGCCCTGCTGAAGAAATGCGTACAACGGACTACTCTTAGACCTGAACTACTCCTGAACTCCTCACGTATATGCATTATATTAAAGTTTTGAGAAATTTGGTAACCCAACTAACCCATGATGATGAAATGTTATTATATTGATATTTATCTCAAAAAAAGGAATCGAATAAAAAGTCATGTCAAAGTCAATCATTTATCGCTCTTCTACCGAATATATATAAACGTAATATTATTGTAAAATTAACAATTATAAAATATTAGTTATAGATAGGCTTTATAAAGGGCATCTTTCGTATCTGACATGATTACTTGATCATGAATTTGTTTATTTTATCGGGGTTAATTTTCAACACTCGAATGAAATAAAACAGAAACAAATTTTTATCCGGTTGCACAAGACTTGTAACATCTAACATACACGATCTTTTAAGAACACAAAATTCTGTTCGTTGACACAGAAAATAATAAAAAGAAAAGAGAAAGATTTATTGTATATTTTGTTTAGAATATAAAGTACGAAAAAAATCTGACCAATAAAATTCTTCAAATCACGTTACCGAAAATCTTTTGGGTTGTGTAAATATTCTACCGCAGTATATGCTATTCACAGTAAACGTCATTAAATCTAAATAGTTTATAAGATGTATCTCTAGTATTATTTATTTATATCCTGAAATAAGATGAAAAGATTTTTTTAGTAATATGTTTATTTCTCAATTTATAATAAAAACTACATTGAATTAAAATACAAATACATTATACATTATCAGTTTAATTATAGTTATTAAATAAAACTGCTACTCATTAAAGTCATATTTTTCCTTTTGAAATTGATCTAATCCTAACAAATCTTTATTCGCTATTAAGATATCACTTTTTTCATCAGCAAATAAGTTTTTGAAGAACGTGAGGGAAATTCAATGGGATACACCGAATCATCGTCATCAACATCTGAGCGAATAAAGCCATGTCGCGTGTAGAATGAAATTGCAACTTCATTAATATGACGCGTATGCAGCCAGATGAGGCGGTAGCGCTCTTCGATTACTTTGAGGAGACTCGAACCAATCTTAATGCGTTGGAAATCTGGATGAACTACAAACTGCTCGATATAACAGATATCGTCTTTCGTTTGGATACACATGAAACCAACCATGAGCTCCGAAGAGTCTCTAGAAACTTCGACCCATAATTGTAGTTTTCCTGACTGTATTAGAGACCAAGTAGCATTAAAGGAATGTTCAAGAAACGAACCTAAAGTTTGTTCCTGCGGTAGGTCAAGTTGCAAATCGCGATATGCAAGGGAAAAAGATCGCATGTACAGATTGCTAAATGTAGCACGTTGCACCTCTAGAACTGGACCAGTTGTTAGAACTCGTTTGGTAATATAATCATTGTTGAGAGTTTTATCAGCAACGTAATTCTTCTTGCTATAGTCTTGTGCGGTCATTTTTCGTCCAAGTTATCTTACAAAAGATATGTAATTTTTCGAGGGGAGACTAAATTCACCACTTATATATGTTACTCTTTTGAAGTTGATCGATATTGGCGTTGATTCATAATATGCTAAAATTCATAGTATAAAGATTTATGACCCTAATGGGGAATATAAAAATGAGAATTTTTGTTACGATGTCGATAAATGGAACACATTTGTTGTATTTCCATATTTGACAAGCTATTTATTATCAGATCGCTGAAGTGCTGAACCCGGGATTTTTAGCACCCAATCCAAATGATCAACATGTCTCTTGGCTGAATTTTGTGCAGCTTATAAACTATGTCCGATCATTTGGATTGGTTGATAGACTATTCACTTTAAATGATCTACAATATAGCCCCGTAATACCAATTTCTGTACTATGACAGTGTATAAATCTAGAGAAAAAGAAAATTAATGTGCACATAAGAAAAAATTTTTTGCGCACATTTAAATAAGCTTACATATAAATTTGTGCACAACTGTATGTTAATTAAATAATATTAAGTTTTAAAAATTGTGCACAAAAAAAAAATGGCACATTAAAAAAAAACATTGTGCACATGAATTTTATGCATTGTTTCGTAATACTTAACATAAAAGGATATGTAAAATTCATATGGTCAAAACCCGCATTTCTGAACTTTTAACATAAAAAAAATTTTTTATTTAAAAAACTTTTGAGAAACTTTTAAAACTTCGCGAATGTCTAATTGTTTTTGGCGAATGTAAAATAAAGAATATTATTGGTTCCTATTTTTGGTTTAATTTTGAGTCGACGTTGTAATAAATATTTTAAAGATTTTTATATATTATTTGTTCTTGTATGGATTTTTGGCATACAAATAAATATCAATACGTAACAAAATAAGCCTAATAATATTCCAAAATATAACATTATTTAACAAAATAGCATTATTTATTATATCAAGTAACAATAATTTTCTAGTTTTATATTAAAGAAAAAGAAACGAAACAAATAATACATTTACATTTCTTTGTCATTAATACTAGGAAAACGGAAACCATCGCATTTATTTACTCGGTATCTTTTTTTGTTACAACATAAAAAAAAATATAGCATAATATAACAATATGCAACACCAAATAAAATTAGTGTCACGATAATCAAGCAAGGGCTGATACGTCAGCATATGGAAGGAAGGAAATTGAATGGGTTACCACAAAATCGACAGTAGAAAACCTTCGCTAACACTTCGGACAATAAATATCTTGTAAATAAAGAAAATAGTCAATTTGTAAATATATTTACATATTTAGTAAGAAAAATTTATTATAAATCAATCTACAAAATCAATTCAATTAGTTTAATAATTCTCGAGGTGAATCAGTTAATTAATAATGTGTATATTCGGATTTGATAACAAAACCGTTAGACTTAACTAGCAGATATGAAAATTTTTCCAAATTGGGTTTATACTTTAATTTTTTGCAGGAAGGATGGCTGAACTTCTTCCTGTAAAAAATGTTGATCCGTATTTTATATTTTCATGTTTTTTTCGTGAATTTATCATTTTCATAGAATTTATAGCCTTAAATCATGGAAATTTTCATCTCTCTAACACGGATATTCGTGAATGTATCATTTTCACGGAATTTTTACGAAAGCCATGGAGAAATAATGGAAATATTCGGATAAAAATTTTTTATAGGTTCTATCAGTCACTTTATGCTTTATATCTGGTTACTAAGCTCGCGGATAATAAAAAAGGATAATGAGTATGATTAGTGTTGTCATATAATGTTGAAAGCACATGTGAACGGAAATGTTCAAACCTTTTCATCTTGCAAAGACTCAAAGTTGGCTTTACGCCTGAATTTTACTCATCTAAGCCAATTTCTCCATATATTTGAGATTTTCCTGATCACTCCCAAAAAAAAATTCTGAAAAAAACTCCGATAAATGATCATATTTCTAGTTTTTATTCCGAAGAAACTCAGACACGGATCATTTTCTGAAAAATTTTTATAGGGACTAAGTGAATACTCTATCGCATCCTATTGACCACAAGTCTCAAAAAACAGTAGTTTATGTCTAATGTATCTTATTCGAAAAAATATAAATTTCAGCAAATAATTTTTGTTATAGGAAATGTACTGGAAATGTCCATCGGGATTATAGATCATACCAACCAGCTAAATAATTACCGAAAGGTGAGGCGTTATTGATTGGCTAATAGCAATTGTATAACATCTGAAAAACTAACGCGAAAAACAAAATTGATAACAACAATGAAAACAAATGTATCTTATTTTAATTTAATATTTAAAATTAAGATAATCATGTATGGTATGGCTTTTTATGTATGCATTGTATGATTTGTATGGTTCACCAATACATACATAATCGACCATCTCTTTAAAGAATTTGATTTTTTCCAAATTTCTTTACATTAATAATTATATTGACTTATTAAATAATTGTATGTGTGTTTTGCAGAAATAGAGAAAGATTGGTGGCGGCACCCAGCTCGGTATTTTTTTTTTGCGTCACATACATGTGCTCATGTGCGACAATATATATGGATCACAAGAGCGCTTTGTGCAACAGAAAAATTTCGAAGGAAATATATACGTTAACAGTTACTGTTTCCTCTATCTTTTTTCCCGAACAAATGCGAAAAAAGGTGAAAGAAAGTCTGCATGCAACACAGGCCTCTCACATAAATAAATATTAGCGTTTAAAACCATATGCCATGAAGGGCTGAGGACTTCGCAATTTCGAGATCTTCAGGCGTAAAGCCAACTTTGAATCTTGCAAGATGATAAGGTTTGAGCATTTCCGTTCACATGTGCTTTCAACATTATACGGCAACACTAATCATACCCATTGTCCTTTTTTATTATCCGCGAGCTTTAGTAACCAGATATAAAGCATGAAGTGACTGGTAGAAAAAATTTTTATCCGAATATTTCCATCCTTTCTCCGTGGCTTTCGTAAAAATACCGTGAAAATGATACATTCCCGGATATCCGTGTTAGAGGGATGAAAATTTCCATGATTTAAGGCTATAAATTCCATGAAAATGATACATTCACGAAAAAAAACATGGAAATATAAAACACGGATCAACATTTTTACAGGAATAAGTTCAGCCATCCTTCCTGCAAAAAATTAAAGTATGTGTATGTCAGAAGTTGAAGTTGTACTTGCATACGAACAAAATTTTCTCACTACCTACGGTAGTAAGGTCTTGTATTTAGGAAAGCAAGATGAGCGATATTACTCAATTGTCTTATTGTACCTAGAGTCAACTTAATGCTATAGAGTTGTGCAAAACATTCACAATTGTCAGGTGTCAAGCAGTTAGCGCACTTGAAGCTGTAATTCAAAACAGCTTGGGGAGCACCGTTTATCTAGATATTCGTCAAATTCATCCTGGAAGCGCTATTAGAAGGCTGCATCACAGGATTTGATTTCTGATCCTGCCGTGTACAAAAATTTTATCGTGACATCCGAGCTTGAATAATTAGAACAACGCATTGCCGTCTTTAAAGCTAAGAATATTGGGCTTAAGAATGGCTTAAGGATGAGAATACGAATTTGAGACAGATTTTTGATGAGAATGCCAGACAAATACTGACCTCAGGTCTAGAGTTAATTTTATGATGATGAAAGGACGAAGTAATGTTGAGCCCGACTATCTTTCCAGTGTCATCCTAAGATGCTTCAGTCATGTGAATATAAGATCCAGGATTGTACAACACTGAATTATTACATTGAGCCGGCTACCGGCTACGTTTCCTTTTTTCCGAATCACGTGAGTGCGTGTGCTTATGTAAATCTCTACCGCAGTATAAGCTATGCGCAGTAAACGTCATTAGTATTATTTATTTATATCCCGAAATAAAATGAATAGATTTTTTATAATATTTGTTTATTTCTCAATTTACAATAAAAAAGTCTCAACAACATTGAATTATCATAAAATATATTATACATTATCATTATAGTTAAATAAAACTATTACTCAAAGTCAAATTTTTTCTTTAAAAATTGATCTGATCCTAATAAATTTTTTATTCGTCACTAAGATATCACTTTATTCATCAACAAATAAAGTTTTTGAAGAACGTGAGGGAAACTCAATGGGAGCATCTGAGCATGTCACGTGTAGAATGAAATCTTCTTGCTTTTGTCATTTTTTTTAGTGTCTGTAGCTGTCTCGGCTAAGTTATTTTACAAAAGGTATGTAATTTTTTGGGGGAGATATCAAATACTATTTATATGTCCGCGAGGCCACCGACCGAGCGAGTGCAATCCATACGGCCATACCTCTGAGTAGTATGAAAATGTATATTCTGGAACAAAGTACCCTTCTACGGTATCGGTAAGGTTAATAGATACTCATGATTTTTTTGAAAAATTTGTTTTTCACAAGGGGATATCACTGCAGACTGGAGGAAATTGATCCCAAAACTCCAAGATTTTGACGCGCTTTTCGTCCGATTACTCTTCTGGAATCGATTAGGAGGTGTGTCATTAAAGTCGTAACAAACCGTTTGTCAACAATTTTATCGAATCATCATGAGTTGACCAATATTGGCGTTGATTCATAATATGCCAAATTTCATAATATAAATATTTTGTGAGCGGAAGTTATTATCAGATTTATTTTATTTATTTATTTTATGTCAAGCAGGCAATAGATTTAAGTATTGCTATTATTCAATCAAAATGAAAGTTATTAGCGCTACACAAATACAATTGTCATCCAGCATAAGCCAGACCCTCGCTTCTAAATTATCAGATTGCTGAAGTGGATTTTTAATAATTTTAATATTGCACAAATCACGTGTTCTTTTCTTACTAAATTTACATTTCTTTACTTGACTACCTGAAAATACGTCACGTGATTTTTCATGACATTTTTTCAGGTTACGCTAGGAAAATCGGTTGACTTACAATTATTTTCATAATTATTTTCCTCTCCCTCAAAAATATTCCATAAATATTAATAAATTTTTTTGTTATACATGAAAATCGATTTTTGACATTTTCAAAAGAAAAAGTTTCCAATACTATTCATCACGCTTGTGACACCTTCTGCCTTTTCTGAAACAGAAAATTTTTTGTAAAATTCCAATGTCGCACACTCGCAGGTGGAATTAGGAATTAGGATGAGTACGAATCAAAAATTTTAATAAATAATGATTTTTTGACCGCCCGGCGCATAAAAATTCTTATTTAATTGGTGTCAAATAAGGATGTTCGAGTTGACAAATAGATCTTTGATCACCTCACGTTTTGTTTTTTTTTTGTGAATGAATGGATGGATATATTGCACCATATACATACTGTATATATATATAGTTAATGAAAGTATGAGGATGCAGTTTAAAGAGGTAACTTATTTCTGTTGATACAGAAATTCGCATCTAGTCAACCTGCAGAATAAATTTTATAAAGCAACCAACAAACATGAAAATTCTTGGGTTTACTGAATGAATCCTTTAGTTTACTAGAAAGAAATAACTTTTTTTATCATTGTTTTCACGAAAATTTACTGAAATTCAAAAAAGTATTTGGAAATATGGATGTTTGGCTTCAAAATCTATGAAATATTTACATTTGTGTGTGATATAAAGCGAGATGTGTAAAATTTTGTGTCCATGTTTGAAAAACACTATTAATTATAACTCACAAAGAAAAACAACAGAAATATGTAAACAACAAATATTTGTGTCTTTGTAATTAAATTGAGGCACACGTATAATTTATGGTTGGTTACGCAAGCGAAGTCCTTATTAGTCCTCAGTGTAACAAAGGACTATATATTATTACAAAAGAGTTACGTTATTGATGCATTATTAAGTAAAATATCAACTCATGTATTCATATGCGATATCTGCTTGTCCTGCATATTTTTACTAAAGTTTACGCTATACTTCAGGAATCAGGAACGGCACTTCAGACTGTATAACGGTTCCCGTTTCCTAGTATTAATTAAATTTCGCGAGATTATAATTTTTCATAGAAAAGCAACCGATCTCAAAAATTAGGACCGTTTATGGTTCTATCACTTTTATGCTATTCAAATTAGACCACTGGTTACTTTCTTCTTAATTTTGTTTTTTTTTTTGCTACCTTGGCAGCAGAAAGTTAGAGTTACACTTTTATTTTTATAAAGTTATAGATATTTTATTTAAAACATTTAAAAATAGTATTTTCTCATTTCTAGCTTAATCATCCATTACATAAGGATTGTGTATTTGTTTTAAGTGTGTAATAAATTTTAAATAGAGCTGGTCCTGTTTTTCAAAAAATTAGACAATGATTAGATTTTGTACGGTGTTGTATTTATGTTGGTTAACATCACGAGGTGGCGTTAACCAATATAAATATCACTGTACAATATTATCTTACCAATGCGATTACTTTATAGTTGGCACAAAGAATTATCAATATGCGTGATTTTAATATGACTGATATTATTATGAGACAAGGATCATGCTCGACATTATCAATATTGTACTATTGTTATCAATATTATATGCAAATAAAATCAGCATAATTCTACAGGGCTGTGCGATAAGGGTAATGTTGCGTTTAATTCTTGTAAAAATATAATTTGTACAATTTTTTATTTACATAATTTTTTACAAAGACATAATAATTCTGTCAAGCAAGACCTTACACCCGAAACCAGTCTTTAAATTTCTTCTTCGTTAGGAATTTCCCGAAAGCAATTTCCATTACTTGAGGTTATAATTCCGTAAATAACATTTACGGATGGAACGTAAAACACGGATTATCGTTTTTACAAGGGTCCCAAAGGTAAACAAAAATATTTATGGTACACATAGGCCAGAATTGATAATTACGATTGTGATTTTCGATTGATTAACCTTTTACAGAAGTCCCGATTCTGGAATTTAAAAATAATTTTGAAGGATATTTAATGGCCGCAATTTTGCTAGCCACGTCCACCGGTTCTAGGATTATAAACTAGAAATTTTTTAAGAAGTAAAAACATACCCTTTTCCCGTTGATATTAAGATATTTATACAAGATTATAACTGCGCAGACTTACCGGTAAATCCTTCAATTGAGATATAATCTCATATCATCTCATATCCATATATTATAACAATATATAGGATGGATAGCCACATATCAAAGGTCAAGGCTCTATACAAAGGACATTCTGCCTCTGAAACGTCAAATAAAGAATCGGAAAATGGAATTTGTCAAGAATGCGGCAATCTAAATGGTTTTGGTGATGATTGGAGTTCGTGGTGTACACCTTGTAATAGTAAGCACTTTATTGACGAATTTCCTTTATGGACTAGTGGTAACAACAATGTTGATGAACTTATAAGAAAAACCCAGATTAACACATCCCATTATGAGAGTACATTTGAGTGGATACCTTACGAACAATTCACTGACATCAAATTTATTAGTAAGGGTGGATTTGGGCAAGTTTTTAAGGCAACCTGGTCGAATGGACCTATTCTGTATTGGGATCGCGAGAAGAAACGGTGGTTTAGGTGGCCACGTGTACCTGTTGCATTGAAGGTGTTGTTTAATTCTCAAAACATTTCATCAGACTTTCTAAGCGAGGTAATATCGATATACATTATAATACAAATACTTTGATTGCTTACAAATTACAATTTTAACACCAATTTTATATTTGTAGATTACTTCACACTTGAAATTATACAGAAGTTCTAATACTTGCTCGGAAATTGTTCGTTGTCACGGTATTTCACAAAACCCGGAATCCAAAGAATATATAATGGTTTTAGAATACTGTGCACGTGGAGACTTGGGAAAATATCTTGCTGAAAACTTTGACGACTTGACTTGGTCTAAATGTCTTGATCATCTTTTGGATATTGCCCGTGGTCTCAATACCATTCACTCAGAAGGATTGATGCACAGAGATATTCATAGTGGGAATCTTCTCATAGATGTGAGTTATGCGGCTATTGGGGATCTGGGATTGTGCCGTCCCGCAAACTCATCAGTATCCAAAAAGGATGTTTACGGTGTTATGCCATATATGGCTCCCGAGTTGTTAAGGGGCAAACCGTTCACCCAGGCGTCTGATATTTATAGTTTTGGAATAATCATGTGGGAGTTATCCTCAGGTCATAGACCTTTTCCTAACATTCCACATAATTTCAACCTTGCGCTTAAGATCTGTGATGGGTTTCGTCCAGAAATTGTCGAAGGAACTCCTGAATGTTATAAAGAACTAATGCAAAAATGCTGGCATGAAAATCCAATTGAAAGGCCAAATATTGCAAATATTGTAAGAGAAATAGAGAAATGGTTGAATGATATTTTGGAAGGTGATGATGTGTGGAGCAAGGCTGATAGTAGTCGTAATACGATCAAAAAGCTACCAAAGATCAAAATACATTCAGAAGCCGTATACAAGAGCAGATTACTTCCTACGGTAAATAATGAATTATTTGTTAAACGAAGTATAGTAACTCATGAAGTAATTATTAAACGAAGTCGAGAGTCATGCAATGAATTAAGTTGTAACCATAGTCAAGCTTCTTGTGATGAATTTAGAATCAGTAATAATAATTATTAGGTGATCATTTTGTTGTTAGCGTCTAGTATATTTTATTATTAATTCTATTTTAGTTCATAAATTTAAAGTGATAATTAATTTATGTGTTAAAACCGTGTGACCACACCTTTATTTTATTATTGCTTGTTTCATTCGAAAATTTTCTGCACTTTGATTTTTAAATTTTTTTTATTTACATGCTTGGCTTTGTTTATTTTTTTTTTTATATTGAGCTTGCAATTTCTTTTCTTGTCTTTATTGTACTTAAGTTTTTTTTAATTTACTTCAGATTTTATCATTGTACTTAGGATATTTATTATACTTTAACTGGAATTTTTTGATTTCATTTATGCTTAGATTTTAGTCTCGTTTTTTTATTTTGCTTTTATTGTATTCAGTTTTTTGTTGTGCTTGGGTTGTGATTTTTATTTTTTGATTGATTTCTTATTTATATTTGAGCTTCGTAATTTTATTTCTTGGTGCATTCCGTCACTAATATTAATAAATTAAATAATTGGATTTATTAATATTAAACATTTTACTTCTATAAATTCTTTGGCTTTTTCGGTTATAATTATATATCTAATAAAATGGAAAAATTAGCCAATCAAAAAATTCGAGAAATCGCGTGATCACGCCTATGTGATGTAAATTTTCTCTTAATGTAAAATCTAAAAACATTCAAATTTTAGGAATCTATAAATAAATCAAGAATAAATTCTTTTGCAGAATAAGTTTTTGTATTAAATTTTATTATATCATTAATTGAGTCTAGAGTTCTATCGTATCGTTATCCGTTAAAAAAACGGATATTTGGATATCTGGCTTGACGGATACAAAATTATGTAATTAGGGTCATTTTATAATGCTGGCCCAGAATAATGTAATTACTGTTACCAGATTTATTAAAAAGGAAATTTTTAGTTCTTTAAAAAAATATTTTTTGTGGAACCGAGTAATAATTCTGGTCGGAATTATAAATTTAGCCTGAATTAATCTGCAAAAATATTTGGATATTTGGATAATTTTAGGATATCCGGATTGAACGGATCTAAACACTGATTGAATCCCATCTTTTGTATCAATGAAATTATTAAATTTACCATCAATATTATGAATTACTGAATTAGCAACTTGTTCTTCAAAATGCAATAATAAGTTTTAAAGAAAATTCTTCAAAAATATATATAGATGTTACATTGTATCTAGCTAATTTTAACCATTGATTAACTAAATCTAAAATAAGTATGTTAATGTTGTAGAGAATATTTTAAATAATAAAAGTAATTCAGATAAGTTTAAAATTATATGTTGCTGATGAAGTGATATAATCAAACGTTTGTAGGTTTTTTATTTTAATATTAAAATGAATTTTTTGAAGAGTTATAAAATAATTCATATTTAAATGAAAAATTTTAAATAGAATTGGTTATGGTTATCTCCCAACCTAAAATTACAATTTAACTTCCTAGATAATGTCATTTCAATCTTTTGTAAATCAAATGTAAAGTTTGCATTTTTATTCGTATTCAGATCTCTTTGACTATATTTTAAAATTTTATCATCCCATTCATAATCAATAAATTATTATCTCATGCTTGCGTCACTGTCAATATATTAAAATATAATATATTTTTTGAGTAGTAGTTACATTTTCAATTGGAAAAATTATAATATTATTCAAAAATTTATTTTGTAGTTTAATTAAAAAATCTAAAATTGTTCTAAGTTATTGATGCAAAAAGCATAAAATTACTTTTTAATTGATTTCCAAAATTTAAAAAGATAATTTGTTTCCTTACTGGTAAAATTTTCGAGAATTGGAAATTCTTTATTTAATCTATCAAGTCGTTTTGTATCAAAAGAAAAAACTTTGTACTTTGTTGATATAAACAAGATTTTATAGATTGGATAAATTAATAATTATTATTCTTTTTAATATAATTAATTTTTTTAATTAATGATTTAGCTAATGAATTATTTCTTGAAAATAATTATTCCATAAATTCTTTTAAAAATGCGGTTGAAGTTAATTGTTGCAGGATGAATATTTGTTGAAAAAGCAAATCATCTTGTTCAATCAAATATTTAAAGCTAGCAATTGGTTCAATTCTAACTTATTGATTATTTAACAGCAAAAGTTCTGCCATATCTGAGTCAATATTTTTAAATATTATCATTAATTTCTTCAATCTAATTGAAAGTTGTAAAGCTTTTTTTAGGATTTGAAATTAACACGAAAAATCTGTGTCCCGTTAAATTCTAAAAAATTTTTAGAAAAAACTCTATAATGGTCATTTTCACGTCTTTGTTGTATTATCAATTTTTGTTTCATGTAATAAATATATGGATTTTATTTTCTAAACACAAATACAAAGATGCTAATAAGCGGTAAATGAAATTTGGAAGAGTGTAAATCAACACTACTATTCTAACCTAGTCCTAAGCATCAAAGGTGTGGTTATATAGAATACAAATTTCCTAAATAGATTCTGTGAAATTATTAATTATACAGACGTACAGTCATTATTAATATACACTCTTATGAATCTAAACCTTAATATGAATCATTGCTATTTTCAATACTTTTTGAAATACGAACTATTAAATCGAAAAGTAAATAAATAAATACATTAAGTATTATGTGCGGCGAACCTTTTTATATGAAGAAGAACTAAGCGAAACTAAATCAATATGTTGCGTTATACCAGTTTCACTCATTTCCGATTCAAATTTTTCTTCATTATGATCATCCTCCACCTCTTGTATCTCCATGTATAATCTTTTTTTCGATAAATGAAGACTGGGTGAAATGTCATTGGTTTGTCGCGTTATGTCAGTTTCGTTTGAATCCTGCTCATATTTTTCTTGTATCGAACATAATTTTTTTTTTGGTAAATTAGGAATAAGTGAAATATCAATCTGTTGCGTCATACTAATTTCGTTTGCTTCCAGCTCAGATCTTTCTTGTATTGAGTATAATTCTTTCTTTGATGAATTATTAGTGAGTGAAATATCGATAATCTGTTGCGTTATGCCAGTTTCGTTTTCCTTCAACCCGATATTTGAATATAATCTTTTTTTTGAAGAATTCAAGGGAGTATTAATTGATTTTTCGTTGGCTTTTTCATTCAAATCAATTTGACAAGATTGCATAAGACTAATATAATGAGACATAGATCGACTTTTATAAATTGCTTGTGGATGCGTAGAATAATGTTCTTCAATTTTCTCTTTTGACATGCTACGAAATTTATATCGTTCCTCATCACATAAAAGAAATTGTTTTATATCTTCTGACCATATATTGTTTTGAGTATCCTGATACCATTTATCAAGTTTTTGAAACACTTGCATTGCAGTTGGGCGTTTTTCTGGAACAGAATCCCAGCATTGTTGCATAAGATCAATCCAACACTGGGGTGTTGCCTTTGCAATAGTAGGTCGCCGGTGCTTTATACAAACTTCTATTACCAAATTGTGATCATGTACTAGTTTGCCAAACGGTGGTTGTTGTGATGAGAATTCCCACATAATCATGGCAAAACTATATATATCTGCTGCTTGAGTATATGACTTAAGACAAAAAACTTCTGGAGCAATATATGGCATGACACCGATTACATCGTCTGATTCCAAAGTAGTAAGCCCCATATCTGCAATTAGTGGTCTTCTTGCATGATTAATAAGTACGTTTCCAGTATGAAAATCTTTATGAATAAACCCACACTCATGCATTTTGCATAGTGATCCTATGATCCATCGAGAAAGACAAATTATATATTTCCAATTAATTAACGTCTCTGGATCTTGTAAATATCGACGTAAATCACCATGGGCCGCATATTCCATCACAATCATGTATTGTCCATCATCTGGATTTTGCGTAACCCCATAACATTTTGTAATAAAATCGCCATGAAGTTTAGAGTTTACCTCAAGCTAGACATTAAAACTTTTGATTAGAATAAATTCATAGCTTTTAGTGTACAACATAAAATAAAATACCTCTTTGACCAAATTTGTTATAATATTCGAGTTTGATTTCGAAAAAGACTTGAGAACTGCACGCTTATCGCTTTCCCAATCATATCGATGTTTTGCTAAATGTTTAATTTGTTCTAAATACCTGGTTGTGCTCATTCCGATCACCTCTGGTTGTTCCCAAATATTAGAATATCGAGATATTGGCAAATCTCCTAAATAAATGGTTGAGAAACCGCCCCTTCCAATCTTTTCTAGTTGTCCAAATTTAAAAGGAAAAACTTGAAGGAAAACATTATTCGATTTTTTGGCATTAAGTTGAGATTGTCTAATAACCCTGTCAAGTTCTTGATTGCCGCTTGTCCAATTTTTAAAATCTTCTTCAATAATCATCTGAAAGCATTTTTCACAATCGTATGTCGTAGGAGTGGTCTTAAGTTTTTCAGGGTATCTATTATTACATATGAAACATTTATCGCGAGGTCGATTTACATTCCAAATGTCTTCAGGATTTTTTTTATATATATCTCTCCAGAGCCATAAACTACCTTTTAGTGGTGGCATTGATTGAGACAGTTTTCCAGTTTCTTGTGACATCATAAATTAATAATCTGTTATAATAATCTCGTTTAATAATATTTGATGATTTTCTTTGTTACTAATTAATTACAAGATTTCAGATTTCCTTATGAATGTAATGGAATAATTGAAGCGTAAAAACTATATTTAAATAAACACATAAATACGCCAAGTAATGGATAATCCGGAAATTAATATCCGTTAAATATCCATTTTGGCACATCTCATTCATCTCAACGTGAAAATCGAATAATCCCCCATAATTTTGTCCAGTTACATTATTGTATAACAAATATTACGTTACAACATATTTGTTCCACAACCCCCCTAATTTCAATTGCGTTACAACGCCGTTACATGATCATCCGGAACTTTGGAACTTTTACTTCATAAATACAAATATATAACACGTTATTTGTATATCAGATATTAAATATAAAATTTAACTATTTTTATTTGTTTTTAAAAGCTTTAGCATATATTAAAGTTTAAAAAATTGTAAAAGCTTAGCAAAATTTGGTATGATTCTATGTTTATTTATTTTATATCAATCATAATTTAAAGATTTTAAGTAATAACAAATTTTTATCATTATTTATTTTAAAGTTAGGGAAATTTTATTATTCAAAAAATCTGAGAGGATACTGAGAGTATGTTACCTTTTTAACTATCAATAATAATTTTTTATTTTAATATCATCAAAATTACCTTAGTTAAAGCTTTTATTTTGGTATCGTTTCGAATCATAAGTTACAAAAAAAAAGATTTTTTTTTTAAAAAAGTAAATAATATATTAAAAAATTAATAACTAAATTTATTTTTAAAATACTATTCTTAGATTCTACTCAAATGGAGTTTTTAATTGTAAATAATTTTGTTTAGATTAAATAATATGATGCTATTTTTTTTTTTGAAAATTTCGCGTGCGCTTAGTACGCCTTGTACAGATATTTTCACGCGATAGTATTGCATATCCAATCATTTTTCATAATAGGTTTTAAATTTTTTATCGTTTCAATGCGGATATGTTAAATAATTTAGTAAACAATCACATTTTTAAAATACTCTATCAGCAACGCTGAATATCTTTCAACTTGAAACATTAATTATATGACGATCCTTATAATTAATAATTTCTTTTCATCCCAAGTACTTTCATCGGTCATTTTCTTAAAATAATAAAGTTATAAATACTTGAGTAAAACCCGATGAGAACTTTGCTTGAATAGAAAGTATTAGTTACCAATTTACAAATTCATCGGAGAAGTATCGGAGAATATGTTTAATATACAGTATTTTAATTCTTTGTATGGAGGATTAAATCTGAAATATTATTTTAATTGATTTGATCGAATTACTCATTTTTTCATTTATATTTATTGATTATTTTCTTTAATTTATTTAACAATAAGTAAAGTTATGAATGATTATTTAAATAATTATGTATGTTTGTTTGTTAACTAATTATTTTATGGTGACGATTCCCACTAGTCTCTTTTGACGTGCACGTTTCTAGTTGTACTTACCATTTATTAATTCGATCCATTTTCACAAAATAATTTATAATTTTATTGTATATTTAATAGAAAGAATCTTATAGAATACAATTATAGTTTTTAATTTACAGTTTTATTATCTATGTCGCCATCAGTATCCGAAGGAGGTGGTGGACTGGCCAAATTTAAAAACTGCGTTAAATGATCGGCAGTTATGCAGCTTCTGCAGCTTTACGTTCTATTTATTTTTAAAACAATCCAAAGCTTCAAACCGTGGGAGTTCTTTATATCAAAAAGTTACAAAGAAATAGTTAAATTATGCGATTGTAATTTTAATAAAGACGTCGTTATTGTTAAAAATTGTTTAAAGTTCAAAATAATAGAACTTGAGGAATAAAATTTTCACAAAAGTAATTTAAAAATAATAATTTGTATCTATATTTCAAAATTTCAAATTAAATTTAGACTTAATATCTCTTAAAATTCTCATGATAATAAAAAATTTTATTCTAGCACTTTGCTTTTGTTGATTCTACTTTACAAACTTCATTCTACAATTGCTAGTAATCATGTATTAAAAGTGAACATTAAATTTTAGACCTCCAAAAAATGATTGCCAAAATTATTTATAGCCAGGAAAAAAAATTGACATTTTGAGCGAAGTAAATTATTCTCGGTATTGAAATTTGAGTATTTAATAATGTATTTTAAATCATAAACTAATAAGAAATTTGATCGTATCAAATTTCGTTAAGAGTTATTATAATACGAAAAATTCAACGTTAAGGTTTTCTTGCATTAAATAGCTTTTTGGTATATAAATAACTACTGTATCATTCAGATCATACCATCTGATCATCACGTGTTGCACCAGGAATTTTTAGGTAAAATATAGTTACTGTAAATTCCCGGTTCATCAAGATTGGTAAACTTGTTGCTCTTACTTTTTTAGAAATGGCGAGTAAGGTCAGATGATCGATTTGTTGCAATAATAGGCAAAAATGGGTCCGGAATTATTTAATGAAAACTCAAAAACCCCGATTTAAAAAAAAAAAATAATTTTTTTTTTATTTTGTTTTTTTCGAAAAAATACGTAGTCATTTTATCAAAATAAAAATCGTCATATTATTTAATCATCATGTCTGATAATTCTGATATTGATAATTCGACTAGTACTAATAATGAATGGATTGAAGAAGCTATCAAAAAAAATTATTTTAAATATTATGATTTCAAAAATTTTAATAATATACAAGAAATTGGTTCCGGTGGATTCGGAAAAGTTTTTCGGGCAAATTGGAAAAAGACAGAACAATATATGGCTTTAAAATCTTTTTTTAAACTTGATAACGTTACGGTTGAAGAGATTAAACGTGAGGTAAAATAAATAAAATGTTTTTTTTTTATAGGACAAAAACGTATATATATATACAGTATATATATTTCTTAATTCTTTATTTATATTTATTATAATTTCATTATTCTTAAATTGTTTAGTTAATGCTTCAACGTGAAGTTGATTTTCATAATAATGTTATTCGTTTCTTTGGAATTACAAAATATGAACCAGGTATTGTAAAAATAATAATAATCGTATATTTTGTAATTTATTATTTCATAATTCACAAATTTATCGAAAATTTTTTTTTTTTTTATATATTTATATATCAGATAATTCAAATGATATATTGAATAATTATTTATTGGTAATGGAATTTGCTGATAGTGGTACGCTTCAAGATTATTTGAAGAATAATATTAGTGAGCTTACTTGGATAAAAAAATTAGATATCGCTCATCAATTGGCTTGTGCCATCTTATGCTTACATGATGAAGGGATTGTACATCGGGATTTGGTAAATTTTTAATCTTTTCATTTCTTCTATTACGTTTAAAATATTAATAAGATTATCATTTTATACAAAAATTTATAATAGCATTCCAAAAATATTTTGGTTCATCAAGATACCGTCAAATTGGCTGACTTTGGATTATCAAAGAGGATTGAAGAAACATCAAATGATAAACAATATTCAAAAATATTTGGTATTATTCCTTATATTGATCCAAAGAAAATAACCGATCGAAAATATAAGTTAAATGAAATGAGCGATGTTTACAGTATTGGAGTATTGTTATGGGAGATATCCAGTGGTAAACAACCTTTTTATGGTGAAAGTGTAGCATATGATATTGGTTTGATTTGTGGCATTGCGAAAGGTTCTAGAGAAAATCCTATTCCTGGTACACCTAATGCTTATGTTAAGCTCTATACAAGTAAATATATACGGGAAATTTATATACTGTATTTTTATAATTTGTATTATTATTATTCAATCTAATACCTTTTTTTTTTAGGATGTTGGGATGGAGAACCAACTTTGCGTCCAAACATGAATGAAGTAGTTGATCAATTAAAAGAAATTATGTCTTCGATTGACGAAATTAACGAAAATGGTTTATATAATATTGTAAATGAATCACATTCAAATATTGATGAAACTTCTTCTAACGCTTCTAGTATTGGTTTAAGTAAATTAATTACAAATGAAGTAGTGGAATATTTTGAACATGAAAAGAAAGAATTAATAAATAAAGTAGTAGATAAATTAAATGAGATTATTTTTGATGAAAAGAAAGAGTTGAAAGATTCTATTATTTATGATCATTGTAAAAAAAATGATATCGATCCAAAAGAAATTCATAATTGGTTATTAGATAATCAAAATGATTCAAATCATATTTCTTTACTTGGAATCTTTAATTATTTAGGAATTGGAACTAGCGTCAATAAGAAAAAAGCTGTTGAGTTATATAAAAGAGCGGCAAACCTTGATCATAGCGTGGCTCAGTATAATCTTGCTTGTATGTATAAAGAAGGAAAAGATATTTATCGAGATAATCAAGAAATTGTTCAATTACTTAAAAAATCAGCTAAAGGGGGTTATTTAAATGGAATAAATATGTTAGGGGAATGTTATTACGTTGGAATCGGAACTAGCATTGATAAGGAAAAAGCATTTAAATTATTTGAAGAAGCAGCAAATTTAGGACATCATGAAGCTCAATATAGACTTGGTAAAATGTATAGAGTTGATGATAGTGTTGATAAAGATGATGATAAAGTATTTGAATTGGCTAAAAAGTCAGCTGAAGGAAAAAATTTAAATGGAATGAATCTGTTGGGAATATGTTATAAAATTGGAATTGGAACTAATGTTGACAAGAAGAAAGCATTTGAATTACTTAAAGAAGCATCAGATTTAGGTCATAAGGTAGCTAAACGTAATCTTGCTGCATTATATAAAAAAGGAGAAGGTACAATACAAAGTTATGATAAAGCTACTGAATTGTATAAAGAATTATATAGTGAAGGATATTCAAATATGTTAGGGGCTGTGTTAGATTGTTTTGATCTTGATAATGATGAAAAAGGTGAAATTAGAGAAAAGGCTGGAGGAAAATCTACAAGTTTAGTCAATACTTTTATTGATGGAATGAGTGAATTTGAAAAGCTTAGCTTTCATGAGTTTATAGCAGAATTTGGTGAACCTTTAATCAAGCTTAATCCTAACGAAATTGCTGAAAATTATAAAACTGGGGAAGGAATTTTTAAAAATATAAAAAATTTATTTTATAGGAGTGCAGATGAAATTAAAAAATTAAAAAATTAAAAAAAAAACAATAATAAATTATGTTTTTTTTTTGTATTATATTATTAAATAAATAAAATCTATCATACTTATTTTATTGTATTATATAACATTTAATAAATTTGATAAATTTGATAAATTTAAAACGTTTTATTTTGAATGTAAAATTGTAAATTATATTTTCAGAATTCCTTAACATAGATATTAGCGATTATCCCACCTTTAAATAACCTACCATTTCTATGCTTTTGCTTAATAAATTAATTTGTTCAGTTGTTAATACCATACATTTATAAATCAATAAATATATATTCTATAAAATATGCGAGAATGTACAGTAGGATATGGAATTGTATAAAGTCTAGCAATATTTTTCTCTTTCGTGTATCATTAGCGTTATATTAGAACAGAAATGAAAATTGACAGATTTAGTAAAAATGATTATGTGTATTCTATGTACTAATAAATAAATTTAATTGTAATCTTTTTATCAATTATAGCGCATTATACATTAGTTTAATTTATTTCGTTTGATTCAAGTATTATTTAATCTATAGAATACCAATGCGGTCTGTTGTACAAATCTAATACGCTTGGTCGTTTGGCCACTTGAACTGGTTTTACTTTACGAGGTACAGTATTTAAATTTATATGCACTAATATCCATTTAAATTTAATGGAAATTAAATTAATTTATATTTGAAGTACTATATAATTATCTGAAATTTGTTATTAAATTTTCACGTTGGCTGAGATCATCAGAGTTAAATTTTAAGATGGAAAAAATTATTTTTTTTTATTTAAATAACGTCAGTATATAATCAGAAAATCAATATACAATAATATTCTAAGGTTTGTAATCACATATTAATGGATAAGTGCAAAAAATATTGTTTAAAATAAAACCATTTTGACTGAAAAAAATATATATATAGAAATAGTAAGCTTCTGCTGTATTCAGTTATCATCCTTGCCTTTTTTTGACTCATCCATTTATGTTTTATTTTCGTTTATTGTCTTCTGTATTTCATCAATTTTCGTCTGCATTGTTGTCTGCATCTCGTCAATTTTCGTCTGCATTGTCATCTGCATTGATATCTGCATCTCATCAATTTTCGTCTGCATTGTTGTCTGCATTTCGTCAATTTCCACTTGCATTGTTTTCTGTATTTTGTGTATTTCTTCCTGCTTTTCGTGCATTTCTTCTATTGACATTTGTGCCCTCCTAAAGATGTTTTGCATGTCTCCTGTAATACGGATACTGATTAGTATACATTGAGTCATTGTTGTTGAAGTAGCCAGAAAGTCTTTTGGCACCCTATCAGTAAAGTAGGACACATTTCTTGTTAAAGATAGAATCAGTATAAACACGCATGCTTTGATGAAATAAAAATTGATTGGCCAGCTTAATGCAATCAATAATGTTTGTAGAATATTTGGAACATAAAAACTTATAATATACAATATGTAAAATGTTTTGTCCCCTCTTTCATATTTAAAATTGTGCTCAATAAATATTAAAATAAATATTGACATAAAAGAAATTAAGCATATTCCGAATAATGTAATAAATATTATAGAAGTTGAATCGATAGTACTATGACTATGCGCGATGATAATTATCCAAAATATTGGAATAACTAGAACTGGAAAAATATCAAGAAAGCAATGATAAAAAGAAATAAATCCGAACTAAAATAACCATCGTTATCAAAACCTCTTCAACTTTTTTCACTCTAACTATTGCAAGTACTGCGCAAATTACATGTAAACACATGTTTATGATTGAAAATATCTTTATGTTCATCAAGTCATCATAGGCAAAAGAAACTATCAATGGAATCATCCAAGTAATCAAATTATATAATACATCATCTAGTAATGGTAATATTATATTTTTGATAGACCCAGTTTTTCCTGAAACACTGAGAAAAATCACAAAAAGGATTGGAAAAAATGTGTTAAGAATGGCATCATACAAATCTTCTTGTGAATTATAATCTATGTTAACAAATGATGCAATTGATGCTGAAGCAAGTGGAATAAACGAAAAGAACACAATATTCCAAATGATAAAATTCGAAAAGTTTAATATCCCATAAGTTTTCCTTTTAATAATATGTTGTTTAATCCCATTCCTGAAAATAATGGATCCAAAAATGTAATCATGAAATCTTTGCCTTGTTTGATTAATCAGAAAAAATAATTCTTGATAATTGTTCATAGTGATTTTGTAAAGAGAATTTGTTTGGTAAAATGTATTGTACCTATGGTACATGCTACGCCTCGTAAGGCTTAGAGTTTAATTAAATTAATTCCGTTGATTTGGATGATCATTCAGGATAACACAAAGATAGGCGATTTTTTTTCTTTAAAAGGAAATGATTTTAGTCAATCATTTCATTTTGGCCAGATTTTCGCCCATTCCATTTTAAAAATTACCACATGCACAGTTGCCGTAGGACCCTGAACAATACTGATATAGGTAAGGTCCAGAAAAAAAAATTTACTATTAGCTGTACGCAGCACTTTTGACTATGATCAGTACGCATTTATAGCTCCTAACCCTGAAATTTTTACAAAATACGCATTTTAATCCTCTAACAGTTTTTAAAATTTTAATTGGCTCTTTTATTAGTTGTATCAAATTGTTCTCTGTCTTCGTCTGCTTTACATCCTGAACATGCTACATGTCTATTTAAATAATCTTCTTCATACCTGTAGTTTAATTTGATTCCTTTCCCACATATACATACTACTTTTTTTGCATTAATAATATGAGTAACGTATTTATGTTAGCCAATCACTCTTTACCATATTTCCAATGAAACATTATGTATGCAATACAGAAATGATTTTTTTTCGAAAAAAAAAAATTTATTTTAAGATGATCGTTAAATATTTATTTATTTATTTATTATTTTCATAAAGAGGAGTGATCAGAGATCTATACATTGATATGATCGTTAAATCATCTTCTATCTTCTATGGTGCGTCTCACCTATAAACCACAAAAATATCATGTGACTTTAAATTTTTATAAGTCAGGTATTAAGTAATAAAATACAAATTGAAACCGATAAAATAATATAATAGCATAAGCTAAACATTTCTAACGGTTTACTTTTTAAGATTTATTAGAAAAATTTAATTTTATTAAGTTCGAAAGTTCAAGAATAATTTATATGATCTATATGAAAAAAGGAAAATTTCGGACTGAGATCGGGGATATATCATCATGTGAATTTCATAGATCGGAATATATCGTTACAAGATCAGGATATATCCAACCTAATGTTACGCGAATTTCATATGAAAATTACCGATTTCAATTAATTTCTCACACATTAATCAATGACTCGTCCATCAAAGCGAAAATCCAAGGCTAAAGAGCAAGAAAGAAACAACTATGGAACGTTTACAAAAAAATCAAGGATATCTGATGAATTGGATGAATGGGGAGACGAAAATGATAGTGGGTGGGATGATGATGAAGTTAGTTTATTAAACGAAAAAAAAGCTCTTGAGTTGACTTGGTCAGATAACACACACTTGGAACAAAAAAAACGTGGACCATATCTTACCGGAAAAATAAAAAAATCAACATATTTTGACAAGTATGGACCAAGTGGTTCCTTTACAAAAGCTGCAAAAAGAACCATGAAAATTTCAACTTTCATGAATAGAAATCAGACAATTCCGGATGATTTTGTAGAAGTTTTGGATGATTTGGATGAAGAGGAACAGAATCAACTCAATATAGATGAAAGAATCAAAAATCTAAAGACTGAACTTGGAGAACAGCAAAAGATTTTAACAGTAACTGAATATAATAAAAAACGCGCAATATATGAGTATTTAAAGAGATTAGATGAAAATGGAAAGGGGAAGATGAAAGCTAGCAAAGAAGCTGCGCAGTTGATTTTTATAGATTGTGCACCAAACAGAGCAAGATCAATTCAATATTGGGCGAATTTTTGGCTTCAGAATAATCACCTTCCAATGAGTCGTCAAGGGAAACATCAAAAAACAATACGATTAATAGATGATGAGGATATAGCAGTGAAATGTCACACATGGATTCGATCTCAAGGCGGAACAACCACCCCATTGAAGTTTAAGGAATTTGTTGAGCAAAAATTGCTCATTAATTCTGGAATAACGAAAAAGAAAACTATCGCCAAAGCAACTGCAACTCGATGGTTAAATGTACTTGGCTATAGCTTTCAATCACAAAAACAAGGTAAGAATTCGTTAATACAGTATTATACAAAAAAAACAATCACACATTATTTATATTAAGGTACATACTATGATGGTCATGAACGTCCTGATGTTGTTGAATATCGAAAGTTATTTCTGGATAAAATTTATAGTTATGAAAGGTACATGGCGAAGTATGAAGGTGAAACTATGGAACGAATACCACCAATGTTAGAATCTAATAATAAAGAGATAATCCTTGTAACACATGATGAGTGTATATTTTACTCTAATGATGGGAAACGAGGTGTATGGACAAAAACAGGAGAATTGCCATTGCGTAAAAAGGGAAATGGACGTTCGATAATGGTTAGCGAATTTTTGTCAGAAGAATGTGGCCGTCTTAAATTAAATGCACAACAGCATCAAGAAAACTCTTCCATACCTCAAGAAGCGCGCACTTATCTTCAGCCAGGCAAAGATCGAGAAGGATATTGGACAAGTGAACACCTAATCGATCAAGTAAAGACAAAAGCAATCCCTATTTTCGAAACTCTTTTTCCTAATTGTATTGGATTGTTTGCATTTGATAATAGTTCGAACCACGCAGCATTTAGGCATGATGCTCTTGTAGCCAGTAAAATGAACTTAAAACCGGGCGGAAAACAGCCAAAAATGAGGAACACGGTTTTTGGATTAAACAATCAGTACCAATCAATGGTAAACGAAAATGGGGAACCCAAAGGGATGAAACAAGTTTTAATTGAACGTGGCTTATGGAAAAATGGCCTTAATGCCGACTGTCAGTTGTGTAAAGATAAGGTGGATGATATAACACGGATTGATTGTTGTGCACGCCAGATTATTTCATTGCAACCTGATTTTTTGGCACAAAAAAGTGCGTTAGAGGAAGCAATACTAGAAGCTGGGCACTTGTGCATTTTCTACCCAAAGTTCCATTGTGAACTTAACTTTATTGAAAGATATTGGGGGGCAGCGAAAAGATATGCTCGCGAAAACTGTGACTATTCGTGGTCAAGCTTGCAACGTGTTGTTCCTGTAGCTTTAGAGTCTGTCGATACGATTATGATAAGAAAATTTGCAAGGAAGGCGTGGCGTTATATGGATTTATATAGAAATGGAATAACAGGTAAATTGGCTGAATATGCAGCCAAAAAGTATAAATCCCACCGTTGTATTCCAGATTATGTTTTAGTTGAGTTAAATAAAGTTGAATAAACTGCGCGATTGCAATTTGTTTTGAAACTCGATTCGTAATCATATGACGAAGTCACATGATATCACGCTAAGTCACGTGAAATCTACGTTTTTGAAATTTCGGACTTTGTGGTTTATAGGTGAGACGCACCATATATATATTAAAAAACACTGCAATCACGTGGGCGTTATGTTTAGATTAACCATATAAATAAGTCATTTGAATTGTGTAACCCTACTCCTATTCGTCGCCAATGTTACACAAGACCAAAAAAGGAAATTTTATTTCTGGCGAAAAACTGAAATTTTGGGTTATACAGGATTCCATAAAAGGAAATTGTCGGTTACGCAAATTTCCAAAAAAGGAAATTTTGTCTTCTGTTACTTTTCAGAGAAATTAAAAAAATTGTGTTGCTCAAATTTCCAAAAAAAAGGAAATTCTTTGCAGATCTTTTAATTCTGGCCGGAATTACATATTAACTGTTGTCATAGACAACAGGTGAACACTAGTAAAATTAAAAATATTAAATTATTATTACTTATTTCCAAAAATGTACCAAAAATAAGCAAATTCAACATCTTACTATCCTAAAATCCAATCAAAATTACGCAAAATCAAATTCTAACCTTATCAAAATTTTTTGATGATTGTACGCATTCCCAAATTCTAACATATTGAGAGCTATTAAGCATCTTCAGCTCCTACCTATATTAGTATTGTTTGGGGTCCTGTTGCCGTGGATACAAAAAAAATTGCTTTTTTTGTAAAAAAGTCAAGAAATATCACATGACTTTCCAGAACAGTGAAAATTGTTCAAAATTTGAAATAAAGATAATTCCGGCAGAACTTATTTTATTGAAAGAAAAAATATATATTAAGCTTATATAACGCACATAATATAATTTTCTTATTATGATTAAAGTGTATACATGCAAATGGTACTCTTATAAAAAATTGATTCCTCGTTTGTTATTCCATGTTATTTCCGTAAATGTATCATGTTCACGGAATTTTTAGCTTCAAAACATAGAAATTATCCAAGTTGCTTAGATTTTTAGTTATTTTTCCGTAAATACATCATATTCACGGAGTTTTTACTTACAGGGAAGCGGAAATGTAGGATATGGAATTGTATAAATTCTAGCAAAAATATTTCTCTTTCATGTATCATCAACGTTAGAATAGAACGGAAATGAAAGTTAATAATTGAGTTTTCTAGTAATTAGTAGGATATAAAATGATTGCGCGTTTTTCATAATAATAAATTTTAATTAGTATAATCTATTTTAAAATTATAGTGCATTTTACATTTAATTTATTTCGTATTTAACCTATCGACAGTAGCTTCTGTTGCGCAAATCGGTTGCATGATGGTACAGTATTTACTGCTGTAATTTTATATATACGAACACCCATTTAAATTTAATGGAAATTAATTTATATTTGAAGTATATAATTATCTGAAATCTGTTTTTAAATTTTCACGTTAGCTGGGATCATCAGAGTTAAATTTTAAGATAGGAAAAAATTTTTTTTTTTATTATTTAAATAACGTATGAAAATCAGAAAATCAATATACAATAATATTCCAAGGTTTGTAATCACATATTAATGGATAAGTGCAGAAAATACTTTGTTTAAAATAAAACCATTTTGACTGAAAAAAAATATATATATAGGAATAGTAAGTAAGCTTCTGCTGTATTCAGTTATCATCCTTGCCTTTTTTTGTCTCATCCATTTATGTTTTTATTTTCGTTTATTGACTTCTGTATTTCATCAATTTTCGTCTGCATTGTTGTCTGCATCTCATCAATTTTCGTCTGCATCGTTGTCTGCATCTCGTTAATTTTTATCTGCATTGTTGTCTGCATCTCGTCAATTTCCGCTTGCATTGTTTTCTGTATTTTGTGCATTTCTTCCTGCTTTTCGTGCATTTCTTCCATTGACATTTGTATCCCCCTAAAGATGTTTTGCATTTCTCTTGCAATACTGAAACTGAGTATATATTGAGTCATTGTTGTTGAAGTAGCCAGAAAGTCTTTTGGCACCCTATCAGTAAAGTAGGACACATTTCTTGTTAAAGATAGAATCAGTATAAACACGCATGCTTTGACGAAATAAAAATTGATTGGCCAGCTTAATGCAATAAATAATGTTTGAAGAATATTTGGAACATAAAAACATATAATACATAATATGCAAATTATTTTTGTTATTTCCTTTTCAATAATATTGTTACCAAATGACAATAATAATATTAAAGTAAGTAATAACACAAAAGAAATTAAGCATATTCCGAATAACGTAAGAAATATTATAGAAGTTGAATCGATAGTATGACTAGTATGCGTGATGATATTTATCCAAAATATTGGAATAACTAGAACTGGATTAATTATCAAGACTAAAGCGATAGAACGAAAGAAATTCAAAAGATCGTTATTAACAGCCATTTCAACTCTTTTCGCTCTAATTATTGCAAGTACTGCACAAATTACATGTAAAAACATGTTTGCGATTGAAAATAACTTTATTTTCATCAAGTCATCATAGGCAAAAGAAACTATCAATGGAATCATCCAAGTAATCATATTATATAATATATCATCTAGTAATGGTAATACTATATTTTTGATAGACCCAGTATTTCCTGAAACATTGAGAAAAATCACAAAAAGGATTGGAAATAATGTGTTAAGGATTGCATCATACAAATCTTCTTGTGATTTATAATCTATGTCAACAAATGGTGCAATTGATGCTGAAGCAAGTGGAATGAACGAAAAGAACACAATATTCCAAATGATAAAATTCGAAAAGTTTGATATCCCATTAGTTTTCCTTTTAATAATATGGTGTTTAATCCTATTCCTGAAAATGATGAATTCAAAAATGGAGTCATAAAAGTTTTGCTTTTTAATTTCTCGATAATTGTTCATAACGAATTCGTGCGTTTTGCAAATTAGTATAGCAAAATATGTGGAATTAATATGAAATTTGTTTATAGCGTATTTATATACAAAGTGTACTGTCTGTACTATCATTACACACATGCATATAAATACAGTCTCACAATTAAATGCAATAGCATAGAGAGTTTCTCTTGTGACGATCATTTTGCATGTAGTACATGTTACGCCTCGTAGGCTAAATATTTCTTAATGTATCATGTACAATAAACAAAATATGTTTTTGTGTTAGGGTTTTCATTCTATGTATCGTTGCATGCATATACACATAAGTCATTTAAATGCTTAATATCATAACTAAATATAACAAAATAAAGTTTATTATAGCTTTTCATTTCCAAACTTTTATATTTTGCAAGAAATATTACATGATCACATGGCTTTCTAGCAGTAGTGAAAATTGTTCAAATGTGAAATTAAAATAATTCCGGCAGAATGTATCTCCACCTGGTCTGACGCCACAGTACCACCTTTTCTTCCCCAACAGATATACGAAGTCTCCTCAAAAATATATCATGACTAAAGACACCCTCGCTCCTAATACTGACCTGCTAAGCTGTTTTTCGTCTTGCGAAACGTATAATTTTCCTCCGCCACAGAAAACCTGCCCTTACAAAACGGGAGTGGCACGCTGTATCATACCCAAAAAGACAGATATTTCCTACTCTCTTTGTCAAAATATGATTTACCTTGACGATCTACAATAATTTTAAAGTATACACGATAGTCACCTGCATGTCCACACATACCGATCAACAAGTAACAAACCCAATATGAATTTCTTCATAGGGACATATTATCTCACTTACGTATTTTCCCTAAATCGACAATTTTCACCACAAATCGTTTCCAAATATTTTAAACGATTACGGGAGTTACTCAAAGAAAAATTTTTTGCTCTCAAACAAAGATTTTCATCAAATGCGATAAGTAATAGACGCACAAAAATATTCATCCGGTTCAGTTCCGGTCCCACGTGATTTATTTAGATTTTATTTTCGCTGCGGCATAAAATGTGAACTACCCGTCACCTTCGTCATGTCAAACGGCCGTTAAAGATGTGGAGAACATATAAATAATTCCAAAACATTAAAACTCATTGGTTCGAGTATGGCCAGTGATGCACGCTTTTATAAAGATCAAGTAACGACAAGTAACGAAACAACTCAACTCCAATATGCCGAATCAACTGAAAAACTGAATGTATCGACCACTAGACATTTACTTTATAAAGACAAGAAAAAAGACATTTACTCCAATCGCTTAGGAATTAGTTACACTGTGAACATCAAAAAATACGAGCAGACACAACATAAAGACACCAACAACCGTCACATGAACATTTTTAACCACAATGAACACGTACGAACTAGACGCGTTTACTACAAAGAATATTCCCATCTGCGTTTCAACGCCATACGTTTTACCCGATAGACCACCCGATGGAACCGTTTAACAAAAAGTATTATTAAACACGAATCTAATACCAACACCAACAAACCTTTTATTTTACATACACGTACTTCGGAAGTGCCCAACCTATAGTCATCAAACAAATGCACCATGTCCCACGCAAGCTTTTAAAACTCAGAAACTTTTACGTTCAGATTGGAGAAAGCACCTTTGCTAATGACATCAAAGAAAGACGGCGTGAAAAGAATTGGATAAGACGTAATAGAAAGAAAACGTAACAAGAAAAAGTAACTTCTTCCTCCAGTACCACGAGGTACACCTGGCGACCTACGAATCTACCATCGTGACACTTATAACATTAATCTTTTTGAATACAAGGTTAGACGACGTTTCATCCTACGATACAGTTACGGATATAGACGAGCAATCAATATGCGACGACGCTATTTACAACAACAACCGCTACTTATCATATAAGACGTTACAAAAGCAAGCGCTCACACTAAATATGTTATCTCCAAAAAAGATCAAGCGATCATCAACGCCCGGACGTATTTTTAAGACGCACACCTCCTCCGGACAACGATTCTAATACCACCATGAGTGATATATCTGATATCTCTGCCGCTGAATCGGTAGACACAGTCATCTATCCGCCGACTCTGGCGCGTGAATAATTCAAATTCCCACACTACAAAAACAATAACGGACCCTTAATAATATGTATCGTTCTGCATCTGACAGTATTTACGTGTAGTATCATTAGATAAAAGAAAAATGCGGACTATTAGTTTATGTTTGAACTCCTTTTATATAACATTTGTTCGCTTACTAACTAGTTGATTACATCTCATTTTTTCTCTCTTCCTTGGTGTCGGTTCTCTAGATTTATCATAATTGTGATATCATCAATAATAAAAATTATCGATACTCAATGGATAAGATCCAAATTCATTATTGAAAATGCAGCTATTTAGAATAAAATTTAATTTCCATATTGAAAATATACTGTACATACTTTAGCCTCAAAATCATTTATACATAAAATATGTATAAATGAATATATAAAAGCCCTACGCAAATTATCTTTTTTTGATGAGTTCAGAAATAATATGAACATTATTATACAGATAAAATAAAAATCTATCTAATTAAAATATCGTCATATTTAGATTACCCTGTATAAATAATTTGAATTGTGTAATATTGAAAGTGTGATATTCTTACGTTCGATCTATTTCGTATTTATTACTGACTACGATAACCAATCTTTAAACTAATACATTTCCGGTTAATAAAAATTTTAACTGGACTTTTCTTTATTCTGATGAATTAATACTAACAAAAAAAAAGTATAATTTTTCTTATTAATTGCATTTTATTTGTGGTCATTTCCGCTCTCTTAGTTACCACGACTAACCATTTCTATAATAATAATTTTTTTTGTTTTTCAGTAAAAACCGAAACTACCTTTTTAGTCTTTTTTTTTATTGATTTTTTTATCCCTCTTTTTATTATTATTGTTTCTTTTGGTTAACCAAAATTTTTTCTTATTCTTTTTTTGGATTTTTTTTAGGGATTTTTTTTTAATCGGAATTTATCAAAATTTTTGGAATTTTTTTTTAACCCAAAAAAATATTGTTTATTCTTTTTTTTTTTTGGTTTGGGTCAAGACTATAATCAGATCAATCAGATTAGAACTATGTCCTACGGCTTTTTCTATATTTAGAGAGATTTTTTAGTCATTGATATTGTTTCTGACTAATAAATTCGTGTGAAATTTTTTTTTTAGTGAGAATTTTTTGATTTAGTGAGAACTTTTTTTGTTTATTGAGATTGTTTTTTTTCAATATTATTTCTGACTAATAAATTTGAGTGAAATTTTTTTTTTCGATATTAACGAATTTTTTTTAGCGAGATTGTTTTTAATTATTAAACCTATAATAAATTTTTTGATAAATCTATATAACTAAAAAAACTATATAATTAAAAAAAATTTGTCTGACGTTTGGATTAGTCTCTGCATATATAATTTGAATTGTAACTTTGAAATCCCATACCATATAATTAAAACCCTCTACCTAATCTATTTATTCGATCCGTGTACATTTTAATCAACTAATACAATTTCAGTTAATGAAATTTTACCTTAATCAGAATTTTTTTTTGATTATTAATTTTAAATTTTTCGTTTTTTTTTCAAACCGAAAAAAAATTTCTCCCTTTCTTCTTTTGGTTTAGTTTTTTTCAAACCGAAAAATTTGTTTTTTTCTCATTCTTTTCCCGTTTAGGTTTAATTTTTTTTCTTATTCTTTCAATTTTTTCTTATCTGTTATTATTAAATAAAGAAATAAAATATTATATTAAATAATTATATTTACAAAATTATTTTTTTTTTAAAAAAAAAATCAATATAACATATAGGAAAATTGACCGACATTGATAGAAAGATGATGATTAAGATTTTCAATTAAATTGAGCGCTGAATAAATAGTCTGATTTTTAAATTCATATAAATCAAAAAATTGATATTTTTATAATTAATTAATTGAAGAAATTGTTGATTTAATAATAAACTATTATAACCAAATCCATATCCAAAATTCTCTAAATAATCACCAGATTTTTAAATAAAAATTTTTAATTCAAATGGTTTAGTTAAATTAATAATTTATCGAATAAAATGAGTATCAAAAGAACTGAATAATAATAAATGAAATGAACAAATTCTAATACATTTAATTGTTCAAATATTTTTCCTAAGTTGATTATAAGTTTAAAATTGACGTAATATAAAATAATTAAGAAATAATTATGTATAAAATTTATAATTAATTAATAAAAATATTTGTAATATTTCATAATATTCTAAAAAATTAATCAATTTTTATTTATAATTATTTTTTCACAATTCCCAATTAATCCGAATTTTTCATTCTACACTTAAATGTCAAATCATTAACATAATTAGCTACATTATTGTAAATATAATTTGTATCATTCTAATATAATTTAATACATTTATTTTATTATTTTTTGTTAACTAATTATTACCATATTAAATTTCTAATTATAAACAAAAAACTACTGTAACCATATTTAATTTACTTAGTATTACATTATAATACTAAATTGTTCTATTTAAACAAACTCATTGGTCCCGGTGTGAAGCAATGGGTGACTGTTAGTAATACCTAAATATTAATTAATTTATAATAACTCTATAAACATTATGCCTGGACGATTTATATTTTTGTTTTTATTTTGAGTGTTATTTGCAAAATCAATATATTGTATAAACAGTTGAAATATTGTCAAAGAGAAGTCCTTTTTGAAATCCTAAAAGGTATTAAGGCATTAAGCTTAATATGCAGTCATTCAATTCTTTTGATCTTTTTTTTAGAAATTTATAAATAAAGAAATAAAGAAATGGAAAAAAGCCGCCTACCATGGTTTTGCACAAACCTAAATGATGAATGAAAAATTTTTCAGTTTAATAAAAAATTAAACCAAAAAAGAAAACGGAAAAAAATATATTCAGGTTTGAAAATAAACCAACCCGAAAAAAGAAAAGGTTAAAAATATTGAAAAGAATGATAAAAAAAAAATATTCCGATCAAAATACATTAACCGGAATTGGGATTAGCCTATCGGAATGTGCACTCCTTTATATTGATACACTACAAATTATTTATATAGAAGGTAATTTAAACGTGACTGAATTTTTTTAATTATATATTTACTACTAATGTTACTAATGTTTTTTTAATTCAATTTTGTAGCTACAGCTTTTTACATTATCTTGAAGAAGTATTTGGTCTCATGGTTTGTATCATGTGGTATTATGGGCTTCAAGATATTCTTTGATACGAGTTCAGTTTAGTTATGCTGATATTGTTTCTAACTTGGACAATTTTGCTAAAGAATTATTGAAGGCTTTCATTAGAAAACCTGTTAATTTTACCATGACTTAATTTTTTTGTTAGTTTTGAATATATTAATAATAAATGAGAAAATTAAAAATTAATTGTCAAATTAATTAAAGACCATATTAAACACATTATTGTACAAGCTTTTTGGGATTCTTTTCTCCAAGTTTAAATGAATAAAATATTTTCCATATTTTTAACATGTTTATTTTTTTTTTGTATATATGATATTAAAAATTTTAATAAATTTGATAAAAATTTAAATAGTTGCTTTTGAATGTTTAAAATTTCTTTAAAATTAGTGATTATCCATCTTTAAATGAACTATTATTATTTTTATGCTTTTATTTAATAAATTAATTTATTATTAATATCATATTATTATAATTAATCAATAAATTTAAATTTATATCCGATAAAAAATACTTTGTGAAATATATGGAAAGAATCATGAAATTTTGGCAGATATATTTTTCGCTCTTTTATTTATTATTAACGTTATCATAGTATAGAATAGAAATGAAAATTGATAGATTGAGTAATTAGAACATAAAATGATTGCGTGTTTCCCTGGAATAAATAAATTTTTAATTATAATCATTTTTTTTAAAAAAAAATTATAATGCATTATTCTTTTATTTGATTTTTTAAAAAAATAATTTATTTATTTAAATAATTTATGAAAGTCAGAAATCAATATAATAATATAAGGTATATTTAATCAACATATTAATGGATACTAATTGTGAAAAATATTGTTTTAAATTTAAACTAATTTAACTAAAAAAAAAAAATAAATAAACTAAAAATTTTAATAAGGATAGTTTTCCGCATTATTCCTTTGGTTACATTTTATTTTGTCTCTTCCACTGATGTTTTTATTTCATTCATTATCTTCTGTATTTCATCTATTTTAGCCTGCATTGTTTTTTGCATATCATCAATTGTTGTCTGCGTTGTTTTCTGCATTGTTGTCTGCATCTTGTCAATTTCGTCAATTTTCGTCTGCATTGTTTCCTGCTTTTCGTGCATTTCTTCTATTGATATTTGTGTCACTTTTAAGATAGCTTTCTTATTTCCTTTTAGAGTAGACCTAATTCCACATTGAGTCAATGTTGTTGAAGTAGCCAGAAAGTTACCAGGTACCTTATCAGCAAAGTAGGACACATTTCTTGTTAATGATAGAATCAGTACAAATACGCATGCTTTAACAAAGTAAAAATTGATTGGCCAAAATAATGTAATCAATAATGTCTGAAGAATATTTGGAACATAAAAACATATAATAAATAATGTATATATTATTCTCCGTGTCATGTCTTTCAAGTCTTGAGTTATAAGTGTAATTATTATTAACACAAAAGAAACTAAGCATATTCCGAATAATATAAGAAATATTATTGGAATTGAATCAAAAGTATGTTTATGTGTGATGATAATTATCCAGAATATTGGAATAACTAGAACTGGAAAAATTATCAAGAATAAAATAATTGAGAGAAATAAATCATCATTATAATCATCATTATAATTAATTCTTTTCCATTTAATTATTGCAAATACTGCACAAAACACATGTAAACACATGTTTATGATTGAAAATATTTTTATGTTCATCAAGTCATCATAGGCAAAAGAAACTACAAGTGGAATCACCCAAGTGATCATATTATACAATACATCAT
This sequence comes from Rhizophagus irregularis, assembly GCF_026210795.1. Taxonomy (NCBI): domain Eukaryota; kingdom Fungi; phylum Glomeromycota; class Glomeromycetes; order Glomerales; family Glomeraceae; genus Rhizophagus; species Rhizophagus irregularis. The sequence goes on along the minus strand of NC_089430.1, from coordinate 1,590,249 downwards.
CTAGTAATGGTAATACTATATTTTTGATGGACCCATCTTTACCTGAAGCATTTAGAAAAATCACAAAAAAGATTGGAAAAAATGTGTTGAGAATTGCATCATACAAATCTGTATGTGACACATAATTTGTGTCAACAAATGATGCAATTGATGCTGAAGCAAGTGGAAATAGTGAAAAGAACATAATATTCCAAATGATAAAATTCAAAAGGTTTGATATCCCACTAGCTTTCTTCTTAATAGTATTGTGGTTAATCCCATTCTTGAACATGATAAAATCATGAACTCTTTGCATTTTAATTCTTTGATAATTTTTCCTAGCGAATTCGTGTGGCGAATTTGTGAGATGAATATTTTAACTTATTTTGTTGTGTATTTATAGGCAATGTATACCTAAATATTGTTACATTTATGCATAAAGTCTCAATGAATTGCACATGTATTTCCGAAGCGTCTCAATAAGAAAAAATACAATCAATATTATTACGTAAAGTTAATACAACGTAGGACTTTATACTTAAATAATTTTAGGTTTAAGGGGTATGCGTACCACCATTTATTTATTTTATTTATTTTATTACTAGAAGAGTGGTACACCAAAACTATTACAAATATGCGTACCACCATAACCGAGCTTGGTTAAAAATCTGTTTATTGGTTTGATTTCACGTGATGATCAACATTAATTAACCAATTAAATTAAACATAAATTTATTGGCTAAAATCGAAATGGTTTATACACGTGATAACTTTGAGTTATTGACCAATAAATTTATTGTAATACAAAGTCTTGCGACGAAAAAAAAAATTCTGTATTGTATTAGTAACTGTATTAATATAACTATTAATATATTGATAATGTTTTTAAAACCTAAAGTATAGTATACAAATATCCAAAACATTTTATAACATCCTAGTAGATAATATCCTTTGTAAATTATATTTGGTAACAACTTATTCAATTCACTCAGCCCGATGCACAATTTTCGATAAATTCTGTTAATTTTGTAAATAATTGAGATATTTAATTATAATTGAATAAAAATGAATTAAACATACCAAGTATCCTTCTCTTTAATGCTTCATCTATTTCAGCTTGCTTTCTTATATTTAGATTTTCATCATTTTCTAACTCATTATTATCGTCATGATTCATGATTTTCACTTTCACAATCTGCCCATTTTTTAATATCTTCGTCCATTTGCAACCTTTGGTTATAAGATTGTGATAATTCATCAATTGAATCAGAAAGATATTTAAAACAATGTGGACATTTTAAGCCTAAAGTTCGAAAACATGTTTCATGATACCCATGTCCACAATTTAACACCATACCATCAATCCATGATGGATCTGTGCATTCCAAACGATCACATAATTTATTAGCTGATGGCCATTTTTTTGAATGATATCCTAATGGCAAAGCTTTTGAGGAAAATTGTGATTTAATACCAGGAAAGTAATAAAAATCTTTTTTTATTTTTTTTCCTTCCTTTTTTAATTCTGTGCGTCCAGGATTTTTCCATAAGTTATCAAAAAAATCCAAGTGAAAAATAGCCGTCAGCTTTACTAAATTATCAAGATCCTTTTTGGTATAAGGATAATCTCGTGTTGGCTCAAATGATTTTACAAATAAGTTTTCATGACGACAATGATCAAGAAATAATGCATCTCGCCTTAAAGATTTGCCTGTAGATACTTTTGCATTTGTATGACGACGTAATATGCTATGATAATTCTCTACAGGATATTCATCAAAAGTATTTAAATGCGTTTTTAAGGTATGGATTATTGGGTGATTTATTTTTTTCCAATAGTGAATATCTGACAAAAAAGCTAGCATAATTTTGTCATAATTATGCCACTGAAATCGTCGCATAATAGTCCACAACCGAAATATTGTACTAATATATTCTTCCAAATAATTGCTTCGAAATAAGTTTGAATATATGTCTAGGGTTGAGGGCACTAAATTATCTAGAAGATCAAGAAATGTAACATACGAAATATCTTTAGACATGGCAAATCTTTTTAATACACAATTTTTAATTAATAACCGGCCTTCATGAGCCAAGTATAATAGCAGATTAATGCGCCATGGCTTAGGTTTTGCTGCAAGTTTTTGTTTTTTATTGAAGACTATTTTGTACATATAATCAAAAAAAGAGTGAAATATAATCATAACCGATTCTCGTGTGTTAAGTGAAACGTGGAGGGGACCTAAAAAAGGAACTAGATGCATAATTTCCTTTGGAATGGATGATTCCAATTCGGGTTCAGGTTCAGTTCCTGCTTCCATTTTCAATCTTTTTGTAACGGCTCTTCTTATAAACAGCTGACCCGGAAAATCTGCTGGAAAAGGAATGACAAACATTTTAAGATATTCCTTGGTTTCCGGCAATCTTATGAAGCAATATATTAGTTTATTATTAAATGAACCTTCCAATAACAATATTAAATTACAAACCTTAGAAAAGTATTAGCGGCTTGTATGTAATTTTTTGTATTTTTTAAATCCAATTCAATACAATCCACTAGTTTTGTTTGATTAAATTTTCGTTGATACTTTTCAGAAATGTCAGAATCGTATGAGTGAATTGTCAACCTTTCGATAATCTCTGTCTCATCTACTACTACAAGGTCTGATGCCCAGTTCCAACTTGATTTTTCTGAATTGTAACTTTTAGCCAATGTTAGCATAAATTCTTGACAAACGTTCCTTAAAATTGAAGCATCAACACCGCAGGGATTGTGAATGGCTAAATGATAATCAGTATAATAAGGAATAGGTGGAGCTTGGGTCGTATTAAATAAAATAGTCGCCATATGAGATATTTGTGAAGTAGAATTTACCGATGGAATACAGGTTCCATGGAGATTGTGATAATCATCTATACATGCAATTAAAAGGTTGTTGGACTGAAGATTGATTTAGTATGTATTTTAAAATCAAAACAAATAAAACTTATCAAAATTTAACTTACAAAAGTTTGAATATGATCGTACACTTAAATTATGATTTCTTCTATTTTGCCAAGTTTGTTAAAGGCTGTTTGGTATATTGCACATAGTCCCATATTAGCCGCCGTATTTACACAATGGGCAGATGCTCCAGACTTCACAAAAAACAATCCAACTGCAGTTTTTGCACCGCTTACTTGTTTATTTCGTAGTCCTGCCATTTGATAGCAAAGTAGCATAATTTTTTGTTTTAAGCATTCCTGAGTCCTCTTATTTTTTCCTTTAGGATTCATTGCATTGTATAAAGTGTCAAAAAATCCTTGAAGATTTGGATCATGATTTTCAATTAATTTAACAAAATCTGCAGCATTTAGCTTTGGAAAATTTCCTTCTTGATAAAGAACTTTTGTCATTCGTGCCATTTGATCATTAAAATACTCAGAGAATTGTCTGGATTCTTTTGGTAAATATAATTAGTTAATTATAAATATATCAAACACGTTAGGCATAATAATCAAATATTAATTTGCTCAAGATCACACATGTAGTCGTTCACTTTTTCCTTTAGTTCTAATATTTCTTGTTCAAGTTGTGGTACACTTGAGGCACTATTTAATAAATTTTCATAGGTTTCTTGTGATAAACAAACCCGTTTTGCTTTATTCCCACTTTCATTATACGATAAATCAACTTCATGCATAGGTTTTCTACTTGATTTTGAAGTATTCCTATCAAATACAACCAATTTATTGTAATGTCTTCCGCAAAGCTGATCATATAACTTAAGGTTTACGTCTAAATCTTGAAATCCAGGACTTTTTAAGGCTTTTTGAAACAAACTTGGTGTTAACTGCCTGAACTTTTCGTTGTCATTTTCTTTACCACATATTACACACGGTCCTTTATTTTTACGAGGTCTACCGTTTATCATTTGTATTAATAAAAGTTTGGGATCTTAAAAAGTACTTTTGGGATCTTTAAAAAAACCTTTTTTATCCTCTATTAAACACACGCGACATTTCTTAGTAACACGTATCAAAATTTTGTAAATACACTCTTCGTACCTTATTTTATAAAGTAAAATAGCAATATAAATGCCGATCATTACATAGTCATAATTCAATTGATTTTGTGCTACTCTAAATCAACCAATAATCACGATTTTTAACCATGCTAAAATGATTTCGCGTTTTCTCCATATTAAATAAATTTTAATTATTATCTTTTTTTTATTTAATATATTTTATTTGGTTCAATTATTTAATCTACCGAATACCGATATAGCTTCGATTAATGTCTTGTGTAAATCCGGTCGTATGATCACATGACCTGGCTTTATTTTACGAGGTATTTTAATCAAACATCTACTCAAATTTAATGAAAATTAATGTTTTATAGTACTTGAAACATATAATTATTTGAAATCTAAAAAATTTACCTCTGATGAAACTAAATAATCTCGGCAGTCGGCAGGCATAAAAATTTTAATGAAAGAAAAAAAAATATTTTTTATTTAAATAACGTATGAAATCTGAGTCACCATAATATTCTAAGGTTTATAATCGCATATTAATAGATAAAGTGCGGAAAATGTTATTTATATTTAAACTAATTTGACTAAAAAATTAAAAATTTTAATAATAATAGTAAGCTATCATCCATTTATGTTTTTATTTTCGTTCATCGTCTCCTGCTGTATTTTGTCAATTTTCGTCTGCAATTCATCAATTTTTGTAATTTTTTCCTGCATTCCTTCTATTGATATTTGTGTCTCCTTAAGGATGTATTTAAAAATCATTTTTTATAATAAACCTGATTATTAAGCATTGAGTTATTGTTGTTGAAGTAGCCGGAAGTTCTCCAGGCACCTTTATATCAGAAAAGTAAGACACATTTCTTGTTAAAGGTAGAATCAGTATAAACACGCATGCTTTGACAAAGTGAAAATTGATTGGCCAAAATAATGTAATCAATAATGTTTGAAGAATATTCGGGACATAAAAACTTATAATAGTTGATGCATACGTTAGTTTATTCACTATCTTATAATCTACTATTTCATCTAAATAATGGCATTCTAAAAGTCCCGTAAACATAATTATTAAAATAGTATCTAACATTGAAAAGATCAAGCATATTCCAAATAATGTAAGAAATGTTATAGAAATTGATTTTTTTTTGTTAGTTTTGAATATTTAATAATAAATGAGAAAATTAAAAATTAATTATCAAATTAATTAAAGACCATATTAAACACATTATTGTACAAGCTTTTTGGGATTCTTTTCTCCAAGTTTAAATGAATAAAATCTTTTCCATATTTTTAACATGTTTATTTTTTTTTTGTATATATGATATTAAAAATTCAATAAATTTGATGAAAATTTAAATAGTTGCTTTTGAAAGTAAAATATTTTTAAATTAGAGATTATCCATCTTTAAATGAACTATTATTTTTATGTTTTTATTTAATAAATTAATTTATTGTTATTAATATCATACATTTATACTATTATAACATCACGAGATTTTTAGGAGAAATATGTGGAATTCCATGCATTCCCATTGGATATACGCTGAAAAAACCACGTGTTTTGTCACAGGATAGTTGGAAAATATTGGAACTTTTCAGATTTTCACATATTTCCACAATATTCGATGTGGATTTCCATGTGGTGATTATAATATTAAATAATTGCGCATTTTCTCCGTAATAAATAGTAAATTTTAGTTATAATTTTTCTATCAATTACAGTGTTTTTCCATTTAATTATTTCTTTTGATTCAAAGATCTAAACTATCATAGCTTCAATTAATGTCTGTTACACAAATCTACGCTCGATCGTATCACTCGTATGATCACATGATCCGTTTTTACTTTACAAGGTACAGTATTTAATTTTATTCACACTAACGTCCATTAATTTTAGTGGAATTAGTAATGAAAATTATGCCGTGCAAAGTCTAATTATACAATAGATAATATAATCAATAAAAAAAAATAAATAATAATTGTAAATAAGGACATTCTTTTTATGCATAAAATATATTTAGTAAAATTTACATAATAAATAACATATTATTAGTATATATCACTTTAATAATTTCTATTATTAAAGCCGATTTTTAAATTACAGTAAAAAAAAGAAAGAATTTGGTGTGGTGATTATATAGTTTTGTACATCCCGTGATGATGTAATTAAATGTCCAATAATCTTTTTTTTAATAACTATCCAATCATTTGGCATTTGGCATTTGCGGAACGAAAATCATTTGACCCTAATTCGAAATGACCAAGTCATTTCTGATATCGTCACCTGATCTGCACCTCTCTTCTCATCTTCAATTATTTTGATTCGTTCTCGTCTTTCCAATTTTGTATAATCATGTGAGGCCAGTGTATCAAAGTTTTTTACACAATTATTGTTTATTGATACGGGAATTTCCTATCATTAGAAACTTTACCTAATGCAGATCAGTGCATCGGAAAAATGTGGCCCGAAAAAAAATTTAACCTTTATTCTTTATTGGTTAGAATATTCCTTTTTTAATAACTCATTCATGTTTCAAAAAAAAATTATTTAAAAAGTTCGCTTAAAAAAAAAAAAATCAATAAAAATATATATATATATATTTTCAACAAAATAAATTTCTAAAATAACCAATGGAGACCGAACTTAGTGAACCAAATATCTCAGATAAAGATACCAATACAGTAGGAACAAAAAGTTGTTCATATTGCAACAAACCTTTTATTAAAGAATTATGGTGCGAAGACTGTATCAATTCTTTAGAAAAATTAGCAAAAAATAATGATAAAATGGCAATGTTTAATTTAGCCATATGTTATAAAGATGGAGAAGGAATAGAAAAGAATTTAGAAAAAGCCTTTCATTGGTATCAAAAAGCAGCGGAGAAAGATCATATTAAAGCAATGACTAATTTAGCCATATGTTTTAAAAATGGAGAAGGAACGGAAAAAGATTTAGAAAAATCCTTTCATTGGTGTCAAAAATCAGCAGAAAATGGTGATGAAGAAGCAATGAATAATTTATCTATATATTACAAAGATGGGAAAGGAACAGAAAAGAATTTAGAAAAAGCCTATTATTGGCATCGAAAAGCAGCAGAAAGTAATAAAGCAAGTTCTAAAAATAAAAGTGAATTATGTAATGAATGTAGACTACCATATAGTAATTACCAATGGTGCCAACAATGTAATGCTAAACGATTTCAACAAGAATTTTCAAAATGGACTAGTAATAATGAATTTATTGATAAATTTATTCAAGAAACACAACTAATTGCTAAAGATAATTATGAAATTTTAGAGTGGATACCATATAATAAACTTTCAAGTATTAATTATCATGATCAAGGTGGATTTGGTGAAATTCATAAAGCTATCTGGTTAGATGGACCTATTTATGGTTGGAACAATGGGATAGACAAATGGGAAATGAGGTCATTCTTAAAGTACTTGATAATTCAAATGATAAATTTCTAGATGAGGTATAATATTTATATTTAATTTATATTTAATAAGCAAGTTTCATTTTCTTTTATAAAAATTTAATAATTTTTTTATTATTTATTAGTGGAAATATCATTATAATTGTCAGAAAAAAACATTTTCAAAATTTATTCAATTATTTGGATTTAGCCAATATCCAAATAAAAATTATATAATGGTAATGAGTTATGCAAAAAAGGGAAATTTGAGAAAATGCTTATCTGATATAGTTGAATTTAAGTGGCAAGAAAAGTTACAATTATTGAAAAAAATTATATTAGGACTTAAAGTAATTCATGAATCAAGTTTAGTTCATGGTAATTTTCATGATGGTAATATATTAATTTCAGATAATTATAATGAGTTATTTATTAATGATTTTGGATTATGTAAACCCATAAGTGATATACAAGATTCTGATAATGATAATGAACCTTATGGAGTTTTGCCTTATATGGCGCCTGAAATATTAAGAAAAAATCCATGTACACCAGCAAGTGAAATTTATAGTTTTTCAATGATTATGTGGGAATTTACATCAGGTAATCCACCATTTAGTTATGAAGAATGTGATGCTGTAAGTATTTGTGAAGGGAAACGTCCTAAAATTATGGAAAATACTCCAAAATGTTATACAGATTTAATGAAAAAATGTTGGGATGAAGATCCTTCTAATAGGCCAACTGTAAGAATGCTTGAAAATATTATATCTCAATGGATTGATTGTGTTAATGAATACTATAGAATAAACGATGATGAAAATAATATTATTATACCCAATATTGATGATCAACAATTAAAAAATGATATGTTGGAATATGTAAAAGCAAACAAAGCTAACGGATGAGTATTTGGATTGTGAAATATAATCTTTATTAATTACTGAGAAGTCAAAAGATGGAATATAATATATCTTGGATTTTTATATAATTACTATTCACTGGTTAATAAGTTCCGAAGCTGTTTAAAGTAGGACCAAGGTGTGGATTGTTGTAGCAACAGTAATAATGGTACTGATCAAGTAGTGAAATATAAAATAAAATTTTATACAGATTAGCTTTATGAACAATAATCTTTGATCTTTTATTAACATATATATTTAAATACATTTAAAATTCTGTAACTTCTTTTTATATATAAAATAAAACTGATTTCCTTTGACATCATATAGTATTTTTACTTCATATCTCCTGATTTGAACGAATATATAATAAACAGTTATAGTATACTATGGTGTAATAAGTAAGGTATGATAAATTAATATATGAAGTATTATGTTATAATATCGTTATAACCGGCAATGTACTAACCCGACTGGTATTATGAAATGGACCACGTGACAATTAGTGCGTAAATACAGAATACCTGATTTGAACTAGGGATTGGAACCGTCAAAAAAAAGCTTAACCGGTTAATAACCGGTTAATTAGAGCGTCTAACCGGTTAATAGTCGGTTAATTAATCGGTTAATTAACCGGTTAATTTGTAATGAGGCTAACCGGTTAATAACCGGTTAATATATATATTTTATATTTTAACGTGTGTTTAGAATTAGAGGCCTATTTTTTGTATTTTAACGCGCATTTAAAGATAAATTTTTGTGTTTTTAACTAAATAGTATTATTTAAGAGTAATTTCTGGTAAATATTTGTATTAAAATGTATACATTAGTAAAAAATTACATACAGTATATTGTAATTACTTACTACCCAGTCATGCAGTGGTCACCGGTATCAGCACTAAGTTGAAAAGTTTTTTAATTATATTTTTAGTTCTATCCGAAATTCCATTCCAATTCTGATGGCCACTGTAGTATTCAAATTTTTGCATTTTTTCTTATTTAAAATACTATACCCGATCATATGCTGATTTCTGCATAAATCAAGGTTATAACTTTAGAATATTTTAACATAAATAATGTTAAATTATAAATATCATATGCAATATATTATATTAAAATATAAGATTGCAGGTTTATCATCGAATCTATTAGGGTGGGCAAAATTAAAGTTAATGCTAGTAAAGTTAAAGTTAGAAGTTGGCTAGGAATTACTAATTTAGGATGATCTGTATTTTAACCGGTTAAGTTAGCCGGTTAATTAGTCGGTTAATTTAACCGGTTAATTTAACCGGTTAACCGTTTTTTGAGAGGTCTTAACCGGTTAACCGCCTTAACCGGTTAATTAACTGGTTAACCTTAACCGGTTCCAATCTCTAATTTGAACTAACTTCATACTTATACAAATCATAAATTCGCAGTGTATATATAATTATAACTACTATTATAAAGGAAATTTTCACTAGTAATTTTTTAGGATAAATATATTGTTTTTTAAGGGTAGAATAATCTCTAATTGATTTTATTATAAAAAATGTCCATCCCTTTGATGGTACTTTATTTTATTTTTATTTTTATTTTTAAAATATAGACAATGATGAGAGTCACAAGTTTGTGGGCTGAGCCCTTACAAAAGAAAACTACCATGACCATCGTACGCGTATGTACCCAACCCCTCAAAGAAGAAATCGTCCTGCCTGTTATTTTGAAAAACAACACTAGGCATGACCAGCATTGCCTAAAGTCAAATGTAAAGAGAAAAAAGAAGAATAAAAAGTAAAAAAAAAGAAACGTTATTATCTATAAAATCTCTATAAGCATTATATTTAAGAAAAGAGGTCCATTCACCAGAATGTAAAATAATTCGATGTGATCAGAACCAACCACAAGGGAATAGGCGACTCAGAGGACTGAGCCGGTGTACCTTGCGTCTTTAAAGGGCACGATGTTTTGGCACGTTTGGGTGTTTGTGAGCGTTTCTTTTTATCCTTTTTGGAGATATTGATGGTCTTTTCCCACTGGTATCATGTGTAGTCCAAGTTCCCCGTAAAAGTAAATTTGGAGTGATGAAAGGAATTCGAACGTGATTTTTTTGGTTAATGAATAATTGTGTGTGTACAAATGCACCATGTCAATAAGACTTTGAGAACCAATTGATGAATAATCAAATAAATTTCATGTGATGAGTCTGTAACTGAATCGAACAAGGACAGTTGATTGATACTGTTTGGTAAAAATTCGATTAGACCAGGATCAGGGATATGTGCAGCCATTATGTTTCAGAGAATAGATTTGTGTGAAGTTAGTGTCCTTTGAAGATTAGGACGCAAAGGTGTACAAAAACCTAAATGATAGTTGGTATCCGGTTGTTCAGAACAGATAGGGCAAGGAACGCCAGTTGATTGGTAAAGATTCTTATAATATTTCAATAGAATTTTGCCACACGGCAAAATATGATTGAGACCCTTGATTTTGAAAGACTGGTAAGCCATCTTGCGGTCACTGCAGATATCAGAAATGTGATTGTGGTGTATCCAATCTTTGGTTAAAGGCCAATGTATAATTTGAATTGTGGAAAAAGGTTATTCAAGCGAGGAATTGTTTAAAAATTTGTCAAAAACGCGGCTTTCTGTAATATTATGCACGAATTTCCAAATATCCTGGTCTATTGCCCAATAGCATCCTACAAGGGAGTCATAAGCGAATCTGCTCTATTCATAATAATAAACCAGAAATTTAGCGATTTTAATCGGAATATGAGTTAAATATAAATGGTTTACCAACCTCAATACATTCGATTATCTTATTGTTGAATTTTTTATCAACTGACATTCAGAAATTGTCTACACTTACGAAAGATTTCTCTTTCTTTTATGAAAAAAAACGCATATTAGTATAAAGCTAGATAACATATTTTTTGAACTATTATCCAAAATTTATATGAAGTAGACTATAACATGGAATGTGTCCTGACAACCGGTTAGAACGTTTCCACCCAGTTGCGTTATAGCAATAACTATGTATATTCAAGAACGCCGAAGGAAGATGTCACTTCACTCTCACCAGCCGAGGCGTTACTAAGCTGACTATTCGGGGATTTATTAATATGTCACGTAATTGTCTCGGGACTGGAACATATTCTAGTTCTTGAGCCTACTCTAACTCTTAAGTTATAACTAATAATAAAATATACTTAACTTAAAAATTAATAAGACATTCTCGAGCATGTTGTTCAGATTCAGTTCTCTTCCAGATGAGTAATCTTTTGCTGATCATCAAAGAATTGAAATGTTTTTTTACAGAAGAAACATTCTGGAAAATCGTTGGTGCCTCCTGGTCCTTTGGATTCTCCGCTGTCTCATGTTGAAGCTTCTCACGAAAAAATGTTCCGAAATGGCTGAGCATTTATGACATTCGGCTCGAATTAGGTGTGGTGTACATTGGATTTTTCCTACTAAAAAATTTCTAAATCAAACAAGGAGGGGTAACTATGCCAACCAATGCGAGTCCCAGCATCTTTTATTTCTCAACTTCATAAAATTTTTTTAGCTAACTTGTTTAATATTAAAAAACTATTGTATCATTATAATACTTTTTATTTCTATCTTAAAAAATTTATTTCCATATTTTTGATTTTTTATTCCATGCAATTTCTGTAAATGTATGAATCATATTCACGGAATTTATAGCTTCAAAATATAGATATTATCCAAGTTTTTTAGATTCTTAGTTAATTTTTAATTTATGATACCAAATTTATTTATTTTTTCATTACAAGTGATTAAGAACAGCATTTTTATTTTTAATAAAATAACAAAAAACAATAAGACATGAGTATTATCTGTTATACTATAATTAAATAAACTTTCTTCATAATTTACCAAGATAATAAGACAAAAATTAACATTCGAATTAACGTTCAAATTCATAAAAAAACTTGATTGTGAATAATAAAATTAAAAATTATGAAATCAATTCAATTATATCCAATTATTCTAATTCCGTCACATGCTTTAGTAATAATTCTTCTACTGCAATATTGTCACTAAATTCAAATTCTATGGGGTTTTCCTTAGGTTCAGTATTTGGTTTAGTAGATTCAAAATCAGATTCATTTTCTGTTATAATACCATCCTTTAACAATTCAACTACCATATCATCACTGAATTCATAGATTTTATCATCATATTTTGGAAGCTTTTTTGTATAAGGATTAAGTAACCGAGCAGTATAAACAGCTTTAGGATGTGTAGGTCTGTTGTCCTCAAATGAAAAGTGTAATTTTCTATACTTTTCTGCTTCATTAAATTGTTTATTAATTTCATAATATTGCTGTTTTCGCATATCAAATTCTTGATTATATGAATTTTCAAATAAATAAATCGATTCCTGAATTTCATCAGCATTTGGTCTATTATTTGGATTTGAATCCCAACACTTTTTCATTAAATCAATATAACATTTTGGCGCTTCTGGCTCATTTATTTCTGGTCTAATTCCACCACATATGTTTAATACTAAATTATCTCCATGAGCACAATCAAAAAAAGGTCTTCTTCCAGTTGCTATAAAATACATAATCATACCAAAGCTGTATATATCAGCTGGCTGAGTATAAGGTTTTCCGTATAATACTTCAGGAGCTACATAAGGCATAACTCCATAAATTTTCGATTCATTTGTATTATTATCAACTTCTGAAACTTCTCCACATAAACCCATATCTGAAATATATATATCACGTTCATCTTGATACGCAAATAATATATTTCCTGTATGAAAATCATGATGAACCATTTTATTTTCATGAATCTCTTTAAGACCTTCACAAATATCAAATAATATAGATAATTTTTCATTCCAATCAAATTTTTTATAATTTCTATTTATCCAATCATTAAAATTCCCTCCACCTGCATATTCAAGAACCATAATGTAATCTTTTGTGACTGGATTTTGAGATATTCCATATACTTTAAGAATCTTACTAGAATTAGCTATCGAATATGCTTTAATCTATCAAAATATAGAATATTTATTAATAAAAAATTTTATTTAAATTTAAATTTCTAAAAAAAAAAAAGTTTGATACCTCGTTTAAAAATTGTTTACTAATATTTAATGAATTATGTAAACATTTTAAAGCAACATTTTTATCTGGATCTCTTATCCATTCCTTTCTTCTATTAATAATATCATAATATAGAGGACCATCACTCCATATTGCTGAATATATTGTAGCAAAACCACCTTTACCAATTTCTTTAATATCATTAAACTGATCATATGGAATCCATTCAAATAATAAATCATATGAATCATCAACTTTTAATTGCATTTCTTGAATTAAATCATCAATATGTTTATTTCCACTAGTCCAGTTTGCGAAATTGTTTCTTAAATCACGTATAACACATGATTTACACCATTTGTCATCTACATCTGCATATTCTTCACCACATTCTTTACAATATACATCTTGCAAAACAATAATATAATCTTTCGTATTTGGATTTTGAGATATTCCATATATTTTGATAGAATTAGTATTATTATCGTTATCATCAATATCGATATCATCATCAACATCAATATCATCATCAATATTAATATCATCATCAACATCAATATCATCATCAACACCAATGTCATCAATATCATCATCATCAGCATTGATATTATCATCATCATCGGCGTAAATATCATCATCATCATCAATATTAATATCAACATCAGCATCATCAACATTAACGCTATCGCTGATATTATCAATATTTGTTAACATTTCAACATCATTGTTATCAACAACGTCATTATTATCAAAATAAGCTTTGACCTATTAATAATAAAAATCATTATTATATATTTTAAAATAAATTCATAAAGAAATACTATCCATACCTCACTTAATAACTTATTAACATTGTTTTGCGAATTATACAAACATTTTAAAGCAATGTTTTTATCCGATTCTCTTATCCATTTCTTTTCATTTTTATTATAATGTAATGGACCATCCTTCCATATTGCTTTATGTATTGTAATGAGATCACTCCTGCATATTTCTCTAATATTGTTAAATTGATCGTATGGTATCCATTCACATATTATATCAGACTGGTTACTAATTTTTAATTGTATATTTTGAATAAAATTATCAATATTTTCATTTCCACTCGTCCAATTTATGAAGTCTCTTTTAAAATAATTTATTTGACATGATTTGCACCATTTATCAATATATTGTTCGCCACATTCTTTACAATATCCATCTTGTAAGACCATAATATAATCTTTTGTTTCTGGATTATGAGATATTCCATATATATTTAAAATATTATCATCGTCACCATAAACATTTGTTGAATATGTTTTGACCTATTATATAATAGAAAAAAAAAAATTATTATCACTTAAGTATACATATATAAATTCATAATACTTTATCAAGAAATTTCATACTTCATTTAAAAATTCATCAATTATGTTTTGTGAATTATATAAACATTTTAAAACAACATTTTTTTCTGATTCTCTTATCCATTCCTTTTTATCATAATCATAACGTAATGGACCATCCTTCCATATTGCTGAATATACTATGGTGAAATTTTTATTGCTAATTTCCTTAATATTATAAAATTGATCACATGGTATCCATTCAATTACTATATCAGGTGAATAATTGATTTTTAATTGCATTTTTTGAATGAAAGTATCGATTTTTTCATTTCCACTGGTCCAATTTGTAAAATTATTTTTCAAATAATTTCTTCGACATGATTTACACCATTCATTATTTGCATCTGTATATTTTTCACCACAATTCCAACAATACTCATTTTCAAAAATCATTAAATAATCCTTTGTATCCGGATTTTGAGATATTCCATATATTTTACTTTCAACCTCATAGATATTTGTTGAATACGATTTAACCTATCAAGAATAAGTGAAAAAAAAAGAAAAATTACTATTTGAATTAAAAAAAATTATTTAAATCAATTTATAAAATTTCTTACCTCATTTAAAAATCCATTAATATTGTTTTGGGAATTACATATACATTTTAAAGTAATCTTCTTATTTGGTTCTCTTATCCATTTCCTCTCATCACGATTATAACTTAATGGACCATTATTCCATGTTGACAATTTTAATATAATAACATTATCTTTCTTTATTTCTTTAATATTATCAAATTGATTATATGGTATCCATTCAAATACTATATCATTACAATTAATATTTAATTGTACTTCTTGAATGAAATCATCAATTCTTTTATTTTCACTCGTCCAATTTGTAAAATTTTCTTTAAAAAAATTTATTCGACATGATTTACACCATTCTTTTGTGGCTTGTTCATCACATTTTTCACATCTTTCATTTATTTTGTTCCCGTTTTGAAATGACATGTTATTTGCTTTTAAGGTTTTTTAGTTGAAAAACATGACGCTAAAATGCACGCCGATCAGAGTTATAGGGCGGTTTGGTAATTGGTACCACTACGGGACGTGACACACGAGGTATGACTAATTTGATTAGCTTAGCATTACATACTGTAGTACAATAAATACTTATATTTTTGTCATTTTGTGGAAAATCTTTGACTGTCGATCACGGACACTTCTCATTTTGGGCGTCCCATTCATTGTGATACTTACTCCTAGCAGTAGAAATTTTAAACATTTTCGCTAAATTTTTTAAAAAAATTCTTAAAATATTCATAATGTCGGACAATAATTATGAAACAGAGGATGTAGAAATGATGGAAGAAGACTTTGACTTTGATAATGATGACTTTAATAATCTTGACCTTGACCTTGACCTTGACTTAGATGAATCTGAAGATCACTCTGTCACTTCAAGTCACACATCCTCAGAAAAAAAAAATTCAAGTCGATGTGAAATATGTAACGAAGAATATACAAATACAAAGTATCAATGGTGTAAATCATGTCAAATAAATAATTTAAAACAAAATTTTATAAACTGGACAAGTGGAAATGAAATAATTGATAAATTTGTTCAAGAAATACAATTAAAAATTAATGATTATGATGAAATAATATTTGAATGGATATCATATGATCAGTTTAATGAAATTAAAAAAATAGGTAATGATAATAATAATATTACGAATTATTCAACAATATGGAATGATGGTCCATTAATGTATAAAAGAACTACAAAAAAATATGAAAGAGATTCAAATAAATTATTTACTTTAAAATATTTACATAATTCAAAAAATTTCATTAACGAATTTCTAAATGAGGTTTGTAATTTGTAAAAGTTTTTTTTGAAGAAAATTTTAATATACAATTTTTTTTTTTGATAATAACAAATAATAATAATTTTTTGTCTCCTTATTTTAATAGGTTAAAACATATTTAAATTATGAAAATAATAATATACTTGATGTATATGGAATATCTCAAAATCCAAACACAAATGATTATATTATTGTTCTTCAAAATGGAGATTGTGGTAAATGTATTGAAAGATATGTTCATCAAATGCGTAAGTGGTGTAAATTATGTAAAATGGATTTTCTTAAAAATAATTTTATAATTCAAACCAGTGGAAATAAAATAATTGATAATTTTATTCAAAAAAGACAACTAAAAATTAATTATTATGATGATATATTCGAATGGATACCATACAATCAGTTTAATAACATCAAAGAAATAGGAAAAAATGATTCTAGTATATTATATAAGGCAACGTGGGTGGATGGTCCGTTAGAGTATAATGATGATACAAACAAATATGAAAGGAAATCATGTGAAAATGTTGCCTTAAAATGTTTATATAATTCATCACAAGATATCATTAATGAACTTCTTAACCAGGTATGAGAATTTTATGAATTTGGCTTAAATATAATACTTTTCTAGCCCAATAATGTGTTTTTTTAATTATCTTAAAGGTTAAAGCGAGTGAAAATATACTTTATATGTATGGATTGTCTCAAAATCCAGATACAAATGATTATATTATTGTCTTGGAAGATTTATATTGTGAAAAATGTGGTGAGAAATACGTAACTTACAATACAATTGAAATTCCTCATTGGCGTGATACTTTCGAATGGTGTGGACAATGTATAATAAATTATTTAAAAGAAAATTTCACAAACTGGACTAGTGGAAATAAAATTATTGATGATTTTATTCAAGAAATGCAATTGAAATTTGTACCGGACGATCCAGTTTTTGAATGGATACCAAATGATCATTTTACCGATGTCAAAGAGATTGTCAAGAGTGATTCCACCACAATGTATTCAGCAATATGGAAAAGTGGACCACTAAATTATGATTACGATAAAAGAGAATTGACTAGAAAATCAGATAAAAGAGTTGCTTTAAAGTGTTTACATAACTCTCAAGTTGTTGTTAGTGAATTCTTAAATAAAGTATGAACTTTTCCATTAATTTATTATGTATATTTCTTAATAATATTATAACTTCTCTAATAATTTTTTCTCGCATTTAATAGATCAAAACATATCTAACGAGTGAATCAGATTCTGATAGTTTATCTGATAATGACCCTAAAATATACGGAATATCACAAAATCCAGATACGAATGATTATATCGTAATATTTAGTGATGGATATTGTGAAAAATGTGGTGAAGAATATACGAGTATATTATATAAATGGTGTGAACCATGTCAATTAAATTACTTAAAAAATACTTTTAAAAACTGGACTAGTGGCAATGAAAAAATTGATAATTTTATTCAAAATAAGCAATCAGAGATTGATAATTATGATGATATGGTATTTGAATGGATACCATATAGTCAATTAAATGATATTAGAGAAATAGGCAAAGATGATTCTTTTACGATATGTTCAGCAATATGGAAGGATGGTTTATTTGAATTTAATAAAAACAGTTATGAATATAAAAGAAATTCAGATCAAAAAGTTGCTTTAAAAATTTTAAATAATTCATCAAATATTGTTGATGAATTTTTGAACAAGGTACTGTATATCTATTAATAATTTAATACATTTTATTATTAATATGATAATAAAAATTTTTTTATGCTTTAATAGGTTGAGGAGTCTTATGATATTGTATATGGAATTTCTCAAAATCCAAATACAAAAGATTATATTATGGTAATTAGGGATAAATATTGTGAGAAATGTGGCGTAAAATATGCAAATATTGATTTTAAGTGGTGTAAATTATGTCATTTAAATGAAAATTTTAATAATTGGACCAGTGGAAGTGAAAGAATTGATAAATTTATAAAATATATGCAATCAAAAATTGATGATTATTATGGGTTAGTATTTGAATGGATACCGTATGATCAGTTTAGTGATATTAAGGAAATAGGAAAAGGTGGTTTTTCTACAGTATACTCAGCAATATGGAAGGATGGTCCATTTGAATATGATAAAGACGAGAATAGACATAAAAGGACCGCAAATAAAAAAATTGCTCTAAAATGTTTAAATAATTCACAGAATATTAGCAATAAATTTCTAAATGAGGTATAATAAAATTTTTTATCTTTAAATTTAATTAAATAACTTTTAATCTAATGTAATAATAATGATTTTCTATTTTAAATAGATTAAAGCATATTCATTAGAAGGAACAGATTGGAGTATTCTTGCAACGTATGGAATGTCTCAAGTTCCAGATACAAAGGATTATGTTATGGTTCTTCAATATGTAGAAGGTGGAACTTTGAAGGATTGTATAAATATGAATTTTGAAACTTTACCCTGGGAAGAAAAATTGGAAATGTTGGCCATTATTGCTGGTGGTCTTGAAGAAATTCATCAAAACCAATTAGTTCACCGTGATTTTCATGTGTGTAATATTTTATATGAAGCTAATATAATGGGTTTTAATATATATATATCAGATATGGGATTATGTGGGGAAGTTGACAATGAAGATGAAACAAAAATTTATGGAGTGTTACCTTATGTAGCTCCTGAAGTGTTAAATGAAAAACCTTATACTCGAGCAGCAGATATATACAGCTTTGGCATGGTTATGTATTTTGTAGCAACTGGAAGACAACCCTTTGCTGACTGTGATCATGATAAAAATTTGGCATTTAGTATATGTAATGGAACTAGACCTGTAATATATGAGTCAGAAGCATCAAAATGCTACATAGACCTAATGAAAAAATGCTGGGATTCAAATCCAGACAATAGACCAAGTGCTAATGAAATACGTGAACTGATTGAGTTATATCAACATTCATATACTATGGATGCACTTACATTTAAACGAATCAGGTCGATCAAAAAAGAACAACAACATTATGAAATTAGAAGTCAATTCAAAGAAGCAGAAGAATACAGAAAAAAAAATCTTTTAACATTTGAAAGCAGAAAATCAATTAATAATGTAAAAGCTGATTATACATCTCAGTTACTTAATCCTCTAGTTCCAGATAATAATAATGAATTTAGTGATAATAATGCAGTGGGAGATTTATTCTTGAAACATGTAGAACATCCAAAAAATAATAATAACGAATTTAGTGATGATATTGCAGTAGGAGAAATGTTATTGCAACATATGATGCAAACAGATAGTTAGATATTTAAGCTTTTAGATAATCGTTTCATAGTGTTAAAATATGGGAGAGAGAAATCATTATTTTACTCTATTTAAAAAAAAAATATTTTTATTATTGAACAATAATAACGTTTTATTTATTATCTTATGTTTTTTTTTTCTTCAATATTTTTGATTAGTTAGATACATAGTTTTTTTTTTGGTTCTAAACTGATTGTAAAGTATATATAAATTTTCTTTAAAATAAAGATCAGTCCATAGGTGATAATTAAATAGCGGAAATTGATTACACTAATGATATTTTTTTTTTGTGTGTTCAACGCAACGAAGTGTTAATAATTTAATAAATTTGCAAATCATTAATCTTTAGTCTACACATTTAGTCCAAATTACTGTATTTTCGGTGACTTTTATCAGGAGTTCAGGTTCAATCCCCAGAATTGATAAGCTTCGTATTATAAATATTAGAATTTTTGAACAGATAATATTTTTTCTTTTTTTTGATTTTTTAATAAGGCTTAATTTTTTATACATTTGAATTATGTCTATGTTTCTATATAACGCGGTGTTAAATTTTAAAATTGTATACTGTTTAATAAAAGTCCATTGATAATTCTTTGTCTACATTTCACTAATTTCTTATTAATATCGTTGGGTTACTTCTAATAGTCTTAGTTAGGCCATTGGTATTTAATGTAATACGCCTAACCCCAGAAACTATATGTATAAATTAATATTCGTCAAATAAAATATAATATATATAATGACAGGACAGTTTAAAATAAAGCGTTAAGTCTACCTGGTTTTCTATATTTAACAAGATAAATTAAAAACGGCGTTAAATTTTTCGCTTTAATTGTGAGTACTTTTTACTCAAATTATAACATTTTAAGAAAAATTTATATAGGCGAGGCGTTGCTTGATCAATGAACACAGGTTCAGAAATTGCGATTGTATTTTATTTTTAAAAAAGAGCTAATCAAAATAATTTGAAAATTACTTTTTTTTGAGTTGGTTGCGTCGTTTTAACTTTACTATTTTTTATGTGAATCTTTTAAAAATCTACATTAACGGATATCCAATTGATATGTGATTAATTATCGGAAAAAAATGCACATAAAAATTTAGTTGATTTTCGAATAGTACCCATAAACAACATTTTTTCTTTTTAAGACAAATATTAATAAACAAAAATTAGTGACTTGTACCAAAATCGAGAAATACGAGTATAAAAGAACGAACAAGAACGAATTAGTAGAAAGTAACGTTTCAATTTATTATATACAGTACATCTATTAATTTTTTTTTTGTTTACGCATAAAAAATTTTTCGTAAAATAATTATTCTTCAAAAAAAAATTCTTTATTGTAAATTTTATTTCCCTGTTGCTCAATTTTAACTCACGTGATTAAGAACTCATATGGATCGACTGTTTACGTAATTTTGTGAAACTAATTAATCATCTTACCACCCTCGGCTATATGTTTATGGTAACACAGGTGACATATTATGCAGGTGACAAATAGAGATCAGACCACAAAAAAATTCTCTGTCGCGAACGCGGCAGTCACGTGAACGGCGACGGTTAGGCATCACACCTTTCCTAGGTGGTGTAGTAAGAGTATTCCTAATGGATTTCCTAATTAATCTTCCGTTAGTTCCGTACGACTCAAAAATTTCAGCCAAATGATTTTCATTATTTTATTTACATATTTATTATTTTATGCAACACGTAGACGGCAGACCACAAAATAAAATTCCTCTTTTGGATGTAAAAAGTTTTTTCATTATATACAATTCTTTAGATAGAAAATATTACGTTTCAATTTATTATATACACTTATTAATGTTTTTTTTTGTTTATTCATATTATTTTCCTTTTACTCAATTTTAATTCACGTGATTAAGAATTCAGACTGCCTGAATTTAATAGTCTTTTATTTCCGTTCATCCTTTAATGTTTAAAATTGTATTTTAAATTTTATCACAGTATTATGGCTACTATTCGACAAGAAGTAGTTAAAGCTGTAATCAATAGAGCATATGCATTAGTAGACCCTAATATTCAAAATAATTTGGAAAAACAACATGTATTTAAAATACAAACAGTTATTGCTGACAAATCTCTTCCAAAGGATGAAAAATCATATGCTATGTAATTCATGAGGCTAACTTTGACTTTTAAAGTTTGCTCAACACCTTATTTAATTGCACGATTTAAAATGGTAACTATAATCAATTTATGATGTGTTTGTAAAGTAAGATTCTGATGTGAACAATCGCAATTTGTTGCTGGGAATGTTAATTTTCTCATGCTTAAACTGTTTTTAATTGAATAAGCGTGCGTAGAATTTATTTATTATAAAGAGTAATAAAGAGATTTATACTAGTACGTTGAAGTTCTTTTTCTTGAAACAGTTTAACCTTAAGCTTAAATTGAAGCTGTTTAATTCCTACTTTTATGTTATAGAAAAAGAATTTTGATGCACCAAATAATTTACAATAAAAATTTTTTATCATACAAATACATAAACCCAAACCAAAAAAATTTCACACTAGCCATTTTTACGTCCAGTTTAACAATTTTAACCAAGCATTAGCGCCAATGCCAAACTCCATCAAACTCCCACACATAGATACTTTATTAATACCTTACACATTTCACACTTAACAAAAAAAACAAAAAAAAAACAAAAACATACCCTTCAATCAATCAATCATGTCCCTACTTAACCAAACTATATACGTCATACGTCTGTAACAAAACTAACTAACATTATTTCTAAACCAAACTAAACCATCTTCCCAACACTTTACCCTAAACCCAACTAGTTCCTCTCGAAGCGTGCATGCCTGTTTACGAGCCATGACTATTACACTCCCTATCCCGAAACTAGCTGTTCTAAATCCTCACTTTCAAAACTCACCGCAGAGTTTGATAGGCCCCGCAGTAGATCATCCTTTCTACAGTTTCACCAATTCCATAACACGTGATAACTGCGGATATGGCTGATCCTTACCTGGATAAACTTTTTGCCGCAATTTGTCCCACAGTTAATCACCTTATTCCAGCTGCGTGCTAAAATTTTTTGCTGCGCCAACCGAAAAAAATTTCAACGAAAAATCCCAATCAAACCAAAACTTCCAAAGCGTCCAGCGTCCACACTAGTCTTCACTAATCCAACGTAAGTTTTCTTTTTATTTCTCTATACCTTGTCATCTCCTTCTGAAAAAGCTTTATTGGAGCAACACCTCGCCCTACTTGGCCCTTTTTTTGATCACCACCGTGGTCTGACTGAAAGAAACAACTTTTGGGAAAGAAATTCGAAAAACACTATTTGACCCAAACTTAACTTATACCAAAATGTTCGTAAATGAGTGAATAAAAAGCTGGTCATGTTGAAATGCGCAAAAAAACTAACTTTCCATATACACTTTTGAACTCTTCCGCCTTTTTTTCATCCTAAAATTTATGGACCAAATGATCGGCAGGAAGAGTTCCCCTTCAATTAAGCTATTTTTATTTTTTTATTATGATGTGAATCATTAAATGAAATAAAAAAAAACAAAAAAGTGGTTGGTATTTTTTTTTTTTAAAAAAAAAATGTATATTACTAAAGAAAATATTATTTTTTGGTCATGAATTACATACATATGTCTGAAAAAAATTTCATGATTTTGTTACTTTATAAATGTACTTTTATTACTTTTATTTGAGAAAATACAGAAATTTTTTTAATTGATTTATTTTGTTCTTCGAAATTTTGTATGTTTTTTGATGAGAAAATTTAAAGAGTATCTATAATAAACAAATTTTTATAAATATTAAAATCTTGCATTGTTAAAGTAAATACGAATTTTTTCTTCTTTGTTAAATCGTTGTATTAAGGAAAAGAAATTACTTATTTATGATTAGAAATACTTTAATAAAAAAAATAATCTTCGCGATAAGATACATATTTATAATGGTTAGAAGTTTTGTTATTATGATTTGTTTTTTCCTAGTATTTTTGGGGAACTGGAATGTTGATCCCGGTGGCTTAGCGGAGATTCATTCATTTTAGTGTGACTTTCAAATGTGATCTTACAGTACTAATGATGTGCATAGGAGTGCAGTAACTGCATATGCAAAACAGCCTAGCCTATGTTAAAAATAGTAAGTTGGTACCATTAAAATAAACGGATAAATACTACTAAACTTCCTGAAGTGACAGTGGATAAGTGATAGAAAGTATATATAGATAAAGTTTGGCAAAAACATGTTATTAGATATATTAGATATTATTATATTATTTGTATTTTTTTTTTGTAATTATTTCAACTATGTTTATTTAAAGATATAGCAAAAAAGTACACATTATGACGTCACAAATTATTAATCACACGAAATGTAATCATGTTTCGTACAACAATTGTTGACTAAAAAAATTCTTTTACAGTTCTAATTATTTTCCTAGCGATTCTTTAACGTTAAGAATTTTTTTAGGAATATTGCTTATGTTTATTTATGTCAAGAACTATGATTTTAAAACGAAGTTTTGTAAATTTTCTATTAAAATGAGTGTCAAAAAATTTAAAATTTAATATAGCTTGTACTCGTACGTATTAGTAGCATAAAATTACGTGTCATGCATGAATAAAATGCGAAATTTAAATACCAATTTAATTACAATTTCAAAATGGTTATTAGAAAACATATTTATTTAACCAAAACTCTAACATTTATTGTAATATTTGTGTAACTAATTAAATAAGTAATGCAATGTATGCAAAAGATCATTAATAGAAATAAACACATGATTAAAAAAAATGCATATTGACAATACGTAACCATACATAAGATAATCTACGCAAAATACATAAATAGGCTGGCTGAAACAAAAAAATTTTTTCTGTTGTCTTCTTTTTTATTTATTAAAGCATAATGGATAAAAAGAGAAAGATTAAGTTGTCATATAACGTATGTAAAATATGTAATCGCATATGTTACACAAGACATTTTCAACAAGATTTCAAAAATTGGACCAGCGGTAACAATGATATTGACAATTTTATTCAATATACCCAACTATCAGCTCATAATGATGTGAAAAAAGCATTAGAATGGATACCTTATGATCGATTTCATAATATCAAGTATGTTGAAAAAGACAGGTATCAGGCAAATTGGAATGATGGAAACATAATTGATTGGGATAGTAAAAATAAAAATTGGAAAAGGGAAGGTCAAAATATAATTGTAATACTGAAAAAATTAAATACAGAAGATATTACTTTAGAATTTATGAATGAGGTATAATAAATATATTTTTATTGAAATTTTTGATAAATTTTAATTTTTGCTAATATGTAATATTTATAGATTGCTATTGCTTATGGAATAACACAAAATCCAGAAACAAAAGATTATATGAGGGTTTTGAGTAAAAAATGTAAAAAATGTGAATACATTTGTTTTTCAATATATTTTCAACAAAATTTCAATAATTGGACTAGTTGTAATGAAGGTGTTGATAAATTTATTCAAAATATTCAGCTATCAACTCATGATAATTTGAAAGAGGCATTGGAATGGATACCTTATGATAAATTCTATAATATTAAGTATATTGCAGAAAATGAGTACTATGAAGCAAATTGGATTGATGGAAATTTGTATTATTGGAATGAAAATATTCAGAATTGGATAAGAAAAAATCAAAATATGATTGTGATGCTGAAAAAATTAAATAATACAAACGATATTACTTTAGAATTTGTGGATGAGGTATGATAAATTTGCTCTTATTGAAATTTTTGATATAAAATTTGCTAATATGTAATATTTATAGATTGTTATTGCTTATGGAATAACACAAATTCCAGAAACAAAAGATTATATGATGGTTTTGAATGAAAAATGTAAAAAATGTAATAACATATGCTATTCAATACATTTTCAACAGAATTTCAATAATTGGACCAGCGGTAACAATGATATTGACAATTTTATTCAATATACCCAACTATCTGCTCATAATGATGTGAAAAAAGCATTAGAATGGATACCTTATGATCAATTTTATAGTATTGAATACATTGAAAAAGACAGGTATCAGGCAAGTTGGAATGATGGAAACATAATTGATTGGGATAGTAAAAATAAAAATTGGAAAAGGGAAGGTAAAAATATGATTGTAATATTGAAAAAATTAAATAATACAAAAGATATTACTTTAGGATTTGCGAATGAGGTATGATAAATATATTTTTATTGAAATTTTGATAAATTTTAATTTTTGCTATTATGTAATATTTATAGACTGCTATTGCTTATGGAATAACACAAATTCCAGAAACAAAAGATTATATGAAGGTTTTGAGTAAAAAATGTAAAAAATGTGATTATATTTGTTCTTCAATATATTTTCAACAAAATTTCAATAATTGGACTAGTGGTAATGAAGGTGTTGATAAATTTATTCAAGATATTCAGCTATCAACTCATGATAATTTGAAAAATGCATTGGAATGGATATCTTATGATAAATTTTATGATATCACATATTTTGTGAATGATAGATATCAGGCAAATTGGATTGAAGGAAATATAATTAATTGGAATGAAAGTATTCAGAATTGGACAAGAGATCAAAATACAATTGTAATACTGAAAAAATTAAATAATACAAAAGATATTACTTTAGAATTTATGAATAAGGTATGATAAATTTGCCTTATTAAAATTTTTGATAAATTTAATTTTTTCTAATATTTAATATTTATAGATTGCTATTGCTTATGGAATAACACAAAATCCAGAAACAAAAGATTATATGATAGTTTTGAATAAAGAATGTAAAAAATGTAATAACATATGCTATTCAATACATTTTCAAAAGAATTTCAATAATTGGACTAGTGGTAATATAAATGTTGATAAATTTATTCAATATACTCAGTTATTAGCTCATAATGATGTGAAAAAAGCATTAGAATGGATAACTTATGATAAATTCTATAATATTAATTATATTGCAGCAAATGAGTATAAAGCAAATTGGATTGATGGAAATATAAGTTATTGGAATAGAAGTATTCAGAATTGGACAAGAAATAGTCAAAATATAATTGTAATACTGAAAAGATTAAATAATACAAAAGATATTACTTTAGAATTTGTGAATGAGGTATGATAAATTTGCTCTTATTGAAATTTTTGATAAATTCGCTAATATGTAATATTTATAGATTGCTATTGCTTATGGAATAACACAAAATTTAGAAACAAAAGATTATATGATGGTTTTGAATGAAAATTGTAAAAAATGTAATAACATATGCTATTCAATACATTTTCGAAAGAATTTCAATAATTGGACTAGTGGTAATGAAGATGTTGATAAATTTATTCAAGATACTCAGCTATCAGCTCATAATGATGTGAAAAAAGCATTAGAATGGATAACTTATGATAAATTCTATAATATTAATTATATTGCAGCAAATGAGTATAAAGCAAATTGGATTGATGGGACAAGAAATAGTCAAAATATAATTGTAATACTGAAAAAATTAAATAATACAAAATATATTACTTTAGAATTTGTGAATAAGGTATGATAAATTTGCTCTTATTAAAATTTTTGATATAAAATTTGCTAATATGTAATATTTATAGATTGCTATTGCTTATGGAATAACACAAAATCCAGAAACAAAAGATTATATGATGGTTTTGAATGAAAAATGTAAAAAATGTAATAACATATGCTATTCAATACATTTACAAAAGAATTTCAATAATTGGACTAGTGGTAATGAAGTTTTTGATAAATTTATTCAAACTATTCAGCTATTAGCTCATAATGATGTGGAAAAAGCATTTGAATGGATAACTTATGATAAATTCTATAATATTAAGTATATTGCAGCAAATGAGTATAAAGCAAATTGGATTGATGGAAATTTATATGATTGGGATATAAATAATCAGAATTGGACAAGAAAAAATCAAAATATGATTGTAATACTGAAAAAATTAAATAGTACAAAAGATATTACTTTAGAATTTGTGAATGAGGTATGATAAATTTACTCTTATTAAAATTTTTGATAAATTTTAATTTTTTGCTAATATGTAATATTTATAGATTGCTACTGCTTATGGAATAACACAAAATCCAGAAACAAAAGATTATATGATGATTTTGAATGAAAAATGTAAAAAATGTAATGACAAATGCTATTCAATACATTTTACACATAATTTCAATAATTGGACTAGTGGTAATGAAGATGTTGATAAATTTATTCAAGATACTCAGTTATCAGCTCATAATGATGTGAAAAAAGTATTAGAATGGATATCTTATGATAAATTTTATGATATCACATATTTTGTGAATGATAGATATCAGGCAAATTGGATTGATGGAAATTTATATGATTGGGATATAAATAATCAGAATTGGACAAGAAAAAATCAAAATATGATTGTAATACTGAAAAAATTAAATAATACAAAATATATTACTTTAGAATTTGTGAATGAGGTATGATAAATTTGCTCTTATTAAAATTTTTGATATAAAATTTGCTAATATGTAATATTTATAGATTGCTATTGCTTATATTGCTTATGGAATAACACAAAATCCAGAAACAAAAGATTATATGATGGTTTTGAATGAAAAATGTAAAAAATGTAATAACATATGCTATTCAATACATTTACAAAAGAATTTTATTAATTGGACTAGTGGTAATGAAGTTGTTGATAAATTTATTCAAACTATTCAGCTATTAGCTCATAATGATGTGGAAAAAGCATTTGAATGGATAACTTATGATAAATTCTATAATATTAAGTATATTGCAGCAAATGAGTATAAAGCAAATTGGATTGATGGAAATTTATATGATTGGGATATAAATAATCAGAATTGGACAAGAAAAAATCAAAATATGATTGTAATACTGAAAAAATTAAATAGTACAAAAGATATTACTTTAGAATTTGTGAATGAGGTATGATAAATTTACTCTTATTAAAATTTTTGATAAATTTTAATTTTTTGCTAATATGTAATATTTATAGATTGCTACTGCTTATGGAATAACACAAAATCCAGAAACAAAAGATTATATGATGATTTTGAATGAAAAATGTAAAAAATGTAATGACAAATGCTATTCAATACATTTTACACATAATTTCAATAATTGGACTAGTGGTAATGAAGATGTTGATAAATTTATTCAAGATACTCAGTTATCAGCTCATAATGATGTGAAAAAAGTATTAGAATGGATAACTTATGATAAATTCTATAATATTAATTATATTGTGGAAAATGAGTATAAAGCAAATTGGATTGATGGAAATTTATATGATTGGGATATAAATAATCAGAATTGGACAAGAAATAGCCAAAATATGATTGTAATACTGAAAAAATTAAATACTAATACAAAAAATATTACTTTAGAATTTGCGAATGAGGTATGATAAATTTGTTCTTATTAAAATTTTTGATAAATTTGCTAATATGTAATATTTATAGATTACTATTGCTTATGGAATAACCCAAAATCCAGAAACAAATGATTATTTGATGGTTTTGAATGAAAATTGTAAAAAATGTATTAACATATGCTATGCAATACATTTACAAAAGAATTTTATTAATTGGACTAGTAGTAATGAAGATGTTGATAAATTTATTCAAGATACTCAGCTATCAGCTCATTATGATGTGAAAAAAGCATTAGAATGGATAACTTATGATAAATTCTATAATATTAAGTATATTGCAGCAAATGAGTATAAAGCAAATTGGATTGATGGAAATTTATATGATTGGGATATAAATAATCAGAATTGGGCAAGAAATAGTCAAAATATGATTGTAATACTGAAAAAATTAAATAATACAAAAGATATTACTTTAGAATTTGCGAATGAGGTATGATAAATTTGCTCTTATTGAAATTTTTGATAAATTTTAATTTTTGCTAATATGTAATATTTATAGATTGCTATTGCTTATGGAATAACACAAATTCCAGAAATAAAAGGTTATATGATGGTTTTGAGTGAAAAATGTGAAAAATGTAATAAAATATGCTATTCAATACATTTTCAAAAGAATTTCAATAATTGGACTAGTGGTAATGAAGGTGTTGATAAATTTATTCAAGATATTCAGCTATCAACTCATGATAATTTGAAAAATGCATTAGAATGGATATCTTATGATAAATTTTATAATATTAAGTATATTGCAGAAAATGAGTACTATGAAGCAAATTGGAGTGATGGAAAAATACAGTGTTGGGATAATATTAATCAAAAGTGGGAGAGAAGCGATAAATATATGATTGTAGTATTGAAAAAATTAAATAGTCCAAAATTTTCTAAGTTAATAAATGAGGTATAATGTATTTGTTTTTTATTAATATTTTTGATGAACTTTAATTTTTTGCTAATATATAATATTTTTAGGTTGTTATCACTTATGGAATAACACAGAATCCAGAAACCAAAGATTATATGATAGTTTTGAAAAATTATTACAATAATAAGTGTAAAAAATGTGATTGTGCATGTGGTTCAATACATTTTCTACTAAATTTCAATAATTGGACTAGTGGTAATGATGATATTGATGAATTTATTCAAGGTACTCAACTATCAACTCATAAAAACGATGTTAAAAAAGCATTAGAATGGATACCTTACAATAAACTTTATAATGTTGAGTATATTGCAAAAGGTGGGTTTGGTATAGTATATAAAGCAAATTGGATTGATGGAAATATAAGCTTTTGGGATGATGGATATCAAAATTGGAAAAGAATAAGCCAAAATATGCCTGTAGCTCTAAAAAGTTTAAATAATTCAGAAAATATCTCATTAGAATTTATGAATGAGGTATAATTTATTTTTATAATTAATGAAATTTAAGAATTTGATTTTATTGATATATTATTTATATTTTTATACAGATTGCATTACATAATAAAGTTGATAATAATTCATTTATTATTAAATTATATGGAATAACTCAAGATCCAAAGACAAAAAATTATATGATGGTTTTGGAATATGCAGTAAATGGAAGCTTACGGGATTTTTTAAATGAAAATAATGAATTAGATTTAAAAATTAAAATCAATTATTTATACAATATTGCATCTGGACTTGAAAATATTCATGGAAATGAAATAATTCATCGAGATCTACATACTGGTAATGTACTAAAAAATTACGAAACTATTCTTATAACTGATATGGGATTATGTAAACCTGCAGATTACAAACCATCAGAAAATGCAAAAAATAATATATATGGTGTTTTGCCTTATATTGCCCCTGAGATTTTACGAGGACAAAGTTATACTAAAGCTGCTGATATTTACAGTTTTGGAATAGTTATGTATGAAGTTATTTCTGGATTATCTCCATATCACAATTTAATTTTTAATGACTTTTTAGCAACGAAAATTTGTTTAGGACTTAGACCAAGGTTTAACACTATTAAAGTACCTCAATTCATTGTGCATTTAATTAAAAGATGTTTAGATGCAAATTCATTAAATCGACCAACAGCAATTGAAGTTAGGGATAAATTATGGGAATTTAAGTATGACAATTCTCTAGAATTGGAAGAACAAAAATTGAAGAAATCAATGATAACAATACACCTTTAACTAGCTCATCATATAAAGTGCATTCAAAAGCTAACTACACTGGTAGTAGTTTACTTAGTCTTAATAACCTTCCAGAGCCAAAAAATTCTGACGATTATTATGAACAAAATGATGATATAATAACTAAAAATTCTTCAGGTATTTATTAATAAATTATTGCTATAAAAAAAAATCTATTATTAATTTAATTAATCAAATAGATTCATTAGACCATATTTAAAAGATATTTTTAAATGAAGATGGTAAATTTTAATTTATTGACTGACTTTATATTTGTTATTTATATTTAACGTATCTTCTAACTTTAATAAAAAGTAATTAATTTAGGGGCAAAGAAAATGTTTAGATTAAAGCCAAAATAAGTAATTGATAAATTTCCTTTTTTTACCATTATAATTTGAATTCAGTTTAACATTAGCTTTTCTTATTCTCACTGTGACCCAAATAATTTTTTTTTTTTTTTTTGTATGTAACTGAACAATGTTAGACGGAATTTTAAATTTTAAATGGTTATATATTTAATTATATACATTATTTATTTACAGTATGTAATATTTTCATTATTTATTTAATAAATTAACTATTAAAATCTTATACGCATCATTTTTTAAAAAATAAAAACTTAGTCAATATTATATATTATCTTACCAAAGCGATAAAATGTTACAAAAAAAAATAATTTGGTTTAGTCAAAAGTAAAGGAATTTGTACACATGTTACAGTTGTCACATTATTTAACAAAAACGAAGATAATTATAAATATAAATTAATATTTACTTGCTGTAGCCTGTTGAGGATTAAATAGTTAAAATCAATGTAACAATAAAAATTCTTTTTTTATAGTTAGATAAATTAGAACTTATAAAATATTAACATGTTTTTTTTTATTTTTAAGTGAAAAAATATACTTGTTCTAACGAAAATCATACAAAGCATGTTTATTCAATAATAAAATTTTAATTATACTGTATCGCCGATCAAAACATAAGAGGTGAAAAATGAAAAAAAGAAAAAAATAGAAGAAAAATTATTAAAAATAAAATTCGCGCTTACTGTAGTACCGCAGCATCAATCCAAATGAACTGAATCTAAGCCTAAAAGACAGATAAAATCGGGATAAAAATATTAAAAATTAAGTTTAAAAAAAAAATTGGACAATAAATTTAAAAAGAGATTCAGTCTAAAAAAAGCAAAAAAAAAATTATTATTAAAAAAAAAAGATCCCGTCTAAAAAAGTTCAAAAAAAAAATTATTATTAAGAAACTTTTAAAATCAATCGATATGCTGCGGCCGATCACATCATACTGATGACTTATGGAATTAGTGGAATTAGTAGATATATTTTATTGTATGTACTACTGTACTATGTATGTATTTCTAACCTTATTTTTTGTATATATTTTACATTAACTATAATAAAGAAGTGCGTATTACTAAAAAAAATAAATTAAACTTTTTTTCGTTAATTAGCAAAAAAAATATCGGATTAAAATTTCCGAATTTTTTAGAGATAAAGGGTAAAAGGACTTTTTATATGAAAAGCAGAGTTAAAATTAAATAATTAAAATGTATTTAAAAAGGTATGAAATGCACTTTCACATAACTTTCTTATATAACTACAGACAGATATAACTCTTTTTTGTTATATTACTATTTGTTGATGCAGAACAGCTCTATATATAAGAACGAGCATTTATTTCTAATAAATCTCTAATAATTTCTATGCATAATGATTAATGGAGGATATTATCAAATTACATACTAGTAATAAGTATTTCCATAATAAGTATTTCCATGATGCATTAAATTTAATGATTAAGTTAATATTCCAACAAATATTTGTAATACTTGAAACACCAAGTTGTGAACAAATCAAATATTTTACATTACTACATTATTCTGATAATTAATTCAGTAGTAACATAACTTGTATCACTCTACGTAATTATGTTTGTTAATTAATCCGTCCAATCGTTTTTGGTAATGTTGTTAAACTAGGAAAGCAAAAAAATTAGATGGTGAGAGAAAATCAACAATAATTTATAACGGGACTGTAAAACAATCACGTGACTAAACTGCGTAGAAATATGGTGCCCTTCGCTACATTCTAGATAAACTCATTATTTTCATTGATTAAAAATTACGAAATAAACTCGAAGTCTTGATTATCAATTACTTACAAGGTAATAATTTCAACGTCAATTGATATAATTACTTGAAAGGATACACTTTAATACTCGGACGATATATTCTGTGATCTATAATTTAATATTTTTATAGGTTCAAGTTCTTCTTGTTTATAATATTTCGCTTATTACTCAAATTATATTTCAGAACACACTTTGGAAAACCCCACTTTTACCAATTTGTTTTATATC
Source organism: Rhizophagus irregularis (assembly GCF_026210795.1). Lineage (NCBI taxonomy): Eukaryota > Fungi > Glomeromycota > Glomeromycetes > Glomerales > Glomeraceae > Rhizophagus > Rhizophagus irregularis. Next base: position 1,556,286 of record NC_089430.1, on the reverse strand, counting down.
TCCGACTGAAACCCGTTGAACGATACTTATTCAACAAAATAAATGACCAGAATATTATAACATCACATTAAACAATCTTACTAAAGGATCATGACGTAAATAAAATATGAACCAATTAATAAGAGCAATTTTATGATAATTATTTTATTAGAAAAATTCAGTTTATTTATTTGTTGATTCGGTTACTACTAATATTTTGAGTTTTGCTAATTAAAAGTAAAATCGAAACGTATCGTTAGATACATTATTAGATAATTAGAAAAGGTGATTACAATGTGAACTTTTACATGTAAGGTGTATTCGTTGGTTAAAAATCATCAAAAAACTAAATGAACCTAATAATATTTATTAAAGCCTTTTAATTCTTTGATCAACTAATCAAATTATAACCCATGATTTATTTCTTTTATAAATTTCATTCGTTTAAAGAGGTTATTCAAATGATTGTTATTCAAATGATTTTACATGTTTCAAATACAACTGTACTATTTTTATCTTTCACTACGTTCAAGTTTATAATTTTAACCATTAAATTTTATTGATTTTGCGAGAAGCTCAAGTAATATGGCGCAGTACTACAACTTCAGTAACCTTCTTATACCTTGTTTCAATTATACAAAGATTAATTTTAACTCTTAGGTACAGACTCATTATTCTGCCCAAGTTTCTTCACTAAACGATAATACTGTTCTTTTTATATGGACTTTTTTTATTATTTCAAAAATGGAAATCAAACTTGAAAATTTGAGAAAAAGTTTCTAAAAATATGTAGAAAATTTAATTTAATGAATGCTATAACATGACAAGATTAAAGCAGAATAAGCAGAATAATAAAATTATCTACTTCATATTTAAATATGTGAAAATTGAAAAAGTTATTCTATTTGTTAAACAATTTATACTACAATTTTTGTACACGGTAACTGCATGTAGAATTTTAGCCCTTGTGAAACTTACCGATATTGTGAGATCGGCGACATTAGACTACAATATATAAGGTTAGTTCATATCTTGTTACGCATTTTACAAAATTATTTTTTTTTTTTATCGGTAAAAATACTTGCAAATTTTGGTACTCTATTACAAGGAATTTAAAGTTTACATTTTTTAAAAATTAAATTTATTTATTTCTATTATAAACAAAATATTATATTGATCAATCTTTAGAAAAAAGATGATGAAATTTACCATTAAAGAGTGGGCAGAACTAATTTCAGGTCCTATTTCCATGAAAGAACAGGATCAACGAATCTTTAAACATGCTGACTTGCCTACAGTAAAAGATAAGCTTTCAATAACATTACTTCTGAAAATTCATAAACATTTTTCTGATTGGTCTACAGTTTTTCGTTAATTAACTGAAGACTCATGTCAATAACATTATGATTGGATTTTGAATATTTTTAATTTATGCTTTCTTTAATCGTAAAAAATAAAATATTTTAGGTACCGAACATTTAATCCGTACTCCCGCGCTCCTGTTGATGCCAAATGGATCCTCATTGCATGCTCGATTTTACAGGCAACTGGGATAGTAATGCTGGAATTTGGGAGCTTGATGATGGACTTGCATTAAACAAATGGTACCATATAGCTTATACACTTTCTGATCCCTAAAAAAGATTAGATATTTATTTAGATGGTGAATGGGCTGGATTTTATTGCATTGAGAAAGTTAAAACGCATAAAGCTGTCTTTAATGATGGACCATTGCATATTGGGCGTGCTATCCGTCATAATGGGTTTAATGGTTAAATTAGGTACGATTTGTAATTGTAGTAATTTAATTTAATTAAATATAAAATATTAAATAACCTTTTATATAAGCAATGTTCGTTATTTCAATTGGCGCTTATCTCCTGAAGAAGTAATGGAAGATTTTATCATAAGATATTAGATATTTTGTAATTTCACATCTTAAACTTTACAATTGAACTATTTAGTAAATTTTTTTTTTTTAACAAAAAAGAATGAATCTCAGAAAGCTGATTGTATATGGATCAAAAATTACTCTTATACATTTATCAACTGGAAAATATTTATCTATTAAAGGAGTCAAATATGACTTTGGCTCAAATAACCAACAATATATGGTATTTGACAATATTTTTTTTTTTGCAATTATTCCATATTAAAAAAAAATTAATACTTTTTCAAAATTATAAAGGTTATTTGTAGTGATCTGGAAATAGATTCAGAAAATGATGTTTGGATTTTAGTTGAAACTAATGGTAAAGGTAAAAATGAAGTCGATCCAGTGCCTCTTAATAATATTGGGGGTCTTCACAAAAAACGTGATTGAGATTGAGATTGAGATTTCATATAGAATTTTCAATCTTAATATGTTAGTAAGATTGAAATTCTATACTAAATTTCAATCTCAATCTCAATCACGTTTTTTGTGAAGACCCCCATTATTGGATTTAAACATAAATCAACAGGATATTGTTTACATTCTCATAATACTAATAATGGGAAAGTCACACCAATATCAAAGTAACAACAAGGTATTGTTTAGTTGAATAAAGATAGGTATACTATTGTACATCTACTGTACTAACAATTTATAATTTTAATAATTAGTAACTTTACGTCCAGGCGAAATTGGTGTTGATGATGAATGGCTTATACGACGTTATAATCTAACCACTTCTTATGACACTGATCATTTAATGAATGGTGATATTATTGGTCTCTTCCATAACATAACTAACAAACCAGCACTATACAGTCATGCTGTCTTATTAGGTGATGGATCTCAAGAAGTTTCTTGTTTTGGGGATGGAAGTGAAAATAATAACAAGGTATCAAATATTCCATTCCAAATGCAATTATTTTTTGATTGAAATTTTTTTTTTTGCTTACTACTTTATTTGTTTCATAATAATGAATTTTTAGTAGCGTGTTGATTAGTTAATTGAATATGATTTTATGGAAGTTAATTGTATCAAGTATTTTAATTTTAAGAAATTAATTTTGTTTTTATTAATAAGTATATTTTACAAAATTCTGCATGTTATGTTATAATTAAGATCAATCTTTTTAAATTTAACTAATTAATTTAAAAATTTTCTTATTCGCGTAAAATATCTATAATTTGACGCAATATCGAGCTAAATGCAGTTTTTTTTTAGTATCATTTTAGAGTAGTGGAGAAATAACTAGAATTAGAATGTTTTGTATTAAAGGTTCCTCATGAATATAAATTTTTATTTTTAGTAGTTAAATTAATAAATTACGCAAATAATTTTCAGTTTATCTTTCATCAAAATATATCATGTTTTTATGTTATTCCATTAATTTGTAGTAGGCACCAAGTTAAATATTTTATTATTCCCAATGAAAGAAGTTGCACATTATTATTGAAGATCAACCGTATGACCGAAAAAATTATGTAATCTTTGTAAATATTTATAATAAAAAGAATTCTATTTAAATCAAATCTAGAGTCTGGATCCGTCCATCCGGATATCCACCCCACTCGGGTGATCATCAAAGAATATAACCTATGCACTTGTGACGTAAATAATAAGGTTATATCCTTTAATGATCACCCGAGTGGGGTGCGGACATCAAAATTTATCCTTTTAAATCCGCAAAAAAAAAAAAATTTTTTTCCTTGTAGTGCCGGCCCAAATTACGAAAATTGTAAATAACGCGACCTCTGATAATTCTGATAAATAGTTTAGCCCATTGGCGTAAGTGATGTTACACAAAATTTAAATTTAAGTTACAATAAAGTTTGTAATTCCGGCAGGCGTTATAGTCTTGGCCAGAATTACAACTAAACTTCTAAAAATCTGTCCATATCCAGATTAACCGGATATAAATCCTGAGGATAATCGTTAATTACGGACAAACTCTTTTTTATATAACGAAAAAAAAAATGGCCTGACCACAGCATATTTTTTTTATATAACAAAAAAAAATATGGCCTGACCAACCGTAATAGGAATAGTTTACATAAGCACATTCTGCAATACTATGCATGTCCATCGGCTTTTTAATTGCTATGTAATGCCATGTAATAATGAGCGCAATATTTGTTACAAATAATCCGTTCGCAAATTTAAATAAATCAAGGGGGTCTTTTTGTCGGGGTTTTTTTTTTAAAAAAAAATGGTATATCTCAACAAAGACATACTTTTCCTAATTTTTGAAGAATTAAAAAATGATAAAAAATCACTCTATTCGTGCCTTTTAGTTAACAGAACATGATGTGAAACAGCAATACCAATTTTATGGAAAAATCCTTTTATTAGAGATGATATTCCAAAGATTATTGCATTATTTAATGTAATAATTTCACATTTATCAAAAGAATCAAGAGATATTTTGAAAGATCAAGGAATTAATAATCTTATTACAAAAAAAACATATCAAAAACCTTTATTTAATTATATTTTTTTTTTTGGAAATATTTAGAATTATCATACTTAGAAAGTGTAATAATTTCTTCAAAAAAAGTTGAAGAATCAAAATTATCCATTATCAGTTATAAAAAATGAAATATTAAAAATATTTATTAATAGAAATACAAAATTAATTCACCTTTCTATTCCATATGATTTTGATAATCGATTACATCATATTTCGAGAGCCGAAAATTGCCCTTCAGAACTTCAATCCCTTCGTTGTTTTACCAAAGTTAATCAACATCATTTAGAAGGATTGGCTAAAATATGCAAAATCGATTAAAAAATTAAGTGTTAGAGTTTTTAACTGATGTGAATGATATTATTAAATTAATTGAAGTACAAAAAATCTAAATGACGTTAAGTTTGCCAGTATGATAGAAGATGAATCAATTTACAAAACTCTTGAAGAATCATTGATTAAACATGCAGATACTATTCAACATTTGAAAAATTGGATGGAAGCCTATTACAAGATTTCTTTCTCATCTTACAAATTTATTAAGTTTAGAATTTTACTTTATTGATGGTTATATTAAATGGAATGATTCGAATTATTTCGAAAATTTATCATTACCCGTTTAAAAATTTTTAAAAGTTGCAAAAGTTCCATCTAAAGTATTAGCGAAATTAATTGAAAATACGAAAGAAACTCTTTCAGAAATCAGCACATTTTATGATGATAAGATTCTTATTAAAACAATTTATCAAAATTGTCCAAATTTAAAATATCTTAAATTAACAATATTTTCCAATTTTAATACTCTTAATTCAGAAATTGAGAATTTATTTATTAATTGTAAACTCTTAAATGGATTAATTATTGAAATAGATTGAGGATAAAAATAATGAATTTAATTGGGATGAATTTTTTAAAATATTAATAAAATCATCATCAAATAATTTATTTAAATTTAAATTTTGTTTTTATTATAATACAATTAAATTAGAAGATATAAAATTATTTCTTGATAATTGGAAAGATAGAAATTCTTTATTATTAAAATTATATATTGGAAATTATTATTTTAAAGTGAAATTTAAGCATCAATTAGAAAATTTAATTAAAGATTATAAAAAAAAAGGTATAGTTAAAAATTATTATAGTCATATTGATGAGTTTGAATGGGATTTATAGTTGAATTTATTATAATTTAATTTATATAAAATAATATAATATTGATCTAATTGATTCACGAAAGTAGATACAATATTTTGTAACGTAAATTTTATTATATTATTATCGTTATTCTACTAATCATAATAAAGTTATTTTTCTTAAACCAATTTTAAAAAATAAAAAGCCATTAAATTCAAGTTCAGTCATTGATTTGAAATATTTAGACTATAAAATAAATTTTACTTAATATTTTTTTTTTACTATTTAATAGCTGTTACGCATTTTTTTTTCGGTTCCGGAATTATGGAATTATGATAATTTCGGTCAGGATCACCAGACACTATCTATTAAAGGAAAGATTTTCCTGATTTTTTTTTCTTTGATGCAAACTCGACCTAATTCTAGAAAAATTATTTTTTAATAGCCATTTTCACTAGGTGGTCACCATATTCATTGAACCGAAACAACTTTGATCTTTTGCCAGCTCTATGTGGAAGTTCCATTAAAACATAAATATGTTTTTTACCCACTGTGGAACTTTTGATTTCCTTGTGATTTTTTGCATGCTCAGAGACCTTGGATATCGAGTTTTTAAAGGTATTTTTTTTTTTGAATATTAAATTAATTTTATATTTGAAAAAATGAAGAAAAGATATAAGAAACATTATTATAGAATGAGTGTGAATTCATAAAGAAAATTAAGAAAATGAAGAAGAGAATCAAGAAATGAAGAAGAATTGAAGCAGGAGAATATTGGGGATAATATGGAAGGTAGTAAGAGAGATATAAATGTTTAAAATATGTAAGATTTGAAATAAGAAAATATTCAAAAAGTAGATGAAGTGGATGAAGGAGAAGAGAAAGATTTGAAAGAGAGAGATTTAAGGAAAGAAAAATAATTAATGGATATTTTAGGTGTAGAGGATGAAGAAAAGGTTGTTTTTTTTTGTTAATGAAATCTTTACATCGAATAAAGATAGTTCATTATTAACGTTATAGTGGGAATTAACGCGATTGTTTACACCCTCACGCAGTCACGCTTTTATTGTGATAGTAATACTGTTATCTAATATAAAATGACGTAATATCTCATGTGATTATTTCTGTGGCCAATATATTTTTATCTATGCGAATTTTTAATTATCTGTTATTTCAATTCATTAATCTTTTTTTCTTTTTGAACTTTATTTGTTCTTGCAAAAATATTTTCCCATTTTGTATTTCAGATGTGTCATTTTCCCAAGGTTCTTTATAATTATCAGTTATCACATATAATGGTGTTTTAATTACACATTCGATAAGCAATTTTAAATAAAATAAAAGATATAAAAATTAAATTATTTCATACACAAACATTTTCTTTTTTTTTAAAAAAAAAAAAATCCATTCATTGATCTTCAAATTCTTTTTCCACTTTCATTTCTCTTTTTCGTAACAACATTTTGAAATATCATTCGTTATTATCTTTTTTTTTTTAATTTCATTGTTTCAAATTTTACTAAAATATTAATTATTTCAGAAATTTTGAATTTTTTAATTCTTTTTTTCTGTTATATCCTTTTAAACTTAATTCATATTTCCGATTTCTTTAGAATTTTCATTTTGGTCGATCATTTGTCTATCTTTTCGTGAAATCAAAATTTTATTCCTATCTTTTCTTATTTAATTTTCTAATAAAAGATTTTCTTAATGGCTACCTGTGATTTTGTGTAAAAAGCTTCATGCTTAGCTATTTTATCAGATTCTTTTGTTAATTATTTCATCTTTTAACTATAATTTTCTCGTTAAAAAAAAAAGCCATCCCCGAAAGCGAATTTTTAGGTTTTAAAAAAACAAAACCGAAAAAGGGAAAATTTGAAATCAAACTTTTTGAAAAAAAAAGTCAAGTCAAGAAAAAGCCCAAAACGATGATGTAAGGTTACGCCCGTGATAAATCAATTTTTCAATTTTTTGCCATTAACAATCCTTTTTCTCAGAACCATATTTTCCGTCAAAAATATTGTTTTTACAATTTCAAAATTATAACCTTAATAAAATTCTCTCTTTTTGATCTTCGAATCTCCTTCTTAAAATGTAAATACTCCCCTCACTTAAAACTAAATATAGATTATATAAATCAGTTTAACAGTTAACACGTTACATTTGTAACGTCATACAATTTTAAACTACAATAATTTTATACGCTTATTTAAATATAATACTGCGCCCCATAATTATTGAATTTACTAGTTGAGTCACGGCATTACAATGATTAGTCATTAACCGTATATCACGCGTTTCACGTTATACAATTCAATTTATTTATGGGTTATTTAAACGTCAAAGAATATTTTTTAGTTATGTAGATACAAATTATATGTGTTGTTTATAAATTTATAAAATTTTATACATATGAAAAATTTTATATTCTATATTGGATATATATATAGTTATGGACATTTTATAAGAATGATCTTAATTTTTCGAGATTATATTTTGTCAAGATTGTGAGCGTTAGGTTTGTATTATAACGGGATTCTGATCATCAGGGTTTTGGACCGCACCCTTTTAAATTTCATACATGATTGACACTAGCATATCTATCCTGTAAAAAAAGTCGATCCATTTTTTTTATATTCCATCTTTTTCCTGTAAAAGGCTCATATTTCCGGAATTAATAACCTTATATCACGGAATTTATCAAATTATTTTCATTTTCCGTGGATGAATCCGTGAAAGGCTCATTTTACGGAGTTTTTAAAGATAATATAAATTCATTCTATTTTGAATTCTAATCGTTATTAACTTTCTTCCCTTACTAACCGAAAATGAATATATACTAATAAAATAAACAGTATTACTAAATGATCTTTCCAAATGTAGGATGATATGATAGTGGTGCACAATAACTACTTGTTAATAGAAAAGAGAATTTAGTATCATTTAATATAGAATCATTGACAATGCCTGAAAAAGTATAACGTAGTGGGTTTAAACATTATTTTTTAAGAAGTAAATGTGGGAAACACGCTACATGCTTTTTACAACAGCCTACCGCTGGCCGCTTGGTCATGTGTTCGTTCATAACTCCGCATAATCTTTCATAACTCTGGCCAAACCTGACAGGAAAATGTCCCGTCGGGAAGGGAAAACGTACCGACGTACCGTATCTGATCACTTTCTTTCAAACTTAGAATTTACAATAAAATCAGTGAATATTAAATTAAAAATAATAGAATTTTGACAAGAGTTCTTTTTGTTTCGTACAATGGTAAATCACTTCTGATCAGTAAGCAGATCGACCCATAATAAACCCATTTCGGATATTAAGGTTATTAAGGGGTAAATTTCAAAATAGGTTAGTATCACTCTTCACATAAAAAAAATATTGAATATAGGTTTTTTTATTCGAGTTTTAGCATTACTTACTCATATCCATTCTATTTTTGTTTTTTTTTAAAAATTTTTCGTAGTATTCGTAGTATTTCAGTTCTATCTAAACAAGACTCTTTGAAGGATCAATAGACAAATTATTAAATCATACAAATAATGGATGCCTTATATGATAATCTTTTCCTTATAATCCCAAATCCAAAATTTTACTGATGTATAAATAAACTAACAGAATCACAACTTCCCATGATAATTATTTTTTTTTAATTTCATTATACAAACAACTCATTAATCATGAAACTTATAGTTTTTATTATTGTATTATTTCTTATGTTCTTCAAAACTTTTGCTTTTGTATCTTATGGCCAATGTATCGGTAAGCTATCTAAAGAACAACTTTTTCTTTATTTATCCAAGATAGTTAATTTAATAATTAATTCTTTTTTTTTTTACACTTATGCTATTTTATTATAATAAAAAGATCATGGAAGTTGGTTAAAAGATTTTGAATTCCCTCAAGAAGGTGTGGCCGAAATAAAATTAATGCAACCATATGCTATACTAGATGATCCTAATCTTAACCCATGTTGTTTGCAACAGGGCGTAATGATTATTGAAAAATATGAGATTCATAAAGATGATGGCTCAACAGATCCAACTTTTGCTTTTACGGATGGTCGTACATGGGTAAATGGGTACAATGGGGATAATATCTTACAAAATGATGATTGTGATAGGGGTGGCTTTAAATGTGATCAACTTTATGAAGGTGATTTTGAATATACGCGACGTGACAATTTTGATGGCTCAAAATTAACTCTGGGAGAGAATCTTATAGTGAAAATTATTACATATGCTCATTGTTTTTATGGCACTGAAACAAATTGCTATGGTTCTTGCAAGATTTCATTCCAATCGAGATATTCGGTAAAAGACAATAATTTAACTTTATCAAATTAGATGTATAATTACTTAATTTTTGATAATTTGATTACAATTTATTATTATCATTTTTGACATCCTGATTCAACGAAATATGAAAATTATCATAATTATAAAAAGGCGATTTCTATTTGTACACGGGGTGTTCAAACACGGGTTTCCAAAAAAGTAAATTTTCTATGCTGATCATTTAATGTTGGGCAGAATTAAATTTAACGAAAACAGGAAAAAAAAAGAATTTGTAAAATAAATCAAAATTGGCATTCAAAATCAACTTTGACTCTTTAAGTAAACTTGCAGAACAGACAAAAATACACATACTGCATGTTCCTTTTAAAATTATATTTATTAAAATTTTTTTTTTTTTACATAACTTTTTAATAAAGTCACGTGATACGTGTATGAACACCCGTGTAAATTAAAAAATTTTCATATATATATATATCAATAAATTATAGGCTTTTTATTCATCTAATTAAAATTACATACTAATTATAATTTAGGCAAAAACCAACATTATTGAAATTGTTTGAACCTGTTAAATAATCATATACAGTCTAACCTCGATATACCGATATTTGATATACCGATATACTATTAAAAACTTGATATACCGATAAAATTTTATTTTCCCACTATATGTGAGGACATATAAATATCGGTATAACTTTGATATAACGATATTTTCTAAAAATTTTATATATGTCCCGACATATCGTTATATAAAGGTTTGACTGTATGCTCTTTTAATTTTATCACATAAAGTAATTTATTATTTAAAAAATGACTATATTTTTATTTTTATTATATTGTACAGAATATGTATTTTTTTTTTTACACCACTAAAAGGTTTGTTGACTGCCGATCGTATTAAAATAGAAAAAAAAATGTTGCGTAATTTAGAGATCTTAAAATCATGGGGACGAATTTCTTAAATTTAAATCGGCCCAGTCCCAGTCCAGTCCAGTCCGGTCCAGGTTGAAAAACCGATCTTTTTGGGACCGGACCAGATTAATCCAACCCTACACTACTTTAATCATTATTTTATTATTATTGTTTAATTTTTCTTATTATTTTTAGAATAAATCAATTTATAAATGTTTAAAAAATTTCTTCTTTTCATAAAATACTAAATGATATTCTACTTTCCTCAAAAAAAAAAAAAGAATTTTTTTATTAATGAAATATTTATTTATTATCATAAAAAAATTTTTTTTGATTTAACTGATTCTCCTAAATCATAATAATTCTATTATTGATAAATGTATTAATAAATATATTTTCCAATCTCTTATTACGTTTACTACTCAAAAAAAAATATGCATATTCAAAATCAACCCATGGAATTAACCTATGAGATTTTATGTTAACAATCTGTCATTATCAAGAAAAGCTTTTATTAAATTTAGAAATTATGGAGTTAATGAAGTTTTAATTACTTTAATGTCATCAGCACTGACTTGAAGATGAATATAAAAAAATTTTACATTGTTTATTTTGATTTCGCAAATTGGAGATGGTTTTATATTAATATGCATCATTTTGATAATTTATATTTAATAATTGGATAAGTTAAGAAAATCAAGATTTATTTAAATTACGAACTAAGAATTATATTTAAACACTGATGTTATAGTAATGAATATTTGAATATTTTACAATATTCTAAGTAAAAAAAAAAAGAATATATATATTTAATATTTGGATAAGTCATATAAAAAGAATTATTTAAATTACAAACTGAATTATAAAACTAACATAATATTAAAATTATTTTGCACGTATTTCTTTCAATAATTTCTCTAATTCCTCTAATTTATCTAGTTTTTCATCATAAGATTTTAATTTCTTCAATATTACCTCATTATTATTTTCTTTCAATAATTTCTCATGAGATTTTAATTGCTCCAATATTACCTCGTTATTATTTTCTTTCAATAATTTCTCATGAGATTTTAATTTCTCCATTATTGCCTCATTGTTAATAGGATCATAATTAATTTTAAGTTCTTTTAATAAATTATTCCGCATCTCTGTGAATTCCTTTGTATCCCATTCATCCTCTTTAATCAATCTTTGAACTTCTTCTCGAACCTTATCAGCATCGGCATAATAATGTCTTGAAAAATAAATTTGAATAATTAATAAAATTATAACATTAAATTTTTTTTAAAAGTAAAACTACATACATTACTTCAGGAAACCATGTTTTCCAACGTCTCTGACATGGAAATAGATAAAATAACTCAATCTCAGCCAAAATCTAAAAGTTGAGATATATTAGTATATTTACAGAAATGGAATGATTAATTATAATATTATTTACCTCTGCCTTTTGCATCAAATATGAGACTCTATTATTATCTTCTTCAATTGCATTGCTGAGTAATCCAATTAACAAGTTCATAAGATATATAACAATTAAAAGGGAAAATAAAACAATCAATACTGCAATTGATGGATTTTCTGTATATGTCCAATTGGATAATGCACTTGAATCACCTATTGATAAAAAGCATTGCTTAAAAATAATAGAAAATATTATGTATATTTACATAATTATGAAAAATTTAAATATACCTATTAAAAATAAATATGTAGCAAAAAGGGAAGTTTTAATATCCATAAACATGTTCGTATTTCCATCAGGAATTTGAATCATAAGTGGATTGGAATTTATATTTCCATTATTATCAATTTGACTATAACTAGGAGCTAAATTCCAAGGATTATTTTGATCATCATTATTATTTGTATTATATTGATCAAGTGAAAATTCAGATTTTGGTGATAATAAAATATAAAATGCATGTGCAAAACTTATTATAATAATGAATAAGAGTAATAAAAAAGAAAAAATCTTTTTTCCAACACTAATAATAATTGCAAAATATACACCAAAATATTCAAATGCTCTAAAAAATAACAAAAATTTTATATCCAAAAATAAGCATGAAAAAGAAAGCAATTGAATTAGATGCTTATTATTGTTCTTATCAATTGCTTGAAACCAATAAATAGAAGTGTAGATTGAAAGAACATAAGCAATTATATCTACAATATAAAAATATTATATAATTAATTTCATTTTCTTAAATATTGTAAAATAATTAAATTAAACATTTATATTTACCAAAAATATTCCAAAAATTCTTGAACCACTCAGTAATTTTATAAAAAAATTGACGAATTTCTAAAATTAGATGAATAAATCCAAGTATAATCGAAGCAATAAAAAGTTGTTGTCTAACTTCTTCATTAATATATTGCTGAGGAATTGTTGCAGCAGTAGTAAAGCATCCAAGCAAAGCCATAAATAAAATCCAAATCATTGCATAATAATATTTTCCATAAGCATTCCATTTAAAATCAATTAATGCTTCTCCATTCCATGTTTTATAAATATTTCTATTTATTGTTTCAGTAAATGGACTAGGTCGTGGTATAAATAATTCTGATTTCCAATTATAATCTCTTGAATAATTAACAAAATTAATATAAGGAATCATAAAAGTAATTGTTGGTGTCGTTGTTAAATTTATAAAGGATTCAAATAATTCAATTTTAGGTTTAGGATAGAAATAAATATGGGAAAATAATTCTTTTTCGTTAATAAAATTGCGTTTTGATAAAATATAAAATGTAGCCAAATAAAGAGGTCGAGTTATTATTATTATTAAATATAGAATAGAAAATTTAATAATCGCAAATATAATTTTCAATATTCTTGACAATAATGAATCAGAGTGGCAATGAAACATTTTATAATTGTATTTTGTCCATAAAGATAAATTAGCTATTTGAGGAGATTGAAAAAAAGAATAAAGATGGAAAATTTTATTTTGATGCTCTATACTATAAAAAGAAGAATCTATGATCATATTCGTTTCTGAGGAATATTTTAGAATATATTCTGGATAATATTTATCTAGTAATGGCATTGCAGAAGTGATAATTCCTAAAAATGGCTTATTGTTCATTAAATCCTCTTTAAAATAAGTCATGCATTTTTTATAAATTTCATCAATTAATTCTAACTTATGTTCTCTAATTGCAAATTCTAATAATTCAACTCCATATTTTAAAAGACTTGACTTATTATTTATTACAACTGAAACCCATCCATCTAATCTAAAACTATTCCAATTTGGTAACGGCAAAGTAGATTGTGAAAAACTAATTTTATAACTTAGAAAATTCAACAAAGTTATAAATTGGTTAAATTTGCTGTAAGTATATTTAGTAATTTCGAAATCCATAAAATAAAAATAGTTTAAAAAAATAGTTTTGTCTTTTTCACTAAAAGTATAAATAAGAATACCAAATGTTGTCAATATAACAATATCATTATTAAATAATGAGCTCGCAATTAGATAGGGATATTTATAAGGATGATTTTCAGTTCTCGTGCTAATTAATTCCCATTCAGTATCAATTTTTTTGAAAACTTCTAGTTCCATTTTATCATCATCAGCATATATTTTCCATTTAATCAAATTTTCAATTGATTCAATTAATTTTGTTTTATTTTCGTGTTTGGCATTTTGAAATAATGTAAATACAGTATTCATATATAGATAGTCATTTAAGAGTTTGTAAGTTTTCCTGTAATCATCATCACATTCAATAACTTTAGTTTTTGACATTTTTTCTTCAAATTTAGATTTCCAAACACGTCCATTTAGGATTCCAAACACAAACTTTGTTTGATCATCAGTTGGTTCATCAGTTGGTTCATCAGTTGATTCATCAGTTGGTTTGTCAGTTGGTTTGTCAAATAAAGTTTGATTAAACCTATTTTTGTATGTATTGTTCCAGCAATATTTAATTTCTTCATCTGGGGTATAATAGAATAAAGAAGGTAAAAGAAATAAACCAGTATGATTCATAAAATGATATAGTTGAATATCTAAATAAAAATAATGATTTAATATGAGTAATGATTAAAGTATAATAATTTTTTTTAAAAATGGTTACCATCATTTATATCCAAAGAAGCAATAGGAATTTCCAATTCGATTGAATAAACGATGATTTTATCATTGATTTTTAGAAAAATAAACTTTCCATTACTGAATATTCCGATATTTTTTGTTACAAACTAAAAAAAATAAAAAGTATTTAAATATATTTAATTATAATTTAACATCGATTGGTTTGAAAATAATATTATAATATTTATTACCTCATTCTCATCCTCATTATTACCAAATATTTTTACACCTCTCTCAGTATTAATATTCCATTCATAAATGTAATCATTTGAAAACAGGTAAACTTTATCATATTTTGATATACTAATTAATTCATAATCTTTGTGTATCCTGTAAAGTCTCTTACATTCCCATTTGTTATTTTTAGTTTGTGTGGAATAAATCCAAATAATTTTATATTCTTTAATAAGATTAACCATACTATATAAAATAAATTCACCTTTTAAATTAAAGGTACAATATATTGGAATAATTTGTCTACCAAAATTTAATACAATTTTTTTATCTTTATTATTTATATCGATTACTTAAAAAATATTAAAATAAGTATCAATTACCATAATTTAATAATTAGTACATAATCAAATAAGTAATTGTTATCGGTCATGTTGTAGATGATAACTGATTTACCACTAGGATTGCTATGTATATCATATGGCCGAAGGCCACATGATAGAGTAGCATCCTAGTGTAAATCAGTTATCATAAACATGACTGATAATAAAGTTATTGGATATGTATGACGTAAGCAACTGAGACCTTTTTCGCGTATCTTATTTATTATTTTATAATAAAGTGATCAAAATTTTGTATATCACTAATTATAAAGTGACCAAAATTTGTGTATTACTATTATAAAGTGATCAATAACATACGTGAAAAATGTCCAGTGCTTACATAGAACATATACAATAATTATTACTTACCAGTAATAGTTGTAGTAACATAATTATAACGATGGTTAGTAATACAAGTAATATAAGCAAGTTTCTTATCATCAGAAACGCATAAACTTTCGATTTCATATTTCTTATCTTCATTATCTTTATTATCTTCATTATCTTTATTATCTTCATTATCTTTATTATCTTCATTATCTTCATTATCTTCATTATTTTCATCAATTTCAACAGTTTGATCAAATTTAAGATGAAACTTATCAATATCTTTAACATTCCAACCGACAATTGAACGATCTTCTTTACTATAAGTAATAAGGTATTTTTCATTTGGTGATATTTCTATCATAGTAATAGGTTTGCCATTATGTCGTTCATATATTTTATCAACATCATTTTCATCAACATCGATTTTACCAAAATCTATTTTATCAACATCATCAACTTCATTTTTGTCAGGTTCATTGTAAATTTCGATTATTTCACTCATTTGGTAATCGTTTATGAATATATAAATTTATTACCAAAGAAATTATTTTTTTTTTATAGCGTCCAATTGCGATTATATAGTTTTTTTTTCATTTGGAACACGTGTAAATGTGCATGGTTGTACGTACATAAAAAAAGAATTTTTTTTTTACTATGAAAAGTTAATTGGGTTTTTTTACTTGAAACACATGCTTAAATCTGTACGTTAATTTCGCCTCCTGCATAAATAAAAATTTTTTTATTGTGAAAAGCTAATTAAGCTTTTTTATTGAAACTCTCATATTCATGGCTGTACGTAAAATTTCGCCCTCTGCATAAAAAAAAATTCTTTTTTTTTATTATGAAAAGTTAATTGAGCTTTTTTACTTGAAACACGTGTATAAATCTATATGTAAATTTTGCCTCATGCATAAAAAAAAAATTTTTTTTATTGTGAAAAGTTAATTAAGCTTTTTTTATTTTGAAACACATATATAAATATGCATGTCTATCGCCCCTTGCATAAAAAAAAAAAATTTTCTTATCATGAAAAGTTAAGTGAGAAATGATTAACTTTCGACATAATTAAAATTTTTTTTGTGCGTGATTGTACATATATATAAGGAAATTTCAAATAAATAAATTTAAAATAAACAGAAGTGCATAAAAACCTTACATAACTAGTAGTCTTGTTTTATTATTAAATTTTTTTGTTAATGATGATACTGATTGACGCAATCTTCTTTAAACATTCTATTTACTAAATCCTTGAAAAATATAGTTCATATTTCATAATTGACTTCAATTTGTTAAATTATTGTACATTAAAATGTATTAATTGAAATTAAGAAGTAGAATCGAACAACGGATTAGTGAGATCAATGAACTTTGAAATTAAAATGTCCTTCATTGGATTAAAATAAATTTTTATCTATACTTGGAATTTTGACTCCATTTACCGAATCTCTTAATTCTTGTTGAGATAATCTTTCCATAATATGCTAATTCTTTTTTAATATTAATGTTAAATAAATATGTTAAATCGGCAAAGGTTCGATCCTATTATTTAGTTAAGTCTATTCCGATGGTTCCCAAAGAACTATTCACTTTCTCATCCTGCTTGGAAAGCCATGATTTATCCGTATATTTTCATTATTTCTCCATGACCTTCGTAAAAATTCCGTGAAAATGATAAATTCACGGATATCCGTATGAAATTTTCCATGATGTAAGACTATAAATTCCATGAAAGGATTACATTCACAAAAAAAATATGGAAGCATAAAACCCAGGTCAGTATTTTTTACACGGTTAGAATTTTTTGTATTGTCTGCTTTTTATAATTTTTAATCTTGTTTGCAAATGATTCTTACCAATAACTTTTTTTTTAAAATTTGTAGCGCATTTCTTTATTAAATATAGGATAGATACCTAATTATAGAAATACCTATCTAGGAAACATACGTGCCAACACGATATGGTCCTATAACAAATCAATCTATCCTACCAAAACAAAGAATACAAAAACAAAAACACACAAACAAACCTATCATAAACCCTACAACCTCCCTAACTATCTGGATAAGATTACAAGCATTCTCCATTATACGGAAGTGGTTCCTAACCTGAACAAAATTCTCCACTTGTTCAGAAGATATTACACCGCTCTTCCAACGTCGAACACCTGCAACCCACTCAACCTATAAAAGCAACATTATTAGTCTATGTATTCTCAAGAAACTAAACTATTCGAAACACCATTGAACACGAAGCATATAGGTTAGATCGCAGCGCTCTCGTCAAGTTCAATTCCTTGAAAATTCGTAGGGAGATCCACCCTCAAAGAAACCTTTTAACTTTGCTTCTCGAAATTTTTTTTCATGCAAGCATGAGACTTGAGAATAAGGTTCCTCCATCATAGTCACTAACGTCACACCACGTGATTTACTGCGGAAATGGCTAATCCCACTTCGGGTAAATCTGTTGCCGTGGTTTTGTCCCACAGTAAATCACCTCATCTCTCATCAATCCGATTGGTTACTACTTTTGAAATCCATCCGCGTGCTAAATTTTTGCTGCGCCGACCGAAAAAAAAATTGTGACAAAAAATTCCCAAGAAGCCAAAAATCAAAAGCGTCCGAGCTACACTCCAATATCCAAAAGTAAGTTTTCTTTGTATTTCTCCGAGCCTCTGTTATCGCCTTCTGACAACACTTTATTGGAGCAACACCTCGCCCTACTTGGCCCTATTTTGGGTCGCCACCATATTGGCTGACGGAAAGAAATAGCATTTTGGAAGAGAAATTTGAAAACTACTAGTCCCCAAGTGAAACTTCTGCAAAAATGTTCTTAAAAGAGTGGATAAACAGTTGGTCATGTTGAAATGCGCCAAATAAAAACTTTCCTATATGCTTTTTGAACTGTGGACATGATGATCGGTGGAAAGAGTTCCCATTATTCACTATTATTTAAACTTCAATTATAATAGCTTTGCAACAAATAGCTGATATTAAAACTCTAAATGTTTCGGCATCACTAGGCCAACCAGAATTATAACAATAATATGATTTATTATTAATCGTCAATTTATTACTCAAATAATACGTCATAAAATTAATAATGATTAATAATTGGAATTATTTGATTAGATATAGTATTTTTTAGAAAAAGAAATGAGATTTATTAAAAGTGAATAAATAATACCTTGCAATTTTAGATTGATGTTTATTTTTTTGGTTTTTAATGAAGATTGCTATTTTGAATAAATGATGTTATGTTTGTACTATGTTTGTACTATTAATTTGCTTCTTGTTTGATTTTAACCAGGTATGAAGAATGAGATTTGGGTCAAGAGATAAAATAGTGATGTTAATTTGTTAATTGATCTTGTCTCATTTAAATACCAAGTAGTGACCTAGCATCACTCCAAAAAGTGATGGCTGGATTTATTTGCCGGTTACGCATGCCAGCTACATGTAATTTGGATCAATTGGATGTTCATTTTCGGTAGAATTGCAGGATTGAATGGCTTTAAAAAGTTATTGAACTTTATTTTTTTTACAAATAAATTTTAAAGAATTATTTTTTATATTTATAGTTTGGGAATTGCTAAACATCGCCTGGGTAATTGTCGCCTTGGGTCTTTGGTCACGTGGCAGATTTAATATCTTGATTGGCCACATGATCGCATCTCATTTTTAGTATAGGTTCATTTCCTCGGTTCTTTCGATATTTTTATTTCTAACCTACAATCTTACACTTTATTCTTACTAACTCTATTTCGTTATTTTTAGGTCCTTTAGTTCTTCCAGTTCTGCAATTAAGGTTCTGTTTTTCACTTTACGTTTCGTTTCTTACTCTTTTTTTTATGATTTTTTTTTTATTTTTTCTGTTTAATATTTTGTTTTTACTAATTTTTTTTTTTATTTTTTAGATATTTTAGTTTTTTGATTCTACAACTAATAAATGTATATTTTTTATTTTTTTTTTATTTCGTTTCTATCTTATATTTCGTTTCTTACTAACTACATTTTTTTTTACTTTATGGTTTTATTTTTTACTTGGTTTCCTATCATTACCCAACCTCCTATCATGATCATTTTTTTATTTTTTCTCTCATCATTTTTCACCTCCTATTACTTTTCATTATTCCATCCTTTCGTCTCCCATTATTTTCTATTACATCTTTTCATTTTCTATTGTCTCTTTTCTATCCTGCTTACTTCTCATTATTTTTTTTTGTCTCCCATCACTCCTTTTCGTCTCCCATCACTCCTCTTTGTCTCCCATCACTCCTTTTTATCTGCCATCACTCCTCTTCATCTTCCCATCAATTCTTTTCATCTCCTATTGCTCCTTTTCATCTCCCATCATGTCCTATTTCTCCTTTTTGTTCCCTTACTTCCCTATCACTTCTCATTACTCTTTTTTACTCCCTTTCATCTTCTATTACTTTCCATTACTCCATTGTTATCTCATTCTTTATTAGCATCTTTCTTCTTGATCATTGTAATTTACTTATCTTTTTATTTATTATTATTGTTTCTTTTATTTGTATCACTTCGTTAAAAATAAATACGGTGATTTTTTCTTTAAATAAGATTATTTTGAATAAATATGTTAGCAAAAAATTTTTTTTTTAAAAATATCTTTTACGATAAAATTTTAAGTTTAACCGATCAAAAATTAGCTAAGTTAAAAAAATCGGCCATCAGCCGATTAATAAATTTACTCTATATGTTGTATATCATGTGAAATATTTGAAAAAAAAACCCAGGCGATGATCGTTAAATATGAAGACATTTTTTAACCTTGGCTTATAACAATGAAATTAAAAAAATGATGATTATGACTTAAACTTATCAAACGCGATGATCGTGGCATAAATTCTAAGATGTAAAAATTTAAATTATTTCGTTTATTATTCTTTTTTTCTTTTAGTTTTCATAACAAATTGTTTTAGTTATCACAATTTTATTTCTTTCGTTTTATCACTGTTCTTTTCGTATTTTTTTTTTTCCTTAGATTTTATTACAAGAAAAAATGTATTTGTAACAGCCTGTTACATATCTTATTTGTAACATCCTTTTTTATTTTTTTTTAATAATAAATTTAATGTGTTTCACAAATAAAATTTTTATATGCAAAATTTAATTTGGAAAACTTTTACTTAATGTACTTAAGACAGTTTTATAGACAAAATTTTAAGTTATAAGCAGTTTCTTGAAATTTTTTAAAAAATTCTTTTGTCTTAGTTACACGACTGATCTTTTGTTTTTGTTTACATTACGCCTGATCTAAATTTTAATTGGATAAAATTGGGGTTGTTACAAATAAGACGCGTAACAGGCTTTTACAATTAGATTTATCCTTATTACAAAATATAAACAACTTTTTTCGATTTATTCCAAGTTTTCTTTCATTCTATTATAGTACAAACTGCTTTTTTTAATTTTATACGAACATTTTATATAAATATATGTATACATGTATGGCCAGATTTTTTTTTTGAGTATAAAATATTGTTCATTTCGTGATGGAACAAAATTATTAACCTTATAAATTTGATTTAATATATAAATAAATAACAATTGCATTTTACAGAAAGATAGTAAGTTTTTAACAGCTGTTACGATGCCAATATAAAATTAGTATTGAAAAATCCGAGATTACCGGAAATAATATCAAATAAGTGATATTTATCCAATCAAATATATTACACGTGACTTATCGAGTGAAGTCAAACTGTCAAAGCTAATTTTTTTTTTTTGAAAAAAATAAATAGATCACACTAATTTTATTTAAAGCCCTGAATTTTCACATCATTTGTTACACTGATGTTAAAAACTTTTTAAATAATTCTTAAATTCGTGTTATTTTAGTAAGATAGATAGTAGATAGATATATTGAGGACGTTTATATTAACAAACCAACTCTGTCTTAATATTAAAGTTAAATTTATAGATATGATAAGTAATAAAATTTTTACGATATTTTAATATATCTCTTTTTTTTTACAAATTTTGCTTATCCTATCTAGTTGTTCTAAAGAAATTTTATAACAAGATTTCAACATGTTAGTAAAATTTATTAGATATGGCCTTTAATTTTTAATAATAATAATTTTAGAATCAATCTTAGTTAACTTTATTTTACAAATTTTATAATAACAAAAATATTCATATTTTTTATTTAGTTTATTTTTGGAAAAATAAATAATTAATTAATTTGGCTAATATTAAATCCATTTTGTAGCAATATTATCTTTAGATTTAACTCAATATCATAGAAAAACAAGAAAAAGAATTTTTTAAAATAAATTAAGAAAAGAATTTTTTAAAAAATAAAACGATTTTCTTTTTAAAAGAAATACGTTTATAATATTACCAATAATATGTTCAGATGGCTCATCCGGTCATTTAAAGGTTTGAATTTTAACATAACGTTTAATCTGTAGCTGGAGATGCAGGTTCCTCAGCATCTTGGTCCTCCTCATAATCAAGTTCGCTAGGAACTAGGTAATAATCTGGAATTCGGTCATTGAATTCCTTATAGGTCCACATGCCAAAAAACTTCCTGATGACTGATAATGATAGTAAAATATTGAAATATGGAACTTAAATTTGCTAACAAATTTAACAAATTGCAAATAAAAAGAAAATATATAATTAAACAAATAAACCTTATTTTAATACTTGTTTATATACTTGAATTAATAATATTTATTATAAAAATTATGAAAGTATATAATATAAATAATTTTTGTAACAGACAAGAATAAATAACAGAATTGTTAATCTTTAATTACACATGATTCAAAACACTCAGTTTCTGATTGAACTATAATTTCAGTAAGTTTGCGACTTGTATAGTATGCTTGTGAATGAGATTGTATAATAGAAGTATTTGATTGATCTTGTACTTGTGGATGAGATTGCATAATAGAAGTATTTGCTTGTTCTAGTACTAAAGTTTTGTCCGCTTCAATAAATTCAAGCATCTCACTTCTTAATTGATTATCAATATTAGATACTTCATATTTATCATTTACATCTCCATTTACTTCATAGTATTCATTAATACATTTAATCCATTCAGATATAATATTTTCAAGCATTATTATGGTTGGTCTATTAGAAGGATCTGAATCCCAACATTTTTTCATTAAATCTATATAGCATTTTGGAGTATTTTTTATAATTTCAGGACGTTTTCCTTCTTTACAAATACTCAAAATAAGGTCATGATCATGTGCTTCATGCTTAAATGGGAAATTACCTGATGTAAACTCCCACATTATTATTGAAAAACTATAAATATCACTTGCTTTTGTATAAGGATTTCTTCTTAATATTTCTGGTGCCATATAAGGCAAAATTCCATAAATTTCATTATCATCATTATCAGAATCTTGTAAATCATTTATAGGCTTACATAACCCTAAATCAATAATAAATAACTCATTGTAATTTTCTGACATTAAAATATTACCATCATGAAAGTCACCATGTGTTAAATTTGATTCATGAATTACTTTAAGCCCTAGTACAATTTTTTTCAATAATTGTAACTTGTCTTGCCACTTAAATTTTATTATATCAGATAAACATTTTCTTAAACTCCCTTTTTTTGCATAACTCATTACTATACTATAATTTAAATTATTTGGTTCTTGGGTAATTCCAAAAAATTGAATAAATTTTGAAAATGATTTTTTCTGACAATTATAATGATATTTCCACTGCATAAATAATAAAAGGATTATTAAATTTTTGCAAAAGAAAGTAAAATTTGCAATTTGCTATTAAATATAAAGATATTATACCTCATCCAAAAATTTACTACTTAAACTTGATGAATTATTAAGTGTTTTAAGAACAACATCATAATCTGTTTGTCTATTCCATTGTTGTTCGTCAAAATTCCAATTAAAAATAGGTCCATCTAACCAGATAGCTTTATAAATTTCACCAAATCCTCCTTTATCATGATAATTAATATTTGATAATTTGTTATAAGGTATCCACTCTAAAATTTCGTAACTATTTTTAGCATTCAGTTGTGCTTCTTGAATAAATTTATCAATAACTTTATTATTACTTGTCCACTTTGAAAAATCTTGTTGAAATCGTTTAGTACTACATTGTTGGCACCACTGGTAATCAATATATGGTTGTTTACATTCACTACATAATTCAACTTCATTTTCAAAACCTATTTTGCTACTTTCTATTACTTTTTGATGCCAATAAAAGGCTTTTTCTAAATTCTTTTTTGTACCTTCTCCATTATTATAGCATTCTGCAATATTATACATTGCGTCAGTGTAACCAATTTCTGCTGCTCTTTGGTGCCAATAAAAGGCATTTTCTAAATTCTTTTCTGTTCCTTCCCCATTTTTATAACATATTGCTAAATTAAACATTGCCCTTTCATCACCATATTCTACTGCTTTTTTATACCAATAAAAGGCTTTTTCTAAATTCTTTTCTGTTCCATTTCCATTATTATAACAAACAGCTAAATTAAACACTGCACCTTCATCACCATTTTCTACTGCTTTATGATACCAATGAAAAGCATTTTCTAAATTCTTTTCTGTAATTTCATAAAATCTGGCTAAATTAAACATTGCACCTTCTTCACCATTTTCTGCTGCTCTTTGATACCAATAAATGGCTTTTTCTAAATCCTTTTCTGTTCCTTTTCCATTATGATAAATATTAGCTAAATTATTCATTGCTGTTCTTGCACCATTTTCTGCTGCTTTTTGATACCAATAAAAGGCTTTTTCTAAATTCTTTTCTATTTCTTCTCCATTTTTATAAAATATGGCTAAATTAAACATTGCATCTTTATCACCATTTTCTGCTGCTTTTTGATACCAATAAAAGGCTTTTTCTAAATTCTTTTCTGTTCCTTCTCCATATTCATAACATAAGGCAAAATTAAACATTGCATCGGTATTATCATTTTCTGCTGCTCTTTGATACCAATGAAATGCTTTTTCTAAATTCTTTTCTATTCCTTCTCCATTTTTATAACATACGGCTAAATTAAACATTGCTTCAATATGATCTTTTTCTATTGCTTTTCGATACCAATAAATGGTCTTTTCTAAATTCTTTTCTGTTCCTTCTCCATTTGCATAACATAAGGCAATATTAAACATTGCATCAGTGTGATCATTTTCTGCCGCCCTTTGATACAAATGAAAGGCTTCTTCTAAATTCTTTTCTATTCCTTCTCCATTTTTATAACATACAGCTAAATTAAACATTGCTTCAATATGATCTTTTTCTATTGCTTTTTGATACCAATAAATGGCCTTTTTTAAATTCTCTTCTGTTCCTTCTCCATTTTCATAACATACAGCTAGATTATTCATTGCTTCTTTTACCCCGTTTTCTGCTGCTTTTTGATACCAATAAAAGGGTTTTTCGAAATTTTTGTCTGTTCCTTCTCCATTTTCATAACATATGCCCAAATAAAGCATTGCATAATTATCTCCATTCTCTGCTGCCATTTTATACCAATAAAAGGCTTTTTCTAAATTCTTTTCTGTTCCTTCTCCGTAATAATAACTATTAGCTAAGTCAAATATTGCATCTTTATCACCATTTTCTACTGCTGTTTGAAACCAATAAAAGGCTTTTTCTAAATTCTTTTCTGTTCCTTCTCCATAAAAATAACATATGGCCAAACAAAATATTGCATCTGTATCACCATTTTCTACTGCTTTTTGATACCAATAAAAGGCTTTTTCTAAATTCTTTTCGGTTCCTTCTCCATAATAATAACTATTAGCTAAACTAAATATTGCATCTTTATTACCATTGTCTACTGCTTTTTGATACCAATAAAAGGCTTTTTCAAAATTTTTGTCTGTTCCTTCTCCATTTTTATATTTATTGGCTAAATTTAATATTACCATTTTATCTCCATTTTCCGCTAATTTTTCCAAAGAATTAATACATTCTTTACACCATAATTCTTTGATAAAAGGTTTATTGCAATATAAACAAATTTCATTATTATTTACTATATCAGTATCTTTGTCTGAGATTTTTAAATTATTTAAATTAGTTTCCATTTAGTTATTTTAGAAAGTTATTTTATTTAAAAAAAATTTTTTTTTTTTTTTGACAAATTTTAGTTTTTTTTTTATATTTTATACATGATGTGAATGAATTACTAAAAAGGAATACTTTAACCAAAAATAGAAGGTACAATAAAAATTTTTTCGGACTACATTTTTCCAGTGCACTGATCTGCATTGAGCTAAAATAACTATATTAATAAACAATGATATCTTTTCTTTTTTAATATAAATACCAAAAGGACGCAAATCATAATTTTTTGGTGAAATCCAATATTCCCCAACTCTAGTTTAAAAAGTTATCGCTGACCCAATTCAGTAGTTAAAAATTTTTTAGGAAGAAAAGGTAGTTGATGATATTAAATCATATTCAAGAAGAATAACTTTTCCACGCACTTGGAAGTAGGGATGAAATTCGATTTGTTGGTTCTAATTCGATTCTATATCAGCTATAATAAATAAATATATGCTACATACAGTACATCAAATTTAAGATACAAGTAGAGCATGTGATGATGATCAACCAGAAAAATTTTGATTGGCCTTCAAATGATGGTATGGTGATCGTCAAATGACTCAATTTGAGTAGTTGGTTCCGTAAATTTTCTAAAATTGATTTTACATATACGTCTTTACTAAGAAATGTTAATATGATCTGAAAAAAAAAATTCGTAATAAATTCGTAAATGACTACTGAAATATTTTTACAAATGCTGTAAACAAAAAAGTTCTAAAAAATATTTTACAATTTGACCATTGGACTGCCTATCAATGCTTATTATAAAGTTAAAATACCGTAAAGTCCCGAATATAAGCACCTCCCGAATATAAGTACCCTAATTTATATTTTACCCGAATATAAGCACCCTTTTGAAAAATTTGTAAAAAAATAAATTTCCGATATGCATATATTGATTATATGGTAATTTTATTGAAATTAAAGCATAAATGTCATAGAATTATCAAAATTATATATAAAACGTTTGTAAAAAAATAAATGCGAAACTAATAATAATCCCTATTACAATTTTACAAAGTATCATCAATATCCGAAATTTCTAATTCTTCATGATCACTATCTAACGAATCTGTTATACCACAACTTACAAAAGAATTAATTATGGTCTCGTTAGATATATTTTCCCATGCACGTTTTACCCAATTACAAACATCACTATACTTAGCACGTCTAAGGTTTCCTGCGGTAGTTTCTCCAGCACCACCATTTGCCATCCACAAGTGCCATTCTTTGCGGAGGTTGTCCTTGAATGGCTTGTTTATAGCGACATCAAGTGGTTGACAGATGCTTGTCAACCCACCTGGGATAACTGCTAAATCAATATTGTTATCATGAAATTTTGCTTTAACAGATTCTTCAAGATGGCCCCTAAAAGAATCATAAACAAGCATAGTTGGATCTCTAGATCGATTATTGTTAAAATAGTAGTCAATATAATTAATCATTAATTTTGAATCCATCCAACCATTCTCTTGGAACCAAACCACCACACCAGACGGAATTTGTTCACCACGTCCTAATCTTTTTCCTTTGAAAATACATATTGGTGGCAATTTGGTCCCATCTGTATTTTAAAAATTTTTTTAAGATTGTTTGCTAGAAATAGGACCTACTATAGTACTTACCAGCAGCACAAGTAAGAACAACAGTGAATCAATTTTTTTCATTACCTGTCCCACGAATATGAACGGTTTTTTCACCTGTTTGATTGACAGTAAAATTACCCGCCATGTCAAAATACACTGGGGTCTCATCCATATTGAAGATGTTGCACATCTCATATGATTTTTCAATTCTAAGGTGAGTAACAAATTGATAAAAACTTTCTAACAATTGTTCAGTTTGCTATGGAAGTTTTTGTGAAATCTTTGTATGAAGTCGCAAGGATAATTTTTGCCGCTTCATAAATGCATATAACAAACGATTAGACATCTTAAAATCGTTCATTAAATTCCCATAAAGAACTATAATATCTGGATCTCTCAAAATTTCTAGCATCTTGACTCGTATAATTGAATAGGTTACAGCAAACCCCTGTTTCCTTTATTCAATTATCCAGTCATAGAGCTTTTTCTCAACTTCAGGATAAAAAACCCTTCGCCCTGTACCAACTTTCTTAATATTTCTGTTTATTTCATCTGTCCAGTTTATACTCGCCTTAACCCAGCGTCCAACCATACTTTTGTTAATTCCAAAGTGAGCTGCCGCGCTATTTCTTCCATACTCTTTTGTGTAATTAACAACTTCTTCTTTTTGTTTAATAGAGTATAAAGTTCGTTTAACATTACTTTTGAAGGCTTTACGTTTGACAACTCATTTGTGTTTGACAACTCGTTTGTGTTTGGCAACTTGTGGCATTATTTATCGTGGCTTTTCTTTGTATGAAAAAATATCATTTTTGATAACTTGAAGAAAATTATTTAAAAGTTGATCAAAAAAATTAACGCGTTTTAAGGATATGATTGTCATGCTGTGCACGAATGTTTCACAAAAATTTAAAAATTGCAAAACCGCAATAATTGAAAATTACGTTATATATTAATTTTTATTTGAAAGTTTAAGCAAAAATTCTTTTCCAGAGTTTATATTATGTTCCAATGTTAAAATTACCCGAATATAAGCACCCTTATAACAAAAATAGGTTGCTTATATTCGGGACTTTACGGTAATTATATATAATCATGTATAATGTCATCTTAATAATATAATTTCTTAAATAGTTAAAGAATATTTTTACAGATTTTAAATAATATTAAGAATAAAAGTTAACACTTAACAATATAAATAAAATACAATTAGCCATTGAAATGAATATAAAAAATTTTTTTAATTTTATACATTGGAATTATTTTGATAATTTATATTTAATAATTGGAAAAGTTAATAAAAAAAGATTGACATTTGTGAAAATATTTAGTACTACTCTAGCCTTAGTTCTAAAAAAAAGAGAATACATATATGAATAAAATATAAAAAAAAGGAATTATTTAAATTACAAACTAAGAATATTGTAAAATATTTAACTAATAAATTTTAATAAAAAACGAATTAATTTTTTTCAGAATAAAATAAAAATCGAATTTTTTAATTTTTTTGAAAAGATAATTTTTTTAAAAAGATAAAATTGAATTTTTTCAAAATTAGCATACTGCATACTTTCAGTGTTCTGGACCAACAAAAATAAGAACAAATGTTAATTAATGTTCATTAAATAAATAGATTTTTTTTTGAAGGTTATACCTTCAGAATTGGAGACTGGATCTTGTCTTTCAGCTTCCTGGATCTACAATAAAAATGAAAAAAATAAGAAAGAAAAAAATAAGAAAGAAAAAAAAATTTCAAAGCAACCTTCAAAATTAACTTCATATATAACATCAATGATCATCCTGGGACTACCCTGGATGCATCCGGTAACTACCCAGGATCATAAAAAATTTTGCATATATATCTATCATTGTTACACAGCAAAACCTTAAAACAAAGAAATTTTCTTAATACGACGTAACACAGTATCTTAGAATAATTTTAATATCACTTTTTTTTTTGTTAAAGCCAACATCAGTTACACCTAAAGTGATGGCTGTGACGATCATACAGAATATTTGCATTTCTTTTGCACAACGCAAACACTATCGCAAATTAAAATCGATACTTATTTTAAGCATATTTTAAGTATAAAGACTTTTCATAGGGAAGGAGTGAAAATAAACTTTTACCATAATTTTTAAAATTATATAATGTAATTTCATAAAGAATTTAAAATTAAATTTGTTCATAATCTGATATTAATTATCACCAATCACTCAAAGTAATCTGAATAAATAAAAATAAATAAAATAAAAATTAAAATAATAACCAATAAAATATAAATATGTTTAAGATGAAGGTCTGGGTCCTTGGACCTTTAAATAAATTTTCTTCAGAAAAATTTCATAATTACATGCAGCATTTTTTGTGTTTTTCAAAATGATTCTTTTAATTTTTATTTTTACTTTTAATATGACGACAGAACGGAGGTACAACACCATGTAGAAATCACTCTAAAATAAAGTAATAAAACTAAACATTCTAAAAGTTAAAACCTAATCCCACGCGTGAGACCACCCTGCCTAAAAAACAAACCTCAAACTATTTAGGCATGGCCAGTTCTATCAGAGATATTAACAAAGAGAAGCAAAAATCCTGTACAAATAATTTCACGATAATTACCATTCCTCCTGTATTGATCTTTCATTTTTGAAAAAATGCCACCTAATGAAAATACGTAAGTTAGATAATTACTAATCACGTATCTAATATTGGGATTCTTGGAGCAGACTTTTCAGTGTCGATCATTGTTTGTAATCATGTCATACGAATCAAGTATTTCAGGTTTAATTCGTAAAAGGTAATATCTGGCAATCTTGTACAATGTGAATACCCCTCGAGTGTCGAGTGTCACCTGTCTTGTGTCCTGCTGTGAACAGCTTTTCAGTTTATAAAGGCGCAGTAAGTCATTTTAAGGGACGGGTTTTCGGTTATTGGTATGAAGTTTGTTGGTTGTGTCATCAACTGAGCTCATATTAATAGGAAGAAAAAATAATATTACGAAAAGGATAAGAGAACTAAACAAGCTAGTCGTAAAAAAATTTTGCTCCTGAAATTGTATACTATTTATTTCTAGCTAAAGTATATGTTAAAAGTTAATAAAATGTGTTTGTGAGTTAATGTGTTGAAGAAAAGTGTTATTCATTGAAAGAGCTGTCTTGAAATATCGAACAGCCGTGAAAAAAATTTTGTAAGAAAATTATAGGAAAGAGTTCATTCCCCATATCTTTTCAAAATGATTCAATTATAAACTATCCTGTAACACTTTAAGAAAAGCTTGGAAAAGCTTAAACATGCGATCTGTGAGCTAGATATTACAGAACAGTTTTTACGGTTAAAAGTAGTTTTAAGCCTAAGAGATCCAGAATCTTTTAAATTTAATCTCAAGAATCGATTAAAAATTTGATTAATCGTATCAAAGTTTCGATTCAGGGATTCGATTTTCGATTTTGATTAATCAAATCTAATCGAATTAATATAATATTGCAATGTGATTTTTTACTATTTGTAATATCATCCGAACCTGGTTCAGATGTAGATCGTCATGAAATTCTGTATTAAGTTGGATTTAAATTAAAATTAAATTCAGTTTTAGGCCAACAGTACGACAATATTATAAATTATTATTATAATAAATTGTAATATTCCAATTCTATTCTAATTAAATAATATATTGTTTTAAATAAAAATTTTTATTGGTCGCATTAATTCATAATTCTGGTCAGCATTATAGTTTCGGCCAGAATGTTCAAGTGCAGAATCTTTAATTTTATCAACGTTTTTAGTAATTTGATGAGATTTTTTTTATCAAAGTACGGTTATAGAAATGGCAAGATTATTTTAGGTATTGAGTAAAATAGGACAGTACGCTAACGCAAATTAGTACGTACTTGTGTTTTTTTTGTTCGTACGTACATTTACAGCTAATCAATTTTTTAATACTAGTACGTACGAAAGTTTTAAAATTTTCGTATTAATTTGAGTTTTCGTACAATCGTATGACTTTGCATTCTTGTATTTTTGTGCAACTTCGAATATTGTTTTCAACAAAATATCTTACTAATTATAAAATTAAATGTTAAATTATAAAATTAAAAAAATTCTTTGAAGATAAGCTAATAAATTTTCATTCCTTTAACATATTCAGCTCCACAATAATAAAACTGACCATTAAAATAATAACTAAATTTTATTGGTTTATTTATTAATTTTTTCAATTCATTATCATATTTTATTTGTTCAAATTCAGGATTTAATAGCTCAAATGGATAATCTTTAACATCGGATATATTATAAATATCCATATTTCCAATTATTTTTCTTCTTCAAAGAAGTAAAAAATTAAAAGAGATATTTACGATGACAGATTATATTACTCAAATATGTTGTGCAACATATTCATCTCAAAAATTTGATCACATGATGCTACAATGTAAAATATTAGTACGAAAAAATCAAAATTTATTTTTAAAGGTCCGTCTGAGTACGGAAAATTAAAATTTTTTTTTTTTTGAACGTCCGTACTAATTTGTATTACCGTACAGTACTAATTTACTATATACTCATTATTTTTGCTGCACCATAATATCAAAATAATTGATTTATTGAGATTTGATTTTTAGATTTGATTAATCGATTCTATTCAGACGATTCAATTTTTGATTAATTCGATTTTGGTAGAATCGATTCCAATCCCTATTCCAGAATCGACTCAAGTCAACCCATTTTGAACCGATCTATCCCTACTTGGAAGAATCATAACAAGAATACAATGTTCTTAGAATAGCTTCTTTATTAATATGTAAAGCCTATCTAGTAATAATAGTATCTAATATACATCAATAAAAATATGTGTAGTCTTATAAATTGCTTTAAAATTTGGTGTATTTTATTATTAATTATTTTTAAAGTCGTTGTATTATAAAAAACACGAAATTTAATATTCTTAATACAAATTTTTATCGGCAAGTTATTAATGAATAGGGAAGATGTTTTTTGATTGGACATTTGACGATCAAAATATCACGTGACTGTAACTTTGGTTACGGTGCTCTTGGGGTAGTTGACATTTTTGTATTAGTATATAGTCCTTCGTTATACTTCGTCATTAAAATAATTTGTTTTAATATATTATGAAGTTTTTTATTACTTTTTGTATTCACAATTCTTTATAAGTTATTTTCAAATTTGTTAATACAATATTAATTCCATAGAATTAATGATTTCTTTCCCAAATTTGGCTAGTTAATATCAACATTTCGTAAAAGTTTAAGTACAGTATAACTTAAAACTCACGTTACCAAGCCTCAATTGTGCCAATTTGCTTTATGTATTTTAACTAGTCTTTTTTGATAATTTTGTCGATCTTGAATCATTGCAACATAATTACTACATCACCATTATTTTTTTTATTTATTGTTATTTTTTTTTTTGGTAGTTTTTTACATACGAATTAATAACTTATTTTTGTTTAATAAATTATTTATTAAAATGGATGAAGTTAAACTAATAAGTGATGATGTATTTGAACAAATAAAAGATTTTAATCCTTTTCGTTTGACTGAAGAACAAAGATCATTAGTTAATAAACTAATAACAGACGAAGAATTAAAAGAAAATTATGCAGAAAATGGTTTATGTAGAAATTGTAAGCAACCTAAGAGAATTTTTTATCAGTGTAGTTATTGTATGTTTCAACAAAATTTCAAAAATTGGACAAGTGGAAATCATGAAATTGATGAATTTATTAAAAAAGCACAATTAAAAGCTGATATTATGGAACTAATCGTAGAGTGGATTGAATATGATAAATTTGAAAATGTTGAATATTTAGCAAAAGGAGGATTTGGTATTACTTTTAAAGCAGTTTGGAAAGATGGTCCTATATGTAATTGTAATAATAATCAATGGGAAAGAGAAGGTGAAACAAAAGTTGCTTTAAAATGTTTATATAATTCACAAGGAATTACAACAGATTTTTTAAAAGAAGTAAGATATTTTTTTTTTTTATGAATCTTCATTAGCCTTAGTATATAAATATTAAACTAATTATAATTTTATTTTAAGGTTGAATCAAATATTTTAGTATATTGGTCTGGTTATACAGTTCGTTGTTTTGGTATACCAAATATCCAAAAACAAATAATTTCATGATGGTGATGGAATTAAAAGATAGTAGTTTAAGACAACATTTAAATAATAACTTTATTTCAATGAATTGGGAGCATAAATTGAATATTTTATATAAAATTGCAATGGGTCTTAAAGATATTCATGATAAAGGATTAATTCATCATGATTTTCATTGTGGGAATATATTAAACGATAGTTTAAGTGTTTATATTACTGATTTGGGATTATGTCAACCAGTAAATGTCAAATCCTACCAAAATAGTAATAAAAAAATATATGGAGTATTACCTTATGTAGCACCAGAAGTTTTAAGAGGAAAAGAATACACACAAGCAAGTGATATTTATGGATATGGAATTATTGCATATGAAATTTGTACGGGTTTCCCACCTTATTATGATATAGCTCATGATGAATTATTAGCAATGAAAATTTGCAAGGGGTTGAGGCCAAAGTCTAATTATAAAATTCCTCAATCAATTTTTGCCATTATTAATCAATGTTGGGATGCAGACCCTTTAAAACGACCTAATGCAGATGAATTATATGTGTTAGTAGATAGATTACATTTTGAAATTAAGTTCGAATATTCTGTATTTTATGGGCAAGTTAAAGAAACGGATTAGATTAATAAAAAGTTATCATCTTCAATGATTCAATCATCATTATCATCTACTAGTAATCTCTTATATACAACACATCCTCAAGCAGTTTATACAAGTAAACTTTTGGATTTTAAAAATCTTCCAGAACCCAAAAATGCAGAAAATGATGATTTAGAATATTCAGGTAATTTTAATTAAAAAATAATTATTTAAATCTATTTAGATTAATAATTGTTCTTTTATTTTACAAGATTTCTTTAAAAATGGATTTAAATAAACTTGATATTAATTTTAAAGGTAATTTCTTTTACATGTGATTTTTTGATCTATTTTTAAATTTTAATTAAACTATTTTTTTTTTTAATTTGTTATAGATGAATGGAATTAAACCCCATTTACTTTTATTGAAATTATTTAGTATATAAAAAATAACATCAGATTATTCAGATATAATTTTATTTTTGAATTTGAGGATATTTTTTAATATTATTTTGGAACATTTTGATGGAAATATATAGTAAAGCTCATATTAAAACAATAAAAAGATATTATTGGGCGTTTTTTATAAAACTAGTAACGATTTTGTTGATCATTTGTTGATCATTTATTTTAAATTTATTATAAATTTTGTCACGAGATTTTCTATGGAAATCATTTCTCAATTTGTTATTAAAACACCTGCTGAATTGCCTTGAAATTGAAAATCATTTCCCTTTTTATAAAAAAATTTCCTTTTTGGTAAAAAACTCTCAGATTAATCTTATATAACTTTATGTAAATGTCAATGACAATGAAAAAAACTTCTAATGCCAACTTTTCGCAAAAACTCTTCCTGTGCCACTAAAAGTCCCTGTTAAATTGTTGCATCATTCAATATTTGCATAATTTCATTTTTTTGTTGATCATTAAAATTTCATAAAATATTGCAAAAAAATAAAAAAAATTGTAGAAAAAACGTTTCAGCATTTTTTCATATAATATTATTAAAAAAAAACGCCAAAAACTTTTTTTTTTTGCATTACTATTAAGAAAAAAACATTTTGGCATTTTTCCATATAAAATTATAATAAAAAATAACACAAAAACATTTTTTCTTCATATTTATTTTTTTAACAAAAAATGTCAATACTGATGTTTTTAATTAAAAAAAACCAATATTTTTTGATTTTTTAATTACAAAAACGTCAAGTCTGACGTTTTTTTAATTTAAAAAAATCATTTTTTTTTGATTTTTTAATTACAAAAACGTCAAGTCTGACGTTTTTTTAATTTAAAAAAATCATTTTTTTTTGATTTTTTAATTACAAAAACGTCAAGTCTGACGTTTTTTTAATTTAAAAAAATCATTTTTTTTTGATTTTTTAATTACAAAAACGTCAAGTCTGACATTTTTTTAATTAAAAAAAATCATTTTTTTTTGATTTTTTAATTACAAAACGTCAAGTCTGACGTTTTTTTAATTAAAAAAAATCATTTTTTTTTGATTTTTTAATTACAAAAACGTCAAGTCTGACATTTTTTTAATTAAAAAAAATCATTTTTTTTTGATTTTTTAATTACAAAAACGTCAAGTCTGACGTTTTTTTAATTAAAAAAATCATTTTTTTTTTATTTTTAATTACAAAAACGTCAAGTCTGACGTTTTTTTAATTAAAAAAATCATTTTTTTTTATTTTTAATTACAAAAACGTCAAGTCTGACGTTTTTTTAATTAAAAAAATCATTTTTTTTTATTTTTAATTACAAAAACGTCAAGTCTGACATTTTTTAATTAAAAAATCATTTTTGATTTTTAATAGAGTTCTGAATGGGTCAGGTCAGGTCAAGTCAGGTTATATCAGATTATCTGTTTGACCTGACCTGACCTGAAACCTAAAAAATTTCAGGTTAACCCAAATGATTTTTATTAAATTATTGAAAAAAAACGTTGCGCAATGTTTTTTTCTGATATAATGTTATATAAAAAATGTTTTCGCAACATTTTTCAATAAAATATAAAAAAAAATGTTGCGAAACATTTTTTCCTAATATAATGTTATAGAAAAAACGTTTTCGCAACGTTTTTCAATAAAATATCAAAAAAAAAGTTGCGAAACATTTTTTCCTAATATAATGTTATAGAAAAAACGTTTTCGCAACGTTTTTCAATAAAATATCAAGAAAAATGGTGCAAAATGTTTTTTCCTAATATAATCTTATAGAAAAATCGATTTCGCAATAAAATATCAAGAAAAATGTTGCAAACATTTTTTCCTAATATAATGATATAGAAATAACGTTTTCACAACGTTTTCCAATAAAATATCAAGAAAAATGTTGCGAAACATTTTTTCTATAACATTATATTAGGAAAAAACATTTCGCAACATTTTTCTTGATATTTTATTGGAAAACGTTGTGAAAACGTTTTTTTCTATATCATTATATTAGGAAAAAATATTTTGCAACGTTTTTCAATAAAATATCAAAAAAAAAACATTGCAAAATGTTTTTTTCTATAGAAAAAACGTCTTTGCAATATTTTTCAATAAAACAAGAGTTCTGTTTAAAGGGGAGTTAGGACTATAAAATGTAAAGTATATGAAATATGATTTATTTTGAACTTGTTCATTTCAATAAAATCATGACATTCAAAAAAATCTATGTTACAACCTAATAGCTTAATTCTAATTAGCTAATTTAGTATTAGGTTTTAATTTAAAAAATTAAGCAGTATCAAGGAGAATTCTCGCAAATTTTTCTTAATACTGCTTAAATTATAATTTAGCTAATTTAGTATTAGGTTTTAACCTAAAAAGTTAGGCAGTATTAAGGGAAATTCTCATGAATTTTTCTTAATACTGCTTAATTCTAATTTAGCTAATTTAGTATTAGATTTAATTTAAAAAATTAAGCAGTATCAAGGAAAATACTCGCGAATTTTCTTAATACTGCTTAATTCTAATTTAGCTAATTTAGTATTAGGTTTTAATTTGAAAAATTAAGCAGTATCAAGGGAAATTCTCGCGAATTTTTCTTAATACTGCTTAATTATAATTTAGCTAATTTAGTATTAGTTTTAATTTAAAAATAATTTTAAAAACGTTTTTTTCTAATATAATCTTATAGAAAAAATGTTTTTGCAACGTTTTTCAATAAAATATCAAAAAAAAAGTTGCAAAACATTTTTTTCTAATATAATCTTATAGAAAAAATGTTTTCGCAACATTTTTCAATAAAATATCAAAAAAAAAGTTGCAAAACATTTTTTTCTAATATAATCTTATAGAAAAAATGTTTTCGCAACATTTTTCAATAAAATATCAAAAAAAAAGTTGCGAAATGTTTTTTTCTAATATAATCTTATAGAAAAATCATTTTCCCAATGTTTTTTTTTAATATATTATTATAAAATAATAGTATTGTTAGTTTCAGGTCAACAGGTCATTCAGATTTTACTGATGTTACAATCTGAACTGATGCCAAATCGAAATTGCTAAACCTGACCTGATAAATTCAGGTCAACCTGTCAGGTTACCTGAATTTGGACAACCTGTTCAGAACTCTAATTTTTAACCACAGAAACGTCAAGTCTGACGTTTTTTAACTAAAAAAATTCAGTTTTTGTTTTTTTAATTACAAAAACGTCAAGTCTGACGTTTTTAATTAATAAAATCATTTTTTTTTGATTATTAATTACAAAAACGCCAAGTCTTACGTTTTTAACCAAAAAAATCAATTTTTTTGATTTTAATCAAATCTAACGTAAAAATGATTTTTTAATCATAAAAACGTCAAGTCTGACGTTTTTAATAAAAAAAAATCAATTTTTTAATCATAAAAACGTCAAGTCTGACGTTTTTAATAAAAAAAAATCAATTTTTTTTATATTTAATTATAA
The DNA here is from genome assembly GCF_026210795.1 of Rhizophagus irregularis. Taxonomy (NCBI): domain Eukaryota; kingdom Fungi; phylum Glomeromycota; class Glomeromycetes; order Glomerales; family Glomeraceae; genus Rhizophagus; species Rhizophagus irregularis. The sequence continues at coordinate 1,518,255 of NC_089430.1, read as the reverse complement.
AAACGTTTGATGACCCGACCCAAAATTTTCGAGTCAATCTGACAGTATAATGATTATAACTCACTAACAATTACCAAGTTACTCTAGTTATCTATTATTCATGTTTGAAGATTGATATTGTAGTAAATTTAAAATTTTTTTTTTTTATTAATAAATTTTATTACGTTAAATTATCTAAAATATTAATAAGTATTATTGTTGATAACTAAGTTTACTTTTCTGCGCCATCTTTAATACAGTACACTCTGTGGCTTAATAAATTATTTTGTATGTACAGTTTATAAGAATGATTCTAAATTAAAAATTATTCTTTCGATAATATTCTTTATAATAGAAAGTATTGGCTTTTATTTTAGAGGTTTGAACCGGTTAACATTAATAGATTAATTAACTGATTAAGATGGTTAACCAATAACCAGTTAGGGCATCTCGAAGACCGGTTAATCGATTAAAATTAATAATGCAACCCAGAAATAATCTCCAAACTCAAATTTCAACAAACGGATATTTTCATTAAAGGGTTAATAATAAAATTGACTAAATATGGCCTCATGCAACTAAATATAAGAGTAAAAAAATTGGTATAATCTTCAGTCAAAAAAATCTTTTAATATTTTTTTAATATTAATCGATCAATTGATTAAAGCCCTTGGTTAAACAGCTTCTAATCGGTTAAAGTTTTTTTGGTCATTTCCAATCTCTTATTGCATCTTTGGTTAACTCATCAAGTTAAATTTACACTCATGGATTCTTTTACATACAAAAAGTAATGATATTAATTTTATGGATTGGTATAATGACTTTAGCGTTAAAATACATTTTGCGAAATGTACAGATCTAAAGTAATGACAATAGCTCTTTTACCATTCACTATTCCTAAAGTAATTTCTCTATGAGCCTATGACCATAACTAATAAATTTAGAATCTTCATATTAAATAAATGAAATAAATTGAAATAGATTTAGAATACATCATTATTACCAAAAAAGAAAAAAATAAGATCTGTTTTCTGTTACTCTATGAGAATTAGGAACTATAATTCCATGTTATAATGAATTGTTTGTTTTCTTCTGTAAATAAGCATTAAAAGATATTATAAAATTTTTGTTGGAAAATGGATTTATTCCATATCAGATATGAATAAATTAAGCGTACTATAAATCTGTGATGTGAAATAATTAAATATAATATTTAATGATTTAATTCGCTAATATAAAATAAATATAGCTAACTAATCAATTAAATTTTATTTGAAAATTAGGTACAGTATAAATGATTAAATTGTGTAATATGGAAACGCGTGATATGGTTAGCTCGAGGTACGTTCTGATTGCGTTAATGATGGATCTTTTATAAATACTAACGAAAATATTAATCAGTATTTCTTTCCCATCCCATAGAATGTAAATTTTTTTCAAACCGAAATTGTTGAAATTATTTTTTTTTCGTTTCTTTTTTAAACCCTATTTTTTTGTATTATAATATTTTTTTTTATTTATTCTGACAACCTTGGCCGTTAGAGCTGTCCGTTGGGCTTCATCGCCCTCGTCAATGGAGAGCTTGTCCGTCAGGTTATTTTGTACCGAAGAATAATTTTTTTTTTAATTATTCTTTTTATTTTCAATTTTTTTTCAATACCAGAAAATAAATTTTTTTTCGGTTTTTTTTTCAATACCAAAAATAATTTTTTTAAATCATTTTGAAGGAATTTATCTTCAAAAATTTTTTAATATTTTTTTCAGTATTTTTTCTCTTAAATTTTTTATAAGTTCACCCGACTTCCTTTATTGGTTTTTTTTTATTTTATATTTTATTTTTTTTTCCTTTTATTTTTGTAGCACACACACTGGGTTTCTTTTTTGTAGGACCAAACTCTCAAAGATTTAAATGAATCCAGACTACAAGAATTTTCTATTAATATTTAATGATAGTTGTCAAATTAATTAAATATTGAAACCTTTTTGAAAATAACATAGAAGCTTTTGTTATCAAATTATCTGTAATTAATTGTTATTGCTTTTTATACTACATTATACCATAATATTCTACAATATTTTCCTTTTTAACTGTCAAAAATCTATTAATTCTATAATCTCTTAGTTCCAAAACAATTTTCTTATTCATTGCAATTGAATTGATTGGCGATCATTCTTTTAATGGCATGATATGCAATCATATGCAATTTCACGTTACATTAGAATACAGAATAACGAAAATGGTTGTTAATCAAAAGCTTAAAAAGTTGTTTAAAACTAGTTTGGTTAGGAAACTTTTTTGGCGTTCAATGTTTGGCGTTTTTTTATTAGTCGAAAATATGCACAAATTAAAAATTTCACACGTTAGAATATAATGATTTTTTTTTTTTGTATTAGTTTTATATACAATTTTATTTTCATTCACTTTCGAAAATATATTTTTTTTTAAAAAAAAAAATATATATACTCAATTATATAATAACCTTTCACACTTTGTTGGATAAATATGGGTAAAACATATAAGAAACAATGTAAAAAATGTTTTGAAGATAAAAAATGGTGTAGTCAAATATGTCTTAAAAGTTATTTAAAAAATAATTTTTCAAACTGGACCAGTGGAAATGAAGAAGTTGATGATTTTATACGAGAAATGCAATCAAAGATTAATAATAAGGATGATGTAGTATTTGAATGGGTACCTTATGATCAGTTTAGAAAATTTAAAGAAATAGGAAAAGGTGGTTTCGCTACGGTATATTCTGCAATATGGAAGGATGGTCCATTATATTGTGACGGTAAAAAGAATGATCCAAAATATTTTGATGGTAAATGGATAAGATTGGCCCACGAAAATGTTGCTTTGAAATGTTTAGATAATTGTAATAATATCACTAAAGAATTTTTAAATGAGGTATGAGATATTATAATTTTTTTTTTTAAAAAAAAATTCAATAATCGTAACTTTTTTTTATTTTTAATTTATTAAATAGGTTAAAGCATATTCAAAGGCTAGACGTGGCACTAAGGTTCTAAGCATATATGGAATAACTCAAAAACCAGATACGAAAGAATATGCTATGGTTCTCGAGTACGCGGATCGTGGAGATCTTTCTAAATGGATAAATAAGCATTCTAAAGGTTTTGATTGGTCAAGTAGATTAAATAAACTTATTTATATTATTAATGGTCTTAAAGAAATTCATCAAAAACAGATGGTTCATCGAGATTTTCATACAGGAAATTTATTATTTAAAACTAATAAAGATATTAGTTTGGATATAAGAATTTCGGATATGGGATTAAGTGGAAAAGTTGGTAATATAGATAATGAAGTTTGTGGTGTGATGCCTTATATAGCTCCTGAAGTGTTAAGAGGTGATCCTTATACACAAGCAGCTGATATATATAGCTTCGGTATGATTATGTATTTTATAGCAACTAAAAGACAACCTTTTCAAAATCGTGCTCATGATCACTATCTAGCATTAGATATATGTAAGGACAATACAAGACCTAGTATAAATGATTTAGAAGTACCAGAATGTTATATTGATTTAATGAAAAGATGTTGGGATCCAGATCCGAAGAATAGGCCAAATGTTAAGGAAACATGTGATTTGATTGAATTATTTCATAAGTCATATACAACTAAATATAGTAAATCTCCTGAAATCAAACAACAATTCGAAGAAGTAGAAAAGCATAGAAAATCAAATCTTCCAACTAAATCTCAAATCAAGAAAATCAGAAAACTAAAAAAGCAAAAAGAAGTTCCGGAACAGCATGAAGAAGAAAATTCCACACCTAATAAAAACGATGAAAATGATGAATATGATGAATATGACGAAAATGATCAATCAGATACTCATCCACAAGCTATTTATACGTCTAGATTACTTAATAATTCATTTATTTCTGAAGGTTTAGACATGGCAATTTGATAAAGCAAATGATGTTCATAATAGGTACGGTATATTTTCCATTTTCATGGGCTTTCTTGTTTGGATGGTTTAATGATGGACGCGAATATCTTGCGATCGTTAAATTTATGTTTATCCTTTGCATGAACCTGTTGCTTTTACTTTTTCTTCTTAACAATACCATTTTCTTATAGCTGGAATAATGGCGATGACATTTGATGACGCATTTGTCAGTATCATAGGTTTAAGGTAGAGTATTCTCGCTTAATAGTTTTGTATATCGTTATAATAAACTAATCGATTTTTTTTTTCGCGATGGATTTTGTTAATTTTTGGTTATTAGAACTTGTGAATATAGAAACTGCTTTTCCTTCTTATTAATTCCTGATTTTTCTTGCTTTATCTTCTTATTCTTTTTGCTTTTTATTTCCAAACTTTCTTTTATTTATCTTTGGCTTTTTATCAATTTTTTCATTTTATTTAAATATTAAATTTAAGATAACAATTTGTCATTAAAATTCTATTTTGTTTAATAAATACTGAGTGATTTAACCGTACTTTTGGGATTGGTAAAGGCGATCAAAGTCTTATATTATAGAAAGTTCTTAAATTGTGATCTATCAATTATTTAATAAACCGTATGATTATTAATGATACTTATTTAAAAATAACAAGTTATAAACCAAGATAAATTATCGACGATTTATAGAGGACTATAACATCATCGAAATCATCTCTTTGTCATCGATAGCATGTGAAATTACAGATTAAGGACGTCTTTCGGTTCTCAATTATAATCACATGACAAAATATCAACCAATCAAGCCAAACTGACAAATTTATCATACAATGGTCAGCTGCTCTTGCACAAATGGTCATTTTAGGATTTACATACCTTTTATTCATATATATTCACATATGGGCACACTTCATCTGTATAACTCCATCGTTTTTGGTTTAAGAGGTTGGAATTTAATTTAAATTATTTCTTTGGTTTTACTTGTTAAAAATTTCAATGCACTTAAATCATTTTTTTTTAATATTATAGAGCTGGTACGATAAATTTGATTCATAAAAATTTGTAAAAAAAAAATATATTAAATCATGTTATGTGCTCTTTTAGATGATGGAAGCTTCAGCTATTGAACCTAAAGACATGCTAGATAAAACACAGGCAAAATTTAAATTTGTCGTACTTGGTCATTTAATTAAAATTTATTTAATCATTTATATTTACAATTGTTATAGTTGGAGTTACCATTTGGACTTCAAAATCTCGGTAATACTGGTTATATGAATTCAACCTTACAATGTCTTCGAGTCATTCCAGAAATGCAGGAATCTCTTAATAGGTAAACATAATTTACGTAAATAATGTACTGTAAATAATGAATGTAAATAATGTAACAATTTACTAAAAAATAATTGATAATCAACAATTATCCATATTTTTAATTTTTTTTTTCTGTACGATCAAATCATTATATTTTACATAGGTTTACAAGTGGATCTTCTGTTGCTGATAAACTTACAACATCTTTACGTGATCTTTATAATAATTTAAATCAAGCCACTGAAAGTGTTGTTCCATTACATTTTTTACAGGTAATCCGATGAATTATTATCTTTATTTTTTGAAGGAATTTTATTAATGTTTATATATAATATATTTATATTTATATTTAGTTATTTAGAAGTGTTTTCCCTCAATTTGCTCAAAATACTGCTGATGGTTTTATGCAGCAAGATGCCGAAGAATGTTGGACTCAAATTATATCTATTCTAAAGCAAGCAAATATTCCTATACCAAGTCAACATTCTTCAGATGGTGAAAAAGTTTCATCTTCAACAGAAGAATCATTTATTGATCATTATATGACAGGCGAATTTACTTCAACGTAAATATATTTTTTATTTTTAAAATAATTTATTATAATTAAATTCATATTATAAATAATTAATTAATTTTTGTAGTCTTAAATGTCTTGAAGCCCCTGAAGAAGGAGAGATTGTTATAAAAGAAAATTTTACGAAATTAAACTGTCATATCTCAATATTAGTAAATTATGTGCAACATGGAATTATGATGGTACAGGATTTAAATTATCTATAATATGGTCTTTTTTATAAAAATCTTTCAATTTATTCATATATTTATCTAGGGTTTAGATGAAAAGATCGAAAAAAATTCTCCTACATTAAGAAGAATGGCGATCTATGATAAAACTACACGTATAAGTCGGTTACCATCATATCTTACAGTACAATTTGTAAGATTTTTTTGGAAAAGTGATCGAAGGGTTAAAAGTAAAATTTTACGTAAAGTAAAATTTCCTATGGAATTAGATGCTACAGACTTTTGTACTGACGAATTAAAAAATAAAATTTTACCTCTTAAAAATCGTTTACAAGAATTGGAAAAAGAAAGAAAAGGGTCAAAGGTATGATCATTATTATTATTATATAGGATAAGATATAGTACGATTATTGAATATTTTTTAAAAAAAATAAAAAAACTCTAGGAAAGTACACAATTTGCGGTCAATAATAACGTTCAAGATACAGTAACAGATTCAAAAAATAATGAAATAGTTGAAGAAATTAAAAAACTTATTGATCCCGAACTAAATAAAGATATTGGTGCTAACGTATCAGGATTATATGAACTTTGTGCAGTTCTTACTCATATTGGAAGATCAGCTGAATCTGGTTAGTTATAATAAATACTACTTCGCTTTTAATTTTAGCTATATATATTTTATTACTTTTTAATAAATTATAAATTTTAGGAAATTATATTGGATGGGTTCGTAAAGAAAATTCTGGTATGAAATAATATCATTTTTTGTAAAAAAAAAATAAATTTGATAAATTTTAAAAATTTTAAATTTGTTTTTTTTTTTAAACATTATAGAGGATTGGATTCAATATGATGATGATAAAGTTAGTATTGTATCTCAAGAAGATATTCTAAAATTGGATGGAGGAGGTAGTATACAACGCTTTTATAAAAAATTTTTTTTTCTGATCAATTTATTTCTGATTTTTCTGACTTCAATTATAATCAATTTTTTGTTATAGGTGATTGGCATATTGCATATATGTTATTGTATCGATCAAAAAAGATAGCTTAATATATTTAATTTTTTATTGAATTTTTTATTGAATGTTTTCAAAAATCGAATTAAAAATATAAAAAGTGTTATTCAAATTATTTGATTGATGGTCTAATCATTATACTGTGTATTAGGAGATTGGAGGTAATGTGTTCTATAAACCATTAGTTGAAAGTGAGTAACAAAAAAATTTCGCTTTACATTACGTGCATTATATTATTATTGTAGATAAACATGTGACTTTACGTTAATCGCTTTGTATATACTCCTCGTCTCCTCGTACAGCTACCCAAATCTATCCGCAGCGCAGCAAAATGATTGGCTGAAAATTTGATTTTTTCTGCCAGTAACGTCTTTTCAGTTGTGAATATTATTTATCCTTTATTGCTTTATTGAGAATCTAGAGTAAAAATTATTATTAAAAAACAAGTTCATTGTGACCATGGATTTATGCTATACTGTATCATTTGATGGGTTTTTGGAAACATAACTAGATTTATACTTTTTTTGTCATTTAATCAAACATAAATACAAGTTTTAAAAAGATGATTTTAACTATTTAAATGCATTTTCAGAAAAAAATATATTGACAAACTATTGCAACAGGACCATTTTAAGGTAAAACATGTTGATTCAAAGACGTGTTCGTCAAAGTAAAATTGCGTGTCGCCACGGAGAAATTTGGAAGGTCGCTGTACGATTTGTTAAGTTAAATGACAGACTAGCTTAACCAGAAGAGATCCATCTAAATTTAAGTGAGTGGATCAAAAAGTGAGAAAATGTACTCTTTACCATCAATCTGGAATCTGGATATAATTCTCGCAATTGCATAGAGAAGTTAGTTTATTTTCATAACAACTAATACATGTATTCAGTCCTTGATATTACATTTTATACACTCGTAAAAATAAAACAATGTTTAATATAAGCTCTTTAAAAAATAAATTTTAGGATATCTATTATCAATTTTCATTATCGCGATTATCGCGGTAAAATTATTAAATCAATTTCATAACTCCGGACAAGTATAATCACGTGCTAATCGGCCATTTTATTAGCTGCGGCAAGTTAGTACAAAGAACAATTACATCATAAATAATCATATTACATAATCATAAACAATTAAACTATTTTTTACTATATATAGACTGTAATTCCCACACAAGCCTCTTTAGGCCGTTTTTACTATACTAGTATAGGGTGGGAAAAAATGGGGAGGGAGCGTGATTATACTTGTCCTTCGTTATTCATTGATTTATAAATGCATTTCGTTAAAACTCATACATTTACTTAAATTTAACGTGATTGAATCGTCACATGGTTTACTACAGGGATAACAGCTGCCATTACATATTATTATATTAATTATTTGCTTAATGGATATTATATTTTTTGCTATAATGTCAATAGATTTTGTTTCATTATCAGATTACAATCAACATAAAAATGTAGGGATTCGTAAAAATTAAAAGATATATTTATTCTTTTATAGTACGGAGTCATGAAAGTTTATACAATTTTATGAAACAGAAATGGTCGTTAATTACGTAAGTTTTTTTTTTTTGGAATAAAAATTAATAAAATTACACTTTGTTTCTTTTACATTATTAAACAAACAATAATTATTATATTCAGCTTAGGTTTCAGTCTTATAATAAATTTTATTTCATAAATTTTCCCTGCAAATCATGTACGGGTAGATATTGTTTTTAGTTAGGTCCATTTTAGTTTAATTTTTTTACGGGTTTGTTTTTTGCGTTTATTATAGTATAGACTGCATTAGATTAGTTATAGACCAAGTTCAGCAGTGCGTTGGCCTAACGCATTTGGTTTCTTTTAATTGTTGATTTTAGAATTTGATATTTCACATGAGTATTCTCTGATCACATGCAATTATTCTTAGTTCACATGCAAGATTAGTCCTATTTTGGTGATCAGATCAAAGAGTTTTCTGCACAAGCCAAGTATATGTAAGATTGGCAATCATTGATAAAACAAAAAAAAATGTAAGATTGCAATAGTTTGAATAATTGATCGTCAATTACGTTAGAATTTTTTCTTTTGGAACAAAATTGTACCTTTGCTCTTTACAATTATTATTAAACAAACAATAATTTAGATAGCCTATCATTTGTTTCTTACTTTTAATTATACTGTATGTTACTTGTTACTTAAATTTATTAAACAAATTTGGTTGAAGAAATTGTTTAATTCAATATTTTATAAATAATTATCAAGTTCAGTGTGTTGACGTAACGCATTTGGTTTCTTTTAATTGCTAATTTCGTGATAGCGCATGTTCTGATCTTTTTTGAGAGGAGACCATTTTTCGAATTCAGAATCTTCTCATACGTAATTTACTTTTGATATGTAATCAATTTCATATGATTCTTAGTTCACATGCAGATTAAAGATTAGTCTTATTTGGAAATGTTCATCGATCGAAAAAACTTTTCTGCGCAAGCCAAGTTTATGTAAGATTATGTAATAGCATTGCTATGTTAGCTATGCTTGATCCTAGAGTAATATATACTCCATAAAATTTGTTTTCGTGATGAAAAAAAAAAAAATTATCATGAACGAAATGGATGATAAAGAATTTTATTTATATTACTTAAATGACCTCTCTTATATTCCAAGACCATCAAAATGGATAGAATCTATTATAAAGATTCCACTACTTAAAACGACTTTAGAATATATTAGTTTTAATCATGCTATGGCCAGTCACATTTTACTATCTTTTCTTACAGATTTGACGCTTCCACTTAGTCAACCATTTAATTTTGCCGTCATGATTTTAACTTTTTTTATTATTCTCTTAATACTCTTTCCAGTGAGTATTATTTTGGAAATATGTAAGAAGCTTGATTTGTTTAATTTCAATTTCTATGAAATGGATGAATGGAATCGTATGACTGCGGGAAAAGGCTCAAATGATATAAAACATATTGCACGGGAGGGTCATAGAGCATTATGTTCCAGTGATTATAATTCAAAAGTCTTTAATTTCGATTTGGTCGAAACTCTATTAATACTAAGCGCCATCATCTACGAACGAGACGATGATGAACTTCGTAAAATTTACGAGAAATTAAAAACTAATAAGGATAATGAGGGTGATAGCTTCGAAAATCTTATAGATGAATGTCGTAATAAAGTGTATAAAGGTATCAATAGGAAAGTCAAAGACCTGGGGTTTAATTTTGTACCACTCTCGGAACTTAATAGTATTGATACTCTATTTGCTGGAATGTATTTGTTCGAACATAAAAATGATCAGGAGGATCAGGAGAATAATAATGTAATTATTGTATCATTTAAAGGTACATCGCCAACAAATTTTACTGAGTGGTTAACAGATTTTCTTATTATGCGAGCGGATGCAAGCCAATTCGTGTTTGGGGAGATTCATAAAGGTTTTTATGATAATTTCTTCCCGAAAACTTTGGACGAAACTAAAGAAAGCTATCCTGCTAAACGAATGGTGGAAACTATAAGTAAGGCAGCCGAAAAAATGTATGAGAGAAACGGTAAGAATGTAAACATTTGGATAACTGGACATTCACTTGGTGCAGCCTTGGCACAGGTTTTCTATGCAAGGTGAATTTTCTTGTTCTAGATTTTAATTTTAATTTAAAAATATATATTGAGATTTGCTTTTTAGGCTTATTAAGATGAGTACTCTTCTTCCGGAATTTTGTGTGTTACGAGACGCTTATGCTTTTGCGGCACCAGCCGTAGGGGATAAAGATTTCGCATCTTCATTCAATGGCGCCTTACAAATAAATTATAAAGAAAACAAGACGCTTTGGCGAATCGCTAATACCAATGACATCGTTGCTAAAATGCCACCTCAACATCTGTACAGTACTATACGTCGTTATATCACAAAAGAAGACATCCTTAATTATTATAGTATCGGTTATAAAGTTCAACTCTTTCTGGATAAGGAAAAACCTCCTAAAGGTATCGTCCTTCGCGAAAAGTATAAAGAAAAAAATAAGGATGACGAAGAAGAAGAAAATGACAAATTGGGATCGATTGAAAAGTTGTTGAGAAAAAAACTTAATGATGATAGAAAGGATTCTGAAAATAGTGAGATCACATTTGATAATATTTTAAATTTTATTCTTGGTGAGCTTCCTGGTAAGCTTCCTGGTAAGCTTCTTAAACAAAACAAACATAATATAGAATCCTATCATGATTATGATAAAAACCATTCATCGGAAGATTATACTTTAGATAAAATTAAAAATATTGAACCCTACATTCCAAGTCTTATTCATAATCACTTTCCCCATCGTTATTTTATGGCTATGGAACGTTTGAGGTCCGACAAATTCGAATTTATAGTGGGAGATCAAAAGAGTGTTGAAGATAAAATATTAGCTGATTTTAATATGGTGATGTAACAACAAGTTAGCTTACACTCATATTAGACTTTGTAACTTTTTAACTTTGTATCCTGTAAGAGATGTGGTTTACAGTATGTTACTTGTCACATTGAAAAAATAAAGAATATATATATATATCAGTTAATTATGTAGTACGTGGTTATTTACGAATTTGCGGAATACGAGCATCAATATTAAAAATGTTTGATAATTTTTTCTTGTTATTTTTTGTAATAGACCGGAAACTTTTAACAGCTCGATGTTACTTCTACAAACAAATTACTAAGATCAATAAATAGGTTGTCTTTGGTCAACAAATGAATATTTTTCTATTAGGTTTTGAGCAATCTTTTTAAATAATCACAAGTGTTCGAACAGCATATTTTCAACTCAGCTAATTTAGAAATACGGTAAACTATCCGTGACTGATATCGGTCATCTGATCAATCGTTTGAACGATCGATTTGAACGACCGTCTAACCGAACCGACTTGTTAACCGACTGTTTGACCGATCATTTTAACATGATTGTGTAAAAAGCAAACTTATATTACCGATGAAATTTTATGTATTATCAAAAATTAAGCAATTTTTGTAATATGTTATACAAGCTATATCCTTTTATATCCCTATGGATAATTATTTTAATGAATTTTACAAATAAAAATCTCATTCAAAAACTTAGCAGGAAATATTTGTAATACAATTGGTTCTTCATATTATAAAAAAATTTAATTTGAACAGATCCCATATATACTTAGTACACTCGTTATATTTAATTTCAAAAAAAAAGTTAGGATTGAATTAAAAAAGAAAGGATAGTATCCAACTTTCGATATATTTTCATCCCTCCAATACTTACTGGATGATCAAATCACGATATTGAAGTTCAGCCACTCCCGATTCTCGCTCAGTTCACCATTGCTAATCTTCTGACACCGATTCCTTTCTATATTACTAATAAATGCTGTCCTAAAATAAGAATGTAATATTATTGGTCATTCAAATACGAAGTAAAGTGATATGTAGTCATATGATTACAAAATAGAAACACAATGGCTGTCATGTATTATCGCTGTTTTCAAAATACGTGAAATTATGAATGAAACTTGCGATTTTTGGTTTGAATATTTAAAATTTAAACCCTAAAGTTACTAATTTTCGAAAAAAAATTGCTTTATTATTTGTTGATCATTACGCACCTGATTCGAAAACAGCGATAAATAAAAAAAAATAATTGACAATCTTTCTAGATTCAAACTTTGTGAAATTGATTGACAGGTCTAACATCTCTAAACAGTAAAGTGGTGTAAATGATCTGATTATTCAGGTTAGACTAATCAATACATGAGACGAACATTTTTTGAATAACTATTCATTAAAGAATTCTAACAATATTTGAACTTATAGGCATGGAACCCTGATTTCATAATAATATTATTCTTTATAACTTCTCATTAAGAAACATTAAAGGAATTAATTTATTAAATTAAATGCTTAGTTTTGTCTACTTTACTTGCATCATTCAATATAATTAATATTAAGTTCTTCAACATTTAAAAGATTCATTATCTTGCTCATTTCTTACTTTGAATCGAATTATTAATAGGTATAAGCTACAGTAAGAATTTTTTTCGCACTATATTATCTTTTTATCGTTCAGCCCAATAGGATTATGCAGATTTTCATAGAACAATATTTTTATTAGACATAACAATAAGAAATGGTTATACATAGTAATTGATATAATAAGGTGGAGTAAAAAATGGTGTAAATAAAAATCTGTTAAAAATAACATAAAATGAAATTTATAAAAAGTTAAATATAAAGCTGATTTATCTCCCATCTATATACTTACTAAATTTGATAAATCGTACTATACTGATTTTACTATATACCCTATAAAAGCTAGATAAAAAGTAAAGTTTATATCATCAGTCAACATGAGCAGAATAATAATATATTATTAAGATAGGAGCTATATCCGTCAATAAATCATTTGTGTCTCAATGATTGGATGAAAATGTGTCACATAATGGCACGTTTCCTCCAATAATTAAGATACATGTAATTAGTTAACTGATATATTTACTTTCCTATCCAATAAATAATAAATAAAGTACAAATAAATAAGTTTGTACTAGTGTTTTTTTATATGTTTTAATGTTAAAATTTAAAGTGATTGGTTAAAAATATTTTCTGTGATTTCCGTGAACAGTAAATTCTAGATATGATAGACAATTATTACATAAACTATTTTATGTATTTAAAAATTTATAACACATTCTCAATAATATAATTTCAGTCGTCTATGGATAATTTTTTTTTCGAGATCCAGATATTGTGTCATTAATCGACAGATCTGCCTCTAAAAAGAGTCGACAATGGTCAATGGGTCCCATCCACCCGATCGACAAAGGATCTAACGTATAGGGTCAGATCCTTTGTCGATCGGGTAGATGGGTGCTATTTGATTATCAGGTTAGACTTAACCAATAACGTCAGTGAATGAATATTCAATACATGAAATAAACTAAATAATTATTTATTAAAGAATTCTAACAATAATTGAACGTACTGTATGTGTATAAAATTTTTCTGAAAAACTTAATCATTAGGATGTTGAATTTCATTTTATCCACTTACATAGCCTCTTAGAGGAGGGATATATGGATAATTGTGGGCATAAATGCATATAATATACAGTGACCTATTGAAGATCTTAAGCTCTTTATATCATTATATCAACATACTTGAAATAAACAAAAGTTTTTTCTAAAAAAAGAATCAAAATGTAAATATTTAAGCAGTGCGTTTTCTTTTAAAAAAAATAAGTAAATAAAATAATATATGAAATAAATAATCTTTTTTAAAATTTATTTTCATGAAAAGCGAAAATGTCAAATTCACTTTTAGCCGCAGCATTAAGTGCCATAACGAATCGTTCGGTTATTACTTATGATGATTATTCAAAAGGAGGACATGATGGATGTTCTCAATTGGATCAAAAAGCTCTTCATCAATCTCATTTAGTTGGCGGTAGAGTGCCAACATCAAATGTAGAAGGACAAATTCGCATATATATTAAAGAATCTAGTGGTATAACTATAGTACTAGAAGTTTGCCCAAGTGATGAAATTCGCCAATTAAAAGCAAAAATTGAAGATAAAGTACGTACATCACTAGAGAATTATTTGTTAAAATATGGACATTATCAACTTAAAGATGAACATACTTTAACAAGTTACAGAATAAGTCATGATTCTACAATACATTTAGTACCTATATTAATAGGTGGTGGCGATGTTAGTGGTAGAAATGTTAATTATCCTTCCCCTTCTACTATGTTTATTCATCCGGATTCACTTGCCCCAAGTTACGATTATGATTTTACACAAATAGATGATAAAGGTAAAACTTTTATGCGAGGAAATGTTGAATACAAGCGACCTTGTGGTTGGAAAAGATTTGCTATCAATGTCCTTAATAAATATGATAATAACATTTGGCTTGGAGTTGATAGAAATTCTTCAACAAGCTCTGCACAAAATGAATGGCCAGGTATTTATCATCTTTTTTTTGATATACAAATGTTTTACTTATTTTATATTTTGTTTATTATTTATTAATATAATATCATCTATTTTAATAGTTTCATATCATGGAACTGCTAGAGATAACTGCAAATTAATTTCTGAAGTAGGGTATGACTTGTTGATGGGTAAACGATTCTTATTTGGACGTGGAATTTATTCTACTCCAGATATTGATATTGCGTATCGATTTGCTACTAGATTTACTCATGATGGGGATAACTATAAAGTTGTGTTTCAGAATAGAGTAAATCCGAACGACTTAGTTAAAGTTTCAAAGGAAGAAACTGGAGTTGGTGAATATTGGATTTCACCAAAAAACGATGATTTGCGTCCTTATGGTATCTGTATTAAAAAAGAAAATTAAATATATTTTTTTCTTTTCATCATTTTTTTTTACATATTGTTTGCTGTAATAATTATATAGAATATTTTTAAAAGATATCATTGATTTTTTAAATAAATTATCTGAATTATGGGTTAAATTATAATGTGATTAAGTATAAATTTAATAAGCAACGAAATACTATATGTTCTGAATACTTCAATGTATTTGTATAGCCTAGCATATTAGTATAATAAGTGCGAAACCATGAAAAATTTAGTGGTTAAAGTACAAAGCTAATTTAGTTTTACAGTTAATTGAAAATAATAAATATGAATTGAAAGATCGATCGAATCATTGGTCAATTTTGGTCGATCACGCTAAAAATTTTGACCAATTATAGCAAAATCCGTACACTTGGAGAATTTATAATTGAGTTAACCATCATCTGACCAAGTTTTAGGATCTGGACTTTTTGCAAGACCCCACTTTAATACATGCTCCCAAATTTCAACTTCTTTTATTTGCAACCAAGCAAAGTTTAAATGACTCTTGTAGAACTACTTAATGAGTTATATTTTTACGGCATGAATACAAATTTATTGGAATGTCAAACAACGATGATTGTGAGCATTGATTATTAATTTAATTTTTTATAATAAAAAGTACAATAATAGTAATAAATCTTTGTTTATTAGAAAAATACTATCAATGATAATAAAATTATAAAATTTTCAACTTTCCTAAAGTTCTCAAAAATAGAAATACAAAAAAAAAGATAGCTATCAAATATTATTAATAAAAATCGCGCGCAATTTTAAAAAAGTTATTCGTATTAAATTTTAACTACATATTTACTTATCTAATACATTTTTTATTTACTTGACTGGTTGTCTTTCCATACTTCCCCCATATCCTTTGCAGTTGATTACCAGTTAATTTACCGCCACCAGCTCCACCCACCGCTGAATTTATTGCAGTTATACCAACAAGTTATGCGCCAATAATTTGTTTACCTCCTTCTTACTGTTCAGAGAGATCAGGACAGGGTCCATATCCCCGCTTTCCAATATTTCTATGGTTTAAATCAGGATATGATAAAATTTGATCCATTTCCATTTCGAGATTAAATTGTGTTTGAATTAAATCTTTATCCATGATGGTTTAAAGCAGTTAAAAATTATTTTCAGGATTACAATATTATTATTTGCAGGTAAAACGAAAATATTTTTAATCGCAGTGAAAGTGATAATGGTGTAGTTACTAGTTAGCCGAAAAATTCAGCCGAAGGCGCAGTAAATTTTCGGCTAACAACACCCAGCCTAAAAAAATGTCGATCTTGAAATCTTAACTACATTATTTTAAAAAAGTGTAGTTAACCGTAAGTGTAGCACAATAATTTAAGCGGTAACAGGTAATGAAATCCTGATTGTGCATATTACAATATTTACCATTATTATTTAATAACGGTAAACTATGGCGCGCTAATTTGGACAGATTGGTATTTTTTTAATACCAACTCCTGCTATTTAAATAATACTAGCTCTTGTATTTTAAAATTACTGATTTTGCCTAAAATAGCAATTCCTTTTTATATTATTAGACAGATTTGTATTTTTTTATTATTAGCTCTGACAATCATTTTTATTCGCTAAATCTCACCGCAGGTGATCATCCTTACTGCAGGTGATTTTATTCCGGCCAAATTATAATTCCAGCTGGAGTTAATTGTGTAACCTACTAATAAAAAAGTTTTTGACTTTTTTAGTAACAATGTGGTATAAAAATTGCACCAATAAGTTCGGAAGATGCCCGTTTATAATTAAATATGCAGTTAAATTTTGTGTAGTCTCACTGCATAAATCGCTTTACTTAATTAATCTATTTTGTAATGGTCAAAAGTGGTCTATTTGACCTTAAAAGTGGTCAAATTTGACCATCAGTTGCCTTAATTGATGGTCAAAAGTAGTCTATTTGGCCTTAAAAGTGGTCAAATGTAACCATCAGCTACCTAAATTGATGGTTAAAAGTGGTTAAACGACCATCAGCTACCTTAATTGATGGTCAAAAGTGGTCAAATATGCCCTCGCCTTTAACTACCAATTATTAGTATAACTAATCAGAAAATTTTCGAAAAATTCCTAGTATATACTATCAAATATAAAGGTGTTCGTCTGAGCTTATATCAATGTACAACACTACTTTACTTATTACCTATAAAAATATCAAAATTTTATTAACTGGAATCGGATTAGCCACATTAATTGGCCATCGGAATGTTTACAAATTATTTATATGGAGGTATTCAAACGTCAAATAATTTTTTAGTTATGCAATAGTCATTTTCACAATAACTTTTACTTAAAAATCTTCTATAAGCATTCCAGGCTCCCCCATGAAAATGACCTCTTGTTAATATGTCATATTAAATTTTTTTATAATATGTTAAGAAAAGAGATTTTTATTTTATATAACATATAAAAATAAAAACTTTTGAATGGGATTTTAAGGCACTATAAAAATTGGGCAATGTGATGTAGCTTTAAACAAAATTATATATTAAAATTTTTTTGCTTTTCGTTAGCTTTACAAATTACACAAAAATAATCATTAGTTAAACAATTGCTAAAATTTTATATTGAGTTGAAAATTTACCAGAGGGCGAAAAACTTAATGATCTTGAATTTTCTTTTTCATATATTTTTAAATTAATTATTATAAAAAGTATTATTATGAAGAATTGGATAGTATATTAAAACAAGGTTCAGAAAATATTAATAATAATGAACTATATAAAGAATTAGTTGAAAATCATATTGAAGATTTTAAGAATAACTAGGGATTATTTGGTGACTATATTTTTAATAAGAAGTTTTTTTTTTAATAAATATCTCATTATGTTAAAACCGCCTCATTATTCGTGATTTTTTAATAATGTATACTTACTGTATATCTGGAATATTTAATAAATACATTTTCTAATTGTTTATTTTGTTTTCATTTTTTTTATACAATTTTGATAAGGAATCCTGATATCATTACATTTTTACAGATTATTTTTTTAATATTTTGATTGACTTTATTAAACAAATTTGCATTCTTTTATTTAAATAAAAAATAAATTTATTTGAACAATAAACATTTTTTTATTTTTTATTAAACTAAATAAAATATCTATTACAAATGATACTTTTTTTTTATCATCACAAATAAAATTTGTTTGAGTTTTTATGAAATCAATAAATAAAGTCATTATAGAAATTTATATTTAAATTTAAATTATACAATCTAAACACTCAGAATTATTTTGATATAAAATTTCAGTAAGCAAGCGGCTTGTATAATATGCTTGTGGATGAGTTTGTAAAACAGGAATATTAGCTTGTTCTTGTATCGAAACTCTATTTGCTTTTATAAATTCATGCATATCATTTTTTAATTGATTATCAATATTAGAAACTTCATATCTTTGTTCATCTTCACCATTTAATATATAATATTTATTAATACATCTAAGCCATTCAGATATAGTATTTTCAATAATTACTATATTTGGTCTTTTGGAAGGATCTGAATCCCAGCACTTTTTCATCAAATCTATATAACATTTTGGAGTATTTTTTATAATTTCAGGGCGATCTCCTTCACAAATACTTAAAATAAGTTCAACATCATGTGCTTTGTTATTAAATGGGGGAATACCCGATGTAAATTCCCACATTATCATTGAAAAACTATAAATATCACTTGCTGGAGTATAAGGGTTGTTTCTTAATATTTCAGGTGCCATATAAGGTATAATTCCATAAACTTTATCAATTTTATCATCAGAATTTTGTATAGGTTTGCATAATCCTAAATCAATAATATAGATTTCATTATAGTCATCTGATATTAAGATATTACCATCATGAAAATCACAATGAGTAAGTTCTGATTCATGTATTACTTTAAGTCCCAAAATAATTTTTTTCAATAATTGCAATTTAGTTTGCCATTTAAATTTAACTATATTAGATAAACATTTTTTCAAACTTCCTTTTTTTGCATAACTCATTATTATCATATAATTTAAATTATTTGGATCTTGGGAAATTCCAAAGAATTGAATAAATTTTGAAAATGATTTTTTCTGACAATTATAATGATGTTTCCACTATATACAGTAAATATTTAAAATTATTAATTTATAAGATAAAATAAAATATACAATTAGTACCTAATAAATAAATATACTATACCTCATCTAGAAATTTATCACTTAAACTTGATGAATTATTAAGATTTTTAAGAATAACCTCATATTCAGTCCATCTATTCCATTGTTGTTCATCAAAGTTCCAACTATCAATAGGTCCATCTAACCAGTTAGCCCTATAAATTTCACTAAATCCTCCTTTATCATAATAATTAATATTATTCAATTTATTATAAGGTATCCATTCTAAAACTTCATAATTACTTTTAGCATTTAGTTGTGCTTCTTGAATAAATTTATCAATAAATTTATTT
This sequence comes from Rhizophagus irregularis, assembly GCF_026210795.1. Classification (NCBI taxonomy): domain Eukaryota; kingdom Fungi; phylum Glomeromycota; class Glomeromycetes; order Glomerales; family Glomeraceae; genus Rhizophagus; species Rhizophagus irregularis. The sequence goes on along the minus strand of NC_089430.1, from coordinate 1,498,417 downwards.
TTACTAGTCCATTTTGAAAAATCTTGCTGAAATTGTTTAATATTACATTGTTGGCACCATTTGTAATCAATATATGGTTGATTGCATTCCTTACATAAGTTGTTAATTTTAAAACTATCAGGAGTTATTTTGTGCCAATAAAAGGCTTTTTCCAAATTCTTCTCTGTCCCTTCACCATTTTCATAACATAAGGTAAGACCATGCATTGACCCTTCATGACCCTTCTCTGCCGCTTTTTGAAACCAGTGAAAGGCCATTCCCAAGTCCTTCTCTGTCCCTTCACCATTGTCATAACAAAAGGCAAGATTATGCATTGATGACCCTTCATAACCCTTCTCTGCTGCTTTCTGAAACCAGTGAAAGGCCATTCCCAAGTCCTTCTCTATCCCTTCACCATTGTAGTAACACAAGGCAAGATTGTGCATTGACCCTTTATAACCCTTCTCTGCTGTTGTCTGAAACCAGTAAAAGGCCAATCCCAAGTCCTTTTCTGTCCCTTCACCATTGTAATATCGTAAGGCAAGATTGTGCATTGACCCTTCATGACCCTTCTCTGCTGCTTTTTGAAACCAGTGAAAGGCCATTCCCAAGTCCTTTTCTGTCCCTTTACCATGGTCATATTGTAAGGCAAGACTGTGCATTGACCCCTTATGACCCTTCTCTGCTGCTTTCTGAAACCAGTAAAAAGCCATTCCCAAGTCCTTCTCTATTCCTTCACCATTGTCATAACATGAGGCAAGACCATACATTGACCCTTCATGACCCTTCTCTGCTGCTTTCTGAAACCAGTGAAAAGCCATTTCCAAGTTCTTCTCTGTCCCTTTACCATTGTAGTAACATGAGGCAAGATTGTGCATTGATCTTTCATGACCCCTCTCTGCCACTTTTTGAAACCAGTGAAAGGCCATTTCCAAGTCCTTCTCTGTTCCTTTACCACTGTAGTAACATGAGGCAAGACTGTAGATTGATCCTTCATGACCCTTTTCTGCTGCTTTCTGAAACCAGTAAAAGGTCATTTCCAAGTCCTTCTTTGTCCCTTCACCATTGTTGTAACATAACGCAAGACCATGCATTGACCCTTCATGACCCTTCTCTGCTGCTTTTTGAAACCAGTGAAAGGCCATTTCCAAGTTCCTTTCTGTTCCTTCACCATTGTCATAACATAAAGCAAGATTATACATTGACCCTTCATGACCCTTTTCTGCCACTTTCTGAAACCAGTGAAAGGCCATTCCCAAGTCTTTCTCTGTTCCTTTACCATTGTAGTACCGTAAGGCAAGATTGTGCATTGACCCTTCATGACCCTTCTCTGCTGCTTTTTGAAACCAGTGAAAGGCCATTCCCAAGTCCTTTTCTGTTCCTTCACTATCATCGTATTGTAAGGCAAGATTGTACATTGACCCTTCATGACCCTTCTCTGCTGCTTTCTGAAACCAGTAAAAGGCTATTCCCAAGTCCTTTTCTGTCCCTTCACCATTGCTGTATTGTAAGGCAAGATTGTGCATTGACCCTTTATGACCCTTCTCTGCTGCTTTCTGAAACCAGTGAAAGGCCATTCCCAAGTCCTTTTCTGTTCCTTCACCATTGTAGTAACACAAGGCAAGATTGTGCATTGACCCTTTATAACCCTTCTCTGCTGTTGTCTGAAACCAGTAAAAGGCCAATCCCAAGTCCTTTTCTGTCCCTTCACCATTGTAGTATCGTAAGGCAATATTGTGCGTTGATTCTTCACTACCCTTTTCTGCTGATTTTTCTAACCAATTAATGTTATCACTTGAATCTTTGATATCAGTGGAAGTTAACATTATTAATAAATAGTTTTATTTGTCAACAATTTAAAAAATTTAAATTCCTAAATGGTGCATTCCAAAAAGGAAGTGTCCTTTTTTAATACTGTATATGCTATGTTTCACTGCATTGTTGTACATTCACCACATTTCACTGCATTGCAGTTTCATTATAACAAAATCATGTCCATTGCAAATCAATTTCTTACTAATAACGGTTTATATAAAGATTTGGATGATGATTTACATACAGACATACAGTATAATCTGAATTTGCTGAAATTGGATAATAAAAATTTTTTAAACTATAAACATATTAGCATTTAATATATATATATATATATATATTTTTAAACTGAAAAAAGACTGCGTCATTTTATAAGAGAATATACTGAATTATGAAATTTCAAACAATTTTAAATTTGAATAGAATACTAAATACGTTAGTGAAGGGTTGTATAGGAAGTTACTTTCAAATATTTTAAAGAAGGTGAAAGTTCCTTAAATACGAGTTTTAGGACTTCAAGACGTTGACGGAAAAAATACAGCGTTTAACAGAAGAATTACCAACAATATGACAGGTTAAATCGGGTTTTGACATATTTAAAGATTGGAAGTGTCCTCAATGTGAGAGGAAAAAGGAGACTTTTAATCACATATGGGTGTGTCCATCGAAAAAAAAGAGAATGAAACTGATTATTAAAAGCTCAATCGATTTTTTGATTGAACAAATTAGAAGTTATGATAAATACGATGTACAAAAAACCTTATAGAAGAGCTTTTCAGGAATGAGTCTTTTGGGAAGCTTAAAATGGATAAAGATGCACTGACCTTTATAGATATTATAAAGAGTATATTTCCATTAAAATTGTTTGATTTATTATTAAATCGATTGAAATGAAAAAGGAAGATTTGTATCAAGTCTCAGTAAATTTCCTAGACAATGTGTATGATTTAACAGATTTAACATCAATGATTTGGAAGGAAAGGTGCGACATGCAATTGTAAAAAGAAATGAAGTTTAAAATTGTTAAGTCGAAAAAGTTATTGCCAAAGAGCTATGATCCAGATGTGAACAAGAATAAAAGACCTTTAAATTCATTGACACCTCAGAAGGGTTGAAGAATGCAATTTATTTTAATATGAAACCTATGGATTTTACGATATATGTAAACTGGACTTATAATAATTTTTTTTAATTTATTTTGTGTAATTGTTTCTTTTTGTTCGCCCTTGGGGTGAGTTTTTGTTTTGTTCTATTTTTTTTGTGTTTTAATTATTATTAACCTGGTTTATTGGGGATGTGATGAAATTTTTTTTTTATTTCATTCGATCTAGATATTTAGTTTAGCATTATTGTTTATATAGTTTACATTATTTAACTACTATCAAACTAAAGACATATATGTAATTTCCGTTCTATTTTAAATAAATTTTATTATAGAATATCGAACACAATTAATAGTTTTGAGTGAAGCTGAATATAACTCATTGATGGCGCAATATAGAACGCTTTTTAAAAACAAATTGGGTTTAGCAAAGGTGGCTCCTAATGCTATCGTACATATAAAAAATATGTATAATCTAAAAAATTTTTAGATAATCAATTGCAGGAAAAGATCTCTAATTTTATTATACAAATTAATGACCAATCTGAGTTGGGAAGAATCACACAGATTAGATTGTTAAATCTACAGGAATTACTTTTGTTGACTAATAACCCTTTGTTTTCGTTGACGGTGGAGCTGTGGGGGATATCAAAAATATAAAAAAATTTTTCAGAAACAATTAAAAATCCTTTCATATTACTAGATAATAATTATAAGTTTGTTGAAAAAATATAATTTCGATATTAAGAATAATTTATCAACCAATAATATGGATATAGTTGGAGGAGAGATTACAGTTAAAAGTGGTTTGAATCAATCGATATACTTTAAAAATATTTTAACGTTAAAAAAATTAAATATAACTTTTTTAGACCAGATTTTGATGTTAGATGGAAAATATATGTTAACTTTTAAAGAAGTATTTCAAAAGAAGATTAATAATTTTAAGTTACGTAGGTGATCGTTATTGAAGGCTTCAGGGGAGGAATTAGAAAATGATATTATGGAAAATCCTAATTCGAATAGGAAAATCAAAAAAAATATATTCAGTAGATTGAATCATAAGTTTCAAAGGTTTTGAATTCATAAAAGTAGTATCGATCCTTTAGCTAAAAAGACATTAGTGGTTTGGTTAAAAATTTCGTAAATAAAAAGGAAATGAAAAAATATAATATTGAAGGGAGTTGGATTATAATTCAATATTTCAATGTAGTTAGTAATCCTACAGATAATAGTATAGTCTTCATAGGATGTGAAGGCTGTGGTCTGAACGAAAAAAAGAATTTATTAAATCAGAATGTATATAAGGTATCTTGTTTAATTGCAGCATTTATGGATTGAACATTTTATTTAGAGCAATATAAGTATTTAAAAGTATAGTTTTAGAAGTGAATAGGTCAATAATTTTGACTGATTTCATTCAACACCATTTCGAAATCAATTTATTTCACGATGATATTTTTTTCAATAATCCAGAAATATTTAAGTGGAAAAATTATAGAAAAGATTCCGTTATAATAGGATAGAATTTAACGTTATTAAACAATATATTTTGAAAGAAAAATTTAATGATAATATTAATATTGGAAAAATATTATCGATTCTTAAAAAGCATGTAGGAGAAGAAGTATATGTTTATGTTGATGGTTCGATTATAGATAGCGGTACAGATGGAATGGCGGGGATTAATTTTTATGATAGAAATCATTTAATCATCGATGAACTTTCAGAAATTTTTGCATTCTTCATCACATTACTTGTTTGTAATAGTATTTAAAAGGTTTTTATATTTACGGATTGCGAAGTTGTTTATAATAGATTCAATGAGATTTTAAATCATGATACATTTTTTAATGTGAGAAAGCTCTTAAAAGAAGAAAACAATATTTATATTTGGATGTTAATACAACAACTGATTATTAAGGATAAGATTAATTTACCAACTTTAGTCAAAGTTAAAGTGCATAGTGATAACAAATTCCATAATCTTTTGGATAAACAAATTAAAGAAAGATATTAAGATTATAATAGAGTTTATTCTATTAAATTGGATTTTTTGAGTCTCGTTGATATCAATTATATTATTATGTAGAATAATATAGTAATTGCATTTTTTGAGTTAAATGACATTAAGATCAATGGCAGGACAACAATTGTTAGACGACGTCAAAATTAAATTTGGAAAAATGAAATCGCTATCAAACCAACAAGATGAAACAGTTCAATAAGGATCTTGGGTGTTTGGTTCAATGCGAAGCCATGTGATTGCACAGGTGAAAGAGGAAATGAAGAATTGTTGTGAATCAATTATTTCACGGAAACATTTAACAGATAAACAAATGAGCTATATTTTTAACGTTCTCATTATACCCAAGATGCTTTCTTAGGCACTTCTAAAAGAGTTATAGGTCGTGCATTAACTAGTCTAAACCCCTTTGGTATCAGATATATATTAGTATCCTTCCAATCTTCTGGCAATTCTTGTTGCAAAAAGATGTTATCTATCAATTTTCGTAACAAACTATTGAACTCATCTGGAGCTTTTTTGATATCCTCGTAAATAATCTCTGTCAGCCCACTAGCTTTCCCTAAAGGAACATTTTCTATCATATCGTTCCATTCTTCATCTGTTATATATGTTGTGCCTCAGATCGATTCTTGCCTCAGATCGCAACTCACGCACCTCAGATTGAAATCGTCATGTGAGGTGTGTGATGTGGATCATTGATAATCTGAGGTGCCTCGGTTTTAATCTGAGGCAAATAAAAAATTTTTTTTTAAAAAAAATATCGATCGTTTTCTACTATTTTTTACTATTTTATTAATCTGAAATAGTGTTAGTTTAACTCATTAGTAACTACACTAAAAATTACTTTAATTATTATAAAGTTTTTAATAAGAACGGTTCTTTACGGCTAATTGGCTCTTTGAGGTAAGTTCGGAAGCTTTTATTTTATTTTTTTTTGTTTTTTTCTTTTTCGGAACGGTACTAACCATTCCTACCTTTTCTTTTTTTTGTTAAACATTTTAAGTAGGTTTTTTTTGTTTTTTTCTTTTTAGGAGCCGTATTTAACCCATTTCTTTTTCTTTTTTTAATAGGAACGGTTAAAATGTTTTAAGGTAGAATTCAATTTTTATTTTATTTTTTCTTTTTTGAACGGTACTAACCGTTTTTTTTTCTTTTTTTTTTAGCATTTCGGCCTGGGCTCTCTCCCGGTAAATAGGTATGCTATAATGTTTACTATAGTGTTAGTTTCTTTCTCCTAGAACGGTACTGACCGTTCTTTTTTCTTTTTTTTTTTTTAGCAGTTCAGCCTGGACTTTCTTCCGGTAAAATAGGTATTTTATAGTATCTATAATATTAGTTTTCTTTTCCTAGAATAGTACTAACCGTTCTTTTTTCTTTTTTTTAGCATTTCGGCCTGGACTTTCTCCCGGTAAATATTTGGTGCTATGGTGTCTATGGTGTTAGTTTTCTTCTCCTAGAACGGTACTGACCGTTCTTTTTTCTTTTTTTTTTAGCATTTCGGTCTTGTCTCTCTCCCGGTAAATATTTGGTGCTATGGTGTCTATGGTGTTAGTTTCTTTCTCCTAGAACGGTACTGACCATTCTTTTTTCTTTTTTTTTTTAGCATTTCGGTCTGGACTTTCTCCCGGTAAATATTTGGTGCTATGGTATCTGCGGTGTTATTTTCTTTCTCATATGTTTAAATAATCAGCGTATTTGTAAAGTAGAATGGTACTGACCGTTCTTTTGTCTTTTTTTTTAGCATTTCGATTTGGACTCTCTCCCGGTAAATAGGTGGTGTTATGGTATCTATAATGTTGGTGTTTTCTTCTAGATATTAGCCATTCTCTTTTCTTTTTTTAATAGGAATAGATTAATGGTTTTTTGAGAATAGGTAAATAAGATTTTGAGTAAGAAAACATGGATATTAGAGAAATGAAAATTTATAATAAGAGGAACGAAAAAAAATTTAATGTAAAATCTGATATTGAATAATATAAAAATTGTGTAATAAATAAAATCAACTTAAAAATTGAGATTATTGTCAGGTGATATGTGTGATGCAAATCATTGATAATCTTTACAAAGACACGACATTTTTTTATTACAGTTTTTTTTTATGGAAAACACGTTTTATCGTGTTAACAGATTGAAAACACATGTTTTATCTCGTTACAGTCTGAAGACACATGCTTTATATCGTTACAGCTTGAAAACACATGTTTGTAGCTATATGTTTTGTCATGGAATATACGTTTATCAGCAGAGATACATTTAATGGAATTATTGAACGTTACATTGGCAACCTCCCTACGTCAAAGCAAGAAAAAGCTTTGATAAATCTTAATTTTTTAAATAAAATTAAAGAAGTATTGTTAGACCCTAAAAATAATACTATTTCTAATAAAAATACACGTAGCTGGATTAAGAAAAAGTTTAAGCTTGAGGAAATAACACCTGGTGACTATAGGGTAATTGTTGCAGCAAACAACAACCCAGTGTTGGCTGTAGAAAATATGTACGAAGTTTTATGTCGAACTCATGCAGAAATTACACAGCATGGTGGGCAAAGACAGATATGGAAGTCTATTATAGAAAGGTGGGGTTGGATTAAACAAGATATTGTAGAACAATTTGTTAATAATTGTACAATATGTGCAGTACGAAAACCATCATTTCACCCTTTAGCAGCAAAGCCTATCATTGCAAGGAATTTTCTATCTCGTGTGCAAGTAAATATTTAATTTATTTTATATTCTTTTTTTTATTATTATTATATTTAATTTATTTTTTATTTTTTTTTAGATGTATCTTATTGATTTATCATTTGATGCAGATGGCGAATATAAATATATTTGCCATGTAAGAGATCACTTTACAAGATTCTCTTGGGCCAGAGCTCTTACTTCAAAAAGAGCTATTGAAGTAGCAGCATATTTTTTTGAACTTTTCCATTTTTTAGGCTCTCCTCCAACTATTTTACAGTCTGACAATGGGAAAGAGTTTTGTGCGGGAGTAATAAAGGAATTAATTGAAATGTGGCCTACAGTAAAGATTATAAATGGTCGTCCACGACATCTGCAGTCTCAGGGCCTAGTTGAACGTGCTAATGGAATTTTACAACAAAAGCTCGGTAAGTGGCGAGAGAATACTGGCCGAACTGATTGGTCTTTTGGTCTTAAATTTGTTATTTCAGCTATGAACAATTCATGGTGTCGGTCCCATAAAAAAACACCATATGAACTCATATATGGTGATAAACCACGTGGAAATTGTACTTTAATTGATGAATTATTTGCAAAAAATATCTATAATGAAGAGGATATACCTGATACTATACAAATATATGATAGTATTGAAGATTTGGATAGTGATATAATAGATGATTTGCAAGGTAAGGTTTTTAATACTAAAAAAATTATTAATTTCAATAATATTTATTAAATTTAATAAAATGTTTTTTTTAATCTAATTGCCAAATTTTATTATTTATCATACTAATACAATTAGAATCAAATATTCCAGTTCAACAATTAGATATTGAAAGAGCAGTGGTCCAAGATCAAGATAATGAAAATAATAGACATATAGTACTTATTGATCCAGTCCTTTTAGATATTACAAATAATACACAGCACGAAGTATTAAGAAATATGGCTCGTCAAGACCTTCAAGATTATACAAATAAGATGGCTAATCAAATGAGCAAGGGAAGAAAAAGAATTAAAGAATATCAGATTGGTGATCTGGTAAGGGTTGCTGTTCCTAAAATTGATAGATTTAGTGTTGATCGACCCACTTTGCCATGTAAAATTATGGAAAAAACTGAAAATAATAAATATAGTTTGGGATCAAAATTTGGAATAATTGGAGTGTATTATTCTGCTAGTGAATTAGAACCACTTGGAACAGAAACTTTTCCTGAATTAGAAGTCATTCCCTTAAACAAAATATCAATTAGAGAGGCTGCACGTCTTCAGAGTGCGGGTTTAGTATTAGGGGTATATGTAATTGTAAAGGTGAATGCAATAGTAATAAATGTCGCTGTAAGAAGGCAGGTGGAGACTGTAGCAGTAGATGCCATAGTGGACGTTCATGTCAAAATAAATGATGCGGCATTTGTTATATGTAAAAATATATTAATTAGTCAAAAAAATGCATTATTACTGATGTCTTATATGAAAAAATAATAAAGAATTTGAATTTAAGTAATTTCATGTATACTTAAATCATTGATTTTATTTGTTAATAGATTATACACAATTTTATATTATTCAATATCAGATTTTACATTAAATTTTTTTTCGTTCCTCTTATTATAAATTTTCATTTCTCTAACATCCATGTTTTCTTACTCAAAATCTTATTTACCTATTCTCAAAAAACCATTAATCTATTCCTATTAAAAAAAGAAAAGAGAATGGCTAATATCTAGAAGAAAATACCAACATTATAGATACCATAACACCACCTATTTACCGGGAGAGAGTCCAAATCGAAATGCTAAAAAAAAAGACAAAAGAACGGTCAGTACCGTTCTACTTTACAAATACGCCGATTATTTAAACATATGAGAAAGAAAATAACACCGCAGATACCATAGCACCAAATATTTACCGGGAGAAAGTCCAGACCGAAATGCTAAAAAAAAAAAGAAAAAAGAACGGTCAGTACCGTTCTAGGAGAAAGAAACTAACACCATAGACACCATAGCACCAAATATTTACCGGGAGAGAGACCAGACTGAAATGCTAAAAAAAAAAGGAAAAAGAACGGTCAGTACCATTCTAGGAGAAGGAAACTAACACCATAGACATCATAGCACCAAATATTTACCGGGAGAAAGTCCAGGCCGAAATGCTAAAAAAAAGAAAAAAGAACGGTTAGTACCATTCTAGGAAAAGGAAACTAATATTATAGATACTATAAAATACCTATTTTACCGGGAGAAAGTCCAGGCTGAACTGCTAAAAAAAAAAAAGAAAAAAGAACGGTCAGTACCGTTCTAGGAGAAAGAAACTAACACTATAGTAAACATTATAGCATACCTATTTACCGGGAGAGAGCCCAGGCCGAAATGCTAAAAAAAAAGAAAAAAAAATGGTTAGTACCGTTCAAAAAAGAAAAAATAAAATAAAAATTGAATTCTATCTTAAAACATTTTAACCGTTCCTATTAAAAAAAGAAAAAGAAATGGGTTAAATATGGCTCCTAAAAAGAAAAAAACAAAAAAAACCTACTTAAAATGTTTAACAAAAAAAAGAAAAGGTAGGAATGGTTAGTACCGTTCCGAAAAAGAAAAAAACAAAAAAAAAATAAAATAAAAGCTTCTGAACTTACCTCAAAGAGCCAATTAGCCGTAAAGAACCGTTATTATTAAAAACTTTATAATAATTAAAGTAATTTTTAGTGTAGTTACTAATGAGTTAAACTAACACTATTTCAGATTAATAAAATAGTAAAAAATAGTAGAAAACGATCGATATTTTTTTTAAAAAAAAATTTTTTATTTGCCTCAGATTAAAACCGAGGCACCTCAGATTATCAATGATCCACATCACGCACCTCACATGACGATTTCAATCTGAGGTGCGTGAGTTGCGATCTGAGGCAAGAATCGATCTGAGGCACAACATATATAAGTGCTAAAACACCGCTATAAATTTCTTATTAATTCTCCTAATAGGCACATATTCATCAGACTACACTTTAGTTATTTCAACTTCTCTATTGGTGGAACCTGCAAAATGTTTAAAATGTTCTATTGTTAATTTTTTAATTTTGTTCATATCTGTTACCATATGTTCTTCCTTATTATCATCTTTGATTATAAGCAAGACGATCTATGTGTATTTTTTTAATTTCTCTTTCAGTGATATTATCAATCATCCTCTGTTGATTGTTGGCTAAATCATCACAACGCACTTTTGATGGCTTCTTTAATTTTTTCTTTTAATTTAAATAACTCAGCTGATAACTTAATGCATATTAAGTCATATAATTGGTCTAATCCAGATACATAGGTGTCAAATGAAATTTTTTAATATCCCTACAATTGGTTATATAATATCCTGAAGACTGATTCCTGTGCTACTTACGTGAATGAAATATTTCCTTATGACATTTAAATGACATTTACTAAATTTTCATGCAAAAAAACTCTTTCCCCTTTTTTTTTATTTTTATTAGTTTTCTGCAGTAAATAGCATTAAGTTTCTTTTTTTTCAGTTTTCTACGAAAACTTCAAAGGGGAGGAGACCCTAGTGGGCGCCTCGGTCACAATACGAAGTTTTTTGTTCTTTTCAAACCTGAACTTATGGGCTTATGTCTACTTCGTCTCAACAAAAAGATACTGTATGTGCTCTTTTCCTAGAATAGATGATTACATTCCAGAATATACTCCTAATCCTGATGACTTTGTGTTCAACCATGATACTATAAACACCCCACTTATTGTCGAAGACAAGTTACCGACAACACACATTCCTTCTCGTTCTTTGAATAATAATTTTACTACTTCTTCGAATATTTTGAACTATTCTTTCTCCCACTGTGTACAAAAAATTTCACGTGACTCCAGTGTTGGCAAATTTTGAGGTCATTTCACTTTTTTGAAATGACCTTAGGTCATTTCGTATATGATCACGTGATATATTCATAGTAAAATCATGACGTAATCAGGTCATTTAAAGGTCATTTCAAGGTCATTTGCCAACACTGCGTGACTCCACATAAAAGAGCCAGTTATAACAGGATTTACAGTTTTCGGCGTTCAAAAAGTTATTTTTTTGAGGTAGTAGATCATTTACTAAACACCAATCAACTCGAGTTGAAGATCTATACAAATGACTATCATATATCATCTAACCCGATTCATCACGAATCCACGAGCAAATTACCAAACTACAGATTTGCACTTTTTTTCAACACAAAGAGTAATTCCCCGCCGAATACAAAATAAATTTTTTGAACTTATTCGCAAAAAATTATTGGGGCGTATAGATTTTATAAGATCACGTGCTCAAAAAAAGAATACTCGAAATCACATTACGAAAACTTTTTTTAACTTCTCGTATAAAAAATATAGATTTCACTTTGGTATTTTCATACCATGTAATCATTCTTATATCAAGGATCCATATACCAAACAAGTTGAAACTTGTTCCATTCCAGTTCCCTTCATTATGTCTTCTCACCGACGTGCCTGCATAAATCATCACAAACAATTGGATATATTTCATGGTCCGAGAGATAACAATATACCTCACTATAGTAAAGCTGTAAGCTTTAAAAATTTCCATGCTTGTCGCCTCTACAACAGATGGACCAAAGGTCATGTAAAAGAAATTTATTCAAATCGATTAGGAATTTCTTATAATACGAAATATTATACGTATCCAATTAATAACGTCGCCAAGAAAGGTCTTAAAAGCATTTACAACAAATTTTACTTTAACTTCCAAGATAGGAAAAGTAAATCTCCGAATGTCAGTAAAAGACAACATGCATGCTTTGAAGGCTTATGTAAGCGTGTCTTTAAACATTCTTGTATCAAAGAGGACAGGCCAGTTGAAGACATACTTCTGGCTGCAAGATGAAAATCCTTTCTGTTTCAAAAAGGACAAACCCTTCATAAATCTTTACTCCATGTTCGCTACAAAAAGAAATTTGTTGCTCCTGAAGACTGTTATTATAACTTTCCGATCCCACATCTTAGACATGATCTTGATGCTACAGTTCGTCAATCCGAAAAGGAATCAGTTGCTACTCCTCCTGTGCTATTGACCACCATTGACCTTTCTTCAGGGTCTTCCCAAGAAGACATTGAACCTATTCCTGCTCATCTTATTCTGTTAATTCCTGAGAAGCCTACTTATGAAGGCGGATACCTCAACCAACCCTCCAAAGGAAGAATCAAAAGGAAAAATCTCCAACCTCTTAAGAGGGGGTAGTGAATCTTAGTTACGTTATATGGAAGAATTATATAAAGAATATGAATCCTTTAACCGTGAAGAAATACGGAAACAGCAAGCTGCAATTACGTGGGAAACTGATCTCAAACGTGGCATTTACTATGAAGATACTTTTTCTGTAATTATGACATTTTCAGATGCTTATCATGCATATGAATCGAAAAAACGTGAAATATTGCTTAAGTCTTTGAAACCACCACCTATCGTTAATGAGACGAAGGAAAAGAAAAAGAAGAAGAAAAAATGTGAAACAAAGATCGTACCCGATGATCAAGTGGTCGAAGATTTGCGTTGGGAATACAGAAATTATGAGTCCGCTATGGTCGTTAGTATGGAAGAAGAGGGGCGATACAGGCCCTTTGCTAAAAATCCAGGTAGTAGACCGCTTAAATGATGTGCCAATGATAATGGCAATTTAGATTCGTATTATAGATCTCATATGGATAAGAAAGTTTGTTATTCAACCATTACGAAGAGTTCGGATGAGAATTTATCTAGTAGTGCTAATTAGCACATTTTTAGGATTCACTATTATTTTTTTATATATAACTATTATGTTTTATATTTTCTTTTTGTATACGCCATTCGGCATTGAAATTCATTTTAAATTTTTAGATTTTATTATATAGTATAGGTTTCTCATTTGTTATACGCTATTTAGCGTTAGTTTTCTCTTTTGTTCATTTATTTTTCTCTTAACAACTTAAAATAGTGTAAATCATTCCGCCTCTTACAGTATTGACAGGCGGCATCCATTCCATTGGTTGAAAGGATAATACGGATTAACGCGCGTTGGTTAATTGATTTTTATTTTGGCTACCTGTTCCTTTATCGGTCATGGTTTAGGTTCAGTCTATATATATAGAAGTTAGGGTCCGTTCTAGTGGTATAGCTAGTAATGGATGATAGATTAAATGTAGGATGAACACCTCTTCGGAGGTTATATGTACTCTTTGATACTCTTTCCAGCTTCACATAAAATAAATAAATAAATAAATTTTCATGCAAAGTTTTGGGGACACAATATGAAATGCAATACGATTAAGTACAGTGACTGCGGTTAATATAATAGAATGAAAACAAATGACTAATTTTTTTGTTAGTTTATATTTTATATCATTATTTCATTTTACCTGGTAACTTAACAATAAAAAAATTATAAAATAATTTAACATTTTTTTCATTGTTACTAAATTCTTGCATATTAAATTCAAAAATAAAAATAATAATGTATTCTAAAGATTTATTATTTGCTATGCTTTCTAAAAAGGAGGGTTTTTTTAACTTGTTTTAATTTTTGTAAAAGTTAACTTAGGAAGAAATTGGAATTTGATCACGCACTGGAAATTTTTCCATTCCTAATATAACGAACCTCATGATATACCTTGTGACTGATTTTCAGCCATAAATCAAAATTTTGATGAAAGTTGTAACACGAAATGATGTGCACTAGCGAAGTAGTTTTAATGTTAAATCTCATAGTTTCATTGATTATATTGATATATTAATAATTGTGCGTAGTTTGTACTTATGTTTTCCATCTATGCTAATTCATTACATTATAATGAATCCGCAAAAAATGTAATGTGAAATCGGTGAGTTAAATGTTTTATCTTTATTCTATCATAAGTAATACATAAAACCTTTGATCAATATTACATTCTATAATTAAATTATTAATTCAATCTACGAGATTTAAAGCTAAATAATATTTTTTCAGAAATTAGTAGACTTTTATAAGAAAGCCAGCAAAGATAATTGAATTTGTACGAACTGACCCAATGGATGGATTATAATTTTTTAGAAGATAAATATGTTATCCATGTTTACATAACTTTGTCTTTTTTAAATATACAGTCTGTATGTAAATTAATAAATGTTTGATAAAGAAAAAGTGACTTTTTATGCACACTATGCACACGTATATAACGATTGCAACAGCCAGCTGAAACTAAAATGCCAAATGTTAAAACTATTTCATCATTTAGTTCCAGTTAAACTGACCAAACTGAACATTACTTTGAATTATCTGATTTAATAAATTTAATGCATATAATGTATGTAAAATATTAAACTAATTAATATATTAATTAGAAAATGATATTATTTACCGATTTTCTTTTATTAAAAAATTCATATAATTTAAATTTTATTAATAACATGGAATTAACGCAAAAATCCTTTAAGATTATAAAATTTATTGTATATATATTGGATAATAATACAAAAATTTCATGCTAATATAAGTTATTTAAATTACAAACTAAAAACTTACATTTTAATGTCATAAATAATTCGATTAAAAAAGTAAATATATACACATATTTTTAAATACTTAATATCACGAAACCTTTTTTATAAAAAAAAATTGAAAAATGTTAAACAATTTATTTAAATAATTCATATATTAAAATATGCCTAATGTTTCATTTAAAACAAAAATAATTGCCTTTAAAACTAATCATTCTGATCACTTGATTCTTCGATCAATGAACAAAAATCAACACTCATATCGTCAGTAATTTTATATTTATTGATATCTGTTAAAAATTAAAAAATATTAATTAAAATATTATAATAAATTTAAAAAAAATATTGCTTAAGTTACAAAATTATTACCATCTTTAAGGAATTCCTCTACAAAAGGATTAAGTAATCGGGATGTATAAATAGCTTGTAGATGAGTAGTAAGATTGTTAATGAACAAATGCTGGTTCACTTTTCTATATTCTTCTGATATTTTGAATTGCCTTTCAATTTCATAATATTTCTGTTCCTTTTCAATTTTCATACAAATTTTAAAGCTTGATCCTGCTGGTGATTTTTTGTAAAATTCATCGTAAACTTCATCATATTTATACGAATAATAATATAATTTGAGCAATTCTTCTATTTCGGCTGCTTTTAGTCTATTGTCTGGATTTGAATCCAAACACTTTTTCATCAAATCAATATAACATTCAGGTGCTTCTGGCTCATTTAATTCAGGTCTGCCTCCTTTACATATATTCAATGCTAGATAGTGGTCATGCTTACTATTAGCAAAAGGTTGTTTCCCAGTTGCAACAAAATACATAATCATACCAAAACTATATATATCTGCTGCTTGAGTATATGGTTTTCCTTTTAATACTTCGGGTGCTACATAAGGCATAACTCCATAAATATTATTGTGATTATTAACATCATCAGCTCTTCCACACAATCCCATATCTGAAATATATGTATAATTTAAAGTTTTAGATTGAAATAATATATTTCCTGTATGAAAATCACGATGAACCATTTGATTTTGGTGAATTTCCTTGAGTCCTTTGATAATATTACATAGTATCTTCATTTTATTTAGCCAATTAAAATTGTTATTATTGTTATTTACCCAATAATTAAAATTTCCACCCTTTGCATAACCAAGAACCATAATATAATCTTTTGTATCTGGATTTTGAGATATTCCATATATTGGAAGAATATTCCCAAAGATATTCATTGAATATGCTTTAATCTATTTAAAAATATATTATTATGTATTATAAAAAAAAAGTATAAAAAGTATAAAATTAAGAAATTTCATACCTCATTTAAAAATTCATCAGTGATATTCTCTGAATTATATAAACATTTTAGTGCAACCTCTCTATTCTGGCCATATCTTGCATACCTTTTTTCAAGACAATTGTAACGTAACTGATCATTTACCCATACTGCTGAATATACTTTAGCAAAACCACCTATACCTACTTCTTTAATATAATTAAACTGATCATATGGTATCCATTCAAATATTAAACTGCCACAACGATCAATTTTTAATTGCATTTCTTGAATTAAATTATCAATTTTTTTATTTCCACTAGTCCAGTTTGTAAAATTTTCTTTAAAATAATTTATTTGACATGGTTTACACCATTTGTTAAGCAAATCTGTATATTTTTCATAACATCTTTCACAATATCCATCTGAAATGACCATAATATAATCTTTTGAATCCGGATTTTGAGTTATACCATATATATTAATATAATCATCTTTTCTTTCAATTGAATATGCTTTAGCCTAATAGATATAAAAAATTGTTACATTAAAAAAAAACTGAGACAATTAACTAACAAAAAAAAAATTTATACCTCATTTAGAAATCCACTAACGATATTTTGTGTGTTGTGTAAATACTTTAATATAATATTTTCATTCTTCTGATTTCTTCTGTATTTTGACAAATATTTATCATAATTTAATTGACCAGTCTTCCATATTGCTACAGAAAAATTACCTTTGCTTACTTCTTTTATTTGATTAAATTGATTGTATGTTATCCATTCAAATACTATATCATTACAAGAAGCAATTTTTAGCTGCATTATTTGAATCAAATAATCAATTATTTCAATTTTACTAGTTGTAGATGGTTTCAAATAGTTTATTTGACATGGCTTACACCATTTATTAAGAATATCTGTATATTTTTCACCACATTCTTCACAATAATATTCATTACAAAGAACCATAATATAATCTTTTGTATCTGGATCTTGAGATATTCCATATATTGGAAAACCATTATTACCACCTGGAGCATTAATTGAACATTCTTTAACCTATTAAGTGTAAAAAATTATTATATCAAAAATATATATTTTTTATTCTAGATAGAAATTTTCATACCTCATTTACTAGGAATTCATCGGTATTATCATTGTGCGAATCACATAAATATCTTAAAGCAACCCGTTTATTCTGCTGATCTCTTACATATCTCTCTTTATACAAATTATAATTTGACGGACCATCAACCCATAAAGCTATATACGCAATAAACCCTCCTTTGTTTATTTCTTTAATGATGTTAAGCAGATTGTATGGTATCCATTCAATTATAATATCTTTGTAAGAATAAATTTTTAATTGCATTTCTTGAATTAACTTGTCAATTTTTTTATTTCCACTAGTCCGATTCATAAAATCATTTTTTAAGTCAATTATTTGACACGGTCGACACCATTTATATAAATTTGTATATTTTTCATCACAATTTTCACAATATCTGTTTGAAAGAACTATAATGTAATTTTTTGTATTTGGATTTTTGGTTATTCCATATATACAATTATTATAATTAGAAATACTGACTGAATGTATTTTAACCTGTTAATAAAAAAAAAAATTATTATACTGACAATGCATCATAAATATTTAAGGAAATTTCATACCTTGTTTAAAAATTCATTATTAACATTTTGTAGATTAATCAAACATTTTAAAGTAACATGTTTATTTTGCTGGATTTTTGTATATTTATTTATATTATTATTATACTTTAATGGACCATCCTTCCATATTGCTTTATATATTGAAGCAAAACCTTCTTTGTCAATTTCTTTAATATCCTTAAATTGATTATAAGGTATCCATTCAAATATATTATCCCACGGGCTATTAATTTTTGATCTCATCTCTTGAATTAAATTATCAATCTTTTCATTTCCACTGGACCAATCTGCAAAATTATTATTTAAATCATTTATTTGACATGTTTTACACCACTTATAGCGTTCATTTTTATATTTTTTGCCACATTTTTCACAATAAAATCCATCCAAGATAACCATAACATAATCTTTTGTATTTGAACTTTGAGATATTCCATATATTTTCTTTTTATAATAACATTTTTCTATTTTATCCTATTAGGTATAAAAAAAAAATTCTTATATTATAAAGCATTTACATCATTTAAATAAACTAATAAAGAGACTCCATACCTTAAATAAAAATTCATTAATGGAATTGTTTGAATTAAACAAGTGTTTCAAAAAGACTTTTTTATTCTGATTTCTTATATATTCATTTTTATTGTTATTGTAACTTAATGGACCATCTTTCCATATTGCTAAATATAAATTGATTGTATGGTATCCATTCAAATACTATACCAATATCATAATCAATTTTTAATTGCATTTCTTTTATTAAATTGTCAATTTTTTCATTTCCGCTGTTCCAACTTATTAAATGTTTATTTAAAATATTTATTTGGCATGGCTTACACCATTTATTATATATATCTGTATATTGTTCACCACATTTTTCACATCGTTCGTGAGATGACATTTTTCAAAGTTTAATTTTACGAAAGCAGGAAAAAAAACGCCAAAATGTAAATCCTTTTTCAAAATCGATTTTGTATAACGGTGTACGTGTAGAAAAACATTTCTCGGTTTAAAAGTAACTTGTTGGTCGATCACGATTTTTATAAATGGAATATGAAGTTATAATGCCTTAATTTATAATGGTGTAGTTAGCCGAAAACCGGAGCCGAATTCCTGATTGCCGATCATCCGGACCCGGTTTAATCGCAGAAAATCCCTGGAATTCCACGACAATCTACGCCTGAGCAGGGTCCGGATCACGTTGCGGCTAATTATTTTTCGGCTAACTACACCATTATAAATTACGGCATCCGTAAATTACCTAGTGAATTTATTAATTATGAGGCGCAGTATTATATTTAGAATTAGTGTATAAATTTAAAATTGTATGACGCAACAAACGTCCGAGATGACGTTAAACTAGAGAACATGTGATTCGAGTGACGATCTATAATTAGATTTTGGAAAGGAAAAAATCGGAGCACTTATATTTTAGGAGAAGTTCCAAAAGAAGGAAAAATTCGAAAAATGTAAATTAGCATAAAATTTTGAAAAACTAAAATTTTGAGTTGAAAAGTGAAAAAAGGGTAAATTGTTTCTTGGAGAAAGTATTTTTGGATTATTATTAATAGGGTAAATTTTGAGTTTGTGAAAATCAGAATACGAAATTTGGGAAATTATTTTTTGATATATTTAGTTATATTAAGCTTGTTAAGCCTAAGGTGGCAACGTGATTCATCACGGGCTTTGGGCTACAACGTATAAGTGTCGCGACACGTGAGCCTTCTCATATTGAAATTCACTGAATTTTTTTTTTGTTTAAAAAAAAAAGTTTTATAACCAAAAGCATACTAATTATATAAACTAAAAGTTTTATGGATGATCTTATTTCAACAAACTATCTTTTTAAGCAAGGTGATAAAATAAAAAGATATTAAACTGTGGTTTATTCTGTATTCATATTTTAATTCAGACCGGTATTTTTACATATTTCATATAGTTCAAAATTATACCAAAATTCAGCAGAATTAGGTTAGGCGAATAATGCATGTTCTACTTTTACTTTATATTGAACTTATTGAACATTCTTAAGCAGATTTAAAAGAACAACATAATATTTGAATCATATATTTAGGCCGTTCTCAAGCAACTCCTTCAATTTGATCAAGTAGTGATGTTCATTGTGCTTAAGTATAACAATCAATAATGAGCATGCCTTTTTTTGCGTCAAAAATATCAAAGATATTTTACGCAATAATACAGTAAAAAAATATCAGTGTGTTACTGCATATTATTTATGTTATGCATTAGTATGACAATTAGACAAGTGTACTTAGAGGTTTCATAATTATTATTTATGAAGTTATGATAATTAGAATAATCTTGCGTAATATTATTACCTGAATTCATTGTTTTTTTCGAATTAATTTTTTGATTATACATTTGTGATTATTTTAGTGGTATTAGCGATGTACAACGATATAACGGTTTAACGTAAGAACGTTGTCTCAATAATCAATGATCATCATTTTGTTTCCTTGGTATTACTTATATCAAACGTCACTAGCATGGAGATAATCTCGTTTTACTTTATATAGATTTTGATCGTCGAACTAAGATGAATATGGAATCGGGGGGAAAAATCTGATACACAAGACTGCGCACAAGACTTCGCTGTTGCACAATTTATAACAGTTTTTTAGAATCTCATAGATATAAAGAAAAATATATAAATATATGGTTACTCTTTATTTTAAAAAAAATATATTTATTTAACTTTTCTTAATTTAAAAATTATTAGAAACATGAATTCACAAGATTATTCTAATTTACCAATGGATCAAAGTCATCAAACTGAAAATAACTTCGTAATAATACTAATACTATATTTGAGTTTTATCTTTTACCAAATGATACGCGTATTAATCACGTTACTTATACCGAATTAAATTCAATGGAGTTCGTGAATAATAGAATTGATTTATCTCAAATTCCTGGTCATCGGCTTCCTTATCATTATAATCATGTGCAACATTTAATTCGACAACAAATTTTTCAACAATCTGTTAGTTATTAAAGAATATTCTGATAATAGTGCTCACGATGTATCTTCAATTCCTTCTATTTAACAACCTGTTGATTACCAACAAAATACCATCCCACAACCAATATTTCGATACTATAAATATTCAACCCACCTTCCAAGAATACTCAGATAATAATGCTTGTGATGCATCTTTAATTCCTTTAAACAGTAGTGAAGATATCTCAGGTTATAATGGAGTTCAATTACATCAAAATAATCAAGGCTAATCCCGAATCATAAGATAAAGCTGTAGTATTTATTAAACTAGATATTATATTCTTTAAGAAATATTGGTATACTTATACGTTATAGTTTAACATCAATTTTTAAAGTATGTTTCACTAATTTTTTTTTTTAGTTTCGTAAGAAATTTTGATGGATATAAATATATTGTTATTTTTTACATCAGTTCTTTTATTTTATCGCATAGTTTTTAAGCAATGAATTTTTTATTATAATAATAATTTGATTAAAGGTTAAAATGCAATGCATATTTGTATCAAATTCTCTATTATTTATTTTAAAAGATTCTTGCATTAAAAGTAAATTTCTATATTGCATCTTTGTTATACTAAGAATAAAATAAATTGAAATAATGATTGAGCGCTTTTTATTAATTGAAGATCATTAAAGAAAAAAGATGGTTTTTAGCTTGCTTGTTTTTCATAAAATTAGGAAACCCTCTGAAACTCTGAAAATCTGATATTTTTTGACCAATCGAACCACTCATCAGTCATCAGTGATCAGTCGGCCTATCAATTGAGGTGTTTGAGCTTTATATGTGTCGTCAGAATTACTGAATCATTAATTCGGCATTTTGAATATTCATATATTATTCATAAATACATATTAATAATACCATAAATTGTAAATCTATAATGTTAATGTTGATTTTTTGATAAATATTCAAATGAATTTCTTTTTTTGTATCGCATAACTTTCTATTTATGGTATTTGAATTAAAGCATTACGGATTATTACGTATAAACTCCATATGCCGTAATTAATTCCGACAAGTATATTGAGCTTAGACGATGTTTGAAAGTCAACACTCAATAGGTTTGAAATTTACTTAGAAATTTAATTTATGGATATATTTGCCTGTCGACAAATTTAATGACGTAATCGGTTTTGAGAAAAATTTTTTTATATAAAATCACATGATTGTGTTATACAATCATAACTTATACTACCGATGAAATTTTATGTATTACCGAAAATTAAAAGGTTCGAAGGCAACTTTTGTAATATGTTATACAAGCTATATCATCCTTTTATATCTCTATAGATAAATATTTTGATGGATTTTACAAATAAAAATTTCATACAAAAACTTACTAGCAGTAAATATTTGTAATACAATTGGTTCTACATATTACGAAAAAATTTAATTTGAACTTTACTATATACATGTAATTAGTACACTTGTTATATTTAATTTCAAAAAAAGTTAGCAGTCTGCATTAAAAAAAGAAAGGATAGTATCCAACTTTCGATATATTTTCATCCCTCCAATAACTTACCGGATGATCATTAATCGTTCAAATTACGATATTGGACAACTTTGTCCAAGTTCAGCCACTCCCGATTCTCACCATTAACTAATCTTCCGGCACCGATTCCTCCCTATATTACTAATAAATGCTGTCCTAAAATAAGAATGTTTAGTAATATTATTAGTCATTCAAATACAAAGTAAAGTGATATGTAGTCATATGAAATATTACAAAATAGAAACACAATGGCTGTGTTATGTACCAAAATCATGAAAATCATACGAAAATTTTGTGTATTATCGCTGTGTTCAAAATACGTGAAATTGTACAAATAATTTAGTGAAACTTGCGATTATTGGTTTGAATATTTAAATTTTTAAATCCTAAAGTCAAAAAAAATTGCTTGTATCTACTATCTAGTGCTTCGATCCGGATGGGATTTTAACGGATCAATCCGCGGTTTACTACAGTTTGGAAACGGTTTATTTGAGTTGGAGCTATAAGTTTGGCCAAAATTAATAAAATTTGTAGAAGAATAATTTTTTAAATCTGACAAAAATTATAGTTTGACAAAAATAATAGAAAAATGTTGTGATGCTAATCAACGGATCAATCCGGATCGAAGCACTACTTGTATCTTATAAGTGTGTGAACTTTTATTTGTTGATCATCACGCACCTGATTCGAAAACAGCGATAAATAAAAAAAAATTGACAATTTTTCTAATTCAGTTGTTTATAAGATACTTATTTTTCGAGATTCAAATTTTGTGAAATTGATTGCAGGTCTAACTCTAAAAAGGTGTAAATGATCTGATTAACAGGTTAGACTAATCAATACGTGAGACAAACATTTTCTGAATAGCTATTCAATTAAAGAATTCTAACAATATTTGAACGTATAGGCATGAAAACTTGATTTCATAATATTTCTTTATAACTTCTCATTAAGAAACATTAAAGGAAATTAATTTATTAAATTAAATGCTTAATTTTTGTCTACTTTACTTACAGGATCTCACTCAATATTCATTATCTCGCTCATTTCTTACTTCGAATCGAATTATTAATAAGTATAAGCTACAGTAAGAATTTTTCCCGCGTTATATTATCTTTTTATCGTTCAGCCCAATAGGATTATGCAGATTTTCATAGACCAATATTTTTATTAGACATAACAATAATAAATGGTAATTGATAAAATGAGGTGGAGTAAAAAATGGTGTAAATAAAAATTTGTTAAAAATAGCATAAAATGAAATTTATAGATAGTTAAATATGAAGCTTATTTATGATGCTACGCCAGAATCACACTTTGGGGCTATATCGCTATATCGGGTTTCATTCCAATCATTCGGTTCTGTGACCGAAATAGCTACTCCCCCATCTATGTACTTACTAAATTTGATAAATCGTACTATACTGATTTTACTATATACCCTATCTATAAAAGCTAGATAAAAGTAAGTTTATTTCATCAGTTAACATGAGCAGAACAATAATATATTTATTAGATATTTATTAGATAGGAGCTATATCAGTCAATAAATCACTTGTGTCTCAATTATTGGATGAAAATGTGTCACATAGTGGACGTTTCCTCCAATAATTAAGATACATGTAATTAGTTAAATGTTATAACTACTTTCCTATCCAATAAATAACAAGTAAAGTACAAATAAATAAGTTTGTAGTGTCTTTTTATATGTTTAATGTTAAAAATTTAAAGTGATTGGTTAAAAATATTTTCTGTGATTTCCGTGAACAGTAAATTCTGGATGACGATTAGATATGATAGACAATTATTACATAAATATTTCATGTATTTAAAAATTTATAACACATTCTCAATAATATAATTTCAGTCGTCTATGGATAATTTTTTTTTCGAGATCCAGATATTCGAAGTTTAGTGTCATTAATCGACAGATCTGCCTCTAAAAAGAGTCG
Source organism: Rhizophagus irregularis (assembly GCF_026210795.1). Lineage (NCBI taxonomy): Eukaryota > Fungi > Glomeromycota > Glomeromycetes > Glomerales > Glomeraceae > Rhizophagus > Rhizophagus irregularis. Next base: position 1,473,860 of record NC_089430.1, on the reverse strand, counting down.
ACAATGGGTCCCATCCACCAGATCGACAAAGGATCTAACGTATAGGGTTAGATCTTAGTCTATCGGGTAGATGGGTGCTATTTGATTATCAGGTTAGACTTAACCAATAACGTCAGTGAATGAATATTCAATACATGAAATAAACTAAATAATTATTCATTAAAGAATTCGAATTCTAACAATAATTGAACGTATGTGTATGAAATTTTTCTGAATAAGTTAAACATTGGGATGTTGAATTTCATATTATTATTGTTACGCGAAATATTGCGCACATGATTTACGTACATTATGTACACGTCGATTCCTAACGTTACATGACGATTTACGTCGATATACAACCGCTGATTTGTGTACACAGATTAACTTAATAGATGATATTGATTATATTCGATCATATTTACATATGTAGTATTATTATGATATTTATTTTTATTTTTGTTTATATTATTTATATTATTTATTTTCTGTATTTGTATTATCTATATGTATACAATTTTTATTAAGGAAAATTAGCTCAATAGTAATTATTAAACTATTTAAATTTGTCATTTGTGTTCTATTAAAAAGTGGCTTACAATAAAAACTATCACTATTGTAATTACATTGATATATTACGATGAAACATTAATAATCAGATATCAATAGGATATCGATAGATTAGATTTCGCCCTTTGATGTCAGAAAAAGAGATGGAGAAATAGATATTAATATACCTTCCGCCAACTTATCGATAGAAGTAAATATGTTGAGTCATATTAAGATACGACTCTTATTTACCGATATATTCGGTAACATTATCCACTTACATAGCCTCTTAGAGGAGGGATGTATGGATAATTTCGGGCATAAATGCATATAATATACAGTGACCTATTGAAGATCTTAAGCTCTTTATATCATTATATCAACATATTTGAAATAAACAAAAGTTTTTTCTAAAAAAATATCAAAATGTAAATATTTAAGCAGTGCGTTTTCTTTTAAAAAAATAAGTAAATAAATAATATATGAAATAAAATAATCTTTTTTAATACTTATTTTCATGAAAAGCGAAAATGTCAAATTCACTTTTAGCCGCAGCATTAAGTGCCATAACGAATCGTTCGGTTATTACTTATGATGATTATTCAAAAGGAGGACATGATGGATGTTCTCAATTGGATCAAAAAGCTCTTCATCAATCTCATTTAGTTGGTGGCAGAGTGCCAACATCTAATGAAGAAGAACGAATTCGCATATTCATTATGGGAATTAACGGTAGAAATATAGGAGTAGAAGTTTGGCCAAGTGATGAAATTCGCCAATTAAAAGAAAACATTAAAGGAGAATTAGGTATAGAACCAAATCAACAAAGATTAATATTTGCAGGTAAACAACTTGAAGATAATCTTACTTTAGCAAGTTACAAAATAGGATCTCATTCTACAATACAATTAGTAGTTAGATTAGGTGGTGGTGGAGATAGTAGTGGTGGCGATGGTACTCATGGTAGTTATCCTTCCCCTTCTACTGTTTTATTCATTCATCCGGATTCACTTGCCCCAAGTTACGATTATGATTTTACACAAATAGATGATAAAGGTAAAACTTTTATGCGAGGAAATGTTGAATACAAGCGACCTTGTGGTTGGAAAAGAATTGCTATCAATGTTCTTAATAAATATGGTGATAACATTTGGCTTGGAGTTGATAGAAAATCTTCAACAAGCTCTGCAACAAATGAATGGCCAGGTATTTATCATCTTTTTTTGATATACAAATGTTTTACTTATTTATATTTGTTTATTATTTATTAATATAATACCATCTATTTTAATAGTTTCTTATCATGGAACTGCTAGAGATAACTGCAAATTAATTTCTCAAGTAGGGTATGACTTGGCGAAGTGTAAACGATTCTTATTTGGAAATGGAATTTATTCTACTCCAGATATTGATATTGCGTACCAATTTGCTACTAGATTCACTCATGATGGGGATAACTATAAAGTCGTGTTTCAGAATAGAGTAAATCCGAACAGCTTAGTTGAAGTTTCAAAAGAAGAAACTGGGAGCGGTGAATTTTGGATTTCACCAAAAAACGATGATTTGCGTCCTTATGGTATCTGTATTAAAAAAGAAAATTAAATATTTTTTTTTTCTTTTCATCATTTTTTTTACATATTTATTGCTGTGATAACTATTGAATATTTTAAAAGATATCATTGTTTTTTTAAATAAATTATTTGAATTATAAGTTAAATTAAAATGTGATTAAGTATAAATTTAATAAGCAACAAAATACTATATGTTCTGAATAATTTCAGTGTATTTGTATAGCCTAGTATATTAGTATAATAAATGCGAAACACATGAAAAATTTAATGGTTAAAGTACGAAGCTAATTTAGTTTTATAGTTAATTGAAAATAATAAATATGAATTGAAAGATCGAGCAAATTTTACATTGTGGCCAAGCAATCATTGGTCGATCACGCTAAAAATTTTGACCAATTATAGCAAAATCCGTACACTCAGAGAAGAGTTACCAAGTAAAGTTTAAATATATTTGACTCTTGTAGAACTACTTAATAAAATTATATGAATACAATTTGAATGTGAACATTGGAATTTTTATAATAAAAAGAGTACAATATAAATAGTAATAAATCTTTATTTATTACGTAAAAAAAGAAAAATAAACTATCAAATGATATCAAAATTATAAAATTTCCCACTTTCCTAAAGTTTTCAAAAATAGAAATACAAAAAAAAAAAGATACTATCCATCAAATATTCTTAATAAAAATCGCGCGCAATTTTAAAAGCTATTCATATTGAAATTGTTAACTACATATTTACTTATCTAATGTTTTCTTTACTTCCTTGATTGGTTGTACCGGTGCTTCTTTCCATACTTCACCCACATCCTTTATATCTTGATTACCAGTTAATTTACCAATGCCCTCTGTTACCACTCCAGTAGCTCCCAAACCAGCTGAAGCTGCAATACCAACCGCTGGATTTGTTGCAGTTATACCAGTAGTTACTGTTCCAAGAACTTGCTTTGCTCCTTCTTTTTCTTCAGAGGGATCAGGACAGGGTCCATATCCCCCCTGCTTTCCAATATCTCTATGATTTAAATCAGGATATAAAATTTGATCCACTTCCATTTCTATTTCTGGAATTTTTTGCTCGAGATTGAATTGTGTCTGTTTTAAATCTTCACCCATAATGGTTTAAAGCAGTTAAAAATTATTTTCAGGATTACAATAATATTATTTGCAGGTAAAACGAAAATATTTTTAATCGCTGTGAAAGTGGGCGCTAGGGGTACTTATATGTAAATTTGGGGTCTAGGTCATGAAGACCAACAAAAAACCGAAGCCTAAATGTCACGTCCTTCACGTCTTATTATTGACACGTGCACTTGCATAACTCATATAACGTATATTTATTATGCGACAGTGGCTTTGTCTTTTAACCGGCTCACAAAAATAAAATACAAATAATTTACATCATAGCAAATATTACATCATAGCAAATATTTTCGTTGCCTATTATTATAAGATTTTGAATAATATATACATCATATACAATAGGTTAATACATCATAATCTAATTGAAAATTATTTTTTTTTCATTTTAATAAAACAAATATTAACATCATATTTAACGCACGTATGAAACAAATTCATGATCATTCTTATTTAATTTTAAAAACAAATAAATTTTCAGCCATACACTGTTTGGACTGTTTAAACCCAAAATAATGCAATTACCATATTAAAATTAAGATTAAATATGTCAAAATCACGTCATCATGTGTCGAATACCAAATGATAAATGAACAAATGATACTGTAAATCGCATATGAGATACAATAAATGATATAAAATTTTTAATAAGGTGAAGAAATGGCCTTGGTGATGAGTGTACTACCATGGACTGTAAATCAATTGTCCGGAGGATATTTAATATAATTAATAATTAATACACTGCAATTTCAGTCATCTTTTTCTCTTTTTGTGTTTTGTGACCATAGAATAATTTTTTTGGATTTTGTGGCATTGATCGGCAGTACATCTCTTATAAATAATGACGTCACTAAACGAAAATTCAATAGTCGAAACGAATATTTTTTCTAAAATGAATGTAAAATTGTAAGAATTTAGTAATATTCAAGATGATAATTCCAGAGAAATTGGAAAATTTATTGTGCAAATAAAAAAGATGGTAAACTTCTGCGAGATGATAATAATGAGTAATAAACGCATGTGATTATCATTTTTATAATAAGATGAAGGTTATACAAACTGGATTTACTATGAAATCCCGACAAATCATAATCTCGAAACTTCAGAATCCCATAACCACATTATCCCGACATTCATTATCCCGACATTCATTATCCCGACATTCATTATCCCGACACTTACTATCCTGATGCGCTATTTTTTTTATTACTTGTTTTATAGACGTAATATTATTGTAATATTTTGTAATAAATATGTAATAATTTTTAAAATGTCGCAAAATTAATTTCTGTTGTGAAAATTAATATCATACATCGCAAAATTAAGTAACCTGTAATGATTTTTTAAACCACTTCGCAAATATGATTTGCAAAATCACTGCGCAAATATTAATGTTTTATTGTTTTTTTTTATTAATATTTTAATGAATTTAATAATACATCGCAAAAATTAAGAATCACTTCGCAAATATTAATGATTTATTGTAAAAATGCAAATTATAAATTTTTTGTAAATTTTATTTATTTTGATTAATTTTTTTTAAAAAAAAAGATCTTGCTTTTAAATTCAATAAAAATTAAATTATTGCGTCATATTTTTTTTAATATACTGATTAAAGATTTTAATAAATCATTTTTTTAGAATTTCTATATTATGTCATTATATTTCAATTGCTAGGAGGATAGTTTCGGGATAATGAATGTCGGGATAATGAAATGTCGGGAATAATGTGGTTACGGAATTCTGAAGTTTTGGGATTATGATTTGTCTCTGGATTGTGAGCGTCGGGTTTGTGTTGTAGCGGGATTCTGATTGTCGAGATTTTGAACGGCTCCCGTACAAACTCTCAGATTAATTAGATTATGTGATTATTAATTAGCGACGAGTATCGGAAATATTTATAAAGGACGTTGATCACAAATTGCATACTATTCAGGGATTTTCCTTTCATTTTAATATTACATAAAATAAACATATCACAATCTTTTTTTTAAAAATTTAGAATATCAACGGATAAATATTACGGTATTTAAACATTTATAATATACTATCATAAAATTTTCTATCCCTATATGTCAACAAAACCTTTCGCAATAATTTCTGCTTCATCTTCTCTTTATAAATAATTTTACCGGTTTTAATCTATTCAATAATATCTTTTTCAACTCTTTTTTAATATCTGTTCCAAGATATTCATTCCATCACAATAAATCCTTGCAAATAATGACAATATTGTCTAGGGTTTAATATTTGACAAATCATGAAGAAGGATATGAAATAAAATTTTAAAAGAAAAAGTAATTTATCGCCTTATCACGTAAAATTAACCGATTTTACACAGATTTATTTCGGTTTACTTACGTGAAATTTTCTTTATGAGTTTTTTTTTGTATAGAACGTTATAAACGTTTCTAATGTTCTTGTCTTTTGTACCTTCGGAAATAAAGGTCCATTTCGGTAAGGTGAGGGAGGGTTTTTGTAAAGAATGATAGAAAAGTTCTATTATTTCTGTTTTTTTTTTAAGGGAAAAACAACCAAAATCATTGGAAATAAAAGCCCACTTCAGTAAGTATGGTGAAGAGGAAGGATAATTTTTTTTGTAAAGAACGTTAAAATGTTGATGTTTTTTACTGTATATAGGAATGATACTCCCTTGAACCTGCATTTAATTTATTGTTAATGTGTTTTGCTAATTGACATGTGTGAACGCTTCTTACTTTTAATATTCATTTATCTTTGGCTATTTTCGTCCCTGTATTTGATCTTGGATATATTTCTTTCTTGATCTTTGGATGTAAAATGATCTTGATCTTTAGTGCATTGTGTTTTTGATCTTTGGAGTATATCTGATATACATATTTTCTTGATTTTTGGTGTGTATTGTTTTCCTAATCTATATTTGTCATATTATATTCTCGATTTTTACTCTTGATCTTTAGTATATCTTGATTCTTAAGCAATTATAATACAATGTCATTGAAAATTTTGTAAATATATTCTTGTTATTTGTTAATCGATAAAAGATATATCGTTATGCAATAGCAAATGATTTCTTCGAAGTCGCGTAATAAATTATCACGTGATACAAGTAATAATATCAATAACTAGGGGTGTGGGGGGTCCAACTGGTGGTTACACAATATGATTTCGTATTTACAAAACTGTCACCTGAATTTTTGCCGATCACATATTAATTTAATATATCTGAGAAACATCTCAAGCCCAAAACTTTTGACACATAACGTTTTTAAAAGCCGATGTTCGACAGTCAATTACCCTAGGTGGGGGTTACGCATTGTCAAAATTTCACGGCTGTTGGTGCATTATTGGCTTTCTGGCATAGCTTAAAAAATTACTATTTCGACAAAGAAGGTTTATATTTTACATTTTATTAATTTTATTGCAATTTTAAGTTTAGTTATTACGAATTTATTCAAATGATCTCAATAATAGAATACTTTTTTAATCAGTTTAATACTTTTATTCCATAAAAATAGTATTTTTTCTAAGCGCTTCCTCAATAAAAGGTGTCCTATTTTTTAAACTAGTGACAATTATAGGTACCAATTTTTGTTTTCTTTTATATTGTGTTGATATTCCAAACGCCCAAACTAACCATAATAACTCTTGCACCAAAAAGACTTTCGCAAATGACTCTTCTGCTTCTTCAAGTTGTGCCCATGCACGAAGTTGTTCCAAAGCATTAGCAGGATCAGACGGCAAATATGCCTTTTTTATAATGGTAGATTTTTTGTTTTCGGAAGTTACTGTAGAGTTACTAGAGCGCATCACCTTTAGATTTTCTCGTAAGCTTGCTGTACCTTTTTCTGGAATATAATTATTAACATCTCTCCATGTTTTTTGACGACTCTTCATATAGATTGAGACACATCTTTCATAAATGAATTTCATTTCCTCATTTTCCAATTCAACATTTGTTTTCTCATTTGAAGATTTTAAAACCTCAATAAACATCTGGTTTAAATGTAAATTGATAAGAAGGCTGTTTTTCACATAACATAAAATATTTGGCCCTAGCACACTATGTTTTTCAAACAATTCAATTACCAGAGATTCTAGGTGATACATGAACTTAAGAAATTCAGATCCGGGTATAACATTGGTAGTTTGTAATTTTGTTTCTATCGTATATTCAACCTTTTCAATGCAAAGAGCTCCAAGTAAAATTCGCATAACTGAAAATTTGGGATGTGAATTCATCAAATGGTCTCTTTTAAGTAACTTGAAGAGTATCCAACCAACAATATAAGAAAATTTGGAAGCTTCAGCACGATTTAAGGTAATAATGACTTTGGGAATTAAAGTGGGATCTGCTTGCTCTTGTATGTTTTTATTTTCATTAAACTCACTCTTATATGTTTCTTCTAACAATTTTTGAATAAGAAAATAAGCAACTAATCGTTGTGTAGAAAGTGAACTTTGAGAAACTATAACCTCTTGGAATTGCTGAAACCAAACTCCTGAACAAATATAGTTATTCAAATTAGCTTCCAGGTGAGAAATCCATGTGGTCATCCAAAGATTTCCTTTTCTTTTAGGTATTGATTTTAGGGCAATATTTTTAATATCTTTTTTCCATTTTTCTAGTAATAAAATAATTTCATTATTATAAAGTAATGAATTAAAGAGCTGCTGACGTTCAATTTGAAGAAGAAGAATTTGTTGAATTTGTTGATCAGCTTCAGTACGAAAAGATAATGTTGGAATGTTGATTCTTCCCATAAACAGGTCGTCTAAGAGAAGACTTTTAAACACTCGTTGCATAAAAGAAGACATCTTAGATAATTCAGTATGGGTTAATAAGATAGGATATACATTTTTATCTTTTGATGATTTTCTTCTATAATCACTAAATTTTTTTTTAAAAAAATAAACAAATTATTTTCAGACACGAAAAAAATTAACCAATATAATAATTACTTACCATCGAGAAAGATAATCAAATTCCATTCCAGTATGACTTGATGTTCCATAATTTAGACTTTTTACTTCAGCAGTTACTTTAGCAGTAATCTGAAATTTATTTAATGCATGGCCATATCCTTTTAGTGTCTGGGTAGAAGAATCACCTCCAAGTTGTCGAATTGTACCAAATAAGCCTTCTAACATATCTTGAGATACTCTACAAGGTTCAATAGTTACATTTGGGTATAAAGTAAAAATATCATTTACCATTCCAAGAAAACCTTGAATGGATAAAAGCAAATCAAACTGGCATTGCGGTGAAATCCAGTTTAATGGACTGATTTTTTGGCTATCTTTAATTACAAACCAATCATAAATTTCTTTTAAAGTTCGTAAACGTGAATCAGCAAGATTTTCTAAAGGTTTTTTGCTATGAAAGATTTGCCGGTAAAGGTATGAGTTTCTTATAAATTCCTTAATAAAAAAATTTAATTGTTAATATTTATAATTTTTTACATAATAATATATATTTATTAATTATTTACTCATGTTCCAGAAGATATTTCCTTTAATTCATCAATCATTTCCATTGCACTTTCAACATCTCTTGACAAAGTTTGTTCAGCAAGATCAACTCTCATTTTACTCCATGATGTCAGCCAAACATGACGCTTAGTAAGTCTTGTAATCTTTGCTGTTACATTTTTACAAGTATATTCATAAACACCTTGAATATGACGCCAACTAACTTCTTTTCCATCTAGCATAATTTCTCTAATATTTCGTCCTCTGCCTTCTCCAACATGACTTTTTGAAAGATTGTTTCGAAGTTTTTTAAAAACATGCGTGGGATCACTAATAAAATACCATGGTGAATTGGTAATTGGATTAATTGTTTTATAATTTGTCCAGTGTATTTGAGCATTATAAAGAGGTCTAACATATGTATCTTGGGATGCATTTTCTATTCTCCATTCTTCATTATTAGACAAAATTGTAATAACCAAAGTTTGTGTTTTAGAATCAAGATTTGTAACAACAGCTGTATGCCATTTATTATCCTTTGGGTTTTTGAATTCACAGGAATCATTAATATTCCAATTTTGTTTAGTAGGCATGGGTGGTCTTATTAAATTACGATCTGCTTGAATATTATTAGAAAAAGATGGATCTAATAAACGTACTGTAAATTTGCTACGATCAAGGTTTGTTGCTATGATTTTTGCTTTCTCATAATTGTTGTTTTGTGCAATATAAACTTCAACAATATCATTTAAAGACCAGGTAGAAGCCCACCAGTCAAAACTTTTAATGTGATTCCTATTTTCACCAGCACCATCACAAATGGATCCAATTGTATGAATGCCAATACATTCAAGATTAGCTGCAAGTTGAAATAGTATTTTATTGATTTCATGTGCAGTAAGAATATTAATACCATAATATGCTATAGGATATGCAAATTTACAAGTAGCTGAATGCCAAACAATTTGATGCACCTGGGTTGATATTCCTCGATCATAATTTGAATTAGGTGAGTTATTTTCCACCTGCAATTCTGTTTGCAATTCTTTTTCACATTGCATTATAAAAGATTGTAATTCTTCTTTTTCATCTTCAAAATCTAAATAGCCAACATAACAATTATCTCGCTGATTCCAAAGTAAACCTATTAAATAGCAAATACAGGTAATTAATTTAATTCTTTTTTTATTTAACAAACATCTTACTAATAAAGCATACCTTTCTGTATTTTAAAAGAATCATGAGAAAAAAAACCGATTCGTCCATGATCACTAATATTTTCCATTGCCATCTTTTGTAAAATATGGTAAGTAGTTTTGTTTTGCCATCCCGAATGTTGTTGACTTTCATTTATATAGCCTTTTAAGGTAGATATTGAAGGTAATCGCATTATACTTTTCATTGCTTCATAAGCAGCACGACCTCCTCGACTGTAAACTGATATAGCCCATCGCAAAAACCTAAATATAATAAAGGTTTATGTATGGTATGTTTTTTTTTTCATTTTAATAATTGTAATGTGCACTTACATAGGGTGATATTTTATTCCATTTGATTTACCACTTTGAATTCTAATCAATTCTTGAAAAATTGGGCTATAAGTAGAAATGTCAACTACGTTTTTGGCAACTCTTTTAGATATCTCTTGTGCAATTTGACCTAGGTCTTCTGATACTTCCTCTTCTTCATTTTCTATCTTTTGTTGAATTTGATCTTGCAAGGTATGTATAATTTGATTCTGTTTTATTATTTTCTTGAAAATAATAAATTAATTAATACTTCCTTTTAAATTTAATAATTTTAACTATAAATAATTATAACTTACCTTTCTTTGCAGTTGAACTTTTTCTATTAAAACTTCTTGAGACGCATGACTGACTTTAATAGATGAAACACCAGTAAGATTTCGATTTCGAATTTTTATTAACGTGTTTCTTAATTTTTGACAATTCTGACATATATCCATATCTTTTATTAATAAATCACAGTCTATTCTTCTGTAGGCTTCATTGGATTGACCTTGGTTTTCCAAAATTGCAAAGGGTTCATGAACATTATTTGAATTTTTTCGATTATTTACAAGATGAGCACCCCGAAGTTTGACTACTTGTTCAAAATCTAATATCAAATTAGTATTTGCAAGTTAATTAAAAATATGCATAAGAATTAAAATACCTTTTGTTATTTGTCCAGGACATATTTTTGATTTAGATACAAATTGGATTGTCTTATTTATTTCTGAGAGGTTTCTTTCAATCGCAATTCCTGTTACAATACCATTTATATTTTGGCTTTTTTTTTCAAGAACATGTATGTCATAAGAAATTAAGTTCTCTTGCCATCTAATTGTTAAATCCTTTTCTACTTTGTCTTCTTTTCCAAAAAATATTACGCCTACTCCATTAATAATTTCTCTTATTGCTGCACCAAAAAACTCTTGCTTAGATGCAATATTTGTCTTAATTAATGATGTAACCTCCGTTATACTTGCTGAGTTGCAAATTTTCCAATAAGGAATTTGTTCTGTTGTTCTTAATATTGAAGCTAAGTTGGAACTGGAAGAAGAATTGGGCTCAAAAAAAATTGTAGCAAGTGCTGATCGTTGTAACCCTAGATATCGAAATAATCACGTGAACAGAGGAATAATTATCCGAAGGCTGAATGAAATACCGAATGGAATATGGATAAACATTTAACCGACGAAAGAATATTTAACTGAAATAATTAGAAATACATTATTATAGTTGTACAATAGTTAGTTATTTATAATAATATTTATTTATAATTCAGTTATTTATAATTATTTATATTATTAGATTAGTTATTAGTAGTCTAGCATAAATAGATTATTATTTCGTTGGGAGGACTTTGATAGTTTAATTGATGGAATGAGAAAATTATGGATCATATAAATTATGATGGAATGGGAAAATTATAAATGATAAATTAAAAGGGAATCAGACAAATCAATTGTTGGGGAAATAATTCATGGATACAGATTTATAATGAAAATGTTAAGTTGGGGAATGTATAATGGAATAACAAGTAAATTGTTGGGGAATGTTAAGTTTTAGATAGATGATCAAGAGATAAGAAAAGATATTCAAGATAAGAAAAGTTATTTAAGATCGAGATTTTGGACTTAAGTGAAGGGAGGGAGTTTCAACTTGAAATTTAAAATAATATTGGGAACTTAGGAAAATATAATGATAATTAATAATGGTATTAGTTGTTAATATAGAGTTACTAATATGGCTTCATATTAGAAAACGTTTAATAATTAATAAATTGACCTTTTAAAATTAAAATTATTAAAAACAAAATAATGAAGTTATGATAACACTAAGGGAAATTATTGAAGTTTGAAATTTTGAATAAATTAAAATGATAAAATCTAAACCAAGCACGGATACATATATATTTATAAATGTTAAGATTTCGTCTATCAGTACGTGGCAGGTGCCGGTGACATCGTGCTCCTCTAAATACTTTTATAGTGTTAAGAAAAAAAAACCAAGAAGAAAAAGTATTATATTTTTCGCCAGTTTTTTTATCAAATACATAGAAGGTCTTATCTTTATTATTATAAATCAATGTCCCTTCTCTATATTTTGTTTTTTTATAAAAAAAATAAACTTGTTTTCCATTAAATTCAGGGTTAAATCGGTATAATTCCTGAAGGGCTTCAGGGTGCTTTTGTTTCTTTGGTTCTTGTGAGTTAGTTTGATCACTTAAAACGCGTTTCTAAGTACAAAAGAACTTTAAAATTAATAAAAAATTTAAAAGTAAAGCGTTAAATTTGACTTTTTTCACCTTCGTAACCATATTTGTTGAAATGAAAATAGCCGATTAAAATTTTTTCTTTTTAGAGAGGTCCAACCGCGTTTTGAAGTACCTAGAAGCAAAAAACCAGTTCTGTTATGTTTCAATTTTACTTGAGTGTAACATTTTTTATATGGTTAATCTTTTTTTATTGTGTGCGATATTCATCCAATTTTTATCATTTAATTAGTAACATATATAAATTTAATATGAAGGACAGTTTTGCCAATACGAAATCATATTGTGTAACCACCAGTTGGACCCCCCACACCCCTAGTCAATAATACATATTTGGGACATTTCAAATTAATGAACTGCGTTAATAAAAATTTTCAAATTCTTTTCGGTCATGTGACGATTTTGACGTCACCAAAATTTTACGTCTATTGCTTTAAAATTTTAAAATAGGATATCTCTGTCAATATTAATCCAATTTTTACAATTTTTATGATTTAATAACCATTAAATTCATCTCAGTGAGATATCTAATGAACCATAAATTGTTCATTTCTAATCATTAGTTTGTAAGATAATATTAGCAATATTTTAATTAATATATTTTAATAAGGATTTTATAAAAAATCGCCATAGCGATGTGTCGCAAGTGTCACGTGACTTGACATATGTAATAATTTGTCACCCCGCGTCACATCCTCTAGTTTTCCATTTTTATTATTTATTCTGGGGACAATTTTTTCAGTGCAAAAAATACTATTTGTCACTCCCTATACATCACGTGCTTAATTTCGGCCAAATTTTATAACGCTGGCCAAAATATCCTTTTTTAGAGCTTTAGGTAACGTTACACAATCCAAAAAAGGCAATTTTATTTTCAGCAAAATTCAAGTTTTTGTTACACAAACTTACAAAAAAAGGAAATTTCTTTGACGATCTTTTAATTCCGGCCGGAATTATAAAATCACGTGACACTAGCGATGCATCGCCATGGCGATAAAAAACAAAACCCTAATAATAAATATAATAATAATAAATACAAAATTCTACCATTTTGATTTGACTTGATAAGGCAAGTCTAACAAGTCAAAGAAAATTAAAATCCAATTACTGATAGTGAGAAAATTTCTTTATATATAAAAAAAGGTAAATATTAAAATTCATATATAATATAATATTACACTCAAATGAATATAATTTTTTAATATTTTAATATCATAATATTCAAATATCTTATTGTTTAATAAATTAATTTATTAATATTGTTATAAAAATAGTTTTAAGTATCTTTGATTAGAAGCATTAAAAGTAAATATTTTATAATAATGTAAAGAATTTTTCTAACTATCACCGGGGTGATGATCACCGATGACTGAAATTATGACGATCGACCAGCATTAAAAAAATAGAGTGCCGGTAAAATTTGATAATTCTGGCCAACGGTGATGATCACCCCGGTGATTTGAAGTAAAAAACTAATGTAAAATTATAGTTTCTCTATATAAACCTAAAATTTTACATTTTAAATCTACTTATTCTGACTAAGTAAAGTTGTAGCTTGGATAATTTTACATATAATTTCCAAATTTCTATGTTCATAAGATAAATATATGAAGCTCACATACAACTCAGAGATTTAATTTTAGTATTTTTAACAGTTTCTATATATAAAACTAAAATCTGCATTTTAAATCTACTTTTTATTTTTAAGTACATCTGTAGCTTGGATAAAATTACATATAATTACAAATTTCTGTATTTATAGAATAAATGTACGAAGCTCACGCCTAAATTTTGTACTCAATTTTAATATTTTTAATAGTTTCTATATATAAAACTCAAATTTAGCATTTTTAATTAGGTTTTTGATACTAAGTAAAGTTGTAGAGCCTATAAAATTACATTAACTATAAGAGGATTTATATTATATGTAGGTAAAAATATTAAAAAAGTTCGTAAAAATTAAAAAAGTCGTGTGTTACGTAAAATGAATTGCTTTTACTTATAGATCAACATGATGCATTTTCATCAATTTTGTATGAAAAAAAGCGTTAACATCACTTTTGCCCCTATGCTAATACTATTTTGCAACAACTAAACTTCTTATTATTTTAATATATAAATTATATTATGTATTCTTTTTTTAAAAAATTTTACTATTTTTGTGATAATAGTAATAGTGTTAAAGTATCTTCTATTAAAAGCAATTCATTTTTTTTGTGACACCAAAAATGGCTGTCATTTGATTGGATATAATTATTATTATATGGTCAACATTAATATTAAAGTCACTAATGCTAACGCTAAATTAAAACAAAAATAAGAATAAAAATAAAGACAAAAAAAAAAGCATTAAGATGGGGTTTGGGCCTTTTGGGGTCTCGGGCCCAGAAAAATTTTTTTCCAATAAAATATCGTTTTGGGCTGCTGCTAGTTTTACAGGACAACTCTTCGGTCAAATAGCTAAGATGAGAGTTGTTGGATCTACCGGATCTGATGAGATGATTCTGTTTTTAATTATGACACCTTTATTGAAAAAAAAAATGTAAATAAAAAATAATGGATTTATTTTTGCATACTAAAAGATAAATTGTTTCTCCTTCTTTCGGTTTTCCAATGGCTATATGGGATGCATAAGAAATTAATCCAGAAAACAAGCGTGATAACTTAATGGAGTGTCCTCCAACAATTCTTTATTTACGAGTGAAAAATTAGAAGTGGAGACATGAGATATTCTTCCTAAGCTATGATAGAACAAATGAAAATAATAATTTAAACTCGATCTTTGCAATAAAAATACTTGTTAAGTAGATTTTATATTAAATCCACAAATGAAATCTCCAACTTTATAATAAGGTTTATTTTTTACAACTTCAGAAACTCCAAGACCATTTTATAACTTGATCAACTATCTTAATGACTAACGTGATCCTTCTTGTAAAGTTTTATGAACATAAGGATCTATAGATAAATATAAATTTCTTTAAAATAAATTCATTTTCTTCCAAATAAATTTTTAATTCAAAATGTTCATCGACTTTAGGTATTCCTCCCTTTAGATAATGCCTTAAGAATTTCTCCTTTGCTAAATTGGCTGATATTTTTTTTAAAAAAAAACAAAATACAAAATATAAATTAAAAGTTATTACCAAGGAAAATCCGGTTAACCTTGGAAGATTTTCTTATTTTTTTAAAAAAAAAATTTGGTTTATCGACCAGTGGTTATAGGATTATCGGTATCTATGAACCCTAATAAGGAAGTAAGTATAATGATAAAACTGAGTATATCGAGTATACCCAAAGATAAACTTTACGCTATACTCTATTTAATGTTTGTTAATCTTTGTTGCAAATTTACCCAAGTTGCTGAGTCCGACACAAAATCTAATTTCTATGATGGAATTTTTATTAACTTTATTTATTAAACAAATATTTAGGTAATAAAAATTAATACATCATTTCGTAGTAGTGAATTACCAAAAGTAATGGTAATTTACCGATGAATCTTATAAATTACAATAATCTTTAGTTGTCGTGACTGAGACTTTAATTGAAAAAATAAAGAAATACAGAATTATAATAATATTACAATGCTGACAAACATTACTATCTCAAAATTCCTTCACTACAATTTCATTTTATTTAAGTAGATAAATTGTAGGCACGTTATTGACGTTAATAAATTTGCCTATTGCCTATTGTACCGAATTAATTTATTTATTTAATAATAATCGTATTAACTAATTACAAAAATAAACGAAATAAAAATTTAAAAACTTCTTAAATGAGAAATCTTAATACAATAATATTTAATATATATAGTTGTTTTACACACGATTTATGATTAGCGTAAAACAAACAAATAATAAACGAACAAAACTTATCTTAATCTTACTTAAATTTTTATATATCTTCGAAAAAATAAAAAAAGAGACGGGAGAGTAAAATAAAAATTAAAAAAATTATAATAATATTGCTTAAATATATCTTAAATAATTAATTTAAATCATAAATATAAGAATAATCATAAATATAGAATTTTAAACGTATTTTTTTTTTAAAATGATATGAACTCAAACTCTTCGACTGCTTTTTCGAATACATGTCTCATGTATTCTTCACGTTCAACAAATAAATATTTAATTTGCTGATTACACGGTTTCCATTTTCGTTTAGGGTTCATCTCAAATAACTTGAATCTCGGTGAAATTCTATTTTCGGCAGAGTTGATCTCGTTCGCGTAGTTAGCGAAAAACGAGCGAAATTCTTTATCTGCAATTTTCCAAGTCGTGCTCGCTATTTGAGATACTTTTTCGATACTTAAGCCACGAAACTCTTTATGCAATAACGAACGGTAAACGGTAAAACCGTTATAATGATTAACGTTAAACGAATTTGTGTCGGGAAGCTCGTAATTATATACGCAAAATTGCGCAACGGATAAGACAATTTTTCCATTTCTATTAATAGAAAGCGAAGGTGGAAGCATCGTAAACGTAGACTTTGAACGCGAGATTTTTTTCGATGGAAAATTTTACTCTTTTTTATAATGTTTTGATGATATATCAAATGATTTCTTTCTTTTTACTTAATTGAAATATCAAAGTCATTGGTCTAGAGATGATGTGATTATGCATGATCAAATTCGCGCTTAAATAAGTCATTTGACGTTCGCTAATGAAGTAACATTGTGAATGATTTATAAAAAAATGAATTAAGTAACTTATTTACCCAAATTTGGTGAAATTATTGCGGAGAAAATAAATTAACTAAATTGAAATTCCCTATTGACTCATATAAACTATTTATCGTAATCAAGAAATATAATTTCTTTGAATTTATTGGATCAAAAGGTTATATAAAACACGTCTTAAAATTAGAATCTGATTTGTTAATTTAATGAATTATGTTTTATGTCATATTACATTTAAATAATTGAAAATATTGTTCTAACCACCTTTCTCATATATAATCAAAATTAAGTTTTAAATAAGTCGATTAGGCGTATGTATTTACAAACTATTATTGGACAGAAAACGATTATAATAAAGGAGATCAGGCTCTGTATGGACGATAGATGCATACTTTAACCATTTATGATTACAAAATAATCTCTTAATCTCGGAACAATGATCCGTATGAATTAATTTTATTGGATGATAAATTTTGATGATCTACGCGACACATCGAAGCAATTATAAAAAACTTTGTAATAGTCTATTAAATCAACGATCCATTCATACAAATATATCGTTTATCAGATATTTATTATTGAAGACTATTTAATACATATTTTTATCAACATAATCACTTTTTAGAATAAACAAAAAAAAAAAAATTGAAAAAGGCTAAAGTTGATTACAAATAAGTGGTCATATCGCTTTCATTGTGTAACACACTTAGTTAAGCCACGATCATTAATGCATAATTTTTGGAGTAATTTATTATTTGAAATGTCCGTTATGCCAGATAAGGTTCAGATTAATAGTCTATTCTAGAATTTCTTGCCTGAGCATTTTCTTTTTAGTGGTCGAATGACGAAATAATTCTATTTTTGTCCAAACAGAAAATAATCATGTGCAGAAATTTCGAACAATAGCGTTTTTTTTAAAAGGAATAATCTTTTTTTTTTCGATTACTTCATTACTAACCCTATTCGTATTATAATAAGATGAATTACGTCATTATGTATTTCTATAAAAGTCAGATAACAAGGCCGATCATAAAGAAATTTGGTTATATAATAACAATCCTGTCTATCTTTCATGCATGGTTTGGTTAAATTACGTTTTATGCTCTCGATTTCTAGATACGGTTTATTTAAAGCTCTTTTTCATTTTCCCTATATATCAAAAACTACAATCGAAAAAATAACAATTGAATGTTTTCATTTAGAGAGTTATTTATTTTTTAAAAGCTCCTGGCTATCAATCAAATTTACAACATTGTAACTATTATATAACCCCCAAATAATCAAGATAAAATAGTCTTTTTCGGAAATATACAGAAAATATCCAAATGAGTACAGAAAATACGTTGAAATTTGGTCGGCTCATATTTCGGGTTATTCAAATTTTTAACTCATTTTCGGTATCTACTTGAACATTTTCTGTACTCCATCACTTGGAAAGAAAACTTCATAGGTAAGTCGTAGATTGGAGATTGTTTTGCACTTTGTACTTTTGTATTATATAGTCTAAGAGACTTACCAAATCAAAAAATTCATCCACGGTGATCGATCGACGATTTTTCTTATGCGCAATCTTCATCTTGAGCGTCAGAAATTGATATATTCTGTAAAATTCTTTATTATTAGGCGGTAAAAAAGATTCATTAAAATTTTTCATTTACGTCTAAAAGTCGGTTAAATATGCTTATGATATCTAATTCATTTAAAAAGATATTAAATATCTAATCTAGTAAAATTTCAACAGATTATAAAACATAGAGGAGCAGCAAAGGAATATTGTATCCGATAATAATCAATCTTCGAGTAAAACTACACACTTTAAAAAGAACGGGTGTTTAAAAAAAGGTAGAATTAAAATATTATTATAATTTATATATGCATTTACAGTGTTTTATTATTTTTTATTAAAAAATTTTTATTTATAGAAATTATATACGTGGCGTCAAAGATATATTTTTTTTTTTACCAGGTCAATGATTATCTATCATTAAAATCAACACCGTGAACGTCTGAGAAAATTAATGTATTTGGATTAGCGATTGGTTTTATGAACAAGAAATATAGTAGATGAAGTTAATGCTAAAGACGGTGAATTTGTATGCGATTCATTAAAAGGAAAACAAGAAAAGTCAAACATGTAATAATATTATTGGTGGTAATTGGACAAAACAACAATTCTATACTAAATACAGCCAAGAAAGTAAATTGCACTAAAACTAACTTATGCAAAAAAAGTCACCACGAAGATAACTGTTCACCATACCCCTGGCGATAAATTCCAATGCAAATCCCCAAGGCACGTAACTTGAAGGCCGAAGTGCGTGCACCAACCACACCAGATTATCAAAAGATTTGATCAAGTACAACCGGTGATTTGGTAAATCCACTAAGAGTAAAAAAAAACTACAAGTCTAGAGTAATAGAATAGGATCCACCGGAAACACAAACCTCATTAACTCCTACTCTTCCCTATACTCCTAACTTTGTCTTAAACCCTCTGCCACGACTTTTCCCCTTGATTTACCATTCGACTTCGGATTATGGAAGGAATTCTGCATTTCCTCGCATGTCTCCTTTTTCAACGTCTCTATTAAAGAGCCTGATTCTTCTTTTTATATGGCTTAGGGAACGGCGCAAGATCATTGGTATTCTGTTCTTTCGACTATGAAGGATGCTTCTAATGTCGTCTTCAGAGTCATATGGTTCCCGAAATATTCTATCAAAAAACGCAGTTTTAATTCTTTTGAGCTTTTGGCGTTACGGTTGGCCAAAATTTCGTGACACTTTCCGGTTCCATCGATTTGCTTCAGATAAACTTGAGAAAATAGCTTATCTTAATCTTTTTTTTTTTAACTTTCGGGATTGCTTTGTCTGATACAATTCCTGGCGTGTAAGACGAAAGGCTAGTGAGAGTCGAGGATGATAGTGCAATTTTTACGTGCACCGTTTGGTACTTGCGTTGTTGTGGTCCCCAAGCTGTGAGTTAAGAATCTTTTCGGGGCCATTTATTAGAAATATTTTTTTCGAAAACACCTGACTGGTAACTATTTTCTCGGCGGACTGGATTGGATTCGTTTTCTTTTTTGATGATTGGTAATATTTGTCACGTGTTCACCTCTTCCTTTGTTTCGTACGGCTGATGATTTTTTTCCGATTTATCTCGCACGTACACAACTTCAAAAGAATTTTTAAAGAAACTATACGACCTAATTTTACAAACATTCGAAACATGCTGACCTCCTCTTTGATAAGTGAAAGCACAGATACAATGCACTCGATTGGTGTTTGCTACTTCCACGTTAGAAATGAAATTAGATAACTGATTTTTCTCTTCTCCACTAAGCAATTAATGAATGAAATACTTCATATAGATATTAAATAAAAAAAAATAATAATATTTAACATTAGAGTTAACGCTCTTTCAATAATGGGTACAGTTTTTTTTATATTTCGTTACATTGATTTAGGATCTACAACAAAGATGGTCTTTCAGTCTTTCTTCACCAAATAACATCGATTTAACCTAATATATTTTTTTTGTTATTTAGTGTTGGCTTAAGTAATTTACTTAAATGTTGCAAGGATGTGATAGTATGAAGATAGTTTCATTTTTTAATCCTTTAAAGAAAATGTGTTTGTCAAATGCCAATTAAATAATCTTCACTTTATATTGAAAACGTAGCGCATAAACATATTGTACCTAACATATGAAATATTTATATGATATATTCAGTTTATGATATTAGAGTTTTTGTAACTTGTAAATTAAGATATTAGTATAAATAAATTTTTAATATTTTCAATATTTTGTTATACATTATTAATGTTATTTATTTTAAATCTGTTCATATCAGAAAGACATAATTATATAATTTATCTTATATCATAGTCTTGATAACTTTATTTTAATTTTGAAAATCACTAGACTTTTTTTTGTGTGATATACCGTATTTTTCGGAATATAAGCACCCCCTTTTGCACTTAATGCCGGCCAAAATCCCAATAATTCTGGTCAAAAGCTCCATAATTTTGGCCAGGGGTCTTATTTTCGGACCAAAGTATAAAAATCCAATCAAAAGAAAGAAAAATACAAAGAAAAAAAAATTCGGGTGCTTAATAACCGAAAAATACGGTATATCTTAAATCGTGATTTTGACGTCTAAATTATATAAATAGTTAGTCCAGTATATCAGACATCAGATTATGAGAATGTTTTAAATAAAATCTTCATTGTTTATAAAATAGATTATACCCCGTATTTGTTCAACAGAACATCTCAAAAAAGCTATAAATGTTTCTTTTTCAGATTAACCAATAACATCAATAAATGAAATTCAATACATGAGATGAATATTTTTTCTGAATAAACGTAGGATTATAAAAATTTTCGTAATTAATAATGAAGCTTATTATGCTTTTATTATGAATTTCGTAATATCCAAACAGGAAAAATTATTTAAGCTCTGATTTTAGATTTTGAAATCTTATAAACAATAGAATATTTAATTTATTTAGAATTTACAATTTAATAAAATAAGCTTTTAATAAAGCAGTGGTACTATGTACACAAGTCAATCTCTTGGTTCCAAAAAATTTTTATTTATTATATTTCATTATATCTATTCTACTAGAATCCATTTGATAATTAATAGACCATTTAATACTGTTTTTTGATAGGGCCATTTGAAACTTTTTTTGAATAGTGTATGTGATTGACGATCATTTTTTAATGTCATGATATGCGCCTTTACGTTACATTATATAACAAAAAATGGTTGTTAATCAATAAACGACAAACATTCAGTTGAACGTTATAAGTATCCTAACCATTTTTTACTTTTAAAAGTTGAAAAATATGCACAAATTAAAAATTTCGTACTTAGAAATAATGAGAATATTTTTTTTTTTGTATTAAATTTAAATACATATTTTTATTCTCTCTCGCAAATATTTTTTTTTTTTGTATTATTTCATATACATTTTATTTTTATTCTCTTTCCCAAATATTTTCTTTTTACTCAAATTATACGAGCTTTCACACTTTGTTGGATAAGTATGAGTAAAACATATAAGGAACAATGTAAAAAATGTACTAATAAAGTATGGTGTAATCAAACATGTCTTAAAAGTTATTTAAGAAATAATTTTTCAAACTGGACCAGTGGAAATAAAGAAATTGATAAATTTATACAAAAAATGCAATTAAAACTTCATGTTAAGGATAATTCAGTAATTGAATGGGTACCTTATGACCAATTTGGAAGATTTAAAGAAATAGGAAAAGGTGGTTTTGCTACGGTATATTCGGCGAAATGGAAGGATGGTCCGTTATATCGTGTCAATAAATGGGATGATCCAAGATATTTTGATGGTAAATGGAAAAGATTAGCCAGCGCAAATGTTGCTTTAAAATGTTTAGATAATTGTAAAAATATATCTGAAAAATTCTTAAATGGGGTATGAAATATTGGATTTATTTTTCAATCTTTCTTAATTAGCATAACCTTTTTTTTTAATTTATTAAATAGGTTAAAACATATTCAAAGGCTAGACGTGGCACTAAGGTTCTAAGCATATATGGAATAACTCAAAAACCAGATACGAAAGAATATGTTATGGTTCTCGAGTATGCAGATCATGGAAATATTTTTAATTGGATAAGCAAGCACAATAAAGGTTTTGATTGGTCACTTAAATTATTTAAACTTACTTATATTATAAGTGGTCTTCAAGAAATTCATAAAAAAAAGAAGGTTCATCGAGATTTTCATACAGGAAATATATTATATAAAAATAATAGAAGTATTACTTTGGATATACGCATTTCGGATATGGGATTATGTGGAGAAGTTGGTAATATAGATGAAAATAACGTTTATGGAGTTTTGCCTTATGTAGCTCCTGAAGTGTTAAGAGGAAAACCTTATACGCAAGCAGCAGATATATATAGCTTCGGTATGATTATGTATTTTATAGCAACTATAAGACAACCTTTTCAAGATTGTGCACATGATCAATATTTAGCATTAGATATATGTAAAGAAAATAAAAGGCCTGAGATAAATGAGTTAGAAGCACCAAAATGTTATATTGATTTAATGAAAAGTTGTTGGGATCCAGATCCGAAAAACAGGCCAAGTGCTAATAGAGTACGTAAATTGATTAAGTTATTTCATGATTCATATATGGCTGATAAGTCTGCTGAAATCAAACAACAATTCGAAGAAGCAGAAAAGCATAGAAAAGCAAAATTACCAACTAAATCTGAGATCAAAACAATCAGAAAATTCAGAAGGCAAAAAAAAGGACAAAAACGACGTAAAGAAGAAAGTTCTTCATTTGATGAAAGAGATGAAAGTAATAAAATTGATGAATATGATGAAAATGATCAATCATATACTCATCCACAAGCTATTTATACGTCTAGATTACTTAAATATTCAGTTATGTCTGAAGGTTTAGATTTGGCAATCTAATGATTCAAATATAATAAGTTTAGATATTACAGTATACTCGTTCTTTATTTATTTAACATTTGCAGGTCATTATAATGAACTAGTGCATTTTTTTCGCGATGGATTTTGTTAATTTTTATTATTGGAGCTTGAGAATATAAATAGATATTGTTTTTCACTCTTGTCTTGTTTTTTTCCTTATCTTTTTGCTTTTTATTTCTTTTTTTATCTTTGGCTTTTTTACAATTTTTTGTTTATCAATTTTTTCATTTTATTTATAATAAATTTAAGTAACGAGTTGTCTAAATTTATTTATTAAAAATAAAAGCTGAGTGATTTAACTATATTTTTGGGATCGGCATACGAGTTTGCGTACCGACCAAAAAAATCATGAACTTTTTTTCCTTTTATAGATAATGCCTGGTGGAAAGCCATTGCCTTTTTTGGATGCTGACCGAAATTATCATAATTCTGTGATTTCCGTCCAATGGTAATTATTTTCAACAACTCATTAATATGATCGATTCACTTCAAAATCCCAAAATTCCCAAAATTCCGCATCATCATCATCCCATCACCTCACCTCAAATGACTTTTACTCATGCCAAATAATTTAAACATGCAAAACCAGCAAAGTCAGTAAAATGGTTATTTAAATAATTATTTGAATAACCATAGATAATTCTTGAATTATCACTAATTTTTTTTTATTTTTTCATTTATTTTTTTTTCTATTTTTTATTTTCTCTATGACAATAATGACAGTAGTTCAATTATAATAAGATATATATGATTAAATTTTTTTTAAAAAAATTTCTCCATAAAAATTGGACCATTTTTAAATAATTTTTTAATATATAAAACCGCCGTAACAATCCGATGGAGGTACAGAAAAAAAATTTGTCTTTTTAGAGGTATATTATGATCAATGTGTAGTATGTTCAACTTAGAATATATACTTTTTTAATGAAAATTGGGTCATTATATTCATTATTTTATATATATTTATTTATTCATATATTTTAAAATTGACAAATATTTATAATAAAGATATTTAAAAATCATATTCTTTAATTCCTTAAATGTTTTTGATAACTTTAATTTTGAAAAACTGTGACGATACCTATTTATAACGGGGAAAAAACTTTTTTTTAAAAAAAAATTAAAAGTATATAATTATAAAAAACTTTTCAAATATGGAAAAAAAATTATTCGAAGGATGGAAAGAGAAGGATATTATAATTAATTTTAATCATTTATAGTACAGATTGAGATTAGATAGTAACTAATACATCTTGTCATCCCAACTCTAATGACAAAAAATTTTTGTTAACCAAGAAAAGAATCGTAAAATTATAAAAAAATATGATGACCTGTTAAAAAAAAGAAAAATAGTTTCATTAAGTAAAGAATTTTGATAATTGTACTTGGACTTATTGTATTGTACAGAGATTATGGTACGTTGATAGAGAAATTCATATCGTGGGTTCGAATGCTTAGTCACCAGTACTGAATCTTAATCAAATCAGAAAAGCAGTATTTCATTTATTTCTCATTCATGGTTATTGGTTTGAATCAATTCCATCAGAAACATCAAATATTACAATTGTTAAAGGAAAAACAAGTAACACAGCTACACCTTTACATTATATTAATCAAATTAGACTTAACAATGTTTATAGCAAGAGAACGTGTTAATAAAAAAAGTTCAATATGGGAATACGATGTCTTTGGCTAAACATGCAATTTATTATGAAGTATCATAACAATACAGGTTTAGGCATTGAAGAAGTTCATCAGTTTAGTTCATTACAAAACAACGTATTACAAGAGTCACTGAAATTTGCAATAATACAACAGCCTTTGGATAATCTTCAGATATCTAATCCAGAATACCACAAGGCAAAAGGGCGCCCTACTAAGCGTTATAAATCATCAGTAGAAGATAATCAAAATATTTCATCTTCTGCTGTGGCAAAATCAAATGAAGGTTTTCTTAAAACTTGTAGTTATTGTTTAGGTAGAGGACATAATATTCGTGGGTGTGCTAGTAAACATAAAGCTGATAAGAAAATGTTAATCAGCATATATTAATGGTTAAGAGCATTATAGCAAAACTAGAATTTTAATTACAGTATTTGCATTTATGTCTTAGGGTAGAACAGTATATAAATTATTAGCATTAGAATTGTATTTATTGTACTGTATTATTGCATAACGATAAATTGTAAATTTACATCAACGAATAAACATTTAATTTATGATCACATGATAACATTATCACATGATACAGGCAGTGAACGCCTGATAGCAAACTTATTAAATTTTTTTTTATGATCAAAAACATTTGAAATTTTATAATTATTATTTTATTAATTAATAATAATTAATTTATCCAAGAGTTTCTCATTGGTAGTTATTATTATCTATAAAAATTTTTTTTAACTCTAAAAATGATCATCAGGCGAATCTAATTAGTCCAATAATACGACAATTATAAAAGAAAATTTATTTATTTTTTTTTTTATACAATTGAGAATTTATTATTTTCAAATGACTGAAATTATTATTTTTTTTTTGTTAATAATAATATCTGAGAATTTCTCATTGGAGTTTTTTATTCCATGAAAAGTAAAATTGATCATCAAATGGGACGTAATTAATCTAGTAACCAAAGGATTTTTTTTTTTATCTTGATAAAATTAATAAAATTGAGACTTATTTATTATTTATATTTTAAATGACTGAAATTTTTTTAATGTTTGTGCGAATTTTTCATTTGGAGTTATTATAATCTATAAAAATGATAGACTGTGCCAAAATGATCAAGAGATTTACTTCATATATGTTTACTGACTAAATTAAGTAATAAATTATTTTTATTATTTCTACTGTATTACCGTAATCCAATCAATTAAAACAAAAGAGGGTATGAATTCTTTTTTTTAAAAAAAATTAGTAATCCAAATTTGATAGAAAAGCGTTATATTATGGTTAAATTTACGCATTTTAAATTTTGGCTGAAATTATGTTAATTCCGGCCAAATCAAAATCGCTCTGATTTGAATTGTTGACTATTGCACATCCTATTATCTAACTTTTTATAGTACAGAATTCAAATATTTTAATATTATCAACATATTCTTGGTAAAAAATTTGTCTCAATAATATTACGAACATAGTTTCTTGAACCCGCCGGCGACACTGTGTCAATCAAACCCAAATTCACATGACTGCTAAAAATTGACATGACCGGACTCAGAAAGATCATCGGACTGGACACCGTAAAACATAACCTTTAAGCGTATAAAATGTGTTTCCGCTTTTCAATCATTTTCTTTACTTATTTCATACCATATTAGTAAGATTAGTATTAGTAATAATGTATTATATAATTTTCAATATTATCAATCTTTTTTTTTAAAATGAAGAAAGTTATGTGATTAGAGAGAAAACATAAAATATATTTATTCAATTTATTATTAATTCTTATAATTGATTACAAACTGTTTCATCTAATACACTATCCAGTGATCAAATTATAAAACTAATGTAATATTAAAAATTATTTTGCATGCATTTCTTCCAATAATTTCTTAATTATACTCAAGAACTCCACTCATAAATTCTTTATATTTGATAGGAAAATTCTGTTGATAGAAATCACCATATTTTTTTAGCAAACAAAATATTTATTTTTAAAGATTCATTAAAATACTATGCAACAATAATATCCCATTAAAGTTTCAAATCTATTTTTGAAATTAATTATATGAAATTGAATTCAATTTTTCAACTTTTGTTAAATGTAGCGTCAAGTATTTTTTTGTATTAATTTTAGCATTAATCGTATAAGTATAAATTATTGTATCAAAAAAACCATATTAATAAAAATATTTGATTTAAAAATTAAGAAATGAATTTTTTTTTAAAAAAAAAAGAAAAATTTTTAAAAAATAATTAAAATAATTCTTAAAAAATAATTTACAATATAAATAAATAATTCATGCATTCTCAATTCCAACTATTATTTGGAAAATGCTTATTTTGATTAACTCACTCATAAATGTAAATTTCACAGCTTCTCCATGATTGATGCTTTTTTGTTATATATTTTACTTAAAATACTTAAAATTCTAAAAAATAATACATATACAAATAAAAAAGTGGCATACAAAAATTACTAATTACAGACTACATACATATGTACACCAATAATTTCATATTGTTATTAAGAACATTTCAAGATTTTTTCCTAATCATTTTAAGTACATGACTAAATATTTACTAAAAGAGAAGTTATTATTAAATAAAGTAATGACCAAACTCGTGTAATTTTTTTGTATCTTACGTTATTGTAGTCTATATGAGAGTTGATTCATTCCATTCTGAGGTCATTATTTTCATATTATTTTCTTTCCAACGTTTTGATTTTTCATTTTTAATTATTATTATTAACTATTTCCCTTTTCCTAGTATTTTTTGACTTTTTAATCTCAAGTTCTATTGTTTTCATTAACTTTTTTAATTCATCACTTGCTTCTTTAATTCTACCTTTACATGAATAGAGGAGCAATTTTATTAATTTAATTTTAAAATATGATAAATGTGTACCGTGTATCAATAAATCTGAAATTATTTCTGAAAGGCTGTTTAAGAAGGTCGTTTAAACAACTGACTTTTTAGTTTTTACTTTGATAGTTCGATTAATGAAAATATATGAAAATTAAAAGTGGCAAGTCATATTTCAAATTAATGCATAAAAGACATTTCATAATAAATTATTCCGAACAACATGAAATGATAGTAAATTTTTAATTCTTAAAATAAAGAGACGCTAAAAGTCTTTTTTTTTTTAAAAAAAAAAAAAGAAAATTTGAAATGATACAAATAAATTAATTACGGTAATAGCATTTTTCAAATTTTTTGAGCTTTGTTTCGTTTTCCATTTTGTTTTAGGCTTTGGTTTCTTCGATCTCATTTTTCCATTCTTTTTTGGATTTGATTTTATTTTTGGTTTCGTTTTATTTTCAATTATCTTTGGGCTTTTTTAATCTTATTTTTAATTTGTAAAATATTTTATTTATAAATTATCAAACGTTTTATATTATCTTTATACATGTATAACGTCATACTTTAAAGAAGACGAAGTCAGCTCTTTAAGTAAATACAAAAATTTTTTTTTTGAATCTTATGTTTTGAAAGATTATTATCCATTTTTATTTATATAAGGATAAAGACAAGTAGTTCCATATGCTTTATAACTTTACTGTTATAATGTTAAATGGTTTTAACCTTGAATGTACTAATAAAATAAACAACGATTTAGAAATAAGGTCATCATCTTGATCGAATTTACTACATTTTTTTCTTCTACAAGGTCGTGATCTAGATGTCAAGATCGAGGTCGATCAATATCAAGATCAATGTCGATAATGTCGATGACTCATTTCACTTTAATATTGTACATTAATTGATTCAAAATAATTATTAAAATAAATAAATGACATTATAACCATAAATTATTGAATATTATAAATATCAAATAATTTCAGTTTATTTAAGATATGGATTAAAATACAAACTGATAAATTCAAATAAAAAAATAAATCATTTAGTATACTTGGAAATTTTAATATCATCTCGAATTTTATCAGATATGTCCTTATACGCTTGTTTTACTTCATCAGGTTCATTATTCCATTTTAAAGCTGCGAGGGCAGATATATTAATTAAATTGATATTGCTTATATTTTGCGACTTTAATTCCTTAGCAAGTGCCATACGGTAGATAATGAAATTGTTTGGAGCTTTTCTTCTTTCTTTGTCTTTGCTGCGATCTAAAACTTCTTCAGCAGTTATTTGGGGCGGAAATGGTATTTTTATAGTTTCTATATTGGCTGAACTGACACCATCGGTATTAATAGTTTCCATGTTGATTGAACCGACACCATCGGCATTAGTAGTTTCTATGTTTGTTGAACCGACACCATCGGCATTAGTAGTTTCTATGTTTGTTGAACCGACACCATCGGCATTAGTAGTTTCTATGTTTGTTGAACCGACACCATCGGTATTAGTAGTTTCTATGTTAGTTGAATCATTACTACCATCGGATTCAAATTTCATTTGATCAAATTTATTCATTAGTGAAGATAAATCTCCATGTATGGGACTAGTACACATTGGAGTAATTATTGGCATCGTATCTGTTGTTGATCTTATTGTTTTTAATTTAGCAACCACTTGTTGCATTGTAGGGCGCTTTTCTGGTACGCCATTCCAACATTCTATAAAAAAAATATATATATATAATTTTACTAAATTTAATACTAAATTTTAACATTTTAAGATATTCTATAATTAATCTTAGACATTACTTACCAGTATAAATATTTACATATTCTCTGGGTGTATGAGGAATAGGTGTTTCTCTCAAACCTTTTGAAATTTCCATAATTAAATCAAGATTATAATTATTAACACCACCGAAGGGTTGCTGACCGCTTGATATTACCCATAACAAGACACCAATCCCATATACATCGCTCTTCTCATTTAATTTATATATTTGTTTTTTCTTTTCGTTATTATTGATATTCCCGAATCTTTTCGGATCAATATACGGAATTACGCCAAATAACCCTGTACCTTTTGATGCTTCATCTATTCTTCTTGAAAGTCCAAAATCTGCCAATTTGACACTATGATTACGAACTAATACATTGCAAGAATGCTATTATAAAATATAAATAATTAATTTCTAATCATTTATCAAATATATACAATATGAATGTAAAAGAACTTACTAAATCGCGATGAATAATTCCTTCGTCATGTAAACATAAGACTGCACTGGCAAGTTCACTTGCCATGTTATATTTATGCTTCCAATTAAGATAAAAGAAATTTTTCTCCAAATAATTTTGAAGTGTACCACCATCGGCATATTCCATAACTAACAAATAATTTTTCGATTTATCATTTGGATTTTCTAGGAAACGATTTAAATTTTATTAGACTTTTACAATTTTCAAGTAAATGCTAAAAATAATAACTATAATATAATTGTATTATAGTGAATAATTTATACCTTGCGTTATCCCATGAAAACTGATAATATTATCGTGAAAGTCAACATCACGATGAAGTTTAAGCTATATGATAAATATATATTTAGCGAAAAATATATTAGTTCAATATTAAAAATATATATATATATATATAATTACCTCGTGAGCAAGTTCCTTAACAGCGATAGGATTCATATCTAAAAGTGATTTTAATACTAAATGTCGTTCCATATTTTTCCAATTTGCGCGGTATATTTTACCAAATCCACCTTTACCGATTTCTTCAATATTTCGAAAATGTTTATAATCGAAATATTTAATATGCATTTCAGAAATAGCATTATCAATCCAGTTGTTCGAATCACTAGACATGGTGAATAAGTGTAATTATTAATGTGAAAGTAGAAATTTTTTTTTTTAGAGTATCGAGTAATGTAAGTTTTAATTTGAAAAAAAAAACTAATAATATATATATAGTTTTTTGATTTTTTTCTTTCATTCTCATTTCTGATAAATTTTATATTTTTTGGTTCGCAATGGCACCTTTATCTACCATAAGTCAACGATTTTGGTATGAATGGTAACAAAAAAAAAATTATAAATTATGTAAAATGGAAAATGGTAAACAATTACTCAATTTCCATGTGAATAAGAACATTTTAATACTACTAACTAAAATGATTGAAATATTGGCGCCCATTCAGATAAATTCAAGAATTAGGCGTTGTCGAAATCTGTATTATAAAGAATTTAGGGTAAAAATTCGCCGATCTTTTATGATAGGGATGAGGATCAATTATCTGATCTTGATAATCATTTTTACCATTTTTACCCAAAATAAAATTTGTTAACCCAATTAAACTAAAATTATCAATATTCGGTAAAAGTATATTCAAATTAACACAAAAAGCACCGAAAAATCTCTTTGAAAAAAATCACGACTTGATTATTACCTTTATTTCACTTTGTAGTAGCTACAGATTTGCAATTATTCAATAACCAGGATTGCTTTAAAACAAAAAAAAAGCATTAAATTAATTGATATAGCCATACTTTAATACAGTACAGTGAATCCTGACACTGCAAAATTTTCACAATTTAACGGATTTTCAGTGCCGTCCCGATTTTTAAATAAAAATCATCTTATACTGAATTTTTCTAATTAAATGCCGTAATGCCGTATGCCGTTTAACATTATAAATCGTATACATTATATAAATGATTCATTTATGACAAAGATTTCTTTATAACGAACTTTTTTTAATATAACGAAGATTTTTGCGAATAAATTTTATTACAAGGGAGAATTTAATACCATTTTCATGATCCTATAATCTTGTTTGTTACCAATTATTACCATATTCAACCATTTTAACGACATCTATTCCATCAACAGCAAATTAGCTTACCTCAACATTTTTCCGATTCTATTTCAGCGAATCACCGTTGGCCGATATAATCGACGTGATCATGAAAAATATTTTAATCAATTCACATGCGGATGAAAATCGAAATTTTTAAAAATTTTACTTCATGGTTTTTGTCCCTCAATAAAACTAATGTTTAATAAAGCTATATATATATATATATATATATTTTTATCATATCATCACAATTCACAATTAATTAACGCCAACATTGCCATATTAACATTCCTCGGTTATGCGACCTAGATTATATAAATATTGCTTGTATAAACTCGGAATGATTTCTGGTTCTTAAACCTTTCAAGAAGGCTGATTAATCTGATCAAGTTATAAGAATCATAAAAAATATTGGAATAGCTTAGTTTTATGCAACTGGCGGTGACTGACGTGGCCATCTTAAATTTATTTGAAAAAGAATTTTATTAGGATTCAGGAAACTAAGTTATCAAAGCGTTCATTAGATGTGATAATAACATCAGAAGTTGATAATTTGAGTACATTAGTAATTAGAAGAATGAATTATGCCACGATTGCAAATAATGTAAGCCTATGCTTTACCTAGGCTAAATAAATGTGGCTTATTTACGAGTTTTCAAATAAAAAGCGTTATAATTACTTGGCGTTGTATTTTTATAGGACGCAGTAGTTAAATTAAAGCTTTATTATTTTATTACGTTTAATTTTTTCTTTTCTTTTTTTTTATAATTCTTTAAGCTCAAATATGTAAACCTGAATGTCCAATAGTGTATTTGTAGTAATTAAGGTACGTTTTTCTTTCATTTCTTTTTTTTTTGCTTTATTTGTTTGGCATTTCATTTCTGATACTTCCTTTGTTAGTCCTATGTTCAAGGCATGATTACTCTTTAATAGTTCTTTTTTGTTATTCTTGTATTAATTTTATTTCTTCATGTTTTATCATTTCTATTCTTTTGATCATTATTATCTTTTCTATTGTATTATCAAGTTTCTCTTTTCTCAAATAAAATAAATGTAAAAACTAAATATTTGTTTATTTTTTAAAAATTTAATTCACGTAATTTAACAAGTTCATGTGACTATAATATGTGATGCGCTCCTATATTTTATAGAGACTAGAACGTTAGAGGAGACTTTTTTTTATCAAAAAAAGTAGAGAACAGTTTTTTTCTAAAAAAAAAAAAATTTTTTTTCCGCAGTATAGAAAGACAGTATAGACTATAGAAAGAAATAAAAATTTTTTTCTTTTTTTATTAGAAAAGAAATTAAAATTTTTTTTTATTCGCTTTTTTCGCTTTTTTATTACAATTATCAGTATATCCGATCAATCCACAGATTCATCCGGTAATAAATTTATTTTACGTTACGTTATATATAAAATATAAACCAACAATAACAAGTACAATATAGTATAATCCAATATTTATTAACTTGATCATATAAAAAATTATCTCATTAAAATATTTTTTTTTTTAATTTACGTATTAACAGTATTACTATCAATAGAATTTCGAATAATTTCTAATTGACGAACTCTATTAGATATATCCTTATATGCTTGTTTAACTTCATCAGGTTCACTGCTCCATCTTGAAGCTGCGAGAACAGATATATTAAATGAATTAATATTGCTTATATTTTGTGTCTTTAATTCCTTAGCATACGCCATACGGTAGATCATGAATTTGTTTGGAACTTTTTTTCTTTCTTTTTTTTTATTTCGATCTAAAATCTCTTCGGCAGTTATTTGAGGTGGAAACGGTACAGTTATATTTATTACACCATCAGCGTCATTAACCGTTGACAATATCTTAACAACTTTTTCAATGGTTGATATGTTTGATGAAACGCTAGAATTATTATTGGATTCTAATTCCATGTTACCAAAATTTTCTATTATTCCAGATAATTCTCCATGTAAGGAATTATTAATACTTGAAGTAGCAGCGGAAGTAACAGAATTTGCAATAACATTGCTGCTTGAATCTTCCACTTGAGAATATTCTGTTATCCCATTTGTCCCATTTGTCCCATTTGTTTTTGTGATGATTGCTTTTAATTTAGCAACTACTTGTTGCATTGTTGGACGTTCTGTTGGCTTACCATCCCAACACTCTAAGAAAAAAAAACATGAATTTAAATTAAATTTTTATTACTTTAAATGTTATGACTAAGCTTAATTTTTTTTACTTACTGGTATAAATTTTTAAAAATTCATCAGGTGTTTGTGTAATGGGGGTTTCCCTTAACCCTTTTGAAATTTCTATAGCCAAATTAATATCATATTTTCTATTATTAAATGGATATTGGCCACTCGATATCACCCATAACAATACACCAGCACTATAGACATCACTTTTCTCATTTAGTTTATAATTTTGACTACAACCTCCGAATTTTTCTGGATCAATAAAAGGAATTATGCCAAATAACTTTTCTGAAGAATTTGACGCATCATCAATTCTTTTTGAGAGTCCAAAATCTGCCAATTTAAGCGTATCTTGACGGATTAATACATTACCACAATGCTATTATAAAAAAATATATTAATTTATCAATTTTTTAATTTTTTAATAAATACAACGAGTATGAATGTAAAAGAACTTACTAAATCGCAATGTACGATGCCTTCATCATGTAAACATAAGATAGCGCTAGCCAATTGAAAAGATAAATTATATTTAACTTTCCAAGAAAGATTATAAAAATTTTCTGTCAAATAATCTTTGAGAGTGCCACCATCGGCGTATTCCATCACTAACATATATTTGTTCGTGTCATCATCTTAGGAAGTTATTTTAATAAAATTAGATTTTTTGAGTAAACTTTAGTATATAATTAAAAATAAATATTATTGTTAAAATAATCTATTACCTATCGTAACACCACAAAAACGGATTACATTGTCATGAAAATCAACATCACGATGAAGTTTTAACTATATTATAAATATAAAGTACATTTAGAGAAAAAATTTATTGGGTACAATATTAAACATTTATAATTACCTCATGAACAAGTTCCCTAGCAACAACAGCATCTAGATTTGAAAGCAATTTTAATGCTAAATGTTGTTCCGAATTTTTCCAATTCGCACGATATATCTTGCCAAATCCACCTTTACCGATTTCTTCAATATTTCGAAAATGTTTATAATCGAAGTGTTTAATATGTGTGTTAGAAATGGCTCCCTCGATCCAAATCTCAAATTCATCAGCAGGCATGGTGAATATTGAAATATTATTTGCGAAAAGTAAAAAGAAAAATAGAAAAAAAAAAATTAATATTAACTGTTAATTTATTCCTATTTCATGATAAACAGTCATGTGGATGTCGAATGATTTGTTCTTGTAGATCAGTTGTATAACGTTGAAAAAAAATAAAACTTGTCATATTTCAAGTTTTTAAAGTTTTTCACCTCTTTAAATATCATATATATTCACCCCTGTTTATTTTATTTCTTTTATGGGAAGGTAATAAAGAAATTTCGATTTCTTTATAATTTCTAATGAACTTTCTTTGTCATATGAAATAAATAAAAACGTTATTTATTTAATGACGAAAATACAGGTTATTTTAATAATAAATCAAGTTTTTTTTTCTTTGATAAGAAAGATAACGAACGGGTATGGCTAAATTTTGTTATGTATGGTCCATGGGGACATAAATTTTCGGAAATGTGATTTTTTTGTATTAGCGATTATCGTAAATTATTCTATACCCGTCAAATGTTTTATCATGCTACTTTTGTGTTCAGAACCGGAATTTTATCTAAATCAATTAAAGACAAAATGTCGTGGGGCAATTGGGGCATGTACCCCAACTTATTAATGTATCTGGTATTTAAGGTTTAAGGATAAGCAAAATGATTGGCATAATAGTGCTAATTAAGTTCATTGTATCGAAGATAGTGTATTATTATTTGAGTTTTACTGAAAATTATTACATTAAAAACAAATTTAATAATTACTTGAATTTTTATTGGAGTTTCTTGTCGGAAAAATTAGGTCATAACAATTTTATAAGATATTACTATAACGATCTGCGTTAAAACAAATTCCAAGTACTGTATATTAATTAATGACGATCTTGATTTGGGTAAAGTGAAAGCAATAATTTAAAAACATACAATCGGTCAAACGTATATATTTGAAAAGATAAATTCTCAAAAAAAAATATAGTTAAAGCAAAGAAATATACGTTCATTTCTAGTTTTAATTAGATAAAAATTTTTATTAATAAACTTATTTGTTCATAATTGTTTTTTATGACCCTCAAAAAAAGAAAAAAAAAGGAATGAAAAAAAATGAAAAATTAGTTCTTGGAAAATGATCAACGGTAATCCTGCAGCGCATTTTTAGTTCATTCTAAACTGGCATTATGTAATGCTATTTGGAATTAATTCAAAAAAGAATGACCTACAATTTTAACCACGTGTTTAATTGTTCGAAGGACATATGCATTAGTCGCGTCTTATTAAATATGTTTCATTCTTGCATTTTTAGTGTTACTTTTTATGAATTTTATTTAAATTTTTTGACCGAAGCCTGGAGCGAAGAACTATAATATTTTTACGAGTAACAGGTAAAGTCAGGTCACGAGAGAATTCCGTCGCTAGGCGCTAGCACGCGTTACGTTAAAATTACGACATGAGATCGAATTTCACTTAATTTCTCTATAAATATGATAAATTATGTGAAACAAAAATTATTATTGTTTAATTAAACCATTAATCGTCTTTTTTAGACTTGTAATGGTTCACGGTACTATGTACGCGGAAGTTATACAGTATTTGTGTTGATATTTACATTGGCTTCACAAAAATTATAAACAAAATATTGAATTCATTGTAAGCATAAGTAATGTGTGTTAGGCGCCAGATCTCTGGGTAATTTTTTAGCCTATTAACTTTTAATTCCAGAATTACAAATATAAAAATTCATTGTACTGTTATGAGTAAAAGTATTTTTGGTAATAAGAGATGTGTATTAAGCGGAAACTAAACAATTCTATCTTATCTGCAGAGTTCTAAGAATTTTAACATTAAAAATTCGACCAATCAAATGGTAAATTAGCAAATTTAATCAAATATATTAGAATTTCTTTGATAGAGAATTTCAATAGAGAATTTATTCACTAGGAGAGATTTTTTTTTTTTTTGTGATAAAGAATTTTGGTGGAGAATTTTGATAGAGAATTTATTTGAGGAATTTAAGATGTTAGATACGAATCTCATTCAAAAACTAATTAAAAATTATCGTTAATTCTGGTAAAAAAATATTTACGGCTAATAAACCAAAAAAAAAAATTATCATTAATTCTGGTAGAAAAAATTCACTGAAAATTATGGTTAATTTTGGCCAACAAAACTAAAAATAATGTAATTCATTAATTCTGGTAAAAAAAAATTCAATGAAAATTATGGTTAATTTTGGCCAACAAAACTAAAAATGTAATTCTGTATTACCACCTTTAAATTAGATTTTTAACTCAAAAAAGTAATCAAAAATTATCATTAATTCTGGTAAAAAAAATTCACTGAAAATTATGATTAATTTTGGCCAACAAAACTAAAAATATTTACTGATGTATTGGGAGCCAGAGAAGCATTAGTGTATATTTAGTTTTTATTGGATATCCATGAAATAACAGGCTTATCTTATTGTGTATAACATATATACTGATGGATTTTGTAATTTCAATAATTTATCATACTGTATTTAATAATGTTTACAGTTTTTACAATAAAGTAAAAGAATTAAAGGCACATAATCATATAAATATTCCTATATAATAACTGATAAAATATAATAACTGATAAATATAATAACTAATATATATAATAGTAACTGATAAATATAATAACTGATAAATAATTCAACAAATAAAGAATAAATAACAGAATTATTAATCTTTAACTTAACATTCCCAACATTCAGACTTATCTTGTAATAAAATTTCAGTAAGTTTTCGACTTGTATAATATGCCTGTGAATGAGATTGTATAATGGAAGTATTCGCTTGTTCTTGTACTGAAGTTTCCAACATATCATTTTCTAATTGATTATCAATTTTATTATTAGAAGTATTTGCTTGTTCTTGTACTAAAGCTTTGTTTGCTTCTACAAATTCTAACATATCATTTTCTAATTGATTAGTAATATTAAATCTATATATATTGATAATTTCCATCACTGTTAATTTCATAATATTTATCAACACATCTAATCCATTCAGATATAATATGTTCAAGCATTATCATAGTTGGTCTATTGGAAGGATTTGAATCCCAACATTTTTTCATTAAGTCTATATAACATTTTGGAGTATTTTTTACAATTACAGGACGTTTTCCTTCACAAATATTCAAGATCAGATCTCGATCATGTGCTTCACGATTAAATGGAGGAATGCCTGATGTAAATTCCCACATTACCATTGAAAAACTATAAATATCACTTGCTGGAGTATAAGGTTTATTTCTTAATATTTCAGGATCCATATAAGGTAAAACGCCATATATTTCATTATTATCAGAATCTTGAAAATCACTTATAGGTTTACATAATCCTAAATCAATAATAAAAATTTCATTGTGATTATCCGAAATTAAAATGTTACCATCATGAAAATCACCATGAGTTAAATTTGATTCATGGATTACTTTAAGTCCCAAGATAATTTCTTTCAATAATTGTAACTTGTCTTGCCATTTAAATTTAATTATATCAGATAAACATTTTCTCAAACTTCCTTTTTTTGCATAACTCATTACTATTATATAATTTAAATTATTTGGATCTTGAGTAAATCCAAAAAATTGAATAAATTTTGAAAATGATTTTTTCTGACAATTATAATGATATTTCCACTGCATAAATAATAAAACAATTATTAAATTTTTGTAAATAAAAGAAAGTAAAATTTTCTATTAAATGTAAAAATACTATACCTCGTCCAAAAATTTACTATCTAAACTTGATGAATTATTAAGTATTTTAAGAATAACATTATAATTTGTTTGTCTATTCCATTGTTGTTTGTCAGAATTCCAACCAAAAATAGGTCCATCTGACCAGATAGCCTTATGAATTTCACTAAATCCCCCTTTATCATAATAATTAACACTCGATAATTTATTGTAAGGTATCCATTCTAAAATTTCATAAATATTTTTAGCACTGAGTTGTGCTTCTTGAATAAATTTCTTAATAAATTCATTTTTACTAGTCCACTGTGAAAAATCTTGTTGAAATCGTTTAGTATTGCATTGTTAACACCACTTGTATTCAATATATGGTTGTTTGCATTCATTACACAGTACAACTTCATTTTCAAAACTAATTTCATTACTTACTGCTATTTTTTGATGCCAATAAAAAGCTTTTTCTAAATTCTTTTCTGTTCCATTTTCATTTTCATACTTATTTGCTAAACTAAGCATTGCTTCTTTATTACCATTTTCTGCTGCTTTTTGATACCAATAAAAGGCCTTTTCTAAATTCTTTTCTGTACCTTCTCCATTTTCATAACATACTGCTAAATAGAACATTGCTTTAATATGATCTTTTTCTGCTGCTTTCTGGTAACAATGAAATGCTTTTTCTAAATTCTTTTCTGTTCCTTCTCCATTTTCATAACATATAGCTAAATTAAACAATGCTATTTCATCATCATTTTCTGCTGCTTTTTGATACAATAAAAAGCTTTTTCTAAATTCTTTTCCGTTCCTTTTCCATATACATAACATATGGCTAAGTAAGTCATTGCTTTAATATGATCTTTTTCTACTGCTTTCTGATACCAATGAAATGCTTTTTCAAAATTCTTTTCTGTTTCTTTTCCACTTTCATAAAATATCATAGCTAAATTAAACATTGCACTAATATCACCTTTTTCTGCTGCTTTTTGATACCAATAAAAGGCTTTTTCTAAATTCTTTTCTGTTCCTTCTCCATCTTTATATTTATTTGCTAAATTAAATACTGCATCAATATATCCTTTTTCTGCTGCTTTTTGATACAAATGAAAGGCTTTTTCTAAATTCTTATCTGTTCCATCTCCATTTTTATAACATATAGCTAAATTATACATTGCTACAATATCACCTTGTTCTGCTGCTTTTTGGTACCAATAAAAGGCTTTTTCTAAATTCTTTTCTGTTCCTTTATTATTTTCATAATATAAGGCTAGATTATGCATTGCTTTCTGACACCAATAAAAGGCTTTTTCTAAATTCTTTTCTGTTCCTTTTCCGTTTTCACAAAATATAGCTAAATTAAACATTGCATTAATATCACCTTTTTCTGCTGCTTTTTGATACCAATAAAAGGCTTTTTCTAAATTCTTTTCTGTTCCTTCTCCATCTCTATATTTATTTGCTTAATTAAATATTGCTTCTTTTATATCATTTTCTGCTGTTATGAAACCAATAAAAGGCTTTTTCTAAATTCCTTTCTGTTCCTTTTCCATCTTCATAACATATAGCTAATTCAATTATTGCATCAATATCATCTTTTTCTGCTGTTTTCTGATACCAATAAAATGCTTTTTCTAAATTCTTTTCTGTTCCCTCTCCATTTTCATAGCATACAGCTAAATTAAACATTGCTTCTTTTATATCATTTTCTGCTACTTTATGAAACCAATGAAATGCTTTTTCTAAATTCTTTTCTGTTCCTTCTCCATTTTTATAAAATATAGCTAAATTATATATTGCTATAATATCACCTTGTTCTGCTGCTTTTTGATACCAATAAAAGGCTTTTTCAAAATTCTTTTCTGTCCCTTTTCCATTTTCATAAAATGCAGCTAAATTAAACATTGCTTCTTTAACACCATTCTCTGCTGTTTTTTGGTACCAATAAAAGGCTTTTTCTAAATTCTTTTCTGTTCCTTTTCCGATTTCATAATGTTTAGCTGAATTAAACATTGCTATAATTAGTGCTTCGACCCGGATGAAAACCGTCATCCGGATTACACAAAAAAAAAATCCGGATTATATCTGGATTGACCCAGATTTTGAATCTGAATCAGATAATCCGGATAGAAACCAGAAACTGGATTGGATTTACAAATGATCAGTAATAATTCTGGCCAGAATTCATAACGCGGGCCAGAATTACAAATTGTGTAACATTAAATTTTCATGCCAGCCGATAAAAAATTTTTTGCCCGGTGGCTAAACTATTTTCCGGTGTCACGTGATGTTAATTTCGGCCAGAATTACAAATTTGGCCAAAATTATCCAAGACCACGAAATTTACATAATTCCAATTTCATTAAATACTTTTCTTTAAAACAATTTCATATTATTTCAGCATTGTCTCAGAATATTGTTTAATTATGAAATTTTAAACAAGATATTTTTATATACAGCTAAAGATTACTATAAATAGATGTGTTGGGTTAGTAAGGCAATTTTTTAAGGATTTGTTTCTTCTTTCAAAAATTAAAGAATCATTTGAATCAAATTATATAACACTAGTTTTAATTTTTAAAAAAAGTTGTTATAATTATATAAATTTATAATATTGAACAATTTTTCATTTAAAACAATAATTATTATTTTGTTGTAACAAAAATAATATAAAGTTTTTTTCTTTTGAATGTTTGAATGTGAAATCTAAAATTATTTGTTATTTGTTAATGTATAAATTTAAATAAACAAATCTGATACAAACTTCAATAAATAAATTATAATTGAAAAATCTTCTTAAACTTACTGTATTAAAAAGTTTAATATAACAAATATAAATTTAATAAATTTTAATAAAAAAATTGGTATTAGGAGCAAAAATAATTAGCCATAATATAATTTAGATATAGGATCAGCAAAATCATTATTAATTAAAAAAAAAATAATAAAAATTTCATCCGGATTCCGGGTCAAACCGGATATTTTTCATCCGGTTTATAATCCGGATGAAAACCGTGAAAATCCGGATATCCAAAAAAAAAAAAATCCGGATCAATCCGGATTGATCCAGATACGGGTTGAGGCACTAGCTATAATATCACCTTTTTTTGCTGCTTTTTGATACAAATGAAGGGCTTTTTCTAAATTCTTTTCTGTTCCTTTTCCATCTTCATAACATACAGCTAAATTAATTATCGCTTTAATATGATCTTTTTCTGCTGCTTTTTGATACCAATGAAATGCTTTTTCTAAATTTTTTTCTGTTCCTTCTCCATTTTCATAACATATGGCTAAACCAAATATTGCTTCTTTAATATTATTTTCTGCTGCTTTATGAAACCAATAAAAGGATTTTTCTAAATTATTTCCTGTTCTTTTACCATTTCTATAACATATTGCTAAGTGAAACATTAAATTGGCATTTCCACTTTTTGCTAAATTTTCTAAAGTATTAATACATTCTTTACACCATAATTCTTCATCAGTAAAAGGTTTATTGCAATATTTACAATTCTTAGTATT
Source organism: Rhizophagus irregularis (assembly GCF_026210795.1). Lineage (NCBI taxonomy): Eukaryota > Fungi > Glomeromycota > Glomeromycetes > Glomerales > Glomeraceae > Rhizophagus > Rhizophagus irregularis. Next base: position 1,431,332 of record NC_089430.1, on the reverse strand, counting down.
TACTATATCAGTATCTTTATCTGAGATATTTATTTTAGTTTCCATTTGGTTATTTTTGAAATTTATTAATATTGTGAAAAAGTTTAATTTTATTTCAAATTAAAGTTTTTTTTTTATTTTAATATATCGATCAATGAGATACTAAAAAAAGAATATTTTAACCAGCCAAATGATCATTCATAGTTTTAGTGAGTTTAGTTGATCATCCACTGACATCTTAAAATATACACAAATGATTATCATATGAACACTAGCCCTGATTCGATACAATTTCACAAGTAATTCTTTCTAATCACAAATACCAAATTAATAAAATATCCGTTCTAAATTATTGGAACGTATCCAATTGATCTTCCCAGTATTACCATCAAAAAAAGCTCAGGCATGTGATTTTTGAGCATGTGAACGGGGCAGTTGTAGTAACTACTGATCTACTAAATATACAGTAATTTTGCGTATTATTTAAGCTATTATTCAAAGCTTTCTTTTCATATCCGCATTATTATGAATACAAAATTGTTTTTTTAAATGAAAAGTTGGCTTGTTTTCTCTATAATAGAATTCTATTTTGAAAGACACCTACTACAATAACTAAACCATTATTTGAATTTACGTATTATTATAGGGCTAAAGCCTAAAGATGTTTAACTCAAAACTTGCAGAAAATAGGGAAACCTGCAGAAATAAAAATTGCAAAAGAAATCACTAAGCAATAATATCACTGCAATAAACGAAATTTTAACTATGTTGTTTTCACAATCTAGTTAATGCTCACAGTAATGTTTCGGGCGAAACCGAAACCTATTTGCAGGCAAAACTTCCGAAACTTGACGAAACTAGTTTCGCCATTGGTTAAAAATCTGAAACTGCCAAAACCTCCAAAATTTGATGAAACTTCCGTAACTTCCATAACCTCCGAAACCTAAAAAAGGAAAATGATCATCCTATCTAAATACAGTCGTCCCCCTCTATAGTCACCCCCTATATAAGAACACCCCCTATTTAGTCATATCATTGTCAAGTCCCGTTTTTTTAAATATTAAAATGCCCCTTTTGTAGTCACAAATCGATTATAGTCACTATCACACTAATAGTTAGTCCCGATATAATAATTAACATATGAAAATTTCCCCTTATATAGTCATATCACGTGATTAACAATGTATTCGGAAAATATATCGCGCGTTTTGTGCATAAAATGAATTTTCCTTTTAAGTTGATAATCACCACATGTTTCGAACTTTTTCTTTACAATTTTTATTTGAAAATGTTTTATTTTTCGATTTCAAACTTTTTTCATTACATAAATTCATCCTTTTACAAAAACTATCTTTTTCACTTTTTTTTATATCTAATATAATGCCACCTATACGTTTACAAAAAGCAAGGAGAATTCGTTCTGCCATTAGTAATGAAATAAAAAAAGAAATATGTGAATATATAATGGCAAATAGTAATGTGAAACAGGAAGAAGTTGCACTTTACTTTAATACAAAATATAATGAATTAAACATTGATAGATCAACTGTATCAAAAATATGGCAAAATCGTGAAAAGTGGATGGCAGTTCTTTCAACTTCACAGACTGCATGTACATTTCGTCATCGCTCAGTTCAGTATCCAGAACTTGATAAGGCCTTGCAAATTTGGACAGCACAAGCAGTGACCGCTGGACTTCCTTTAACTGATATGATTTTACAACAAAAAGGAATAGAACTTGCACAAATGTTAAATATTGGAGAAAATCAAATAAAATTTACTAATGGTTGGGTGTACAGATTCAAAAAACGGAATGGACTTCAAAGAGTTAAGTTTTCAGGTGAGGCCAATAGTGCCCCTATAGAAACTCTTCCAGAAGAACGTGTACGTCTTCGTGCACTTTTAGCTAAGTATGACAAGGAAGATATTTATAATGCAGATGAAACTGGGCTTTTTTTCCGAATGGAGCCAAACCAAACATTGAGTACTGGTGCAGTTGCGGGGCGTAAAATGGTAATTTTTATTGTAATAATTTTTCGTTAAAATAACTCTTTAAATGTTTTTTATTTTTCTGTAATCACTTTTTGACAAAATAATTATTTTCTGTAGGACAAAAGCCGAGTTTCTGTTTTATTTTGTGCTAATGCTACAGGATCTCATAAAATTCGTCCTTTGGTAATTGGAAAATCATTAAATCCCCGATGTTTTAAAAATCTCAACAAGTCAACTCTTCCAGTCATTTATCGAGCCAATTCAAAAGCATGGATGAGATCTGATATTTTCATTGAATGGCTTAAACACCTTGACTATTACTTTCGCACAATGGATAGAAGAGTTTTACTTCTTATTGATAATGCAGGATCCCACTTTAATCCAAAAAGATTTAAAAAAAATGATGATATGGATGATGAAGAAATTTCAGAATCTGATGACGAACAAGAATCTAAAAAACAAAAGAAAAAAGAAAAACCTGCTGTTGATCTTACTAATATTGAGCTTGTTTATCTTCCACCAAATACAACCGCTCATCTCCAACCTATGGATGCAGGTATTATCCATAGTTTTAAAGCTAAATATAAACAAGAATTTTGTAGACATTTAATTCGGCAGTTTGATTCTGGAGTTGATCATGTTAAGTAAGTTTAAAAAATTAACATTATTTTTCTATTAATGTTATTAATTTATTATTTTATTTAGAAATAAGTTAAACATTAAGGAGGCAATTGATTATATTGCTGAATCATGGAATAATGTCACTCCAACAACAATTCAAAATTGTTGGATCAAAACAGGTATACTTCCATCTTGTGATGATGATAATACGGATGAAGAAGATTTAGATGATGATGAACTTGAAAATCTTCTTATTAATTTGCCGGAAGAAACTGCTGATGTATTGGAATATTTTCAGTTGCTTGATCGTGAAATTCCAACTGAAGAGCACCTTACTGAAGAGCAAATTATTGATATGGTGCGAAATGAAGAAAATCAAGTAGAAGAAAGTGAAGATGATGACGAAAATGAAGAAATTCCTCTGATATCAGTGAAAAAAGCAATTAATGGGTTGGAAACTTTTGTTAATTATTTTGAACAACAAGAAGATTCCGAGTTTAATATTGGTGATTTGCGTATTTTTAGAAAATACTTACGAGTAATTAGAGTTAGAGAGATCAATGCAAAAAAGCAAAGTACACTTGATGGTTTTTTTGATAGGTAAATAACATTAATATAATTTTTAATAATTGCGAGATGTAATACTTTTATTAGTTATAATAGTTATAATAGTTATAATAGCGTAAAATAATAAAATCGGATTTGATATACATATTAGAAGGCAACGTGCTTTATTTTTATCATGTTATATAATTATATTTAATTTTAAAATAAAGATTATTATATAAAAATAACAAATAAAAAAAAAATTTATAGTCACGCTAATACAAAAATTTTATATATATGTGACTATATTGTAAAAGTCTCATATAAGCACACCTCTCTATAGTCACAGCATTGTGTGGTCCCAAGAGGTGTGACTATAGAGGGGGACGACTGTATATAAACTGCGGAAACTGCAGCTTTAAATTTTGACGCGTAGTTAAATTTTTGACGCGGTAGACGTGCAAAATGTTAGGTGAACTAGAATATCAAGAGTTTTTACCAGAAGATGATTTACTACAATGTGAAGAAAATAAAAAATCAAAAAATTTGGGTGGTAGGCCCAAGTCACTTGTATGGGGAACTTACGCTAAACAGGGTAAACAAGTATCAGATGGTCACTATGAGGCTACTTGTTTATATTGTAACACTTTTTGGCATAAAGGTTCACCCCAAAATTTAGAGGCACACTTTGCTAATGACTGTTTAAAGGTTCCAATAGAAGTGAAACAGTTATTTCTAAACAGACTTGCTGCAAAAGCTGAAAATCCATCAAATAAAAGACGAAAATTCAATAATAATGGGAGAACTGAACAAAGCCAAACAAGAATAACAGATTTTCATGAAAGTTCAAAGCTCTCTCCAGAAAAAAGTCATGAAATTGATCGGGCGTGTGTAAAAGCTTTTGTCATATGTAGTATACCCTGGCATATTATCAAAAATCCATTTTTTGTAGAATTTGTAAGAACATTACGTCCAGGATATGTACCACCTTCTTGTGAAATACTTTCTAACCAACTTTTTACGCAAGAAGTGGCTGTTGCAAATAAAAAGAATTAAACAATTCTACAAATTTAACATTGTGTAAGTAACAGATAACAATTTTATATAAATATGAAAATTATATTAATGATAACATTTTTTTCATTTTTCAAAATTTTAAAATTTAAAGCATGCGATGGATGGACCAATGCAGCAAATGAATCAATTTGGAATTTTCTCATCCATACACCAGCTTGTAAAGAATATTTGTGGTGTTTAAAAAACTTATCAGATGAAAGCCATACTGGTATGTTTTTAGCGAAAGAATTGGAAGAAGTGATTGAGCAAATTGGCTCTGAAAAATTTTGTGCAATAGTGTCAGATGCAGGGGCAAATATTCAAAATGCTCATAAGATAATTACTGAAAAATATCCAAATATCCTTAATGTTCATTGTATTGCTCATTCAATTAATCTAATTTCCAAGGATATATGCAATACTTCTTTTGCAAATAAAATTCTAACTCGATGCAATACAATTGTAACTTACTTCAAAAAAAGTCATCAAGGAGGTAATATTTTATATAAATTTTTTGCTTTTTTTTGTTTTTATTTAGCAAATAATCATTAACAAAAGTGGTATTCATTAGGTGCAGCTTTAAAAAAAGAGGCCAAAATTTGTAATATAAGCGGAGGTGGGTTAAAAAGATGGGTTAATACCCAATGGCACACCATGTTTGATTGTGTTGATTCTATTAGGCGTCATAAAGAAGTTTTGGAGAAGGTAATTATATTATTATACATCTTTTAATTTACATTAATTTTTATATAATAACAGTTAACTAATTGAAATGTATTTTTTTAAAGTTACAAACAGATTATGAAAACCTTCTTCCACAAGCAATTTTAACAATATTACGATCTCGTGCTTTTTTTGATGATGTACGTGCATTAGCATTTGCTTTACATCCTATCAAAAAAGCAATTTTAACATTAGAATCACAATCATGTACACTTGCTGACTGTTTGCTTGGACTGGCTCAGCTTGGAGCTGCAATCAAAACCTTACCTGAAAATGATTATTGTGTTTTCGTCGTCAATCCATTGCAATATTCAATAAACGTTATGCTGAATTTGCAGATCCATTATATTTACTAAGTTTTTTTTTACATCCAGGTTATAAAGGTTAGAAACAGGTTTTTATTTATACTATTCAAAGATACACTTATTGAGATCTTTATTATTAATTATAGAAATTTGTTGGACACGTGGAACTTTTCGAAATCTCCTGATGACTGCAGATGAAATTTTTAAAAAAATGGGAAGATCAAATTATGCATGAAAAGAATTAATGCATCAGATGAAATTATTTTGTAAACGTGAACAGCCATTTGATGTTGAATTAGGAGATACAGAATTTCTAACTACTTGGTGGATTTCTATAGAAGATAGTTTTCCAGAAGGAGAGGATTACTTAGTGCAATTAGCACTTAAACTATTGTCAATTACACCCCATGCGGCTGGATGTGAAAGAGTTTGGTCTAATCTTGGATGGCTATATGGTAAAAGAAGAAATCGATTAGGTTTAAACAAAATTGAAAGTATGCATAAATTATCTGCTTATTATCATGCACATGCAAAACAAGAATTGCCATATTATGGTATAGAAAAAACAAATGAGGAAATTCGTAATATTTTGGTTGATGCGCATTTGAATCCAGATGATGATCTTATTGAAGTTATTGATGATGATTATGAATTTGATGATATAGAAGCAAGGATATTTGACAAGGAGGATGATTTGATAATTAGCAAAGAGTTAAATTTGGACGCAAATGCATTTATAAAAGATTTAGACGAAATCATTGAAGATAGTGACAATATAGGTATGGAGGAGGAAAATATTCAAGATATAGTTATATCAGAAAATGAAAGTAGTATAGAATGGGACCCTGATACAGAAGCTGATAAAATAATTGATGATATGTAAAGTTTGTTTGCTAATAATAATAAAGAATTCAATAAACAAACAATAAATTTTAAACTTTAAATTTACTTTATTTTTATTTTACATTTAATCACAATAAATAAGTTTCAGAAATTTCGGATATAAGTAATTTAAAAATTAATGTTTCAGAAATTACGGAAGTTTGGGCATGTTACGGAAGTTTGGGAACAGTTTCGGAAGTTTACCCTAAAAGACGAAACGTTTCGCCAATCATAAAATGGTTTAGCCCGGAACATTAGCTAGCTACTAGAAAAGTATTCTTTTCTAGAATAACAAAAACTAGTCGGTAATATAAAGCAGTAAAAAAATCTTTTAATTCCATTATTAAATTAATTTAAGATCTGGTCGAAGTAACAGCGGACATCCTCGTATTATCATATTTTTGCAGATCATTTTGCCGATCATTTGTTAATTATCTATTCGATATTATCACATAACAAAATCACCATTATGGGTTTTTTTGCAAATTCTGTTATACTGTACATAAAACTAAAATAATTTGAATTGATCATCTTGAGGGTCAAAATGGTCGAAATTAGCCAAAATTACATCATATAATTAGAAAAATTAAAAGTAATTTGATGATACTGCAGCAGCCAGTGATCAGAATTTAATGTTTTATGGCTTGTTGAATTCATCAAATCAAGACGAACATTTTGATTGTAAGTTCATAAATATTTACACAAAATTGATTGAGAAATGATATTTTAAAAACTTCTATTTATTATATAAATTATAACAATATGATTGCCAGTATAATTTCGGCCATAACTTTTGTGTTACCTAAAATTTTACTGTGTTACTTTGGCCATTAATTCTAAAACTGTTAATCTATAACCCATAAAAGTTTCAAGTTTCGCCCGAACTTCTGTGGCTTCGCCCGAAGCCTTAAAGTCTGATATCACCAAATTACTATATGATCGGCAAATGATTGGCAAGTTGATATAAGGATGTCCACCCTGTTCTTGCCTTCTCTGTCTTGTTAGCTAGTGAATTGTCTGATCTGTTGAAAAAACTTTTGATCTCTTGTTTTATTTTCTTTTTAGCTTCCAACTGAGGATAATTGTCATTAACAAGTTCGTCATAACATTCATTTAGATTTTTTTCCAACAAGAAGTAACATATTAAGCCTTCTCAGATTGTATCTCTCATTTCGTTGTCACAATTGTCCGTCTCCTCCCATAGTTGAGCTAAATGGTGCATCCTATAAGAGGCAGTTAGGACATTAACCGATCTAACAGTTTTTAGAGGTTCATCATTCAGGTTCAGCAGTTCATGATTGAGAACTAGTATGATGTCTTTCTTGACTTTTTTATTTTTCTTTTTTTTCCAAGGAACATTGGGTGTCTTATCAACTGTAGTGCTAGGACTTTGGTCGTATGTTACTACTAGATTTTCTCCATTTTTGTACTAATATTCGCTCACGTAAGAAATATCGCTTGTCCTATTTATACTTTCATTAGCTGAGATGGACATAGTGTTATTTCCAAATTCGTTATCAACAATTAAATGGGTCCCTTTGACTTCAGTATGTCCATATGCGTCAGAAAATATGAGAACTCCTTCATTCTGCTGGTAGTCATTCCTGGGACAAAGCGGGCAAGACAAAGGCAAAGGCTATTTATTTATACAAGACAAATGATACTGGTGTGTACATGTAAACGTAATGAAGTCTTCTTGACATTTAATAATCAGAAGAGAATTATTTGTATCATCTAATGGACAGTGTGTGACAGCTACTTGGATTTCGTTAGAGCAAATTAGACAAAAATAAGGAGAGCTGGATTTTTCTGCTAACATGGCCATCACCATTTTTTGAAGACTAATTTAGAGTTAACGAAAAAACTGACCTTTATATAATACATACCAACAAACTATATATCCCATAATGTCCATGATACCCTTCAACATATAAAACGGCTTTTTTATAGAATTCATTAGTTACTGTTAAGGAGTTTGTTAAAGATATAAAATATATTTTTTTCCGGACAGGAAAAACATTCAGGAAGGTTCTGGAAATAATAACCACATTGGCTCAAAAAAGACACATGATATCATGAACAATGTTCATGTACAACTCAAAAATAAACCGCTGAAATAGAATTTCTTTTAAGAAGTATTGTGCTACCTACACTATGCTTATAGAGACTGGTCTAAAAGTATGTTGATCTATCTCATATTTGTTTACTGCGGTTTTATGTATTATAAGATGATCGAAACTTAAATTCAGGTAGATAGACCAAAAATTAACCTAAACTAAAAACAAGAATTATGCGATAAATTTATTAGAAATTGGTAATTATGATACAATGAACAGGGTTACAATAATTTATTTACTTTAAATAATGATAACCACATTAATAACAGTAACGATCATATTGGCAAATGTAATTTATTAATTTGATAAATATATGATGAAAGTATATTCCACTGACTAGATATATAAATGTTGGTAAAAAAGGCGTGTATGACTAAATTTGTAACTGGTAGTTTTAATAATTTTACCGAATACTACTTCCTTCAGAAGGTTTAAAGACTAATTCACCTTATTATTTCTTTTCTTTCATGTTCCGTTTTTTTACAGAAAGAGTTCATGTCTCCAACGAAGCTAAAAGCAGGTTTCGCTCACCCTAAAGAAACCTTCAAACATATTTCCACATTCGGAAAACAAATGACCATTTTATAGTGGTATATGAACAAAAAATAAATTTATTAATTTCATTGCACAAATACTGTGTGCCCTAGAAAGTAACAAATGTTTTTGTACTTGGATGCGCATTATCCAAAAAAAGTTAATCAAAACTACTGAAATTGTAATTTCATGTATGACAAAATTAATGTTAATGTCTCGGGAAACCTCTATTCCATAATCTTCATCGTGTTTGTATACTTAATTCTAACTAATGACACAGATAATGAGTTCTCTGTGTAACTGTCTTTTGGTAGACAAAAAACTATACCTGATACGCAAATATACTAGCTGCAATAGTATTCGAGTATGTATTATAGTATTACAAATGTTGTACTAATATGACGGTTATTAATGTATTATCTCACATTAATCTTTCCTTATTAGTAAAATTTTCTTATTTTTTTATGTTAAAGTACAGTGTTACCCGTATCGAGAAAATAAGTAATAATTAACATTTACATAAATTATATCCCTGATTTTCATATAAAGAACCAATCAGTTAGAGACTGCATGAAAATGACAAAATGATATGCATATGAGTTGATCCACAATTAATAGAACTAAAATCGTTCAAAAGTGTTACAAAAAGGAACTTATTATTAGATTGGTTTTGCGCACATGACACCTTGAACAAATGTTCAGAGAATCATATGATAATTAATTTTACTACAATTGGACAAGTTCCAGATTAGTATTGGATGACAAGAACATTCTTAATAAATGATACATGAACGCCAAACCAGAAAAATTAAACGAGAAAATGTTTTAGATTGCAGCAATGAAACAACAGAATATAAAAGTTAAAGTTACGTGAAGTGTTGGAAGGCAAGACTCACGTGTTACTGCGCACATTTCGCAACTACTATTTTTCAAATCTTGCTTTATTGAAACAATGTACAACAATATGTATTACAAAATACAGAACTATAACATGTGTTACATGTTAAAGACTTTTTTTAGACCGTCCATGACCGTGGGCTATGCTCAGTCCTGACTAGTGATCCCAGGCGAAACCAAAATATTTAGTCATGTGACGAAACCGAAATTGTTTTGTCAATGCATTTCAAATTACGAAATTCCGAAATATTTCGTCACATGACTAAACCGAAATTATGACTAAACTGAAAAATATCATATTTTTAGTTTTTTTTTTATTTTACAAATAAATCGACATGTTTTCAAACACAATTTAGTAAAATTTATTAAATATTATACATACAATATGATAAAATATTAACAAATAAACACAGCTTTATAACAATATTATTATATTATACACCATAAAATAATCACCCGTTCAGTACAAGACATTTCTCACGATACCATAATCTTTCATCCCATATGAATAAAATTGTACCAATCCTTTTATAGATTTCTATATACCGACACGATGCATTCCATATCTAACTTACCAAATTTACCATCCCTCATAAATCAACTAATCCATCAAATCTAACTATAATCTTTACAAGTCACTTGGCGTACTTTAATATCCTCGTAACTAAATCTATAATTACTCTAACTACAAAACCTTCCTGAGTCACAATTTCTGCCCTCAGCGTACTTTGAACGTCCTAAAGTTAAACTGTTGTTTAGTAACCAACTACTACTGTGAAATTGTCAGATTATTCTAACTTCCAAGTTAGATAGGTTTAAAAATAGACAAAGAGTTGAAAAAAATTGATCATCTGATCAATATTATATTGGATTATTATGTAGCACAGTTTTGATACGGACTGTGAAACTTTAATTATGATCAAATCAATGATAATCAATAACTGTTAAAATAGAAAAAAACCCACGAGGCACAACCGCACGAGATACCAAATGACTTTATATATTGCCAAAAGTCACGTCAATGTATTACTTTCGCTGTTTTGCTATATTCATGAATGTTCAATATTCTATAGAAAATAGACACTCCAACTGAACAACAAAAGAAGAAAGGTGGTCGTCCTCAAAGTGAAGTATGGAGACATTATGAGAAGAAACCACTCAAGTCTGCTGGTCATTTTTTGGCCAAATGTCATTATTGTAGGATATATTGGCCTCGTGGTCATCCAAATGAGCTAGAAGATCACTTAGCAAACAACTGTAGAGAAGTTCCAGAACTTGTTCATTCGTTCTACTTAGGTGTAGTTTCTGCGCGGGATTTTGGAAGGGAAGATACCTTTTCTTCGCCAGAAAATAGTAAAAAAAGAAAAACTCAGGTGGACCAGCGGGAGTTGACTGATTGGTTTGAGTCAACTAACATAAATTCTCAAAAAAAGGCTTCTATTACTCGTGCTCTTGTGCGCGCATTTATATGTTGCGGTATTCCATTCTCAATTATTGAGAATCCATTTTTTATTGAATTTCTCCACGAAATGAGACTAGGATATGAGCCTCCAACAAGCGAATTGCTGAGTGGTAGACTTTTAAATCAAGAAACAGCAAGAATTAATGACAAGATTAAGGAGATCATTAAAAATTCTGAGAATTTAACACTTGGTAAGTTTTGTTATCAAATGAATTTTTAAAAATTTAAAAATTTTAAATTCTAATTGTTTAACTCTTTAAGCACTTGATGGCTGGACAAATCCAAATGGTGTTTCTGTTTATAACTATGTAATCCTAACTCCTGATCGAGAACAATACCTTTATGCTCTTTATGACTACTCAGGCGATCATCATACAGGAGATTTTCTTGCAAGCCAAATTACGGATATTATCAAAAAAATTGGCCCTGAAAAAGTTTCTGCATTAGTTACTGATAATGCTGCAAATTGCGTTAAAGCAAGAGAAATTGTTACGAACCAATTTCCAAACATTATTGATCATTGGTGCATTGCTCATTTCGTCAATTTAGTAACCAAACAGATTATGGGTATGTTTCAAATTCTATAAAATAATTATGAATTATTGTTAAAAATTCATCTTTTTAACCTTTTTTTTTTAATTTTAGAACATGATTTGGCTAAAATAACGATTAGTGGCTGTAATCAGATTACATCATTCTTTAAACGTTCTCATATAGTAGGAAAATTATTGACCGATGCTACTACTGCATTACAAATTGTAGGAGGAGGGCTTAAAACATACTGTGAAACAAGATGGACTTCCATGTATGAAGCTATAAGTTCCGTGTCTCATTTACGAATGGCACTAGAACATGTGAGTTTATTTCAATATCTATAAATTCTTATTTTGTTATTGTAATATTACTGATTATTAATAATATTTCGTAAAATATTTATAGGTTTTGAAGAATAATCCTAATGAAATCACAAATAAAAGTGTTAGACGAAATATTCGAAGCTCAGAATTTTTCTCAAACGTTGATAAATTAACCAAAGTTCTAAAGCCGATTAAAACTGCAATTACCTTACTTGAAAGTGCTAATGCAAACCTTGCTGATTGCTTTCTTCAATTGATTTTAATAGCAAATACTATTAAAAAATTACCTTCTCGAGGAATGGTAGAATTTCATCAACATTGTATCGAATCATTTAACAAATATTGGGACAAGTTTGATCCAAAAATCTATATTTTGGCATATTTTTTACATCCTGCCTATCGCGGTTAGTAAAATCCTAATTTTTTAATGAAATTATTTATTAAAAAAAAATAAATTGATTTTTTTATAAATATTTAATAGCACGTGAATTAAAAGCAGTATATTGGAAAACTATCACTACTACCGCGGCTCAGATTTGGCAAAACAATGGTGGTGACAGGAGGTTATGTAATCGTCTTTTGGCACAAATGCGTAATTATGAATTGCGAAAGAGTCCATATAATCAAAAGTTTGATAGCCATCTTGAAACACCAATGAGTTGGTGGCTTACAATCAAAGACAAGTATGATTATCTTCCTGCATTGGCTATAATGGTGTTTTCTATCACTTCACATAGTGCAGGATGTGAAAGAATTTTTTCCACTCTTGGCTGGTTATATGGTACACAACGGCAACAATTAGAACTTTTAAAGGTTGAGGCTATGGCAAAAATTCGGTCATTTTATGTATCTAATATTAAAAATGAGCTTGCTTATGTTGGTCAACAATATACAGAGGACGAAGTGCATGAAATGATTAATAATTCAACATGTTTACAATTTGAAGAGGAGGAAGATGAAATCGATAATAGAAGAAATATTCCTATTTCAGAAATTCCTAATCATGAAGTACGGGTTTTGATTATTGAAGAAATGTTTAATTTAAAAAATGCAGTAAAATGTTTGAATAATGATGGTGAAAATTCGGATGATAGTGATATTAATGATGATGTTAATGAAACTGATGGTGAAGATGAACTAGACGATAGTGAAAATGTAGAAATGGAAAGTAATTATGATGTTGAAGAATTAATTCAACAATATTAACTTGATAATGAATTAGAAGGAGACACTTTATAATCAATTTTATATTAGAAATCGTATTTTTTTCACATGCTTATAACTTTTTTGATAATAATATGTTGAAAATTGTGTTACATTTTCTTTGAAATTTATTAAAATTATACATTTACTAAATGTAAAATAAAATAATTATACTATAATTGGCTAGTTTACTAAACCTTAAATACTATGTTGTACTATAAATACATATTTCATCATTTCGGATATACATTTAAGTTTCGGAATAAGTTTAGGTTTCGGAATAAATTTATCCTTCAAAAAAAAAGACGAAATATTTCGGATTGAAAAAAATAGTTTCGCCCGGTATCACTAGTCCTGACTCTTGACGCCTATTTCATTAACCCAATCATACAAGGTCTCTTGGACTATTATCATCTACTGTGATCGAATAATACAAAAATGTAAGTGGAATAGACCTTCAAAGAGTGGAGGGGTAAAAAAGAAACTATTTGACTTCTTAATGTATGAATCTCAACTATTAGGAACTATTCTGAATAGACTACCACTGGCTGTGTCCCTAAGACTTTATTTTTTGTATTCATTTTGTGTTTGTTATAACACATAGATTATTATATTTAACAATATGTGCGAATAAGAAGCTTGGACTGAAGTCACTATTTCTAAGAACCCGTGAAAGTACAAGGTACAATGTGAGAAGTTTTATTGACGAGAAAAATTACTTCAAATGAGATCAAACAGCAGAAACCTTTCTTTCCCAAATACAGATTAATGCAATACGACTATGATGTTTACTAAAGTGTCCCACTTCTACATTGCGAAATAATGCCCTTCAAATATTTTGACATAACTCTAACTCATCTCTTATAGAGTATATGTCCCATGATTTAGAGATCCATATTCCTGGGAAACATTTCATCAAATGAGGAGCAAGTTCGGATACTAACTTGTCTATATCTGAATTTAGTGCAACGTTTTTCGGTAAAGCCAAATGACCTCGAACCGTACAATGTTCCTATCAAGTCTACACTTAATTCCTGGTCACATTCCACGTCAAGTAAATGCAAAACAGGACAATTTTGTGCAATGGTATTTATGACAAAAGTAGTCATATTGCGATAATGAAGTACTAAGTCTTCTACCTTTCTGCATGACTCGATAAAAGCGATAACAGGCTCATTGGTTAGAATTTTACTACAAACATCTAGAGCTCTCAATTGTGGACAACATTCAGTGATAACAGACATAGTCTTGTCACTAACATTGCATTCCGGTATCAGGAGGGTCTCAATTTGTGTACAACACCGAAGTAGACCAACAATCACATTTTCGGTGATGGTGTTGCAGCAAATCAATCCTAACTTTTTTAGGTTTGGACAAGAGTTTGCTATGTATTCTATGGACTTGTCTGTTATATACTCGCAGTTATCGAGATCAATGGCTTGTAACTCAGTACACGATTGTGTTAATGATTTGATGCCCGCATCTGAAATATGACAGCTATCACCACCCAAGTCTAATGACAGAAGATGAGAATATGTTTTTGCAAGCAATTTTAGTGAATCATCAGTTACACCATCACACGAGGATAATCTTATGCAATGAAGGGAGGGACACGAGATTGTTATAATTTTGACCAGTTCATCATCCACTATATCGCTTATAGCCAATACCCTTAAGCTGTGGCACGCACTAATGAGTAACTTTAAGCTGGCAATACCATATGAAGTAAAAAAGCGGCCGTTTGAATGTTAAGAGAATAGAGATAAGAAGGAAAAACCGCCTTTTGCTGACAAAATTGTTTCATTAAAATACGGTAGAATAGTCATGCATGATTCTTATCTGTGAGTCGAAGATGAATCTTGGTGTAAGGTGCGTTAATGATAGGACAATCACTTGCATGAAAGTGTTTCATTCCACAAAGAATCGCTATTCTAGTGACATAAAACATATCATTTTCTTCCACCAGAACTTCTACATCATTATACCATGAGTTGATTACCATTTCATCGAAATCCCATGCCTTTAAAATTTTTCTCACACTCTCTGCGGATATAATCCGAACTGTAGCTGGATCGTGAAGGCTTTGACCGTCCATAATATATGTCGCTTGCACAACTAATATATATCATGCTAGTTCAATTTTAATAACAGATACATTTTCATGTGCCCTTTGGGCGGTCCACGACTGATGACACCTTATTAACTATAATCAGTGTATATTTTTACAGATAGGAATCCACTAGATCTCTCAATTATCGTGAAGATAAAAAACAAATATAGTAATTCGACTCCATTAATAATACGAGGAGTGATGATGCCTCAAGACCTTTTTGGATGCATAACATGGCCGCAAGGACAAGGAGTCATGAACCCTATATTTTTACCATTAAATATATTCGGTTATAAAACACAATACTTAAAATGGCTTATATAGAATGTAAAGTTTGGCATTTTCAGGGAGATGATGATATAGATCTAAAAAGTTGCCACGGAGCAATGAAAGCAGGATATAGATTCTATACAGTTAAGGCATTGATAGACACATCATCTAGAGAAAATTTTATTAGAAGAAGCTTGGTTGATAAGCTTGAGATGGAGTACACTGAATATAAAGAAAAAAACAGGTTGGAATGTCTGGATTTATCTTTCTGATATGAAGGGAAAGATAAACTAGTATCTACTAATGGTGACGATGTTTTTAATGATTTCATGATTATTGAAAAGCCGAAAGCGGACCTTGTATTAGGATTACCATGGTTATGGCTTCGTGAAGCAAAAATAGATATGGAAAAACAAGGATTAACAATATATGGTGATTTTGTGCCATTCTGCTAGGAGACAGATTCATCTGAGTCCAAAGAAACCCATGATTCCAATCATGCGGGTCTGAATCAGTGATCGCGTAATTTTATTTTTTGTTTAAAGATACAGCATATATTATTTATGACGCATTTAACCATCTTTTATTTACCAGAACTATTAGAACAAATTTTATATTTCTTATTGATAGATAAATCTCTCTATCCCGCTCTATATGTTTCCCGATTGTGGTACAGATGCGGTGCCCCTATTCTATGGAGACGCATTGAGCTAAAAGGGAATGATCCCAAAGCAAAGAAATTCATAGAATTAGTATGTGGGAAGCAAAAGCCAATTTATAGCTCGAAACCAACCCATCTCGAAATTTCATACTATAATCCACTTTCAAGTAAGAAAATTGAAGGTATCGTAAGAACATGCCCAAACATAATTCATTTGAATTTTGAAAATTGTGTGGGTTTTAGTAATAGAGCATTAAATCAGCTTAAAGCATACCCCAATCTGAGATATCTTAATTTATGTAGTAGTGGTATTATGGGTGATAAAGCTTTATGTGGAATGGTGGGATCATGTCGTAAAATAGAATATCTAAATATTTCTTTCTGCCAAGGTATTACTGATAGATCTTTAATCAAAATTGCGGACAGTTGCCAAGCTTTACAAGAGTTTCATTTTGCTTGTACGCATTTGATTTCTGAAAGATTTATAAGTCACATCTTAAACTCATGTCCAAATTTATGAAGATTCAGTATTCCGGGTAGCTGTCGAAGAAAAAATAGATGTGATATATTAGTAAAAAAACTTCTTACTGTAGAGAAACACCTTAATGTAGAGAAACATCTTAGTGTGGAGTATCTTGATTTTGGTAGGTGTGTTTACGTCACCGAGACTTCAATTTGCAATGCCATTCATTCCTGTCCAAATCTCCAACATCTCAACCTTAGTTTTTGTGGAATTACTGATGTAACTATCAAAGAAATTTCTCATTTGTGTCTTTATTTAAAATATCTTAATCTGGAGGGATGTGCTAATATTACTAAAGAAGCCATAGATCAGCTCGTTTTACTTAATCCAAATATCCATGTTGAGGATTTCATGAATTCTATGGATATGCGAGCTGAATTAGATCAAGAGATAGGACGGATATATAAAATTCGGCATAGTGTTGGTAATAATCTGAATTCAGTTTTACCTCAGTTATACCAGCATCTTAGTTTCATGACGGTTGACTCTGGTGACGATTACCACATTATAGCTATGAACAGACATTCACCGACTCGAGGTATTATTTCCACCTTAATGTCGAGAGCTGGTGATAGAATACTAGCTAATCAATCAGAATGGTACTGTACTTTACCAATCTAGCTAGTCCGGAGCGGGCCGTGTCATGATCATCAGCTTGGAAGATTTTTGCTGGGCCACAGATTGTGCGACAAAAATAGGCCGATCACATATTAGGTCTTGTACAACATATTAATTTTTGCATATATATTCGAAAAAACATATTAACCTTTATTCTTTATTTTTTTTCCCAAATGAATGTGAGAAAATGTGAAAGGGGGTCTAGTTGCAACACAGGACCAGCTCTAAAAGTAAATATTGATGATAAAAGCATATGTTATGAAAGGCTGAGGGAGTCACAATTTCGAGATCGCCAGGCGTAAAACCAAGCTTGTGTCTTCCGGTAGATCTACATGTGAAAAGGTATGAAGGTTCCGTTTACATATGCTTTCATGGAACTCTTGGCATCAGACGACAATACTAATTACGCCTCATACCTTCCTAACTCTTTCCCAGCAAGATATAAAGCATGTAGAGGTATGTGGAAGTTCAGCCAACTTTCCGCAAAAGAGTTTCCCGTAAAATAACACAAAAATAAGGTATGTACAGTATATTGTATGTTCTTTAATGCGAGTGGGCCAAGGAATTTTCTCACTATGGATCTTATATTTATGAAAACAAAATGACCGAAATCACTCTCAATTGTCTTATCGTTCCTATAGGAAAACTTATGAATATTCCATGCATTAAAGTAATGCAATCGATTACATTTTACAAAGCTAGTACTTATAGAGAACTTGAGACTGTAATTCAAAGCAGATTGGGGGCACCATTTAACAAAATCCCTCTCAAATTTTGTATAATTTAAGCCGAAAGCGGTATTGAAAAGGAAATGGATGGGTATGATACGTTTGATGAAATTTTTACTTCTACTGAGGAGCCTAAAGCAGAGCACTTTCATATCACGGTCAGAATAATCTTCTGTATCATCCGGCAATATTTTTATTTCATAAATAAAGTATTATTTTATCGAACGATATGAGGAATGGGACACGTGTAATGATGCAATGCCTGTGCGACATAAAAACCTATATTAATGCCCAGTATTCTCTTTTCTGAACAAAATTTTATCTCACTCCAGAATGTAACACTATTTTTTTATCTAACTCAAATATCACTATAAAACCTAACACTATGTCTGAAATAGTAGATACACCCGCCTCTACTTCCACCTCTGTTACAATGACTGGAAATGAGACAGTTACATTGGTGGACGAAGTCAAGAAATATGATACGGCTGGACTTATCTCTTTTTTGCGGGGGCAGGGCTTAGGGCTTAGTGAGAAGGTTTATGAAATTTTAGAAAATGAAGAGGTTATTGGTCGTGATTTTCTCAAAATGACCGAACAAAGGCTCAGAGATTATGGAATGAAGGGTGGACCTGCGTTAAGGCTTGCGGACTTTGCCAAGGAGTGTAAGGAGAAAAAATTATGCTCGTTTTCCTCATACAAAACCAAAAAAGACTTGAGTGAGGTGTTGCGCAAGTACAGCATTGATAGCAATGATATAAAAAAGATTCTGCCATTCGTATCAGAACTTGTGGAAATTGATGGCGCTGATAAACATTTCCGATATTATATAACCAAGATTAAACAAAAAATGGGTATCATAGGTTTGGCAAAAAGCAGTAATGAAGCCGTACGCTGTTCATATATCGAGGCAATACTACTTTCAGCAATATATATAGTTAAAGATATCACCTGGTAGAGAATATCCTTAGAACCTCAGTTCGAAGTCATTGGTGAGGAAGCAACGGGACGAGTCAATTTTGCAATCAAAAAATAATAGATGTATTGAATGAGGAACTTGTTTGCATCACCGAAGGAAAACAGAATCAAGAGGTCTTGGACATTACGCAGAATGTGATGCAACTCGAGAACTCCTACCATACGAATAAGAGAAAATGAAAGGCGTCTGAAGCTTTCGATGATGATTTTGACTATCTTTACGGAATCGTCACAACAGGTGAAATTTTTTTGGCTATAGTTGCGTATCATATTATGAGCTAAATGTTGAATGATGTTATTAACTTTTGTCAATTTTAGCCACAGATTGGTACTTTATCATGTACACGCCAGAAAGAATTTATTGTACAAAGGCCGACTATCACATTGACCTTACTGAGGATATTTTAGATGATGACACAAAGCTTTGTCAAGGAGTGAAGGAGGTCATGGGGGTAATCATAGGTTTGTCGAAATATAGGGTAGAAGTTGACGATGCTCCAGATAATAAGAGAGCAAGGACGAAAAAATTTATTAAGGAATAATCATGTATAATAATAGCATAGACTTCATATATCACGGGCACAGTCCTGAACATTTGTATTTATTTTTCGTATATATTAATAAAAATTTCTTGGCAAAAACCGTTTCCTCAGAAAACGATCAAAGTCATGTGATTTTTTTTATTTGAATGCTTAAATACAGTGTATTACCCTATAAAAAAATTGGATACGTTTTTTATAAAGTTTTTATACGATTTTTTTCCTTAGAAATAACGTATCATAATAGGATACGGAAAAATGCACAATTCCGTATCACTAAAAATATGGTTTGGATACGGAATTTGCACGGAATTCATATGGAATTTACATGATTTAATCACTGATTTTATCACAAAATTTATACGATTTGATCACTGAATTTACTATTTGTATTATAGTTTACTATAATTATATTTACATAAATCTAATTTTACTTTATTAAATTAAATAAAAAATAAAAAATAAACAAAATACAAATACATTATGAAAATTCCTCCTTATTAAAACCACCTATTGCAACCAAAATTATCTATAAGTTCAGGTTCATTTGGAGTCAAACAACCTAAAAAAAACAAAAAAAGAAACATAAGAACGTCTAACTTAATTGGAAACAAAACCCCCTTCATATAGTATCTGCAATCGTCCAAGTCACCAAAGGTCAGTATTCCTACAAAAAAAGAAAGAGAACTCCAGAATGTCTGACCTACATAAATGAAAAGAATTATGAAGCATCTGATGAAAAAGAAACCCTACATAAATGAAAAGAATTATGAAGCATCTGATGAAAAAGAAACCAAAACAACAAAATAAATCCAAAACTGACCTACAAAAAAAGAAGACTCTGAAGCAACAAAACTGAAACAACCTACAAAAAGAAAAGAATCTGAACCCAACTTACAAAAAAAAAAAAGAAAATTTGAACTGACCTAAAAAAAGAAAAAAATCCTGAACAATCCTACAAAAAGGAAAGGATTCCCAAACTGATCTACAAAAAAAGAAAAAAGAAACTGAGTCTTCTCACAAAAAAAAATCTGCTGGCCTATGAAATAAAAAAAGAGATAAATATAAATAAAAAAGAAAGGGGAATAAAGAATAAATCAAAAAAAATATTTTTTTAAAAAGAGAGTAACAAAGTTAGGAAAGTTAAAAAAAAATTTTTTTTTTAAAGGGAGGACGTCAAAGTTAGAAAAATAAAAATTTTTCATAAAGAGGAAATAGAAATAGAAAGAAGAAAATTTTTTTTTAAAAAAAAGAGTGGGAATAAAAGAATAAAATCAAAAAAAAAATTTTTTTTTTAAGGGAGTAACGAAAAAAAATTTTTTTTTAAAGGAGAGAGTGATGAAAAAAAAAAATTTAAAGTGAGGTACGAAAAAAAAATTTTTTTTTAAAAGGGGGTGACGAAAAAAGAAGAAAAATTTAGAAAAAATAACAAAAATAAGACAAGAGAAAAGAGAAGGAAGGGAAAGACAGAAAGGAAGATCGGAAGATCAAACTCATCAAAGTAAGGGTTTATATAAAAACAAAAAACGTATCATAACAAAACAATAAACAATCACGTGATCTCGTGTTATGATACGAGATTTTTGTAAAATTATTTTCTAAAAATATTAAGTTTAAAAATTCCGTATACATTCCGTATGATTAATTTTTTCCGTATACATTCAGTTTTTTTAAAAAATGTTCAAAAATGAATTGCTTATTAAATATATGGAATTTGTATACGGAATCTATAGAAATGTACATAAAATGTATACAAAACGTATCCTTTCTGTATACATATTTCTTATAGGGTTAGTTTTATATATTTAGATCATGACATCCGAACTTGAATTATTGAAACAGCGTATCACTGAACTTGAGGCTGAGAATGCAGAGCTTAGGAAGGAGAATACTGAACTTTTAAAGCAGATTATGGAGGAGAACACTAGACGTGATGTTAGAGTTGAGAAACTGGAGCAAAAAAATAAGGAGCTTGAGACCAGACTTGCGATAGTGGAACAGGCTTCCTTACCAGTGGAAGAGCAGACGTATAATGATAATCCTTCTGACAATAGTACATCTAACTTTAATTCAGTTACAGAGTATCATGAGAAACTATTAGTGAATGTGGAAACAGATAATTCCTTAATGGCTAACGGCAAATCGTTGGAAGAGAAAGATATGGATAGTTTCTTGCTTGAGGCTCATAAGAAAATCGTTAGTAGTGAAATAAAGCAATGCAATAAGGAGAAGAAACTTTTGCGTGAGTCAGCCTTCCTTAAGGTATTACCTTCTGCAGGAAATAATCCAACTGTTTTCTCGGGAAACGATAAAATTGAAAGTAGTACAAAAACCATTTCCTCAGGAAATGATCAGATGGTTTCAGAGAAGTCGGAAAAAATTGAGAAAACTTCAAGAAATCAGCAAAAGGTTATTCAAGATTTTGACGACTCTGATGAAATCAAGCTCACTAAAAATCAGAATATAGAACTTGATTTAATACGAGATTTACAGAGTGGCAGTATTATTGCTTCACTTTCCGAAATTAGTGAGCAGTATTCATCCTCTTGCGAAGCATCTTACGGCCAAATTACAACACAAAGCCTAATCCATTTGTTTCGAAATGCAACACGAGCTGGACATGAAGAGATTTTGTCCTGGGTTCATTATTCAGATAATTTTGAAAATGAGGTTGTTGAAATTCGTCGTGAGACAGGAGTTACTGATAAAACTGCAAGAACTCAAATATATAAGGAAATGTTAGAACATCTGGCTGGTATTACGCCTGTTGCCTTGCGAATTAAAACTCTTAGAGCCAAAAAAGTTCGCAAAATTGTTTGGAGAGAATGGTGTAGGGATTGATAAAATTAAGTGTGTCAATTGCAGTGCAAATGAGATTTCAAAATTAACTAACAAACAAATTCAAAATGTTATAGATCAAGTAACCTCAAAAACTGTTTTCTTGGGAAACGATCAGAGTCATGTGCCTTCGAAAACCATCAATGGTGATGCATCTTCGAAACTTGCATCAACTGCACCTATTCCTTCAACCCACGTCTCTGCTGAAGGCGCTAAAGGCAATAATTCTTCAAATGATTCCTCTAGAAACAGTTCAAAGAATATACCCAAAGCTAATGATGATCTTATGCCTACGTCAATGGAAAAAAGAACTAATGAAGTTAAAAGGTCCCTCAGGGAGGCCTCAAAGAGGCGGGACCAGACAGATGATGATAGTGATGATAGTGATTGTAGTCACAACAGCGATTCTGAAGAAGAGAGGCTAGATGATTCAGATGATGGATACGATGGATACAGTGGATACGGTGGATACGATGAATACGGTGGATACGATGAATACGATGAATGGGGTAATCATGATAGAGGTTATTACTATCGTAATGGAAGACGTGAAAGGAAAACTTCCCCAATGATGAGTCCTATTATCTCTCCGGTAACTGCCTAGAAGAATTATTGGGTGGGTGTTTACCACAAATATTCGTATATTACTTCATTTTCTTTTTTTTCAAACCACGTGGGTGGCTTAGATATCATGTGCAGTAAATACGTCATCCCTTAACAAGCCACCAATCAGAGTCTCTTAATTACGTTATATATTTTATCTCTTATATATAACGCGTCTGAAATTTACGACACGCTATTTTTTTCAAGTTCACGTCGATATACATTATATTTTCTTTTATTGAAACGATTGAAACGGAAGTTCACGTCGCAATGGAAAAGGTAAGTTACAACAGTTCGTGTTTTACCCTTTGAGTTGTTGTTGTTACCCTGGGCGCATTCGACTTCTTCTCACCCTTTCTTGTGAAAGTGGGGTTTCTTTGATTAAAGGACTACTGGCTCTGGAAGAGGAGTCAGTTATGTACCTACCTTTATGACAAACAAAAAAACTTGTCCGTGAGTGGGAAGTCAACCCCTCCCTTCGTGGGAGTGCAACCACCCTTCCTTTGTGGGAGTGTAACCACCCTTCCTTTGTGGGAGTGTAACCATCCTTCCTTCGTGGGAGTGTAACCACCCTCCCTTCGTGGGAGTGCAACCACCCTTCCTTTGTGGGAGTGTTACTAAATTTTTATTACTTTTATTATTATTTTATTAGTAGGCAGAAAATGCTGTGGAAAGCCAGAACTTTCAGTGATGGTTGGATGTGATATCACAGGCCTTGATTATGATGAAATGTCAGAACGCATCAAAGCTACTACGAAATTTGATTTTGTCTATGTACATAAGAAGAAGGATAAAGGGTAAATTATTAATTGTTATAATTTATTCATTATTAAATTACTAATAAATGGTTTTTTCAGTTTTGGTCATATTCACTTTGAATCATGGGAAGAATCATCTCAGTTTTATTATAGTACGAAGGATAAGCATTTCTACTATGATGGTGATAAAGAAAGAGGTCTAATACACTTTTATGGTGCAACTTATTATAATTCTACTCGAAAGGTTGTTTATAAAATGGTAAATTTTTTTATTTTATTTATTATCATAAATTAATCTGGCAGTTCAGATAGTGTAAAAAAAATTTGTTGTACATTTAGGATACTGAGACGGCCAATACTGGAACCTTAACTTCTGTTATTAAGATTAGTGACCATAATGATATAAATGAGTATGAGAGGTCTTAAAAACGTAAAATAACTGAAAACATGAGAAAATCTCCCAAATTTTCTGAATCTCCTGTCAGTGTACTATATGGACTCTACGAGGATAAGTATGTATAGTACTTATTTTTTAACTAGTGCTTGACCTGTCCTGTTTAATTAAATAACTCAATAACAATTTCTATTTTTTGGTACTTTATTATAAAGCCATACATTCAATATAGTTTTGCATACACTTGGAATAAGAAACAAAGCAGATCTCTTAGTATCTTCTGTTAGCAACAAGTTGATTATTATTGAGGGGAATTTCAGTGAAAAGTCTGTCCCCGGGAAATCTATCAAAAATTTTTTACCTATAGGACCGTTCAAAGCAGAAGTGGAGCTTCCAAGTGGGTGAGTTATATAAAGATATAATTTTATTGTTTTATGGTCTTATAATTTGCTTTTAACTGATACTGTATATCTTTCTTAATAGAGTTAAAACCATTTCAGTTAAAATTGAGATTGAGCATGGTGTGTCAACTGTTACATTGGAAAAAAGTAAAAAAGTTTTTGAAATAATCTAAAAAGATTAATTGTAATTCTTAATTAAAATCGGATGTATAATAGTAACAGAAATTAGGTAGAGGTTCAATTGATTAATTGTATTAAAAATCGGATGTATAATAACACAAATTAGGTAGAGAGATTAGACATTCAATCAAGGCTTTAATCTATAATCTAATAAATTCATTTTAAAAATCCACAATGAAGAAGATCTTTATTAATTTTTTTTTTTGCAAAGTAATACACTGTAAAAATGAATTTAGTGAGTTTTGAGGGAGGAAAAAACATGATATGCTTTCCCGCCTCTAGATGCTTGCAGAGCAAGAATGGCAGTTCCTTCCTGCTACTCTGCATTGTTAAGTTTGCTATCTACCATACTCACATACCCATCCTTCTTAATATTTCTTTCATAAAAACCCCTTTCTCAAAAATAAATTTTTCGGAATCAGGTACTTTGCAGTAAATACGCCAATGAATTATATCCGCAGTTGAAATTGGACAACTCCAAGACCTTGATAAAAACTGAGCCCCCAATTTGTGATCACCTGCTTCAGATCAAAAACTGATCGGAAAAATTTGGAGCATTAGCTATTTCCAATCTATTTTTATTTTTAGATTTAAAGTGCTATTTTCGTAATAGTAGCTAGGATATGCTATTTTTGTAACAATGAAGCCAGTGTTACAGGGTTGGATCGATCAATGAATAATTAATCCATTGACTTTTTTTTTCAGAACGTTCTAGCATAATACACATATTACGAATTGTATTTGACATTTTTAATATATATTTTACAATAAAGTTAGACTGGTGGGAATTATGAACTTTTACTTTTTGTTATATTCTTATAAATAGACCTTCATCCAGCTTTTACATAGATTTATCAAAGTATTAAACATATACTATGAAATTTTTAATGGTAAGTTTAAGCTTGATTTTTCTCTAAATTAATAATTGTACTTATAAGTGTGAAGTTGTTTTAACTAATGAAATTAACAATGCAGTATATACATGTTGCCAAAACTCAGTAATTTCAGAATAATTTAAGGGTTCGGCCTTAGGCCAATCATTCCAAAAACGAAACTCCAGCCGAAAGTTGAAAGTTGGGCCAAAATTTTCTGGCCGGCATTATGCATTTTGGCCTGCATTATAAATTTGGTGCAACACTTTTTATCTGTGTCATGTGATATATGATTCTGGCCAGCACTAAAAAATTTGGCCAGAATTATAAAATAGTTTTGGACATTGATCTCAAGTTTTGGCCAGAGTTTCACATTTGGCCATATTTTCGGCAATAAGCATAATATTTGAAGTTTAAAGTTCTAATAATGTTTAATATTAGTAATAACCCTATGTTTTCAAGAGAAAAAAATTTAAGGAGGGCGATCTCTTAACCAATTTTTTTTTTTCGAAAGAAAAATTATATTGTTATTTTACTTGACTATTGCAGATACATACAACATGGATAAAATAGGTGAAAAAAATGACGAAGAGGTCCCGACATGGGTTGCTCAATCGAAAGTGAATAGTTTAAGACAGTTTTTTAAGAACTTTGATGATATTTATGACACTCACTTAGCAGACATAGTACAGTGCAAGAAAATAGAAGAATATATAGAGTTAGAAGATAAACTAATAGGACCTTCTAACATAACAAAACTGGAAAAGTTACCAATACGCATTAACAAGCCTGAAACGAGAGTGCCAGCAGTATTTTACTTTCTAACGGTATTCTTAATGAAATGGGCAGGGCTAGCTGCGAAGAAAATAATAGAAGAATATATAGAGTGTCACGTGAAAGCTGAAATCGAAATTGAGCGAATGGAATATGATAAAAAAATGGCTGCGACTGAATTTGATGAACTCAAGTGGAAATACGATGCACTTTCAACAGCTTTTGACAAGTTTAAGGAAAATTCAGCAGATAGTAGTCTGACAAATGGATTGATAATCACAGATTTAGAAGGTAGGATTAGGAATTTAGAAGCCGATGTAACAGCAAAAGAAAATATAATTAGAAATTTACAAGCCGATGTTACAGCAAAGAAACAAATCATATTGGAAAAAAGCGAACAGACTAATATGTTATGGGAAAAGATAAGGGATTGGAAGCTAAAGTGGAAAAGTCAACGTGTCAAAATACGGATATGGATTTAGATAAGAAACAAACAAAGAAAAAACGCCCCAACAAAAAGAGAAAAAGGGCGCGAGCATAACATACTCGAAATGGAATGATCGGTGAAATCAAAATAGGCCCGATCGATGATAGTAGAAAAGATTATCTGGAAGAATATTATGCCGAAAAATCACGTGATATTACTTTCTACGACATACCAGCATACTGGAGTGATGAAGAAATTTTTAATTCGATTAATACAACCGTAGGTCTGATTGAATGTATGAGAACCAAAATGTGTCACAAATACAAGACGGTCAAAGCAACACTGCGCCTCACCAAAAAATATGAAGAAATATACAAAAAGGGCGGTGTGAACGTCATTTTAAATAGGAAAAACCGTACATATTATGTTAGAATGTTTGACTCAAGATGGTCATATGCTGAAATCAAAAATACTTTTCATTGGCAGGTGTGTAAACGCTTAGAAGAGGATAATCAACAGGATGATTGTGCGGTAATTAGATATTTTGCAAAAACTTATGGAGCTACCTTTGGAAAAATTATTAGAGTTAGCGGTACACGTCACATTATTTTATACTTTAGTACAGAGGACAAATTGATGAAAGTGGTAACGGATTCGATAAAGATATACAAAGTAGGACTAGAATTATTGATCAAAAAAGAAAATGATTTTATAGACGATACAGGTGAGCTAAAAGAGTTCAATAAAACAGCGAAATGGAGAAACACAACAACCTCAAGATCACATGGTCTTCGGATGGAGCGAGAACAATATGAAGGAATGCCTGAATGTTTTGCTTCGTCAAGTAGAAGACATTAACAATGGAGGTAACTCGAATTAGATAAAATAGGAAAACTAGAAAAACACAATAAAATAGTTAAACGTATTTAGATTAGATAATTTAGTGTAGTTTAGAATAGATTACAAAGAGTAAAATTTTTTAGTAAATACTTAGTCGATTTTAGAATTTCGTGAATAGCATGCTGGTTACGTTAGTCTCTACTTTAGATTGAGTTCTAAAGTTTTTATATGGAGAGGTGTAGTTAGAAATAACTAGCTTCAATGTATTTTTTTTGTATTTACTAGTTAATATAATGCGTTATTATTTATTAATAAAATGAATAAAATACGTTTATAAAAAAAAAAAAAAAAAGAAAAAAATTTAAGGATATTATAAAAAGTACAGAAAAATCAATCCACGAAGTACACAATTTTATTGGAATTTGTCCAATTGTCTTCTGCTGACCTTTTGAATTCCTTATTTGACATCGTTACAATATAAACCCTCCTATATACTAATAATAGTCCTATACAAAAGAAATTATCCTTAATTTCTATCCTATTTAATGATTTTATCTGTTCATTCAAACAAATTAATTTAAAAAAAATGAATAAGATTCTAACATTCTCTAATTCTCAATTTGTTTCCTGCTGATTGTCTAGTTTATAATTAATTAATAAGACGACACAAAGTTATAAATTTGGTTTTTATATCACAATTTGCCTTTTTGACCCAGCCGCTTATTTTTAAAATTCAAAAATTATTTAACCAATAAAATTTAGTTATCTGATCAATAATTTCATATGTTAAAAGTTTTAGGTTTAAATGATATCATGATTATTAAATGGGAAATCAATTGTAAAATAGTTAATTGCCGGTCCGCCACTCAACGGTACAAAATGATCGGCAATCTATAATTAATTTCGACGGACTTTTATATATTAAATACTATTGCTCTGGAATGGTGTTTGCACTATCTTAAAAACACGTCACAACAACATAAATACTTCAAAATTTTGCTAGAAAAAGGTATTACATTACCTGGGTGTGTTTTCTAAAACCGGTAGGATCAAGGTGTGCCAAAAAAAAAACTAAAAAAGAACAATAAAAATATATATATATTTTTTTGTTATTTTGTTAATTTGGTAAAGAAAATAATATATATTTTTTAATAGTGTTAAAAAACCTCGTAAAATTTGCAAAATTCATGTATAAAAAGTCTTATCTTAACTAAAATATAAATCGAACGATGAAAAAATTTTTTTTTGTGGCTTATTCACGTTTAATGTTATTGATTGGTGAGTCATCGTTACATTTAAACGTGACCTTGTGGGACAAAATCGACATCAAAATATGCCAATTAACGTAATTCATATAAAATCTGCGCCGGATCTACAAATTAATTTTGTACCGTTAAGTGACGGACTGGCAATTAATAAAATAAATAAATAAAATTGCTAATCTTTTTTTTTCATATATCAGAATGAGAAATTTTCTTTAAAGCAATGTGTCCGTCTCGTCGTCTCGATATTGATTTCTATAATACATGCGTTTATCACATGATATTATAAAATATAAACTACTTTTATTGGCCAAAAAATAAAAATAAAAATAACTTTTGCGTCGCCTTGTGGTTACCATTTTGCCTAACCGAACTATTAATGTATTACAAACGATCTACATTTTCGGATATTACTAATTTAGTATGTTTTGATCATTGGTTATACAAACTATTTAAGCTGATTTTTTCCATTAACAAAAAAATTATTCACACACTCTCATTCGAATTAAAATAAAAAATTGAAAATTTAGCAAAAATGTATAGAGAGTTTTCTGTAAAAGTTTGTGATCAATGTGGTAGATATATGCACCTTGAATGGTGTAGATCATGCCAAATAGATAATTTAAGAAATAATTTTACAAACCCGAACGGAAATAAAATCGTTGATGATTTAATTCAAGAAATGCAATCAAAAATTGAAAGTCCATGGAATATTATATTTGAATGGATACCATATAATCAATTTAATGATATTAAAGAATTAAATAAAGATAATATAGTTACTGTACTTTCAGCAACATGGAAGGATGGACCAATAGAATATAATGATAATAAAAAAATATACGAAAGAAATCCGAATAAAAAAGTTACACTAAAATGTTTATTTAATAATTCACAAAATATCTCTAATGAATTTTTAAATGAGGTATGAGATTTAATAAATTTTATTATAATATTTTACGATCTAATACTAAAATTATGATATATTTTTTTTTCTTAGGTTAAATCATATACTATTAGCAGATATGCTGATGAGGTTCTTAAAATATATGGAATATCTCAAAATCCAATTACAAAAGATTATATCATGGTTCTTCAATATATGCATTGTGATAAATGTGGCAAGCAATATAGTTATAGAGATAAGAGATGGTGCAAATGGTGTAAATCGTGTCAAATAAATCTTTTGAAAGAAAATTTTACAAATTGGACTAGCGGAAACGAAAAAATTGATAATTTAATTCAAGAAATGCAATTAAACCTTGATTATAAAAATATAATATTTGAGTGGATACCATACATTCAATTTAATGAAATTAAAAAATTAGGTGAAGATGAGCTATCCATATTATATTCAGCAATATGGAAAGATGGTCTGTTACATTATGATGACGATGCTGAAGATGCTAGTGATGATCATACATATAAATATATAAGAAACCAACAAAATAAAAATGTCACTTTAAAGTATCTACATAGTAATATAAGTAGTAACTCAAAAATTATTACTAACGAATTTTTAAATGAGGTAAGAAATTTTAATTTTTTTATTGGATTTTATGATAATATTTTTTATAATACTTAATTTTTTTTTTATATATTTAATAGATTAAGGTATATTCAATTGATAATGATTATGATGATAACCGTGATAATAATAATATTCCTAAAATATATGGAATATCTCAAGATACAAAAACAAAAGATTACATTATGGTTCTATCAGATGGGTATTGTAAAAAATGTTGTAAAGTATACACAAATACAGAGCATAAATGGTGTAAGCCCTGTTATTCAAAAGATGTTTTTACATTTACTACTAGTGGAAATGAAATAATTGATACTTTAATCCAGGAAATGCAATTAAAAATGGATCATCCGTGGGATATAGCATTTGAATGGGTACAATACAATCAGTTTGATGAGATTATAAAAATATGTGAGGATGAATTTTCTACATTGTATTCCGCAATATGGAAAGATGGTCCATTAATTTATCGTAAAAATAAATATGGTTATACAAGAAATCAAAATAAAGAAGTTATTTTAAAATGTTTATACAACACGCAAAATATCACTAATGATTTTCTGAATATGGTAATAATATTTTTTTTATTGATTTATAATATTTTTTCTCGGATATTTATTAATACTTCTTAATGTCTTAATAGATTAAATCACATTCAATCAAAAGTGATAAAAATAATAGTGATGATTATGATGGTGATTATTATGAAGATGATGATGACGATAACGATGATATTATGATTGTAGAGAATAGTGATAATGGTGGTCGTGGTGATGATGATGATGACGATGATGACGATGATGACAGTGATGATTATGATGGTGGTAATAATAGCAATGATGATGATGATGACAATGACAAGTATGATTTCTATGATGATGACGATGATGAAGAAGATGATGATGACGACGATAACCATAATGCTGACAATGATAATGATAATATCATTCGTAAGTTATATGGAATATCACAACATCCAATTACAAAGGATTACGTTATAATTTATCCAGATGGATATTATTGTAAAAAATGTGGTGAATTATATACGAATATAAAACACAAATGGTGTAAATTATGTCACTTAAAAACTTATTTAACAAATATTACTAGCGGAAATGAAAAAATTAATAATATGCTTAAAGAATTTCGATCAGAAATTGATAAATCAAGTGATATAATATTTGAATGGATTCCATATAATCAGTTTAGAGATATTAAAAAAATAGGTAAAGGTGGATTTTCTATAGTGTATTCAGCGATATGGAAAAATGGTCCATTAAAATACAATCGTAAAAAAAAATTTGATTATAAAAGAATTAAGAATAAAAAAGTTGCTTTAAAATGTTTAAGTGATTCTCGAGATATCTCTAATGAATTTTTAAACGAGGTATGAAATAGTTTCTTATAATTTAAACATTTTGCAGCATAATAATAATGAATTTTTCTTTTTTTTAATAGATTAAAGCATATTCAATTAATAGTGTTTATGATCGTGATAATATTCTTAAAGTATATGGCATATCTCAGGATCCAGTTTCAAAACATTATATTATGGTTCTTGATTATGCAAAGGGAAATGATTTTGACCATTGGATGATAAAAAATTATGAATATTTTGATTGGCAAAATAAATTAGTTTTATTATATAATGTTATAAGAGGACTTAAAGTAATTCATCAAAGAGATATGGTTCATCATGATTTTCATACAGGAAATATATTATTGAGCGTAAGCTTTCTTTTAGAAAGTACAATATCTGATGATGATGTACTTATTTCAGATATGGGATTAAGTGGAAATATTGGTGATACTAATCAAGATAATGTTTGTGGAATTATGCCTTACGTTTCTCCTGAAGTGTTAAAAGGAAAACCTTATACTCAAGCAGCAGATATATATAGTTTTGGTATGATTATGTACTTTGTAATAACTGGAAAACAACCTTTCGAAGATCGTGCACATGATCATATTTTAGCAACAGATATATTAAAAGGAATTAGACCTGAAATAAACGAATTATTAGCACCAAAATGTTATATTGATTTAATGAAAAGATGTTGGGATTTAAATCAATATAATAGGCCAAATACAACTGAAATTTTTGAATTAATTTCATTATTTTTTCGATCGTATTTTCATAAGTCTGGAAGTAGAGATTATGAAATTGAAAAGCAATTTAATGAAGCAGAAGAATATAGAAGAAAAAATCTTTCATCTATTAAAGATAGCCAATCACTTACTACTCACCCACAAGCTATTTATAAATCCCGATTACTTAATCCTTTTGTAGAGGAACTCCCTAAAGATGGTAATAAATTTGTAACTTAAGCAAAATTTTATTATTATAAATATTTAATTA
Source organism: Rhizophagus irregularis (assembly GCF_026210795.1). Lineage (NCBI taxonomy): Eukaryota > Fungi > Glomeromycota > Glomeromycetes > Glomerales > Glomeraceae > Rhizophagus > Rhizophagus irregularis. The sequence goes on along the minus strand of NC_089430.1, from coordinate 1,398,495 downwards.
ATATTTTTTCTAATTTTTAACAGATATCGATAAATATAAAATTTCTGACGATATGGACGTTGATTTTTGTTCATTGATTGAAGAGAATTAAGTGATAATAGTTTAAAGATAAATATTTTGTTTTAAATGAAATATTAGTTATACTTTAATAAATGAATTATTTAAGTACTAATTTATTTAACATTTTTCAATTTTCTTTTATAAAAAAAAGTTTCGCGATATTAAGTATTTAAAAATATGTGTATATATTTTACTTTTTTAATCGAATTATTTATGACATTAAAATGTAAGTTTTTAATTTATAATTTAAGTAACTTATATTAGCTTAAAATTTTTATATTATTATCCAATATATATATAATAAAATTTTATAATCTTAAAGGATTTTTTACGTTGTATTTACGTTAATTCCATGTTAGTAATAAATTTTAAATTATATGAATTTTTTTTTAATTACTTTTTAATAAAAGAAAATCGGTAAATGATTTTATTTCTAATTAACATCTATTAATTAGTTATTTTACATATGCGTTATATGCATTAAATTTATTAAATCAGTTAATTCAAAGTAATGACTGGTTTCAGTTTAACTGGAACTAAATGATGAAATAGTTTTAACATTTGGCATTTTAGTTTCAACTGGTTGCAATCGTTATGTACTGTACGTGTGCATAAAAGGTCAATTTTTCTTTATCAACATCCATTAATTTACTGTATATTTAAAAAAAAGACAAGGTTACGTAAACATGGATAACATATTTACCTTCTAAAAAATTATAATCCGTGATCACTGATCAGAGTGATCAGACTAAAGGAAATATGGGATTTATCGAAAATTTAAATCTTTTTTCCCAAAACGAAAACATATTTATTAAAGTCTTTAAACTTTATACCCAAAAAAACCCGAAATTAATATACAGTATTATTAAATATACTATGCTATTCAAATATATGGCACACTCAGAACACAAAGTATTTTATTTATTAAATATTCTTGATTTATACATAATCATTTTTTAATTCAACTCATAATTTTGATAACTTTTAAAAATAATAATGATTTATAATAATGATTTTTGAAAAAAAAAATATTCTACATAACTATGAGTTAATTAATTTTCTTTCCTAATACAGATACCATAAGGACGCAAATCACTTTCATTTGGTGAAATCCAATATTCACCAACTCCAGTTTCTTCCTTCGAAACCCTATTTAAGCAGTTTGGATTAACTCTATTTTGAAACACGATTTTATAATTACTTCCTTCATGAGTAAATTCAGTAGCGTATAAATATGCAACATCAATATCTGGAGTAGAATAAATTCCATGTCCAAATGCGAATCGTTTACTCTTACACAAGAGATACCCATCTTCAGCAATTGATTTGCAGTTATTCCTGGCAGTTCCATGATATGAAACTATTAAATTTATAAAATATTAAATTAGCACATAAGGATATTATAAAATATATGCATATCAAAGAAAGAAAATAAATACCTGGCCATTCATTTTGTACTGAATTTGTTATAGATTGTCTAGTACTCCCATCAACCCCGAGCCAAATATTATCTTCATATTTATTAAGAACATTTAGAGCAATTCTTTTCCAGCCACAAGGTCGCTTATACTCAAAATTTCCTCGCATAAAAGTTACACCTTTATCATCTACTTGCGTAAAATCATAATCGTACGTTGGTGCAAGCATATCCGGATGAATAAATAAAGCAGTAGAAGGGGGAAGATAGCCACCCCTTAATCTTAATACTAAATGTAGCGTGGACTCATCACATATATTGTAATCACTTAAAGTACGGCCATCTTCAAGTTGCTTACCAGCAAAAATTAATCTTTGTTGATCTGGTGGTATACCTTCTTTTTCAGTAATTTTTGTTTTTAATTGATCAATTGTATCACTAAACTCGACTTCAATTGTTATAGTTTTTCCAGTTAATGTTTTAACGTACACGCACTTTTGATCGTCGTGCTGATTACGATTACTATTAAAAGACATTGTTCTTATAGTGTCAAAATTCGATGGACCTGAATTAACAACCTCATTAAATGTTGGCACTTTACCGCCAATTAAATGAGATTGATGAAGAGCCTTTTGATCCAATTGAGAGCATCCATCATATCCTCCGTTTGAATAATCATCATAAGTAATAACCGAACGATGCGTTACAGCACTTAGTGCTGCGGCCAAAAGTGAATTTGCCATTTTCACTTAAAAAAAAATAGGTATTAAATGAGTTTTGGTTTATCTTATTAATTATTAATTTTTTTTTTTTTTTTGAAAAAAAAGAAACGCTCCGTTTAAATACATGTATTTGTATTTGGTTATTTACTATCACGGTTGAATGATCACATGCTATACGTTCCACCACATCACATTTGGACAAAGAAACAGAAACTATAAGCGATTAATATTATTATTATTCAACCCGGTTGAGCAGATACCTTTTTTATTGGTACAATATAATTTTACTTTTCAAATTGTCTTAAAAATTTTCACAACCAGACGACCACGTACCGGAAAATTCTGTCCAGACGTTCAAATATTGATGATATTCTTTTATTCAAGAAAAATGTTCGTCTCATGTATTTGAATTTTCGTTATTGTTAAACTGCATATCAATAACCTTATTTTTACAATCAATCAGAATTTTTGTTGAAAAGATACTTGAATGAATGTATGATAGTCGTACAAAACTGCAGGTTACTGTTTATTTGTGTGCTTATTGAAAGCCTAAACTTTACGCCCATTCCATAAATGTAATTAAATGGACTTTGAACTTAACGACGGTTTCCGTTTCCTATTTAGTAAGTTTTTGAAATATAATTCTTCATATTATAATAATAAAATCCATTACTATGTAATACTTTTAAAATATATTATATTTTTAATTTGAAATATATAATTATTCCTACAAATCCCATATCAGGAAATTTTTCCCTCAATACTTTTATCCGAACGTTGTATTTTTGTATGGTTCACGTTACATAAACAACTATTATAACATTAATAAAAATGATAAACATCATAACTATAAATATTAATATAACCTAATATAAATATAATTAATTAAAATGAAATATTGAGTAATTTCTTTTTGTGAGATGAATTTTTTTTTAGAGTTAAAAAAAAAAAAGGTTCAACAAAAATGGTTAAATGATTTCTTGAATTATTTTAAAAGTTCAACTCCTTTTTATTACGAAAAAGAGAAAAGAATAAATTAAAAATGGAAAGTAATTCCTTTTTTTTTAAAAAACAAAAAAAGAATTTAAACAAATATGAGAGTATTTTCGACCAAATTGAGAATTATGGTTAGATTAAATGTGAAATCCAATCCAAAAAAAAATACTTAAAATACGCCCAATTTTTCATTCCAATACAATTTCAGGATATAATCATCATCAATTAGGCGTAGAAAAATCTAGAAAAATTTCGGGTATCTTTATTTTTTAAACAATGGTAAGAATTGGTAAATGGATCATCCTTTCCATAAAAAGGTTTTTCCGATTCGGCCGATAGTGATAAGAATAGTTTAGCTTTGATTTATTATTTTTTTTATATATAGAGACTCAATCATCACTTAACGTTAATTTAAAATTATTATAATTTGGTAATACTTTTTATATCTCACAAAAATAACCGTTCGATTATCCTTTTCCTTTTCAGAATCGTAGTGATTACTGTTTGTACTATGGATCAATCAAACGAAGAATATGGAAGATGTATAAAATGTAAACAAATAAGTACTTCACTCATTTGTCAGGCTTGTAATTCGAATTTAAAAGAACGAGAACATGGAAAGTGTATATCATGCAAACAAATAAAGCCAATAAATAAAGAAGTAAATTATTGTCATACCTGTAGTTCAATTTATGGAGAAAAAAAATATGGAAAGTGTGCAGAATGTAAACAAATAAATTCGGGGAAGAATTGGTGTCATACTTGTAATTCAAATAAATTTCAACAAAATTTTAGTAATTGGACTAGTGGTAATGATGACATTGATAAGTTTATTCAAAATAATCAATTATCAGCAAGAAGTCATTTTCAATTACTTGAGTGGATACCTTATGATAGATTTTCTGAAATTGTATATATTGCAAAAGGCGGGTTTGGAAAAATATATAGAGCATATTGGAAAGATGGCTATATTTCACATTGGGATGCAACTAAACATCAATGGAGAAGAAATAATCCGAATACATATGTGGCCCTTAAAATTTTAGATAGATCACAAAATCTTACATTGAAATTTATCAATGAAGTATATATATATTTTTTTAGTTTTTTATTTTTAAATGTTTTAATTTTGCTAATTAATTTATTTAATAATATAGGTCACATCACACGTTAAGATATTTGAATATAAACCATTAAATGAATTTGTAAGATGTTATGGGATAAGTCAAGATCCATCTACTAAAGATTATATTATGGTCATGCCATATGCTAAAAGGGGAAGTTTACGAAATTTTTTAAATGACATAAAGTTAAATCAAAAAAAAATGCGTTATATTAATTTTAATTTAAATTTTAAAATCGGTATTTTAAGTGATATTGCAGCCGGACTTAGAAGAATTCATGAAAAAGGTTTAATTCATCGAGATTTACATATTGGAAATATATTAAGTTTTATGCGAACAACGTGTATAACCGATATGGGATTATGTAAACCAGCATATTATGATAAATTAGAAAATACGGATAATACCGTGTATGGTGTTTTACCTTATATGGCTCCTGAAGTTATAAGAGAAGGACATTATACCCAAGCATCTGATATTTACAGTTTTGGCATAATTATGTATGAAACAATTTCAAAAACTCCTCCATATCCAGATATTAATCACGATGAATATTTAGCAACGGAGATCTGTAAAGGGTTAAGACCCAATTTTAATATTAAGGTACCACAATTAATTGTGTATTTAATTAAAAGATGTCTAGATGCAAATCCTTCAAACCGACCAAATGCAAAGGATCTTTCGAGAACTATTAATGAATGGAACATAGAACTTAATCAATATAGAAATAAGCAACCAGAATTAGTTGAATCAGAATTAATTAAACAAATGTTAGATATTAATGATAATTCATCATCTACTAATATTTCTAATTTACCTTTTACACATCCTGGAGCTATATATGCAAGTAGACCTTTTAAATTTAATAATCTTCCCGAACCAAAAAATTCTAATAATTATTATGAAAATTGTGATAATATAACAGAAATTATATATTCAGGTATTTAATGAAATAATTCTTTTAACTTATTTGTTTTACTCATTTCAGACTACTTATATGAATTATTTTTTATATTATAGGAGAGCTTTCAAAAAGTAATAGTGAATGTTTAGAATGTGAAATCGTTAATTGAATTAAAATAACTTAGACAATAGTTATATATATTTGACAATTATAGCGGATCCTACCCAATAAATATTTATGTAATTTTTGTTCAACACTGTTTATTCTTCATAAAAATAAAATCAGTTTGTAATTGATCAAAACATTATACAATTTATTAAAAGGAACTGTCTAAAAAATATATATTGATATTATTAAATCTGTCATGTTTGGTTAAACGTTAAAAGACCAAGAAATAGCCGTTCCTCCCCCGGTCACAATGTCATTTTTTGTTTAATTATCCTGCTGCGTCTCAGAACTAGTTTTTTGTTGACTACAGTATGTGACAAGTAAATGATTAATGAACTACATTGCACAAAAAGTACCACAAATTCAACTTTCTATATGTATCCTTTGGAGTAATAATGCCCTAAGTTCGATTACTAAAAACTATTGCTAATCATTGATATATGTAGTCGAAATAATATGTATCCTTTGGTAACTATTAATTCATAAAACTAACTATAGCAAAACAATATGTCAGTATAATCTAGTTAACATTGTGCGAAAGATTAATGTCTTTAGGTGTATCCGTTCTCGAAAACCTATTCCACATGAATATGTGTGATATAATCACGACAAATGTTAGATCATAGATTGTATGTCAGGATATGTGTCTATATTATTTCCACATTGTTTTATAAACATGCTAAAATAGCCTTTTGGATATATTGACCCAAAATATTCTGCAATCTACCATATTGTGATATTTCCAATTATAGCAATGTAATTTTTGGTTGATAAAGAAGAATCTAACCATGGTTGGTTAAAATTAACTTCATATCCCATGAAATCAGTTACAATTTGGTAAGAATATTTAAGTTTAATGGACAAATTATCATTAAGAAGAATTTTGGGCCTTGGCTAATTTTTCTAGTAGAAGATTAGTCTTTATAATGAATATGGCTCCTTCAAAAATGGAGTTTCTAAATTTGAAGTTTCTAAAAGTAACAAGTAGTATAGATGAAGCTCATCCTTACATTTTAATATATTAACAATATGAATTCTAATTACTGATGCAATAAGCATCCTGAATGCGTCTACTGCATCTTTATCATCTTTTACCATTAATCAATTACTTGTGCAATTGGATTTCTCATCTACATATGACAGTAATAGCTACTTTATAAAACAAAAAAGGTTATTGATTAATTTTCATATGATTTAGACTTAATGTAAAAAATTTTTTGGGACTTTTAACTCTATCCCTAAATTAATTTTATTAAAATATCTCTTAAATATTTGTGAAGAAATAAGCACCTTTATAATATTATTTTATTTTATTTTATTTTATCTGTTATTAAAAATTTTTTTTCAAAAAGAATAAAAATTTTTTCAAAAAAAAATAAATTTTAATCTAATATAGTGAAATCACATGTCGCAGTACAAGCTTAGTAATAGTTATTTGTCAATCTGTTTAACATTTGTCACTGACTCATTGGTACACCTAGTGCTTCGACCCAGATGAAAACTGTCATCTGGGTTACACAAAAAAGGATCCGGCGGGTCAAATAATCCAGATAGAAACCGGAATCTGGATTGTACAACTGATCGGCAATAATTCTGGCCAGAATTCATAACGCCTGCCAGAATTACAAATTTAAAATTTTTCATGCCACTATGCTTAGCCAATAAAAAAATGTTTTACCCGGTGGCTAAACTATTTTTCCGGTGTCACGTGATGTTAATTTCAGCCAGAATTACAAATTTGGCCAAAATTATCTAAGACCGCAAAATTTTCATAATTCCAATTTTATTCGATACTTTTTTTAAACCAATTACATATTATTCAGCATTTCTCAGACTATTGTTTAACATTTATTTGTAAATTAACTAACTATGAAACTTTGGATAAACAAAATGTTTTGTATACAGCTGAAGATTACTATAGATAGATGTTTTGAGTTAGTAAGGCAATTTTTAAATGTTAAAATGAGATTTGTTTCTTCTTTCAAAAATTAAAGAATCATTTGAATCAAATTATATAACACTAAGGTTTTAATTTTTTAAAAAAAGTTGTCTCATAATTACTTAAATTTTATAATATCCCAATTTTTTGCAATAATTATTCATTTAAAATCAGCTGACCAAACATGTCAATCAAGTGTTTTCAGTGTTTTTCACTTTTCAATATTTAAAGTTTTGTCTATAATTGTACTTTAATGAAAAAAAAACATATACTTATTTCTTGTAAATCTTAATTATATAAAATTACAGTGCTATGAAAAAAAAAATATAAATAAAGATTCATTCAGATTCTGGTTCAAACCAGATATTTTTCATACGGATTACAATCTGGATGAAAACTGCAAAATCTGGATATCTGAAAAAAAAAATATCTGGATCAATCTGGATCAATCTGGATATGAATTGAAGTACTACTATCAAGAAATTTGTTTAGGCATATTAAAAAGATCATACAACCTATAATTATATTAAATTCCAATATTGTCTACAATCTTCGTATAAATAAATTTTTTGTACGAAAGAGATTAATTTTATTTTTACAAAAGAATAACCATTAACGCGTTAAAAAAATCATAAATTATTGCCATCAATATTCATATCTCTGATTAATAAGTTAACAATATTCTAAAAATTTTGTAACAAAAATTTCTTTATAAAATATAATACAATAAAAGCGAATTGTGAAAATCGGTTCAAGGTTTAATCTAGATCCTAAAAAAAAATTTTTATTAAAAAAAATTTTATCATAAACAATTTCTTTAGTGGTGGATTGTAAATTTAAGGTAGATTTTTGAAAGTTTCTCTATTTGTTTTAAAACGGTGATTTGTCGATCACCAATATTTTATGCAAAAAAATAATAAAATCAATATCTAAAATCATTAGATGGATTATATGATGAATTAAGTCGTTTAAATAAATCAATCTTATTAATTGTTTCGAGCGGAATGTTTGTTGCTACCCATGCTTTCAAAACAGCCTTATCAGTTCCATTTTGTTCATATATTGATAAGGGCTTAATTGATTCATTGTAATCAGACTTCTTTAAGCTAGAACTGTTTATTACCTGTTCTTTATAATTTCTAATCTTGTTATTAATAAATTATAATGAGACTATACATAGCTTTGATTTAATTAGTTGACAGAACACCTCAGCGTCACATGCATCGTACATCTGATTTTAATTTTAAAGGGTCCAAAATTTTATTTTCCTTTTTTATTAATCTTACCATATTAATAAGTAAAGAAGTTCGTTATCAGATTTGAATTGTACAATAATTTCCTACATATTTGTGTAATATCCATCATACGTTTTATTTCTTATGTGATTTCGATTTTAAGCGGAAATGGTTTTTAAAAACAAAAAAAATTTGAAACATTCTTATTTTATTTTTTTCTTTTTACTTAGAAAATTATTTATTTATTTTTTTATAGCGGTTTGCAGAATTCTATAATTGACTAAGAAAATACATTCGATTATTTTGATTATTTTGGTCAGCTTACTGAAATAAAAATAATCGCATTATTTTGTTATTCAAAATATTTATTTTTCCGATTACGTAAACAAATAACGATTACGCTAATAATTACAATAAAGGGAATAAATGATTTTTTGTTTCCTGAATTTTTTTTTTAAAAAAAACTTTATTCATAAAATGTCAAAACAAGTACTTTTCACTCCGGATCTTCATTCCGAAAAAAAATTAAACAAATTGGTAATTTTGTATCATAACGAATGGTTTTTTTTATTATAATTTAGTTGGAAAAACCAACTCAACTCAGATCCTAAGTACAATTATTTGTTTTTCAAGGTTCGAATTTACTATAACTCGAGAAAAATTTTTTCTAGTTTGTTGCGAATCTCTTTATAATGACGAAAAATCACAAAAAATTGGGTATCTAATTTAATATTTTATTTGAGAAACAAGCCCAATAAAATTGCGCTCCGAAAATATGATAAGAATCTTCTGTACCTATATATGAAAGTAGAAGGAGGGAAGAAGAAGAGGAAGAGAAGAAGTAGAAAAAGAGAAAGGAGGAGGAATAAGGAGGAGAGAGAGAAGAGACGTTCAAAACTGTTTTTCCACACGCCAATAATGTTTATTTTTTCATTACTTGATTCTCTGAATTTTTTCTTCCTATAATGATTTATAATTTTTTTTTTTATAATGAGTAAATTAACCGTTAAGTTTTGTAGAAAGTAAAGCCTCAAAAACTTTTTTTTGTAAATTTATTCCAATTAAGACAAGTTCAAAACGTATACTTCGTTCAAGGGGATATTTGATGAATGATTCGTCCAGCCGATATTTATGAAAGTAGATTTGCGGAGTCTCATGTCAACCGAATATAGTATAGATTAATTGGGGTTTCCTAAATTTATTATAGTCAAATGAAATACGTAAAAGCAAATAAATCAAGAGTTAGTTAAATAATTTCACGCTAGATAAAAGTCTAAGTTGCACTCTGAATATGAAAGGATTAATAGTTAAGTAGTTTAATCTTTATTGGAATAAGATATTGATTTCAGAGGGTTATAGGTTAGGGGAAATTAAAAATGAACGTAAAATACAAAAATGAAATTTTAATAAGGATTTAGTATTACAGTCAAAAAGTTATAATAAAATAAGACTTTTATTCTTTATAAGTAATAAGAACAAATATAATAACAGACAAATAAATGAATACGACACGATAGAACGAGCTTACAAAATTAAAAATTTACTAAAAACGCTTCCTACTTACGTTACCTGGTTTAAAAGAAAGGTGAATATGCATGATAGATTCCGATATATGTGCAAGATATGAAAAAGAAGATGAAAGTTGGTGGCATATTTTGGAGTGTGAATGTAACGAGGCTACGATCAGAGAAGTAATTTTAAATGCCATAGCGTCATTTGAAGAAAATTTTATTATGAAATACAAGCGTCAATTGTCCGTGATATAAATATAAAATTTACTCATTCTATTTGAAAATTCAACGATTTTTTTAGGAAGAACAAGGGAATGGGAATTACTTCGAGGAGTCTTTAATAACCCTATAAAAAAAAATGTCCGGAAATTGTAGCTGAAAACATCCGGAAAATGTCCGTGTCCGGAAAATGTCCGGAAAATTGCAATATTCCGGACATATTCCAGACAAATGAACATTTTCCGGACGTTTTTAGCTACAATTTCTGGACATTCTTTTTTTATAGGGATAACAGATTTAATATTACTAATACTAAAGTAGGGAAAAAAGTAATATTTGAATTATGAGTATATTGTTACGATCAGATTAGAAGTCAAATGTGGTTGAAAAGATGCGAGGAGGTTACAGAGATTGAACGAAAGAAGGGAATTACGAGAGAATGAGGATAGAAGGGAATGATATAGACAGTAACAATATAGATTTAGGAAGTATAGAAAATAATAAAAACAAAAAAATCAAAGAAAATAATATAAAAAATCAAAAAAAGAAAATATTAATTAAAATTAGCAACAGAACAAAAAATGATACATAGTTTATTAGATAATCGACCAATAGGATCGATTTGGCACGGGTTTACAAAAATAATTATTTAGATAGGTTAGTTATAGGGTTATTGTTAATTTAATTAATAATACCCTATAAGTATTTTGTATAATTATGTAATCTTGTGTGATTTTAAATAATTAATAAAATGCTAAAAAAACAAAAAAAAATATTATAGTCGAACTTTAGTTTATATCTCACTGTACCCTGGTATCAAATTATTATATCGAAAAAGGGCGTGTCAATTGTGACATTGTCGGTCTAAACTTTGACAAAAGATAAATTTTATATGGTAATTCTTTAAACTTATAAAGATTTTTCATACATAATGATTTTAGATAATTAAAATTTTTAATGAAGTTGCGAATAGGAATTTATTTTTGGTTATCCGCAAGATCAGATCTTTTAAATCATAAAATATACATTTTTTATAATAAAAATTCGCTAATTTAAGTATTTACTGTATTCACAAAATTACAGAAAGGAATGAAGATTTTATTTATAACCGAAACGGCAATTCTGGATCTTCCGGTTTATGAACGGGCTCAAGGGTATGTAAATGAATTTGTTGGGATGCCGAATCACCACAAACAGGTGGAAGAGAAATTTCATTGTTTTCATTAGGATTATTCAGGAACCATGGGAACGATGGAAGAGTTTGTAGACCATTCAAAATCGAAGGGATTCTTGCATAATAATTGGAGGAGTAACGCAAGAGGGTGAGGCTAGAGGATACCCTCCCACCGTATGTTTGAGGATTAAAGATTATAGTGGATGTTCTTCCATCATGTGTTTGAGGATTAGGAATGGTGTCGGATGCCCATTCATCATGATCGTGTGTCTGAGTATCATTCAAAATCGATGGAATTTTTGCGTAATAATTGAAGGAGTAACGTGAGAAGGTTGGGCTAGAAGATGGCCTTCCATCCTTACCACCCAAGTCCAAAAGCTCAGAATTTGGCAAGTCGAAACCTACAAAAAAATGTAAAAAAACCTCTTTAATAAAAAAATTAGGCTCGAAATAATTTCGAACTTACCACGCGCCTCCAAAATTCCTTGTACTTGAGCATTAGGGATGGAAGTAAATGACATTCCATCATTATTATTGTGTGTTTGAGATTCATGTGGTATATAATAGATGGTAGCCCCTTCAGTATAACTAGAAGGTGCCTTTTCTTTACTATTATCTTGCGACATAGCATCACGTGATTGGTTAGCAGGAGGAGGAGCCGTAGGTTTCGCAGGTCCAGCTTTATTTTCTTGCTCGTTTATTTTGCTAAAATATACGTAAAATAATAATTATTGTCATTATCAATGAATATATTTCTATTATTTAAGTTGTAAAACAGAATACTATATCGTACCGGGCTTGCTTACGGGTTCCACCCAAAAGTTTATCTGGCTCTTGAGTTGCTTTAAAAATTTTATGAGGGGACGACATTTTTAAAAAAAGAGATAAGGATTCTCGAAAGATTTTTTTGTTTATTATTTATAGTGGTATTTTTTTTTTTTCAAAAATCTCTTGAAATAAGGGAAAAAAAATGAAAACATGCCTTTTTATTTAGTTTTTTTTCTTTTAACAGTTCATAAAATACACAAATAGAACGAATCCAGTATTATTACTACTACATCATTCAATAAATTTTGTGTAATATATTTAATATTGTATCTATGATAACGAAATCTATAAGTTTAATTTTTTTTTTTGCTTGTGTTTTCTATTATTGCGAATAAAAATGAAGTAAAATGAAAATGATAAAAATTATTAGGTTTTAATTTCGTCATTTAAATGTAAGTACTTTACATAATATAAATATTTATAATTATAAAGCTAAAGAATGTAATCGGAATTTCTCCGACTAGCAACTTTTTCCGATCACATAAAAATGATACATTATGATTTGCCATTATCTATTAGAATCGAACACGTTGGGATTTTATTAAAAAATTTTAAATAAAAAAATTAAACATAGCCCACATAAATAAAGTAAAAAAGAATTAAAATCCGTGATTTTAACTTTAGCTATAATTGTTCATAATAATATTGGCGAAAATATACATCTATGAATAAATGAACCTGTCGGTGAAATGATTGTCGGTGAATGACGGCTGAAATAATTGTTTGGTGAAATGCTTTTTTTTAATAGGTGTTAATTTGATCGACACTATGTAAGTAATATTCCCCAGAGAAATATGCAAAATATTGTACTTCCAAACGCCCACTTTACCGCTTCTTTGTAAATTCGATGTTTTGTCCCTTAAAAGATAATCCATTTTAAGCTTTAATAATTAATTCCATGATCAAGTAAATATATAAATTCTGAATTAAAATTGTAAAATTAAGAAATTATAATACCAACTGTAAATTACTATAACATCGTTGCCGATCATTTCCGATCGTTTCGTCATTTTTGAGTTTTTGAAGGCGACTGTTGACTTTAGAACATTTTCTGTAAATGATCAAATTCCTATTTTTTCTTCGGTGTGATTTTTTGTGATTCAAAAAAAAAAGTTTCGACAGCTAAAGGGTATAATAACGGTTTTTACTATACAAGCTTTAATATTATTATAAAATATATTTAATAAAGCGTCTATTAAAAAAATTTCGGTAAAAATATTAAAAATTAAGTTTTTATTATAAAGAACAAGCCTCAACTATTAAACTTTTTTGCTGTCATTTTTTCATTATTTTTTGCGTTTTGTATTGGTTAGTTACGCTACAATATTATGGAATTAAACGAAAATAGTGACAATTACGAAAAAAGTCTTATGAAAACATTTTTGATATAAAATTTATCCATAGAATTATTATGTGATGTAACTTCTGGCTTTTTTTATTGTCATTGAGTAAAGGACCTTATTCGTTCGTTGTCATGATACTTGTAACATGGAATTCTATACAATTCTTAGACTTACAATTAACGAATAATAATATTGTTTAATATGGGGTGAAAATAAAAGGTAGGACGAATTTTAGATAGTTTTTTCTAGTGTTAGAAAATACCTTTACTCTTCTGTACTTGTCTCTATTATAAAAAATAAAAATAAAGATATTATCTATATTATCTATGGGCTACGCTATACTCTTAAATATGATTGGTTCAGAATGTGGCACAGCTAGACACCACCATTTGTTATTTGTTATATTCTTCACGAAAAATATATTATAAAAAACATGCACAGAAAAATACATTTAACAATGTACCTCAGATTGAATATTTTTAAACGAAAAGGTACTTTGAAAAAAATTATTATAAAGGTTTTTATTTCTTTTTTTCACTTATTTAATATTTCCAAAAACCTCTATCAACTACAAAAGATAATAAGCATTCTAAAATCAAGTTTCTTTAATATAAAAAAAAAACACTGTAAAAGATTAGTATCTGATAATAAATCAAAATGACTAACATTACATAGATTTTACATCTTTTAAGTAAAAAAATCAAAAAAAAAGCCTAAAACAAAATATTCCTAAAGAGAAGGAATGTTTATGCAAAAAAAAAAATTAGAAAAAATAAATTAATACAACACCATGAAAAACTTGTGTGTTTTTATAATAAACTAAAAATATATATAATGTATCCAATTGTAGGCCAGAAATAAAAAAAATGAAAAAAAGGGAGAGCGAAGCATAGCTTACCACGCTCCTAAACAAGAAAGTTCTAAATTAAAGCGGCAAAGTGTGTCCCTAAAAAGAAAGAGGTGTTTTAAAGTTTATTTCAAAATAGGATAGAAAATTTTCCGGATAAGTATCTAGTCATATAAAATTTACCAGTGTTCTTTAAAAATTTAAGTTTAATTTATATTGTCCTTTCTAATTACTTTCAAATTTTCATTGTATTTTTAACCCATAAAATCGACCTTTATTAGTAAGTCCAAAAATTTTCGTGATAATCAACACTCAAAATTTGCAAGTGTCATATATAATGATAAAATCTTAAAAAATCACTTTATATGTTTGACATACGTTTTTATGGATTCTGTATAACAATTCCGTATATTTAATACGTAATTCAGTTTTAAATGTTTTTTAAAAAAATTAATGTATAAGAATGTACACGGAATGATCGGAATGTATACGGAATTTTTAATTTTATAGTCATTCCGTATAACACGTGAACACGTGATTGTTGCATTGTTTGTTGTGATACTTTTTTGTTTTTTTTATACAGTAACCTTATTTTTGATCTTTCCTTTATTTTTCTTATTTTATCGCTCTCTTTTTAAAACTTTTTTTTCTTTATTTATCACCCTCCTTTTTTTATTCCCATCCACTACTTTCTTTTTAAAATTTATTTTTTCTTTTTATTTTCTATCTTCGTCACCCCCTTTAAAAAATTGTTTTTTTTTTATTTTATTATTTTTTCATTCCCCACTCGCTACTCTTTCTTTTTTTTAAATTTTTTTTTTTTCATTTTTATAAAAAACTTTTTTTTATTTTTCTAACTTTATTTATCATCTAACTTTGTTACCCCTCATTTTTTTTAAAAAAATTTTTTATTCCCTTTTTTTTAGGCTTTTTAAAATTCTTTTATTTTATATTTTATTCTTTTTTGCCTTATAGGTTGAATATATTTTTTTTGTCGGTTGATTCTTTATGGGTTAGTTCTTCATGGGTCAATTTTTTAACGTAAGTCAATTCTTTTTATGTAGATCAATTCTTTTTACGTGAGTTATTTTTTTTCGTGGTTCACATGGGCTAATTTTTTCATGGGTTGTTTCTTTTTGTAGATTGTTTCTTTTTTGTGGACTGCTTCAGGATTTTTGTCTTTTTTGTAGGTCTTTCTGTTACAAGACTCTTAGAAATGCCAACTCTTGGTAACTTGAATGATTACAGGGGAAGTTTGTTTAAAGAAACGTTCTTATGTTTCATTTTTTTTGTTTTTTAGGTTGTTAGATTCTAGAAGACTTGGATGAATCTAGGCTTATAGGTAGATAGGAGAAGTGGGTTTATCTATCAGGAAATTCAAAGTTTCTTTTTGTTTTAGTTTGCAATAATTAGAAAGAACTTTTCATAATATATTTGTATTTTATTTTATTCTTATATGATTTTGTTTATATTACGCGTGTTTAAATTATTTATTGTTTGAAGCTTAGGCAGAATGCTTAACTATATCTAAGAAATATATATAAAATAGATAAACATTATTTTTTTTCTTTCTTTTTTTCTTTTTTAGGTAATATTTTTTAAATATTTATGAAAAATGAATTCTCTTTTAGTGAAATTATCAATTTTCAATTTTTGCAGCGTAATTTCAACGGGTTTTTTTTTAATATGTTTATTAGTACATTGGCCAAAATATGGTGTGCTTTATAAAGGAACAGGGCAAACATCACATTGCCGATCATAAGTGGCGAAATAACATGTAATGCCAAAGTTAACTTTAGGCCGAATTTTTCAATAATTGATATAAATATGTCGATCATTTTCTAATTGGACTTTGCGAAATTTAGAACTTTTATGGTTATAGAATTAACAGCTTTAAAATTAATGGCTGAAGTAATTTTAGGTAATCCACGAGTTATGGCCAAAATAATATTTGCAATTATATTGTTATAATTTAAGAATTTTCAAAACATCATTTCTCAATCAAATAATTTATGAATTTACTACCAAATCAGTATAATTTTAAGTTATTCTTGAAATTTAGCACATATTATTATGTAAAATTTATAATAATTGGAAATTTTTTTTTTTTTTATGGGTAAATGTTAGAAATTTATTTATAATAGATGCAGAACTACTATAAAATAAAATCTATATAACCAACATTTATGTGAATCGAATAGATGTCACTCCTGTCTTACCAAAACCTTTGTTATTCTTCCAGTCCATTAATTGGTTAAAATCCGATACAGTATAATCCGTACATGAATTATGATTTTTAGTTAAAATTATAGTTCTATTGCAATTTTTTTTAATTTCGTGCCAACATTGTTTCAACTATTACATTAATCCGGATTCATTTATAGATAATAAAACTAAACAGATTCTTTTAAAAAAAACTAACAAAGGCATGTTAGTTATACGTATAATGCAACATTATTCAACAAAGGTTTTGAAAAATGGACTAGTAATGATACGATATTGATAATTTATTTATCAGTTCATAAAAAAGAAACATTAGAATGGGTACTTTATGATAAATTTTATAAATTAAACAAACATATTGCAAAAGACAGGTTTGGTAAATTTTATGGAAAGTAGATTTATGCTAGATATTTACTAAAAAAATATATATATATTCATCGTATTAAAATTTTATTGAATAAACATTTTATTAAAACTTGTAGATTAATAAAATGAAAAGTAAGGTATTTTGTAATTTATCATTATATATTTCTTTTTATTGAACTTTTACATTTTGGTAAA
The DNA here is from genome assembly GCF_026210795.1 of Rhizophagus irregularis. Lineage (NCBI taxonomy): Eukaryota > Fungi > Glomeromycota > Glomeromycetes > Glomerales > Glomeraceae > Rhizophagus > Rhizophagus irregularis. The sequence continues at coordinate 1,381,224 of NC_089430.1, read as the reverse complement.
AAAAAGTTTCGAATGTATCATTTTAACGTCATGGAAAAATTGACAAATCATTCTCAATCACGTGTGCAGATTTGTTGCCATTACTTTACGGTTATCAAATTCAAAATTTCAAAAAAATATTTGTTCATTAATACAGTAAATTATCGATCTCTTTATTGTAGAAAATTCATATTAACCAATTATAAATGCATATGTTTTAAAACAAATTCGCGAAAATTATTAAAGTTGTTCCAAAATCTTTTGTGCAATAAATAAAGACTCAAAAATATTTTGTGCTCACGTTGAGTCAATAAAAAACATGTTTTTAACAAACCTTTAAAGTGACATAAGTATCTAACGTAAAAATCTATTTATCATTGGCGAAAAAGCAAAATTAGGTTTGTTAGAAAAGTATTTCATTCTGACAGGACCGGGAAAACTTATAATAAAGGTCACCGGACAATAGTAAAATGATGGTTTTGCCCAAATTAATAAAAATTTTTCTTAAGTAATTAAACTAAAAATCTAACAAATCATACAGAAATGTCTGAAAAATAAAATGAATCATAAATTATTCTTTTAATATCAATATTAACTGAGATCATTAAATTTTCCGAAAAAAATTTTATAATAACGCGAACCACTTTTTAAAAAATTTACTAATTATGCGAACCACCTTTTTGTGTTACACAGAATATATAAAAATCTAAATTGAGTGTATAAATCATGCATTTAACTCTAAACTTAAACAGATAAGTTTAATCCACACATTTTGGCTTCATTAAAAATTGTATATATAAAAAATTCAATGGATTTTACTAGTGTGCCGGATACTACAGTGACCTCCATTATAGGTTTTCCCGGTCCTATTCTGACCCTATAAATTAAGTAATATGTTTTATTAAAAAAAAATGGAAGAAAAATTAATTCAACATTTGTATTTTTGTCACAATATAAATTTAACCCAATGTTAAATGAGATTATTGATAACAAAATCAAGTTCATTAGTAACATATTCTATATTCATAAATTAAAAAATATAATTAATATATTGTTTAGTTATTTGTAAAAGCATAACATATTATCATTTTTAAAATATAATGATACCTGATTGGATCTACAACTAAAAGTATTCATTCAGTATAATAAATTACACAACTTTGTTTTTCAATCAATTAATATTTTAAAGGTACTACGTAATATCTTTTTAAATATAATAATATCTTTGGCAATAGGATCTTGAGTTATTCCAAAGTACTTGCTAATGCACTCATTAAATATATTTTTTCTGAATAAGTTTGATAAATACTCTGAATTAAATAAAAAAAGCCATTATTTTATCATATCATAATAAGATCCGAGCTATACATAAAAAGGTTCCCAAATCATGTAGATCACTTCCATTTGTGGATAATGACGACCAGCATTACATAGTGCCGGCCCTGAAGAAATGCGTATAGCTAATAGTAAAAGTGTCCCCTGACCTATATATATATATAACTCGGGGTCCTATCATAATATTGAAAGATTTAAAAGTATTACCTCATTCAGTTTCTTGGACGTAATATTTTTAGACTTTTTGAGAACAATGGCACATAAATTATTATCATGACTTTATTATCACTGTAGGTCTTTTTGATAACCATATAAAAACCCATCATAATATGCATTATAACATGAATTTGATATCTATGTTAATATAGCTATTTGTATGATTATAACATGATTTTATTTTGCCTTACAATAGATAGGACCAAAGCAATAAATACAGCACTTGTTTAGCATTATTCAAAAATAAGTAATTAAATGTATAAATAGTTCCTGAATATTGTTTGTTTTCTTAAAAGAAGATAGGTGTGATTTTCTGTAAATTTTTGCTTCCTTGAATTGCTCCATAATTTGGAAAATTGGTGTCCAGGAAACTGGAAATGATCATTCAGAAAATTTGACTTCAGGAAAAGGTTTATTTAAGAAAAAGACATTCAAGAAATTGTACTGTAAACCAAGTCCATCATATTTTTATTACATCAAAGAAAATATTACACACAAATATGTCCAATTACAAATAGATTTTGTTTTTGTAAAAAAAATAACTATAGAGTTGGACAAAAACTATAAATTAATTGTAAATTCTATAAATAACTGATATACAAATATATATAAAGTGAATAATTCATATCTTTTCAACAAAATTTATTATATGTGCTTTGCTTGGATTTTATTTGGATTTAGATTTTTTGATCTAAACATTGAGAATTATCATCATATTCTGGAAGGTCTTCTGTAAAAGGATTAAGTAACCGAGATGTATAAATAGCTTGTGGATGGGTAGTTATTTGGTAATTTTTAATAAATGAAAGATTTGCTTTTCTATATTCTTCTGCTTTGAAAAAATCCATTCCATATGACTTATGAAATGACATGATTAATTCCTTTACTTCAAAAATATTTGGCCTATTATTTGGGTTTAAATCCCAGCACTTTTTCATTAAATTAATATAACAACTTGGTGCTTCTGGTTCATTTATTTCAGGTCTAACTCCTTCACAAATATCTAATACTAATAACTTATCATGTGCATAATTGTAAAAAGGTTGTCTTCCAGTTGCTATAAAATACATTATCATACCAAAACTATAGATATCTGATTCTTGGGTATAAGGCATTCTTCTTAATACTTCAGGAGCCACATAAGGCATAACTCCATAAATTTTTGTTTCATCTATATTACCAACCTCTCCACATAATCCCATGTCTGAAATTGATATACAATTACCAAAAGCATTTATATTTCTTAAAAATAATATATTTCCTGTATGAAAATCACGATGAACTATATTTTTTTGATGAATTTCTTTAAGGCCATTAATAATATCAAGCAATGCAAATAATTTATCTTTCCAATTAAAATATTCATAGTTTTTATTTATCCAATGATTAAAATTGCCTTCTTTTGCATATTGGAGAACCATAATATATTCTTTTGTATCTGGATCCTGAGATATTCCATGTATATTAAGAATATTACTTCTTTTATTTATTGAGTATTCTTTAACCTATTAAATGTATTTATAATAAACAATATATTGCTTAAATTAACACATTTATTACTACAAATGAACTTCAATTATTAAAAGAAAATTCATACCTCATTCAAAAATTTATTGGTAATATTCTGTGAATTATGCAAGCATTTTAAGGCAATTACTCTATTTGGATTCCTTATATATATTTTTTTATCTGTATCAAATTCTAATGGACCATTTTTCCAATTTGCAGAATATACTGTAGCAAATCCACCTTTATCTATTTCTTTAATATTATTAAACTGTTTATATGGTATCCATTCAAATACTATATCATTATATTTATCTATTTGTAATTGTATTTCTTGAATAAAATTGTCAATTTTTTCATTTCCACTCGCCCATATTAAAATTAAAATATAATTATTTGTATTTGGATTTTGAGATATTCCATATATATTACAAATTACTCTGTCAATTATTTTTTTTGTCAAATATTTTTCAGCCTAAATATAATAAACAAAAGAGATAAATATATCATATTAATTAAATATTAAGAATGATTATTAAAATTTTATACCTCATTTATTAGAAAATCAACAGAATTTTGTGAATTATACAAATATTTTAAAGCAACCTCTTTATTTGAATCTCTCATATATTTATTATACTTATTATTATAATGCAATGGTCCATCCTTCCATATTGCTGAATATATCGTAATAGAACTATTTTTGCCTATTTCCTTAATTTTGTTGAACTGATTGTAAGGTATCCATTCAAATACTGTATTATGTTTATTATTGATTTTTAATTGCATTTCCTGAATGAAGTTATTAATTTTTTCATTTCCACTGATACAATTTGCCAAGTTTATAGAATTGTTTTGAACCAAAATATAATCTCCTGTATCTGGATTTTGAGATATTACATACAATACCTGAAATACTTCATATTTTGTTGGATATTTTTTAGTCTAAAAATAAATAAAAGAAATTGTAAATATAATAATTAAAAAAAAGTATTTAAATATTTAAAGAAATTTCATACTTCATTTATTAAAGAATCAATGGATACTTGTAAATTATGTAAACATTTTAAAGCAACTTCTTTATTTGAATTTCTTGCATAATTGCTCCACTTATCTTTTTTGTATAATGGACCATCCTTCCATATTGCTGAATATACTATTATAGAGCCATTTTTACCCATTTCATTAATTTCACTAAACTGGTTGTATGGAATCCATTCAAGCACAATATCATCATATTCATTAGTTTTTAATTGCCTTTCTTGAATAAAATTATCAATTTTTTCATTTCCACTACTCCATGTATAATTATTTTGAACTAAAATATAATCTCCTGTATCTGGATTTTGAGATATTCCATACAATACCTGAAATACTTCATATTTTGTTGGATATTTTTTAGTCTAAATATAAATAAAAGAAATTGTAAATATACTAATTTAAGAAAAGTATTTAAATATTAAAGAAATTTCATACTTCATTTATCAAAGAATCAATGGATTCCTGTGAATTATATAAATATTTTAAAGCAACTTCTTTATTTGAATTTCTTGTATAATCATTCCATTTATATTCCTTATATAATGGACCATTCTTCCATATTGCTGAATATACTGCTATAAAGTCATTTTTACCTGTCTCTTTAATTTCACTAAACTGATTGTATGGAATCCATTCAAGTACAATTTCATCATATTTGTTAATTTTGTATTGCCTTTCTTGAATGAAATCATTAATTTTTTTATTTCCACTTATCCATGTATAATTATTTTGAACCAAAATATAATCTCCTGTATCTGGATTTTGAGATATTCCATACAATACTTGAAATACTTCATATTTTGTTGGATATTTTTTAGTCTAAAAATAAATAAAAGAAATTGTAAATATATTAATTAAAAAAAGTATTTAAATATTTGAAGAAATTTTATACTTCATTTATCAAAGAATCAATGGATTCTTGTGAATTATATAAATATTTTAAAGCAACTTCTTTATTTGGATTTCTTGTATAATCACTCCATTTATATTCCTTATATAATGGACCATCCTTCCATATTGCTAAATATACTGCTATAAAGTCATTTTTACCTATCTCTTTAATTTCACTAAACTGATTGTATGGAATCCATTCAAGTACAATATCATCATATTTGTTAATTTTGTATTGTCTTTCTTGAATGAAATCATCAATTTTTTCATTCTTACTGATACAATTTGCCAAGTTTATAGAACTGTTTTGGACTAAAATGTAATCTCCTGTATCTGGATTTTGAGATATTCCATATAATACTTGAAATACTGTATGTCTTATTCGATATTTTTCAGCCTAAACATAAATAAAATGATTGTAAATATATTAATAAAAAAAGCATTTAAATATTTGAAGAAGTTTATACCTCATTTATTAAAGAATCAATAGATTCTTGTAAATTATGTAGATATTTTAAAGCAACTTCTTTATTTGAATTTCTTGTATAATCACTCTGCTTATATTTCTTATATAATGGACCATCCTTCCATATTGCTGAGTATACTGTTATAAAACTATTTTTGTTTATTTCTTTAACTTCATTAAACTGATTGTATGGAATCCATTCAAGCACAATATCATCATGTTTATTAATTTTTAATTGCCTCTCCTTAACAAAATTATCAATTTTTTCATTTCCACTTATCCACGTATAATTATTTTGAACCAAAATATAATCTTCTGTATTTGGATTTTGAGATATTCCATACAATACTTGAAATACTTCATATTTTGTTGGATATTTTTTAGTCTAAATACAAATTAAAGAAATTATAAATATACATAATAAAAAAAAGTATTTAAATATTTAAAGAAATTTCATACCTCATTTATAAAAGAATCAATGGATTCTTGTGAATTATGTAAATATTTTAAAGTAACTTCTTTATTTGAATTTCTTGTATAATCACTCCATTCATGTTTTTTATATAATGGACCATCCTTCCATATTGCTGAATATACTGTTACAAAGTCATTTTTACCTGTCTCTTTAATTTCACTAAACTGATTATATGGTATCCATTCAAGCACTATATCATCATGTTTATTAATTTTTAATTGCCTTTTCTGGACAAAATCATCAATTTTTTCATTTCCGCTTGTCCACATATAATTATTTTGAACAAAAATATAATCTCCTGTATCTGGATTTTGAGATATTCCATATAATACTTGAAATGCTTTGTAATTTGTTGGATATTTTTTAGCCTGAAAATAAGTAAAAGAGATTGTAAATATATTAATTAAAGAGTGAATTTATTTACCGCACCCTGCGTTACAAAGCATCCTTCCTTTTTTGTAAATTATTTATGTCGATCTTTAGTTTATACGCCGCACCCCTTAAAATAGCAAATGATAAATATAAAAATATATATAAATTTGTAACGCGGGGTGCGGTGAATACATTATTTCTTAATTAAAAAAGTATTTAAATATTTGAAGAAATTTCATACCTCATTTATTAAAGAATTGATGGATTCTTGCAAATTATGTAAACATTTTAAAGCAACATCTTTATATGAATCTCTTGTATAATAATCATCATCAAACAACTTGAATAATGGACCATCCTTCCATATTGCTGAATATACTGTTACAAAGTCATTTTTACCTGTCTCTTTAATTTCACTAAACTGATTATATGGAATCCATTCAAGCACAATATCATCATAATTATTAATTTTTAATTGCCTTTCCTGAACAAAATCATCAATTTTTTCATTTCCACTTGTCCACATATAATTATTTTGAACCAAAATATAATCTCCCGTATCTGGATTTTGAGATATTCCATACAATACTTGTAATATTTTGTGTTTCGTTGGATATTTTTTAGCCTAAACATAAATAAAAGAGATCGTTAATATATAAATTAAAAAAGGATTAAAATATTTGAAGAAATTTCATACTTCATTTATTAAAGAATCAATAGATTCTTGTAAATTATATAGATATTTTAAAGTGACCTCTTTATTTGAATCTCTAGTATAATTTCCATACAGTTTATTATAATATAATGGACCATTCTTCCATATTGCTAAATATACTATTGCAGGGCCAATTTTACCTTTCTTTTTAATTTCATTAAACTGATTGTATGGAATCCATTCAAGCACTATATCATCATAGTCATTAATTTTTAATTGCCTTTCTTGAATAAAATCATCAATTTTTTCAATTTCACTAATACAGTTTGTCAAGTTTATAGAATTGTTTTGAACTAAAATGTAATCTCCTGTATATGGATTTTGAGATATTCCATATAATACTTGAAATGCTTTGTGTTTTGTTGGATATTTTTTAATCTGAATATAAATAAAAAGGTTTGTAAATATATTAATTAAAAAAAGTAATTAAATATTTGAAGAAATTTCATACTTCATTTATTAAAGAATCAATAGATTCTTGTAAATTATGTAGATATTTTAAAGCAACTTTTTTATTTGAATTTCTTGTATAAAAATTGCTATGCAAATACTTTATGACCACTATTTGGATAAGTGATTGGAATTGATGGTATAATGGGCCATCCTTCCATATTGCTGAATGTACTGTTACAGAGTCATTTTTACCTGTCTCTTTAATTTCACTAAACTGATTATATGGTATCCATTCAAGCACTATATCATCATGGTTATTAATTTTTAATTGCCTTTCTTGAATAAAATCATCAATTTTTTCATTTCTACTTGTCCACATATAATTATTTTGAACCAAAATATAGTCTCCTGTATCTGGATTTTGAGATATTCCATACAATACTTGAAATACTTTATGTTTCGTTGGATATTTTTTAGTCTAAATATTAATAAAAGAGATTGTTAATATATTAACTAAAAAAAGGATTAAAATATTTGAAAAAATTTCATACCTCATTTATTAAAGAATCAATGGATTCTTGTGAATTATTTAAACATTTTAAAACAACTTCTCTATTTGGATTTCTTGTATAATCACTCCATTCATGTTTTTTATATAATGGACCATCCTTCCATATTGCTAAATATACTGTTACAAAGTCATTTTTACCTGTCTCTTTAATTTCACTAAACTGATTATATGGTATCCATTCAAGCACTATATCATCATATTCATTAATTTTTAATTGCCTTTCCTGAACAAAATCATCAATTCTTTCATTTCCACTTGTCCACGTATAATTATTTTGAACCAAAATGTAATCTCCTGTATCTGTATTTTGAGATATTCCATACAATACTTGAAATAATTTATGTTTTGTTGTTGGATATTTTTTAGCCTAAATATAAATAAAAGAGATTGTCAATATATTAGTTAAAAAAAGTATTTAAATATTTGAAAAAATTTCGTACCTCATTTATTAAAGAATCAATGGATTCTTGCAAATTACGTAAACATTTTAAAGCAACTTTTTTATTTGAATCTCTAGTATAATCACTCCATTCATATTTCTTATATAATGGACCATCCTTCCATATTGTTGAATATACTGTTACAAAGTCATTTTTACCTGTCTCTTTAATTTCACTAAACTGACTATATGGAATCCATTCAAGCACAATATCATCATGTTTATTAATTTTTAATTGCCTCTTTTTAACAAAATCATCAATTTTTTCATTTCCACTTATCCACGTATAATTATTTTGAACTAAAATATAATCTCCTGTATTTGGATTTTGAGATATTCCATACAATACTTGAAATACTTCATATTTTGTTGGATATTTTTTAGTCTAAATATAAATTAAAGAAATTATAAATATACACAATAAAAAAAAGTATTTAAATATTTAAAGAAATTTCATACTTCATTTATAAAAGAATCAATGGATTCTTGTGAATTATGCAAGTATTTTAAAGTAACTTCTTTATTTGAAGTTCTTGTATAATCACTCTGCTTATATTTCTTATATAATGGACCATCCTTCCATATTGCTGAATATACTGTTATAAGACTAGTTTTGTTTATTTCTTCAACTTCATTAAACTGATTGTATGGAATCCATTCAAGCACAATATCATCATGTTTATTAATTTTTAATTGCCTCTTCTTAACAAAATTATCAATTTTTTCATTTCCACTTATCCATGTATAATTATTTTGAACTAAAATATAATCTCCTGTATTTGGATTTTGAGATATTCCATACAATACCTGAAATACTTCATAATTTGTTGGATATTTTTTAGTCTAAATATAAATAAAAGAGATTGTAAATATATTAATTAAAAAAAGTATTTAAATATTTGAAGAAATTTCATACTTCATTTATCAAAGAATCAATGGATTCTTGTGAATTATATAAATATTTTAAAGCAACTTTTTTATTTGGATTTCTTGTATAATCACTCCATTTATATTCCTTATATAATGGACCATCCTTCCATATTGCTAAATATACTGCTATAAAGTCATTTTTACCTATCTCTTTAATTTCACTAAACTGATTGTATGGAATCCATTCAAGTACAATATCATCATATTTGTTAATTTTGTATTGCCTTTCTTGAATGAAATCATCAATTTTTTCATTTCCACTTGTCCATATATAATTATTTTGAACCAAAATATAATTTCCTGTATCTGGATTTTGAGATATTCCATACATTACTTGAAATTCTTCATATTTTGTTGAATATTTTTTAGCCTAAATATAAATAAAGAATTTATAAGTATATTAATTAAAAAGTATTTAAATATTTAAAGAAATTTCATACCTCATTTATTAAAGAATCAACGGATTCTTGTGAATTATAAAAACATTTTAAAGCAACTTTTTTATATGAATCTCTTGTACAATCACTCCATTTATTCTCCTTATTATATAATGGACCATCCTCCCATATTGCTGAATATACTGTTATAAGGCCATTTTTGCCTGATTCTTTAATTTTTTTAAACTGCTTGTATGGTATCCATTCAAGCACTATATCATCATATTCATTAATTTTTAATTGCCTTTCTTGAATGAAATCATCAATTTTTTCATTTCCACTTGTCCACATATAATTGTTTTGAACCAAAATATAATTTCCTGTATCTGGATTTTGAGATATTCCATACAATACTTGAAATTCTTCATATTTTGTTGAATATTTTTTAGCCTAAATATAAATAAAGAATTTATAAGTATATTAATTAAAAAAAAAGTATTTAAATATTTAAAGAAATTTCATACCTCATTTATTAAAGAATCAACGGATTCTTGTGAATTATAAAAACATTTTAAATCAACTTTTTTATATGAATCTCTTGTACAATCACTCCATTTATTCTTCTTATATAATGGACCATCCTCCCATATTGCTGAATATACTGTTATAAGGCCATTTTTGCCTGATTCTTTAACTTTTTTAAACTGCTTGTATGGTATCCATTCAAGCACTATATCATCATATTCATTAATTTTTAATTGCCTTTCTTGAATGAAATCATCAATTTTTTCATTTCCACTTGTCCACATATAATTGTTTTGAACAAAAATATAATCTCCTGTATCTGGATTTTGAGATATTCCATATAATACTTGAAATGCTTTGTAATTTGTTGGATATTTTTTAGCCTAAAAATAAGTAAAAGAGATTGTAAATATATTAATTAAAGAGTGAATTTATTTACCGCACCCTGAGTTACAAAGTATCCTTCCTTTTTTGTAAATTATTTATGTCGATCTTTAGTTTATACGCCGCACCCCTTAAAATAGCAAATGATAAATATAAAAATATATATAAATTTGTAACGCGGGGTGCGGTGAATACATTATTTCTTAATTAAAAAAGTATTTAAATATTTGAAGAAATTTCATACCTCATTTATTAAAGAATTGATGGATTTTTGCAAATTATGTAAACATTTTAAAGCAACATCTTTATATGAATCTCTTGTATAATAATCATCATCAAACAACTTGAATAATGGACCATCCTTCCATATTGCTGAATATACTGTTACAATGTCATTTTTACCTGTCTCTTTAATTTCACTAAACTGATTATATGGAATCCATTCAAGCACAATATCATCATAATTATTAATTTTTAATTGCCTTTCCTGAACAAAATCATCAATTTTTTCATTTCCACTTGTCCACATATAATTATTTTGAACCAAAATATAATCTCCCGTATCTGGATTTTGAGATATTCCATACAATACTTGTAATATTTTGTGTTTCATTGGATATTTTTTAGCCTAAACATAAATAAAAGAGATCGTTAATATATAAATTAAAAAAGGATTAAAATATTTGAAGAAATTTCATACTTCATTTATTAAAGAATCAATAGATTCTTGTAAATTATATAGATATTTTAAAGTGACCTCTTTATTTGAATCTCTAGTATAATTTCCATACAGTTTATTATAATATAATGGACCATTCTTCCATATTGCTAAATATACTATTGCAGGGCCAATTTTACCTTTCTTTTTAATTTCATTAAACTGATTGTATGGAATCCATTCAAGCACTATATCATCATAGTCATTAATTTTTAATTGCCTTTCTTGAATAAAATCATCAATTTTTTCAATTTCACTAATACAGTTTGTCAAGTTTATAGAATTGTTTTGAACTAAAATGTAATCTCCTGTATATGGATTTTGAGATATTCCATATAATACTTGAAATGCTTTGTGTTTTGTTGGATATTTTTTAATCTGAATATAAATAAAAAGGTTTGTAAATATATTAATTAAAAAAAGTAATTAAATATTTGAAGAAATTTCATACCTCATTTATTAAAGAATCAATGGATTCTTGCAAATTACGTAAACATTTTAAAGCAACTTTTTTATTTGAATCTCTAGTATAATCACTCCATTCATATTTCTTATATAATGGACCATTCTTCCATATTGTTGAATATACTGTTACAAAGTCATTTTTACCTGTCTCTTTAATTTCACTAAACTGATTGTATGGAATCCATTCAAGTACAATTTCATCATATTTGTTAATTTTGTACTGCCTTTCTTGAATGAAATCATTAATTTTTTCATTTCCACTTATCCATGTAAAATTATTTTGAACCAAAATATAATCTCCTGTATCTGGATTTTGAGATATTCCATACAATACCTGAAATACTTCATAATTTGTTGGATATTTTTTAGTCTAAATATAAATAAAAGAGATTGTAAATATATTAATTAAAAAAAGTATTTAAATATTTGAAGAAATTTCATACTTCATTTATCAAAGAATCAATGGATTCTTGTGAATTATATAAATATTTTAAAGCAACTTTTTTATTTGGATTTCTTGTATAATCACTCCATTTATATTCCTTATATAATGGACCATCCTTCCATATTGCTGAATATACTGCTATAAAGTCATTTTTACCTATCTCTTTAATTTCACTAAACTGATTGTATGGAATCCATTCAAGTACAATATCATCATATTTGTTAATTTTGTATTGCCTTTCTTGAATGAAATCATCAATTTTTTCATTTTCACTTGTCCACATATAATTGTTTTGAACCAAAATATAATCTCCTGTATCTGGATTTTGAGATATTCCATACAATACTTGAAATACTTTATGTTTTATTGGATGTTTTTTAGCCTAAACATAAATAAAAGAGATTGTCAATATATTAATTAAAAAAAGTATTAAAATATTTGAAGAAATTTCATACCTCATTTATTAAAGAATCAATGGATTCTTGTGAACTATGCGAACATTTTAAAGCAACTTCTTTATTTGAATTTCTTCTATAAAAATTGCTGCACAAACACCTTATGTATAATGGGCCATCCTTCCATCTTGCTGAATATACTGTTACAGAGCCATTGTTACCTGTCTCTTTGATTTCATTAAACTGATTGTATGGAATCCATTCAAGCACTATATCATCATAGTTATTAATTTTTAATTGCCTTTCTTGAATGAAATCATCAATTTTTCCATTTCCACTGGTCCAATTTGTAAAATTGGTTTCTAAATATTTCAGAATATTACTTCTTTTCAAAGGTATATTTTGGGAAGACATAATTTTCAAAAGCTCAAAAAATTTTTTCAAATAAGAATCTTATTTATAATGAACCACAAGTAACAGGTAACACAGAAATTTGCATAAATTAATTATGTAAGTTTTACGTAATGAAGCTTCTTCGATGTTGATCATACCATAAAAATTCATACGGCTCACTTGATGATCCAAATCCGCCCATCTATATGAATAATATGACTACTGTATATCTATATAATTAGAAAAATGGTGTTTGTGTGACTAACGTTCAGATTAGCCTGTATAAATTAATTTTGAATTGCTGATCCGTATTCTTTATAGTTAAGACCATTTGATCAGCAAGTCATATTGTACATCTAATCTAATTCCAGTTAATGAAATTTTAATCCTTTTTCCGAGAAGAGTTTTTTTTTTTTAAAAAAAAAAAAAAAAAAAATTTAAAACTACAAAAGTAATCAACCCCAAATCAACGTAAATAAATGCATTGTGTTAATAAAGTATATATACAGTACATATCTGATATATATAAATTATCTATCTAATACAAAATTTGAATCTATACTATAAAAGACCTAAGCTAATTTGAAACTCGTATGATTAGAAATAAAATTATTTCAGGTTAAATTTTTTATAGCTTTATACGTACAAATTCTTTTTTAATATTTAGATAATAAATATACACACCTCGTATAATATCATGTGTTTGTGAGTTAAAAATCAACTTTGAAATCACACTTGAATAACATTGAAATATTGACTATCGCGCGTGTTGATAAGCCAGATTTTTGTGATTTACTAATTAATGAAAAAAAAAGTCTTATTGTTCAATTCGAAAAGTAGATTAGTCTTTTTTTTTTATTTTCAATACCGAAAAAAAAATTTTTTTTCATTTTTTCTATATTTTCAAATTTTTTTTTTTGTTTTTTTTTTCAAAAAAACATTTATTAAAAATTAAAATTTTTCACATTTTTTCTTTTGATTTTTTTCAAATACCAAAAATTTTTTTTGTTTTTTTTTCTGTTTACCGAAAAAAGTTTTTCTTTCTTAAAACTAAAAAAAAATTTTAATTAGTTAGTTTTCGATTTTTTCAGTTCAAATCGAAAAATTAAACTTTTTTCAATTAATAGTTTTTTATATCTCCCAATTTTTTCAATACCTTTTTTTCTTAATCATCTGCTCACTAATTTCAGAAAGTGAAGCAATAATAGATTTTTTTTCAATTAGTCTTCTTTTTTTTGGCGATTTCGAGTTAAACTAATTAATAAAAGTTATTAATTATATTGTCAGGAAAAGAAATTTTTATATCTTAAAAGCTAAATTTTTACTAGATTTAAAATGATCAAACACATTTTTATTACATAATAATGTGTTAAATACCACATGGCAAAGGTTAAATTGCATATGAGATACAGTTAAAGATAAATTTCTGAATGATGAGTGCAATGCCATGGGCTGTAAATAGGAATGGCAAAAAACATGTTTTAAAAACAACTCCAGTGTTTTAAAACGATTTAAAAAATGTTTTAAAACATCAAGCACTTTATTGTGCAATAAATTACCATTTTCAAGCTCTTTACACTTAAAAGTGCACATTTATTATATTGTGATGATCATGCCGTTCAAGGGTTTAAAATAAAAAAACTGTTAAAATATGATGCTTTAAATCATGTGTGTTATTCCTAGCTGTAAATCAGTTTAATTGTCCGGAGGATGATGATTAATACATGAAATACTTCATGCATTAAATGAAAGTATATATATATTTATAGTATTCATTAATATCATATACTGTAATAATTAATCTTAATAATGGTAATATAATTTCAGTCATCTTTTTGCTCTTTTGCGGTCATAGAACAATTTTTTTCAGATTTTGTGACATTGATCAACAGACTTAAGTATCCTTTTGATCATCAGATTAGTAAGCTTTTCGTCAATAAATGAAATTCAATAGTCAAATGAATATTTTTTTTTCTGCTAAATGAACGTAAAATTATAAGAATTTAGTAATATTCAAGATGTTAATTTCAGAGAACATATTGGAAAGTTTATTGTGTGAATAAAAAAGATTTAATTCCATAATAATAAGAGTAATTAATGCATATGATTAATCAACAATGACTAATAATAAATTTGTATAATAGATGAAAGTTGTTACAATCTTCACAGATTAATTAGTTTACGCGAACCTCAGATTGATTTGAGACAATTATGTGACTAATTAGAGATGAAATATAGGAAATATTTCATAAATCTATACTATCCATAAAAATTATTCAAGATGGCATTTTTCTTTTGGACTTGAAGTATCTAATATTATATTCATGCTACAATCATTTCTGAAAATAAAATAAAATTGAATTGTGCACTTAAATTATCAATAGATAATATCTTTTAATATTTATAATCTTTATAATTAAAGATGTTTTAGATTACTTGTATAAATTAATTTGAATTGTGTAATGTGTAACACGACTCTGTTAGGTTAGTAGTATCATAAGTGTTGATTATTTGATATCTAATTTTGTGCATAATTTATTATATGGTTCAAGTCCATTGACCCCGGTGCGAGACTGCTAGTATGGCATAAAATATTAAAAAAAAAAAATTTAAGCGCACTCTTAAAGTATTAAATTAAAATTAAATTTTTTATAAAAGGAAGGTAAAAACTTGAAAGAGAATTAAATAAATATTATTATTGTAAAGAAAAAAAAACAAAAAAAATTGAAGAACCAGAAGAAATCTGATGGAAAACTGAGAAGGCAAAAAAATGAAAAAATATAACATATTACACGGCCAAAATATATTTTCGTATATCTCTATTAGTAATAATTATTTAATTGGAGTCAGAAAAGTAATCCATAGAATCTTTCATATCAGCCGCAAATTTATCACCAAAGAAATTTCTTCCTATAATTATTTCCCTAACATTATAACGTGACCGTTTAAAAGTGATTATTTGCTTTCTAATTAACATATTTTTTGTTCTACCGCAGAAGAAAATCCATATCACAGTATTTGCTTCAAATGTTAGCACCTACGGGAGTCATCAAAACAAAGGATTTTAATTTTACATACAAGTAAATCAGGTTTGTGGGACGTTAATTAACTTTATCAAAAGCTTCACTATTCATATCAAAAAACGTTTGAGGTAAGACTGCTTGCTAAGACATAGGGTATGGCAAGCCGAGTTGGACATAATTATCAGACATTGTGCGATAAAATATCAAGCATGGCTTGACAAAATGTCACCCCGTGTCTGACATTTTACCTGTTTATGCTTGATTTTCATCTGTCCCGTGCTTGATATTTATCTGTACGTGCTTGATATTTTTATCTGTTCATGCTTGATGTTTATCTATCACGTGCTTGATATTTTTATCTGTTCATGCTTGATGTTTATCTGTACGTGCTTGATGTTTTATCTGTACGTGCTTGATGTTTTATCTGTACGTGCTTGATGTTTATCTGTACGTGCTTGATATTTATCTGTACGTGCTTGATGGTTTTATCTGTACGTGCTTGATGTTTTTATCTGACCATGCTTGACATTTTTATCCGTCCGTGCTTTATGTTTTTATCCATTTGTGCTTGATATTTTTGTCCGTCTGTGCTTGATGTTTTTGTCCAACTGTATTTGATTTAATCCAACTATGCTCAATAATTTTATCTTTGTCAAAAATTAGTTTCTTTGTCAGCACAGGGTTGATATTTTGTTGGTCACATGTTTTAAGTTTAGCGTAGTTTTAAAAAATTTTTTTTTTTTTTATTGGCTTTTTTTTATAAACAAATTTTGTAGAGAATTTTTATTTTTAATATAGGCAAAGGCTTAGTTTGATAGAATTTCTTTGGGAATTTTTTTAATAAGATTTTTTTTCATTGATAGGAACATTTCTGAGTTTTTTTTTTGATGATAATTTCGTTAAAAACTTTTATTTGATAGAAATTTTATTGGAGAATTTTTTTTTTGATAAGATTTTTTTTTGATATGTACTTAACAATTTTTTTTTGATAGGAGAGATTTTTTTTTTTGATAAAGAATTAATTGAGAATTTTTTTTTTTTTTGCAGAAAATTATTTGAAGAATTTTTTTAATAGGGAAGATTTTTTTTTTGATAGATAATTTCGTTACTAGAAAATTTTTTTAACAAGTGAGATTTTTTTTTGATAGAGAATTTCGTTAAGAATTTTTTTTAATAGGAGGGAAGTTTTTTTTTGATAGAAATTCTTTTGAGAACTTTTTTTAATAGGTAAAGAATCTTTGAATTTTTTTTTAATAGGAAAAATGTATTTTTTGATGGAAGATTTTCGTTAGAAATTTTTCTTAATCAAGTGATAGGAAACTAAAAGGAGAAATAGGACATGATGAGAGACGAAAAGGAGTGATGGGAGACGAAAAGAAGTGATTGGAGACAAAGAGGAGTGATGGGAGATAAAAAAAAAAGTGATGGGAAGATTAAGAGGAGTGATGGGAGACAAAAGGAAGTGATGAAAGACGAAGAGGAGTGATGGGAGATGAAAAGAAGTGATGGGTGACGAAGAGGAGTGATGGGTGACGAAGAGGAGTGATGGGAGATAAAAAGGAGTGATGGGAGACGAAAAGAAGTGATGGGAAGATTAAGAGGAGTGATGGGAGACGAAAAGAAGTGATGGGAAGATTAAGAGGAGTGATGGGAGACGAAAAGGAGTGATAGGAGACGAAAAGAAGTGATGGGAAGATTAAGAGGAGTGATAGGAGACGAAAGGGAGCGATGGGAGACAAAAAAGAGTGATGGGAGACGAAAAGGAGTGATAGGAGACGAAGAGGCGTGATGGGAGACGAAAAGAAGCAATGGGAGACGAAAAGGAGTGATGGGAGACGAAAAGGAGCGATGGAAGATTAAAAGAAGTTATGGGATGACGAAGAGGAGCAAAAATTTATTAAAATTGTAAAATTTAATAAAAAATTTCCAATAAATTTTCAATCAATTTTTTATAAAAAAAAAAGATTCCTAATGAAATTCTTTATTAAATAAAAAATTTCAAGCCAAAATTCTCAATACCCTTATTAAAAAAAAACTATTTTCAATAAAATTTTCTATTGAGACTTCTAACAAAATTCTCCATCAAAAAAATAAAAAAACTTTTCAACCAACAATTCTCTAATGAAATTCTCAATCAAAAAAAAAATATCCCTGATTAAGAAAAATTTCTAACGAAAATCTTCCATCAAAAAATACATTTTCCCTATTAAAAAAAAATTCAAAGATTCTTACCTATTTAAAAAAGTTCTCAAAAGAATTTCTATCAAAAAAAAACTTCCCTCCTATTAAAAAAAAAATTCTAAAAAAAAATTCTTTACCGAAATTTTCTATCAAAAAAAAAATCTCCTGTTAAAAAAATTATTAACGAAATGATCTATCAAAAAAAAAAAAATCTTACCTATTAAAAAGAAAATTCTATGTTGAAAATTTCTATCAAAAAAAAAAAAAAATTCTCTAATAAAATTCTCCGTCAAAAATACTTTCACCTATTAAAAAAAATTCCAAAAGAATTCTTTATCAAGGAAAACTCCCTCAGTCCTATTAAAAAAAAATTCTTAACGAAATTCTCTATCAAAAAAAATCTCACTAGTTAAAAAAATTTTCTAGTAACGAAATTATCTATCAAAAAAAAAATCTTCCCTATTAAAAAAATTCTTCAAATAATTTTCTACAAAAAAAAAAAATTTTCAATTAATTCTCTATCAAAAAAAAAAATCTCTCCTGTTAAAAAAAATTGTTCCAACAAATTAAGTATATGTCAAAAAAAAAATCTTATTAAAAAAAAATTCTCCAATAAAATTTCTATCAAATAAAAGTTTTTAACGAAATTATTATCATCAAAAAAAAAAAACTCAGAAATGTCCCTATCAATGAAAAAAATTTTCTAACGAAATTTTTTATCAAAAAAAATCTTATTAAAAATTCCCAAAGAAATTCTACCAAACAAAGCCTTTGCCTATATTAAAAATAAAAATTCTCTACAAAATTTGTTTATAAAAAAAAGCCAATAAAAAAAAAATTTTTTTTAAAACTACGCTAAACTTAAAAACATGTGACCAATAAAATATCAACCCTGTGCTGACAAAGAAACTAATTTTTGACAAAGATAAAATTATCGAGTATAGTTGGATTAAATCAAACACAGTTGGACAAAAACATCAAGCACAGACGGACAAAAATATCAAGCACAGATGGATAAAAACATAAAGCACGGACGGATAAAAATGTCAAGCATGGTCGGATAAAACCATCAAGCACGTACAGATAAAACCATCAAGCACGTACAGATAAATATCAAGCACGTACAGATAAACATCAAGCACGTACAGATAGAACATCAAGCACGTGCAGATAAAACATCAAGCACGTACAGATAAACATCAAGCATGAACAGATAAACATCAAGCATGAACAGATAAAAATATCAAGCACGTGATAGATAAACATCAAGCATGAACAGATAAAAATATCAAACACGTACAGATAAATATCAAGCACGGACAGATGAATATCAAGCATGAACAGGTAAAATGTCAGGCACGGTGTAACATTTTGTCAATCCATGCTTGATTTTTCACCCGCCCAATGCCTGATAGTTTAGTCCAGCTCGGCTTGCCATACATAGGGACCTTAAGGTGTCTAACTCTTATTTCTTGATTAGTGTGTATTGTACTTTTTCAAATTATGTTCAAATTCAAGGTAAATAAATCTAAATTCAGTTTAAGATTGTCATAAATATATTGATTGATTTACAACAATTTTTTTCACAAGAATTTTTTTAGATCGATCAAATGTAATATTTTTAATAGCAACCGCGTATATGGAGTGTACCAGACATTGTTGTTATACCTATTCCTAAATATCGAGTGTTTCAGAACCCAGAAATATATATATAGGGTTAGGTTATGAAAAAAATTTTTTGCTATGGGCTGTACGCATTTTTTCAGGGCCGGAATTAAGATAATGTCAGTCGGTTACTATAATAGAAAATAAAATTCTGACTGGCATTATCAAAAATTATCTAAAAAGGTGATTTTTTTAGTTCAAAGTACGCAAACTCAATTACTCAAACCTGACCCTTTTATATATATTTCTGGGTCCTGGTGTTTCCCGGGTATGAAAAAAACATTAATCTGATTTAAGGTAATTTGTTGGTAAAGGTGTTGAAGCTGCAAAATACTGCCATTATTTCCGCTATATTCTAGAGAAGAGAATAATGGAAAAAAAGGTTTTTTTTTCCTAGAGTGTAAATTGTTTATTGTTTATTTATTTATTTTTTTTTTAATGAAATTTCTATATAGCGGGAGAAATATATTTGGAAAATATTTTCAACACAGAAAACAAGAAATGAGATTTATAGATTTATAATATTTATAATATTTATAAGAAAATTTTGATAATCGGCATTGACGCAAAGATGACGTAACAAAATAAATTTTACAGAGAATGTTTTTTTGACGATCTATGAATGTAAGAGAAAACTATTATATCTCTTTGTTGACAAACGCTGTAAATTTTGTTACTTCCTTTTTATAATTTATTATATCCTTTAATAATAGTATTAAAAAATGAAAGTATTTTATTTACAGTACGTACATTACTTATCTATATAGTATATATAAAAGAAACTTTATAATATCAGTTTAATATAGTACTTTATCAATTCTCGAATTTCCTGATCTTAAAAATTTGTAAAAGAAAATTTCCTTATTTGTCCCTTTGCGTAAATTTTTATTGGGATAGTATACTGTATATATTTTTTACGATTTTTTCATTATCTAAAATGAAATTCCTATTTCCCAAATATTTAACTAGTTGATCATTTTTGTAGAGAAATTAGAGAAATTACTTCACTTTTTATAATTACTATCCAACGAAAAGAAATATTTAGAATGAAATTATCAAAATTTCATTTATTTTATACATGAAATTAATTTTAGAACAATTCAATGTAAACGCCTTATATTTTTATTCTTACTTTAATTACGGAGCTATGGTTACTTATTCTTTCTATTGTTTAACTTGCATATTTTATACATAATATCCATATTACTAAATAACACTACATATGACTACGTATCAACTAATATAATTTACATATTATTAGATCAAAAGGTCTTTCTTAGTTTAATATATCGCAAAAATACAAAGTGTGAAACCTAGCCTATGAAATGCATAAAGTTTTTAAAAGCTTTTTAATTATTGCAAACATGCAATATCACACTCACATCCTACCTCAAAATAAATTATTCTATCAATGGAAAATTTTAATAAAATAAAATGTCTTATCAATACAAGTTATTCTAAATACTACATGTGATAATGTGATATGGTTACTAAATATATAATTATATAATTTTGATATTAAAGGTCTAGGATTGGGTGGTTTGAACTTATCTCAGCTGATTGGTAAGTTCCACTTATATTAATAAGTAATAGTTAATTAATAAGGTAAGAATCTTTATTTTCAATGATATTTAATAAATTAATTAATTGTGTATATTCCGCTATATTTAATTGATTCAACTAATCAACGTAGCGATTTTTCGGTTCTTTGGCTTAAAGTGTAAAATCGTTATTTTATTTTATTTTTTATTTCTCTATTTCTTTTGCAAAAATGAAAGAAAGATTTTTAAAAAATAATACCATATCTTTTATATACTATAAAGGTTTTCAAATAAAATTACATATTCTCTTTTCTCATTGTAATTCTTTTTATCATCTTAAGATCAAATATGAATATTATCATCCATTTTCTATCAACTAAGAGTCTTGGACTATAGAAATGGATAGTTTAATGTTTTTTCTGTAAAAATCAGCTTAAAGGATTTTTTTAGACTTGTAGATCAGTTTTCACTCCAAGGATGGAATTTTATATGGTCTCCTGTTAGTAGTGTGCATCTTGCTCTTGACCTTTAGGTATAAATACCTTTAGTATATCCCTCCCTTTAACCTTTGATGTATCCTACCATTGATCTTTGAGTGTATCTTATTTAATTTCACTCTTAAATTGATTGCATTTCTTTATTAATTCTTTTATATTTCTTTTATTATTGTTTAGTAAAAAAGTATTTCGTTAAAAATTGTAAATCACATGCATTACTATTTACTATAGTGACTCAAATTTCACATTAGTATAGAAGATTGTTTTTTTTTAATTGATAAACGCATTTTTTATCTAGTAAATGTAGAAGAATATATTACATGTTAAAATACAAAAAATACATTGAAATTTAGTTTATACTAAACCTCTCCATGCCAAAATCTTCGTATAATAAAACGAAGTAATGACTAACGTAACCAGCTTTATCTAAAATTCTTGTATTTAACTACCATTACGCACGTATATGCAAATATGTTACGGCTTAATCAAACTAAATAAACTAAACATACTAAAACTATATAATATAACAATAAAAATGCCCCAAAACATACAAATCTAACTTCCCAAGCCGACTAACACTGGTAATTAATTCTATATAGAATCTATGGTTTTCACGGTTTACCTGCAACTGCGGATAAGATTAATCCAATCACGTGACTTTCTGCGCTTTCCCAAGATCGCTAAAATTTTTGCTGATCTATATTTCGTGTCACAAAAAAATCACCTTATCATTCATTGATCTAATTGGATTCTAATCGCGTGCTAAAATTTTGCTGTGCCGACCGAAAAATATTTTTGGCGAAAATTCCCAAGAAACAAAAATCCAAAAGTCCTTTTATCTTTTTTTTTTATTTTCACGACCTTTTGTACCACTTCCTATCAAAACTTATGGAGCAACGTCTTGCCCTACTTGGCCCTATTTTTGGGTCGCCACCTTTTGCTGACAGGAAGAAATTGTTGGGTGAAAAATTAGAAAACTATTAGGTAACACCCACTAAAACTTATATCCAATTGTTCGTAAAGAAGTGAATAAACAGTTGGTTATGGTGAAATGCATTAAAAATCTACTTCTACTAGGCACTTTTTGAACTCTTCCACCTTTTATTCCGTCCTGGAATTTGTGGACATGATGATCGGCGGAAAGAGTTCCAGTATAGCAGCTTGTTTATTTAAATACTGTATCATGTGCGTGATATATATTAATTCATCATTATTACTAAGAATTCAATTAATATCACCATACTTATAGCTTTCTTTACTTCTATTGTTATTATAATTATATACTTGCATTATATTTTCAATATTATATTTTCAATTTTAGATGTCAGTGAAAAAATTTTTTGTCAGCTCAACTAGTTGGTACATTATTTGTATTATCCCTATTTCTAGAAAAAGCCTAATACTGTAAATGATTATTTTCATGGATATTAATCCAAAAAACTTGTATATATAATCAACCAGTAATAAAAATTTTTTATAGGATATAAATTAAAAAATCAATTATCAAATGTGAAGGTGTTAAGATTATTAAGAATATTATTTATTTACAGGACAAAGACAACTTTCTGTGTAAAATTAACACTTAGACATGCTGGATATTTTCCATATAAATATTTATCAGGAAATGTTAACAAATGCTATAAACAAAAAATTTCTAATAAATATTTTACAATTTGACCATTGGACTACCTGTCAATGCTTATTATAAAGTTAAAATAATTATGTATAATGTCATCTTAATAAAATAATTTCTTAAATAAATAAAGAATATTTTTGCAGGTTTTAACAATATAAATAAAATACAATTAGCCATTGAAATGAATATAAAAAATTTTACATTATTTATTTTTGATTTTATACATTGGAATTATTTTGATAATTTATATTTAATAATTGGAAAAGTTAAAAAAAAAAAGAATTATTTAAATTACAAACTAAGAAATTCGTAAAATATTTACTACTCTAACCTTAGTGTTTAAAATAATTCTAAAAAAAAGAGAATACATGTATGAATAGAACATAAAAAAAAAGAATTATTTAAATTACAAACTAAGAATATTGTAAAATATTTTACTAGCCTTAGTGTTTAAATAAATCTAAATAACAATTTCTGTTCAATGTATGACATCAAATATCACTTACGAAATAACTATAAATTCTTTTAAAAACACAAATAATTACTAGTTATTTTTTATCTGCTTTAATATCTAAATAATCAAATAAATAAACTTAATTTACAATAAATAATTTGCAAAATTAATTCTTTTCATATATTATACTACATACCTAATGACTTCAAATCAAATATGCAATCATCCAAATTTTTACTTACTAGCATTTCATTCACTTTTACACTAGCTTGTGAATCTTCACTTTCTTCATTCACTTTTTCACTAGTAGATTGAATTGAATAAAAAGCTTGTGAATTTCTACTTTCAAGATTTTCATTCAACTGTCTACTAGTAAAATCAAGTAAGCGACTTGTATAACATGCTTGTGGATGAGATTCAGTAGCAAGATTATTGTTATGCCCAATTGGCGCATTTATAAATTCAATAATATTGCATTTTAATTCTTCATTAATATATTCAACAAACACATTATCTGGACGAAAAATCCATGCTTTAATAATATTCAACACTTCTTTAGAAGATGGCCTTTTTAATGGGTTTTCATCCCAACACTTTTTCATCAAATCTACATAACATTGTGGAGTATTTTCAATAATTTCAGGACGTTCACCTTCACAAATACTTAAACTAAGTTGTAAATCATGTGCTCTATTATTAAATGGTGGTACCCCAGAAATAAATTCCCACATAATCATAGAAAAACTATATATATCACTAGCCGGAGTATAAGAATTGCCTCTTAAAACTTCTGGTGCCATAAATGGTATAACACCATAAATATCATATTTTTTCAAAAATGATTTTAAAGGTTTACATAATCCTAAATCACTAATATAAACTTTACTTTCATTATGATTTAAAATATTGCCATCATGAATATCACAATGAATAAGATTTTGTTTATGTATATCATTAAGTCCAGAAATAATTCCAAATAACATATATAATTTTTTATTCCAACCTCTTTTGATTATTCTTGTTAAGTTTCCTCTTAAATTACCTTTATTTGCATAATCCATTACTACCATATATTTTAAAGTATCTGGGTCTTTTGTAAACCCATAAAAATAAATAATATCATGTGAACTTAAACAACTTTTATGATATTCCCACTATAAAAAAGTAATAATACATATTAATATAAATAAAGCATAAATCAAATTAAAAAAATAAATAATATATGATTATCATACTTCATTTAAAAATTCATTTAAATTTTCACTTAATAAATTATTATGACATTTAAGAACTACTTTATTATATTTATAAATAGCTTTGTATATAGTACCAAATCCTCCTTTATCAAGATATTCAACATTTTCAAATTCATCATAAGGAAACCATTTTAATTTATTTTCCAAAATAAAATTATCCATAATTGCATCTCCACTTTTTTCATATCTATATATAAATTTAACAATTAAAATTAATATTGAAGTTTTATATTAAAAATTACACTAAAATTTAAGATTAAAATCAACACTTACGCTAAAATTTAAATAGAAATTTAATAATAAATGTCTTAGTTTTTGTACAAATGTATATAATAATAACCTATATTTCACAACTTACCAGCTAAAGTAATAGAAATTTTATTTTTATATAAATATAATTCAATTAACAATAAATATTTATAAAGTATATAACAATAGAAAAAACAAATAACTTACAAGCTATATTATTAAATAATTTTATAGATAAATAATTTAGTTAGTTTAAATTATATGTAAATATTATAAAAATAAGTAATAATAGAATTAAATAAATAACTTACTATCTAAAAAATAATTTATTTAACAAAAAATTTAGTTAGTTTAAATTATATGTAAGTATTATAACATTAAGTAATAATAGAATTAAATAAGTAACTTACTCTCTATAAAATAATTTTATAAATAAAGAATTTAGTTAATAGTTTAATAAATAATATGTAAATATTATAACAATAAGTAATAATAGAATTAAATAAATAACTTATAACTTACCAACTAAAAGAAATTACAAAATAATTTTTTAAATAAAGAATTTAGTTAGTTTAAATCATATGTAATATTATAACAATAAGTAATAATAGAATTAAATAAATAACTTATAACTTACTAACTAAAAGAAATTACAAAATAATTTTTTAAATAAAAAATTTAGTTAATTTGAATTATATGTAAGTATTATAACAATAAGCAACAATAGAATTAAATAAATAACTTACCAACTAAAAGAAATTACAAAATAATTTTTAAATAAAGTGTTTAGTTAGTAGTTTAAATAATATGTAAATATTATAACATTAAATAATAATAGAATTAAATAAATAACTTACTTTCTAGTACATTATTAAATAATTTTTTAAATAAAGAATTTAATTAGTTTAAATTATATGTAAATAAAGTAATAATAGAATTAAATAAATAACCTACCATCTATATTTTTTTAAATAAAGAATTTAGTTAATTTAAATTTTATGTAAATATTATAACAATAAATAATAATAGAATTAAATAAATAACTTACTCTCTATATTATTAAAATAATTTTTTAAATAAAGAATTTAGTTAGTTTAAAATTATATGCAAATATTATAAAATAAGTAATAATAGAATTAAGTAAATAACTTACTCTCTGTATTTTTAAATAAAGAATTTAGTTAGTTTAAATTATATGTAAATATTATGAAAATAAGTTATAATAGAATTAAATAAATAACTTATAGCTTACCAACTAAAAGAAATTATAAAATGATTTTTAAATAAATAATTAAGTTTGATTAAATTATATGCAAATATTATGATAATAAGTAATAATAGAATTAAATAAATAACTTACTCTCTATATTATTAAATAATTTTTTTAAATAAGGAATTTAGTTAGTTTAAATTAAATGTAAATATTATACCAATAAGTAATAATAGAATTAAATAAATAACTTACTCTCTATATTATTAAATAATTTTTTAAATAAAAGAATTCAGTTAGCTTAAATTATATGTAAAAATTATAAGTAATAATAGAATTAATAAATAAATAACTTACTTTCTATATTATTAAATAATTTTTAAATAAAGAATTTAGTTAGTTTAAATTATATGTAAATATTATAACAAATATAATAGCAGAATTAAATAAATAACTTATAACTTACTAACTAAAAGAAATTACAAAATGATTTTTTAAATAAAGAAATTATTTAGTTTAAATTATATGTAAATATTATAACAATAAGTAATAATAGAATTAAATAAATAACTTACTATCTAAAAAATAATTTATTAAATAAAGAATTTAGTTAGTTTAAATTATATGTAAATATCACAACAATAAATAACAATAGAATTAAATAAATAACTTACCAACTAAAGAACATTACAAAATAATTTTTTAAAAGAATTTAGTTAGTTTAAATTATATGCAAATATTATGACAATAAGTAATAATAGAATTAAATAAATAACTTACACTCTGTATTGTTAAATAATTTTTTAAATAAAGAATTTAGTTAGTTTAAATTATATGCAAATATTATGACAATGAGTAATAATAAGATTAAATAAATAACTTACTTCCTATATTATTAAAGAATTATTTAAATAAAGAATTTAGTTAGTTTAAATTATAAATTAAATAAATAACTTATAACTTACGATCTATTTAAATAAAGAGTTTAGTTAGTTTAAATTATATAAAAATATTATAACAACAAGTAATAATAGAATTAAATAAATAATTTACTATCTATAAAATAATTTTTTAAAAAAAGATTTAGTTAGTTTAAATCATATGTAAATATTATAACAATAAGTAATAAGAGCACTGTCAGATATTACCGAATATCACTTTAATATAAGAGCTTACCCCCCTCTCCTAAGTAAAATATGTTATATATACAATTCCTTATATAGTCTTGTATGTAACCTAAGATCTTTAATTACCCCCTCCCCCTAAAATATTAGGTAATATCTGACAGCACCTAATAGAATTAAATAACTAACTTACTATCTATAAAATAATTTTTTAAATAAAGAATTTAGTTAGTTTAAATCATATGTAAATATTATAACAATAAGTAATAATAGAATTTTATAAATAATTTACTCCCTATATTATTAAATAATTTTTAAATTAAAAATTTAGTTAGTTTGAATTATGTGCAAATATTATAACAATAAGTAATAATAGAATTAAATAAATAACTATAACTTACAATCTACTTAAATAAAGAATTTAGTTAGTTTAGATTATATGTAAATATTATAACAATAAGTAATAATAGAATTAAATAAATAACTTATAACTTACCAACTAAAAGAAATTACAAAATAATTTTTTAAATAAAGAATTTAGTTGTAGTTTAAATAATATGTAAATATTATAACAATAAATAATAATAGAATTAAATAAATAACTTACTCCCTATATTATTAAATAATTTTTAAATCAAAAATTTAGTTAGTTTGAATTATATGCAAATATTATAACAATAAGTAATATTAGAATTAAATAAATAACTTACTCTCTATATTATTAAATAATTTTTTTAAATAAGGAATTTAGTTAGTTTAAATTAAATGTAAATATTATACCAATAAGTAATAATAGAATTAAATAAATAACTTACTCTCTATATTATTAAATAATTTTTTAAATAAAAGAATTCAGTTAGCTTAAATTATATGTAAAAATTATAAGTAATAATAGAATTAATAAATAAATAACTTACTTTCTATATTATTAAATAATTTTTAAATAAAGAATTTAGTTAGTTTAAATTATATGTAAATATTATAACAAATATAATAGCAGAATTAAATAAATAACTTATAACTTACTAACTAAAAGAAATTACAAAATGATTTTTTAAATAAAGAAATTATTTAGTTTAAATTATATGTAAATATTATAACAATAAGTAATAATAGAATTAAATAAATAACTTACTATCTAAAAAATAATTTATTAAATAAAGAATTTAGTTAGTTTAAATTATATGTAAATATCACAACAATAAATAACAATAGAATTAAATAAATAACTTACCAACTAAAGAACATTACAAAATAATTTTTTAAAAGAATTTAGTTAGTTTAAATTATATGCAAATATTATGACAATAAGTAATAATAGAATTAAATAAATAACTTACACTCTGTATTGTTAAATAATTTTTTAAATAAAGAATTTAGTTAGTTTAAATTATATGCAAATATTATGACAATGAGTAATAATAAGATTAAATAAATAACTTACTTCCTATATTATTAAAGAATTATTTAAATAAAGAATTTAGTTAGTTTAAATTATAAATTAAATAAATAACTTATAACTTACGATCTATTTAAATAAAGAGTTTAGTTAGTTTAAATTATATAAAAATATTATAACAACAAGTAATAATAGAATTAAATAAATAATTTACTATCTATAAAATAATTTTTTAAAAAAAGATTTAGTTAGTTTAAATCATATGTAAATATTATAACAATAAGTAATAAGAGCACTGTCAGATATTACCGAATATCACTTTAATATAAGAGCTTACCCCCTCTCCTAAGTAAAATATGTTATATATACAATTCCTTATATAGTCTTGTATGTAACCTAAGATCTTTAATTACCCCCTCCCCCTAAAATATTAGGTAATATCTGACAGCACCTAATAGAATTAAATAACTAACTTACTATCTATAAAATAATTTTTTAAATAAAGAATTTAGTTAGTTTAAATCATATGTAAATATTATAACAATAAGTAATAATAGAATTTTATAAATAATTTACTCCCTATATTATTAAATAATTTTTAAATTAAAAATTTAGTTAGTTTGAATTATGTGCAAATATTATAACAATAAGTAATAATAGAATTAAATAAATAACTATAACTTACAATCTACTTAAATAAAGAATTTAGTTAGTTTAGATTATATGTAAATATTATAACAATAAGTAATAATAGAATTAAATAAATAACTTATAACTTACCAACTAAAAGAAATTACAAAATAATTTTTTAAATAAAGAATTTAGTTGTAGTTTAAATAATATGTAAATATTATAACAATAAATAATAATAGAATTAAATAAATAACTTACTCCCTATATTATTAAATAATTTTTAAATCAAAAATTTAGTTAGTTTGAATTATATGCAAATATTATAACAATAAGTAATATTAGAATTAAATAAATAACTTACTCTCTATATTATTAAATAATTTTTTTAAATAAGGAATTTAGTTAGTTTAAATTAAATGTAAATATTATACCAATAAGTAATAATAGAATTAAATAAATAACTTACTCTCTATATTATTAAATAATTTTTTAAATAAAAGAATTCAGTTAGCTTAAATTATATGTAAAAATTATAAGTAATAATAGAATTAATAAATAAATAACTTACTCCCTATATTATTAAATAATTTTCAAATAAAGAATTTAATTAGTTTAAATTATATGTAATAACAATAAGTAATAATAGAATTAAATAAATAACTTATAACTTACGAACTAAAATAAATTACAAAATAATCATTTAAATAAAGAATTTAGTTAGTTTAAATTATATGCAAATATTATAACAATAAGTAATAATAGAATTAAATAAATAACTTACTCTCTATATTATTAAATAATTTTTTAAATAAAGAATTTATTAGTTTAACATATATATAAATATTATATAAATAAGTAATAATAGAATTAAATAAATAACTTACTCTCTATATTATTAAATAATTTTATAAGTGTTAGTTTAAATTATATGTAAATATTATAATAATAAGTAACAATAGAATTAAATAAATAGCATACCATCTATAAATAATTTTTTTAAATAAAGAATTTAGTTAGTTTAAATTATATGTAAATATTACAACAATAAATAATAATAGAATTAAATAAATAACTTACACTCTGTATTATTAAATAATTTTTTAAATAAAGAATTTAGTTAGTTTAAATTATATGTAAATATTATAACAATAAGTAATAATAGAATTAATTAAATAACTTACCATCTATAAAAATAATGAATTTATTTAGTTTAAATTATATGTAAATATTATAACAATTAATAATAGATTAAATAAATAACTTATAACTTACCAACTAAAAAAAAATTACAAAATAATTTTATAAGTAAAGAATTAGTTAGGTTTAAATTATATGTAAATATAATAAATATTATAACATAAGTAATAAGGCACTGTCAGATGTCAGATATTACCTAATATCACTTTAATATAAGAGCTTACCCCCCTCCCCTAGGTAAGATATGTTATATATACAATTGCTTATATAGTCTTGTATGTAACCTAAGATCTTTAGTTACCCCCTCCCCTAAAATATTAGGTAATATCTGACAGCACCTAATAGAATTAAATAAATAACTTACCATCTATAAATAATTTTTGAATCAAAAATTTAGTTAGTTTAGATTATACGTAAATATTATAACAATAAGTAATAGTAGAATTAAATAAATAGGCTACCATCTATAAATAATTTTTTAAATAAAGAGTTTAGATTATATGTAAATATTATAACAATAAATAATAATAGAATTAAATAAATAACTTACAATCTATATCATTAAATAATTTTAAATAAAGAATTTTTTTAGTTTAAATTATATATAAATACTATAATAATAAGTAATAATAGAATTAAATAAATAACTTACCATCTATAAATAATTTTTTAAAATAAAGAATTTATTTAATTTAAATTATATGTAAATATTATAATAATAAGTAATAATAGAATTGAATAAATAACTTACCATCTATAAATAATTTTTTAAAATAAAGAATTTATTTAGTTTAAATTATATGTAAATATTATAACAATAAATAATAGTAGAATTAAATAAATAACTTACACCCTATAATTTTTAAATAAAGAACTTAGTTAGTTTAAAATACTATATGCAAATATTATAGCAATAAGTAATAATAGAATTAAATAAATAACTTATAACTTACGAACTTAAGTAAATTACAAAATAATAATAAAGAATTTAGTTAGTTCAAATTATATGTAAATATTGTAACAATAAATAATAATAGAATTAAATAAATTACTTATAACTTACAATCTATTTAAATAAAGAATTTAGTTAGTTTAAATTATATGTAAGTGTTATAACAATAAGTAATAATAGAGCTAAAATAAATAACTTATAACTTACCAACTAAAAAAATTATTTTAAATAAAGAATTTAGTTAGTTTAAATTATATGTAAATATTATAACAATAAACAATAATAGAATTAAATAAATAACTTACTCCCTATATTGTTAAATAATTTTTAAATAAAGAACTTAGTTAGTTTATATTACTATATATAAATATTATAACAATAAGTAATAATAGAATTAAATAAATAATTTATAACTTACGAACTAAAGTAAATTACAAAATAATAATAAAGAATTTAGTTAGTTTAAATTATATGTAAATATTATAACAACAAGTAATAATAGAATTAAATAAATAACTTACGCTCTATATTATTAAATAATTTTTAAATAAAGAATTTAGTTAGTTTAAATTATATGTAAGTATTATAACAACAAGTAATAATAGAATTAAATAAATAACTTACCATCTATAAAATAATTTTATAAATAAAGAATTTAGTTAGTTTAAATTATATGTAAATATTATAACAATAAGTAATAATAGAATTAAATAAATAACTTATAACTTACCAACTAAAAGAAATAAAAGAAATTACAAAATAATTAATTAGTTTAAATATGTAAATATTATAACAATAAGTAAAATAGAATTAAATAAATAACTTATAACTTACGATCTATTTAAATAAAGAATTTAGTTAATTTAAATTATATGTAAATATTATAACAATAAGTAATTAAATAAATAACTTACCATCTATAAAATAATTTATAAATAAAGAATTAATTAGTTTAAATTATATGTAAGTATTGTAACGTAACAATAAGTAATGATAGAATTGAATAAATCAATGTCAGACAAAATCCTGACATCTATTTTCCTGACATCCTACATTAGTTGTGGTGTAATCTTACCATCTATGTATAAAATAATTTTATAAATAAAGAATTTAGTTAATTTAAATTATATGTAAATATTATAACAATAAGTAATAATAGAATTAAATAAATAACTTATAACTTACGAACTAAAATAAATTACAAAAATAATTTTTTAAATAAAAAATTTAGTTAATTTAAATTATATGTAAATATTATAGCAATAAGTACTAATAATATAATTAAATAAATAACTTACTCTCTATATTATTAAATAATTTTTTTAATAAAGAATTTAATTAGTTCAAATTATGTGTAAATATTATAATAATAAGTAATAATAGAATTAAATAAATAACTTACTCCCTAGTATATTATTAAATAATTTTCAAATAAAGAATTTAATTACTAGTTTAAATTATATGTAATAACAATAAGTAATAATAGAATTAAATAAATAACTTATAACTTACGAACTAAAATAAATTACAAAATAATTATTTAAATAAAGAATTTAGTTAGTTTAAATTATATGCAAATATTATAACAATAAGTAATAATAGAATTAAATAAATAACTTACTCTCTATATTATTAAATAATTTTTTAAATAAAGAATTTAATTAGTTTAGATTATATGTAATATTATAATAATAAGTAATAATAGAATTAAATAAATAACTTACTCCCTATATTATTAAATAATTTTCAAATAAAGAATTTAGTTAGTTTAAATTATATAATATATATGTAAATATTGTATGTAACAATAAGTAATAATAGAATTAAATAAATAACTTATAACTTACGAACTAAAATAAATTACAAAATAATTTTTTTAAATAATGAATTTGGTTAGTTTAAAATATATAAATAATAGATATAATAGATATATAGACATCTATAACTTACGCCCTAGTATTATAATTAATTATTAGTTAAATATAAATATAATATAAAAATATTTACTGTAAATTAAATATATCACTTACAATCTAGTTGTTTAAATTAAGAATATAATTAGTTGAGTTATATAAAATATTAAGCAAAATAAATATTATATTGTAACTTACCATCTGTAATACAATTAATTATTAATAATTATAAATAAAAAATTTAGTTATTTGAATATTATGTAGAATAAACAAAGTAAAGAATTAAAAATTTAAATAACTAATAACTTACTGACTATAGTATTATTAATCATTAAATGAATTATTTAATTACATGAAGTAATAAAAATGATGAGTAATTTATCATTATTCAATTATAAGATAACCTATTAACTTACGAGCTATATTTGTATATTATATAAGGTATAATTATAGATAATATTTAAATGTATTTACAAATAAAAATTTAGTATTTTAGCATGTTTAATATACCTTTAGATTCCTCAAATTCCTCAGAGCTACTTCCTTCAAATTCTTCAGAGCCAACTCCTTCAAATTCTTCAGAACTGCTTCCTTCAAATTCAATATTGCCAAAAACCAGTTTTATTATATTGTAAATTTATTTAAAAATATTAGAATTCTAACTGTATTAAATGTTTATATTATATATGATTATTACCTCTATAAGCCATTACTATATAATTATATTAAAATTCTTTCTGACTGGAAAAGATAATGTAAATATCTTTGTTTTCTTTATTTTATTATTAAACGCCTTTATTAGTATAGGTATATATGGTAATAATATTTATGCAAAATGCATTATGCTCAAAAGCATTGATCATAAGTACAAGTATGTATAACAAACAAATTTTGCATATATGTCTAAAACGTATGTCAATTATCAAAGTCATCAAGCCACATTGTTGCACAGCAAAATTCATAAAACAAATAAAACAAAAAAAATTTCTTAATACGTAAGGCAATACGAAGTTATAAATTCAGTTTTCATATTCTGGTCAGGTCAGTAAATTACGTAAATTACAAATTCAAATTTTTATTTTTTTTTTATATTAAAATGTAATTGGCGACCCCTGATTATGTAATAAATTTAATATTTTCTGATTTGCTACACAAACATGATCATCGCGTCATTTGATAAATGTTTGTTTTTTTTTATTGCAGTGCTATTTCGACTTGAATATGACTTTATTTTTTTGGTTTTTCCATTATTTTGTTGTATTTAAAAAAGTCTTAAAATCTTAACCGGTTAATTAACCGGTTAAAACTCGATCCTAGTCCGCATTAAAATTCGGCCAGGATTAGCATCAAATATATTTTTTAATCCCGGCCAAAATTAGGCCAGACCAAAACTCTAACTATCGAAACGAAACTCTAGCTGAAAGACGAAATTCAGGCCAAAATTTCTGGCCGGCACTATGGATTTCGACCCGCATTATGAATTTTATATAACACAAAAATTTCACCACTTGGTCCGAATGGTCCGTTGATATCTTACCTAGTGGCTAAACTTTTTTCCGAAGTCCCGTGATTTATAATTCTGGCCGGCACTGTAAATTTGGCCAGAATTACAAATATTTTCAGCATTTTAACCGGTTAATTAACCGGTTAAGCTTAACCAGTTCCAACCTCTAATTTAATTACTCTTTACTTTATTACTAACGCTAACTTTATTTTTTTCCTGAAATAATGGGATGGCTTCTTTTTATTTGAGGTATTTCTTTCTTGTTTTATTACTTTTTATATGTTTCTTGCTTTTATTACTTTTTCACTTTATTTTGAAATAATACTAATCAGTCTTTTCTTTATTCCTTTTTTTATGAGTGGTGTTCTTGATTGTTTTTTCTTCACTTTTTTTCGTCTTCTATCATTCTTTTCACTTCTTTTTTGCCCTTTATTTTTTTATTTCCTTCTCCTTTTTACTTCTTTTTTATTCTCCATCATCCTTTATTTTTTTTATTTTTCATTATTATTCTCTCTTACTTTTCTTCCCCTATCACCCTTTACACTTCCTTCTCACTTCCCTTTGTTCATCATCATCCTTTTTACTTCTTTTTCGTCTCCTATCATCCTTCCTTTTTGTTTACTATTTTCTTTCTCACTTTTTTTTCATCTTCTATCACCCTTTTCACTTCTTTTTTATTTCCCTTTCACTTTCCTTTCACCTTATCATCTTTTTACACTTCCTTTTATCCTTTTTACACTTTTTTTCATTACTTTTCTTTTCATCCCATCCACATCATTTCTTTTTGTTTCCTTTTTTTCTTTCACTATTATTAACGTTATATCTTCTTATTTCCTTTTTTGCTTTTTATTGGCATTTTTCTCATTTTATCATTGCAATTTTTCTTTTTTTTATCACTATTTATTTCTTACCATTATTGTTAAGTTTCTCAAAATAAATTCGTTAATTTTTATTTCTCTAATCAATGAAACATAACCAATAAAATAATTTTTAAATCCACAAGTGTATAATTTTATAGTTTTAATATTGTATTTAACAAATAAAATTTTACCGCAAATAAAATATTCTTTGTGAAATAAAAAAATTAACTGATCAAAATTGAAAAATCAGCCAATTAAAATTTTTATTAAGTCACTGACGTGATAGGGACAGTTGCCAAATAATGTTACCTTTAAGATAATTATCCAATAAAAATAGTTTATATTTTATAATATCATGTGATAACTGCATGTATTACATGAAATCAATATCATCGATGTCATGAATTGAGGCGGATACATATTGCTTTAAAGAAAATTTCTCGTTCTTATTTATTTTATTAATTTTTATTTTTAAAAAATCATTATTATTAAGGTCATAATATTAACTTCCAAATCAGTACTATCCTAATATAATTTACTCTTTAAGACATAGTTTAACAGAATTTGAATATAATAAATGATTAAATTTTGAATTTTAAAAAAAAATATTGAAATTTAGATAATATGACAAAATTGAATTTAATTTAAAAACAAGTTGCCTTGATTTCTGATGAAAAAAAAAATCCAAGTTCTCAAGCGATTATGCATTTTATTTATTTTATATTTTAATAAAAAAAACTTAGATAACACATAATTTTTGCCATTTTTTGGTATATTACTTAATCCATTAATATTTACGCGGTTTATTATGTTTTATTCCTTTGTATAAAATATTAAAATAAGTATGCTAGAAACTGGAAAAGTATATTAACAAAATTTATTTAAAATATTAAAACATAATATTATATAATATGATCACTTTTTACAAAATTTTATTACTTTGAAATATTAACATTGTAAGAAAATTGGTTCGTGAATTTTTCGAAAGTTAAGAGTAATCGTAATTCTATCAAGAGAGTGAAGAGATACAGTATAGTCAATTAAGAAAGTTGCATATTCAAGTTTCACATCGAAATCGATCATCAAAGAAGACTTATCAAGATTGACAGATACTTTGCATTGTTTTTGTTTTTGGTCGGGTATAAACCTTGTTTGATTCTAGTTTTATTAATGTATAATGCATTAAAGGTTATATAAGTCAATATGATTGTGTACGTTTTATAATCTATAATCGATTATAAAAAATATTAAAAAAATTTTTTGGCTGTAGATTGTACCAATTTGTTTTTATTCATATAACTAGTTGCATGAAGCCATATTTAATTAATTTTATTATTAAAACATTAATAAAAAAATCCATTTGTTAAAATTAGAGTTTGGAGAATATGTGACCGAAATTTCATCATTTTTGGATTGCATCATTAATTTTAATCGATTAACCGATTTTTGAGATGCCCAAACTGGATAACCATATTAATCATCTATTAATGTTAATCGGTTCAAACTTCTAAAATAAAAAGCCAATACTTTCTATTATAAAGAACGTATCAAAGAATAATTTTTTATTTCGCAATAATCTACAATTTATTTAGAATCATTCTTATATAACGTACATACAAAATAATTTATTAAGCCACTAGTGGGTCTGTGGGTGTTTTCTAACGTAATAAAGATGTCACAGAAAAGTAATTTTTACGTTAAACTTAGTTATTCACCATAATACTTATTAATATTTTAGATAATTTAATATAATATGTTATCTATATTCATATTTGGAGATTAACATTGTAGTAAATTTTAAAAATTTTTTTTTTTTTATTAAATAAATTGAGTTTCAGTTTACTATATTTCCACCAAAATGTTCCAAAATAACTGAATAATAAAAAATATCCT
Organism: Rhizophagus irregularis; assembly: GCF_026210795.1. Classification (NCBI taxonomy): domain Eukaryota; kingdom Fungi; phylum Glomeromycota; class Glomeromycetes; order Glomerales; family Glomeraceae; genus Rhizophagus; species Rhizophagus irregularis. Next base: position 1,343,006 of record NC_089430.1, on the reverse strand, counting down.
CAAGTTCAAGATAAAATTATATCTGATATGCTTTTTTTTTATATACTAAATATTTTCAATTAAAGTAAATGGGTTTTAATTTCCTTCATCTATAACAAAAAAAAATAGCTTAATTAAAATTTAATAAATCAAAAAATCACATACAAAGAAATTACCTTTAGAATTAATATCAAGTTTAGTAAAATCCATTTTTAAGGAAACTGTAAAATAAAAGAATAATTATTATTACTCTAAATAGATTTAAATAATTATTTTTAATTAAAATTACCTGAATATTCTAAATCATCATTGTCCACATTTTTGGATTCTGGAAGATTTTTAAAATCCAAAAGTCTACTTGTATAAACTGCTTGAGGATGTGTTGTATATAAGAGATTACTGGTAGATGATGATGGTGATTGAACTATTGAAGACAATAACTTTTTATTAATATCATCTGTTTCTTTAACTTGTCCATAAATTACAGAATCCACTTTAAAGACATCATTATATAATTTATATGTTAATTCTTGCAATTCACCCGCATTAGGTCGTTTTAAAGGGTCAGCATCCCAACATTGATTAATGATGTCAAAAATTAATTGAGGAATTTTATAATTGGATTTTGGCCTCAGCCCATTGCAAATTTTCATTGTTAAGAATTCATCATGAGCCATATCATAATAAGGAGGGAAACCTGTACAAATTTCATATGCAATAATTCCATATCCATAAATGTCACTTGCTTGTGTATATTCTTTTCCTCTTAAAACTTCTGGTGCTACATAAGGTAATACTCCATATATTTCTTTATTACTATTTTGAGAGGATTTGGCATTTGCTGGTTGACATAATCCTAAATCGGTAATAAAAGCTTTTTGACCAAAATTACTTAATATATTCCCACAATGAAAATCATGATGGATTAATCCTTTATTATGAATATCTTTAAGACCATTTGCAATACTTTGTAAACTCCACAATTTTTGGTCCCAACTCAGCGAAATGAAATTATTATTTAAATGTTGTCTTAAATTACCATCTTTTAATTCCATTACCATCATAAAATTATTTGTTTTTGGATCTTTGGTAATACCAAAACAACGAACTGTCCAACCAGAAGAATATACTAAAATATTTGATTCAATCTTAAAATAAAATTATAGTTAGTTTAATATTTATAAAGACTAATGAAGATTCATAAGAAAATATCTTACTTCTTTTAAAAAATCTGCTGTAATTTCTTGTGAATTATATAAACATTTTAAAGCAACTTTTGTTTCACCTTTTCTTTTCCATTGATCATCATATCCACGAATATCTCCATCTTTCCAAACTGCTTTAAAAGTAGTTCCAAATCCCCCTTTTGCTAAATATTCAACATCTTCAAATTTATCATATTCAATCCACTCTACGATTTGATCTACATGTTTAGCTTTTAATTGTACTTTTTTAATAAATTCATCAATATCATGATTTCCACTTGTCCAATTTTTGAAATTTTGTTTAAAATGTTGTAAAATACATGGCCAACAACTATAATAACTAGTATTAGGCTGCTTACATTCTTTACATAAACCATGTTCTTTATAAAGTTCTTTTAATTTTTCGTCTGTTATTAGTTTATCAATTAATGAATTTTGTTCTTTAGTCAAATTCCAATTGACAAAATCTTTTATTCGTTCAAATACATCATCACTTAGTTTAATTTTATCCATTTTTAATAAATAATTGATTAAGTTATTAATTCGTATGTAAAAACTACAAAATAATAATAACAATAAAGAAAAGAAAAAAAGAATGAAAAAAAATAGGGGTGAAACAAAAATAATTCACTGAAACATTATTTTATATTGCAATGATCTCAAGATTTAAAATACACACAATAATCTGGATCGACAAATAAATTTAATTTTGATGCTTGCCATATGCGGTTTTTATTTTAATTCCATAATAGGTAACGTGAGTTTAAGTTAAACTTGATTATTACTAGTCAAAAGAGAATTTGGAAATTTGAGAAAGAAATCATTAATTTTGTGGAAATATCGTATTACCAAATCCGAAAATAATTTGTGAATACAAAAAGTAAAAAAAAAAAATTTATAATATATTAAAACAAATTATTCTGATTATTTATTAGTCCGAAGTGTAACGAAGGAGTAAGGTATATATACTGTCACGTGACGAAGCACTTCAGATTTAATAACGGTTTCCGTATCCTAGTTTGTTAAAACAAATATTTACAGAATCTTAGTTATGACTTTAAATTTTCATTTTGTAAGGATCAATAAATAAATAAATCACATCTTTAATAACATGTGGATTTTAATATTTAAATAAATTGTTGATAGACCTTTATTTGGAATTCGAACTTTAATATAAAATATTATATTTAGAATATATCGTATAATTTTGAGCTTTATTTCTTCGAAAAGGAATATTAATGTTAATTTCTCATTAATTATTTATTATGTAGTTATTAATTTTAATAATTTATAGAAAAACTTTAATTTAGCATTTTTTTCATCTTTATTTCTCAGTATTTATTCTTTAATTTATTTATCTGAATAAATTTTAAATTTTAAATTTAATATTTAATATATTATATAACATTCTTATATTTATAAAAAATTATATAAATTTAACAAGTTAACTTAATTATAAAAGGGTGTTCCATATGAGATGACGACATCTTAATTTTAAAATAGTAATAATAATTGTTGTTAATAATAACTATACAAATATTAAAGTGTTTAAATTTCAAAATTATATTAATTTTGCAAAAAAAAAAATTGTTAAAATTAATAAAAAAAATAATCAATTCTATAATCGTTCGAAATTGTTTGAATTCTGACGAAAAAAAGATCTCAAAAATTATACCTTTTGATAAAAATGAATTTAAATAATTATTTATTTTTAAAAAATACACTAAATCTGCAAAAAAAAATCGTCAAATCTAAATCTAATAAAAAAAAAAAAGATTATATACTATTGTTTTATTGTACTCTTTAATTATTCATTATTTGAAAAAAAAATACTAGTTTTGGATTACCCATAATTTGATTTTTGTATGATATTTCCGTAAATCTTAGAGACCCGGAAAAGTCATGCTGAAGTGCGTAGAACGGGCCAAAATAATTGATAATTCTAGTCAGAAAATCATTTCCTTCTTTAGATACTGGCTGGCATTATTATAATCCCGGCCCTGAAAGAGATGATAAATTTTTTGACCGTACCTTGCCGGAATTCTAGGGTCAATTTTATATATAGCCTTTATTTTTACATGATTAACCCATTTCTGCACCCGTAAATGTCAATATTTAGTTTATTTGTCAAATCTTATTTGAATTGTTGAATTGCGACCGATGTAACAGGGAAAATGAGATCGGCGACCTGGGTCACCATGTGACTCCTACATATCATATTTTCATTTTTTTCTTTCCAGTTCTACTGCTTTATATACAATATTGTATGCAACTTTTACAAACTTGTGACTTCTTATCTAATATGCAAAAACAGTAAAGAAAATAATCGTGAAAACATTTGGAATAAAGAATTTAATTTCGCAAAAAAAAACACGTAGAAATTTCTGAGTTCATCAATACTTAAACCATTTGTTGATAATGAAGATATCACTAGTTGTCATCCTTTGAATTTAGGAGATAATGGAGAATCTCAGAGTTCACATTTATAGAGACTTCACAACTATCTGATACTCCTACTCCCTTTTATTATTATTTAATTTTCGCAAAACAAATAATGAAAACAAAATTATCCCAGGTTTTCTACAAATATCTTGATATACCAAGATCGTTTTCACATGCTTCCAGCATTACTTTTACAACGACTGGATCTAAATATAATGCAAGCTTAAAAAGTATTTAATAAATGGGAAGCGCGAAATCATTACTTTCACTATGTTTCAAATTCTAGGTGTAAATAGAAATATGACAGATTAAAGAAATGGCAACGGAATAAATAAGAAAAGATATGAAATGAATAAAACAAAAGTCATTTCCCTATTATCAATTTTAGATACGCTAATCTATTTTAATGATTTTTGACTAATATTAAACAATTTTAATCATTTAAAGAATTTAAAATAATTATTAATTTCAAGAATTTTTTAATTACCTACAGTATATAAATCGAAGATAATATTTTTTTTTCGTAATATAAATTATCTCATTTTGTGGTCTTAACCACTACAGTCGTTGATATCGAGTAGTATGTAAATAATTTTGTAAAAAAAATTGTTTTTTGTGTAAAAGAATATAGCACTTCGTATTCAAATAACTGACAAGGTACCAATAAGATGATATTGTTCATCAAAAACCGTTATTGACGCATTACGGACATCTTACGGCACCTAGGATTGTATACGGTCCCCAATTTTAGCAATGTTCATAGAACAACCAAATTAAGAAGAAATTGAATATTTGTTTTTTAATACAAGTACAAATATGTATATATGTATGTCTATTTAACCTTCAACACCCACTAGCTGCTAGTGGTTAATTTTTTTTTGTTTTTATTAGATATTTTGAAAATCATATCTATTAATTTAAATGTTTTCATAGATTTTAATTATGACTAAAGTATAAATAGAAAATCAGTTACGAATTTACAGTAAGGAACTATTGTATTCTTGTTTCAATAAAATTTACGTTTAATAATTATTCACTAACCATCAAGATTTGTAAAAAGTGTAACCTCGCTCAAAAACTGTTTTTTTTTGGGGGGAATTTATTTCGTGCTTTATATTTCAATAAAATACGGTATATAAAATAGATAAACCTCAAACTATGGAAGAGTCATGCATGCATTATTCCAAATTTATTTTACCGGCTTCATATATAAATAAACAGTTAACGTGAATCTTGCGTTAAAACGTGTTTATGATTTATGAGTGAAAATAACTTCGCTGATAAAAATCTTGATCTAACTATAGCAGACAAAGATTGGTACAACATACTGTAGTCTTCGAAAAACTGACGATAAATTACAATAAGGGTTTTTAATAAAAAATGGTATTCATGGAGATGTCCAAACCTTTATGAGATTATTAATAATTTGCAGAGTGATATAAAATATAAATCACGACAAATCATTTTGTCACGGACTCTTGATAATCAATTTGATATGTTAAAGCCGCGGCTATTGCAGCACAATAAAAAATGCCTAATTTAATCTCTAATTATTTTAAAGGTTAAAAAAATTAAATTCGACAAATTACGCACTGAAAATATGTTAAAATTTTTGATATCTATATTTCAAATCGAAAGTATCAATTTTCTGGGAACATCGAAAATCCCATATTGGGATGTTGATGCAATGTACAAGATAATTTCCGACTTTTAAATGCGCACAATTAAATTTTAAAAAGTTTTTTTTTTTATTATTATTGGGTGTTACTTTAATTTTTTTATCAAAATTTATATATTTTTTTATTTGATATGATTTATAAGTTTCATGCTACTTCAGTATATTGAATTTGATTTATCGGGTTTTAAGTAGATTATTCAATTTTCAAATCGTATTAAATCGTTTTAAAAAAGTGTAAGTATTACAGTAAGAACTAAACTGGACTGATTATACCAAGTTCTGACTATATATTGTGTAAATCAAATATCCTGCCCAGAAAGACGAAATCACATAAAATATCTAAAAAGGGAATAATTCTTCATCTCTCGTTTCTAGAATCCATCCTAAATCAAGAAAAAAAGAAAGAAAAGTTATTGTATGTTAATTAAATTTAACAATGAAACAAAAATTACTTCAAAATAAAGTTGACCAAATATATTACTTCAAACCATTCCAAGAAGCTTTCTAAAAAGAGAATGAACGGAATGATGTAAATGTCATACTTAAAAAAGGAGGCAGAAGTTGAACGAACATAATTCAAAGAATCTATATGATAACTCGTTCCTAAAAAAAGGAATAACGAAAACAAAGTCAATGTCATCCTTAAAATAAATAAAATAAACGTGAAAATAGAACGAATATGATACACAAACTCGCCCAATAAATCGTAGAATTCGTCATTAGAAAAAAATAAATGAAAACGTCCTATGAATGTTCTAGGACTGAACCAAAACTGAACTTATTTTAACATCCCTTCACCAAAATTAAGAGTAAATGTATGGTAACTTCTTGCGAAGTTAATTTAGAGATGAATAAAATCAATCCAAAATTCGAAAAATTATAGAGACCTTTAATTTACATGAATACAAAAAAAACTAGAGTTGTCGCACGATGTACGGTGATGGTGTGTAACATAACCAGTTGTGAGCTGATCAAAGTTTCATAATTACGTAATAACCTGCATCATATTAGAAAAGTTCTAGACCGGTCTTCTTATTTAGGTAAACCGTCTCTCGTTATGAGACTTTTCTAGATATGTATGCTGGAAATTGGAAAAGGATATTAATGAAACTTATTTTATAATAATATTAAAAGTATAATATTAAATACTTTTTTGTAAATAAAAATGTTACGCAAACTTTTTGAGTAAACTATTTTTATAACAGTGAAGAAAGTTGCATATTTGGGTTTCACATCATTCTATCGAGATTGATACTTTGTATCGTTTTTTTTCCTTCCTTTTTTATAGTGAGTTTGGTTCTTTGTTTCCTATTATGATTTTTATATCTAACCTTGTTTGGTTTTAGTTTTATTTAAAATGAGATGTATTACAATGCATTAGAGATTGTAGGTGTTGTATACGTTTGACAGTTTTACTGCTTTATTTATACTATTGTACGTCACGATTTACTAACTTATGACTTTTTATTTTTAGAAATATGCAAAACAGTAAAGAAATAATCAGGAAAATATTTGGAAAAATGAAGAATTTAATTTAATTTCACAAAACAACATGTAGGATCAATTGACGAAATTTCTAAGTTCATCAATACTTAACCCGTGAAGTGCTATACTTTGGAATTATGAGATAATAGAAAAGCTTAGAGTCCACATCTATAGAGTCTGCGTCTGCACAACTATCTGATGGTCTTCTCAACATTACTTTACAACAATTGAATCTAATATGTATAAAGCAAGCTAAAAAGAGCATTTAATAAGATAATTTTTGGCCCGCGAAACAGGAAGCACGAGATTTGGAGAAATCATTACATTTACTACGTTTCAAATTCTATATATAGAAATCATGACATATTAAAGAAACGGCAACGGAATAAACAAAAAAAAAAAAAGAAAAAACTTGTAAACAAATAAAACAAAAGTGCTTTTTTAGATTTCTTGCTATTAATTCCAATAAAGACAAAAGAAGAGAATCGATATTTATTACCTGTATAAATCAAAGATAATATTTTTTTTTCTTGGTTAAATTATCACATTTTTGGCTTAATCGTAGCAGTCATCTAGATATATGAATAATATTGTAAAGGGGATTGTATTCAATAACTTCAATGATGTCAATATAACCAATAAGGTACCCAATCATATGAAACATGACTAATTGACTATCCCCTTTTCAACAATGATCATTAGACAAGCCAAATTAAGAAATTGCACGATATACTTATATATGTCTTGTCCTTCGTTTCAATACCCACCAATGGTTAATTATTTCTTTTTTAGTTTTCATTAAATTTCTTAAAAATCAATATCTATTAATCTAAATGCTTTCATGATTTTAATAATCAGAATTTTGATTAAAGAGAACAGTCAAAAATTTTATTTTGTAAATTACTTTGTAAAAGAATAAGGAACTATTGTAAAAAAAAAAAAATTTTTGAATCTTTGTCTCTAAAAAAAATTTACGTTTAATTACTCTCTCGCTAAATTAATTTAACCGTTAAGATTTGCAGCCTCAAAAAAACTGGTTATTTCAAGCTCATCACCAATTAAGGCAAGTTCAAAATGCAGATTTCAACGCCGCATATCAAACTTAAATAAAACTTGTTTAATCTACATTTCCACAACTTCTCAAACTTGGGAAACAAATTAATTTTTCTTTATCAACGCCTTCTTTATTATTTATCAATGACTTCCAAAATTTAAAACTACTCGTAGTTATTTATAAAAAATTTGCATTATTGTAAACTTCCTGGTTTACCTTACTCTGTCAATTTAATGAAGTGTACAGTAACAACGTCTGTGTCTGACTGTCTGTATATATGAATTTTAGAATACCTACTCTCAGTTTGTGCGCGATGTCTCATTCGGTACAAAGATTCTAAAAGTCCATATAAGAGCAGTGCCTTAGCTTGAATAGACTTTTATATGTCGATACTATTTTTTTAAAAAACATATTTTTTTAATTGATTTTCTAAGATAAGGTAAACAGACGACCTCTTACTTGAAAGCAACAGGCCCTAACAACATCTCCAATGAAATTATCAAAAAACTTCCGCTACAGATACTAGAAGAATTATTATCCCTATTCAACAACTGTCTTGAAAATGGCATAATTCCGTCACAATTTGAACTCGCCTACCTCTACCCAATCCCGAAACCACAATGGTGGAACTACGATATAAATTTAACGCGACCTATAATCTTATTAGATTGCATTAGAAAATTATTAATAAAAATTATCAACGGTCGTTTAAACCATTACCTATCAAACAACCAAATACTCCAACACAACAACCAAGCAGGAGTACAAGGAGCATCTTGCAACAAAATTATTCTACAAATACAAGCAATCATTGATCATCAGCATGATACCAAAAACCCGTTTTTCTTAGCTATTCAAGACTTAAGTAAAGCATACGATAGAGTAGACCTCGACTTATTGAAATTAGCATTAAGAAGGATTAATATCCCAGAAATATTAATCTCATTTATTAACAAATTATTTTCAAATTATAGAAATAAAATCATACTTCCTTTCGGTTATGGATCTGAATATACCACGACAAATGGTATCATTCAAGGCGAAGTCATTTCACCTCTTTTATGGGTTATCTATTATGATCCCATGTTCAAAGCAATCAATGACTCCACATTCTCAGGATACAAACTTTACGCCTCGATGCCACGAAATATATTCAGAAAAAATGATTTACATGAAAAATTAATTGAAATCAAATTACTCGGCTACCTAGACGATACAACATGGTTCGCTACCAACCTTAAGGACTTACAAAATAATCTGGCTATAGCTGATGATTTCTATGCTTTAGCAAATATCAAAATTAATAAAGATAAGACCAAAATTTTAACCAATGATTTTAAAATCAACAAAAAACAACATATCTTGATCAAATTTGGAAATGACATAGTTAAGGATGGCGCTGAAATTGCTTTTCCAAATCTGCAGTATTGCGGATTTAAGAATTGAATTGCGCATATGAGTCCGCATATCCGCAATGAATCCGCATATCCGCAATGAATCCGCAAGTCCGCAATGAATCCGCAAATCAATACTGTATCACAAATCCACAATGAATCCGCAAGTCCATAATGAATCCGCAAATCAATACTGTATTGCAAATCCGCAATGAATCCGCAAGTCTGTAATGAATCCGCAAATCAATACTGTATCGCAAATCCGCAATGAATCCGTAAATCAATACTGTATCGCAAATCCGCAATGTTAAATAAAATAATATCAAGTAAAAAACCATCAATTCAAAATAAAGAATTCGTCATCCCGACATATTAAAAATTGTTGAAATTAGAAGTGTTATTTTTATAATTTTTTTTTGTCAAAGTTATTATACTGAATTAAACATACTATTTATTCATCACAATCAATTTCATCTGATGATGATATCATGCTATACCAAGACTTCTTTGATTCAATTTTATACACTTTTTACTCGTAATATTTCTGGACAATTTTGTCCACTTTTTTTCTATCATTTTTGGACATCCATCGCTTCTGGACAATTTTGTCCACTTTTTTTTCTATCATTTTTGGACATCCATCGCTTCTGGACAATTTTGTCCACTTTTTTTTCTATCATTTTTGGACATCCATCGCTTCTGGACAATTTTGTCCACTTTTTTTCTATCATTTTTGGACATCCATCGCTTCTGGACAATTTTGTCCACTTTTTTTTCTTGTATCATTTCTGGTCACCTTATTCCTCGTATTGTTTCTGGACAATTTTGTTCAATTTTTCTCTTTGTCCAGTTAAATTTACAAATTTTCACATTATTGAAATTTAAACTTCACAATTTACAATTAGGCGTGATCTTAATCAATCAACATCTTGTACTACTAAATCAAACTTTAAAACGATATTGATGACAAACTCTTTTAATTTCAAGTTTTGCTCTTTATAACGTCATGTCAAGCGGTCCTTCTAAAGTAAGCAAAGGTCGACCACCATCAGATGTATGGTGTAATCATATGATACAAGGTAACATGCAGTCGAGAGGACACTATTCAGCGACGTGTAGTTACTGTCGACAATACTGGAGACAAGGAAGGCCCCAAGTCCTCAGTGCACATTTGGCAAACCACTGTAAAAAATGCCCCGATGATGTTTCATTGTATTTTGCCAAAATTGTCGGGAAAAATCTTGGTAAAGAAGAGGAAGAAAGCGCAGATGAAGATGAATCAGATTATCCTAACAAAAGGGTTCGACAAATGGGAATTAAGAATTTTTACGGAGGAGGTAAAATAGAAAAAGGACGGAGTGATGAATTAGACCGGGTGATAACGAAAGCCTACGTGATGTGCAACATACCCTTTAGCACAATCGATAATCCTTGGTTTATCGATATGATAAAGGCGCTGGAGCCAGGATACGATCCACCTTCGCGACGAGTACTAAACGGTACTTTATTGGAGGCGGAATTATCCAGAATCAATGCACGAGTCAACAATGAATTAGAAAAAGAGTCTAATTTTACTATCGGTAAATCTATAATTTCTATAATTGCTTCAAAATATTTTATTAAAAAAATAACTATCCATATATTTTTTATTAGCTCTTGATGGTTGGACAGACCCTCGAGGGAATAGCTTATGGGCGTTTATTTTGCTGACACCATCGAGAAAGGAATATCTATTACAACTTGAAGACCTTTCTAAAAATTCACATACCGCTGAATATTTATCAAAAGTTATAAATGATATAATTTGTAAAGTGGGTATAAGCAAAATTGTCGCTATTGTCAGTGACAATGCTGCCAATGTCGCAGGTGCCCGTTGAATAATCACGAATGAATATCCATCCATTATCAATATACGATGCATCGCCCATTGCATCAATCTGATAAGTAGTGATATTGTCAAAGTAGATCAAGTTAAATGTCTTGTAAAACGAGCAAATATTTTAACAAGATACTTCAAAAATTCAACCCTTGCCAGCACTTGGCTTAAAGAAGCGATTGATGCAAAAAATATTGCAGGTAGAGGGCTGAAAACGTACATCAAAACAAGATGGACGACAGTCCATGAATGTACATCTTCGGTGTACAGATTAAAAGATGCTTTATTACATGTACATATACTTTATATTTAAATTAATAATAATTAAACCTAATACAAAAATGTTTATTCAATTAGGTCCTGGACAATCATGAACGCGAAATCTCTAATGAAGCTGTAAAAGCAATTTTGAAAAAAAGAGGGTTTTTTGATGACATTCATATTTTATCGGATATTTTGGAGCTGATAAAAAAAGCAATTCTCATGTTAGAAGGAAGTAATGTAACTTTAGCAGATTGTTATCTGCATCTTCTTCGTATCGCAGCATTTTTTAAGTCAATGCCAACTGATGATTATAAAGAGTTAAGAAACTCTTGTATTAGCATTTTTAATAAGCGGTAATGTATTAGGTTAGTATCTTTAATAGAAGATTCAAAATTAATGTTTAATTTTAAATATTTTTTTAATAGATATAAAGAGTTTGACGAGGATATCTATTTGTTAGGTTTCTTCCTTCATCCTAAATACCAAGGTAATTATTTTTTTATTGTTATTTAAATTCATTTAATAATATAAATTTGCAAATTTGTTAGGACATGGAATGCGTGATAATCAATTTGAGCGTCTTAGAAAGTGTGCCCTTCGAATCTGGAAAAACCTTGGGCATAAAAAAAATTCTGGATTAGAACTTGATGCACAACTTCGTGCATACTTTGATAATTCTGAACCATATAACACGTCTTATTCAGTTCATGACACAGCTTACCATTGGTGGAATTCCATAGTTGATGGGAAATTTTCTTCTCTTTCGTGGCTAGCTAAAGTAATATTTTCAATAACCCCACACTCGGCAAGTTGTGAAAGATTATTTTCAGCCATGGGATGGCTCTTTGGTAAGAGACGTATAAATTTGCAACCAGAAACTATAGAGACAATGGCGAAAATATATCTTTATTCTCTCAAACATGCTAAAAAAGACTTAAATTATACAAGTAACGGTGATAGCAGTTCAAAGTTAGATGATGATATTCAACTCATGCTGAATACAGTATTTGAAGAAGAAGAAGAAATTATGAGTGAGAATGATGATGATAGTTTTAATGAACATCAATCTGATGAAACAAATATGAATGATGAAACATTAGATATTGAAAGCACGGTAGATCTAGGACCATGGGTCTTTATTGATAATTCTATACTTCCAACTATTACTCGAAGATATGATAGTGATGGCGAAGAGGAATGGGATCCGGAACAATTAAACTAATTCTTTTTTTGACTTTTATTTTGCCTATATAATATTCATATTTGTACTTATTGTGAACATTTAATATCTAATAAATTTGATAGTATTTTATAATGCATATCAACAATTTTGTCCTCCCTTTTTATTTTGGACAAAATTGTCCACTTTTGTATTCAGAAAACTTTATTTTTTATTTTGGACAAAATTGTCCACTTTATAATCAGAAAACTTTACTTTTTTTTGCTTTAGAAACTTTGGACAGAAGCTTCCCTGTGCAATTTGAAAATATGTAAATGTTACGTTTAATTATCTATACATTTAATTATCTATCTAACGCGTATAACTTATGCCAATATAAAATACATGCTTCTTTGTTGATAATGATATTACCCACTAACCAACATATTCAATGTATTCACTATTTTTTTTATTTATCCGCTATATTAATGAATTCCTCCCCATAAATTCAACTCTTCTCTTTTTTTTTTGTGCAGTACTATCTGGATTAGCAGTAGACAAGATTTCAGAAAGACGTTCGTTCGACAAACTTGAAATTGATTGACGAGTTTCTAATGTAGGAACTTGGGACAAAAATACTTCATAATATTCTTGTTTAACGAAAAAATCGCACTTATGGCACCCAGCTTTCGCAAGTTGCGTACTCGTGATTCCTTCATTAAATAACCTTCGTAATCGATCACATCCTACCCTATTCCTTTGTTCCATTTTGTCGCCAATTTTAAGCACAGACCGCATGAACTGAATAACCCAAGATTTTGTAGTTTTTATATTATTATTAGGGTCAGTTCTTAATTTTTCTCCAAGTTTAAATAGATCATCATAAATTTGGACCAAGAACACCAAATGTAATAAATTAAAAGACTCAGCGGCTATAACAAAATTTTCACATTGTAATTCTTGCCTTCGCCATTGATCGATTCGATCTTTAGCAGATTTCTCATCAACGATTTTGACTGGGTCAACTTTCAGCATTTCATTTAAGTCATTGGATATATCTGATACTTTTAATTCTTCAGAAGCAATGAGTTCGCCATTAAACGATGAATCTGCTAACAAAATATCGTGAAGTTTCTTTCCCTTTTTGAATAATAACAATTGGGTAGAATTTAATAATTTGGCTTTATCATCGTCGTCGTCATCATCATCTGAGAAATTACGTTTTCGTACAATGGATTTTGATAACGACACAGATGTTGATGCTTCTAATTCTTCTGATTCCTCCATTTCTGAAGCTAGTGCTTGTGATTCTGCTGATTCTGCTGATTCCTCCACTGCCATTTCTGAAGGTACTTGTGATTCTGCCACACTTGATTCCACTGATTTCGCCAATGTCATTTCTGGAGGTACCTCCGCCGATGACTTCATTTCTGAAGTTGGTACCCGTGGTTCTATAGATACTATCACTTCTCTAGTTGGCACTTGTGTTGCTAATTTTACTTTAGATGTTATTGATCTTGTTGGTGGTTTCATCGATGTTTCAACTTCCGTGGTTGATGCTCGTGCTGATGCTGGAACTACTTTGTATTGTGAAGGTGGGTTAAATTAATTAATTTCACTGTTGCCAGATTCATCCCTAGTAGAACTTGAATTTGCAGCTTCAGTAGGTTGAAAATTGTTATCCTCATCATCATTAGCAGTACCTAGAAAATTTAGATATAAATATTATAAGAAAAATATAATAATCAAGAACAATTTCAGAATTTGATAAATTTAACTTACAGAAGCTACTAATTTTTGCGATCCATTCATCAATGTCATCATAATAATTCTTCATTGTGTTCCAGCTGCGGTACGCAGGTAAGGTTGTACTGGCCCACATTATGTCAGAAATAGAAACATCATTTTTTATGTGATCTTGTCCGCCAAATTTTTTGATACAGCGTATATTCAAATTCGACCAAATTTTTGTTTCAGTGTCAGAAGTAGAAAGATTATTTATGGATAAATCACTGTTTAACACACAGGCAAGTTCTGAATCATTGGGTTTAAGATATAATGACGAGCTGGGAGAGGATTCTAGGCACGTGTGTTCGGGTGTTGAATATTGTAACAATTCTCTTAATGATTCATTCACGCTACCAGTTGTACCAGATGTAGTTGAACGTGTATTTTCTGGCTATTATTAGAAAATATATAAATAAACAAATAAAATATAAACAAAATTAAGATATAAATATTAAAATTCATTCACATATTTACCTGTAAACGAATTACTTCGTATCTACCTTTATATAATTCATATAGCGATTTGTAGCGTTCAAGTTCAGCCAAATTACCCTAAAAAGTAATGAATTTTGTTCAGAAATGAAATCATTTGTTCTAAAATGAAATGGTTCTGATACCAAGAGAAAAAAGTGGTCTAGAAACGAAAAGTGGACAAAATTGTCCAGAAACGGAAATTCAAGGGAAAAAAGTGGAACAAAAAAAAATGGACAAAATTGTCCAGAAACGAGAAAAAGGTAGAACAGAAAAAAGTGGACAAAATTGTCCAGAAACGAGAAAAAGGTAGAACAAAAAAAAAGTGGACAAAATTGTCCAGAAACGAGACAAAAAAAGTGGACAAAATTGTCCAGAAACGAAAATTCAAGGGAAAAAGGTGGACTGAAAAAAAAAATTATAAGCGAAATCAAAATCATTTAAAAAGGGCCTTATGGAATACCTTATTGATGAATGTAAAATCTAAAGCCGATTCTTGCAAGTCAAAATAAACGCGTCCCTCATTCTTTTTGAAAGATAATCTTACTTTATCTTGGTCAAAATTACATGATTCAATTTTTTTATTAGACTTAGTCCAAATAATTGACAGTGCTAACGAAATTAATTCTTCGTCTTCAGGCAATAGCTCAACTTTTTTTCCACGAATCTTTAAATTAAAAGCCGAAGAAGGTGTTTTTGACATTTTAATAATAAATTGTTGAAAAAAGTAAATAGAAAAAGAAGAATTTAGATACAATTGTTTTGATGTTTTGATGCATTATAAATTGATTATATTATAATAGAGTGAGTAATAATACTAAATTTGATGATTCGATATAAATATATAGATTGAGTAATGATCGTGATACAGTATTTAATTGGCTAATTTGCGGATTTTTTACGGATTTGTGGATAATTGCGGTTTGCGGATTTGCGGATATTTGGACTTCTGAAATCCGCAAATCCGCAATATTGCAGATCCGCAATTAATCCGCAATTGCCCAATTACGGCACCATCCTTAGACATAGTTAATATCAACATTATACCGCCTATTAGTAACGAAAGAATACTAGGTATATATGTTAACACTAACAACAATTTCACATTCACCATTAACAAAATCAATAGATTATTAAAATATACAAGTTCTAACTTGCGAAAGAAAAGAATTACACACGATCATGTTATTTACGTTATTAATAAGGTTCTTATACCAAGGATCGAATATTTATGTCAACATTTCATCATTTTACCTCATATTTGTAATAATTTTAATAGAACATTACGTTCCATTTATAAATCTTCCTTATTATTATTACGTTCTATTTACAACACAATTATCCATAATCAAATATATCCTAATATTTTAAATATTTGGGATCACCAATTTTTATCACAAACATCACTTTTAAACACACAAACAAACAGCCCTTTAACACGTAATATTATAGAATATCTAATTTTATATTCACAATCCAGATTATGGACCAATGATCTTTTTTTTACCACAAAATATTTAGATACATCTTCTAAAAAACTAAATAGAATAGAAAATTTATTATGCATTATGCATAATTATAAATTAGAATTTAAATTTTCTTTCAAATTTAACACAAAAGGAGGAACCTACCCCATATCACCATATCTTATACATTCTAATCAATTTTTTAATTTTGTAAAATCGTTAAAAAACAAAGATATATTCTTTCTTGAACAAATTATTACCGTAGATGGCTTATTTCTCAAAACATGGAAAGAAATTAAAAAATCTCTTACCAACAAACAAGGTCGATCACCAGGATGGTATAAATATCTACACGACAACATAGTCATCAACCAACATAATCTACGCCTCAATTTTGACTTACCTCCAGTCAAAACGCAAAATCCGTTGATCACACGTCCTAAAATTATTCCTCAAAGTACAAATACTACACGAATCAAAAATATATGGATAGCATATTGGTGCCCTCACACTAATAATGTAATCTTTGGGAGAGTCATAGAAAAACAACACTTTTATCATCATCACCAAACTATTACTTTCGAACATTTTACGCATATTACTGATTCACACCCATCACATTCGAATTTAACTCCACGTTCACGTCCTACATACTTATCTAAATGTAATGGATGTAATTTGTCAGAAATTTGTACACTTAATAATAGACATTCTAACACTTGTTACATTACCTCACTTTCTGATTCAACTATAATAATTAATATTTCGAAAAGCAATTTAAATTTTCAAAATTATAACAAACCCTATTACAAATGTAATCAACAATTTTCTACCATTAAACAAAAAGTTATTATAGATTTTAATATAAGAAATACACGCCCCTCAAACGCCAATTTTATACCTAATGATCCTTTATTATACCGATCTAATTTAAAACAACAAATAGATTTACAAAATATTCACCTTATTAATCGTAATCTTATATTACAATTAGTTATTCCCGATTCTTTACATATACCTTACTAAAAATTACTTCATCACTTTCATCTTATACTAATCTTGAATTTTATACAGATGGATCGCTTAATAGAGACAATGAAATCCCAATTATGGGTTATGGTTGGATATTTACATCCAACCTTGCAGATAATATTAAATACTCAGGATCATGCAAAGAATGGCCAAGCTCATCAAAAGCTGAACTAGTAGCCATATTAACATCATTAATAGTATGCCCTCCTAATAGTAATATACATATCTACACCGACTCAGCAAGCTGTATTGCGACCTTCAATTCACTATATTCCCCAAAATTAACAGCCAGACGATTTCAAAAATTGAACAATTGTGTCTTATAAAATACGATAAAACATATTATCAACCAACTGAAATTGAACGTTTCATTATTTAAAGTCAAAGCACATTCAGGACATCCTTTAAATGATGCCGCCGATTTATTAGCGAAAGAAGGAACTTCATTTAAAGAATTCTTTCAAATTAACGTACAACACCTTACCACTCAACCATGTCATTTGACATTCAACGACTCTATTATTATAGACTGCAATATACGTAAAACACTAAAAAGAATTATTAATTTCCAATATTTCGAACAACATCTATCTCACCAAAACTTACACAAACTCAAAGATTACACCCTAGATAATATCATCGATTGGGAATTTTCGCAACTATGGTTCAAATATAACCCTTTCATAAAACCCACCAGCGAAAAATACTCTAAACACGTCAGTTGGCGTATTAAATGTTCTAGTAACAATTTACCAACACTGGACATTCTCAATCGCAACTATCCAGAATTACTCAAAGATAATAACACATGTTTCCTCTGTAATTCTTATATAGAAACAAACAACCACCTATGGAACTGCCCACAAGTACTCTCCATCATTACACCAATATTCGCCACATTTTACGAGAAATACAAAACACTTATCACATCGGAATCTACTTCTTTATATGCGTTATATTCAGATCATATTACGCGTAATCCTATTTTCAAATGGATCAAAAAACCCCTAATCAGATAAAGGATATTCCTCAACTACACAGCCTACTTTTGAATTTTGTCCCATCGGACCTCACATACCCATTCAAAGCAGCAAAAATCAATAAACATACGACAAAAAAAAATTTATTAAAATTTTTATTTGAATTACATCGAGAATTATACGAGAAAATTTGGAAATATAGAACTCTTCATTGGAAACAAATGAAGAAATCATTAAACCTATCGAAGAAATCATTTATCAACTATCGTCATAACTTTCGTCAAGAAAATCAAACGAATTCGCAATCACGTACGACACCCACACCACGCATGGATCAAGGCTATCATTGTCCTCTCAATGATACGAGAAGACTAATAGATAATAATAACCTTTGGATATATTTAACGTCATCCAATTTTATGCATAATTTACCATGGCTATCATCTCTTAATGATGATCTTTCGCACTTTCATTCATCTATATATAAAAATTTATTTTTATTTCATATTTAAGCCCAACGGGCTATAATCTCTAGTTACCAAACTACCTACTTATACTTTTATTAATCTTTCTTTTTATAGATACTTAGGGTTTTTATTAGGTGCTTTATTTTTCTCTTTTTGTTTGAACCCTTTATCAGTAGCGTAGTTTTACTGTTAGAGTAGTGTCGCCCGGAGGGTGAGGTCCTTTGATAAGCTCAAGGGATGTATAGCCACAGTACTCATATTTGTATAGTTTCTTCTGTATAGTAGTTTACTTCTTATATGTTTTTGTCATTGGTTACTCCTCTCTGAAATAAAATAAAAATAAAATAAATCTAGCTCCATTGGAGGGGCTAATGGTATGTTTGAAAATTATTTCAAAATTTCAGTTATTTTAATTAAATAAACAAGTTTTATTAACCGTTCCTTTTTTTTTGGTAGACTTCGCCTTGCATAATTCTGGACTCTTGGACTTGGGTGGTATGTATGGAAAAACATCTACTAGTCCACCCTTTTCCAATCATTACGCGAAAATCGATTCAATTTTGAATGTTCCTCAAACATACGACAATGGTGATAGACCTCAATCTGATGATTGTAGGGAATCTGCCATCATTCATAATTCTCAAACGCATGATGGAAGAACATCTTCTAGCCCACCCTTCTCCAATCATTACGCAAAAATCACATCGATTTTAAATGATTCCCAAACATACGATAACGGTGATGGACCTCAGACTCACGGTGGAGGGGCATTCGTTACCTTCCCTAATCCTCAAGCACATGATGAAAGAACATCCACTATCATCTTTAATCCCCAAACATACGGTGGGAGGGTATCTTCTAGTCCCATCCTCTTGCGTTACTCATTTAATTATTATGCAAAAATCCCATCGATTTTGAGTGGTCCTCAAACTCTTCCATCGTTCCCGTGGTTCTTAAATAATCCTAATGAAACTAATGATGTTTCTCTTTCACCTATTTACAATAATTTAACACATCAACAAATTCATTTACGTACTCTTGAACCCGATCATAAACCGGATGATCCAAAATTATCGTTTCGGTTATAAATAAAAGCCTTTTTAACTTCCGATCTGTGGAATTGACTTTTGGCTAATGATAAATTTAAAACCAATGATTGGATGGGAAATAATATCACATGCGCATGCGAAATTTTCATCTTATCAAACAAAATTATACTCAATTAAAAGCTCCATTTGATTAGAATAGTATTAGAACTTAGTAATAGAATTTCATAAAAAAATAGATTTAATTTTAGATTTATTAAGTTTTTAATGTATTATTTAGATTTTAGAATTTTTACTTGTTTATTTTATTTTTTATTTTTGAAATGTAGACAAGAATAGAAGCTTATAGTGAAAATCTATCTAAAAATATTCAAATCTATAATATCTTTAAGATCTAACTCTCCAGAAGCCTGAAGGAATCGTCCTTCCTGTTATTGTAACCAAGATAAACAGAACTACAAAATAACGGGATTAACCAAATTATTAAAAGAAGTGCTAGAATAAAATGAAATACAGAATCTAAATGAAAAAAAGTAAAAGAAAAGAAATCTAAAATATTTCAGTGATCTATTTATTATAAATGAATTCATATTGTTATGCTGTTTAACATAAGAAGTTCAATACTAGTCCAATCCCCAAGTGTAAATAATTTGAGGTAGCATAAATGACTAGTAGACCTATTGTTGTTCGTGCGTGTCCTTGAGTTAGTAAGTTCTGTCGTTAAGGAGCCGTAGTATAACAAGTATAACATCGTTTGCGTTCCTTGTATTTTTTGATAAAGCTGTAAACTAGGTTTGTTAATTCTTGAGGTATCAACTGATGTGATGATCGTTAACGACTTCCTTGAAGAGCGGAGATCAATTTAACACTACGGGTAAGACGGAGTCTAACGCGTCTGCCGGAATGTATACTTGTAAAAATAATTTCTGAGAGCGTATCATACGGTTAACATCTGATAATAAGGCTTGACAAAATCCCAAGTGTCTATTTGATTCTTTCTCTTGGATGCATAAAGGACATAAAATGTCGTCGGAAAGATACAAATTTGGATAGCGTCTTTCAGTCTTTGTAATATGTCCCCGCTGGAAGGATTTTGTTGAGGAGCTTGATACAGAAAGTTTTTCTTTTCATTACATCTATCTTCAGTTATTTTTGATTCTAACCATTGTTCTGTAAGAGTCCCGCCAGTCAATTTCTGTTATGTTAAATTTTTAAATATAGGAGAATAGATGTATTGTTGAAGAATGAAGAAAAAGTGAAGGCTTCTGTAATTTGTTTGGCCCATTTGTGTATGTCTCTGTCTAACGGACCATATTGTCCCAAGAGCGCATCAGGGATGATATATATCGGGAGTAGAGAACTTGCTAACTCGTCCGCCATGTTGGTGTATTGATCATTAGAATAATTTTTATTAAAGAGATTCGGAGACGTTTCAAATCGATCATTTGTTTTATGAAACGCTAAATTAAATGAGAGTCAATTTTTAATTTTTTCTTTGAGAAGCCAATGTGTTGTTTATGTAATTATAGGCCAAAATACAATTTGCTGAATCCTGTATATATAGTAACTTTACTATAATGTGAACACGTTATTAATGCTGTTGCTATTGCCATAGCTTCGGCCTTGGTCGAGGAGGACGTGAATGTAGAACTTTCTTTGAAAATTATTCAATCCACCCAAATCCTAATTTTGATTGGATAATGATCGGACCGAACCGTTAACTTCTCTAGATATAATGAACTCCTGGTTCACCAAAATTTGTTTATTATACCGATTTTTATATGTTCATACTTCATATATACAATAAGGATAAACTCTTAAAAAATGGATTCGTTATATTACATATTTACATAGTCATTACAATATATCAAGTTCTGAAAGTAATATTTAATATATTGTTAATTCAAGATGTTTAATTCGTATTACAGTATATGAAATTATCCATCTAAAATAATATACTATATATATAAAATACTAGAAAACTTCAAAAATTAAAAAGAAAAAAAGATCAACCCATTCTTTTTTTTTTCTTTTTTTTTTAAAAAAAAAAGATGTCATGCATGCATTATATTTTACTGACTATATGTATAAACATCAATGCCTGATCATATCCTAATAAACATATGTTACATAGTACAAATCCCGTTTTCTTCTGGAAGATCCCCAAAGCTTTTCAAAACAAACATTCTTTACTTCGGGAGATTAAATAATACTCCATCAAAGAGTTTATAGAAGTGATGAAAATCTTTCCTGTCGTTATGTAAAGATTATGAAAAAATTAAAGAATGACATGGTATTTACAACGAATCCATCAACGATATAATTCTTTATTTATTGTCCGAAGCGTTAGCGAAGGACTATTTACTAGCAAAATTTGGTTTTGTCCCTGTCACAATCGACAATTTTATTTCCTATTTTTGAATGTCTATTAGACCCCTGAAATATGCCAAATAAATAAATGACACGTAGATCACTAAATCACGTAACGCTTGCAACGCGAAGGACTTGAACGGGAAAATCCAACTCGACCCAGATCGTATAAATTAAAATTTAATTTTTTAGGGTTTTTTTTCTAGTTTGAATTTATTTTAAATTGATGAAAACTTTTCCTCTTTGATAATGATGATTTAGAATGCTGAGGCTGTAGGATTTTCCCAGCGTAACCTGAAAAAAATGTCACGAAAAATCACGTGAGATTTTTCATCACCGGTGTCACGCCCTTCCTTGTTTCCATTTTTCATAAGTTTCTGGAAATTTTTTTAGTAAACAAAATCCTATTCGTCACGCACTATCCGTCACATGAGCGCCACACTTACTATCAGTCAAGTTGCGTAATGCCGGCCATTTCGTGACATTTTTTTTTACGCTGGGGTGGCTGTAGTTACTGCGGCCATTGCGACTTGCAACAAAATATAAAATATCGAATTTATTGAAAAAAAAAAATCGGTAAATTGCGTTTTGAAAATATGTTGAAACCTTTTGAAAAGCTGGTTTGCTATTGCGAAAGAAGAAGTAGAAGGAGAGAAAGAAGAAGAGAAGGAAAAAGTCAAGAAGGAAACGTTCAAACGTGATTTTTTGCATAACAGCAACAATAACGTTTACCGAAGTAAATCTGCTGCGCTGATCTATTATTTAATCTTTTAAGAAGTCCTTTTTTTTTATTATTATTAAGTACTTTAATTTTGTTGTCAAAATTTTTTCTTATATTTTTTTTTGTCAGTTAATTCTTTGAACTGTTTTTTTTCCTATAACAGAAAATGATTTATAATTTTCCTGTTACTTATAATAACTTTTTATTTTACAATGAGGTAATCGAATTTGATTTATCAAATAAATTATTAGAAAGATAATTGAATTGATAATTACTCTACCTTAAATGAATATTTTTGAGGATCATTTAACCTTTCAAAATCGTATTAAATCGGGTTAAAACTTAAAATGTTTATATTGAGAAATACCAATTTCATTTTTTTTTATAAATTTTTGATAGTTCTGAGCTGTAAATTAAAATAAATCAAATATCCTTCTCAAAAAGTCAAAATCAAAAATAAAATATCTAAAAGGGTAACTTATAACACTTCATCTCTCGCTCCTAGAAATCCATCCCAATTCGTTTGATTATTTAACAAATAAAATAGAAATTACTGTACTTCAAAATTAAGTTGCCCAAATATATTACCTCAAAAACCATTCCAAGAAACTTCCTAAAATATAAATATTATTCTTAAAAAAGGAGTTGAACGAACATACTTCAAAGAATCTATATAACATGCTCCTAAAAAAGGAATAACAAAAACAACCAATAAAATAAGTAAAAGTGAAAATTGAACAAATACACCAATAAACTCGTTACAATAAACTGTAGAATTCGTCCCTAGAAAAAAGAATGACCGAAAATGTCTTATGAGTATGGACCGGTCTAAAACTGAACTTATTTTAAAATCCTTTCACCTAAACTAAGAGTAATGTATGCCAATTTTTGTGACAATAGTAAGTTAAAAGAAAGTTTATCCAAAATTCGCAAATGACCAATTCTAAAACTTAATCAAATAATCGGCACGCATACTACATCATATTAGGAAAGTTCTAGACCAGTCATGTCTCCTGAAGTAACACAAATCTTACATACGAACATGACTATCATAAGTTACGTTATTGACGCGTTTATTGATAAACAGACATTGCAAATCAATTACGACTGTATAACAGTAATGTGGACCATTATTAGAAATATGAAGCAATTGAATATTTGTTTTTTAATAAAAATACAAATATGTATATATATATCATTTCAATACCCACCAGTAGTTAATTTTTCTCTTTTATTTTCATTGAATTTTTAAAAACCAATATCTACAATTTAAATGCTTTCGCAGATTTTAATAATCGGAATTTTATAACTAAAGTGTAAAATCAAAATAGTTAAAAATTTTATATTGTGAATTACTTTATAAACAGTAAAAGAACTATTATAAAAAAAAATTTTGTCTCAATAAATTAATAATTACTCTCATATTTAACCGTAAAAAGTGCGGGCTCAAAAACTATTTTTTGGGAATTTATTCGTGCTTAACATCAATTAAGGAAGTTCAAAATGTAGATTTCGTTCAAAGAACGTAATACACAACGTGAAAGTACATTCTCACATCAGACTTAAATAAAAACTTCTACGTTTCTACAACTTCTCAAATTTAAGAAATAAATTAATTTCTCTTTATCAATGCTTTCCTTAGTATTTATCAATAACTCCCAAAATTTAGAAATACTCATAATTATTTATAAAAAATTTGCATTATTATAAATTTCCCGTTTTGCACTTCTCTGTTCACTTTAATGAGAGGTAGGGTACTTCTTCGCATATAAATTGTTAGAATATATCCTTGTCTAAACTTACAGTACTTTCAGTCTGTGAGCAATGTCTCACAGGTCCATACTTAGTATAAAATATTCCGAAGGTTTATATAAGAGCAGTATCTTAGCTTGAAGAGACTTTTATATATCAATACTGTTTTAGAAAAAAAAAAAAAGTTTACTTTTTAATTTGCCAAGATAAGGTAGGTCTTGAGTTGCATTTTATTTTTCCTGATGCTGTTTTAAAAATCAAACTGACAGTCTCCCATTTGGACTATAATTATTTTTTTTTTTGCTTCACCATAGCGTTCTTCTATGAAAGTCTTATCATCGCTATTGATAACCGAATACGCTTCCTTTGTAAGTTGAAGGACGCTTCAATATTATTTATCGGTTAAGGATAATTCCATAAGGTATGCATAATTATCCTTTTATTAAACTTACGTATTTGTTAACGATTAGGTTTTTATTTATATCATTGATAACACATGTATCATTAAAAAGTGGATCAGTGAATAATCGTTGCCTCTTCGATTAGTGGATACTCTTCAAAAGCCGTGATGCGTGGATCAAGTTAGCTGAGAGAATATTTTATTCGAACAATCCCAATACTTGCTAAACCAGTAAACCTTATAACAAGAAATACTACAAACAGATGACGCAGGCACGATGTTTACACGCGTATTAACGGGAGAAATATTCTTGTTAAATTACAATTTACTTAAAAGAAATTTTAGATTTTAAAAATATAATTTTTTCTGAATTAAAAATACGCCAATGTAAATATTTATTTTATTTAAAAAAAAAAGGAATAATATTATAAAAAAAGAAGAATGAAGACTTCATTTATAAACGAAATGGTAATCTAAATCTTCCGGTTTATGATCGGGCTCTCATTTATAAACGAAATGGTAATCTAAATCCTCCGGTTTATGGTCGGACTCAAAGGTACGTGAATAAATTTGTTGGGGTGTTGAATTATTATAGATAGGTGGAAGGGAAACATCATTGGTTTCATTAGGATTATTTAAGAACCACGGGAACGACGGAAGAGTTTGAAGACCATTCAAAATTGATGAAATTCTTGCATAATAATTTGAGGAATAACGCAAGAGGATGGGGCTAGAAGATGCCCACCTACCATATGTTTGAGGATTAATGGATGTTCTCCCATCATGCGTTTGAGGATTTGGAATGGTAGCGGATGCCTTTTCATCATGAGTTTGATCACTTTGATGACCATCACCATTATCATATGTTTGGGGATCATTCAAAATTGAAGTGATTTTTGCGTAATGATCGGAGAAAGGTGGACTAGAAGATGGCCTTCCATCATGCGTTTGAAAATTAAGAATGATAGCGGATGCCTTTCCATCATGAGTTTGATCACTTTGATGACCATCACAATTTTCATATGTTTGAGGATCATTCAAAATTGAAGTGATTTTTGCGTAATGATTGGAGAAAGGTGGACTAGAAGATGGCCTTCCATCATGCGTTCGAAAATTAAGAATGATAGCGGATGCCTTTCCATCATGAGTTTGATCACTTTGATGACTATCACCATTATCATATGTTTGAGGATCATTCAAAATTGAAGTGATTTTTGCGTAATGATTGGAGAAAGGTGGACTAGAAGATGGCCTTCCATCATACTTATCACTCAAGTCCAAGTGTCCAGAATTTTGCGAGGCGAAACCTACAAAAAAAGAAGAAATGGTTAATAAAAACTTGTTTCTTTAATTAAAAAAAAAATGGAGTTTCTCAAACTTACCACGCGCTTCCAGGGCGAAATCATGTACTTGAGCATTAGGGATGGGAGGGAATGTCTTTACACCGTCACTATCGTGTGTTTGAGCTTCGAGTGATAGATTATAGATTGTAGCCCCTCCAATAGATCTAGAAGGTGCCTTTTCTTTACTACTATGGTGCGGTGGTGCATAATATAATTGACTAGAGGAAGCAGCGGCAGGTCCCACTTTATTTCCAACTTTTTCTAGTTCATTTATTTTACTAAAAAAAAGAAAAGAAAATTGTTGGATATATATTTTTTGTATTCAAAGTTGTAAAATAAAATAGTATACGTACTGGACTTGCTTAGGGGTTCCACCAAGGATTTTTTCTTGTTCTTGAGTTGATTTATAAATTCTACGAGAGAGTTGGTTCTGATTTTGTGACGACATTTTTTACTAAAAAAGTGGTAGGTTTTTTAATTATTATTTGAATTGTGATTTTTTTTCTTCAAAAAATTTTTTGAAATGAGAAATAAAAAATGGAAATAAACCTTTTTTTATAAGTCTTTTTTTTTTTGTTATGAAATTTGAACAGTTCCTAATCAAATGTAGTTAGTATTATGTTTAGTTTTTACTTTTTTGATTTCTAAACTAATATATAATGTATTATACAATATATAAACTTATCAATTTATGTATGATGAATGTTGCGGGTCGGACCGAACCATTCAATTAGAGTAACATTGTAATATTAGATAAACTCTTGAATCTTGCATTTATTTACATTATTAAATAAATTAAATAACAACAAATGATTTCATAACATCATGTGAATGAATAGATAACCTTTTCACTGATAATCGTCTTAACTAAAAACATTTGTCTCAAAACAAAAATGCAACGTGATCAAGGTTTTAGACTTGTTTTGTAAGAAGAGGAGGCGTGAGAGTAATCAATTTTTTTGTGAATGAAGATGCGAAAGGTTTCTCCGGGTTTTTTCTGGAAAAAGACGGAACTTTAATATACTAATTTGAAATATTTAGTCATTTGATTTTTTTGCGAATCCGAAACTGTATACAGTATACTAACAAAATATTTCTTAATCGATACATGGCCCACAATATTTTTCTAAAAAATCTAATGTTTTTTTTAAAAAAAAAATTCAACCATTTTATTTTTTATCCTTTTTTTTCTGTTTTTTTTTTTTTAAAAAAAAAAAAAAAAAAAAAATTTAAATAAAAGAAAAAAAATTTTTTTAAAAAAAAGAAGAAAAAATTCAAGCATTCTTATTTTTTTCTTTTTTCTTTTTTTTTAAAAAAAAAGACTGTTGTATTACAAAACAATAATTAAACTCATAATATTATTATTTATTTATTTATTTTTTAAACTATTCCAAATATATTTTTCCGACTAAGATGTATAAACAAACAAACAAACAAACAAAGAATACGTAATTACCAATAAGGATTTCTTTAGTTTCTAAAAAAAAAAAAAATTTAAAAAAAAATATTCATAAAAATATCAAAACAAGCACTCTTCACTCCGGAGGTTGATAATACTATCATAAAACTTATGAAAGTGTTTAAAAATTCTTCCCGCTGTTATGTGAAAAATTAAACAATAACATGGCATTGATTTTGGACAACGAATCCGTCAGCGAGGTAAGATGATACATTATTTACAATTACAGTATATAGTTCTTTCTTTATTTATTTATTTTACCTGGGGTTATTATAATTTAGTTGAATAACCAACCTAAATTATAAGTTTTTTTTATGGGTTTTCTTTAGTTTGAATTTACTATAACTCAATAAAAAAATTTTGTTTTTTTGCTTGTCGCGAACCTCTTGATCATTTGACTTATGCTGAGGCTGCAGTTACTGCGGCTACTGCGGCAAAATATAAAATATCGAATTTAATTATGTTGAAAAAAAAATCCAGTTATTCCGGTAAATTGCGCTCTGAAAATACGGTAAAATCTTTGTTATCCATGTTTTAATTCGGAAGTTGAATTGCTGTTACGAAAGATGAATAGAAGGAGGGAAAGAAGAAGAGGAGGAGGGAGGAGAAGAAGTAGAGAAGAGGAGAGGGAGACGTTTCAAAACGTGATTTTCCACACCAAATTATGTTGGTCGAATAAATCAACTGCGCCGATCTATTCCCTTCATTAAGTAAAAAAGTATTACTATTATTAAGACTTTAATTATTTTTTTTTATTATTTGATTATCTTTTCCTATAAAAATTTCCTGTTACTTTAAAATGATCATTTATTTATTTATTATTATTATTATTTTACAATGAGATAATCTTAGAAAGGTATGAATTGAGGCTTACTCGTAAGTGAATATTACGAGGAATCATTCAATTCAATTCAACCTTTCAAACGTTAAAGGTTTATATTAAAGATTACAGCGAGAAATATTAATTTCATTGTTACCTTGAATCAAATACCCTTCCTAAAAAGATAAAATCAAAAATAAAATATCTAAAAAAGGGAACTCATAACATTTTATCTCTCGTTCCTAGAAATTCATCCTAATTCAAGAAAAAAAGAAAAGTAAAGTTAGTTAGATTTAACAAATGAAACAAAAATTACTTCAAAATTAAGTTGACCAAATATAATACCTCAAAACCATTCCAAGAAGCTTCCTAAAGAGAACAAATAAACGAAATGATGTAAATGTAATTCATTAAAAAAGTGAGTTAGAAGTTGAACGAACATACTTAAAAGAATCTATATAATATGTTCCTAAAAAAAAAAATAATTCCTTCACCAAAACTAAGAGTAAATGTATGACAATTTCTTGTGACTTTTGTAAAAAAATAATTTTTTTACTTACTATTTATAATTTCATGTATAAAACATGAAATTTCTGAGTTCATCAATACTTATTGTGGAGTTGACATATTTTGGAATTAGGAAACTCAGTTCAAATCTATAGAGCCTGCAAAATATCAATTTTTGATACGCATTTCAATCATTTAAAATATTTTACATAATGATGTTTTTAGATTTCTTGTTTAATCGTTGCAGTCATAGATATCGAGTAGTATTCTTTGTGTAAAGGAATACAGCACATTGTGTTCAACAACTTCAATGATATCAATCACTGACAAGGTACTCAATCAGATGGTACTATACGGACAAGACTATCAAAAGTTACGTTATTGACGCATTTTTAGATAAACAGACATCACAAATCAATTACGGCACTTATGACTGTATAACCTGTATAACGGTCCCATAGAGTAACCATAGATAAGACAAATTAAGAAGAAATTGAATATTTGTTTTTTTTTATAAAAGTACAAATATGTATATATATATCACTATAATACCCGCTAGTGGTTAATATTTCTCTTTTATTTTCATTAAATTTTTTTGAAAATCAATATCTATAATTTAAATACTTTCGTAGATTTTAATAATCAGGATTATAATAATCAAGATCATGACTAAAGTTGTGAGAATTTTATGTTGTGAATTACTTTATAAAAAAGTAAAGGAACTATTATGAAAAAAAAATTTTTTGTCTCAGAAAATTAATAATTACGTAAAAAGTGCAGCCTCAAAACTAATTTTTGGTGTTTAAAACCAATTAAGGAAGTTCAAAATGTAGATTTCGTTCAAAGAACGTAATACACAACGTGGAAGTACATTTCGCATCAAACTTAAATAAAAACTTACCTTGTTTAGTCTACTTTTCTCAAATTTTGGAAATAAATTAATTTCTCTTTATCAATGCTTTCCTTATTATTTATCAATAACTCCAAAAATTTAAAAATATTCGTAGTTACTTATAAAAAAATTTACATTATTATAAATTTCCCGTTTAACACTTCTCTGTTTACTTTTGATGAGAGAGGTACGGTACTTCTTTGCACGTAATTGTTAGTTGTCTATACTTACTTTCAGTCTAAAAAAGTTTACTTTTTAATTTGCCAAGGTAGTCTTGAGTTGCATAATAGAATTTCTTGAGAATCTATGCTTTGCATTTTATTTTTCCTGATGCTGTTTTAAAAAATCAAACTGATAGTCTCTCACTTGGACTAATTAATTTTTTTTGTTTCACCTTAGCGTTTTTCTATGAAAGTCTTATCATTGCTATTGATAACCGAATACGCTTCCTTTGTAAGTTGAATGACATTCAGGACACTTATTTACCAGTTAAGGATAATTCCGTAAGGTATGCATAATTATCCTTTTATAAAACTTACGTATTTGTTAACGATTTGGATCATTGATAATTTATTCATCATTAAAATTGGACCAAAAAGAATATTGCCATCTTTTTGATTCGCGGTTAATACAATTTAATTTGTGGATCAGGGATATTTGATTTGGTCCGGATGATACTTTTGAAGGTAAAAAATATTTAGTTTAATCACAATCATTATTGTGGATTATTAATATATTACTTAAATTAGCACGTGTGTGACAAATGTTAACTCAAGTGATTAACCTATGAATATTTTTTTTATTATTATCTTCAATTAAATTTTTGATTTATTACATATTTTTGAGAAATTTTTAGATCACGATATAAAAAATGCGGCATCTAGGATAATGTTATGAAGAACTAGATTGAAGATTCTACTTACAACCGAAATGGTAATTTTGGAACATCCGGTTCATGGTCAGGCTCGAGGGTATGCAAATGAATTTGTTGAGGTGTAGAATTATTGTAAATAGGTGGAAGAATAACATCATTGGTTTCATTAGGATTATTTAAGACCCACTGGAGTGATGGAAGGGTTGGAGGACCATTCAAAATCGATGGGATTCTTGCATAATAATTAGATGGCCTTCCATCATGCGTTTGAGGATTTGGAATGGTAGCGGATGACCTTCCATCATGCGATTGAGGATTTGGAATGGTAGCAGATGACCTTCCATCATGCGTTTGAGGATTAGGGATGGTAACGGATGTCCTTCCATCTTGAGTTTGATGTCCATCACCATTATCGTATGTTTGAGGATTCAAGATTGAAGTGATTTTGTCGGGTGGTCCAGAGGGTCCAGAATTCTGTAAGGCTGGATCTACAAAAAAAAGGAGGAATGGTTAATAAAAATTTGTTTCTTGAATTAAAAAAAACTGAAGTTTCGAAATAATTTCAAATTTACCACGCGCCCCCAAGGCAGAATCATGTACTTGAGCATTGGGGATGGGAGGGAATATCTTTCCACCGTCACTATCGTGTGTTTGAGCTTCGAGTGGTAGATTATGGATTGTAGCACCTTCAATAGAGCTAGAAGGTGCCTTTTCTTGGCTAGAGGAAGCAGCGGCAGGCCCTGCTTTATTTTCACCTTTTTCTAGTTCATTTATTTTACTAAAAAAAGAAAAAAAAATTGTGGATATATATTTTTTGTACTCAAAGTTGTAAATAAAATGGTATATATATCGTACTGGACTTGCTTAGGGGTTCCACCAAGGATTTTGTTTTGTTCTTTAGTTGATTTATAAATTCTATGAGAGGGTTGGTTCTGATTTTGTGACGACATTTTTTACTAAAAAAGTGGTAGGTTTTCTAATTTTTTATTAAATGCTGATTTTTTTTTTCAAAAAATTTTTTGAAATGAGAAATAAAAAAATGAAAAACAAACTTTTTTATAAGTCATTTTTTTTTTTTTGTTTGCAGCTCCTAAATTGCACAAACAATGATCAAATGTAGTTAATATTGTGTTTAGTTTTTACTTTGTTGATTTCTAAACTAATATATAATGTAATTATACAATATATATAAATTTAACAATTTTCAATAAATGATTTATATTAAAAATATATGCATAATGAATATTACGGATTTAAATTAGCATTGTGTGATATTAAAGTTAAACTCTTGAATCTTGCATAATTATTTACATAACAACAATGATTCATGACATAATAGGCTTTACTGATAATCGTCTTAACTAAAAACGGACTTAATCCATTTCGACGGAAGAATACGGTATGTTTCGACAAATGTGAAACAAAAATGCGTCAACGTGGTGTTAGACTTGTTTGTTAAGAATAGGGGCGTGGGAGTAATCGATTTTTAAATTACAATTTAAAATTTTTTGTGAACGATACTAGAGATGCGAAAGGTTTTTTCCGGAGAAAAGACGGAACTTAACATCATATACTAATTTGAAATATTAGTCATTTGATTTTCTTTTGCGAATCCGATACTGTATACAGTATACTAACAAAATATTTCTTAAGCGATACATGGCCCACAATATTTCTCTAAAAATAAATAAAGCTAATAAACTGTTCCAATTAAAGCGCTGCAAATGCGCCACAATACATTGTACAAAACGTCTGATTTTTCCCCCACTCTTAGTTTTGAATCCTGCATATTTGTTTATTATATATCAGATATAGTCTTATAGTAATAAACAATTCATGTTTATATATCGCCATATATAATAAAAATTTACGTAATAATATACGTAATTTCGATTTAAGCGGAAATGTTTAAAAAAAAATTTCAACCATTGTTTTTTTAAAAAAAAAGAAAAAAAAATTCAAGCATTCTCAATTTTTTCTTTTTTCTTTTTTTCTTTTTTTTTAAAAAAAAACTGGTTACAAAACAATAATAAACAATTAATTATTTATTTATATTTTAAACTATTCCAAATATAACAATTACAATAAGGATTTCTTCAGTTTCTAAAAAAGAAAAAAATTTTTTTAAAAAAAACTTCTTAATAATGTCAAAACAAGCTAGAATAGAACTTATGAAAGTGTTTAAAAATTCTTCCCGCCGTTATGTGAAAAATTAAACAACAACATGGCATTATTTATTGATTTTGAACCACAATGAATTCGTCAGCGGGGTAAGATGACCCTCTCGATCATTAAAAATTGGTTGTTTTGCAGAGGCAGTTACTGCGGCTACTGCGGTAAATATAAAATATCGAATTTAATTCTTGAGTTGAAAAACAAATCCGGATATTTCCGCAAATTGCGCTCTGAAAATACGATAAAATCTTTGTTATCCATATTTTAATTCGGAAGCTGAATTGCTTTTGCGAAAGATGAATAGAAGGAGGGAAAGAAGAAGAGAATGAGGTAGAGGAGAGGGAGGAGAAGAAGATGTATTATTATTAAGTGTTACTTTAATTATTTATTTTATTTATTATTATTATTATTTTACAATGTATGAATTGAGGCTTACTCGTACAGGCCTGGTCGCAGATCGACTCACCTGATGATCGGAATGTCATTCCGATCATTAGGTGAGTCATATGCACAATATATAAATCAGGTCGATGAATTTTAGCTGCAAAATGTCGATCTTTCCTAATAAATTATCCAAAATAGTTTTTGTGCGATTGAACTAAAATAAAATTTAGACTTAATAATAATAAAAGAAAATAATACTATTTTCAAAAAATCCATTTTATAACGATTTTTGCTCTGAGATTTAGTAAACCAATTTGCTAATTTGCTTTCAGCAGCAGAACCCTAATACCCATTTTATGCATAGTATCTATAAAAGGGAGATTTTTGACAAAGAAAACTTAGAGTAAATGCTGCATAAAATTAATAATTCTCAAAATCATTCAAAAATTGCGAAAAATGAAAGGAAAGAGAAATGTGTAAAATTATTATATCAATATATATATCAATATATATATACTAAAAGGTTAGAGAATGAAATAATGAAGGAATGAAAATATTCATGCAAAAGATGATAATTTTTTTAAGACACAAAATTTGCCTGATCATCTAACTTTTGATTTATGTATTATATAAGTCTGTTATTTTACACATTATCAGGGTTAATATTATACTTGAATCTCAAAAAATTTTAATGGGAGTTGTTACTTAACTTTAAAATTACAGGGGGTCAGTTACTTATTTTGAGGAACATTTAATTCGATTTATCCTTTCAAACGTTAAAAGGTTTATATTAAATATTATAGTGAGAAGTATTAATTTCATTATTATCTTGAATCAAATATCCTTCCAAAAAAGACAAAATCAAAAATAAAATATCTAAAAAAGGGAACTCCTAACATTTCATCTCTCGTTCCTAGAAATCCATCCTAATTCAAGAAAAAAAGAAAAGTAAAGTTAGTTAGATTTAACAAATGAAACAAAAATTACTTCAAAATTAAGTTGACCAAATATAATACCTCAAAACCATTCCAAGAAGCTTCCTAAAGAGAACAAATAAACGAAATGATGTAAATGTAATTCATTAAAAAAGGGAGTCATCAGAAGTTGAACGAACATACTTCAAAGAATCTATATAAAATGTTCCTAAAAAAGGAATAACGAAAAGTATACCAACAAACTCGTTACAATAAACTAGAATTTGTCCCTAAAAAAAAGAATGACCTACTGTATGAGTACGGACTGAACCAAAACTGAACTTATTTTAAAATTCCTTCACCAAAACTGAGAGTAAACCAATTTCTTGTGACGATTTAAAGAAATTCTAAGCTTTAATCAATAATCGGCATGCATACTACATCATATTAGGAAAGTTCTAGACCGGTCTTGTCTCCTGATCTCCTGATAGGTTAAGTGTAACACAAAATCTTAGTATATTTCTTAGTCCATTTAATCATTTACGCGTTTTCTTTTGTAAAAAATAATTTCTTTACTTACTATTTATAACTTCAGATATGTATATTGGAAAGGAAAACAAACAAAATTTTGTTCTTCACATTTGGAAATTTCGCTAAATAATATGTAGATTTGATGAAATTTCTGAGTTCATCAATACTTAAACCATTTGTGTAGTTATCACTAGTTGACATATTTTAGAATTGGGAAATTAAGTCCCAAATCTATAGAGCCTGCAAAATATCAATTTTTGATACGTATTTTAATCATTTAAAATATTTTACATAATGATGTTTTTAGATTTCTTGTTATTAATTCCAATAGAGAGTCAAAATTTTTTTTATTACCTGTATAAATCGAAAGATAACATTTTTTTCATAGTGCAAATTCTCATTTTGTGGTTTTAATCGTTGCAGTCATCGATATCGAGTAGTATATAAATAATTTTGTAAGAACTTTTGTTCTTTGTTTAAAGGAATACAGAACATTGTGTTCAACAACTTCAATGATATCAATAACTGACAAGGTACTCAATCAGATGGTACTATAAGTGCATGACTATCAGAAGTTACGTTATTGACGCATTTTTAGATAAACAGACATCACTAATCAATTACGGCACTTATGACTGTATAACGGTCCCTTTTCAGTAATGCAGTAATGTTCATCACCCTTTAGATAAGACAAATTAAGAAGAAATTGAATATTTGTCTTTTTTTTCATAAAAGTACAAATATGTATATATATATATATAATCTTGTTCTTCGTTTCAATACCGCCAGTAGTTAATTTTTTCTCTTTTGTTTTCATTAAATTTTTTTGAAATTCAATATTTATAATTAAAATGATTTCGTAGATTTTAATAGTCAAGATTATGACTAAAGTGTGAAAACAGAATAGTTAAAAATTTTATGTTGTGAATTACTTTATAAAACAGTAAAGCTGTAAAGGAACTACTATAAAAAAAAAAATTTGTCCCAGTAAAAATTAATAATTACGTAAAAAGCGCAGCTTCAAAACTGTTTTTTGGGAATTTATTCGTGCTTAACACCAATTAAGGAAGTTCAAAATGTAGATTTCGTTCAAAGAACGTAATACACAACGTGGAAGAACATCCTCGCATCAAACTTAAATAAAAACTTACCTTGTTTAATCTACAACTTCTCAAATTTTGGAAATAAATTAATTTCTCTTTATTAATGCTTTCCTTATTATTTATCAATAACTCCCAAAATTTAGAAATACTCGTAGTTACTTAGAAAAAAATTTGCATTATTATAAATTTCCCGTTTTACATTTTTTCTATTCACTTTTAATGAGGATTACGAGTACTTCTTCGCATATGAATTGTTAGAATATAACCTTTTCTATACTCACTTTCAGTCCGTGCGCAATGTCTCACAGGTCCATACTTAAGTGTGAAAGATTCTGAAGGTCACATAAAAGAGGTGTCTTAGCTTGAAGAGACTTTTATATCTCAATACTATTTTATAAAAAAAAATTATTTTTAATTAATTTGCAAGGATGAGGTAGTCTTGAGTTGCATAGCAGAAATTCTAAAGAATCTGTGCTATGCATTATTTTTCCTGACGCTGTTTTCAAAAATCTAACTGATAATCTCTTACTTGGACTAATTAATTATTTTTTTGGCTTTATTCTAGCGTTTTTCAATGAAAGTCTTATCATTACTATTGATAACTGGATATACTTTATAAACTGGACTTCGTTCGGAATGTTTCAAATATTATTTACTGTTAAAGATAATTCCATAAGGTAAACATAATTATCTTTTTATAAAACTTACGTTTTGTTAACGATAAGGTTTTTGTTTTGATCATTGATAATTTGTGTATCATTAAAAGTGGACCAAAAAGAATATTTTCTTCGCGGATGATACAATTTAATTTGTGGATGGATATTTGATTCCCGGCTGATACTTTTGAAGGTAAAAAATATTTAGTTTTTAAAAT
The DNA here is from genome assembly GCF_026210795.1 of Rhizophagus irregularis. Taxonomy (NCBI): domain Eukaryota; kingdom Fungi; phylum Glomeromycota; class Glomeromycetes; order Glomerales; family Glomeraceae; genus Rhizophagus; species Rhizophagus irregularis. Next base: position 1,306,101 of record NC_089430.1, on the reverse strand, counting down.
CACAATCATTATTTTAGATTATTAATATATTACTTAAATTAGCACGTGTGTGACAATTCATAGTTTAATCACTTGGAAAAATTCGAATTCATTTTTTTTTTTATTATTTATATGATATCTTCAATGATTTATTTACATGTTTTTGAAAAATTTTTAGATCACGGCATAAAAAATGCGGCATCTAAGATAATGTTACGAAGAACTAGATTGAAGATTCTATTTACAACTGAAATTGTAATTTTGGTACATCCGGCTCATGGTCAGGCTCGAGGGTACGTAAATGAATTTGTTGAGGTGTAGGATTATTGTAAATAGGTGGAAGAATATCATCATTGCTTTCATTAGGATTATTTAAGACCCACTGGAGTGATGGAAGGGTTTGAGGACCATTCAAAATTGATGAGATTCTTGCATAATAATTAGAGGGGTAATGCGAGAGGGAATGCGTTTGAGGACCATTCAAAATCGATGGGATTCTTGCATAATAATTAGATGGCCTTCCATCATGCGATTGAGGAATTGGAATGGTAGCGGATGACCTTCCATCATGCGATTGAGGAGTTGGAATGGTAGCGGATGACCTTCCATCATGCGATTGAGGAGTTGGAATGGTAGCGGATGACCTTCCATCATGCGATTGAGGATTTGGAATGGTAGCGGATGTCCTTTCATCATGAGTTTGATGACCATCACCATTATCGTATGTTTGAGGATCATTCAAAATTAAAGTGATTCTGGCGTTTTGATTAGGTGGACTAGAGAGTCCGGAATTCTCTAGGTTTGAATCTATGAAAAAAAGAAGAAATGGTTAATAAAAGCTTGTTTCTTTAATTAAAAAAAACTGAAGTTTCAAATAAATTCAAATTTACCACGCGCCTCCAAGAAAAAATCATGTACTTGGTCATTGGGGATGGGAAGGAATGTCTTTCCGCCGTCACTATCGTATGTTTGAGCTTCAAGTGGTTGAGAACTAGAAGGTGCCTTTTCTTGGCCAGAGGAAGCAGCGGCAGGTCCTGCTTTATTTTCATTTTTTTCTAGCTCATTTATTTTACTAAAATATAAGTAAAAAAAAAAGAAAGAAAAAAAACAATAATAATAAAAATAATATTATTAATAATAATTATTAAATATATTTTTATTTTTTTAAATAGTAAATAAAATAGTGTCGTACTGTTCTTGCTTAGGGGTTCCACCAAAAAGTGTTTTTGATTCTTGAGCTGTTTTAAAAGTTTTAAGGTATTGATTAGACATCTTGAAAAGTGGTTTCAGAAAAATTTAAGAATTTTTTGAATGATAAAAAATTTTAAAAGAAAAGAAGGAAAAAAAAAGAAAGAAGCCCCCCCCCTTATATCTTTCTTGATCATTGTTCGCCGATTAATAACTAAATTGTCAAACAAAGAAAATATAAACCCAAAAACATATAAATATATTTACCAAATAATGAAATATATTAGGTATGTAAATATAGTTTATTATATTAAACATTCAAGCCACACCACGCGAGATTGTGAATTATTATCATTATTTATATTATATAATGACATCATTCTGATTAATAAATAAACTTATTACGGATCCGAATTTGACAATCGGTTTGACCAAAAACGGACTTAATTATGGTTTTGAAACAAAAAAAAAAAAAAAAAAAAAAATTAATTGTAAAAAATTTTATAAAATATTTATTTATACAATAATCGACTAATCATTACTATTTCCTCCTAACCAAAGTTAAGATTTTTCATTTTAAATTCTCAGTTGCACTTTCTATTTTTAAATGTTTCAAAGAGAACAATACATTATACAGTACGTTCGTTAATTTTCCCACGAGGGACCCCAAATTCACCAAACCGAATTAGGTTAAAGATTATCAAAATTCAAAATAATAGATACAAAAGGGTTTTAAAGGGCAAACCTTAATTTGGATCATATGAATATGAAAATCATATTTCATCCGAAATTCCTAATTCATATAACGCAATATAATTTAACATTTAGAAGTTCATTTCTCATTACGCCACAAATAATATTAGACGCACGTTACATATTAAAATTAATATGTTGAATGATTTGTTGTCATTGTGCATGTACAGTATCTCAATGTTAAAGCAAATTTGGAAGTTTCAAGGATTATTTAATTTTAATAATTTATATATTTCTCTGCTCATCATCAATCATTTTTTTTTTTATAAAGTATAAAAACTCTAATTATAAAAATGCCGATATCCGGATACTTGTATATTGTGAGTTACCCCTGCATTTTCGTAATATATCCAACCAGTTATTACAGATTATTTGAGACATTAAAACATTGACGTTCTTTATTTTTGCGTGGGAAACTTATTTTTTTTTTAAAAAAAAAAAAAAAAAAAAAGGAGCGTCATCTTGGAAGTTCATGCACCAAACTCTTTTTGCATATGACAATATAGATAATATAGATAATGCGTTTTATGATTATCAATTAGTGTTCATTGTTATACCTTATTAACTATAAAGGGAAATGGTAAGAGAAAATATTAAATAAATAAATATTTACAAAATGATTATTAATTTTCCTTTTTTCTTGTGCTATGTAAAAAAAAAAAATTTTTTTTAAAAACAAATTTTTTTATTTTTTTTTAAAAAAAACAAATACTTTTTAAGAAAACAAATAACCTTTAAAAACAAATAGCCTTTTTTTTAAAAAAAGGTTATTTAAATGACGCTAAGATAACTCTTCTCTTCGGAGATTGATAGAGCTTATGTAAGAGTTGGAACGGAGATTAATATGAAAATAAATAATTTGCAGGGTGATACAAAATATAATCACGACAATCATTTATCACGTTGAAGCTGCGGCTACTACGACTGCATAAAAAATGGCGAATTAATTTTTAGTTCTTAGAAATTAAATTCGGTAAATTACGCTCTGAAAATATGTTATAAAATTTTGATATCTACTGTATATTCTAAATCGAAATCATCGTCATTTCTTGTTAAGAACATCTTCCGAACGCACATCGGTGGAAATCCTATGCTGAGATGCTGATAAAATGCACAAATGTGATTCCCTACACACCAGAAACAAGTTAAATAACGTTGACCAAATGACTCGGCTATGCCGATCTAGTACTCCCTTTATTTTAAATGCACACATTTTAAGATGAATATTATTATTGTTATTATTATTGTTAGGTATTACTTTAATTTTTGGTATCAAAATTATTTCCTTTTTTTTTATTATTATTTTTATTTGATTCCTTGAATTATTTTTCTATTAATGGTTTACAATCTTTCTGTTACTCTATTAATAAAAAAATAATTTGATCAACGAATTTATTTTAACGATGAAGTAACGAATAGAGATCTATTAATGACTTATAATCTTTCCTGTTACTCTATTAATAAAAAAGTACGTAATTTGATCAATAAATTTATTTTATCGAATTTGTATTGGTTTGCTAATGAATTAAAACTTACTCTTAAGTGAATATTTTGAGGATCATTCAATTCAAATTAGAGACATTTATCGAAAACTTCGAAGCAATACTTTTCTCTGCTGGGCACCAACGGCTTTCGACATAAGGCTCCCTTCAGGATTTTGACCGTAGGGCCATAATCCTTAGTGCCAAAGTTCAGTCTTTTTTAAAGTTAACTTATAAATTACATAACAAACCTATTAAAAATTAACATTCGATCGTTAAAAAATGATTGTATTAAAGATTACAATCAGAACTCGATATAACGACTATGAATTTCATGTTTACCTTGATTTGAAGATTGTTTTTTATTTAATCGAAGGGTTCATTATGTCGAATTCTAACTTGTATATTAGATAAAAATCAAATATCCTACCCAAAATGAGGTAAAATATTGAACATCCTGAATCAAGAAAAAAAGAAAATAAGAAGAGTAAGTTTATTTGTTGGGTTTAACAAAGTGAAACAATAAATTACTTCAAAAATAAAGTTGACCGTAATATATTACCTCAAACCCATTCTGGGAAGTTTCCTAAAAAGAGAATAAACGAAAACAACGTTAATGTTGTACTTAAAACAAATAAAATAAATAAAGTGAAAATAGAACGAATATACCACAAACTCGTTCCAATAAGCTATAGATCTTGTCACTAGAAAAATGTATAAACGAATATGTCTTATGAGTGTTCTAGGTCCGGAAGAAACTAACTTAATTCTAACCTTCCCTCACCAGAATAAGAGTAAATGTATGCCAATTTCTTGTGTTTTATTATTAATAATAAGTCAACATTAACACTTCCAAAATTTTAAAATTAAATGAAAAATTTTTAATGATATTTCGATAGTTATTCTGTAGTAAAGAAATTACATGTAAAAGTTATCGTAGAATGTAACTGAATATACAGCAAAATGTGTACGACATCACAAATTGTACGACGAAAGATTGTTTAAAGGCTGCAAAGGAACCGAAATGGATAATCCCACCTGCTAATTGTGCTCTATAATGACCATTATTGGTATAAATTCACGATAAGAATAAATGTTTGGTCTAGCATAAAATCGATAAATTTTCATATAAAACATAATTCACTTCGGGTCTACTCTATAATCGTAGCACGAAAATCATTTAAAACGTCAATTGATAATTGAGAATTGTGTTATCTGGCAATCTTGTACTGATTAGATTTTTTTAAAAGATTAGATTAACAATAATTTCGCAACAAATTTTTTGTCTATAAGTTCTTCGTAAAAATGGGGATGAATATATGTTTTAATGACAGAAATATATGCAGATTATGAGGAAAAAAACTTATAATGGTAGTTACTCCATCAGTTTTCATGTAAAATGCAAAAAATCAAAATTAAATTCTTTGACTTTAATATTATTTTCAAACTACACTTGTATGATTCTTCTTTTTTTTATTTAGCGTTAGATTGGTTGGAGTATTTCTAGTAATTTGAAGATTATTTTTTTCTCTCATTTGGAAGTTTTACTTAGGTAAATTTTGTATGACTTTGTGATGAATATTTTATTTTGTAGAAAGTAAATTAACTTATTAGTTATTCATTTATCTCGTAGAATACTTGATATTTTTAAATCGGTTGTAAAAGTATTAACAGTTATTATTCAGTATAATTCCCAAAATTTTATCCTGCGTTTGCAAGGTAAAAATTGGTTGTATTTTCATTTATTTTTCTTCCATTCCATTTCTAATCTTAATTTCTTATTTTTAGATTTCGTCTTGCATCTTGAGTGATTAATAATTAAAATCATTATAAGATGGTTCAAAAAATTTACCCGATTTTTTTGCATAATTTATTCTTTTTTTGACGAGAGCAAGGTTGACATCCTTTTCCTTTGTGTGTGTAGTGTATATTACATGAATTTATTTTCGTTTAAGCTAACTTTTTTAATTTTTTTTTTCGGATTACCTAGATTACCTTTTTTGTGTAAACTACTTACTGTACACGTAGCTTACCTTCTGATGTATCGGTTGCGCTAGTAGTTATGATAAGTTTGGTAATAGTGATAGTGGAGTTGTTGATGGTGATGGCGGTGACATTGGTAGCGGTATGGTATTAATGATGACAGTAAATTAGAATTTATTGTAATTGTATTTATTATAAAATAAATATTCTCAATTTCTACTTAATTTTATTGGATTATTATTATTATTATTTTTTTTGTTCAAATCTCCATGTACGGTATCTTTACCATTCTTTCTTATTCAATAATCTGGCGACAATTTAAGAGTAAATCTACTATCACTTCATTGTTAGGATTTATATTTTCAATAAGGGTTCTGTTGTTGTATGGCATATGGCGTGATCATTATTCTTTTGTAGTATACAAATAGTAGTAATGGTGATAGTAGTAGGAGGCAAAGGATGATAGGATGATTTTGAATGGCTTGGAGACTTTTTTTTTATATTTTTTATCTAATACATAATTCAGGTCGTGATTTCCAAAAGGAAATTTTATTAACTCTATATCTCTATATCAATGCAATAAATTGTCATGTTGGCACATTATGATTTACTACCAGCAATAGATACTCTTCTCAGCATTAAAAAAATTAAATATATAATGTATGATAAATAGGATTTTATTTATTAAAAAAAATTCTGTCTTCAGAATACTTAATAAAATGGAAATAATTACACAAATGTTATATACAATTTATAGTATAATTGTTATAGATTTTATTAACTAAATGCTTTTTTTCACTTTTATATGATTTATTAATCAATTATATTTTAAACCAAAATTAACATTATAATATTTTTTTTAATATTTAACAGTTAATACATTAAAATATATTTATCTAAAAAAAAACAAAAAGTTGTATTTTATTATTTTTTTTTTATATAAAAACCAACAAGTACCTATATTTTAGGCTAAATATATAGAACAGTCTTTCACTTTTATTACTAATAATCAAATCTTTTGTACTATTCTTGCCTCATTTATAAAATAATTATATATTTCTTTACTTTGTCTATTATTTGTATTTTAATAGCTAAAAGATTATACTTTGTATTACTTATTTTTACAAATTATTAAAATATTATTATAAATACTATTTCTTAATTATTCAGATAATATTTTACATAGTATATATATATAATCAAAATATTAATAAATAATAAATTTTAAATTTTTAAATAATAAATAAAATATATAAAACTTTTATTAATATTACTTAATTAATATTTAAATATTATAAATTTAAATTTAAATAATTTTAATAATACTATTTTAAACTTTTTGAAATTCTAATAATTTTAAATCTTCAAATAAAAAATTATTAAAATAATAATTTTTAATTTTATATATATATTAGAATTTAAATAAATAAAATTAATTTTTAATAAATAAAATTAATTTTTAATAAATAAAATTAATTTTTAATAAATAAAATTATTAAATAAATATATATAAAAATACTTTTCAAATACAATAATTTATTAAATTAATTTAAAAATTATATACTTTTTTTATTATTATTATATTAAAATTAAATAAAATTGATTTGACTGAAATATTTTAAGTAAAAGTAATATTATAAAGAAAAAATAATTATTTAAAGTTATTTAAAGTTATATTTAAATTATTTGTTAATAATGAAAAATTTTTATATAAGTATTTTATTATTTAAATTATTTTTTTTGGGTATTGCTAAATATCACCAGTGGTGATCATCATTACATGTAAAATATTTTTTGAATTTTCAAAAATTTTTGACTAAGATATTATTCTAATTATAATATAAATATCATTATTATATGTAAATTTATAGGTAGAACAAGTTTGCCTTAGATTATAAAGGCTGTTGTTTAGATAGTTTTTGAACAAAATAGCAAAGTTTGATTTTATAAGCAAAATACAATTTTTTGTTTTAAAAAAGATTTTTTTTAGTCAAATTTTCAAAATCTTAGTGTGATTAGTATCTACTCAGGTTTGTTTTACACATTTATTATTTAAATTGAAATTTTTGAAAAAAAATTTATGATGTGTTTTTTAACTCTGGCCAAAATTATAATTTTCGGCCAGAATTAAGTGGTGTGGTGACGATTACCACTGGTAATATTTAGCAATACCCATTTTTTTTTAATCTTTAGAAATAAGATTTACTATTAAATTTTAATTTATAAAAGATTTAATTTATAAATATTTACTTATACTATATTATTAATTATTTATTTATAATAATTATAAATTAGGTTTAATATAATATTTTAAGTAATATAACTGGCCAATAAAACTAAAAATGTAATTTTGTATTACTGCTTTCCAAATTAGTTTTTAACCCAAAAAAGTAATTAAAAATTATCATTTTTTCTGGTAAAAAAAATTCACTAAAAATTATGGTTAATTTTGGCCAACAAAACTAAAAATGTAATTTTGTATTACCATCTTCTAAATTAGATTTTCAACCCAAAAAAGTAACTAAAAATTATCATTAATTCTGGTAAAAAAAAATTCACTGAAAATTATGGTTAATTTTGGCCAATAAAACTAAAATGTAGATTAATAATAATTATTTTTTTTATATTTAAAGAAACTTTAATAAATTCAAAATTGATTTAATTTTGAAAAAAAATAGTACTAATTTTCAGACCCAAATAAAGAAATTTTGATTTTGTTTCAAGGTTAAGGTATTACACTGTGTTAAATTTAACTTCGAACGTAGCAGAGATCATCATACAATAAATTTTTTTTTTTAACTAAAAAAAGAAATGTCTTTCCTAATTTTTCTTTTAACATGTGATTTAAAATCTTTTTTTATTTTAAGAATATTGTTTGAATATTGAATATTGCATTATCAATGATTTAATATATGATAGGAAAATTTTTTTTGTGCGTCTAAAATATTTTATATTTTTATTATAAACAAGACAAAGTTGTCCAAATTAACCATTTTAAAAGAAAACATGTCTGCACTCTGCACCTGGTATTTATTATAGTTAGTAAATTTGGATCCTGCGTACATCCTGATTTCCGGTTAATAAAGTTTAATAAAAAAGTTTAATTGTCTTAATGTGATCAGCTACAACAGATCATATCGCCGAATCTATCCAGTTAAAGCATAATGGGCTTCTTTTTTCTATTCTTATAAATTATTTTTTTTCAAATACCTTTTTTTTCGGTTCTTATCAAACTGGAAAAAACTTTAATTGGTTTTTACATTTATTACATTTATATAGCTATATTTAAATAAAATTATTGATTGGTCTAATTATCTGACTGATCGATTTTAAGAAGTGGAAAAATGGCTTTTTATAAAACTGAAAAAATAATTTTTGATAATCGCATATAAAAATTTCTTGGATATATTTTTTATTAATCACAAACTTTTTTTTTAAAAAAAATTATTTTATGAAATAAAATTATTTTATAAAATAAAAAAAAAATTTGAAAAAATTATCGAATGATCTGACTGATAGATGAAATGGACGTAAATTTCCTTTTTTTTTTTTAAAAAAAAAAGACAATTTAAATAAATTATGCATAAAAAATTTTTTTAGCTAATTTTTTTATAATTTTTTTATTATATAAAATAATATTTATATGTAATATTATATATTTATCAATAAATAACATATTCGATATTGAAAAAAAACTAAGGTGGTGGCGTGGTGCATTCTTCTTTAGTACTGTATATTAAAAGGTTTTGATCAAAAAATTTTTTCTGACAATATTTATTTCATATGTGATAGGATGACCAACGACTTACATATTTTATAATATTTTTTTATTTATACTTTAACTGAAAAAATAAATTTAATTAGATTAGAAGATTAATTTGCTTATTAAAAGCCTTGCTTAAAGCTATTAATAAAAAAATATTTTTGGGATTTTACCTATATGGTTTTATGCATGATAAATTATTCAGTTTAGTTTATATGAAATTTAGTACTAATCAATAGTAAAAATATCAGTATATTAAATTAACAGCGCCACAAATTTCTCTATGCATTATATTTATAACACATTAGAAAGAATAAATATGATTAAGCAAATTTATTTGACAAAATCTCGATGGTATAAATCTTATGGCCAGTAAGAAATGCTTATAAGTGGGAGAAATAACCAATAACAAATATAATGAAGCCGCTATTTGCGTCTGTTGATACAAATCGCAACCTATATATGAAGTTATGAAGTATTTAATTAACTCATTGACAAATTAATTTTTAATGTAAAAAAAAGATTAAGATGAAATTCTTTTTTTAGTAGATTAAAACCCGTGACAATCGTGACATGCCAAATATTCGTTACAGTAATAAAATTTTACATTAATCGGAATTTTTTTTTTTAATTTTTTTTTGTCCGATTTTTTTTTCAAATATTTTTGGCTTTTTTTCCGAAAAAAATTTTTTCTCCCTTTTCTTCTTTCGGTTTAGTTTTTTTTTTCAAACCGAAAAATTTGCTTTTTCTCATTCATTTCCCGTTTAGATTTAATTTTTTTTTACCCAAACTGAAAAATTGCTTTAAATAACCCTATTTGTTTCGGTCTTTTAAGACTGATTTTTTTTTATATTATTTTTTTTCGATCTATTTTTTTAGACCGTATTGTTATTTTTTTTAAAAAAAATTTTTTTTTTCAAGATTTTTGAATAAAGATTTTAATTCAAAATGGTTTTTAAATTAAATTAATAATTTATCGAGTAAAATGAGTATCAAAAGAATAATAATAAAATGAAATGAATAGATTCTAATACATTTAATTATTGTAGTATTTTCATAATATTAAAATTTTTTTCGAAAATACTTTCTAAAAAATCAATCAATTTTTATTGGTAATTATTTTTTCACAATTCCTTAAATTAATCCGAATTCATTCTATACTCAAACGTCAAATCATTAATTGGCAATCCGGATAAGATCGGCATAATTGATTTTGGGGATAAGGTACTTAATAAAATTACCAATAGTCTGAATCTACTGTGCACAGAAATAATTATAAATTCGAAGAATTGATTTTTTGAGCTTATAGGACCTTTTATATTTTAAGAAAATCTTTGAAAATTGGTCAAAAAATACTTAATTGTTATATGTACTTATGCAGTAAAATAAACCAATAATTGTATTTTAATATTTATGACTTACCTTTATACGCAGCTCAGATTCCAAAATGATAAAAATTCATAATAAATTTACCCCAAATTTTATTAATACGTTTATATATAGTGCCGATCTTATCGTCAATTAATATATATTATTACTAGGAAACGGGAACCGTTGTAAGTCCGGAGCGAGGTATAATAATAAAAGATGTAGCGATATTCTACTAATTAGCAGCATAACGCCTTGGAATTCCGGTAATTTTCTGCTGATTAGCAGCATAACGCCTTGGAATTCCGGTAATTTTCTGCTGATTAGCAGCATAACGCCTTGGAATTCCTGGACAGAGAAACTCACGTGATTGAAAATTTACACGTTATTTCCATAGATCATCATAGTGCGTAAACATATATAGTCCTTCGCTTCGCTCCGGACAATAACAAAAAACTTCTTTAATTTACTTAGTATTACATTATAATACTAAATTTTTCTATTTTTAAAAAAAAATTCATTGACCCATGGTTAAATTTGACGCTTAATCACATTAAAAATATGCCTTAAAATTGAGGAGGGAGGAAGGCAAGTTTTTTCAGGGTTTTAGGGGTTAAAAGTTTTTCTATTTAATGATTATTTCCTAAGTGTCTTGATAGTATTAGGATTTACTATAGAACGTCGAGTAAGGTACGCAACTGTAATAAAATTGTTCATCATTTTAGATTAGCCTTAACGTGATACACGTATTTTTTTTAATCGTCACTTTTATTTAACGTAAATGGGTGGTAATACTTTGACGATCCTGCAGAGAATACTTAATAACTTTGTTGTAATTAGTATCTTTATGTTGCGATGATTTAAAGAAATTTAAAATTGTAGTTGACAATAAAAAATGTAAAAAGATTTTTTAGTACATTAATTATGAAATGTTATCTTTAATAAAAACAAAATTCGGTAGTTAAAGTTTATCCTATTGTCAATAACGATTGTTTAAGTTAGTTTTTTTCTTTAGGTGGTTATTGGAATTATTATTCACTATGACGTCACAGGTATTCTTTCTTGGTAAGTTGGATGATTTGTAACCAAATAATAATGGTTTAACTTGTTATATAAATAGTTACGTTCATTATGTTAAATTGCTTATTAAAGTTGGTTTGTTGATTACAATATTAAGTATTAACCTTGCTGGAAATCGTAATCTGTGCTTGGTATTATAAGAACCTCCTTTATCACTTAAATACTTGTTAAAGAGGTTCCTCATACAACACACTTTATCTTATAAAAGGTGAAGAAAAAAAGATGGGTTTTTAACCATATTAATTCAAATATTTTTGTTTAAAACCTCGTATTATCAGTAATATTCCGTTAAATATAGATTGTATAGAATTTATTAGGTAGTTTAAATAATTTAGCACATGACTCATATGATTTAATTAAATTTTTTTTATAAAAATAAATATACTTCTTTTTTACAATTATTGCATTAAATTGTAAAAAGTTAAATAAAATTAATAAAATTAGAATATTTAATATTTTTATGATAATATTATTTTATTGAAAATAATTTAATATAGTTGCTTAATTGTTGGTAAAACTGATAATCTTGTTCTCTTATACTCTTGGAGGTAATTTTTTGAGAACGCTTTCAAACTTTATCCTGATATGATCGTCCATTAAAAAGATGTACTAAATATAAAAAGTTGTATCGAAAAGATTAATGATTATATAGTACGTCTAAAATATTTATTCTAACCACTTATAGTTTATACTACATCTGTGAATTTTTGATGATGTAGTTTATAGTAAATAATTAATTATGCCGATAATGTGATGACTGTATTTAAGACGTGGGTTTATACGCTTCATTCTCATTACTTTGGTTTTATAAACATAAATCCACTTAAATCTTAATTTGATTACATAATTAATAGTTAATTATAAAACAAAACTTGATAATTTATATAATAATTGAATAATTTATAACATAAATATGAAATGAATTATTTAAAATTACAAACTAAGAAGCTTTTGTAAGATAACTTTATATTTTTTTATTTTTTTGAATTATTTTAAACACTAAGACTAGAGTAGTAAAGAATACTTTTAATATCAATCATAAAATATTTTATATAATTCGTATCTAAATATCTAAAAAATTAAAAAAAAATCAACAAATTAGATTTAAAGAATAAATAATATCTAAAATATCATCATTTAGAAAATTTTTCTTTACCATCAGGAATTTCTAATTCATCTTGTTCTTCTGAATGAAGATTTGGATTATTATGTACTTCATCTTCATCTATAAAATAAGAACATAAATCATTATTATCTGTTATGTTATTTATATAAAAGCAAATTTTACCATACCATCAATACAAGAATGATGCTTCATTGTTTCTTTATTATTATAATCTTCTCGAGAATCTAAATAAATAATTAAATAAATCGTACTTAATAAAACATGATTAGTATGTTATATTAAATATTTTACTCACCATTTTTTATTTGCAATTTTTTAAACATTTTGGAAAATTTTTTACTATTAACTACAATAAATTTTTGAATATATAATTAATATTCTTTCGCTAATATGTAATTTATAAAATAAATTTAATAATTACCTTTAAAAATACTGCTTATTTTTTTTGACATACTGTTATTCTTACTACTACTTGATTTGGCAAAATCATTAACTAAAAAATCAAAAATAAAATTAATTAAAAAGCTCTACTATAAAAAATTTATTGTAAATTCAAATTTAATAAATACTTACTGCTATTAGGGATATAAAATTCATCATAAGATTTGCTATGAAATGCTAAAAATTTATAAAAATAGTTAACAACCTGTAAATAAATTTGGTATAAAAAATGGTTCAATTTATACCTTCTTGTTCTTCTGTTGTTTTTTAAATAAAAATAAAAAATAAAATATATTATATTAATTATTAGTAATTGAATTAGTATCTAATATGTGATAACATACCTTCTGTTGCATTCCTTGGTTCAGGAAAATTTTCAAAATTATGAAGTTTGCTACTTGTAAATAATATGCTGCTTGTTTCTTTTGATTCTTCTAAGCTATCTGTTTCATTTATTTTTAAATTGTTATTTTCTTCTAATTCATTTGGCATATTCAGATATTTTTTATAAATTTCTTTTATTTTTTTCCGAAGTGTTTCAATGTCAGGTCTTTTCAATGGATCAGCCTCCCAACATTGTTTCATTAAATTTTTGTATTCTAAAGGAGTTCCTGATACTATTCTTGGTCTTATACCATTAATTATATTCATTGCAAGATAATAATCATGCTCATAATTATTAAAAGGTGGTTTTCCAGATGAAATTTCCCACATAAGCATTGCAATACTGTAAATATCAGATTTAAAAGTATATTCTTTTCCAGCAATAACCTCAGGTGCTATATAAGGAAGATTTCCATATATACTTTTTGATGATTTGTCTGCAGGACCACAAAATCCAAGATCACTAATAAAGAATCTTTGATTAATTTCTTTGAATAATATATTACCAGAATGTAAATCTCTATGGATTGCATTTTCATCATGAACTTCATTGAGTGCAGTAGTTATGTAATAAGCGAATTGAATTTTTCTTTTCCATGTAAGTTGATTATAGTTTTTCTGTAAATATTCTCTTAAATTTAAATCCATTATATCTATTACAAGCATGTAATTTTCATTTGATGGATCTTGTGTTAAGCCATAACATCGGACAATATTTGGATGTTTATTGCTTATAGTTAAATGTGATTTTGCCTATAAAAAAAAAAAGAATTATTAATTAATTTATCACTAATAAGATAATTATCAATTACTGATTCATTAGGTTACAAACCTCTTCAAACCAACTTTGATCTGCACTTTCAACATTTTCTAATCTTTTAAGTATTACTCTTTGATTTCCCAATCTTGTTAATTGCTGCTTCATAGTATCCAATTCATCATATCTTCCACCATTCCAAACTGCTGTGTAAATTTCCGAGAATCCACCTTTTGTTAGATATTTAATATTTTGCAAATTATCATATGGAATCCATTCAATTATTTTTTCTGGTTCAATTGTTTCCATTTGACATTTTTGTATTAAATTATCAATATCATTATTTCCAGATGTCCAATTTAAAAAATTTAATTTTAAATAATTTCGAACACAATATTCACAATATGATATGGCTAAACATTCTTGGTTACAATTTTCACAAATTCTTCTTGTCCCTTTATTAAAAAGAACTTTATTTTTATCAACAATTTTAATTATTCTTCTTATTGCTTCATTTTTTTCATCATTTGTAAAAGATTTATCAGCAAGGACCGTTTGTTGTATAAATTCATGTTGTTTGTCTATATCATTATGAATATTATAATCTATTAATGCAATCGCTCTACTAATTGCCACATTAATTAGTTCCTCTCGTATAACAGACATAACAAAATATTTCTTTTAATTTTGTTGGAAAGAAGGGTTTCAGAACGGAGTTTCATGTACCACCGCCTTTTGATCAACAAATTTGTATCACATGCTACAACAAACCTAAATTCTATGTAGCACAGCATCATTAGGTTATAATTTTTGCATTACATGTAAAATGTTCAAAATAAGTACAAAATTGGAAAATAAAATAAAAAAATAAAATCATGCAAAAATTTTTGATATTAACTTAGGTATTTTGTTTAAACTTATGAATTCAAACTTCAAAATTATTTATTATAATTTAGAATCATTATACCCATTAACTTAATTTTAAAACAGTTTAACTATAAAATATTAAACTGAATTTACAATTTATTAATTTATAATATTAAATAATATTTATTTAAAACTATATGAAATATGTTTAAATTTTAAGTAAAAAAATCTACATATACATATTTTACACATTTACATAAAATCCATGTTGGGTCTATTAAAATTATATAAAATAGTGTATATAAATATTATACATGAACTCTTGTTATTATGAAATGATTTATGAATACATTCTAATCTCAATATATGAAAATAGTTTTCATCATTATATATATTAAGGAAATAAAATTTGTGCACACCCGCGCATGTGCGCACCCTCCATTTTTGGTAATTTTTATATAGTAAATTTGTCGATCATTAATTATCACATGACTTTAGTAAAATCCCGATTTTTTTAAATATTCATGCTGCAACTCTTACGTACATACTATGGAGCCTTAAAATTTATTTGCTATGCGTATTTTTGCCCATTCTACAACTTTACTTAATGAGCCATGAAGGGTTTAGAATGTCATTTTGACTTTTATATATAATATATCCATGGAGTGCACACATGCGCAGGTGCGCACAAATTTTAAACCCATATATATTAATATATAAAAAATACACCTGACCTTGAACGCAAAACTCCTGATTTTGATTGGTCAGAAAGTTTCAGCAGTCGCTTCAAAATTATTTTATCGCTTAATTATGCGTTGCCAAAATAACAATATGTGAAAAGTTCATTACAACAAACCATACGATTTAAGTTTTCTATACTTCTATTAAATTCTTGAATATACCCTGGAATAACTTTTAGGATAATACAATTTTCTTCGTACAATTCTTTATTGAGTTGATTAGATTCAAAAAAAAAATCATAGTAGGTAAAAACTAAGGTAAAAAAATGAAATGCCCATACTAAATATGATCTTAACAATTCCCGTTATTAAGTTAATTATTAGTGTCACTAATAAGAATTTAACAATTTTAATTATTAGTATAATAAATAATAATGTTTGTATTCATAATTCATAAAATTTTGAGTATAAATGTATATATCTTTGGTACAATACGAATTAAGCGTAAAATTTCCTACAATCTCCATGCGAAAGCTAGGTTACAAGAAATCTCTTTGACAAAATGAGTAGCAATCGGATCTATTACATGGGTTCTATAGCTACCGTTTACGAATTTACGATTATTATCTAGTGAACTAAAAATGATTCTTTAACAAAAATATTATTTTTCATTCGACAATAACCATCCATTTTATATGGATATTATGCAAACACAATAGTATAACTGATCGTTGAGCTTTTGATCGCAAATTGATCGGTTTGGAGGTGGGATCGGTTCGTTTATTCTGAAGTTGGTCGACTAAAAAAATTTAAATAACCACCTTTAATTTCAATTTGAACGATCCGGCTCGTTGAAGTCGGTTCGGAGTCAATTTTGTTTCATTTTTTAAAGACCTTAAGATTAATAACAGATAAGCTCAGAAAATAATAAATTTAAAGTACGCAGCTAACATCTTAATCTGTTTACTGGTTACACAGTTTATCAATTGATTAAACTTTAATTAGCAAATGTTCAAGTTTTCCGTGTGGCTCAATATATATATATATATATGTCTGTGTCTAATCCTAGATTCTATTGCTTAATCATTTTGTGTGTCTGTATTTTTTGTAAATATTTTAATTTTAAATGAATCATGAATTAATTGTGCATAAAGAAGGCACATTTGTATAAATAAAGTATATATAGAACCTAAAATTAAGATGTAATTGTTAAGGAATAAAGTGATTAATATATTATCTTCTTATTTATTCAATTAAGAATAAATTTACATATCGGAAAACATACACATGTATTTCTTTACGTTAGCATAGCAAAGAGATATCGTCATAATTTAATTTGAATATAACAATGCAACTTCGTACTTGTTGCACATTACAACAGTTTTAAAGTAAATACAACTGCAAGTTTTAAACCAGAATTTTTCATCAATATTAGATTATTGGTATTCTTATATGGCTAGCGATCCCTTATATAAAATCTGATTGTCACATGCATGTTTGTGAATTAATAATATATCGGCAAATTATTTAGCCGATTGTTTCCAAAAACAAAATTCCAAATATTTCCAAATATTTACATATAAAAAAGGATGTCTCTAGAATATTTAAAATTTTCGCAACGCATCATGCAAAATTGTGATTTTGAACAAGTTTCTAACGATTCTAATGGTGCATAAAATATTTTATTTATTTATTTGTATGCTTTTAAGTTCAATATTTTCTTGCTTAATGAAATAAGCAATAATCATGTGGTGTGCAATTTATCCGAATGACAAATTTGTACTTTCTTTAATTATTTGTAACTCTTTCTTTAGAGGTTCAAGAGGATACGGATGACTTGACGACTGAAGATTCAAGCGACTTAGCTAATTGTATTAATGGATTGTACCGATTGTTGGATTTATGTAATGATATTGAATCAAGCGGAATTGGTAAATTTAGTTAAGGTCAAATTACTGGAACATTCTGTAAAGCAACATTAATTTTCATTATGTTTAATATCTTAAAGTGGACAAGATAATTATTTCCAAGGAATATTTAGGGAAGCTATGCAATGATATGGTCCAATCAAGTTTCAAATCTATTTCTGAAATTAATTACTCGGAATTAAATTCAATCTCATTTCGTCTTATTGGATGTTATGGAAATCGCATTTTGATCGCAAAACTCTTGTTGAATAAAAATATAATTGATCAACAATTGTAAATATAAAATTTCTTTCGTTGTAATAATATTATTATATACGAAAAATAGTTAATCTAAATTTTTTCTTACAGGTATAAATTGCTCACAACTTCCAACTTGCTACTTCCAGGAATTTACTTTTTAAAAGTGAATTCTAATTTTGGTTTAATTATTCATTGGCCTGAAATTGGATGCTATGAAAATTATTTAATTACTCCTTTCCAGATTAAAAGGAATATGGTTAATTTACATAGGTGCTGATTCTTTCTTTTTGAGTTGAAAATTTAGGGTTTTTATAATTAATTACTCATTTGAATTTTTAATCAGATATTTAACAAAACTCACCGATCATCAGATCTGTTTAATGAGCGATGAAGATTTGAAAGGCTTAAACTTAGGCAAAATTGATGATACAGATGATTCAGATGATTCAGATGATTTAGATTACGAGTTTACAGTAAAAAGAAGTCAAGAAGAAAAGGAAGATTTTAATATTGATAACGGCTTTAAGGTTTTATTTTTTTTTAAAATAAATATCTTATATAACTTAAAAGTCAACAATAATTTATATAATAATTTTATCTTATGAAGGTGAATTTGCCAAATAACATTAAGACCGAAATTAATAATCAAAATGAAGGTGACATCCCGTTATATCCAATAGGTACGCTTTAAATTGACTTAAGTTGAGCTTGCATTATTAATAAATGTTAAAAATATCCATTTTATTTTTAGTTGTTGAATCTACTACAAATCAATCATTCGTCACTCGACAATTGATAAAGGGAATTAGGCATTCAAAGATTGTCCTTGCGCGAGTTTCTGTAGAAAAATTTCCAAATCATCTTAAAACAAAACTGCAAGGTCGATATTTACGTATTGATCGTAATAAGATGGATATATATGCACTAGAATTGTTTATTAAACACGGATTAGGAATGGAAGAATCTTTAACTCCACTGTATGACGCAATTTCTACCGTTAAAGATATCGAAATCATTCAAAAAATGGCAATAATAAAACTACATGATTTTGAAAGGTGCGTATATGAATTAATATTTGCTTTAAAATTTATATATGTATTTATGTTATCATTAAATAAATTTCTATGTATGATATATATATATAGTATTTTTGATAAATATATTATTCGGGATAATTGTCTATCACGAACAAACATTAGCGATACGGGTAAATATAATGTCAATCATTACAATCTTTGAAAAACAATATTTAAATATATATTTGATTATGTAGACCTCGAAAGAATTCGAACGAGGTATCCTGGAATAGAATATCAAATTAAAAAAATGATTAAAATTGACTCAGAAAATTGGGAAAAAATGAAAACAAAATATAATTTATCATGCATCGTTATTAATAAAATATTGAAAACAAATGAATCAGAAGATGATGATGATACAGATGAAACAGATGAAACGAAAAAATTCGCAATAGAAACCTTTTATAATATGTTCACTGATATTGAATCTGACTTAAACAAATTGCTTGAAAAATATACACAAAATAATTGGAGTATTTTTAATGTTTTTAAAACTTCGAATATTTATAAGGCAGAACAAATGACCAGTAAAATGTCAGATGAAGAATTTATTGATGAACTCATGGAATATGAATTATTTGAAGGATATGAAGAAATTAGAGAAAATATTATAAATATTTTTATTGAGGAGTATCATAAATGGAAAAACAATCAAGTAAATAAATTAAAGCGAGAATACGAAGAAGAAAAGAAAATAATTGAGAAAAATATGTTTGGACAAATATGTAATGAAATAGAAACTAAATATAAAGATGGCGGGTGAGTTAAGTTCTCTTTTATAATTGCCCCTTATTTATATTAACTAATTATTACGATTTTATTCATTTTTGTAGTTCCATGCGATTATATCTATTAAATGTAAAAAGTAAATTGTTTATGCCTGTTATTGTGTTTATTTTGTTTAAATAAATTTTTTAGCGAATCAGGTTTTAATATAATTTTTTTCAGAAAATGAAGAATCTTTCACGATTGAATATGATATCGAAGAGCTTCAACCAGATCAACTGCAATTAACGATTTATGAAACATCATTAAAAGTAGATACCCCATCTCCAATTTTACTTAATCAATACGGTACATCATTTCGCATTCCTCAAGTCTATGACTTTAAGTAAGAATTTGAATAATTTTTGTAACTTAAAATAAGATATTTAAGAAAAAAATAATATCTAATATCATTTTTATAATTATAGAAAAATATCTCAATTTGATAATTGTAAATTTCTTCTTATGCTTTACAATAAAGATAACAAAAGAATTGAAATATTCTTTAATACTGCAAGACAATTAGCACAAAATTTTAAATCGCATTCGACTATTAAACCATTTAAACTATTGAATACAGATGAAAATTTTATTATTGCAGTTAATGAACCAAAAGGGCTTCTCGCAATATATAATACGAAAGAAGTTAAGGTATTTGATATAAGTCCCTAGTTTATTTTAATTTTGTAATGCATTTTTTCGTCTAATTTATTTTTTATATAAAAAATGTAACATTAGCTTGACGTATTTTCTTTTGGCGATAATCGATCAAGGTTAAATCGATGTTATGCAAATATTCAATTATTGCAATGGTATAGTAATATACCGAGCATTAAATATTTTCTGTTCATCAAAGACACTGAGAAACTTTGCTTTGTCGAGAATTGTGGTCGAGCACGTATTTTTAATATCATGTATCCTCAATTCCGAGTAGATTGTAAGTTTCCGTCTAATCTAGTGAATGTTTTAAGTTCCCCAGATGGTTCTTATATTGTGGCATTTACGAAAGAAATATTGAAAGATAAATCTGAAGAATTTGATTCAATTATTTCTACTGATGATAAAAAACAACGTGACTATAATAATGGTATTAAGGAGATAAATCGTGTTTACGTTTATTTTTCCGGAGAATATGGAGGTCCTGTTAATAAAGGTTCATAATTTAAATTTTCTTTTGTATTATTAAAAGTTTATGAATTTACTAATATTTATTTTCTTTTATTTTTCAGTTATTGATTTACCATTAAATTTTAAATTCTTGGAGTTTCTTCAAATTTCCTGTATCGATAACCAACAAACTCATTTGATCTCACTCGATTTAAATAATGGATGTTTTAATTCTTTATTATTGGTCCATAAGAAGATGATATATCGTTTCCAACATTACAAGCGAAATCGTTCACTTGCGCTTCAGAGAACAAAATCAAATGATCTTATCAATCCTTATAAATTAATGTTTGAAAAATATCCAATTGATAGCTGTATCGATCCTGAACAAAGTCGCCCTCTTAGTTTAAAAGTAGTTCTTGATATTGATGAAAGCGGCAACATTGAAAAATATGGCGAGAAATTTGAAAAATATACTACTAAAATATTTGACAATTTAAAGCGTTTGACAAAGAAGCCTGCAAATATATTAAAGAAATTTTCTACATCAGTTATGACTTTTCAAGAACTTGATATTGAAAATGTGGAATTTCAAAAGAAATTTTCATCAGAATATCAGTTAGGAGAATGGATTATTCAACTTTGTTGTCTAATTCCTATACAAATTGCTGTAGCAAGAAACAACTTATTTCAGCCACTCAAGGATGGATTATCTTCGGATGAAAACCATCTAATTGAACTTGGAGATGATCGTCGTCATGTAGAAATTATATCAAAAAACATATCTTTTGGATGGTATGAGGGAATCTTCAAGCATTTTAGTAATAAAAAAGTAAAAATTATTTCAAGCATGGGTGAACAATCATGTGGAAAATCATTTATGTTAAACCATCTTGTTGGAACTACATTTGATGTGCCAGCAACAGTATGTAAGGTATGTAGTATATCTTTTTAAATTTTTTAAATTTTTTGATTAATTCTAAATATTTACTAACTTGTTTTAGCGTTGTACTGAAGGAGTATGGATGTCATTAGGTAGGGTTTAAACTTTTTTTTTACTCCATCAAAATACATTTTATTAACTTTTTATATTTATAGTTAATACAAAAGAATGTATTTATGTCGCGCTCGATTTTGAAGGATTAAGATCTTTTGAAGGAACTTCACAAGAAGGCATGTGCTAAAGTGTATCTACAAATTATCTATTTATTTATCGTGATCTAACTATATTTTGCCAATTAATAAATTCTTAGATATGTTTCTAACACTCTTTAATACAGTTGTTTCAAATCTTGTTCTCTATAATAAAGTAATTATATTAATTATACTGTTGTATTATATTATTTGGCTCTTGCTTTGTATTTTTACTAATATGATCAATAAATTGTTTAATTACAAAAGAATAAATACACCATAAATAGAGATGCAAAAATGTTTCAAAACTTACAAGCTGGCGTAAAGTTATTTGAGTCGGATCCAAAGGTAAATCATAATTATGATATAATTAAATATTTAAACCCAAACATTGCATATTATTTATTATTATTTTTCAGGTAAGACTCTGTATTATCATTAAAGACGTGCCTAAAGCAGATAAGGATGGTATTATTAACGAGCTTCAATTAAAATTGGAGAAATTAATTGCAGAGGTAATTAAAATAAAAATTATATAAACAGTGTATATCTTTAAAAAAGCTAATTTAAGGTTTTAGGAAGGAATAGATAATTTTATTACAAAAATGTATGGAGATGAATTAAATATTATGGCTTTGCCTGATTTTCATGACGTAGCATGGTTTGAAAGGCTATCAAAAATTAAAATGCTGCTAGATAGAAAAGAAACAAAATATGACAATGCCAAAACTTTCTTGCAAAATACGAAAGTAATCATGGCTAAATTGAAGGTTTGTAAGCGCTATGTCTAATGATGAGTATTCTTTTTCTTTAATTTTTACATCTTGAAATTTAGATATGTGATTGGAGTTCATTAAACGAAAACCTCATACATATACGTGTTGCAACTTTAAAAAGATTACTTCCAATTGCTGTATCTTATGGTATAGAGCAAAAAGATCCCGTTATTATACCTCTTGTGGTAAATACACTCTTTTGTTATAATGAATATAGCGTATATAACTCTTAATGAGAGATATGTGTATCTAATCTATTCATTCCAATAGAATCATGATTCTGAAGAACCAATTTATGGCCCAATTGATTTTTTGAATGATGGAAACCCAATTAAATTGTTTCCAGATATCAATGATGATGTTGATGAATTTTTCATCCAACTTTCCGAGTATTTAAGAACCCATTTCGAGACAACTAAACAATCACGAAAAGAATCATCTGATGATAATGAATGGTTTTCTAACTTTGATAGATTCTTAAAGGATATTATTAAACGTCGAACTTCACGTGTTAAAAATTGGTATTTGCAAAATACTGCCAAATTTCCACAAGATAATAGTGACATAACTGATGGAAGATATGCATTGAATCAAAAAATAGATGAACTTACACGTCTATGGACTTTGTGTGGATTAACATGTTATCAATGTGGTTTGAAATGCGTGAAAAATCATGATCACAAAGAAAATCATGACTGTTTAACCGATCATAAGTGCCATTTTCCTTGTCACTTTAGTGAAGCCCACAACGACAATCCAACCCCAGAATGTAAACACAAGGCTGGACATAAAGGAAAACATGCTTGTGCCAAAATGATTCATTTATGTGGTAAAACATGTTTCCTTATTGGCAAGTTTAACTGTCAAAAATTTTGTTCTAAGAAATTTGGACATGATGATGGCGAACATTTATGTCAATCAAAACGTAATCATTATTGTGGAAAAGATTGTTCATTATCAATACACAACACAAAAGGAGATTATCGTTGCCCAAATAAATGTACTATATCATATAAAGAACATCATTATTTTCATCGTTGTGAAAATACAACTTGTCCAATTCAATGTCCAATTCCAGATTGCAAGGAAAGATGTCAAAGTGATGATCACTTTCATGCTTTTTCTGACTCACAGCAAGTTAATCATTTTTGTGGGTATGTACTATACTCTTATAATTATTTTCATTATTTTCTTTCTGAATGAATGTTAATTAATTAAAAAAATATTTTTGATTAAAGGAAAGAGCATCAATGTCGTGAATTATGCGAAGAAGATGGTATATGTAATGTGGTGACTGAACCTAAAAAGCAAGAAGAAACTTATAAGGGTAGAGTCGAAGGAACTGTTATTACATATACAAAGGTACAATTTTAATGTATAATGTTAATAATATGATAAAATGTATTAACTCTTAAGCCTTTGATAATTTATTAAAAATAGTATATTCAATTAAGTGAGAAATTAAAATGTAATAAAATGATTCCTCCGAATGAATTTGAGCATGCTGGAAAACATACGCATAATGAAGATCACTATTGTGATAAAAAATGTCAGTTCTGCGAATATTATGTATGTATCTCAAGATTTTATGTTTAATTATATAATTTCATTTTTTGTCGATTACAATATAATATTAAAAAGACTAAATGAAATTAGTGTACATTACCTTATGGACATCCGCATTTTCATGACACAAGACATGGTATAAATATGACACAAACTGAATTCACAGGAGATGAATTTGTATATGCAGGGTATAGTATATAAATCATTAAGGAAAAATCTAGTAAATATGATGTTTTGTTTTAATTAAAATGTCTATTTGTTTGATACAATTTAAGAGTTAGTGATCAAAAAACGTTTGTTCTTTGCAATTTAGTAAGTATTACACTAATATAGATTTATAATAATAATAATATATATTAATTTTCTTTCTCTGTATTAGTTTTGTAAAGATTTAGGCAGACATCGCCATATTGATTATTGCCAAAATGATGAAAATTGCGAACTGAGCCGGGATATGCAACACATCAATGGTAATTTATAATTCTTTTTTCATTAAATGAACTTATTTACATATTACCGTTGTTATTCTTTAATCAGTGAAAGTTTCGCCTAATCCTGATAAGCCAAAAGATTTTATTTCTCACAAACTTTTCTGGGAGCGAACAGGCTTCAAAGGTATAAAATACATAAAAAGTTCATCAGTACCCCCCTAATAAATATGCTTTATGTATATTTAAATTGTTTTATTTGACATTAGACCCTCATACTTGTCAAGAACAACAAGAATTTACAAAATGTGATCATCAATGTCCCGATAAAAAACATAAATCTAAATCATCATTTTGTGAATTACAACTTTTCCATGCCCCAATATCAAAACCTCCAAATGATTATGGATATGTATCTTCAGATGGGCATTATTTTAATTGTGAAAAACCAAATACTCCTTTTCACATTATCTTTGTTTTGGATTATTCAAGTTCTATGACTAAGCAAGATATTAAACCGATTCAAGACTTTCCAATTTATAATGATTTAACAAAGAAGCATAATAATAGGATTGGCGCAGTTTATCAAGCGGTAATATTAAATGATATTCAATTAACCAATCCAACCTTAGTTTTCGTTAACTAGATTTACTATTAATATAGGTATACTTATTTATGAATGCACGTAGAAATTCCACTATGACTGATAGAATTTCATTAGTCTTGTTCAACCATAAGGTATTCTGTTTTACACTTAATGATATTTAAATTTGAACTCATATTTATTCAAAAGATATACTCTAATCATCGATATAATCTAGACTATAGTCCCATTTGAATATCAAGATTTAACAAATCTGAAAGATTTGTTAAATTCAATGCTCCAATACGAAGCTTGTGGTTTAATAAATTTTGATAGTGCAATTCAGAAAGCCGGAGTTTTGATTGAAACTCACTTTGATCCTACAAAGTACGTTCATTTGAATAAGTTAAATACATTAACTATTTTGTATAACTTATTTATTTATAATTTTATTTTAGAGTAAATGTCATTATATTCTTATCTGATAGAGAATGCGGAACTCCAACAAATCAACTTAATGCTATTTGTAAACAAAATAAAGAAAAAGGGTAATTAGTTTATTAGTTATTTTTTATTTTTTTTAGATTAAAATTCATTTAATGACCCTATTTTTTAAAAAAATCTTTGAAAATTTCAGTTCTCCGTTATACCTGTATACGGTATTATTTGGTAGTGATCGACATAGTAACTCTTTAAACAAAATGGCAGAGATTGCACAATCTTATCATCCACAGAATCCATCATCCAAAAATGCTCTACGATGTCAATTTACTAGTACTGCTGATGCGGGCAAATTAGCGAATTATTTTAATTACGTAGAAGACAGTTTAAGAAATCATGAACCAGCTTCATTGAAGAAAGTATAATAAGTATAATATGGGATAAATCAAGTTAAAATTTCCAATTCTTATTGTTTTGAGATTCTTATTAAATTATATATATATGTCAAATGAACATTATTTAGTAAAATCTTTTGCAGGAATTTATGTACGTATATTTATGATTTATAAAGTATGATATTGTTAAGAGATTAGAAACTATCGAAATATAGCCTGGCTGCTATGGTGTAATCTGGCGTAATGTTGTAATGACATAATTTTTTCTTGCTGAATGCTATAATCGTATAAAATGTGTATCACAATTATCTAAAAAATTGCTGCCGTAATTGTTTTCCCATTTAAAACATTATTATATTATGAAAAGAAGGAATCTAATAATAATCATATTTTGATTATGAATTTGTTTAATTGTGAATTTCAAATTAAAATTTGAATATACTATTAATGCATGGAATAGTATGGAAACTAGTGAGGATATGAGTTCATAATAGCTTCTATCTCTACGAGTTAACTCAAGTCAAAGTCAGTCAAAGTCATAGTGCGGGCCATTTAAGCAGGGATCCATGAATGTATCAAACTTTAACATTCTCTGATATTAAAGATAGAGCACCAAATCATAGCACTTTATATTTTGAATACAAACAAGGATGCTTGTAAAATTACCTTGTATCTCCTCTATTATTATTGAGTCAATAATAATCATCGACAAATTAATTTTGGAACGGTTCACGTTCTTTACACCTAAGGAAAATCAAGATATTAGCACAATACATGTTCTTCCCTCCTAAAGCTTCTATAAAAATAAATGATTATTGATTTGTTTGTTTATTTTTTTAAAGTTAATTAAAATATATATAGTATATAGTGTGTGGATGCTGTCTAGGTTTAGGTAACATATTACCAATTTTATTCAACAAATATTGATACCATACAGCATACAATGTAAAATAAAATAATGAATCTTAGCTAAAAAGGGTATAGTCATATTTATATGCTTTTACAGTAATGTATTCTGTTACGAGAGTTTGACATGACAAATTGGTTATTATTTTTCATTAGTATTAATGTGCCAATTTATATTATTTTGTACACAAAAATATTACATGTATTAAAAAAAGTTATGCCTTACGGTGTCTGGTCCAATGATCTTTCAGAGTCCAGTAACGACAATTTTAGCATAGTCATGTGAATTTTGGTCCAGATCATCGGTCCAGTGATTCGCTTAAAATCCAATTTGTTATCAAGCTTGATTTACACGATTTTTTTTTTTGCTGTTCGCTTTATTAAAAAAAAATTTTTTTTTTTACTATTAAATATTTAATGAGATAATGGTTTTAGTAAATGATAT
This sequence comes from Rhizophagus irregularis, assembly GCF_026210795.1. Classification (NCBI taxonomy): domain Eukaryota; kingdom Fungi; phylum Glomeromycota; class Glomeromycetes; order Glomerales; family Glomeraceae; genus Rhizophagus; species Rhizophagus irregularis. The sequence continues at coordinate 1,278,458 of NC_089430.1, read as the reverse complement.
AGTATAAATTGCTAGAAACCTCTTGTTTCAATAAATTAAGATGCAATTAATTTTTGTTATAAGTTTTTAAACATTTTATTGTATAAAAAAATGTTTATTTAAATCTACATGAAGAAAAAAAATAAAATGTAGATCGGTCATGTAGATTTAGTTTTATGACTGTGCTAAAAATTGATATGACTGGATTCAGAAAGATCATCAGACAGACTCAATAAAGATATACTCGTCGTCTACCCCCTTTACTTCATTTCTCTTGAGTCAATATCTTGATTTAAGTGTTTTATTACGCTTTTCTATGGTATTCATTTTCGGTTTCTTTTTAATTATATTCCCATTTTTTCGTCTATTTTTGGTTGATTCTTTTATCTTTTTCATCTATACTTTCTCTACTTTTGATTTTGTTCATTTTCCCCTTTGTTTTTAACCTTGTTTTCAATTTGGTTCATTTAATGATCTTGTTTATTTTCATTTCATTTTTGCATTTTTTTATTTCTCCATTAGCTTTAAAATTATTTTTGGAGATTTGTAACCAAAAAATTCTTCCGCTCCTCCTGTAAAAATATTTCCAATAAATTCAGTACATTTTACACTTTTATAATTTAACAATAAAAAATAAAAATATTTTAAAAAATTTTTACCAATAATTAATTCTTGAACTCTAAATTACCCAACATATGTGATCATATAAAATACAGATATTTCCGTTAGTGACGATCATTAATGTTTAGCTGTCCACCGCTCTATATTAACTATCGATCGGTTTACCCTGGCGGTTAAAAATTTTTGAGATGTATCAAAGAACCTGTTAGTTAAAGGCAACGTATGCAACTTTTACTAATTTTTGACTTATAGAAATATGCAAAGACATTAAAAAATAATGGAAATAAAGAATCCCGTTTTACAAATCATGTAGGATCATGAAATTTCTGAGTTCATCAACTCTTAAAAAACCATTTGGTTATAGACTTATAGTGAAGTTTCCATCCTTTGGAATTAGGAGATCAGAGTCCATAATATCTATAGAGTCTGCATAATTACCTGATCTTTTCATGTCTAGGATCCAAAAATGTACACCTAGATATGGAAATCAAAGAATGGCAACAGAAATAAATGGAAAAGATAATTTGTTATTAAAGTGAATAAAACAATATTTATGATACGTCAATCTATCTCGGTGATTTCATTTACCGTTAAATAAATAATTTCAAGCATTAAAGGATTTGACTTAATAATGTATTTAGGTCTCTCGCTATCAATTCCAATAAAGAAAAAAGAGAATCAAACTTCTCTATTACCTGAATAAATTTAAAAATAATTAATATCATTAAATATTTTTCACATTGTAAGTTTGTATCATTTATGGTCATAATTAACTACATCAAGCAATTGATATCGGAGTAGTATATTCAAACTATCTTCAAGAATACAAATACAAATACCTTCACTTCATATTCACCACTGATTAATTTTTCTTGAAAATCTCAATATCCATTAATTTTATAAAGATTTCGTAAATTTATATAATTGATAATCTCTAGATTGACGGTTATGAAATAATGGGCGTCTTGTAGAATGAAGATAGAAAAGATTTATTTTGTGAATTACAGCGGAACTTTTGTTATGAAAAGGTAATTTTGAATTCTTGTCTCTCAGTAAAAATTTACGTTTAATAAATACTCTCATTAAATTATTTTAGTACGAGAAAAATGTTTGAATTTTTAAAAGGCGCTGTCGTGCTACACCAATTAAGGGAAGTTCATGCAGATCTTTTTTTTCATTGATCTCTCAGATATAATATGTCATAATAATTTTTGGACATGCTAACGAAATTATGAAATTATGACGTGTTGATTATGATACAAACAATATAAATCTTATCACCATTCTTTTATGATTACAACATTTATGTTAAGTCTATTTTCATTTAAAGAAATCTCATTGTTGAAAGATGGAGGTTAAAAAACTTTTACATCATCACTAGATCGTCCTGTTGAGACGAATCAAATAGAGGCATTTTATATCTCCGAATTATTCCATTTAAATATTTATATGTTATGTACTTAAATAAAGTTAATTTGGTTTAGTGAAGACAACAAAAAAAGTTACCATAAATTTTCAAACTTGAGGAATTAAGATAAGCAATTTTCTTTGTTTGTTGTTAATGACACCCACCCAAGATTCTCAATTTTGAACTATTTGTAATCATTCATATGTTATAAGAAATTTGTATTATTTTTCATTTTCTATCTCTGTTCATATTCCTTTTTACAGAAGTATGCGAGAGTATACGTTCGCATGTATAAATACCCTTGTTTATTCGGTTGTGTACAATGTATCACAGTCCATACTTTAGGAAAAGTTTCTGAAAGTCCGCATAAAAATAAGTTTTAGCTTGAAGAGACGTAAGGCATAACTTTACCAATATTGTTTAAATGCAAATTTACATAAGTAGATTTGAGTCGCACAGTAAAAAATTGCATTTTTTTTTTTAAAAAAAAATGAAACAATCATTTTTCATTCCAGCGTTCTTCCATGAAAGAACAAAATATCATTCAGGATGCCTCAATTATTACTTACTGTTTAAGGATCATTCCATGAAGTAAGCATAATCAATTAATCACCCTTTTTGTAAAAACTTATGCATTCGTTAATAATAACTTTTTTTATAACATTGATGACGTACAGCATTGTAAAAGAAATGGGTTTGTGAATCAGAGAATTATTATTGTCTCTTCGATTTGTGGGTTCGACATACCAACTTTCAAAGGCTGTATGACAATTTGATACGTGGACGAGGTTACAGTTGATGAGAGGATATTTGCTGTTTTCTAACTCATCACGATACTTGAAGAATTTTTTATAAAGGTAAGTAAAATTTAGATCATTGTTTTAGCTTAATCAATATTTTACTTAACACAATATTTTACTGGTAAAATTGACACGTTATTGTAGTCTAAAGTTCGAAAACAAAATTATCCGTACTTTGGCAGCTTATGATTATATTGTGAAGGGTGTTCATTGTCGTCTAATAGGCATCGTATTGTATACCTAACAAGTGAGAGATATGTTAAATTCGAGTTCACTTTTTTTTTATTTACCTTTTATGGAATTTGAAAATTGAATCATTAAAATACACTTTAGATTAAAAAGAAATTTATATATATATATATTTTTTATAAGATCAAACATGAGGAAAATGGAAAAAGTTTATATTGACAAAATATAAACAAAAATATTTATTGAAAATTCGGTAATGTAATTAGCTAAATATTTATACAAAAATGGTAAAATACAAAAACTTGTGATATATTATTATTATTGATACTAGGAAAAAAAAAATATTTATAATGTTAATGGAAGATTTAATTGTTCTTGAGTTGGTCTATAAGCGGGTTCAAGAGTTGGTAATATTTTGATATGGTTTTGTATGCGAAGAGGTGAAAGAGTATGGTTTGTTCCATTATTGGTATTATTAATTAAATTTTCGAAGACCCATGATAGTGGGGGAAGGGTTGGGGGGCCATCTAAAATCGAAGATATTCTGGCAAAATAGTTGGATGATGAATCACGCGAGGACATTTTTCTGTTTTATGTAAAATAATTATTGAATAAATTTTATTTTTAAAGTTGCAATAAAAATACCGTATCTTACTGGACTTACATATTAGAATCTTATATGTGTTATTTGAGTAATAATTTTTTTTTTTTTGAGAATTTTTGAAATTTCTTGAAAAAAAACTAAAAAAATTGGAAAAATGACACCCCTTTTATATTGAACGCTAGCATTTTTCTTTAATATTGTTGCAATTAATAAAAGTATTCTGTTGGTTAATGATTTATATTTAACAATCCAAAGTCATGATTAAAATATATTTATAACAATAGTTTTTATTATTCTCAAAATCACGTGATTTAGATAAAAGACTGCCTTTATATGCTAGAGATTAATCCTACGAGCTAACTTTTTCAATCAAATAATATCATATGAATAAACAAACTCGAGATCAAATGACAATTTCTTGCGGCAAATTCGTGTTAATACCCTACAGGATATTTTTTTTAAACTATTATCTATAAATAAATAAATAATTTTCTTTTCAAAGTATTATAACTAGAAATAATTGGTGAATATATTTTTAATAATTATAAAAATAAAATATATTGTGACTCATCGATTTTAAGCGTATTGTTATGAACAAAGCTAAGATTATCAACTCTATTTAAATTGACAAAATTGGCTAATTTGTTTTTTCCACGTTTCAACATCTCTCGCACGCATTCCCGAAAGCGTTAAATCAATGTAAAATAGGATAAAACCGATCCTCAATTACATCATAGACCAAACCAAATTAAGATCTCATACGGTGAGAGCTCATATGAATTTTATCGATCAAATTTTTTTTTTTTTTTTTTTTTTTTTTTAAAAAAAAATTCTTATCTACCAATACTGTATATACCAAATATCAAAGACGAACCTCTAATTTTTAATTTTGATTTTTTCTTTTCTTTTTTTATTTTGTAAAGTTATTATTATAATTATTTTTCTTTCTATTTTTTTTACGCTGGAAAGTTATTTATTATTTTTATTATTGTTATTTATTTATTTATTTTTTTTAAAAAAAAGGTGATACAAACTGACGCCACGGAACCATATTAATAGATGCAAATAAATGCAAATAATTAACAAAGTTAAAGTTATTGTATGTAATAATGTATGCAAACAGAGTAAATTAATTGTTGATTAGTATTTTTCCGAGATCGAAATTCTCTTGCCATAAAAGGGAAGGAAACGCATAAATTATTAGATTTAAACAATACTTAATTTATCCTTATGCTTGCTTACAAAAATGGTATAAACCAATTTCCTTCATGAAAATGTAAATATTTCTCTTATTTTACTTCCCTTTTTTTCTCTCAAAATTGAAAATCAATTATTCATAAAAATGTCACACCACGAAGTAGATGATTAGAAGATTGATATTTTAATATACGGTAGAGCTTGAAGGGCTTGAAGAGCTTGAATGGGCTGAATGTTAACTGATCGACGCACCTGTGTTCATAGAACGATCTAGATTGCTGGCTAAATAGTATACGCCGCATTTGATACCTTGAGCATTCCAAAAACTGTTAATGAAAATTTTAAGTGATTACATAATTAAATAAACAATAAATTTAAATTTAAATTTATTGACATTTAATAAACATTATAAAAATTTTTAATTGTAAAACGTTCATAATTTAACCATTTTAACGCGGCAGGTAGTAAGTGAGTAACGGAAATTGGCTAAGTAAGTAACGTAAAATTACTATTTTAGGTCAATTTACGTTACTCCCCTTATATAAAGCACGGAACGGTCGGAACGTAAAGTCAATTATATTTACTTTACGTTACTCTACAGAAAATAATATAAGGGTCACCTGGGAGATCATCGCCTGGGGTTTTTTTTTCAAGTATGTCACAATTGTCACATGATGCACAATATATAGAGTAAATTTATTAATCGGCTGATGGCTGATTGTTTATCTTAGCTAATTTTTGATCGGTTAAACTTAAATTTTATTGCGAAGATATTTTAAAAAATTTTTTTGCAAACATATTTAATTCAAAATAATCTTATTTAATGAAATTTTATTTTGCATATATTAAAATTTAAGTCACATTTTTGATTTTAAAGAAAAAAATTACCATATTTATTTTAATGAAGTGATACAAATAAAAAAACAATAACAATAAATAAAAAAGATAAGTAAATTATAATGATCAAGGAAAAAGATGCTAATAAAAAAATGAAATAACAATGGAGTAATGGAAAGTAATAGAAGATGAAAGGGAGTAAAAAAGAGCAATGAGAAGTGATAGGAAACAAAAAACATGATGGGAGATAAAAAGGAGTGATGGGAAGCGAAAAGAAGTGATGGGAGACGAAGAAGAATGATGGGAGATGAAAAGGAGTGATGTGAGACAAAGAGGAGTGATGGGATACGAAAAGAAGTGATGAGAGACAAAAAGAAATGATGGGAAGTAAACAGGAGAGAAAAAGAAATAATGGAAAATGAAAAGATGTAATAGAAATAAATAATGAGAAGTTATATGAGGTGAAAAATGATGAGAGACAAAAAATAAAAAAATGATCATTTTTTTTTTACTTTATGGTTTATTTTTTACTTGGTTTCCTATCATTACCCAACCTCCTATCATGAAGTTAGTAAGAAACGAAATATAAGATAAAAACGAAATAAAAAACAATAAATAAAAAATAAAAAATATACCTTTATTAATTTTAGAACTGAAAGAACTAAAATATCTAAAAAAAATGAAATAAAATTAGTGAAAAACGAAATATGAAACAGAAACAAAATAAAAAAATAAAAAAATGAGTAAGAAACGAAACGTAAAGTCAAAAACAACTAAAACAACTGAACCTTAATTGCAGAACCGGAAGGAACTGAGGAAATGAACCTATATTGAAAACGAGATTCGATAAACAAATAAACATGACGCGATCATGTGCAAATATAAGGAGTAACGTAAAGTATTTACCAAAAAAATTTACGTTCCGTACCTTATATAATAAGAAAAGTAACGTAATAGATCATGTGACTTTATGTTACTTACTTTCGTTACTTACTTTCTATATATTCATTTTAACGTGATTGTAATTATATTAAGTGGCGCAACAATTTGATAACTTTTTTCCTTTATTAAACACCTATAATCGAGATAAGGTTAGTATTTCTGTATAATTATAGTATTTTGAGACATATTGTATGTTATATACCGTATAGTTCCGTAAATAAGCAACTCACGAACTTCTGTAATAAAAAGTTAATAAATGTAATAAAGAAACATTTAATATTGCTAAAATCACTTAACACTTCAAAATGATGGACAATTTTATTAAGTATTATAAACATTAATTATGCAAATTGTTCCAAATTACAGTAACTCTTAACAACTATTTCTCTAATGGTGCTAATATGTCTTCTCTTTTTTTGTGGCATACTATGTAGTGAATTTTAACTGAAACATGAGAAACAAGAATGCGCGGCTGATTTATAGATCACAATATTGTACAGATCATATATTTGATCATTTAAATGCACAGTTTTCTTCAGATTTTTCGGATTTTTCAGATTTTTATTCAAAAAAAAAACTACCCCAAAATTAAGCAACTCTATAATAAAAAAGTTTGCTTAATTTCGGAACTATATGGTAATAAGCGTGAAATTATTTAAGAGCTTTTTTCTAATAAAATGATTTCACTATGCTATAACTTACTCCAATTTAAATGGGAGACTTTGTCTATATTGACATTCCTTTTCTATAATTGCACTTAACCACTTACAGGCTATAATTGTAATGGTCAATATGTGCTCAATACTTCAGAAATCATTTGACTGATCTGCAAATGTTCGCTTTTACTAATTTGGTATTGCTAAACATCGCCTGGAAGATCATCGCCTTTACCAGCATTAGGATGGCATTTTGGGTGGAGTTACATTCATATTCTTAATTCTACCTCAAGTTCCATCCTAACGCTGGTAAAGGCTATGATCGCCCAGGCGATGTTTAGTAATTTTCTAATTTGTTTTAAAATTTTATTATAATATATTCAATACAATCATAACTCGATATAATGATTCGGGATAAACTGATTTTGGCCCATAACGAACTTTTTATCACTATATACTGACCTTATTATAAATTTCGCGATATTACATATAATGAAGTTTAATATCATAAACCAGTCATACTTATTTATTCGCAATAAACTGATACCATCCTAATTCCAGCCGGAATTAACTTAGTCTCGGCCGGCACTATTCAACGCAGAAGACCACCTGACATCTCAGTAGCAATCTAAACTGCTAATAAGTTTTAATATTGCTATATGATTCATGAAACCATCGACTTACATTGAGGTATATGAAACCATTTGGCATGAACATTCACTTCATTGGAAGGAATTAAAAAAATCTAAAAATCTTACAAAAACATCTTTCATGATGTATCAGCGTAATAAACTGACTAGAAACACTCCTGATGCTTCAACTCTCTAAAGATATAATGATTTACAAAATTCCCTTGGCTATATAAACCATTTCAAAGATTCATGGCATGCAAGGGAAAACACTATTTTGTGGATCTATCTTACGAGTTCAAACTTCCTCCACAACCTACCTTGGCTATCATCATTGGACATAGACCTGTCTTCTGTTACTTTTAACCAGTCTCAAGACTCTTACAACTTAGATTTATTTTATTTCTAATATAACCCCTTTTGAGTTATTACAAGATATTCTTTTTCTCATTTGTTATTCTTAGGTCCTTTTCTTTCTCTAGTGCATTAAATTTTTTCAATAGCATAGACCCCCTGTTAAAATAGTTCCACTCAAAGGGTGAGATCCTGCTATGCGGGACAAAAGTTGGCATTCCAATTTCCCTATGTTTTCTTTCATGTACATATAACTGTTAATGTAATAGATATTGATCACCACTCTGAAATAAAATAAAAAAAAAATAAATTCATGAAACCATTACTAAAACAGTTTTAACATTTCTTTCCTTTTATTACATTATAGATGGACAAGCAAGTGAGAGTGGGGATACAAAATCAAATTTGGGATAAAGTAAATTGGTAGTATAGACGTATAGATGTTAAGGGATGGATCTCACTTAAATAGGAGAATGATAATTAATAATTATTTATTAATTTAGTAAAAAAAATAATTAATTTTATGGGCTTTGTAATTAATAAAAAAAAAAATTTCAGAATTTTTGTTCTTTAATAAATTTTTCTAATAAGTAAAAAAAAAACAGTATACAATAACTTTCCTGCTCCAAAAGAATATTTTACAAACTTGTGTAAGCGTTAAAAAGATTCAATGGAGAAATTTTATGTGATACAAAATTAAGCATTTTTATTGGTCATATTATTGGTTAAAAAAATCTTACCTAGTGTTACGCGATTTCTTGTGCACGTGATTTCTGATGTTGTATGATGATCCGGTGAAATTACATTTGTGTACTATGACGCGCCGTACTGATCAAAAATCCAGGGTAGCTACCCGGGATGTATCCAGGATTTACCCTGGATCATCAAACGCCGTACTGTTCAAAAATCCAGGATGACCCTGGATACATCCCGGGTGATCACCCTGGATGCATCCAGGATTTACCCTGGATAGATCCCGGGTAGCTACCCTGGATGCATCCAGGGTGATCACCCGGGATTTTTGAACATTTACCCTGGATGCAAATTTTACCCTGGATGATCATTGAATTTCTACACCAGTTGTTACATATTATCGGTCACGTGATATATCACATTTGTCGTTAAAACTTCAAATTGAAATATCTCAGCCAATAAGAATTCAATTTTTATGATATTATCACCCTTAAGCAAGATGAGGCCAATGAGATATAAATTATCAGTTTCTAATATACATTATTTTTATTATTAAAAAAAGGTAAAAAAAATTTCCATAAGATTTTGTTATATCTATTGGCATTAAAAAAAAATTGGAAAATTTTATTTATGATACAATATTTGTCTTATATATTATACAATCATTAGAAAAAAAATTTTAAAAAAGATCTATAGTGATCTATTAATATTATTAAAAAATAAATCAAAAAATTTTATTTATGCAATATCTGTCTTATGTATTATATCGACTGTTATCATTAGAAAATAAAAAAACTTTTAAAAAAATTCTGATTTTGTTATATCTATAGCGATCTATTGGAAAATTTTGTTTATACATGTATATCAATCTATTGTTACGATTAGAAAAAAATTTAAAAAAAAATTCTGAAAGATCTTTAATGAACTATTGGCATTATTAAAAAAAAAATTGGAAAATTTTATTTATACAATATTGTCTTACGTATTATACCTATTATTAGAAAAAAAAATTTAAAAAAAAATTCTGAAAGATCTATAGCGATCTATTGGCATTATTAAAAAAATAAATCAGAAAATTTTATTAGAAAAAAAATTTAGAAAAAATGTCTGAAAGATTTTGTTATATCTATTGACATTATTAGAAAATTTTATTTCCTTATTTATTATTATACGAATCTATTGTTATTAGAAAAAAAGAGAAAATTTCTGAAATATTTTATTGTATCTATAACGATCTATTGGCGTTATTAAAAAAATGTTTCGCTATCTTTTTTATCAATAATAATATAAAAAAATGTTGTGAAACATTTTTTATATTAAAATACTTAAACACTTAAAATTTTTTATATTATTATTGATAAAAACGTTGCGAAACGTTTTTTTTTCTAAGTATAAACGTTTTTTTCTAAGTGTTTTAATATAAAAAAACGTTTCTTAATATATTTTTATATTATTATTAATAAAAAATGTTGCAAAACGTTTTTTTAAGTGTTTTAATATAAAAAAACATCCTGCAACATTTTCTTGATAAAAAACGTTGCGAAACGTTTTTTTCTAAGTATTTAATATAAAAAAACGTTTAGTAACATTTTTTTATATTATTATTGATAAAAAACGTTGCAAAACGTTTTTTTCTAAGTGTTTTAATATGAAAAAACATCCTGCAACATTTTCTTACATTATTATTGATAAAAAACGTTGCGAAACGTTTTTTTCTAAGTATTTAATATAAAAAAATGTTTCGTAACATTTTTTATATTATTATTGAAAAAAAACGTTGCAAAACGTTTTTTTCTAAGTGTTTTAATATAAAAAACCGTTTCTTACCACATTTTTATATTATTATTAATAAAAAGCGTTTGCGAAACGTTTTTTCTAAGTGTTTTAATATATAAAAAACATCTTGCAAATATTTTTTTATATTATTATTGATGAAAAGCGTTGTACAAAATATTGCTTGAGTTATCCTATAAACTAATAATTAGAAACCAATAATTTATATCTTATTGGCTTCATTTTTGCTTAGATGAATCTAATGGTGATATAAGAATGATGATATCACAAAAATTGAATCCTCATTGGCTAAGACGAGCAATGTGATATATCACGTGACAGATAATATGTAACGACTCGTGTAGAAATTCAATGATCATCCAGGGTAATGTTTGCATCCAGGGTAAATTTTCAAAATCCCGGGTGATCACCCTGGATGCATCCAGGGTAACTACCCGGGATCAATCCAGGGTAAATCCTGGATTTTTGAACAGTACGGCGTTTGTTAATCCAGGGTAAATCCTGGATACATCCCGGGTAGCTACCCTGGATGCATCCAGGGTGGCCACCCGGGATTTTTGAACAGTATGGCGCATTATAGTGTACATCCGATTTACGCCAATATACAGCTATTGATTTGTGTACACCAGCTTAATAACTTAGAAAGATATTGATTTTATTTGATTATATTTACATATGTAGTAGTAGTATAGTTATTTTTATTATTGTTTATATTATTTTATATTATTTATTTTCTTTATTTGTATTATTTATATGTATACAATTTTTATTAAAGTCATTGTAGGATAATTAGCTCAATAGTAATTAACCGATAGAATTTGTCATTTGTGTTCTATTAAAAAATGGCTTACATTAAAAAATATCACTATTGTAATCACATAGATATATTACGATGAAACACTGTCAATAGGATATCTATAGATTAGATGTCATTTGATAGAAAAAGAGATGGAGAAATAGATATAAATATACCTTCTGCCAACTCGTTGTTAACAAGGTTATATCAGATCATATTAAGATATATTGAAGTTATATTAAGTTATATTCCCTTAAGAAATATACCTCTATCACTTTTCATCACTTTTTATCATTTTGTTGTAAACTCATAACCCTATGTTAATCATTATACATCAGATAATTTTAACTTGTTGTTTCTGTATATTAATATATTTATTTATTACCTGTCATGTACTATCATTAATCGTATTTTGTAGTTGTTTACCTTGCTGATTCTTAAACAATACTGGAATACCAGGATAGGTAGTATTGAGTAAGAATCCTGTTGGTAATTGTGTGAATATACAATTAATATTTAATACTGACCCTTATTTACTGATATATTCAGTACCACTAGTAATATTTAATTATTTTTACTTAATAGAGTAATATATATTAATTATAAAATAAATAAAGTAATATATATCAATATGCAAATTTTATATAATCTTAATCTAATAAAATATTAATACTATAATAAATTCTAAATCTTATCATATGAATAATTAGTTATTATTTCTTCTACAGATCTCCATAAAATATGTCGAAAACCAATTACTAAAATAACAAATCCTTCTAATTTATTAGAATTTGATTTAGTTATTTTAATTCGTTTATCAAATATTCCTGAACTATAATAATCAATTGTTTTCCCTTTTGAAATGATATTCATATATGATTTTAATTGATTAACTCCATTATTTAATATATCTTCTATAGTTGTTTGTCTAGTTTCATTATGTTCTTTTGACCAGTATGTATATAATCTTTTTAATAGAACTTTTTCATCCTCTTTTTCAATAATTTTATCTAGGTTTTCCAGATCATTTGTATTAAACTTTTTTTTTTGATTTTTTATTAAACCAACTAATGAGATGTATTTCAATTCCAAACTAACATTATTATTTCCTATTCCCTTTAAAATAAAAATATCTGAATATCCAAATCGACCAAATCCTTTTGGTTTTGTACCATCCATTACTAGTGATAGTTCAGGAATACAATATTTTAATGGTAAAAGGCTTTCAACAATTGCCTGAAGAACAGGCTCATCTGCAGAAAATAAGTACATTTGTGATCTTGTTAATAGGAATGTTTTTAAAATTTCAATAAAAGGTATAATATTTCCAGAAACAAGATTTTCATATGCTGAAACAATAAGAGTAGCATCATTCACAACTTGCCTATATACTAATTTATCTTTATTTTGTTCTAAAATTTGAATTTGTTTTGTTATAAATCCTAATAAATAGTTAACAATATACAAAAAAATTAATAAATAAAATAAATGCAAAAAAATAGAATGAAAATATTATAATTTACCAGAAGAATCACTATTATTATCTCGTACTCTTTTTAATTTTCCTTTTTGTTTAACAAGTTCTAATAAATAGTTAACAATATACAAAAAAATTAATAAATAAATAAATGCAAAAAAATAGAATGAAAATATTATAATTTACCAGAAGAATCACTATTATTATCTCGTGCTCTTTTTAATTTTTCTTTTTGTTTAACTTGAGAAACAATTTTTTCAGTCCAAATCTTATTAAAAGTTCCAATGCTTCTCCTAAAGTATGCATTTCACTTCCTACATCATTATATATATAACAATTGCAAAATATGGGATGAATATCTTTTTCAAATTCTTCTGTATTTGTATATTGATCATGCTCTAATTTTAAAATTATAGTAAATAAATCCATTGGATTTTTTATAATCTTATTTGAAATTTCCTTTTCATCATATTTATAAAATGGATGGGTATTAGACTTTTTATCAAGTTCTTGAAGAATATTATAACAGAAATTAATGAGTTTAATGTTTTTATCTTTAACAGGAATTTTAATTATCCTTTTTGAATGGGATGCAATAGCAGTTACTTGATTTTCTTTTTCTTTTTCATATTCTTCTTGATGGGATGATACTTGATTTTCCTTTTCTTTTTATATTTCTTGATAATTTCTTGCCAAAATGTTTGCAATTTTGTTGAATAACGCAATTGTTCTGTAATTATCTGTTATAAACAAAGATTATTAGTAGTGCGTTAAAAATTTTTTATTTAGTTTTATTAGTGATAAAGAAGGTACATAGCCAGTTCCTCCTCCAGAACAAGCAGACTTTATCACAGCAAAGTTAGTACACCTGAACTGAGAGCCTTGGGTCGGCGATTAGCTACCAAGGATGTCAAATCCAGTTTCCACCCTTCACCAAATAAAACAACAAAGTTAAGGCACCTGAATCTAAGAGCCTTGGATTGGTTACCAAAGATGTCCTCCCTTTGCAAAATAAAAAAAACTGAATGCACCTTATCTTTAAAACCAGGGATAATTTTTCCTTCATTTATAAAATGAGCAATCCAAGTATTATTAAGTTCATTCCAATCATCTGAAAACATTGTATTATCTGAGAAAATTGAAGTAACAATGATTTTATGGTAATTGTTTAAAAATCCCCAATATGATGCTTTATTTTTCTGCTTTCTAATATAAGAAATAATGGCTAGAAAAATTAGTTATTAATAATATGATAATCTAAAATATAATTTCTCAGACTTACCATTTTGACCAAAATAGCTCTCAAATGTGCTCATATTAATTCAAAGTAAATGATAATTAATTTTTTAATTTAGATAATTGATTTATTTTTAATTTAGTAAATTTTGTAAATTTACTAATTGTGATTTAGAATTGAATGAGTTGGTGATGGGAAAAGAGTCTTAAATAAAAAAAATCTCTTGTATATAATATGACTTGGATTGACATATTGAAATATCTAAGTGAAAATAGTTGAATCTATTTTTTGTCACATTGATAAATACTGATAAATAATTGAATCATGTTGCCAAATATGGCAAAATATAATTTTTGAGTTTTATTTTAATTTATATTTGTTTAGCAAGTGAGTCAACTTTCATAAGTTTGACTCGTTTGATATATACATATTTAAAATATTTATGGTTGATCTAGTTATTCTAGTACATGTAATAATTGCAATATATATGTATGATATGAATACTATTATTAAGATAATTTCCAGAATGTTCCTTGAAGGCTAGTCATCTCGTAATTTACTTTTTTACTATTAATCATGGCTACATAATGCATATGTAAATATAAATCAATTTTATTGTATCAAAACTTTTTTTGATAAAACTTAATGTTTAATAAAATAATTATTAGCTTCTTATATACAAATATTTCATACTCATGAAGACAAGTTGCTTTTTATGTATATTATATGTATTATATGCATTTTATTTCTTTAAATTTATTAATAAAAGTTAGATTTTTAGTTTCACATAAAAAAAAAGAAAATTTTCTTGTTAAAACGAAACATCTTTAGCATTACCTTTTAATCCAATTATTATTGTTTTGAATGAAAAGTTTTTAGTCAAAGCTGCTGCTTTTCAAACTGAAAAAGTCTTTAACATGTAGATCATCTATAACAAATAAAATATTCTCTTAATCTCTTTATTTTTCATTCAGATGCTAAATCGGATTTGGAAAAAATATGATCAAAATTTCGATATAATATAATGAATTCCAAAATCAATCAAATAAATAAAAAAATTCCAACTAAATATTATGAAAAAACTATATAAAATAAAATAATATAAAATAGTATAATATAATAAAAATAATAAAAAAAATAACTAATTCTATACATATTAACTGTTAATGAAAATCGTTTCATTAGACACAAAATGATCTACCAGTTACTGGGACTTCGTAACACAATTGTTGATCATTTTGGTTTAATTATTCATATCAGATATCGGCTGATTGGAAAAATCAAGCCAATTAATATTTAAGCTCAGTTGATGGGTTCATTATCACAAGTCGAATTAATAAAAATAGTCTTAACCTGTTTGCAAATATTCCGGGCGATTTTTGGTTATATTCGTCCGATTTGTGGATATTTAAAGGCGATTTTATGGCGCGAATTGACACCAATCGGAATTCCTTTTTTCCGTATGAATCGGTATGACGATTTGTGAATTGTATATGACAATTTATGGTCAATATCAAAATAGTAAATGACGATTTGTGATTGATTTGTGAATTGTATATAACAATTTTACGGCCAATATCAAAATAGTAAATGACGATTTGTGAATTGTATATGACAATTTACGGTCAATATCAAAATAGTAAATGCAAATCATATGTCGATTTTAGAATATTGTTAGCTGATTTATCTGAATTTATGAACAATATATTTAATATTAATTGTAATGATATATATATATATATATTATTTATTAATTATATATGTGTATATTATAATAATATATATTATTTATTTAATGTGAATTTATTTATTAATCATCACGATTATGTTCATCATCATTAATGATGTCATTATTAACATCGTCGTCGTCGTCGTCGGATTCTGATGATGGGACCCAGGCGGAAGAGATCCACCATCTTGGCATTTTATCGTTCGGTTTGCTTTTATTGTCAATATAAGCATCGGAACGGTGACGAACACGAGTTAGTCCTGTTCCGGTTCCTATACCAATTTCATCGGCTCGATATAAAATCTCTTTAATCTAATAAATTATTATTGTAATACATAAAGGCTATATATTATTATATAAAGGTTATGTTTTTAAAATAATTCTAAAACTTTACTTACTCTAGTCGATCTCCATTCCTTGTTATAGATTTTGATCACTGAATTCGTACTTAGTATATTTTCAGGTCTTAGTCTATGATCTCTCTCTTCTTGCGCAATATCTTCGTCATTCGACGAACATTCGTCTGAATGTAGTTCAGGAGTGTTTATAGCCGTTTCACAATCTCTTATAAATTCGCTCCAAGAAATATCACCCGAAGGGTGACAATCGGTCAACAATTTATCTTTTGTTGAGACCATATGCAGCAGTCCTTTCCGACGCCTCCCTAATTTCTATTAAAAAGAATAAAAAGTTAATAATTTGTGTACATTTTTATTTTAGGTAATAAATTTCATACCTGATCTCTTCTTGATGCAATATGTTGTTTTCTGTTATGTTTCTCAATTCGTCCGTCTTCCTGTCTTAATCTCCAAATCTCTCGCCGGCTCTTATGTAATTGCTTGATTACTTTCATTATCTCTGTATCGTAAGCTTTCAGAGATGGGTTCATGGCGGACTTAATCGCTGGTAGAAGTCTTTTGTTCAACGTTTTCTTTTGACTTCCGAAAGTTTTCGAAAGATCGAAGTGCAAGTTAGTATTCAAACTATTGTATATTTGAACAACTTCATCCTATTTAAATACAACGAAACAATGTCAGTTGCTAAGATTAGATTAAAGATAGAATTCATAATGTATAGTCACGTGAAGTGTTTTTCTGAAACTGTTTGACATTGGAGATAATTTTCTATTTCTTCTTCTTTTTAAGACGGGTGATGACACGTCTTCACTGGATCGATTTGGAATCCCAGACGATTGGATATTGGATAATAGGGTTGGGAAGGTTGGAAAGGTTGATTGGAGTTGCTGCGACAGCGCATTTAAGAATTCTTGAATCCCTGGTTGTTGCGGTTGTTGCTCTTGTTGTCCAAGATTTCCTATTATAAATTAATGAACATAATGAACATGATGAAAAAAATCTCTTAGAATTCTACTATATTACTTCTCATCACCGAGGGAGAGCGGGAGTGACGTGAGGTACGATTCAAATTCGATTCATCTCCTATTAATATTATAAAGTTAATAATTAGATTATATAAAGTTAATAATTAGATTAAATATAATTTTAACCAGAAAATATTTATTATTACCTCTTGTCAATGGTCTCCCTCTTATTGAGGGGGAGCTAGAATGAGATCGATAATATTGGGACCGACTTCGAGAACGATATCGTTGGGAGTTTCGTCTCTGAGATTGACCTCGAGAACGAGATCGATATTGGCGAGAGTCTCGCGTATGAGAACGACGAGAGTCTTGCGTATGAGAACGACGAGAGTCTTGCGTATGAGAACGACGAGAGTCTTGCGTATGAGAACGACGAGAGTCTCGCGTATGAGAACGACGAGAGTCTCGCGTATGAGAACGACGAGAGTCTCGCGTACGAGAATGACGAGAGTCTCGCGTATGAGAATGACGAGAGTCTCGCGTACGAGAACGACGAGAGTCTCGCGTATGAGAACGACGAGAGTTTTGTGATTGAGAACGTTGAGAACGAAGGGAGTCTTGTGATTGAGAACGTTGAGAACGAAGGGAGTCTTGTGATTGAGAACGTTGAGAATCTCGAGAGCGAGAAGAATTACTACTACGTATAATTTAATTGGTTTCAATGTTGAATGGTATAATAGAATATTGAACAAAAAATATAATATGGTAACCACTTACTTCCTTTGAGACATTATTTTTGATGATAAATTTACGTCCGTCTTAAAATGAGACCACGAAACTTACTTGCGAGACACACGTATTGCAAGACACACGTACACGTACATGGACATATTAATATTTATAACAATTCTAACCATTTTGCGGCGTGCCATCGTTTGTGTCAGCACGCAGAATTGTATTTTTGAAATGTGAAAGTATAATAACTAATAAAGGAGGCACTCGGCTTATATAATAAAATAATTGATTTTGTTTGTTCACGTGGTAATCGTATACTTGTGCTTTCCTCATATAGTAATATTAGTCGAAATCATTTAGACCAATCAAAAAACTCCGGCACATTTAATAATCACGATTAAGAAAAGTTCGAACGAACTTTTCTTCCTTATCGTTGAAGATCTTTAATCACAAGACTTTGAGAATTAAGAAAAGTTCGAATGAACTTTTCTTCCTTATCCAGTAATATTAGTCGAAATCATTTAGACCAATCAAAAAACTCCGGCACATTTAATAATCACGATTAAGAAAAGTTCGAACGAACTTTTCTTCCTTATCGTATTTTAGGATCTCCCTATTGATAGCCATAATATCGGAGACTGTGCAGCCGAAGATTGTTGCTAACTTTTCTGCTGAATAATAATGCAAAAAATCTATTATGAAAAAAAAAAAAAATTTTTTTTTTTCCTTTGATATTGATTGCATATAACCCCTTATTTATTAATAATCACATTGAATGGTTTAAACGTGGCAAACATTATGATTTGGATGGGCGACATGAATTTAAAATACAATGTTGTATTAAATTGTTGAAGATCTTTAATCACAAGACTTTGAGAATTAAGAAAAGTTCGAACTTCGAATGAACTTTTCTTCCTTATCCTTGAAGATCTTTAATCACAAGATTTTGAGAATTAAGAAAAGTTCGAATGAACTTTTCTTTCCGTATATCACATTGTTCCTGATCACGAAGATCACATTTACGTTATATGCCTAAACGTAACGGTTACACAGCAGTGTTAAGAAATAATTATCATTAAATGAATTTTATTTATTTAAAAAGAAATTTTTTTATTTAATGCAATAACGGCCATATATTCTTTTGGATTTCTCTTTCCAACACAAAATTTACATTTAATAAATTTTCCTAATATGTTTTGTATTGGGATGATACTATCTCTACTCATGGCATAAAATTCGTTAGACCATAGTTCTATGTTGCATGAATTTATGTCTTCCTTATCCACTTGAAAATGATACCTTATTTTGTGATCCTGAACTGGTTTGTACCATCTAACCAGTGCTAATGAATGGACTAACGATTGTCTTTTATAAATAGTATGTTTAAAAAAGAATTGAATTTGTCCAGGATATGTGTCAACTGTTCCATCATCCTGAACAAATCGAGCTAATATATATGACGATTTTTCATGCCGAGCTGCTTGAATGGAACCGTATATGTCTGCACCGATTCTTAATCGGCCATACTGTTTTATATTGGAATTTATTACAATATTATTACTTGGATCGATCATAGACGAGATAGAAATGAAATTATCATTGTACAAATTTTCATAGTATTCCACCAAAAGGTTTAAAATATCTGTCGGAAGGAATGTTTCTTTGTATGGGTCCATTAACATTCCGGGAAAAGGCTCTGTTCCGATAGCCGATTCATCTTCAATAAGAGCGAGTCTTATGAAATCTTGATATTCATCGCTCGTAAAGTCGTCAAGTGCAGCCAGGCTGCCAGTTGATTTTCGAGGTTTTATGAAGTCCAAGGAAGTGCGCAGGAGTTCATCATCACAATTGGAAAGGAAATACTTGAGGAAAGAATTTTCGTTTATGATTTTTAGAAGTTCGGGCTCAATGTTACGTTTACTATTTTGATAGGAACCTACATTTTTTTTTAATAATAAATTTGTTATTTGAAACAATGCTGTTTAAAAATCAGTAAATTAATTTATACCTAGAATTCCATTCATTCGTTCAAAACTAAAACACCAGAACGAAGATAAAGGGCCATAATCTAATGCGCATTCACAGATATGAAGACACAAATGCAAATTTGGGCTTATTTTCTCTTGGCCGTATTTCTGTTCGACTAGTTTATTCATTTCAAATAGTCTAATAAACGCTTCATCTAACTCCTTTTTTTGTAGTTCCCGACCAGTTAATATTTTGCAGGCACGTACAAAGTATGCAAGGATTTTTTTATCAATTTCATCCAAAAAATCCCATGTGATGGGTATTGCAAAAATCATGATGAATGTTTTCCACATGTCAGCTGTAAAATTCGAAAACCCATCACCGGTGGCTATCCTGGCAGGACGACGCCCAAGATCACTTGCTATCTTAATTTCGTCAGCCCTTTTTTGCATTATTTTCAATTTTGCATCATCTAAAATCCCTTCTCCTATCCAAAGTTTCATTACTATCCATTTGGCTACTCCGAGGAATAGACAATGCATAGGATCAACTACACAATGTCGCACAGGGTTAAAATAATGTAAATTATATATTTCGGACCAACGAACATAATGTTGGGATACGTGAGCTTTCCGTGATTCTTCGGTTTGGCATTGTTTCCATTCACTCGCCTTTTCCCTAATTATCTTAATGTCTCGATCAACAAACCAATCTTCCAAATCCGAAAATCCTCCGAAATTCGGTTGGTTGCCAACAAAATTTGCGGACTTATGACACCGATAACACGCAATACGTGCAGAAATAAATCCGCATAACTTTCGGGTAGCAGGCACGTCACTGGAACAGCCGATTATCGCACCTCGTATAAAACGATCATTGTTGCTTTCATGAGTTATTATGTTGTAACCATTCCATAAATGAACTAATTGGTTTATTATCGGATACAAATAATTATTTATCTCATGAAGCTTCGGCTCATTCGGACCGGGGATCACCGCCAATGTCAGGATATTATGTGACTTGTAGCGTTCGGTGCGTGGCAAATTACATATAACGGCGTAAACCACACCGACAGAATATGACGAACTTAGAAATGGTTGGAACCAATCCATATTTATCATTAAACCAAGATTTGTATCGGCGCGTTCCTTTGTAAAAAAAAGATCATCGTTATCGTCCTTAAACTCCTTCCAAATCATACCATCATAGATGTCGAATAACGCTTCTGTATCATTTTTTCTATTTGCCCACTCTCGACACGATGTCTCAAAATCTTTGCGACCAAAAAGAAGAGTTAATTGTTGCCTAATATTACCTATTGGGTACGTCATAATCGGGCGATATATTTGTTGATTATTATTATTTATTTCTTTGGTCAAAGGATTATTACATGGTTGTCGAAAACGTTGTATGGTATGATTTGGAAAATTAATGAAACTACATGTCTGGACTTCGGTTTTGCCCAGTAACTCGTTAATGTCATAAAGTTTATGGCATTTGTTGCAGGCGGCATATTGAATTATATCTGTGGGTATTCCTAGTTCCTTTTTTGCCATGTACAAGGATGAAGGAAAGGACAAAAATTTATTTTTATCAATTGTCGAAAGTAAGAGACTTAAAAATTTAAATAAAGAGTCAATAGCAACATTTGGTAATTTAAATCGTTGTTTGTATTCTAATAACCATAGAATAATCCAACAATAATGCATATGATGGTTATTAACTGTATTAGGACGTTTGGGCTTATCGTCAAAATTTGGCGATGCAAAGTTAATCTCCTCATATTCATCATTTTCAGAATCTACTTCGTTTTCAGAATCGATATTTTGATCATTATCCTCGGGATCCTCCGAATGTCTATTTTGATCATTATCGTCCAACAATAAATTTTCAAGAATTCTATTAGAAATTTTTCCTTTTTTTACGCTTTGCATAGGCAACTTTTTTGTTAAAAAATTATAATTTCTTTTGGGAAACTCCATTCCATCATCATCCATTTCTTCGCGCATTATTTCATCAGGTAGCCCAGGTAGCCCGGATGGACCAGCTTCTTGTTCATCATCCATTTCTTCGCGCATTATTTCATCAGGTAGCCCAGGTAGCCCAGATGGACCAGTTTCTTGTCCGTTATCATACATTTCAATATTGCCCATTTCATCAGATGGCCCGGTTTCTTGTCCGTTATCATACATTTCTTCATCATCCGGTAGCACAGATAGTCTAGCTTTTTGATACTTAATTTTTCTTGACATAAATTCTTCATGCTTTATTTTCGTTCTTGGATCCACCAATTTATTACCTTCACACTTATCACAAAAACATTGCACTTTAATTCTCGTTCTTAAAGACATTTTTAACGAATAGAGTTTAACAATATAAACTATATAAAATCAGAACTAATCAATCATTCATACATTTAATTTTTTATTGTATAAGCCACATTTTATTAATTTGACACATTTTATTAATTTATAATATAAATATTCACAAGAACAATATGTTGTAAACAATACGTCCCATTCTTTGAGAAATAATTCAATGATCCAATCACACATTCACATTGCCGACTTCCTTAATCAGAATGTGTATTAATAGTTATGAAATATCGATTCCTTAATCAGAATGTATATTAATAGTTATGAAATATCGATTCTTCAGATGCAGATGTTCAGTTCAGAAGCACATGTATTATTTTTTTTGCCCCCATATCGAGGGAATTAGCTACATAATTCAATCACATTATCAATTTCTTTAATTAGTTATATTACATATAAAAATATAGATAAATTGATAAATCTTTTTAAAAAAAAATCACGAATTTTAACTAGGGAACCGTGGGATAAATAAATAATAATAATCCTTTTCATTCAGTTCCTTTAATCACATAGTTTTAATTTGTCTGGGATACGTTAAGTAAGTTAGAACGAAACGAACTTTTTCTTTTTATAATATCATTGCATTATAATAGATTTAATAACGTAATCTTGATGATTTAAAGATTAAAATTTTAAATAATGACTTCCACTTCAAGAAGAAACAAACGCATAAAATATTTTAGTCGTAATCAGCATCGTCAAAAGCAGCAGCAATCGGTAATTATTAATTAGTAATATAAAAATGGTTTATTTTTTTATTAAACATTTATATATTTTTTATTATTATTCATTTATTAGAAACAAAATCAAAATTTAGATAACGCACTTGCTGATGCAGTAAATAATATGTATATTTCGCAAACAAATTTTGTACCAAGAGAGTGGTATGAAAAGTTGTGGAGGGATTTTAAAGATCTTGATAGAGACTATGGAAATTTAAATATTAGGTTTAGATTTGGATTGAGTTTGTGGAGAGTTTTATTAATTTTTATAATGATATATTGTTTAATAACTTTAATAAAATTTTTTTTGAATCACGTACTATAAACATTATTTTGTTTGGATTTTTTTTATTATAATTTTTGTAAAAAAAAAATTCATTCGTAATCTTCTTCTTCCCAATTAATTTCGGATATAATTTCCAAATAATTGACATTCGCGTGTCGGTACCTTGATCCGTCTTGCAGCTCTTAAAATATTTTTAAGTTCTTTCGCTGTAATTTATGTATTATTACAATATTTTAATATTTTTTTTTGTTGTTTGATTTTGCTTCGATTTATATAAGTAAATAATAATATAAAAATAATTAAATATTAATATTTATCCCATAAGCAAATTTTGTACCAAGAGAGGATTATGAAAATTAAAATAATAGAATTTGTATTACAATAGATTGTCCAAGAAAAGTTCGAGCGAACTTTTCTTAACTTAATGTATAATATAAAAAAATAATTGACATGTGAGAATATCAATCAACAAAAAAGTCCTTCATGAGAATATCAAAAAATAATAATAACATAACAATGTAATTTAACATGTTTCAGAAAAAAAGAGGGGGGGGGGGGGGGGGGGAATGTATCATTTGATTTTACATGACTTGCGTAATTAGATCGATCTGTTTCTTGTATTTTTTCTCAAAACCGTAAATTTTTTTTTCAAATATAATATCGTGAATTTTTTTTTCAAATATAATATCGTGAATTTTTTTTTTAAATATAATATCGTGAATTTTGTTTTCAATGGAGACGACTTCATCATCTCAAGGGACCACCTTTTCATCTCAAGAGAATTCGCTAAGTAAATCATCTTATTCATTAAATAAATAGTAAAATTGATTTATTAAAATTATTAATTATTACAAATTATTATTAATTACAACTTATATTAATTATTTTCAAATAGAAAAAAAGCTCTTAGAATTTGGAATAAAAACAAAAAGAATGATGTTTGAATTGGGCATCAGTACTCTCAATATTACCGAAAAAGAAATAATGATGGAAAATAATGAACTTGGAGTGTTAAAAGTGATCCTCAGTAACAATGATGCCATAAAAGAAAACGAAGATGATGATGTCTCAAAAGATGATGATACATCATCAAAATTATCTATAAATCTGGATAATAAGAAACGACCATTCTTGACAGAACAAAATGTTAAAATGGCGAAAATTCTATATGTATTATTAGCAAATATAGAAAAACTTTCGGATCATCCTCCAATGATGAATCCATTCGAAATCGAAAAGCAAGAAACGTATATTCAATTATTATTAAGTAAACTTCTTGAAAAAAACACAAAAGAAGAATTCGAATCTGAAATAGAAAACAATAAAATTTTTTTAAAAATTGAGTATACGAACGAAAATGAAGATGAAATTGACGAAAGTGATGTTATTTCGGAGGTTGAGCTGTTAAAACTTGGTGAATCGTCTTTTAGCCAAATTAAAGAAGAAACCATTAAAACCTTGGTTTCGCAATTAGTAATAGTTTACGATAAAGTTCTCCAACAGCATATTGATGTAGAAATGAAAAGACGAAAAAGTTTCCGAGATTACATAAATTTTCTATCAATTTATCGAAAAATAGAAATATATTGCAATTTATATAAGATAAGAATAAAAGGCCAGACGATAAAAAATCAAGTTAGCAATAAAATTGTTGAATATTCCCAACAAAAAATTCAACATAATGATTTAAAAATCATTATCAAAGCAGCGAAAAGAATAGAAAGACTAACAAATCTTTCAAACGGTGATTGGCGAGTAATTGATATGGTTCCAAACCTAGATATTAATTTTTTTAGATCAACATCAATAAGTGTCATCGCATTTGAGTGTTGGTTGAAGATTGTCGAAACGAATCAAATTCTTTCTGAAGAAGATTGTCATAAGATATATTTGAAAAAAAAAGATGATGATAATAAATTAAGAAAAGATAATATTAAAAAAGTATATCAATTAGTAAATAATGATGATGAATTAAATAATGATGATGAATTTTCAGGGAATATTCAAGATGATTCTTCCAACTCACCAAGATACTATCCGGATGATGTAGAATTGGAAGACTCCCCAAGATATTATCCGGATGTTGATGATCCTATGGATGAGGATGTGAATGACATTTAAAACAGCGTTCATATAGTTCTTTTGACGGTATCTTAATTTCCTCAAGAAAATTTATATAATATTTAGTTTTTTTATTCATAAGTAGAAGTTAAATTTTTTTAATTTTTTTAAATTTTTAATTTTATATATTTTATATATCATTTTTTTGTGTACTTGATTCAAGAAAAGTTCGAGCGAACTTTTCTTAAAATTTTATTGTAATACAAATTTGATAACGTGATTTTATTTTTAAATTTTTAATTTTATATATTTTATATATCATTTTTTTTTTGTGTATTCAAGAAAAGTTCGAGCGAACTTTTCTTAAAATTTTATTTTAATACAAATTTGATAACGTGATTTTGATTCGCTCGAAAACTTTTCTTGAATCTGATCTGGGATCAGCTTTAACGTAATACAAGATAACATGACTCAAGAAAAGTTTCGCTCGAACTTTTCTTAAATTTATATTCTTAATTCAAGATAACGTGATCTCAATTCAAGAAAAGTTCGTTCGAACTTTTCTTAAATTTACATTCTTAATTCAAGATAACGTGATCTCAATTCAAGATAACGTAGAAATTAAACGCGTCAATTTTAAACTTTTTTTTTACTCTTTTACGACGTGTTAAAACGATGTTAGTTAAAATTCTATTTTACGTGATACAATCATTTAATCCTGTGATACTGATATCGATAATCATATAATTTTACGTATTAACTACAATACAATATTTTTTTTTAATTAATTAAAGAAAAAATTTCAATAACAAGTACAAATATCGGAAAAAAATCTTTTTTATAAAAAATAACTTTAATACAAATATTATCTTTATTTGTGATGCCGAATTGTTCTTATTATAATAAAGTTTTTAAGGAACAAAAGGATGACGAAAGGGCGATCAAGGATGAAATAATGATAAAAGGAACGATCAAGGACGAAAAGGGAACAAAAGAAACGATAAAGGAAACGAAAAAAAAGATTAAGGACGAAATAATGATGAAAGGAGCGATCAAGGATGAAAGAGAAGCGAAAGATACGGATAAAGAATGAAAGAGAAAACAAAAGAAACGAAAGGGAATAAGAACGAAATGAAAGAATGAAATACAAAAAGCGAAGTCCAAAAGCAAATAAAAGAAAAGCCCAACCAATAAAAGAAAAGAAGAAAAAATGGTTAATTAAAGAAGACAAATTTTTCAAGATTCAAGCGTCTTGAACTTACCATTTACTGGGAGCCTGATGCCGAAATCTAAAGCCGTTAAAAGCCGAAAAGAATAACCTAAACCTAAGCACCTACAAAAAAAAAGAACGTTAGTCAATGCCATAAATTAATAAAATAACAACGTTAAAAAATAGAAACATACCGAAAGTAAAAAGCATCAAAAATTTAAAAAAAAGCACTAGTTAAAATAAAGATCTTTGGTTGCGACTAAGAAAAGTTCGCTCATTTCAATGCAAGATGGTACTTGTCTGCTACCAATGAAAATCACATTGATACCCAAGTTGCACGACGAGGACGTCAGTACCAACGCAACTCAAAAAAATAATTATGAATAACTATCAGTTATACAACGCCTTATCCAGGATAGCCAAATAGAGAAGGACGTTCACAGTAGGCCGTCCTCCGTACGCCAGGTCTGGTTACCTGACTGGAAACTTTCGCAAACTGTGGCCACGAAGGACTTCCGGTTCTCAAATTTTACTAGTTGTATAACGCCCTTAGGAAGACCATCATTCACAATTATGTTGAATAGAAAATCTTTTTCTATATATTTATATATATATAAAAAAAAAAAAATTACGAAGATTGATTATACATCATTTAAGATTTCATATTTCTAAATTTTTCCAACTTACACGAGCATGATTATAGAAATCATACGTTGTATGGACTTATAAAGCAACAAAATTGGTATGCTGTAGTACCGATTCGGTTACTCTGATCCCATCACAAGATATCAAATTTTACTTAAAATGGTGATCGATCAACATCCATGATATGAAAAAAAAAAAAAAAATTTTTTACTCGTTTTTTTTTTTTAGGCGTAGGACGTCAGGTAAATTGTTTTTTTTTAACAAAATATTTACTAACGCTTCAATTTTCTCTTTTTTTACCTTTTTAGACGTTTAGACGGTCTTGAAGATATGACGGACTCATATTAATTAGAATTTATTTTTAAAGAGAGCTTATAAAGCAGAGGTCTTTTACTTTGCCTTTACACTTTATTTTATAGGTAAATAGGGGTTGCGTTTAGAGAAGCAAAATTTATAGAAGAAGCACATGATATTCCGATGAAGTCTCTTACTTTGCCTTTACACTTTATTTTATAGGTAAATAGGGGTTGCGTTTAGAGAAGCAAAATTTATAGAAGAAGCACATGATATTTCGATGAAGTCTAACAGGTGGTGAATAGCACCAGTCCGAGGAGAAGGGGTCAATAGGACCTGCTACGGAGGAATATCATACTTCTGATTATATAGAAGGTGTGACCTCTCGCTTGGTAGGTTCAATCAAAGTATGCATATTATGGTTAGCATCACCAGTGTAAATGACTACCTCGAAGTCTTACCACTAGTTATTATTTTTTATGTATAGTAAAGATAATGTATATTTTTTATATTAAATTTATGCCATATATAATAAATTTATAATAATAAATATAATAAATGAAAATAAATAACCCTAATTTCTAATTATCATAATCAATTATTAAATTATTTATATCGTACTTCGTATATCAAAATAGCAACTATGTTAAAATTTGCTTTGATGAATATCGGCTAAATTTGGTACACGCTATACTAGAATCGGCATAAACTATTTTTATAAAGATATGTAAATCGGCATGTTCAATATATCGGCATGTTTATACATGTATCGACATACATATATTAATATCATCCATAGATATTTTATGATAGGCGTGTTTATACTAATATCGGCACACTTTATTAAAAATCGCCAAAATCCGATTTTTCTTCATTTGACCTGTGTATATAACTGATGGGTTACTTATTGTCATTACATATAAAATTATGGGAGGCTTTTCTGATCAGCTGATATGTTCTGATGAAAAATCATTATTTATTATTGTTTAATTTTCATATCCATAATTTCTTAGGGGGTGGGTGACTGGGTGGCGCATTACGCCGTTACGTCATCGTTTTGAAATGGAATGACAGGTTAACATTACGTTTACGTTAACGTTAACGTTAACATAAGATGCTCCCATATTTAGTATTTATTTGTAATTATATAATACACTTATATTAACTTTGATTTAAGCTTTTCTATTTAAATACGATCGGCAGCCAACAAATCTTTTAGTGGTGTAAATAATGGTAAATTGATGCGACAAAGGTCATTCTTTCCATAAAAAGGTTTTCCCGTTTCGGCCGATAATAATTAAAAATAGAATTAATTGCATTAATAAATGATCATTTCAGTTTTCTCATACTTCTCATACCTTCCATAAAAGTTAGCATATTGTTTTCGGTTGATAATGATCTATTCTTTGCAAACATCGTACATTCTCATTTGTCAATCATGCCGATCTTAATATTTTTTTTAAAAGAATAAAAGAACATTCTTCTCCGAACCATACTGTAATAATTGATATTCGTACTATGTATCAATCAAGCGTGGAAGAACAAGAAGAATATGGAAGGTGTATGGAATGTAGACAAATGAATACGCTCTTGTGTAAGTCACATTTGGGTCCGACAATCTTGTGTCAGACTTGTGATTTAAATTTAAGAACACGAAAATTTGGTATATGCATAAAATGCAAACAAATAAATACTGGACAGAATTGGTGTCAGCCTTGTAATTCAGATAGATTTCGACAAAATTTTAGTAATTGGGCTAGTAATAATGATGACGTTGATAAATTTATTCAAAACAATCAACTATCAGCAAAAAATAAATATCAATTATTAGAGTGGATACCCTATGATAGGTTTCATGATGGAGTTAAATATATTACAAAAGGCGGGTTTGGAAAAATATATAAGGCATGCTGGAAGGATGGCTATATATCACATTGGAATGTAATTAAACATCGATGGCAAAGAAATAATGCAAATAAATGTGTGGCTCTAAAAGTTTTAGAAAAATCACAAAAACTTAAATCAGAATTTATCGATGAAGTATATATTTGATTTATTATTAAAATTTTATCTATAAATGTTTTAATTTGCTAATTAATTTATTTATTAATATAGATCACATCACATGTAAAAATAATTGATAGAAATACAACGAATGAAATTGTCAGATGTTATGGGATAAGCCAAGATCCAAGTACAAATAATTATGTAATGGTTATGAAATATGCCGAAAATGGAAGTTTAAGAAGTTCATTGGATAGAAGGAATATAAAGCATAAACCAAATTTTATTAAACTTAGTGAGTTGAAAAAAAGATGTAGTAAATTAATGCATATTGCAAGCGGAATTAAAAGAATTCATGAAAAAGGATTAATTCATCGAGATTTACATACTGGGAATATAGTATGTTTTGTTAGAGGAATTGGTATAACTGATATGGGATTGTGTAAACCGGTAAATTATGAGGAATTAGAAAATAAGGTTTATGGTGTTTTACCTTATATGGCTCCTGAAATTATAGGAGGAAAGATTTATAGTTTTGGCATAATTATGTATGAAATAATTTCAGAAACACCTCCATATCCAAATATTAATCATGATGAACATTTGGCAATAGACATCTGTGAAGGGCTAAGACCCAATTTTAATATTAAGGTACCACAATTAATTGTGCATTTAATTAAAAGATGTCTAGATGTAAATCCATCAAATCGACCAAGTGCAAAGGATCTTTCAAGAACTTTTCACGAATGGACAACAGATTTTGCTAATTATAGAAATGATCGACCATAATTAATTAAAACGGAATTAATTAAACAAATTAAAGAAATAGAAATTAGTTATAATTTTTCAACTACTAATAATTTACCCTTAACAAATAAGGAGCATCCTGGAGCTATATATACGAGTAGACCTTTTAATTTTAATAATCTTCCTGAACCAAAAAATTCTGATAATTATTATGAAAATTGTGATAATATATCAGATATGATATATTTAGGTATTTAATGAAATATTTTTTATTTGTTTATTATTTCAAACTACTTACAAATTACTTTTATCTTTTATAGAAGAATCTTCAAATTCTAATAATAGCGAATGTTTAGAATGAGAAATCATAAATTGAATTACAATAACTGAAGTTTTGTTGGTAATTAAATTTTATATGATGTTAACAAACGATTAAGATAATAGTTATTTATATTTAGCGATTATATAGTTTATGTATAACACTATTTATGTAATTTATCTTTCTCATATAAATAAATGAAAATCAATTTATAATAGATCAAAATACAGTATTTTATTAACATTAATTTATTAAAAAATGGCACAAAATGTAATAAAAACGCAAAATTAGGAAAATATGCATATAATATTATTGAATCTGCTGTCACGTTTGGGTTAACATTAAAGCGTTAAGATACAACAATTTCCTCGTCTGGAAGCTTATTCAACATCAAATTAATGATCATTACACTCTGAAAATTATATCATCGCAGATCGTTTAGCAAAAAAATGGATGTTATTAAACACAATTCTTTACTCATTGGCTTCAATTTGTAGAATAATTTACACATCGTAGATCGCAATATCAGAAAGTGGGTAAACATACCTATATATTAATCCTATTTATTCAACATATTCGTCAATAATCATCGCTTACGCCCATTACATGATTACATCCTATTAAAGACGGAGATTATATCGGTTGGGAAGCTAAGTAATAATAATGGATGAACATGAATCCGTACGATTCTACTTCAGCTAAACTCTCGAAATATGATCTTTGATACAAACTTAAAAGTCTCAACTTTTCTCTACATATGTCAGACCTTCTCAAAGGAACTGGTGATTGTAGTCACCGTGGGTGATGATCACGTGGCGGACAGAGAAATTCATGTGATCGATTTTTTTTTCCATAGTGCGCAGACATATCATGATAGACTATGACGCGCCGTACTGATCAAAAATCCAGGGTAGCTACCCGGGATGTATCCAGGATTTACCCTGGATCATCAAACGCCGTACTATTCAAAAATCCAGGATGACCCTGGATACATCCCGGGTGGTCACCCTGGATTGATCCCGGGTAGCTACCCTGGATGCATCCAGGGTGATCACCCGGGATTTTTGAACATTTACCCTGGATGCAAATTTTACCCTGGATGATCATTGAATTTCTACACCGGTTGTTACATATTATCGGTCACGTGATACATCACATTTGTCGTTAAAACTTCAAATTGAAATATCTCAGCCAATAAGAATTCAATTTTTATGATATTATCACCCTTAAGCAAGATGAGGCCAATGAGATATAAATTATTAGTTTCTAATATACAGTACATTATTTTTATTATTAAAAAAAGGTAAAAAAAATTTCTATAAGATTTTGTTATATCTATTGGCATTAAAAAAAAATTGGAAAATTTTATTTATGATACAATATTTGTCTTATATATTATACAATCATTAGAAAAAAAAATTTAAAAAAAGATCTATAGTGATCTATTAATATTATTAAAAAATAAATCAAAAAATTTTATTTATGCAATATCTGTCTTATATTATATCGACTGTTATCATTAGAAAATAAAAAAACTTTTAAAAAAATTCTGATTTTGTTATTTCTATAGCGATCTATTGGAAAATTTTGTTTATACATGTACACTCCCCTACAAAAAGTATCCGACCACCCTAAAAATTAAAAAATCATAAAAAATTCGGGAGGCCCAATAATAAATTTATATCTATTTTAAAAGTTCAAGACATGAGACACTTTTTAAAAGGGTTTTTTTAGCTTAATTATTAGTAAAAATTGGCAGAAATTTTTAATTTTAAAAATGGCAAAATTCTTAACTTTTTAACTAGAGCAGTTACGGCCAAATGAATGCCAGAAAACAATTCTTTGACTAAAAAATAGCTTATGTTTAAAAAATCAGAAAGGTTGGACTGGTAGTTGCCGAAAAATCCACCACTGAAGATCACTAAAATTTGGCAAAAATGGTGATTTTTACGGTGTACCGTTTGGATGAAAAGTGCCAAAATTTCGAAAAATTGATTTTTCGAATTTTTGAATTTTAAAATCTCCTTATAAGGAGATTCTCCTTATAAGGAAAATCTCCTTTTATGGCAATGTAACGTTACACAAATGTCTAAATAAGGAAGTTGGTGTTACCAAATTTCCTTTTTGGACGTTTTGTGTAACGTAGATCTATCCTATAAAAGGAAAATTTCCTTATAAGGCGATTTTAAAAGTTCAAAATTTCAAAATTTCGAAATTTCAAAAAAAAATTACCATAAAAGGAATTTTTTTTTAAGATTTTTGAAATTTCGAAATTTCAAAATTTTGAATTTGAAAATCGCCTTTTAAGGAAATTTTCCTTTTATGTAAGGGATCTACGTCGCACAATATTTAATTTATAGTGCCAGCCAGAATTATAATCTCCTTATACAGAAATTTTGTTTAAAAATATTTTTTTAACAAATCTGGTGGCTAAACTATTTACCCGAATTCCAAAATCATGTGATTGTAATTCTGGCCGGAATTATAATTGATTTTATTAATTTTACAGTTACTTGTGATCAATTTTTCAAAAAAGGAAATATTTAATTTCTACCAAAAATTGGAGTAATTCTGGGCGGATTTAAGAAAATTATTAATGTAACGTTACACAAATTTCCAAAAAAGGAAATTTTACTTCTCGCAAAAAATTGGAAATTTGGTTTCACAAATACTCCAAAAAAGGAAATTTATATGGAGATCACTTAATTCCGGCCAGCATTATAGCTTAATTATAGTGT
This sequence comes from Rhizophagus irregularis, assembly GCF_026210795.1. Taxonomy (NCBI): domain Eukaryota; kingdom Fungi; phylum Glomeromycota; class Glomeromycetes; order Glomerales; family Glomeraceae; genus Rhizophagus; species Rhizophagus irregularis. The sequence continues at coordinate 1,245,091 of NC_089430.1, read as the reverse complement.
GATAATTTTTTTAATATTCTTTTTAATATTCTTTTATATTCTTTAATTTTTATTTAATTTATTAGTAGTATTACTACAAAATTTTTTTTTTCATGATTTTTTGGCTAGCATTATGAACCATATGATAAATAAGATCATAATAAATAGATTTTAATTACTGAAAAAATTCTGTTTTTAGAATACTTATAAAAATGGAAATGTGAAGAGTATTTAAAGTATTTATTATATAAGGAGATAAATTTTTGCTATAATTATATAAGAAAAATTTTGTAATAATACTAAAAAAGCTATTTATTACAGACATTATACTTTCTATTTTTTATTTTCAATAATTAATCTGTTATTATTTATTATTAGCTAGTGGTAATGTTGTAGGCTAAATTTTAACAATTGTTTAACTGCTAAATTTTATTTTAGATAATTTTACCTAAAATGCAAATTAATAAAATTTATTTTTTTAATAAATTTTTTATATTTTTTCCAATAAGTCTCTCCAATATTTGCCTTTAATATTCTTTTTATATTATTTTATTATAAGTAAATTTATTCATTACATATATAATGCATTACACTTTCCTTTTTGAAGAATGTCTAAAGTAGAAGTAAATTATATAATTTCAAAAAAAAATTTTTTTCTAAATAAAATTTTCACCATATATATAAAATAATACAATCTCTTAAACATACACTACTTGGAAAAAAGTAGGCGGACGTCATATTTTATTAATTACTCCAAGATGTACATAATAATTTGGGCTGAAATTTTATCACGTGATAGTTTATGGTATAAATAAACAATGACGTAATTGTTATTTCATTTATAGACAACCATCAAATGTGATCGACAAATTAGGATTTTGTACTACTTCGCACCATGTATGATTTAACGGAAGCTGAACGCAACCAGATTATTGGTCTATTTAAAGGTGGCGCCACCAGACAAAAAATTATTAAAATGCTTGGCTTTTCTAGAACAGCAGTTTACCGAACTATTCAAATCTTTTGTGAAGGAAAAAGTCTTGAAACTCAGCCACGAAGTGGTCGTCCTAAACTTTTAAATTGCCAACACCAAAAAACATTAAAAAAAATTGTCAAAACAAATAATCGTCAATCAGCTGAACAAATAAAAAATAATTTTCAAGAGAAAACTGGACTACAAGTTACTACCAAGACTATAAGGAAAAATTTGCATGAACTTAATATTTTTTCACGTATTCCAGCATTCAAACCTCTTCTTAATGATAAACAAAGAGAAAATCGTTTAAACTGGTGTATTGAAAGGAAAGACTGGTCTGTTAGAAAATGGAAGTCAGTTATTTGGAGCGATGAAAGCCGCTTTACTATATTTAAAAATGATGGTCCAGGTCGTGTTTGGAGAACCCCCGGAACAAGGTTTAATGTTAAAAACATGGTTCCTTCAATAAAACATGGTGGTGGAGGTGTAATGATGTGGGGTTGTTTCTCAGGAAAGGGGTTAGGGCCGCTAATAAAAATTAATGGTAAAATGAACCATCGTGACTATATACAAATACTCGAATCACATTTACTTCCATTTATTAATAATAATTATAATGGACGAGGTTATTTATTCCAAGATGATAACGCCCCTGTCCACACCGCTAAAAATGTTAAAAAATGGATAGAAACAAAAAAGGTTAAAATTTTAGAAAATTGGCCGAGTCAGTCACCTGACTTAAATCCTATCGAGCACCTATGGTCAGAGCTGGAAAGGCGCATTAGAAAACGTCCCAATCCTGCAAAAAATGTGAGAGAATTGGAGTGTGCTTTACATGAAGAATGGAATCAAATTCCTAATAATACGTTAATTAATTTAATTGAAAGTATGCCACGCAGGGTTGAGGCGTGTATTAAGAATAATGGATGGCCAACTAAATATTAGTTTTGTATATGGTTTAACTAATAAAATTTAAAATTTTGACCCCACTTATTATGTACGTTTTTGAGTAATTAATAAATATGGTGTCCGCCTACTTTTTTCCAAGTAGTGTATATATTAAATGTACTATTTTAATCTGCTCAGTATCTGCTCTATAAGTTTACTTAAAATACAAAATGAGGTTTTAAATGCCATTTTCAATTTATTTAAATTTTTATTTTTTGTTTTTCTATTTTTGGATATAATTAGCAAAATCTTTGTTTAAATATAAAGTTAAAAATAGTATTTAAAAACTATTTTTTTTCTTTAAGTAAACTTATAAAACAGATTAAGATATGCTTATTTTATGATTTTCAAATTTATATTAATTTTAATTTATAAAAAAAAGAATATTTATTAAAACAATTTATTAAAAAGAAAAGAATATTTATTAAAAAGAATATTTATTAAAAAATTTTATTAAAAAGAATATTAAATAAGTTTATTATATATTGTTTTCTTTTCATTAAAAATATGTTTAATATATTACTTAAATACAAATATTGAGTTATTAATAAAATCAGTAATAATTATTTTGTATAATTGAAAATTTGATAAAAAAAATTAACAAAAAAAATTAAAAAAAATTAAAAAGCTTATTAAAAAAAATTAAAATGTTTATTAAGAAAAATTAAAAAGTTTATAAAAAAAGTTTATTAAAAAAAATATAAAAATTATTAAAAATTTATTAAAAAGAATATTATATAAGTTTTATCATATATTGCTTTTTCTTTATTAAAAATATTAATATATCGCTTAAATACAGATATTGGAAAATGCTAGCCATTAGTAAAATTGATAATCATTTTGTATAATTGAAAATAATTTGACAAAAAAAACAAAAAAAAATTAAAAAGTTTATTAAGAAAAAAGCTAAAAAGTTTTTTAAGAAAAATTAAAAGATAAAAATATAAAAATTATAAAAAAATTTATTAAAAAGAATATTAAATAAGTTCATTATATATTGTATATATTGTTTTCTTTTTATTAAAAACATATTTAATATATTACTTAAATACAAATATTAAGCCATTAGTAAAATTAATAATTATTTTGTATAATTAAAAATTTGTTAAAAAAAAAAAATTAAAATGTTTATTAAAAAAATTAAAAAGCTTATTAAAAATGTTTATTAAGAAAAATTAAAAAGTTTATAAAAAAAGTTTATTATAATTTATTAAAAAAATATAATAATTATTTAAAAAGAATATTATATAAGTTTTATTATATATTGCTTTCTTTTCATTAAAAACATTAATATATCGTTTAAATACAGATATTGGAAAATGCTAGCTATTAGTAAAATTGATAATTATTTTGTATACAGTCAACCCTTGATATAGTGAATTTTTCAGACAACTATAATAAATTTCCCTTGTTATAATAAATTAACTAATTAAATCTCTTAAAATCTTCACTATAGCCTTATAGCGAAGTTGAGGTCTAGAATCTAGGGTTTGTTATAACAAGGGTTGATTGTAATTGAAAATTTGATAAAAAAAAAAAATTAAAATGTTCATTAAGAAAAATTAAAAAGTTTATAAAAAAAGTTTATTATAATTTATTAAAAAAAATAAAAAAATTATTTAAAAAGAATATTATATAAGTTTTATTATATATTGCTTTTTCTTTATTAAAAACATTAATATATCATTTAAATACAAATATTGGAAAATGCTAGCCATTAGTAAAATTGATAATCATTTTGTATAATTGAAAATAATTTGAATAGGATACGGAAAAATGCACAATTCCATATCACCAAAAATATGGTTTGGATATGGAATTTGCACGGGATTTATATGGAATTTACATGATTTGATCACTGATTTTATCACGAAATTTATATGATTTGGTCACTGAATTTACTATTTGTATTACAGTTTACTATAATTGTATTTACATAAATCTAATTTCACTTTATTAAATTAAATTAAAAATAAAAAATAAACAAAGTACAAATACATTATGAAAATTCCCTCTTTATTAAAACCACCTATTGCAACCTAAATTATCTATAAGTCCAGGTTCATTTGGATCAAACAACCTAAAAGAACAAAAAAAAGAAACATAAGAACGTCTAACTTAATTGGAAACAAAACCCCCCCTTCATATAGTATCTGCAATCGTCCAAGTCACCAAAGGTCAGCATTCCTACAAAAAAAGAAAGAGAACTCCAGAATGTCTGACCTACATAAATGAAAAGAATTATGAAGCATCTGATAAAAAAGAAACTAAAACAACAAAATAAATCCAAAACTGACCTACAAAAAAAGAAGACTCTAAAGCAACAAAACTGAAACAACCTACAAAAAGAAAAGAATTTGAACCTAACATACAAAAAAACAAAAAAATTTGAACTGACTTAAAAAAAAAAAAAATCCTGAATCATCCTACAAAAAGAAAAGGACTCCCAAACTGATCTACAAAAAAAAAAGAAACTGAATATTCTCACAAAAAAAATCTGCTGGCCTATGAAATTAAATATAAATAAAGAAGAAAGGGGAATAAAGAATAAACCAAAAAAAATATTTTTTAAAAAAAAGGAATAACGAAGTTAGGAAAGTTAAAAAAAAATTTTTTTTTAAAGGGAGGACGTCAAAGTTAGAAAAATAAAAATTTTTTTATAAAAAGGAAAAGGAAATAGAAAGAAGAAATTTTTTTTCAAAAAAAAGAAGAGTGGAAATAAAAGAAAAAAATTTTTTTTAAGGGAGCGACAAAAAAAAATTTTTTTTCAAAGGAGAGTGACGAAAAAAAATTTTTTTTAAAGTGAGGTACGAAAAAAAAAATTATTTTTAAAAGGGGGTGACAAAGAAAGAAGAAAAATTTAGAAAAAATAACAAAAATAAGATAAGAGAAAGAGAAAGGAAAGGAAAGACAGAAAGGAAGATCAGAAGATCAAGTAAGGGTTTATATAAAAAACAAAAAATGTATCATAATAAAACAATAAACAATCATGTGATCTTGTGTTATGATAGGTAAAATTATCTTAAGTTTAAAAATTCCGTATACATTCTGCATGATTAATTTTTTTCGTATACATTAGTTTTTTTAAAAAATGTTCAAAAATGAATTGCTTATTAAATATATGGAATTTGTATACGGAATCTATAAAAACATACATAAAATGTATACAAAACGTATCCTTTCCGTATACATATTTCTTATAAGGATTCCTATAACATATTACATATAAAAGTCAAAATGACAATTTAAATCTCTTTTGATATATTGAGAAAACTTGCAGAGCGGTTAAAAATACAATAGTATAAGGTTTCTTATAGTACATAATAAGTGCATAAGGTTTCACACCAGGATTTTTTAAAAAAATGGGAAATCTTAACAAAGTTATATGATCAAAATGATCAACATAATTAATATATAAAAATTACCAAAAAAAAGGAAGATGTGACATATTGCAAGTGAAAAAAAAATATATTCCTATAAAAATTATAAAAAATTTTATTAAAAAGAATATTAAATAAGTTTATTATATATTGTTTTCTTTTCATTAAAAATATGTTTAATATATCACTTAAATACAAATATTGAGTTATTAATAAAATCAGTAATAATTATTTTGTATAATTGAAAATTTGTTAAAAAAATTAACAAAAAAAATTAAAAAAAATTAAAAAGCTTATTAAAAAAAATTAAAATTTTTATTAAAAGTTTATAAAAAAAGTTTATTAAAAAAAATATAAAAATTATTAAAAATTTATTAAAAAGAATATTATATAAGTTTTATCATATATTGCTTTCTCTTCATTAAAAATATTAATATATCGCTTAAATACAGATATTGGAAAATGCTAGCCATTAGTAAAATTGATAATTATTTTGTATAATTGAAAATAATTTGATAAAAGAAAACAAAAAAATTAAAAAGTTTATTAAGAAAAGTTAAAAGTTAAAAAGTTTTTTAAGAAAAATTAAAAAATAAAAATATAAAATTATAAAAAAATTTATTAAAAAGAATATTAAATAAATTCATTATATATTGTTTTCTTTTCATTAAAAACATATTTAATACATCACTTAAATATAAATATTTATTTTGTATAATTGAAAATTTGATAAAAAAACAAAAAAAAATAAAAATTATTAAAAATTTTATTAATATAAATTTTATCATATATTGCTTTTTCTTCATTAAAAATATGTATTATTCAAATACAAATATTAGAAGATACCAGCCATTGGTAAAATTGATAATTATTTTGCATAATTAAAAAATTAATATAATGCTAATAATAATAATAATTATTATTATTATTATTAAAAAAAATTAAAAAGTTAAAAAATTAAATTTTTTTAATTAATAAAGAATATAAAAAATTTATAATGCTGGCCGGAATTAAGTGATCGACATGTAAATTTCCTTTTTTGGAGTATTTGTGAAACCAAATTTCCAATTTTTTGCGAGAAGCAAAATTTCCTTTTTTGGAAATTTGTGTAACGTTACATTAATATTTTTCTTAAATCCGGCCAGGATTACTCCAATTTTTGGTAAAAATAAATATTAACACATGATTTCGGAATTCGGGTAAATAGTTTAGCCACCAGATTTGTTAAAAAAATATTTTTAAACAAAATTTCCATATAAGGAGATTATAATTCTGGCTGGCACTATAAATTAAATATTGTGCAATGTAGATCCCTTACATAAAAGGAAAATTTCCTTAAAAGGCGATTTTCAAATTCAAAATTTCGAAATTTCGAAATTTCAAAAATCTAAAAAAAAATTTCCTTTTATGGTAATTTTTTTTTGAAATTTCGAAATTTCGAAATTTTGAACTTTTAAAATCGCCTTATAAGGAAATTTTCCTTTTATAGGATAGATCTACGTTACACAAAACGTCCAAAAAGGAAATTTGGTAACACCAACTTCCTTATTTAGACATTTGTGTAACGTTACATTGCCATAAAAGGAGATTTTCCTTATAAGGAGAATCTCCTTATAAGGAGATTTTAAAATTCAAAAATTCGAAAAATCAATTTTTCGAAATTTTGGCACTTTTCGTTCAAACGGTACACCGTAGATTTTACCGTTTTTACATATAAAAATTCTGATCTTCAGTGGTGGATTTTTCGGCAACTACCAGTCCAACCTTTCTGATTTTTTAAACATAAGCTATTTTTTAGTCAAAGAATTGATTTCTGGCATTCGTTTGGCCGTAACTGCTCTAGTTAAAAAGTTAAGAATTTTGCCATTTTTAAAATTAAAAATTTCCGCCAATTTTTACTAATAATTAAGCTAAAAAAAACACTTTTAAAAGTCTCATGTCTTGAACTTTTAAAATAAATATAAATTTATTGTTGGGCCCACTGAATTTTTTATGATTTTTTAATTTTTAGGGTGGTCGGATACTTTTTGTAGGGGAGTGTACAGTATATCAATCTATTGTTACGATTAGAAAAAAATTTAAAAAAAATTCTGAAAGATATTTAATGAACTATTGACATTATTAAAAAAAAAATCAGAAAATTTTATTTATACAATATCTGCCTTATGTATTATTATACTATCTATTGTTATTAGAAAAAAATTAGAAAAAATTTCTGAAAGATTTTGTTATATTTATAATGATCTATTGGCATTATTAGAAAATTTTATTTACACAATATTCTTATGTATTATAAAAAAAAATTTTTAAAAAAAAATTCTGAAAGATTTTATTATATTTATAACAATCTATTGGCATTATTAAAAAAAAAACCAGAGAATTTTATTTATACAATATCAGTTATATGTATTATACAATTTATTGTTATTATTAGAAAAAAAAATTAAAAAAAAATTTCTGTAAGATTTTGTTAGGTTTATTGGCATTATTAAAAAAAATCGGAAAATTTTAACCTATTAGAAAAAACAAATTCAAAAAAAAATTCCGAAAGATCCATAACGATCTATTGCTATTATTAAAAAAAATTGGAAAGTTTTATTTATACAATATCTGCCTTATTTATTATTATACGATCTATTGTTATTAGAAAAAAAAATTTAGAAAAAATTTTTGAAATATCCTATTATATCTATAACGATCTATTAGCATTATTATAAAAAAAAAATTGGAAAATTTTATTTATACAATATTGTCTTACGTACTATACCTATTATTAGAAAAAAAAAATTTTAAAAAAAAATTCTGAAAGATCTATAGCGATCTATTGGCATTATTATAAAAAAAAAAATTGGAAAATTTTATTTACACAATATTATCTTACGCATTAAACCCATTATTAGAAAAAAAATTAAAAAAAAAATTTCTGAGATCTATAGCGATCTATTGGCATTAAAAAAATAAATCAGAAAATTTTATTAGAAAAAATTTAGAAAAAATTTCTGAAAGATTTTATTACATTATCTATTGGCATTATTAGAAATTTTTATTTATACAATATCTGTCTCACGTATTATACCTAGGGATGGCAACGGTCACGGTCATTAACCGGTTATGACCGGTCATGACCGTGACCGATATCGGTCGGTCAAAGACCTCTGACCGACCGTTTGACCGACCGGTCTGACCGACCGGTTAACCGACCATTTGACCGACCATTTAACCGATCCTGAAAACGTTTGCGAAATGTAATTTAATAAAAAAAATGTTTCACAAACGTTTTTTTAATTATTTTAATAGAAAACGTTGCGAAAACATTTTTTATTAAGTATTTCAATTAAATTACGTTTCGCAAACGTTTTCAGGATCGGTTAACCAGTCGGTCAAACGGTTGGTTAACCGGTGGGTCAGACCGGTCAGTCAAACGGTCGGTCGGTCAGTCAAAGGTTCTTGACCGGTTATGACCGACCGATGACTGACCATGACCGACTGTTGCCATCCCTAATTATACCTATTATTAGAAAAAAAAATTTAATCTGAAAGATTTTATTATATCTATAACGATCTATTGGCGTTATTAAAAAAAATGTTTTTCTATCTTTTTTATCAATAATAATATAAAAAAATGTTGTGAAACATTTTTTATATTAAAATACTAAAACACTTTAAAAAAAAACGTTTATACTTAGAAAAAAAACGTTTCACAACGTTTTTTATCAATAATAATATAAAAAAATTTTAAGTGTTTCAATATAAAAAAACGTTTCGCAACATTTTCTTATATTATTATTGATAAAAAACATTGCGAAACATTTTTTTCTAAGTGTTTTAATATAAAAAAACGTTTCTTAATATATTTTTATATTATTATTAATAAAAAATGTTGCAAAACGTTTTTTTAAATGTTTTAATATAAAAAAACATCCTGCAACATTTTCTTACATTATTATTGATAAAAAACGTTGCGAAACGTTTTTTTCTAAGTGTTTTAATATATAAAAAACATTTTGCAAATATTTTTTTATATCATTATTGATGAAAAGCGTTGTACAAAATATTGCTTGAGTTATCTTATAACATTAGGAAATTTTTCCAGGTGATATATAGCAATATATATCACTTTATCGATATTTATCGCTGTAAAATGCTGATAATTAACAAAATATGATAATTAATAATAATTATCTGCGTTATCTGCAGATATGATTATCGATAGTTATCATCAAGTTATTTCATGATATTGATGATTATCAAATATTATCATAATGATAATTTGGGATACTGTCAATTATCAAAAATTATCACAAAGTAACTGTTAGTAATTGAAAGTTATCCATAATTAAGTTAGCAATATTGTTTTATAAAGTTAATTGGTGATATTTAATGTACATATATACACATATTTTAAATCTCAATATAACTATATAAAAAAGAGCCACATCGCCTGGGTCAACAGCTTTAATATTTGATTGGCCAGATTGGCCACATGATCACGTCATGTTTATTTGTTCGTTCCCCATCACTTCTTTTCGTCTCCCATCACTCCTCTTCATTTCTTTTCGTCTCCCATCACTCCTTTTCGTCCTCCGTTACTCCTCTTCGTCTCCCATCACTCCTTTTTATTTTCCATCACTCCTCTTCTCCTATCACTTCTTTTTGTCTCCCATCACTCCTCTTCGTCTCCCATCACTTCTTTTCGTCTCTCATCACTCCTTTTCGTCTCCCATCACTTTTCTTCATCTTCCCATCATTTCTTTTATCTCCCATCGCTACTTTTCGTCTCCATTAAGCAGTATAACGAGAACATCGCTCCTCTTCACTTCTTTTCGTCTCCCATCACTCCTCTTCATCTTCCCATCATTTCTTTTCGTCTCCCATCACTCCTTTTCGTCTTCCATTATTTCTTTTCATCTCCCATCACTCTCTTCGTTTCCCATCACTCCTCTTCGTCTCCATCACTCCGTCCTCTTCGTCTCCCATCACCACTTTTCGTCTCCCATCGTTTATTTTCGTCTCCCATCACTCCTTTTCGCCTCCCATCACTCCTTTTTGTCTCCCATCATTTCTTTTCGTCTCCCATCACCATTTTCGTCTCCCATCACTCCTCTTCGACTCCTATCACTCCTTTTCATCTCTCTATTTCTCCTTTTTGTTTCTTATCACTTCTCATTACTCTTTTTTACTCCCTTTCATCTTTTATTACTTTCCATTACTCCATTGTTATTTCATTTTTTATTAGCATCTTTCTCCTTGATCATTGTAATTTACTTATCTTTTTTATTTATTGATATTATTTTTTTTTGTACCACTTGATTAAAAATAAATGCGGGATTTTTTTCTTTAAAATCGTAAATGTGTGACTTAAATTTTAATATAAAATTCATTAAATAAGATTATTTTGAATAAATAAATATGTTTGCAAAATAATTTTTTTAAAAAATATTTTTGCAATAAAATTTTAAGTTTCACCGATAACTGAATCCCCTCTATTCTTATAAAATTATGTATTACGCATATTACGTATCACGTAATACTAATAATCTACTTTTTTAAACTATTTTTAAACTTTTTTTAACAAAATACCCCTCCCTCTCTTCCATTTTTCCCTTTCCCCTTTTTTCGTTCTTCTTTTTTCCTCCTCTCCTCCGTTTTTGCCTTTTCCCACTTCTTTTGTTCTTCTTCTCTCTCCGTTACCCTCTCTCCCTTTCTTTTATTTCCTCCTCTCTTTCATCCTTCCCTTCACCTAAATTAACCGCTTTTCACCAAGTAAAAAAATTACGAATTTTTTTTAGGAACATTTTCATTTCAGCTTGTGAATTTTTGGGTTTAATTTTTTTTTTTGACCTTACTAACCTTTCTTTTTTTTTTAGGGTTTATCACATTTTGACCTTTGGACGCGTGGAAAATTCTAGACAGCCAGGTCTTTTTTAACGCTTTGGAATTCAGTGGTTAGTCCTTATTATTTTTTTTTTTACAGTAACGAAGCGTTTATTAACGTTTCATATTCTTTCTTTTTTTTAGATATTGGCTTTTCTTCCTTTTGGGCTTTGGAGTTTGGATAGGTAAGTTTTAAAGTGAAAACTTTCGAAACTTTAGTAATATTTTTTTGAAAAAAAAAACTATTTTTTTTTCTTTTTTTTTAGATATCGGCTTTAATCTTCCTTTTGGGCTTTAGATAAGTTTCGAAAGTTTCTTTCTTTCTTTCGAACTTAGGTTTTTTTTTAATAAAATAATCTAATTATTTTTCCTTTTTTTTAGGTATCGGTTTGGTTTTGCGCTTCAGATCAGTAAGTTTTGAAAGTTTCATTTCAAAACTTATTTCTTTTTATTTTAAAAATAAAAAATTTTTAATTAATTTCTTTTTTTTTAGGCATATATTGGCTTTAATCTTTCTTTCAGATTGGTAAGTTTCAAAAGTTTCTTTTCGTTTTGAAACTTTTTTTGGCTTTTTTTTAAAGTAAAATTTTCTAATTTTTTTTTTATGTATGTATCAGCTTCGACTTTAAATTTTGGATCGGTAAGTTATAAGGGTTTCATTTCGAAACTTTTTTTTTTTAAATAAAATTTTTAATTTTTTAGGTCTTTCTTTTTTTTTTAGACGGCTGGGCCTTTAGACATGAGAAATTTGGTGTATAAGTTTTGGATTCTGCCATTTTGGTTTCGCAACATCCTGTTGTGAACCATTTATTATTTTATTTTATTTAATTAGAAATATATTTAATGTTGTATTTATTATATTTTTATTTCGTTTTATTTGTATATTACAATAATTAAATAAAATTAAATTTTGATGTGTAAAATTTGATATCTATTGTTTAAGTTAAATATCGATTGTTGTTAAATATCGATTGTTTATTATTTGTTAAATATCGATATTTATCATTTAGGTTTAAATTTGATGATTTATCGTTTTTATCTATATCGATACTACTCGACGAGTGCGATTATTATCAATATATATCACATTTTATAAATAATAAGATATATATCGATAAAGTGATATATATTGCTATATATCACCTGTAAAATTTCCTGATGAAACTAATAATTAGAAACCAATAATTTATATCTTATTGGCTTCATTTTTGCTTAGATGAATCTAATGGTAGTAATATAAGAATGATGATATCACAAAAATTGAATCCTCATTGGCTAAGACGAGCAATGTGATATATCACGTGACCGATAATATGTAACGACTCGTGTAGAAATTCAATGATCATCCAGGGTAATGTTTGCATCCAGGGTAAATTTTCAAAATCACCCTGGATGCATCCAGGGTGGCCACCCGGGATTTTTGAACAGTATGGCGCATTATAATAGACTTTACCAGCGTAACCTGAAAAAAATGTCACGAAAAATCACGTGACTTTTTGTGTCACAACCGTCACACCCCACTGCATTATTTGATTGGTTATCGAGTTCATGTGTACGTTCCAAACTTTAATAGGAAACTTTTTTTTACTAATTAACGAAAAAAAGCTTAGTTTGTATTACTAACTCGATACAATGCGTTCGGTCAGTTCCAGTTTTTTTTTAAAACCGAATTTTTTTTTAATTTTTTCAATTATTTTTTAATTTTATTTCCTTTATAATATTCTATATTAATTATATTAATGTTTTTATACATATATTTTCTATATATAAATGTATTTAATATATTTCTTCTTTTAGGCTTAATCGGTGTTCAGATCGATGATCGATGTTGCGGTGCTACAGTGTTTTCCGAATTTTATTTTTAATAATTTTTTTCTTATTATTTTTACTAATTTTTTTTCGAAATTTTTTTTTCTTTTCATTCTTATGCCTCTTAAGTTTGGATCAGTGATCGGAATTTATTCAAATGATTATGTTTTGTAAGTTATAGAATAAGTATAGAAAAAACATAAAAAAACAATATTAAGAAGGTTTATTTGTTTAAATTAAAAATAATATAGATAATTTTTTTTAATACTTATAATTTGTAAAATTATTGTACACAATAATGTATGCAAACAGAGTAAATTTTAAATTGTTTACTAGTTTATCCGAGACCATAATCTTTTACCATAAAGGAAAACGTATAAATTATTAGATTAAACAACACTTAGTAATTTATCCCATGCTTACAAAAATGGTATAAACTAATCAATTTCCTTCATGAAAATACAGATACTTTCTTATTTCGCTTCCTTTTTTTCTTTCAAAATTGAAAAAAATTATTCTTCATAAAAATGACACGCCACGAGGTAAAACACGACTCTTCACTTCATAGACCAGAGGACCCCGAGCAATACTAAATAGGTAACGAAATAAACGCGTAGGATATGTCAAAATAGCCATGAAAATCTTTCCTTTTTTAGATAATTTCCAATAATGTTGGTCAGAATTTTATTACTTATTGTAGTAGGTGACTGACATTATCATAATTCCGGCCCTGAAAAAAATGCGTAGAGCTAATAGTAAATTTTTGCTCCTTTTTTAAGTATGGATAAAGGTATATGTAGATCGCTAGACAAAAAATAAATGGCTTGGGTTGACTGGTTAGCATAATTAGTATACCATTATTTCAGTAATTGCAAAATTTAAGGTAAAATTTCGCAATGAAACTTGAGTATTAGTTTTTTTAATACATTTATATCATTCACACAAAACTGTACATTCAATGAATATAATGGTTAGGGCTAAACAGAAATTAAAATGAACCAACAAAAGGGAACAAAGCTATTGTAGAATGCGTACTCAAATATTTTATGCGTGATAAGTATATAATGTAAATTACTCAAAGAAAGTATTGAATATTAACAAAAATTATTTTTTTATTATTTATAAAAACTATCTAGAAGGTTTATTTAATGAAGCCAAAATTAATTCTAATTTAGAATTCAGAGAAGTTTGTGCTTCCTGCATAGCTTCAAGTTTAGAATCTATGGAAGATTTAACTAAATGAATTTCAGATTGAAGATAAGATTTAAGATCTATTTTAAGAGCACTGACTTTAGCTTCAATTAAAGACTCAATTTGAGTTTGAGCCTGCATGACCTCAAGAATTTGAGCAGTTTGTAACATGCTATTTTGTTTGCATTGAGGAATAGGTTTTGGAGAAGTTTCAGGACCAAGTTGTCGCAGGAAGGTTGTACCATCTTCCAGCAGTTTGTCTAAGACTTTTAGGTAGGCATCTTTCATATAGGTTGAAAATGCCTGTGGTTCTAACACCTTGGAATGATTCTTTCGCAATGCTTGAATACAAGAATGGTAGACTTCTTCTTCGATGAGTTGAATGCGCCTTTCCTGGTTTACAAGTAGCCGTTTTAACAGTTTGAAAAATCCTATATGCACACCTTGATCTTGATAGGTTTCTTCACCATTCCAATTCCCTGGGACGTACAAAGAAGGCTCATAGATGCAAATGGTGGTTGATTTTACAATGAATGCCGGAAAGCATTTCTGAAATGTTCCATTGAGTAAAACTGGAATGATACCATGATCTTCTTGCTTGTAATCATACCGAATATGCAAAAAGGCCAGTTCTGTTAACACATGGTGAAACTCCTTTTCCTTCAGATTGTGATTAACGACCTCACGTAATGCCTCCTTGATGCTGTCGATCCCATCAAATTGTTTTAAAGCTTTTTGATAGGCACTTTTGAGTGACTGATAATAGCTCTGGTAATATGAAGTTTCTATATAGCGTCCCAGTACTTCTGATCCACATAAAATAACTCTATCTACAGACTCTGAGTGATTCGGCAATAAACAAAGCTGACTGGACAGTACGTCATCAGCCTTGGCTGTATTCATCAAAGTGGTTTGAAACGCTAAAGTATTATATCCGCTTACCGTGCAGTCAGAATAAATATGGAAACGTAAACTGGACAACCATTGAATCAAATTCCGGGAAACCCCAGCGTCAGCTCGACCAACAGAGGGATTGTCATAGGCATACACCAGGAAAAGGCTGGGCGATTCTCGACACAGATCCCAGTCCCGAAATCTTTCTAAGATCTCTTTAAAGAGACCAGCGACCAACTCATGTTTTCTCTGTATTTGAGTTTTAGGCAGTTGAAAAGCTGAGAAAGAGGTAGGGGGCATTTGAGACTCTTGAACTTCCTTTAAATAGATAGGCTGATAATGAAGAGTAACCTCAAAGTTAAGCGTAAGAGATTAGAGGAAGCTAAGTAGAAGTAGCATGAGTAAAGAAGGTTAAATTTGATCATTGTTAAAAACAGTTACAAATAATTACTAGGAGTTCTTTTACAGAAAAGGTAAAATTTCCAAACACACCTTAAAACTTTTTTGATGTAAGAGTATTTTGTTAATAGGTTTATTATCCTACTGACAAAAGTTCATTTATTACACCGATATTTTATAAAATTTTTGAATATGCGTATTACCATTTTGATTATTATGAATACATATTTTGATTCAGCCTCAATGTATCAAATAAAATACAAAGTACACATTTTTCTGAAAAAAAAAAAAAACTAGTAACATAAAATAACAAAGAATTTCTTTTAATTCTATTATTTCTATAAATAACGTCATTCTTTTCCACATAATTGGAAATAAAAAAATGGAAGTTAAAATAAAGTTTTCTTAATTATCAATATATGTATATACACATTATTACAAGTTTCTGTATATAATGTATGGCTTGACAAAAGTGTGCATCATTTCGCGACCTGTTTTAGGCGCATAAATCTGCATAAATGTGCCTGAATGCGGCTGGTGCGGCAGTTAACAGCAGGAATTACTTGCTTTGGAAAATTAAAATCACTTGAAACTTTTAGTATAGATCTACAATTAATTTATTTTACAAATTTAGGAATTTACTATGGCAAACATTTCTATGCCAAAAAGTCTGCTAGTTTCAGCCGTCCCCCGCTGTAGTTGCAGTCAGGTGATTGTTACACAAGCAGATCAGCAATAAATTTCATCTTTACCGAATTTTTTAGAAAATAAAAAATGAATTTGATAATTAAAGTAAAAAGATAAATTTAGAATAATTCGTCCATTATTCATCTGCAATTTATATTCGTCTAAAATTGTTTAGAATTTGCCTCATGTATATATTTCATTTAGATACTCTAAAGATAAAAATTCTGCCTTATATACTAATTGATTTATATCTTAAACGAAATTTCTTGTTGCTTAATTTTATTAATTTAACTTGCCAAAATAAATTATACTCCACGATAGTTCTTGAACATCTGTTTTCATAAATATAAATGTCAAGTTTATCAGATAGAAACCGGATATTTTTTTTATTTATTCATTTATCTGGACAATGTTTTTTATCCGGATCAAAACATCAAATAAAATTCTATTCGATTTTTTAGGCTATACTAGAGACTTATTTAAATAAAAATAAAAAAAAGTCTTAATTTCAGTAAATAAATAAATAGAAAAATAAAATTCTATTTAACATATGAAAAGAAGGCATACCTAATACATGAAATGTCTACATTAAGAATACAAAATTATTTTTACAGTAAAATAAAAAAATTGGATTGCTAAACTATAACAGATAATGACGTGCAGAATTACGAATGATAAATCACGTGACAATCGGACATGGGTTACACTAAAGTCTTAATTCTGGCCGGAATTATAAGCTTGGCCAGAGTTACCGCCGATCACTGATTATTATTATAATAATCAAATGATTTATATGTTAAATTTGTGGTCATCGGAAATTTTCCTTTCACAAATTTAATGTTGCACGATCGATTAGAAACGATTAATCGAAATCGAAAATCGAATTTTAGAATCAAAATTTGAGAAACGATTAATCGCGATTAATCGATTCTAAAATTGATTCTAATTATGGAAATCGATTCCAATCCCCTAGATAAGTTATTATGGCAAGAATGATTATTCTAAGATTTAGATGATCATCATTATCAACCAGAATAAGATAGGCTTTTTTTGGCGCAAGTATGGAATCATCTATCTATGCTTGATCGACCGAAATAGGAAAATTGAATGAGTCAAATCTTGCATGAAATTTGTGATACGAAAAAAGGTATATCCAAATTTTTCATGTGTAAATATAGACAAACAAGTAAAAAATAATAATATCTAATTTGTGAACGAATACTAAATTTTATTATTTCAAATACTTATTATATTTTTATATCTAGTCTGATCACCGCTCCGAAAAGTAATTAATTTCAAACTTTAATTCCAAATTTTTTTATAGCAAAAATGATTCCCTGTCGTGCTTTGAATATGTGTTAGTTGAGAAATTTATTTATAGCAAGAATGAACCATGTAACAATTTCACATAAATTATGCTATTCTTTTTGTAGCTCATTGTGGTTAAGGATTATAAGCTTTTATGGGAAGAATCAGTATAAAGTAGGCGATAGAACCCTATTTATGGAAATAAGCATACCACTATACTGTATTCCTCCGAAATTAAGCACTACCGGAAAATAAAGCGCCCTGACCAGAATTATGATTTTGACCTAAATTATGTTTATTCTGGCCGGAATTATATGCAAAAAGAGGTGCTTAATTTCGGAGAAATATGTTACTTTGATGATGATATTAATTGATCACATTTCTTTATTATCTCGTAAATTGTTTGAAAACTGCTGATTATATATTGATCTTGTTTATTATACTTAATATTATTTGTATTTTCCTACGTAAAGAATGGTTGATGCAAATAGTTCTTGAAAATATATATATTTATTTATTTGTATTATTTATTTCATGGGTAATTCCCTGGAGCGTGTCACTCATTAAATATTAACTATTTTAAACTTAACTATTTTAAACTAAAATTAGTAATTTCCCGGCTATCTATATGAGGCCGGGAAATATCTAAACGATGATTCCCAGTCATTTATAAACTCAGCTAATCACTCGCAATTTTTAAAAATTAGTATGAAGGTGATCATGAGTGCGACAGGGGATTAATTTCGTAATTTCTGGGTCAAAAAATTTATAAATCATAATTAACCGCACAACTTATAAATTAATCTCAGAAGATCATTAATTTGTGAATATTCACGCCTACTTATGAAATGAATGAAAATTTATTTAGTGTAATAATTTTATATACTTTCTCTTAAAAAACATATATATATAATAAAAAATAAAATAAATATGCATATAGAGAGAGATTTAATGACGCATTCTGTTTATCAATATAGCAATCGTTTGAGTTTAATAAAATATATTAATAATTTTTTTAATGCTGTATTCTTGTTATAATTGTCCATAACGCTCTAATGGTATTAAATATTAATAAAACTTAGTTTTTCAATCATGATTGTTTAAATTTGGGATACCATCAATTTGTCGTAATAAATCACAAATCTACGTCCTCTGAGTATAATAATTGATAATTGAAAATCAAATAATGTATTACACTAGGATCCAGAAATATATATATAAGGGTCAGGTGGCGAAAAATTTTTTTACTATGAGCTGTACGCAGGGACTTTTCATATGAGTAGTACGCATAATTGACACCTGATATTGAAAATCCTACAAAAATACGCAAATAAATTAAGTTCATATTAATTATTGACCTTTATACATCAGCAGTTATATTTTTTATAGAGTTTATGTAATGTCTATAACCCTATATATACCCAATATAAATTTTTTATATAAATTTTTATAAGTCTATAATACGTATATATTTTTTATTTGGTTTTTATTTAGCTATAAAAATTTTATAAATATTTTATTTAAAATTTATATAAATATAAATCTATTTAAATATAAATTTATATATAATTTATGGTCAAGTACACATTACGCAATTATTAAAAGTAAAATTATATAGATATAGAATTATATAAATATAACTTTACATGTAAATTATAGTCAAATAAATATTATGCAAGTATTTCATATACTAATTATATAAATATAAAAATTTAATACATATTTCATATAAAATTTTTGTATAAATTTTTATAGGTTTAAAAAATATTCATATATCTTTTGATTTTCAAATTTGTTTCATAATTGAATTTGTGACTTGTCAATGATTATAATAACTTGTTGAGTGATCAAATGTTTTAAAGCAAATATTACATGTCCACATTATTGAAAATTAAAAGAACCTTTAATTAAATTTGATAATATAAATAGTGTACTATTAATTTTATAAAAGTAATAAAATCATGTTAAATGATCAAGAAAAAACATTTAACGCACTTATACTATAAAATCATTATTAATGGCCATTTATAGTAATGAATCAGCCCATAGATAACTTAAACTAAAAAGGGTAACAAATTTTATAGCGAGGTCAGTATATTTTCTATAATGATATCATATCATTTTATACTGTATAAATAGTTTATTTTAGTAAAAATAAACTTTTTTACTTTTTCGTCTCCTTTTTATATCTATTTTTTTTCATTTTTTCGTCTCCTTTCCATATCTTCTCTATTTTTTTTCATTATTTTCGTCTCCTTTCTCTCCTTTCCATATCTCCTTTTTATATCTCTTTTTTTTTCATTATTTTCGTCTCCTTTCCATATCTCCTTTCCATATCTCCCAATCTTTTCATTATTTTTTTATTTAGTAATAGTATAAATAAACTTAAACTTTCTAAAATAGTATAAATAGGAATAAACTTTTTATCCTTTTACTTTTACTTTTGCCTTTACTTTCTCGTTTTCTTTTTAATTTTCATATTCCCTGTTATTTACTTTATCTTTCATTATTTATTTTATTATTCCTTTGTTAATTTTTTTAAACCATAAGGAATCTTAGATCAAATTCAAAGCGTAAAGTGAAAGATCAACAAGACATTGAAACTGTAAATACTATTGAATAATATTTGTCATTTGTATATTTTACAGTACATGTATTTTTTTTTATTTAGATTATTGATAAATTTGAAACAAATACGAACTCTGCATTAAACAATGAAAAGAAAAAACGGAAAACTCATACACAGAAAGTTAACAAGCCACTAGTTTCAAAATTTACAATCAATAACACATTGACTAGCGATGATACATCTAAGCCATCTAATTTGAAAACTATGCTTAATACTAATGATAATTCTCCCACTCCAAAATTTGTGCTTGATATATCATCATTGACCGATGATATAATTAGTATTACAGATGATAATCTATTGAAAGATTCATCTGAACCACAATTACCAATTACAGTTGAAGATAGAAACGTAAATGCTCCCTATTTACCATTGGTTGACATTGACCAAAATCAAATTCATACTGGTGTTACCAATCAAAATATTAATGGTATGTTTCAAAACTAATATAATTAATAATTAATATATACTAATTTTTTTAATAATTTAAATATTCAATATAGTTATTGAAGATCAAATAAAGAGACTTTTTGACCTTCATGAAAAGATGTTTGATCAAACCATGATTATGTTTCAGAAACAAGAAAAGTCTATGAGCCAAATTCAAACACAAATCAAACAAATTAGATCTATAACTGAAAAATTGGAAAGTAATATAGAAGGAAAGAAAAAGTCTGAGTGGTGGGAGGTATGCATATTTGTAAAATACTTTTTATATCTATTTTTAATTTTTATTTATATAGCAATATGTGGAAGATGGAGTTAAGGAAATAATAAATGATTGCTTATATCAGAAGGAAGAATCCCTTTCATTACATATAAAAAGACATTTAACGGTAATGGCTCCTGAGAAAATGCAAAAATATGAACAACCAACTAAATGGAACATCTTGTGGCGGAGAATTGAGGAAAAGGTAAATTTAAATGGTTTATTAGTAATTTTTTTTTTATTTATTCATATTATGCTAATAATTGTGCAATTATATGAATAATTGTTTAGGTTGGTTCATATTGCTGTTCATATCGTGGAAGTTTATTCGGAACAATACGTCGACATACATGGTCATGTTTAAAAGGTCAATTAGATAAAGTGGATACATCTACTAGCCAAACAGAACTTGCTATATGGAAATCAAGTGATAAAGTCCGGTAGTGGTACAAAAATCTTGAAACCTCCGATGAAGATAATGAGTCGCTACTTTATCAAATTGTTACAAAAGTGTTTGGTAAAAGTGCAACTAAAAATAACACTTTTGTAATTAAGGCATGTGTTCAAAATATGCTGGATCCTGAACATCCAAAGATTGAAATGGATGAAGACTATATTATTTCAAAATTAATTAAATATGCAGTAAGTACAATGTAAATTCAATATTAATTATCGTATATAATATTTTTTATTAATGTCACGGGAATTTTTTATATAGTTATTCTTATATGATTTATTTTTTTATAGTATATTTTATTTATTTATTTATTTATTTATATTTAGTTTATTTTATTTTTATTTGATATAGTTTATTTATATAGTATAGTTTATTTTATTTATATAGTTTATTTATACAATTTATATATATAGTTTATAGGAAATGTGGCGTATGGCTTGGTGGGAATCAATTATGGCTGTGATGGGCGATTCGTACAATGGACAATTTGACCGGAAAACGAGTTGTACTTTGGACGATTTGAATAACGGGCGAGTTGGCCAAAGCACTAATCGTCCCAAATTTTGAATAATATTTAAGGGAAGAAATTCCGCTGAGGTTTCGGGGAAGTGATTTTTCGATTATTAACACTTAGATAGAACCTTGGGAATATTACAGAGCGCCGGCAGAGGCAGTAATATTAGGAAATTCTTTTGTAATTGTTAATAAAGAACCCGCCGATCACTCCAATTTTATACATTTCGTTATTGTTTTTATTGTCAATTTTATTTCCGATTGTTATACATTCAATAAATATACATTGTTTATAAATCTATTGCTAATTGTTGATAAACCCTACCCATTTCCTCACGATTTATTGCCGATTACTGCCTATTGTTAGTCAAATTCTATAAATTAACCCGTATATATTTCTGTTACTGCCCTCCCGAACTACACAAATCGGTGGTAACAACTTGGTGCTCCTTATAAGGATCGGCCCTTACTATTTTGTATGGTCGATTACGAGATATTATTTACGCAGAACCGAATACATAACCGTTGGCATCGCCTTTATAACCGAATAGATCAAGTTACCTTTTATCATCGCGACCCATCGTGTATCCGTTGCCATCCGCCTCTACCCAATACATTACAATTTGACCATTTCTGGAACTGGTATTCCGTTGAGAATCCAGCTATCGAATACACACGAAATACCCAACAGGCTCTGATAAACCTTGACGCCTCCCTAACTGTTGTAGAAACTTGGGAAGCCATTTACTCGATTGTTTTTAGTATCCGGTATTCTATTGAGCCTCGACCCTACACTCAATTACGACAAGAGTTATATAACGCGTATATCCTTACCGATACTTTTCGAAAGGATCCCTTTGAAGAATTATACCAAATTAGCGAAGCAAACGCATCAACCGACTCCGATAGTTCCACCGGAAGTTTTGATATCCCCAACAATTTTCATCCCTTACTTCACGGATTATTAAACCAGGGACCGGCGACCCCAGGACTATTATTTACTGACGAATACTTACACATCGAAAGTCTTTTCAGGGAAGAACCAGTAGGATTATTATTTCTTGACGAAGATTTAAACTTAAACCGATTATTCCCTGAGCCGGAACCAGTTGGGCTATTATTCGCTGACGAAGACTTACATCTCAACCAGCTATTCGAAGAACCAGAAGTACCCGGAATGGCCGCCCTTGGTGGAGGATTCAATCCTAATATCTTGTTGAACGCCCTAAATAATTTAACGAACGCTCTTGGCGCTGGAGGAAACAATTGGGCGAATGTTAATAATGCCGTAAACGCATTAAACGCTACTCTTACCGCCAATAATAATGCGATGCATAACCGAGGAACACAAGCTGCACAAGTTCCGACCTTCTACGGAGGAAATCAAGACCCAATCGCCTGGTTAAACGAATTTAATTTAGCTTGCGCGGCCAATGGATGGAATAACGTTCGTAAACTCCAAGTCGTTCCAGCGTATTTAAAAGGAGCTGCCGCCGTATGGTATCAGACGGTAGTTGGGAATCCTATCAACGCCTGGGACGGTGCTGCCAATAATAATACGTTCGAACATGTTTTTAAACAAAGGTTTCGAACGCCCGCTTTAGTCGAATTATGGTCAACAGAACTCGATCAACGACAGCAGCAACCCGGAGAATCTGTGGATCAATATGCGTCCTCAGTACAGGAACTATACCAACGAATTAATGATGGAGCGTTTGCTTACCCGGACAATATTCAAGCGCGGAAATTTATCTCCGGATTGCTACCCGAACTATATGTAGCCGTTAAGCCTTTTGCTGATCAGACATTACAGGCAGCTATCGATAGAGCTCGTGCATGTGAACTCACTTTGAGGGAAGGAAAGAAGAAGCCGAGTAATTATGCAACTACCGTCCAATCAGAAACGACCGAGTTAGCAAAGATTGTCTCCACCCTCGTTACGCAAGTTGGTGAATTGACCAGGAAGGTCGAAACACAACCCAATCGATATCGACCTCCACGAAATAACGATCCTAATCCTCGAGATAATGTAAATAACCGAAATGTAATTCCTGGCAACCCTTCGGTTACTTGCTATGCTTGCGGACAGCCCGGACATATCAGTCGACGATGTCCGAATAGAGGAACAAATACCATTAACGATAAAGCGGCCATAGATCCAAATACACTTCAGACTTTAATACAACAGTTAGCAGCGCAAAATCAGCTCGGAGCTACCAGTCAGTCTTTAAACTAGAAGGTGCATCCTTTGAGGGTAAGGGTGCGAAACCGGAACAAAACCCCTCATTTTGTACGTTGTTCGAAGCGTATCCTGCTGAAAGAAATCGACCGGTCACGAGGAGTCATCCTTATGCAAAGACCAAAGAAGAGAAAGAAGATCCCCCTATTACGACTGATGTTGCTGTTGAACCGACCGTAAGAATGGAAGAAATTCGACCAACAGGGAGTACCGAATCTGTGCAAGGGAATGTACAAAGAATAGTCCAACCTACCATCTCCACAGTTCAACCTACTCCAATCCGACTGAAGAAAAAAATGGTAGCCCGAAAGAGGCCACTACAAAAACCTCAACCATCTATTGCAGCCCACATTCAACCGTATAATATTGTTGCCGATTTGCAACAGCAACGAGCGAATATTTCGTTCAGACAGTTGTTCCAGATTTCGCCTAAATTACGAAGTGACGTCGGAAAGAGTATACGAAAACCGGGTACCCGAACAACTAAGTTAGCTGCCCAATTTTCCGATCAAGATAATCCGAATGCGACGGCCTTATATTGTGACGCTAAAGTAAAAGGACAAGAGATCCCTTTGATTCTCGATAGCGGGGCAGCTGGAAGCATTGTTTCATGCCGACTATTAAATGACCTTGGAATAGCTATCGATCGGCCTTCGACCACTTTGATGATTAACGTTAACGGAGAACGAAAACGGCCTTTAGGAGAAGTACTTAACTTTCCCATTACTATTAAAGGAGTGACCATCCCAGTTGATGTGGTGGTCACCGACGCTATGACCTATAGTGCGATTGTTGGAAACGATTGGTTATCGAAAGTAAAAGCTAATATTGATTATGAAACTGCCAACATGCTCATCCACTGGGAAGGAAAAGACATTGAAGTTCCGATCGAATATTTAGAAATACCAATGGAAAGACGGAGGAAACAAGAGGAGACAAATCGAAAAGGAGAAGAAGAGGAGGAAGATATGAGCGAAGAAGAAGAGGAGACAGAGGAAGAATACGAGGAAGAAGACCTTGACGAAAAAGTATTCTGTCATTTTAAAGTAAAACAAAGGCCTTCCCCGCGCATCGAACAGAATTTTTCGCTCCAATTGACCTGCCGATTTCAAGAAGTTGTAATCAACGGAATTTACCCCAAGGAAAATTTTGTATTAACCAAAGGAGGAGTCTATTTAGACAAGTCTTTCTATCTATGGACCTATTTCGCTCGACTAAATGAACAGTTTCAAAGAAAGCCACCCAAACGAGCGACCTGGACATATGACTGGAAAGGGCCTACCGCCCGATGTTGGTGTGGTGACCGATTAGTTTCACCAAGCGATTCCTGCTCCCGATGTTATGAAGAATTAACTAACTACATTACTGTACAACGGTTATCGCCAAGAATCGTCGCAGAAATCAGTTCCGATTTCGAGAACCGAAATCTGGATCCTGACAATTTAGTACAAGATGCAATGCCGAGCGAAGTACAGTTAGAAGAAGTAGTTGACGTCGCTAATGAACATGATCGACAACTCTGTTTCTATTGCAAAAAGAAAGATCCTGACGAATGGAAACGCCAGAACGAGGTCCCTTTACACTTCGGACATGCCGAACTCACTCAAGAATGGGACGCCAAATTATTTGAGTTACCAATGGGAGATTTGACGAAGGAACAGAAAACGAACCTTGTAGACCTTCTGCAACAGTACCAACATTTGTTTGCGTGGGATGCAACTCAGTTAGGTCGGACTGATCTTGTGCAACATACGATTGACGTCGGAAACGCTACTCCCATTAAAAAACGATGGTATCGAACCTCAAGAATGGAAAGAGATTTATCGCTGGTGAAATTGACCGAATGTTGCAACAAAATTTGATTGAAAAGTCGCGAGGACCCTGGGCTTTTCTGGTAGTTTTGGTTCGTAAGAAGAATGGAAAGCTTCGATTTTGTGTTGACTATCGTCCGTTAAACAAAGTGACCAAACGGGACGAATATCCTTTACCACGCATCGATGACATGTTGGATTCGCTTGGAGGATCCGCCTGGTTTACCTCGTTGGACCTGGCCAGCGGTTATTGGCAGGTAGAAATGAACCCTAAGGATAGGGAAAAGACCGCCTTCATTACCCAGTTCGGCACTTTCCAATTTACTGTAATGCCGTTTGGGCTATGTAACGCACCCGCTACTTTCCAACGTCTGATGGATGAGGTGCTTCGCTGATGAACTATGGAAATTCGTCGTTGTATATTTGGACGATTTGAATATCTATTCCCGAACGTTTGACGAACACCTCCAGCATTTACGAAAAATATTCGACCGGTTGAGGGATGCAGGGCTTAAATTAAATCCCGAAAAGTGCAAGTTTGCTTCTACCGAATTAGCTTTCCTTGGACATGTTATCAGCAAGGATGGAATCCGTACTGATCCTGGAAAAATTAGTAAAGTCAAGGACTTCCCGCGACCAACGAACTTGACGCAATTACGCGGATTTTTAGGATTAGCCTCGTACTACCGACGATTTATTAAAGATTTTTCAAAAATCGCCAATCCGCTAAATAAACTATTGAAAAAGAACGTCCCGTTTAATTGGACCAATGCGCAACAACAGGCGTTTGAATATTTGAAGAACTGTCTCATTTCTTCTCCCATTCTTACGTATCCTCAATGGAACCGACCTTTTATTCTGTTTACCGACGCGTCTACGTTTGCCTTGGGAGCTGTGTTATCGCAAAAGGATGAAGACGGTAACGAACGGGTTGTTGCGTATGCTAGTCGCTCCTTACTACCCGCTGAAAAGAACTACACTGCTACTGAACTGGAATGTTTGGCCGCTGTTTGGGCCATTGGAAAATTTCATTATTATCTGCACGGAAGCCACTTTTCGCTTATTACTGACCACTCTGCGCTTTGTCATCTATTTAATATGACGACTCCAAACGGAAGATTGGCCCGTTGGGTCATGAAACTACAATCGTACGATTTTGATACTATTCATCACGCCAGAAAAAGACACTCTAACGTAGATAGCTTATCGCGCATCTGATAGAAGTAAAATCTTTTTCCAAACAATACCCGGGACACACGCATTTTTTGATTTTGATTTTCGGATTACCCTATTGATTTAACCCAGCCATGGATACGGATACATACTACCGATTGATACGATACTTGGATGACTTAACGCTACCTGCAGACTTCGATACTACTCAATTAAGGAATTTTAAGAATAAAGCCCGCAGTTATATAATAAAGAATGGCATATTATACCGACGAAATATAAGAAATCCTCAACGACCGATGCGAGTGATCAAAAAGAATGAAATGGAAATAATATTGCGTGGCTTCCATGATGATCCACTCGCTGGACATTTTGGATTCAATGAAACTTTTCGCGCAATAAAGGAAAAGTATTTTTGGCCCCAGATGGGCGACGACATCAAAGCTTATGTACAAGCATGTGATACTTGTCAAAGAAGGAAGCGGCCGATCAAAACCGAACCTCTTCACCCTATTAAAGTGGGTCAACCTTTCGACCGGATTGGGATGGACATCGTGGGACCCCTACCATTGACCAAGAAAGGCAATCAGTATATTGTAGTAGCCACCGAATATCTGACAAAGTGGCCAGAAGCACGTGCTCTTCCGGACGCAAAGGCTACTTCGGTAGTCTCGTTTTTCTACGAAGATATTGTTTGCCGCCACGGGTGCCCCAAGGAATTGTTAACCGACCAAGGGACACACTTCGTTAACGAGATGCTCGATTCGTTGTGTAAACGCCTTGGTATAACGCACCGATTGTCTGTTGCCTATCATCCACAGACGAATGGTCTCGTAGAAAGGTTTAATCGGACCCTTTGTGAACTTTTAGCGAAATATTGTATAGAAAGAAAAGATGATTGGGATTTATTCATCCCTTCGGCTTTGTTTGCCTATCGAACCATGCGTCAAAACATTACCCGTTATGAACCTTTTTACCTCACCTATGGGCGAGACGCAGTATTGCCGATCGAACTGGAAGTTCCAACTTATCCTTTTGAGGATAGATCCGATCGAGGCTTTGAAGATTTATATTTCCGACGATTAGGTCAGCTAGCCGGAAACTTGATTGATGATCGACAGCAAGCAAATGAGAATATTCAACATGCGCAAAAACGGCAAGTAGAACGACATAACAAACAAATTAAGGAACACCGGTACCAAATTGGTGAAAAGGTCCTATTACGCAACTTTAGAGCCAAGAAACTTGACTCAAAGTGGCATGGCCCTTATTACATTCATGATGTGAGACCAAACGGAACTTACAAGTTAAGGACCTTAGAGGGAAAACTTCGGAAAAAAGTTGTCCACGCAGACCAGATTCGCTCATATTATGAAAGAACGATTACTAATTAATAGCGTGAGAAGAGACCAGCCAAAAGACATTTAAATAGCCGTGACTCTTCAAAGGACGAAAAATGACAGTTATCATGGAAACCTTCTCCGAAAAGTTCAAAGGACAACTGAAGGCTCTCTTACAATTGTGGTTAGAGGAAAAAGGGGAGTATGAAGAGTTTCACATCACCCCAACGAATTTGTTGCTTTCTGATGCCGAAAGAATCGTTTCTATTGATTTTAAGACGATTCTAGACTACGATGAACAAAGCGAAATCGTGCATCGTTGTAAGATAGACCTTCATCACCTGACAAATTACGAGTATCAAAGACCGAATTATCTTGGAGGGAACGAAGATGAACTATTGAGGAAATTAACCCGAATGATACGACAGACCACCTTCCGACAGAAAAGCGTTCACGAAAGATTAGAGGTCTATTATTATTTAGGCGAGCTCTTGTCTCTTCGAGGATGGACGAAGAAGGACTATGGAATCCTTCAAGAACAAGTTGGACAACGATTCGCTAAAGATGTTAAGAAAACTTCTCGGAGAGTTTACGAACTCTTCGCGATAAGAGGAGTCCAATGTCTGACTAAAGTCGCCTACATTTGCCCGACGCGTTTAACTAAAATGAGTGAAGGAGACTTTTATGACGAATTATTACCGGAAGCTCGACGAATAATGCGCGAAACCTTGTAAAAGGTTCGCAGGGGCTCACCCTTCTTCAGGGGGTAATGTCACGGGAATTTTTTATATAGTTATTCTTATATGATTTATTTTTTTATAGTATATTTTATTTATTTATTTATTTATTTATATTTAGTTTATTTTATTTTTATTTGATATAGTTTATTTATATAGTATAGTTTATTTTATTTATATAGTTTATTTATACAATTTATATATATAGTTTATAGGAAATGTGGCGTATGGCTTGGTGGGAATCAATTATGGCTGTGATGGGTGATTCGTACAATGGACGATTTGACCGGAAAACGAGTTGTACTTTGGACGATTTGAATAACGGGCGAGTTGGCCAAAGCACTAATCGTCCCAAATTTTGAATAATATTTAAGGGAAGAAATTCCGCTGAGGTTTCGGGGAAGTGATTTTTCGATTATTAACACTTAGATAGAACCTTGGGAATATTACAGAGCGCCGGCAGAGGCAGTAATATTAGGAAATTCTTTTGTAATTGTTAATAAAGAACCCGCCGATCACTCCAATTTTATACATTTCGTTATTGTTTTTATTGTCAATTTTATTTCCGATTGTTATACATTCAATAAATATACATTGTTTATAAATCTATTGCTAATTGTTGATAAACCCTACCCATTTCCTCACGATTTATTGCCGATTACTGCCTATTGTTAGTCAAATTCTATAAATTAACCCGTATATATTTCTGTTACTGCCCTCCCGAACTACACAAATCGGTGGTAACATTAATATGATATTTTTTATAGGATGATGAAAGTAATAATAATGATTCTATTTCAGTATCATCAGATGATTACTAGTTAGTCATAAAATGTAATAGCTATAGAAAGACGTAATATTGCATACTATTTAAAGTAAATAATAATAAATTCGCAATTTACAATTTATAATATTAACTATTTAAAAAATACATAAAATTTATTTGAATCTAAATAAAAAATTTATATAAATTCCATATAAATCAATTTTACACGTAAAATCAGATCCATGTGAATTCCACGTTGGGTCCTTAAAACTACATAGAATAGCGTATGTAGATTTTACATATATTTTTTCACATAAATCTACATAGAATACAACTCCCGATGTATTATTTATAAAATCAAATATTAATATGAAAAATAAAATTTGTCCTATTTTACCATTTTTAAATAATATTTTTCAAAATAGTCAAAATTATACTTTCCAATCCTTAGAATTTCCTTCAATTAATACTGAAGATTACAATGCGGTTAGCTAAATAAGTACGTACAGTTAATATATTAATATATATAAAATCAACTAAATTTAAGCCAAAATTCGCAAATTAATTTTTTACATATAAAAATTTTTATAAAAATACGCAATCTTGATGACATAACTATGGATGAAATCTTAAATTGTGCGCAAACCATCCGTCTAACTCCATTATAATGGTGACGCATCTGTGTACCCTACCCTGTATATATATTTCTGGGCCCTATCACACTAAGTGTTACTGCATCATATGAAGACCCGGGTAATTTGGTACGGCTTAAATTTTATTGTTAGTGAAACTAGTCATTAACTTTTAAATATGGAAATTATATCATTTATAGATCTTTGAGTAATATAAATTTCATTTTTTCCTTTAAAATATTAGTATGCATTTCTTTGATGTTACATTGAAAAGTTAGAAATTAATTTATTCACATTAAAAGTTTTCTTGTATGATTCAATATATGGTTGAATAGTATTACTTGCGTCAACACTGTTTTATTTTTCCATAAGAAGCTAACAACTTATACAAATTGAGATGTCTATCAAGATGAATCACAAAAAAATTCATTCTTTCTATAAATGTAGTTAATCTATTTCAGTTAATAATGAAATAAATCTCGGTAAGAATGGGAGTCCTAAACAAGTTTCATTTGTCGATCCTATCAATCATGCTTATATACTCTACATTTGTTGCGATTTTTTTAATAAATTTTCAGTAGAAAACATACAAATAATATATTTAAGCTATGAATCAATTGAATGAAAAAGAAATAAAATACAAAAAGTGTATTCGATGCAAACAAGTAGATTCAGAAACAAAATTTTGTGAGACGTGTTTTTCAAAATATTGTGAGAAAAAATATGGAAAATGTTTTGAATGCAAGCAAGTAAATACACAGAAAGAATGGTGTCAAATTTGTAATTCAAAAAGATTTCAACAAAATTTTGGTAATTGGACTAGTGGTAATGATGACATTGATAAGTTAATTCAAAATACTCAATTAACAGCGAGAAATCGTTATCAAGTATTAGAATGGATACCTTATGATAGATTTTATAATATTAAATATGTTGCAAAAGGAGGATTTGGTAAAGTATATAGTGCAATTTGGAAAGACGGCTTTATTTTACTTTGGGATAAGTATAAAAATCAACTGCAAAGATATGCAAAAGTACAAGTAGCTCTTAAAAGTTTAAATGAATCGCAAAATATTACATTAGAATTTATTAGTGAAGTATGATAATATAATTTAACTTATTAATAATTTTGATTATTTTTAATTTATTAATTTATTAACCAATTTTTTAAAAAATAATTAGATTACATCATACCTTAAAATTCATGAAAATGAGTATATACGAAATGTTATTAAATGTCATGGAATATCTCAAGATCCCATTACAAAGGAATATATTATAGTTACGAATTATGCTAGAAATGGAAATTTACAAAGTGCTTTGAAATTGAAAAGATATAAAATTTATAATACGAGTGAAGAGGCTTTGTTGAGATTGTGGATAAATAAACTCTATATTTTATCTGATATTTCAAGTGGACTTAATGGAATTCATGACAAAGAACTAATTCATCGAGATTTACATGTTGGAAATATAGTATCTGACAAAATAAGCTGTATAACTGATATGGGATTGTGTAAACCGGCAAATTATGATGAATTAGAAGATAAGAAGTATGGTGTTTTACCTTATATGGCTCCTGAAATTTTAAGAGGAGGAAATTATACCCAAGCTTCTGATATTTATAGTTTGGGTATAATTATGTATTTAATAATTTCAGGATTGCCTCCATATTATAATGTTGCTCAGGATGAATTTTTAGCACTAAATATCTGTCAGGGATTAAGACCTAAATTCGATACCACCAAAGTACCTCAATTAATTGTGTACTTATTTAAAAGATGTTTAGATGCAAATCCATTAAACCGCCCACGAGCAAAAGAATTAGCAAGGATTTTTCGTCAATGGATTAAAGAGATTAGAAGTCATAAGAAAAGTAAATCAGAATTAGTTGAACAAATTGAAGAACTTAATAATAGTTTATCGGCTACTAGTAATCCACCTTTGACAAATAAAATGATACATTCAGAGGATAGTACTTATAAAAGTAGAGCACTTAAGTTTAATAATCTTCCCGAACCAAAGAATTCTGATGATTATTATGAATCAAGTGATAACATAATCAAGTATTCAGGTATTAAACAATTTAATTTAAACAAATTTTTTATTTGTTAACATATTATTTATATTAATTACTTAATTCTTTTACAGAGTATTTTCTAAAATTCAGTAATGACGATTGTTTAGAATGTGCAATTACTGATTAAATTTACGAATACAAGTTAAAAATCATAGAATAATTAAGATGCATTTTGATTTATTTATATACTTTTTTCGTTTTTGATATTAAATGATATTATATGTGATTGAAAACACACATGGTTTTCGTTCAACACCGGTCATAGTTTATTATATGATTTGCTTATTTTATTTTTATTTTGTTTTATTATTATTTTTTTTATGCTCCTGATAATTACAGTATATAGCAAGTATATAGTTTATGTTTAACACTAATTATAGTGTATCATGAAACTTTTTTTATTTTATTTATTTCTTATTTTATTTTATTTCTTATCCTTATTTTATTTTATTTATTTTTTTCATGCTCTTGATAATTACAGTACACGACAAGCATCTAGTTTATGTTTAACGCTAATTATAGATTTCTTTACATAAATAAAATCAGTTTGTAATTGAACAATGAAATTTGTTGCTCCCAAATTTCTTGATTGATTGATTGATTGGTTTCAGCAGTCCATGATTGAATTTAAAATTGATTGGCCACCGTTGCACAAGCATCCAAAGATACTACTTACAGTATTTGGCTCGTCTGAAGCTATTAGTGACAGTGAGAACTCGGAAAATACTATCAGAAATAAATAAATTAAACAACATAAAAAACATAACGAAAAAGGGTAAGACACTCGTATGACTGAAAATAATTAGCAACTTTATTGAACCTACTGAGTTTCCTCTAGTAAAAATTACAAATAATACTATCGCCTCAATTACCATTACCCAAGATCCACAATGTCGTCAAGGTCTTGACGATTCTATTCATAACCCTAATATGATTATCGAAACTATAGGGTCATGTGATCAAGGTAAACAAATTTTACACTGCATAAAATAAAAATTTTATAAATCGCATGATGTGGTGCCGGTCACCAGTTCTAGAAATAAGTGTAATACCGTAGTTTTCAATTTTACATTATATATATATATATTTTTTAATAAACTCACTAAATATAATAAATTTATAAATATGAAAATGAAAATATTGTTCAATTACAGACTGATTTATTTATCTTAATTATATAAGGAAAAATTATGATTCACTATGATTAGTCAGCGTTGTACATACATCCATTTATCAAAATAAAATTTCCAATGATAAAATATCTCTCGTAAAAATAACTTATACAGTTAATTACGAATGAATTAAATCTCTTTGTATTTCAATCTTTGTATTATGATCAAATTAGATGATCATAAAATGATTTTGCTAAACTTAATAAAAAAAAAAGTTGTAGATTTCGAACAATATATTTGTACCCAAAAATAAACAACCCTATAATAAAATACTCGATATATTATCATAATTTTCATAATAATCGTCAGAATTTTTTGGTTCAGAAAGATTATTAAAATTAAGTAATTTACTTGTATAAATATCTTTAGAACACAGTTCATTTGTTAAAGATAAATTAGTAGAAACTGTTGAGCTATTATTAATTTTTTCTGATTCCTCAATTTGTTTAATTAATTCTGTTTTAGTTGATTCTGTTTTTTCCCTATTATGTCGCTTAAATTCATCTAACCATTCATGAAAAATTTTTGAAAGATCCTTCACATCTGGTCGATTTAGTGGATTTGCATCTAAACACCTTTTAATTAAATGCAAAATTAATTGAGGTACATTAATACTAAATCTCGGTCTCAACCCTTCACAGATCTTCAATGCTAAATATTCATTATGTTCAATTCCATTATATGGAGGTATTCCTGAAATTACTTCATACATAATTATACCAAAACTATAAATGTCGGATTCTTTAGTGTAAGGTTGTCCCCTTAAAATTTCAGGAGCTACATAAGGTAAAACACCATACACACTATTATCCGTAATATTAAATTCCTTGTAATTTGTTGGTTTACATAATCCCATGTCAGTTATGTAAGCTATTTTTTTAAAGACTAATATATTTCCAACATGTAAATTTCGATGAAGTATTTCTTTTTCATGAATTTTCTTAAGTCCATTTACAATATCTAGCAAAGCAATAATCCTACGTCTCAGTTTTAAATCAAAAGGCTGTTTTCTATTATATGGCGCTTTACGTTTAAAATAATTTTGTAATTTTCCAGCATACGTCAAAACTATAATATAATCTTTAGTGTCTGGGTCTTGACTTATTCCATAATATCCAATGTATTGATTTGGTAGAATTAATTCAACATGTGGTATAATCTAAATTATTAAATAAATTACTGGTGAATTAACAAATAAAAATAAACATAAAAAATTTTCACAATAATTAATTTATACCTCATTAATAAAATCCAATGTGATATTCTGTGAATTATTTAAACTTTTAAGAGCCACATGTTTATTTGAACCACGCCTTTCCCAACTATTTTTACTCAGATTCCAATGTGATATATGTCCGTCCTTCCAAATTGCGCTATATACTTTACCAAATCCTCCTTTTGCAACATATTTAATATTATAAAATCTATCATAAGGTATCCACTCTAATAATTGAAATTTATCTTTTGCTAACAACTGACAGTTCTGAATAAATTTATCAACGTCATCATTGCCACTAGTCCAATTACTAAAATTTTGTTGAAATCTTTTTGAATTACAAGCTCGACACCAAAGCCGTCCAGTATTTATTTGTTGACATTCTACACACCATCCATGTTTATTTTCTTCTTCGTTTGATTGATCCATAATACGAATAGTATTAGTAATTAATCAAAATAATTCTGCTATGCTTTTATAAAAATTTATGTGATCCATGTGATCGACAAAATCCAATAAATGAATACGTGATGATCATTATCAATCGGCTTTTTTTGGCAAGTATGGAATCATTTATCTATTTAATTTATGCTTTATCGGCTAAAATAGGAGAATTTTTATGGAAAGAATGAGTTTCTATTAATTATTAATCGATAAGACTATTCATGAATTTTATAGGAAGTTTGTGGTACGAAAAAAAGTATATCTTATGTTTTTGACCAAAAAATCATATTCCCTATATGATCACGGAATTTATGTGTCATGCAATAATTTTGCAATAAAGCGCCAACCCTAAGGGACACAAGGGACATTATACTTACTATCCGTCCAGTACGTGACATTGCATAATTATTAATTTGTAAAACTAAATTTAAATCAATACGAATGAATATTAAAGATTATTATTTTAATATTTATTATATTTTTATATGTTCAAAAAAAAATGTAAGGTTATTCTAACTTTCAAATTCCGAATTTGAAATTCGTATGATTAACAAAATTGATTATGAAACTTTTATAGCAAAAAAGGTCCTATTGT
This sequence comes from Rhizophagus irregularis, assembly GCF_026210795.1. Classification (NCBI taxonomy): domain Eukaryota; kingdom Fungi; phylum Glomeromycota; class Glomeromycetes; order Glomerales; family Glomeraceae; genus Rhizophagus; species Rhizophagus irregularis. The sequence goes on along the minus strand of NC_089430.1, from coordinate 1,209,133 downwards.
GCTAATCAAGTATCAAATATAATGTGAATATTTTATGCCAGCCGTTCTTTCTATATTTGTTAATCGAGAAAATTATTTATAGCAAGAATGAACCATGTAACAATTTCACATAAATTATGCTATTCTTTTTGTAGCTACGTTGTGGTTAAGAATTATCAGCTTTTATGGAAAGAATCAGAATGAAGAATAAGATGCAGGCGATAGATCATAGAACCCTGTTTATGGAAATAAAGAAATACAATTCCTCTGAAATTAAGTACCATCAATCAAGCTTGAAATTAACTTTAATATTATGAATTAGGATTAAATCATATTTAAAATCTTGATTATCATTATATTATTATTTGTTTTTTTTTCTACATAAGGGATAGTTATGTCAACTGAAATCAAGAGAATAATTTTAAAATCCTTATATTAACAATTGCGTTAAAAGAATAATTTTTATTATCCCACGGTTTTTACTAATCAATTTCTGTGACTTTTTTTACTGATATTTTCACGGAACATGTTTATATCACATAATAAATTACACTTTTATTATTAAACTTATTATTATACTATTGAAGATAAAAAATGATATTATATTATTTGCATTTATACATAAAGAATTATAAAATCGAAACTATTTTTGTATGTAAAAAGAAACATTTGAAAAGGTACAATTTTGAAATATAGGCATTTCATTTCCTAAGGAATTTGGAGACAAAGAAATTTTTTGAAGAGGAACACATGATTTTGTAATTCAACATTATCATTAATTGAATTATCTTGTGAGGATGAATTATTTTGTTTAGAAGATAATTTATCATCAGTAATATTAATTAATGTCTTTAAAGTATTTAGTTGTTGCCTAACACTCAATAAAAAAAAAATAAATATAGTTATCTAAATAACAATTTCAACAAAATTCTATTAACTTTTCCAAATATATAATTTTTAAGTATATTATAAAACTTTAAAAGAAATTGTTACTAGAATTAAATATTGTTAATATAGTATTACTGTATATGGTAAGTATAATAATAACTGGTCCACAAATTTAGGACATAACAATAGTTGGAAAAGTTCATAAAATGCTTATAAAAAGTTCATTTTTTGACACCAAACACAATACCAACTTGTTTTTTGCTCCTTTACTTTCGGTTTGAGCCTTTTGTCATGGATAGTTGATAAGAAGAAAACTATTATAGGCCTTTTGCAAGAGTTCTACTTGCCAACAACCCTATAAAAATTTTTATCCGAATATTTCCATTATTTCTCCGTGTCTTCCGTAAAAATTCCGTGAAAATGATACATTCACGGATATCCATGTTAGCGAGATGAAAATTTCCATGATTTAAGGCTATAAATTCCATTAAAATGATACATTTACGGAGAAAATATGTAAAGATAAAACACGGATCAGATTTTTTACAGGTCAAATGACAAGCGTTCTTTACCATATAAATATAAAGGGCTTTGCGCACCACGCTGTTTCTGCGGTAAACTATAAGTTTTGAACGAGGACCGACAACGTTTTCTCGATTTCGGCTATACTTGGATTGTTTCTGGGCTTCGTGTTTCTAAGGCTTCTTGAGAATTTTTTCAGTTATGTGGCGCAGTACAAATTTTACATGTGCTTGGAACAAATTCGGAAGTTTTGGATTGTCGTCAGCACCGCGGTGATGGTATGATCGATAACGATTACGTAATTTTTGAACCACATTTAGTTCGCACAAATAGATTACATCATCTTTTTTTTTGTAGCCATCCTTTGCGTTAATAGTGTTTGTTTTTTGTTTTAGATTCTATATGTAGGGTGGCGTCTGGTATTTATTTTCGTTTAGAAGGTTACAAATATCCTAGGGTTTTTATGTGATCTTGCTTTTCCTCCCGAATTTGTGACTTTCTTTCTTTAATATAATTTTTTTTTTGGGTTATTTGTAATGGTTAAAGGTGACTGGTAGGGGCCAAAGTTCGCTCGGAATGGAGAGATTCGTTATTGTATAATTTCAAGTATTTCTATGTTCACTATATAACTTGTTCTCATACATTATTTACTTAATAAAGAAATGCGTTTAGCTGAGTTGTTTACTTTAAAAAAAAGATAAATAAATTTATGAGTTACTAGTTCTTTTATGTGAATTCGACCTTAATGGATAAATTAAAAAATATCATCAGTAAAGCTGTAATATAGTAATTATGGACAACTGAACATTTTATTCCATTTTGCAATATAATTTAATTTTTTTAATTAGAAACAAATTATTAATTTTATTACTCTACATTTTAGTTTTAAAAAGTTTTTGTTTAATTAATGAATTGAGTAAATATAAGATAACTGAATAAAAATACATAAAAGTTAAACAATGAGACCAGTATAATTTAAAATTTTATCTAACAATATTTCTATTCCTTCTCCTATTCTTCCATTTTATCATTATAACTACTCAAAAGTTGCAATTCACTAATTATTAAATGAAAAGCAAAATAAAAAAAGAAAAAATAACCTCTTCTTTAAACTATAATAAAGTTTAAATTTATCACCTTTCTACGAAGATTAATGATAATTAAATTTTTAAACCATAATGGTGAAAATATAATTAGAAAAAAAATTCTACAATAACTAATAGATATAGCAAAATGGTTATAGTCGGTCTAAATTTTTTCTTTGCCTTTAGATTGGCTATCCTGGTCTAAAAAACGAACAAATAAAATAAGTATATTCTACATATATATAATAGCTTTGTTTTCTATTTATATTTAAGACCATTTTTACTAACGTTCAGTTGAGACTTGAGAAATATCAATTTGTAGAGATTCTATTTAATGAATAATAAATTAATTAATATGTACTATTTTTTAATTTTTTGAATACTTTTTTAATAAATACCTGAAGAAATCATATCATCATTTTTTTCGTAAGAATAATCAGAATTATCTGGTTCAGCACCAATTCTTAATTGTAAATTATCAATTTGTAAGGATTCTGCTTAATGAATGAATTATTATTAGTATAGTTATCATTAATTTGGAATATTCTTTTAAAAATACCTGAAGATTCCATGCTAATCATATTATCATAACGAACATCAGGATTTTTTTGGTTTTAAAAGATCATTAATATTCAATTTAGAAATATCAATTTGTAAAGATGCTATTTATAAATAAAAATATATTAGCATTTTTTACAATTAATTCAATTATTCTTTAATATATAATACCTAAAGATTTCAAGCTAATTATATTATCATTTTGCTCATAATAATCATCAGTATTTTTTGGTTTGGAAAGATTATTAAAATTAAGTAATTTACTTGTATAAATAGCTTTTGAATGCATTGTATATGATAACCCTAAACTGATTGAAGGTGTACTGTTCACTGGTAAATTATTATTTATTTCTTCTGCTTCTATAATTTGCTTTCCTAATTCTGTTTGATTATTAAACACTTCGCAACACCATTGCGCCAAAATTTCTTTAATTTCTTTTGCTGTTGGACGATTTAATTGATTTGCATCTAAACATCTTTTAATTAAATTTACAATTAATTGTGGTACTATAATATTAAACCTTGGCCTAAGTCCTTGGCAAATTCTTATTGCCAAAATATTGTCATGACATACATCATGATATGGAGGTAACCCACAAATTACTTCGTACATAATTATACCAAAACTATAAATATCAGAAGCTTTGGTATAATTGTGCTTTTGTAAGGTTTCAGGCGCCATATAACATAATACGCCATAGACATTATTTTTTATATTTTCTGATGCAGGTCTACATAATCCCATATCAGTTATATACATCCTATTTTCATTCATCAGTATATTGCCAGCATGTAAATCCCGATGGATTAAGTCATTTTGATGAATACTTTCAAGCCCAGATACAATGTCATATAAATTCTTTATTTTATTATACCACCCAATTTTATTGTAATTTGTATTTAAACATGTTCGTAAACTTCCATTCTTTGCATATTCTAAAATCATTATATAATTTTTTGTTTTGGGATCTTGAGTTATTCCATAGAACTTAATAATATTATGTGAATAATTTATTTTATGATGCAATATAATCTATAATTAAAAATGAAGATTATTAACAAATCGAAATTTTCAAGTTTAAAAATTACAAATCATTTATACCTCATTCAAAAATTCTAATGTAATATTTTTTGAATCATTCAAAGTTTTCAAGGCCACAACCCCTTCCATAATCCAATTTGCTCTGTACACTATGCCAAATCCACCTTTTGCAATGAATTCAATATCATCAAATCTATCGTAAGGTATCCATTTTATTGAATAAGCAGTATGTGATAGCTGAGTATGAATGAATTTATCAATATCATTATTTCCACTAGTACAATTTTGGGAATTTTGTTGAAAACGTATTGACATACACGTTACATTACATTTTTCACATATATCATTCAAGACTACCATATAGTTCTTGGTTTCTGGATCTTGAGTTATCCCATAAACTCTACTATGAGATACCGCAATCTACAATGTATTAAAGTTAGAAATATTAGTAAAATAAAATTTCAAATATGTTTTTTAAAACAAATGGCAATTTTTTTCACAAAATGGCACAGTACAGTATGGTTAATTTATATTATGATTCACAAAATGGAATATTATTATACCTTCTTTTTAAATTCTACAAATTCTAATGTAATGCTTGATGGATTATTCAAAATTTTCAGAATTACAAACATATTTTGACCTTTTCTTTCCCAATTTTCATCATTCCGTTCATTCATGCATCCATCAATCCAATTTGCTCTGTGCGCTTTGCCAAACTCATCATCTTCTGCAATACATTAACATCATAAAGTCTATAATAAGGTATCCATTCTAATGCATTTTTCACCTCATAATAAGTATGTGCTGATAGCTGAGTATCTTGAATGAATTTATCAATATCATTATTTCCACTAGTCCAATTTTGGAAATTTCGTTGAAAATGTATTGAATTACATACTTTATTACATTTTTCACATATATCATTCAACTACCATATAGTTCTTAGTTTCTGGATCTTGAGTTATTCCATAAACTATATGAGATTTCGCAATCTACAATATATTAAAGTTTAGAAATATTAGTAAAAATAAAATATTCAATCATTTGTTTCTTAAAGCAACTTTTTTTTTCGCAAAATGGCATAGTAGTACAATGTGATTAATTTATATTATAATTTACAAAAAAAAAATGAAACGTTTGATAAATTTATTATACCTTATCTATATATTTTGATGTAATCCCTATAAAAAAAAAATTCTTTAAAATGTACTTAAAATATACTTATGTATTTTTTAAAATATACTTAAAATATACTTATATGTTTTAAAATATACCTAAAATATACTTAACATTTTAAAATATACTTAAAATATACTTAAAATTGCAATTTTAAGTATATTTAAAGTATAAAATTTTGCACTTAAATTATACTTAAATTATATTTAAATTGCAATTAAGTATATTTTAAATGTAATTTAAGTATAAAATTTTATACTTTAAATATACTTAAAATTGCAATTTTAAGTATATTATAAGTACATTTAAAAATTTTAAGTATATTTTAGATATATTTTAAAATATTTAAGTACATTTTAAGTATATTTTAAAGAATTTTTTTTTCATAGGGAATACTTGCTGGGTTATTTAAAATTTTCAGAATTACAAACATATTTTGATTATTTCTTATCCAATTTTGATTTTTATTATCCCAACTACTGTCATACTCCCAAAATCTATAATCATCATTAATTATACATCCATCAATCCAATTTGCTCTGTACACTTTGCCGCCAAAATCATCATCTCCTGCAATATATTTAACATCATAAAGTCTATTATAAGGTATCCATTCTAACAACTTTCTTGCATCATCATGAACTGATAGCTGAGTATCTTGAATGAATTTATTAATATCATTACTACCACTAGTCCAATTTTGGAAATTTCGTTGAAAATGTATTGAATTACATACTTTATTACATTTTTCACATATATCACTCAACTACCATATAGTTCTTAGTTTCTGGATCTTGAGTTATTCCATGAACTTCATGAGATACCGCAATCTACAATATATTAAAGTTAGAAATATTGGTAAAAATAAAATATTCAACCATTTGTTTCTTAAAACAACTTTTTTTTCACAAAATGGCATATTACAATGTCAAAAAAAATGAAACTTTGGATAAATTTATAATACCTTATTTATAAATTCTAACGTAATACTTGATGGATTTTTTAAAATTTTCAGAATTACAAACATATTTTGACCTTTTCTTTCCCAATTTTCATCATTCCATTCATTCATGCATCCATCAATCCAATTTGCTCTGTACACTTTGCCAAACTCATCATCTTCTGCAATATATTTAACATCATAAAGTCTATCATAAGGTATCCATTCTAATGCATTTCCTACCCAATAATGATTATGGTCTGATAGCTGAGTATTTTGAATAAATTTATTGATATCATTATTACCACTAGTCCAATTATTAAAATTTTGTTTAAACCGTATTGCGTTACATTCATAATCACAATCACATGACTTAATCTTCTTTTTAAAAATTTTGATAAAGGAATCCATTAAGGTTGCTTGTCTAAACCTCTTCAAAATCCTACAATTAGTTTCATCAAAATTTTACTATAGATTTATTATAGTTTCGGCAGAGTTTTGGCAGTTTCGGCATTTATAATAAGTTTTGGCAGTTTCACCATTCTCCAAAGTTTCGCCAGTTTTTTAATATAACTTTAATATAGTTTCGGCAGAATTTCGCTTTTCGGCGAAACGCCATCTTGCCTAAACCCCTAGGTTTCGGCAAGCAACCTTAGAATCCATTGAGTGTTTTCTCAACTAAAATCAATACATATAAAAGGCAGAAATTAAAAAAAAATTTCCAGTAGTAGTAAGAAAAAAATAATTTCGCCTGATACTGGAAGAATACTTATGCATAATTACGTACTGCTGATCAGCCATAATGTGGGCTGAATTTTTACAACCGATTATTGCTGATCATTTTTAATTTAAACGCTGTAATGCCGTAGTAAATTTATTAATTGTGGGGCGCAGTATTATATTTAGAATTAGTATATAAATTTTAGTAATTTAGAATTGTATAATGTTACAAATTTAATGTCTAAGATGACGCTAAACTAGAAAATATGTGATTTGGGGATTTTACAGAATGGATAATTTAGGGATCTTACAGAAGGGATAATTTATGAATATTACATATTCTGGAAGTGTAAAAATTGAAAAGATACAAACTGTAAAAAGGTGAAATTGACAGGGGATTTTATTTTTTACAGAGAGGATTTATTATAAGGTTGTTATAGTATATAAAAAGGGGTGATATTTGACCGAGTGGAAAACGATACGAATTTTGTGGATGTGTTTACTAAACCAAGCATATTATTGTATTTATTTATATTACTAATAAAGTATTATTTTGTTAAGGCTAAGGTGGCAGCGTGATCTATCACGGGCTTAGACTTTACAACGCACTTGATAGAATTGAAATAACACGATTGTTAAGAAAATTGGGGAATGTAATTATTCCAAAGCCATAAATTAGATACATAGACAGAGCATTTTTTTTAATTTATATCAGTCAATTATATATTGAAGTAAGAACAATACTTATGCTGTTATGCATAATTACGTATTTCTGATCTACCATGTAACGATTGTAACGTGGGCTGAGAATTCTATAAAAAATTCGGCCGATCATTTTTAATTTTAACGCACGTGAATTCTTATTTATAGAATTAAATAATTGGGAAACTTTTTGAGTTAAAACATGATGTATTCATTTTGAAGACATAATTTAGGTATAGATGAAGCATTTCTAGGTTATTTATGCCATATATTATTTGTTTATAAAGTTATAAGCTAATTATCGTTATCTAAAACTTAATACTGTAATAAATATCAGTCAATGATGTATTTAACTATGAAAGAAACCATCATGTGGAAATAACTTTTACTTCTAACTTTCTGAAAACTTAAGAACAGAAAATTGAATTGAAAGAAGCAGAATCCTATCTAATCAAAGGTCAAAAAAAAATTATTACAATTACCAATGAGATCCTAGCCTATTACATAATTCTTTTCCTTGGCTTGACAATGAAAATTTGGTGGAGTTGTTTTTATCCCTAGTTCCTCATGCAGCCAAGGGATGCAACCAAATACTAATTGATCTAATCGAAGAAGCAAGTAGCAACCGTATTCCTATATTGGGAGTAAAAAAAGCCGTTAATCCAATTATTGGCTCAGCAATACTTTGGAATATAGATATAACCTGGACAATTTCCAAATAAAAAGTGCTTAAATTTTGTCAGAAGAAACACGTCAAAATTTGAAGTACTACTACTAAGCAGAGTTATAAATATTACTCTTGTTGGTTGATTTTGAATTGTAGAAATAATGTTCAAAATATGAAATCGTTCAACTCTCTTAAATGACAAACAAATTAAAGTTATTCTGCGTCCCAAACATTAGTATACTTTTTCAAACCCTTAGTTTATTAATATGGAGTATTCATCGTGTGGTTTATCCGTTTATGACCAGTCTTCCAGTTAACTTTATAACATGTAAAATTAGGGCAATGACATATATTAGCTAATATTTTAGGGGTGGGGGAGTAAAAGATAATCTTAGGTCACATAATATAAACCATGTGAAATGGTTGTGATTGGTCATAACATCTTACTATTAAATTAATATTAGCTAATATATATCACTGCCCTTATTGTAACCTTGTTGCGTAAATATTGAAATACAATAGTATATTATGATTTTTATTCAAAATTTGAGATCATGAAGCCAAAAATTACATTAAATGAACATAATCATGTATACGGAACATTACAATTTTTTATATAATAAAATTAAGACTTTTTTTTTATATTCACGCTATATTGAAAGTTGAAAATTTTTGATTCGTTAGTGTATTAAATTGGAAGCGACGAAAAGAATAAGGTTAAAAGAAACTTGTCATTTAAAATACTTTTCGCCCGCTTGTTCTCTATATTTTGACTATATAAAGGAACAAATATTGAATGCAATATTTGTTGTAAATATATTATAAATTTAATATCATTAATACATAGTAGTTATTCAGCACTTCAGGAGCCCGGGATCAATCAGTCAAATTTGATTTACCAAATAAGTGATTTATCTAGGATACATGATTTTAATTGCTTAGTATATGATTTTTTTTTCTAACACACGAATTATCAAAATAAAATAAAAAAGATATTAAAGTCAAATAATTTTATTTTTCAAGACAATTTAGTTCCTAACAATTCCATATTACTATATTATTATCCATAAGATCGAAAGAATTAATATAAAGAGTTGTCAAGCTACACTTAAAAGTAAAATTATTGTAATTTATAGTTTAGAAGTTTTCAAAATATATAAAATGTGAATTTTATCAATTAACAACGACCTCTTTAAAAGTGATAAGCGAAAGGTTTTCCCAAAGACTAATATTAGACCAAAACACACTTTACAGAGAAATTACCAACTGGCTTTTGTAAATTAAGAGGTAATATAGTAAGTACATAATACAGTAATACACATACCGGTAATATATGTACTTTGTACAGTATGTACAGCAGTGTATTTTATTAAATTATACATATATAAGGATAATTTTTTACAGTCATTAGATGTTGTTGCATTATGAGTAACCACTAGTATTTAATCTATTTAATCTCTCAACAAATTCGTGGTGTATTGACAACAATAGCAGAATATCAACTGATTCTCTTTTTCAATCGAACTATCGGAAATAAACACCCCAAAATGCAAAGTAGAACGTTCAACAAATTTGTCACGTTAAGATTTATAATTATGGAATATGTCAAATTTAATCGAAATTTAATAATAATAATAAATTTGGAAAAAAATAAAATAAAGTAAAATAGGTCATCATTTAAAAAAAAAACCAATTAAAAAATCGAAATTAATTGTTACCTAAATTTTTTGCCAATTTTTTTTTGTAGAAAAAATTTGTCGATTAATCATAAATATAACTAAAAAATTAAATTTGATTTCATCATAAAGAACGTAATTACAAAAATATCTGCTAAAATTAATTTTAAATTCTTCTCTTTCATTATCCTAAAAAAAAAGAAAAAAAGAAATAAAAAAAGTCATTGATTTTTTGATTGCAAAAAAATTCATCATGTTAATTGATATAGTTTTGAGATCTAGACGAAAATCAAGTTAGAACAGGTTTTTCATACAAACAATAGGACCCAGAAATATATATATAGGGGTCAGGTGATGAAAAAAATTTTTTACTATGAGCTGTACGCATGTTTTCAGGGCCGGAATTATGATAATGTCAGTCGGTTACTATAATAGGAAATAAAATTCTGACTGAAATTATCAAAAATTATCTAAAAAAGGTAAGATTTTCATGATTTTTTTAGTTCAAAATACGCAAACTCAAACCTGACCCTTTTATATATATTTCTGGGTCCTCAAACAATGCAGGAATTTATTTTAATTTTTGGTTAATTCCTATAAAGTAAACCTTTTCCTAAAATGCCTTACTATCGAAATGATCTTACCGATAATACCTACGTATAATTAATCAAAATGGAAGTTTTTTTTTTAACTTTAATTAAAACTTAAAATTCGATAATTCAAATAATGAATGAGTATAGTAAATTATTTTCAAACTGAATCCTGTTTCCCAAAACAAGTGTATATTAGGGCTGTTAGTATATGAAAAATACTACTACTTCATTGGATATGGTGAAGGTGTGGTATTAAGACTTTTGTTTATTTTCAAACTTCAGTTTTACTTTGGTTTTGATTGTATGTTCTCTATCATATAATTAATACGTTCACCACTAAAAAAAAAATAAAAAAAAAAGGTACAACCCCATTGCGAAACAGTTTTTCATCAGAGTTCAACTTACTTCTCAGGCCATACACCAATTCAAGTAAATTGAACGTTATATTCAACCCTATCCACTCGAATGTCTTGACATACTTAACAATATTTTTCGTCTACTTGATCTATAATTCTCAATTTTACTAATTATTTATTTTATAATTTACTTTTTAGGTTGCATAATGAACTGAAATTGGGATGTATTATAAAATGGATATTTATAAGCGTTTTTTTTATGCAATAGAAATAAGGGAATACTTGTGTAATAATAATAATGTGTCATACATGTGTATTATTTTTTATAACCGGAAAACATAGTTAGGTCAAACTAAGAAAAATAATAAAAATTAGAAATAAACTACATTATCCTAACAAACTCCAATTTTGTGTTTAAAAAAAGACTTTTAATCTATTTAACAATAAGAAAAAATTGCAAAATCAAAAATGAATAATAGTAAAAAACCTGAAAAGTAAAATAAAGGATAAAAAAAAACCAATAAAAAAAATTTTGAACCAAAGAAATAATATTGAACTTTTAAAAACCAAAAACAAAAAAAAATGATTAGAAAATATTTATTTTGGTATTGAACTAAAATACTGAAAATAAAAAAAATGATTAATAAAATTTTTTTGATATTAGACAAAAACTATTGAAAGAAAACCGAAGAATAAAAAATACTAATAAAAAATAATTTCAGTCTTTGAAGAATCGGTAAAAAAAAAAAAGATAAACAGCAGCTGCGGCTGATTACATTATCCCAAGAGGCTAGTAATGGAGGTTTTGCATTACATCATTTTTTATAGTTAAGACCCGCTTGATCAGCAAGTCATGCATGTTGTTCATCTAATCCAATGAAATTTTTTTTTTATTTTTTTCGTTTTTTTTTTCTAACCGATCTAATTTTTTCGGCTCCCCCTTTTTTAAATTTTTTTTTCTTGTACCAATAATTCTTTTTCATAACAATATATCACTATAATTAATTTTTATGGGGAATTTTTTTTTTCATGACAATAGATCGTTATTATTAATTTTTCTGGAAATTTGTTTTTTCATATTAATTAGTGAGATAATTTTTTTCTATAACAATAGATTGCTATAATGAATTTCTTTAAGATATGGTAACAATATATAAGTGTGTTATTATTACTCTCTTACTTGATGGCAAGTATCATCCTCGACGGGTTACGCCTAGTCATTCCTTAAAAAAAATAAATAAATAAATAAATATGCATATCTCTGAACGTTACCTCCATAACATAAGAAATGAATTTCTCACGTTAGAGATATTTCCTGTTAATGATCTTACTGTATCACTACTCACTAATATCAACGCTGACTTATTCTTCATCCTATTCTTACATTCATCATTTTTTAAATTCATAGAAGCCATTTAGAATAAGAAGCTTTTATAGTAACTATTTTGATTTATAATGACAAATTTGATGACTATTCATTATAAATTTTTTTTAACATTTTCCGGCAGTTAAGTTTACTAAAAAAAAATTAAAAAATTTTAATGGTAAACTTGCTGATAAACTAGTTTATTTGCGTTATTAATCAATTAAATTGAGAAGAACTAAATACGTATGTGTTCGACACAAAGTCGCAAACAAGTAGTTAAAGATAAATATTGTGGTTCTTGTCATTCAAAAAATAATGAAGAAAAATTTGAAAGATGTTTTGAGTGCAAGCAAATAAATACAGAGAAGGATTAAGTGTCAAACTTGTAATTCAAAAAGATTTAAACAAAATCTCGATAATTGGACTAATGTAACAATGATATTAGTAAGTTCATTGAAAATATTATTTTAAAATAAAAATATATTTCGCACGTAGGAAGTAAATTTCGCTTGTCATATAATGTTCAATTAATGATCTCTTTGTTGAAGACCTAGTTTTTCACCATCTGATGTAAACTAGGATGTTGACTTAGTATAGGATAATATGAAATTTTTGCTTGCTTCAGAATAGATATAATTTGACTCCAGCATTCTTACTGCATAAACCATCAGCATTACTTTTGAGCAAATTGAGGGAAAACACTTCTCAAATATATATATATATAAAGCATTAAGTAATAACATATTGAAAACTTGCTATGAATATGCATAAAGTATTTTTTTTGAATACATTGCTATAGTAATCCAATAATTTGCAATTTACAACTAAAATGTATTATTTGTTCTATTCCATGTTGTTTGAAAAATTCTTTTATTACGAATTTACAATAATATCATACTTCACTAACCATTAGATTTTACACTTTTTATCCATTTTAAAGCATTTGGATTATTATCATTCATATTAAGAATATAACTTGCACAAATTTTATTTATAAATATTCTTCTTTTTCAGCAGTAACAGCAACTATTCCCAGATTAATATTTAGATCAATTTTATTCAACTGGCTCAAAAAAATCTTGTTGTAAATTGAAACTAATTTAAATCGTCATTATAAATGAATGAATATTTTGTATTTCTTTTCACCTAGTATTTTATTATATGAAAAAATTAAAATATTTTTAAATCTTATTTGGCGACCCAAAGGTTCTGAAATGATTAGAATATTTAATCATTTTACCTTTTGATATTAAATTAAATTAAATACCTTTTTAAAATAATTTGTATAAACCGGCACCTACAAGATTTTTTTTTGTGACAGTCTTGAAAAATCAAAATCATTGTATGAATTAAAAACTAATAAAAATGTATCGTAAAGAAAGGGGGAAGGAAAAACATAAAATAAATTAAATTACGTTGTTATAAAAATATGATACTATAATACTATAAACATACTATAAATAGACTATCACAAAATAGTAGTACTAAGGTAATAAAATCCTTTCAAAAATAAGATAATAAATTATTAGATTACCTGTGTGTGGAACAACATTTCAGTAGTTTGATTTAAATTATTATAAAGATTACGTAAAGATGATGTAAGTTTATCAGCAACGGAAGATCCACTTGTGAACCTATGTAAAAGTAAAACATGATGGAATTGTACTGGAAAAACCTTAAGTAAAAACAAAAATATGAATAATTGTTGGTTATCAATTATTTCTTAAAATATGTTTACGTTTCAAATCATAAAATCATTTTGATTGGTTCGAATAATTCTAGCAATCAGTGGCGCTTGAAAATCAGGGTGGAAATTTTATCAGGTGTTCTTTAATACTTATTGCTTCCTTTACTTCTATTGTTATTATAATTGTATACTTCATTATATTTTCAATTTACTATTTATCCAGTGGAAAAGATTTTTGTTAGATCAACATCTTTGTTTTATTATTATTAGTTGTTACATTATTTGTATTATCTCTATTTCTCTATAGAGAAAGTCTAATAAATGATTATTTTTATGGATATTATTCCAAAAAACTTGTATATATGATCAACTAACAATAAAATTTTTTGTAAAATATAAATTAAAAAGTCATATTTTGTGCAAATACCTTTTACATAATCAATTATCAAATGTGAAGGATTAAGATTATTAAAAAGATTTATTTAAAATTAGCTTATAAGACAAAAATAACCTTCTGAATTGAATAGGCAAATGTAAAATTAATTGCTTTTTTGTCACTTAGACATGCTGAATAACTTCCATATACATCTTTATTAGGAAATGTTAATATGATCTGAATAAAAAAATTCTAAATAACTACTGAAATAATTTTACAAATGCTGTAAGCAAAAAAGCTTTAAAAAATTTGTATTTCACAATTTGACCATTAGACTGCCTGTCATTACTTTTTATAAAGTTAGAGTAATTATGTATAATTATGTATAATGTTGTTTTAATAATATAATTTCTTAAATTGATAAAGAATATTTTTGCAGGTTTTAAATATAATATTAAGAATAAAAGTTAACAATATAAATAAAATACAATTAGCTATTGAAATAATGAATATAAAAAAAATTTTTATTTTAAATTTTATATTTTAGAATTATTTTATAATTTATATTTAATATTTGGGAAAGTTAAAAAAAAATTTATTTTATCACAAACTAAGAAATTTGTAAAATATTTACTACTCTAGCCTTAGTGTTTAAATAATTCTGAAAAAAGAGAATACATATATGAATAAAAGAATAAAATATAAAAAAAGGAATTATTTAAATTACAAACTAAAAATATCACATAAAAAAAACTATAAATTCTTATAAAAAGACAAATAATTATTACTAGTTATTTTTTATCTGTTTTAATATCTAAATAATTAAATAAATAAAATTAATTTCACATAACTGAAATAATTTGCAAAATTATTTCTTTTTATGTACTATATTACATACCTAATGACTTCAAATTAACTATACAATCATCTAAATCTTTATTTACTAGCATTTCATTTAATTTTACACTAGCTTGTGAATCTTCACTTTCTTCATTCACTTTTCCACTAGTAGATTGACTTGAATAATAAGCTTGCAAATCTCTATTTTTAAGAGTTTCATTCAACTGTTTACTAGTAAAATCAAGTAAGCGACTTGTATAATATGCTTGTGGATGAGACTCAGTAGCAAGATTATTGTTATGCTCAATTGGTGCATTTATAAATTCCATAATATTGCATTTTAATTCTTCATTAATATCTTCAACTTTCACATTAGATGGAAGAAAAATCCAATCACTAATAATATTTAACACTTCTTCAGAAGATGGCCTTTTTAATGGGGTTTCATCCCAACACTTTTTCATCAAATCTACATAACATTGTGGAGCATTTTCAATAATTTCAGGACGTTCACCTTCACAAATACTTAAACTAAGTTGAAAATCATGTGCTCTATTATTAAATGGTGGTACCCCAGATGTAAATTCCCACATAATCATAGAAAAACTATATATATCACTAGCTGGAGTATAAGAATTGCCTCTTAAAACTTCTGGTGCCATAAATGGTATAACACCATAAATATCATATTTTTTCAAAAATGATCTTATAGATTTACATAATCCTAAATCACTAATATAAACTTTTCTTTCATTATGATTTAAAATATTGCCATCATGAAAATCACAATGAATAAGATTTTGTCTATGTATACCATTAAGTCCAGAAATAATTCCAAATAACATATATAATTTTTTATTCCAACCACTTTTGATTATTATTGTTAAGTTTCCTCTTAAATTACCCTTGTTTGCATAATCCATTACTGCCATATATTTCAAAGTATCTGGATCTTTTGTAAACCCATAAAAATAAATAATATCATTTGAATCTAAACAACTTACGTGATATTCCCACTATAAAAAAGTTGATAATATATTAGTACAAATTAATTATGATTCAAATTAAAAAAATAAATAAAATATTATCATACTTCATTTAAAAATTCATTCAAATTTTCACTTAAATTATTATGACATTTAAGAATTACTTTATTATCTTCATTATTATAAAACCAATTAGCTTTGTATATAGTACCAAATCCTCCTTTATCAAGATATTCAATATTTTCAAATTTATCATAAGGAATCCATTTTAAATTTTTTTCCGAAATAAAATTATCCATAATTGCATTTCCACTTTTTCCATATCTATATAGATTTAAGCAATTAAAATTATTATTGAAGTTTATATTAAAAATTACACTAAAATTTAAGATTAAAATCAACACTTACTCTAAAATTTAAATAGAAATTTAAATATAATATATGTCTTATGTCTTAGTTTTTGTATAAATGTAAATAATAATAACTTATAATTCACAACTTACTAACTAAATTAACGGAAATTTATATGAATAGAATTCAATTAACAAATAAATATTTATAAAATAAATAAACAATAGTAACAACAAATCACTTACAAGCTATATTATTAAATAATTTTTATAAGTAAAAAGTTAGTATAAATATTATAACAATAAGTAATAATAGATTAAACAAATAATTACTCCCTATATTACAAAATATTTTTTTAAGAATTTAGTTAGTTTAAATTATATGAAAATATTATAACAATAATATAGAATTAAATAAATAACTTACTCTCAATATTATTGAATAATTTTTTAAATAAAAACTTTAGTTAGTTTAATTATATGCAAATATTATAACAATAAATAATAACAGAATTAAATAAATAACTTATAACTTACGATCTATTTAATTAAAGAATTCAGTTAATTTAAATTATATATAAATATTATAGCAATAAGTAACAATAGAATTAAACAAATAAATACTTCCTATATTATTAAATAATTTTTTAAGTAAAGAATTTAATTAGTTTAAATTATATGCAAATATTATAACGATAAGCGATAGAAATAAATAAATAACTTACTCCCTATATTATTAAATAATTTTTAAACAAATAATTTAGTTAGTTTAAATTATATGAAAATATTATAACAATAAATAATAATAGAACTAAATAAATAACTTACTCCCTATATTATTAAATAAATTTTTAAACAAAGAATTTAGTTAGTTTAATTATATGCAAATATTATAATAATAAGTAATTATAGAATTAATTAAATAACTTACTCCCTATATTATTAAATATTTTTTATTTAGTTAGTTTAAATTATATGCAAATATTATGACAATAAATAATAATAGAATTAAATAAATAAATACTTCCTATATTAATAAATAATTTTTTAAGTAAAGAATTTAATTAGTTTAAATTATATGCAAATATTATAATGATAAGTGATAGAAATAAATAAATAACTTACTCCCTGTATTATTAAATAATTTTTAAACAAATAATTTAGTTAGTTTAAATTATATGAAAATATTATAACAATAAATAATAATAGAACTAAATAAATAACTTACTCCCTATATTATTAAATAAATTTTTAAACAAAGAATTTAGTTAGTTTAAATTATATGCAAACATTATAACAATAAGTAATAATGTAATTAAAAAAATAACTTACTCCCTATATTATTAAATAAATTTTTAAACAAGAAATTAGTTTAATAGTTTAAATTATATGCAATTAATGCAAATATTATAATAATAAGTAATAATAGAATTAATTAAATAACTTACTCTCTAAATTATTAAATAATTTTTTAAATAAAGAAATTAGTTAGTTTAAATTATATGCAAATATTATAACAATAAGTGACAATAGAATTAAATAAATAACTTACTCTCTAAATTATTAAATAATTTTTAAATAAAGAATTTAGTTTTAAATTATATGTAAATGTCATATCAATAAGTAATAACGGAATTAAATAAATAACTTATAACTTACTATCTATTAAATAAATAATTTAGTTAGTTTAAATTATATGTAAATATTATAACAGGCCCTATAAATAATAAGTGTCCGGAAATTGTCCAGAAATTGTCTGGAAAATTTGTCTAAAAGTACCTGGACATTTTCTAGACATTTTCTGGACAGAAATTGATCCAAAACACGCTCATTTCTGGACATTCATTTTTGTCCGGAATTTGTCTGGAAATTGACCTGAAATATTTTTTCATAAAATTTGTTACAAAAAGATGATCAACAAGTGATCATCATTATAATTGCTTTAACCTAAAATTTTATATCATCTTTTCCGGACATTTATTTTTTATAAGGAAGAAGTATTAATAGAAACAAATAAATATCTTACTCCCTATATTATTAAAATAATTTTTTAAATAAAAAATTTAGTTAGTTTAAGTTATATGTAAATATTATAACAATAAGTAATAATAGGCAGAATTAAATAAATAACTTACTCCCTATAAAATAATTTTTTAAATAAAGAATTTAGTTAGTTTAAATTATATGTAAATATTATAACAACAAGTAATAATAGAATTGAATAAATAACTTATAACTTACGATCTATATAAATAAAGAATTTAGTTAGTTTAAATTATATAAATAATAGAAATATAAAAATCTATAACTTAAACCCTAGTATTATTAATTAATTATTAGTTAAAAATAAATATAATATAAAGTATTTACTGTAAATTAAATATATCACTTACAATCTAGTTGTTTAATTAAAAATATAATTAGTTGAATTATAATAAAATATTAAACAAATAAATATGATATTGTAACTTACCGTCTGTAATACAATTAATTATTAAATAGTTAATTAAAAAAAGAATTTAGTTATTGAATATTATGTAAAATAAACAAAATAAAGAATTAAAAGTTTAAATAACTAATAACTTACTGACTATAGTATTTTAATCATTAAATGAATTATTTAATTACATGGAATGTAATAAAAATGATAAGTAATTCCATTATTATTCGATTATAAGATAACCTATTAACTTACGAGCTATATTTGTATATTATATAAGGTATTATTATAGATAGCATTTAAATGTATTTACAAATAAAAATTTAATATTTTAGCATATTTAATATACCTTTAAATTCCTTGGTAGTACTTTTTTCAAATTCTTTAAAGCCACTTTCTTTGAATTCCTTAGAGTCATTTCCTCCAAATTCTTTAGTACTACTTCTTTCAAATAATTCAATATTACCAGAAACTAGTTTTATTACATTAAAAATTTGTTTGAAATATTAGAATTCTAATTGTATTAAATGTTTATATTATATATATGATTATTACCTTTATCATTACTAAGAGCCATTACTATATAATTATATCAAAATTCTTTCTGACTGGAAAAGATAATGCAAATATCTTTTTTTTTCTTTTTTTTATTATTAGACGCCTTTATGGCTTTATTAGTATAGGAATATATTGGCAATAATATTTATGCAAAATGAATTATACTCAAAAGCGTTGATCATATAAGTACAAACATTGTATGTACAACAAACAAATTTTGTCAATCATCAAGCCTCATTGTTGCACAGAAAAAATCATAAAGAAGAATTTTTTAATATGTAATATATTATATTATTATGTACTTGTACATGTACATGTACATGAACATGAACATGAACATGAACATGTACAGAGAAAGTGAACATTCACTATGGAAACTTTTTGCGCTGAGTTTAACTGTGCTGCTCAAAAAGAATGTTAACTTGACAGATCATGAAATAGTATCATTTTTTATTAAAATGTGAAAAAAAAAATTTTTTTTTTTAATCAAAAACGTCAAAAATTTGACGTTTTTGTAATTGAAAAATCAAAAAAAAATTGATTTTTTTTTAATCAAAACGTCAGACTTAACATTTTTGTGATTGAAAAATCAAAAATAATTGATTTTTTTAATCAACCTGACGTTTCTGTGATTAAAAAATCAAAAAAAAATACAAAAAAAATCAAAAAAAATGATTTTTTTAATCAAAAACGTCAGACTTGACGTTTTTGTGATTAAAAAATCAAAAAAAAAATGATTTTTTTTAATCAAAAGTCTGATGATTTTGTAATTAAAATCAATTTTTATTAGCTAAAAACGTCAGACTTGACGTTTTTGTTATTAAAAATCAAGGAAAATGACTTTTATTAGCTAAAAACGTCAGACTTGACGTTTTTGTTATTAAAAATCAAGGAAAATGATTTTTATTAGCTAAGAACGTCAGACTTAACGTTTTTGTTATTAAAAATCAAGAAAATTTGATTTTTATTAGCTAAGAACATCAGACTTAACGTTTTTGTTATTAAAAATCGAGGAAAAATGATTTTTATTAGCTAAGAATGTCAGACTTGACGTTTTTGTTATTAAAAATCGAGGAAAAATGATTTTTATTAGCTAAAAACGTCAGACTTGACGTTTTTGTTATTAAAATCAAGGAAAAATGATTTTTATTAGCTAAAAACGTCAGACTTGACATTTTTGTTATTAAAAATCAAGGAAAAATGATTTTTATTAGCTGAAAACGTATGACTTGACGTTTTTGTTATTAAAAATCAAGGAAAATAATTTTTATAAGCTAAAAACGTCAGACTTGACGTTTTTGTTATTAAAATCAAGGAAAATTATTTTTATTAGCTAAAAACGTCAGACTTGACGTTTTTGTTATTAAAAATCAAGGGAAAATGATTTTTATTAGCTAAAAACGTCAGACTTGACGTTTTTGTTATTAAAAATCAAGGAAAAATGATTTTTATTAGCTAAGAACGTCAGACTTGACGTTTTTGTTAGCTAAAAATCAAAAAAAAATAGTGTACTTTTGTAAAAGTATACTAATAAATTAATAAAAGATTTTTTTATAAACAATAGATTGTGTTTAGTGAGATTTATAAAAAAATTTAATGAGACTTTTTTTTAATAATAGTTTGGTATAAAAAAATTTTCTAGGATTTTTTTTTTAATAATATAATGGTATAGTACAATAGATAGATATAATAAAATTTTCTGGGATTTATTTTAATAACAATGGGTATGATAACATTTTTAGTGATTTTTTTTTAATATTAAACAATAGATTGGTATCATAGTACAATAGATTTATTTAATAAGATTTTTGTGATTTTTTTAATAACAATAAATTGGTAATAACAATCATTAACTTATTAAGTTAATAATTGTTTTTTAGTAAAATTTTTTCCAGTAATACTAATACTACTAATAGGTAATAGATAACTTAATAAACTTTTATAAAATAGATTAAGATATATAAAAAAAATTTGAGATTTTTTTAACAATAGATTGGTATAGTTCAATGAATAGATATAAAAAAATTTTCTGAATTTTTTTTTTAATAATAGATTGATATAAATATATTTTCTGAACTTTTTTTTTAACAATAGAGTCATTAGATCAATATAAAAAATTTTTTGATAACAACAGATTGGTATGTTATAACTTATAATGGATAGATATAAAGAATTTTCTAAGATTTTTTATTAATACAATAGATCAGTTTCTGGAATTTTTTATGACAAATTAATTGGTATAGTACAAAAGATACTAGGTATAAAATTTCTTGGGATTTATTTTAACAACAATAGGTATGATAAAATTTTTGGTGACTTTTTTTTAATAACAATAGATTGGTAATAGACAATTATTACTGCGACTAGTAATTATTGAAAACCAATATGATTTGCCAATTCATTATTAATGTTTTTGCAACATTTTTTATTGTTACCAATCTATTGTTATTAAAATAAAACACAAAAAATTTTATTAAATCAATCCATTGTACTATACCATCCATTGTACTATGATACCAATCTATTATTGTTATTAAAAAAAAATCTCATTGAATTTTTTTATAAATCTCACTAACACAATCTATTGTTATAAAAAAATCTTTTATTAATTTATTAGTATACTTTCAAAAATAAACTCACTCACTATATCCAAAAGTACACTAGTTTCCTGTAAAATTATTAATTATCAAGAGAACAAACTGTTTTAAACAGTTTGTATTTTCGAATTCATTAATTAGCTATCACGTTTTTAGTTTTTCTACAATTACGGTAATAACGAAACTTTAAGATAGATTATTTATTATTCACGTAAAAATTTGATTGAAGGTAGAAAAAATAAATCTAAAAAAGAACAATATAATTATGTCAAAGAAGAATTCATAGAAATTCTTAAATCCAACATTAAAAAAATCCTTAAAATATAATTTTAAAATATAATTTGTTGAATTAATTATTCGTCGGTAACGATCACTCTTGATTAAATTCAGTTAATTAGAAAGTTGTAATGATGACTTTTTGGGCCAATGGACAATTGAACAATTGGATAATTGAACTATTGGACTTTGATAAGTACAAATCCAAATTTTATTGGATAAATTGTCACATACTATTACTAGTTATTCTAAATAGTCATATATAACAATTTAGTTTGAAGATTTAGAAGAATCAAAATAATTAACTAATTATTTTTATTTACAAAAATTATCAAGCTTGAAATAAAATTGTTGGATTAATAATATTAATGAATTAACTCAAAAGTACTGGAACTATAAGAATTCAATCGGACTTGGAATGGACTATCTCCAATTAGTCCAAGCCCAATAGTCCAGATTTTTTTCAATTGGACTCCCATAACTTTCCAAAAAAAAGTTCATTATATCGGGCATTTACTGTTAGTAAAGATTAGATAATATTATTTAAATTGTGATTATATGAATAGAAATGAGACAAAGAACACACATGCTTGTGAGGATTTTCAAGAGTGGATTAACCGCTAAAGGAATGTGGCTTTGATATTCAAATGAAAATCATGACATAAGACTTAACGCCTTTAGCAGATCATTTTCATTTTAAATGATCGTAATAATCATTTGAAAATAATATTTAAAGCGGCAGTATTCTCCTTCCTTCTACAAATCGTAGATGTTAATAATGTGTGAGTAAAATTGGTCGTTGAATCACTTGAGATTTTGATATGAGATATAACTTGCCTAATATTCTCCTATGCGTAGACTATAAACTAATTAAAATTTATTTATTATTATTTATTATTAGGCTGCTATTGCTGTGGAAGTACTGGCAAAACGTATGGGGATAGCTGTCACTGTATCGCGAGATTTGGTGAAGGCGCCATAAGTAATAAAGAAGCTTGTGAAAATTGCTACAAATGCTATGCTCATTGTAATTGTGGTAAGTAATAATTCTCAAATTTTTCAATTTCTATATGTTATTGTTATTATCATCAAAAATCTCAAAGTGATTCAATGACCTGAATTATGGCACATTTACATTAAAAACTATTATAACGTGTACGGTATAGAGTTTGGAATCGATTAAGGTTAATCGATTGATTAATCGACTAAGACTGTTAATCGATTAAGGTATCTCAAAAATCGGTTAATCGATTAAAATTATCATCCCATAATTCTGGTCAAATTATCTAATGCGGCCCAGAGCTGTGAATTTTTGGTCACGTGTTCTCCGAACTTGGAAGAATTTGTATTAATTTTTTAATGATAATAATAATAAATAAGACTTTCCTATAACTAAATGTATGATCAAAAACAATTTGGTGCAATCTGCGGTCAAAAAAAAAAATTGTTAATATTTTAATATTAATCGATTATTAATCGATTAGGGCCCTTAGTTAATCGATTATTAATCGATTAAGGTTTTTTTGGTCGGTTCCAACCTCTAGTACGGTAACGTAATTTTATCATCGATCGAATACAAAGTAATGTAAAACAATGAGCTGCTTTAGAATTTTAAAATACCTTTTTAAAGTCTTCCATTTTTGTTCTCCTGATTCTTATGTATATAGAATGGATTAAACCAATTTGTTGGTTCATAACGTTAATAAATGAAATTATTGGAACTTGTATCAAAAATATACATTAATCCATTATAAATTTATAGTCCAAAATATTGTAGAAGCAAATTTAAATTAATATATAATAGTCCGGTCGTTTGAAATACTGTTACAATCAAAAAGTAGTATACTAACTTGGTTATTAAAATCTTGAGACATTTTAACATTGTCTAATTAAATGATATACATTTTTTATATAACGCCAGATAGAAAAATTTTATGAATAAACACATGATTATTATAAAATTTTCCCACTGAATTTTTTAGATTTATAATTTATTATATTTTCTATAAATAATGATGCGTAAATTTAATTATTACGGTTTCAAAATTAGTCGATACGAATAAAATAAAAAATGAAATTTTATAATCTCGTGGAAATAAGAAAATTCTCTTGTATTTTTTTTTTCCTTAGACGGAGGATGTACAATTACCACTACTACCTAAAAATCTAATTTTGGATTTAAAACTCGTTTACTTTATTTAAAGAATATTCACGTTACATAATATTTACGATATTTCAAAAAATTACGAACTTGCCAAAAGAATTGATTGGTTACTTAAAAATCAATTTAAATAAATTTAATGTAAAATTATTTCTGAAATTTTTTTCATTAATTCCGTATTGATTATTTTGTATTTTATTCAAAAAGATTTTACTCGATACTATCAAAAAATTCTTTATTTGTCGACACTTATGGGCGAAGGATAATACCAAATTTTATGTCATATTATTTCAATTTGTATTATTAGTAATACTATAAACTTATTAGTTAGTTATTACTGCACTGAAACTTATAAATATCTTGAACATGTTACAATTATCTTTTTTATACTCTTTATGATTTTCATTATTTTAACGCTTAAACGCAATAAACCAAAAATTTATTCATACGCAGTAACGAGATAAATATATATTCTTTGTTACACATGAATTACACGAAGATGCAGCAGGTTTAACCATATTTATTTTTAGTCCATAATATAATGTTATGTTGCACAGAGTACAATGAAAATTATATAAGGTCTAACATTTACGTATTTGGATTAATACTTTTTCTTTTCGCTAACGTTAAAAAATTTATAAAAAATGGATGATAATAAACTTTTACCAAAATTATCACAAAATTTACTCCAAATATTAAATGATGAAGAATATTATGATATTACTATTGAAGTTGGTAATGACCCTTACGTAAAAGTCTTTCGTGCTCACATGGTTATTTTACATTATCGTTCTCCTTACTTGCGAAGAATTTTGTCAACTAATAAAAAGAAAAATGATGGTACTTTGGCACATATTAAATTATCAAACATTTTACCAGAAATTTTTCAAATAATTTTAAGGTAATTAATTTTTAAAGACGATTAAATAAATTTTATTTTAATAATATTTTAATTTAAGAATATTTTCTTTATTTCAGGTATATATACGGTGGAAAACTTTCTTTGAACGAATATGATACTTTAGACTTAATTAAAGTTTTAGTTGCTGCTAGCGAACTTAATCTTCAAGAATTAATCACATATCTACAATTTTATTTGATTGAAAATAAAACAAATTGGATGGAACAAAATTTTAATTTGATATATCAAACAAGCTATGAGAATGATTCTTTCTTGGAACTTCAAAAATATTGTACTGATTTAATTTCTAAAGGACCAGATAAGATATTTAATTCTTTAAATTTTTCTTCAATCCCAGAAAAACTTTTAGTTACAATTATTCAAAGTGATAATCGTCAAATAAGTGAAATTCAAATTTGGGAATATGTTCTTGAATGGGGACTTGCTCAAAATCTCGACCTTCCCTCTGATCTTACAAACTTTTCAAAAAATGATTTCAAAAGTTTAAAGAATACTTTACAAGGATGTATTCCATTTATTAAATTTTATAAGTTAACTTCTAAAGAATTTTTAGAAAAAGTATTACCTTATGAAAAAATATTTCCCAAAAATTTATATAAAGATTTATTAAAAGCTTTTTTAAGTCTTTCAGATCCTAATAGCAAACCAGTTGATAAATCGGAATATGATGAAAATGAGAGAACTATTGATTCAGAAATTATAACTTATCAACATATTGAATTAATCTCAAAATGGATCGATAGATTAGAAATCACGGACAAGTTGGCTTCTTCGTATAAATTTAAATTATTATTTCGCGCATCTCGTGACGGACATTCAGCAAATAAATTTCATTTAATTTGCGATAATAAACCTCGCACAGTAACAATTATTAAAGTGAAAGATAGTAACGAAATTCTTGGAGGGTATAATCCAATTGAATATCGATCTGATGGATATTATGAAACTACTAAAGATAGTTTTATATTTTCTTTTACCAATGATAGAATTGACAATTATGTTTTAAGCCGCGTAGTGAATGAAAAATTTGCTATATATAATTGGTCTTTATCTGGTCCATCATTTGGTGGAGGTGATCTTATTATATGGGATTATATATGTTGTTCTAGTACAAAAAAATATTATGAAAAATCGATTAGAACTGATAATTTCTTTAATATAGAAGAATGTGAAGTGTTTCAAATTGTATAGGAAAATTAATAGCGATGAGTTTTTTTTGAATTACTACTACTCATTTTAATTAAAATATAATTATTAATAAAGCTTAGAAAATTACTATGTTCTATTGATGTTATATTCTAATCAATTGATTATATATATGTATATTTATTCATTAGAATAATCTTGTTAAATTAAAAAGAATAGCTTCAGCAATACAGCGACAATAAAATAGATAAACTTACTTTTTCATATTTACCAAAAAAATCGTATTTAGAATTTAAATAAAGCTAAAAAAAAATAAAAATAAAATATATTCAGGAAAGTAAAATCGTCTGAAAAACTTATTCTTTTTACGGTAAACAAAATTTTTCTCCACCATAATATAAATTCTCGTGATTGAATATTTTCGAAAATTTATTTTGAAGACTAAACAAACTAAATTTACCGTAAAGGATAATCTTAAAATTTTTCTGTATGTCGTTTCTTTTCAATTTAATTACAGGAATATCGGTCATGAAAGATTAAATGAGTTTCAATTCCGATAAATAAAACTGGAGGTCTAAAACATCTTTTTTCCATAGGGTTACGCTGATTGGCTAAAATTTATCAATTATCATTGATGGGATAATTCAAGCACTACAAGCAACCAAGTAAGTCATATGGATCATAACCATCTCGTCCAAAAATTTGAAAATATGAAAAAAGAGACATCACCAGAATTCTGGATAGAAATCTTCCCATACCTAACAGATAAACTCCGGCACATTTTCGCATTATTCTTGCCTAATTTATTGTTACAC
Organism: Rhizophagus irregularis; assembly: GCF_026210795.1. Lineage (NCBI taxonomy): Eukaryota > Fungi > Glomeromycota > Glomeromycetes > Glomerales > Glomeraceae > Rhizophagus > Rhizophagus irregularis. Next base: position 1,181,706 of record NC_089430.1, on the reverse strand, counting down.
AGTCGGAGACTCATCAACATTTGAAGGTTTGTGTAATCTACAAAGAGAGCATTTTGAATTACCGCTGGAGATATTTCTTTTGCTTGTTGCATAGTTTTCTTTATTTATTACGACTCTTTGAAGGACAATATGATAATTAAGTAAGCGAAGAGTGTTTGCTCAAAATATAATCGTGATCTTTATTTAAATTGGTCGTAATGATTGAGTATCACTATGTTATCCCATTGAGGAGTCGCTTGAGAACCCCTTAGAAAAAGTATTTTATATAAAGAGTTAATGCGGAATCTAAATACGTGCTACTAATAACAAGATTTCATGTCTGCCTGTCTGCCCATTAACTAATTTATACTTAATAAATTTTTATTATTTAACTTGAATGCCAAACTTAAGATTGGGTTCTTATGAAAGTATACGTTAATTTGAATCTGTTCTAATTGATGAAATTTACTTTCAAATTATAAGTTAACATTAGGTATCCTTTATGACTATAAGCCGTACCAAATTTATATAGCACAAATAGGGAAGTTAAAATTTGCTGATGCGAAACTTTTATGTCATTGTTTAAACGAATAACATAATAAATTGGAGACATGAAATGTAAATACTGTACAACTAACTCACGTCAAATGTGTAAGAAATTTCTCTTCTAGGCCACTTTTTAATAATAATGTGGGTCTGTGATTCATGCCATGTTTGTTTTGGAGCCTATAACAAGTAGTATAATGATAACCAGACCCAATCTATATTTAAAGATACGAATATTAAAAACTTTTAAGTATTTTAAGTATTTTTAATCAATAATTTAAATATTCTTTATTTGAATTTACCAAGATAAAATATAAAAATATTTTATAGTTTATGACACGTTGCAAACAAATAAATAAGAATTGCTTAGCCAGTTAATTAATAGAGTAATTAATTAAATGAGTAATTAATTAATTTTGTCCTAGTAATTGAAGTAATACAGTAATAAATAATCTTTTTTGTACTTTTTACGCTTCAAGAAATTTTTTGATAAAAATTTATTATTTCGTGTTAAACATTTAAACCCACACCAATATACGACACTCCCGACCTTATTATGACTTTAAATTAAAATGTTAAAACGAACGTACATGAATCCATATAACATAATTAATACTTTTTATTCTTTAACATTAAAAATATATATCTTAGATTAATTTATCATAAATAAAGAATGATACAATAATAATAGCTTAAATTTAGATTTATAGTGTATATTAACTATTTTAAACGTTCATTATGTTAAAAATTATTTGAAAGAAGTTTGAGTCAAACAATTTCATTTTCAACATTAATTTCATTATTATTTTCGATAATTATATTAATGGGTAAATCGTTTAATTCAATTGAAGCAGGACTTGGATAAGATTCCTCATCTAGTTATATACTTCGAATAATTTTGAATATCACTTTTTTTTTTTGTTAAAAACCAACTTAGAAATGATCAGTTACATCTAAAGTGGTGATCATACAGAATAAACCTTATTTTATTACCATAATTTTTTAAATTATATAATGTAATTTTATTTGTAATCTACATATTTAAATATTAATTATCACCAATCACTAATTATAATCTGAATAATAATAAAAATTAAAGAAAAATTTTATAGTTATATGCAACAGTTTTTGTGTTTTTCAAAATGATTCAATCATGAACCATCCTGTAACACTTTAAGAAAAGCTTGGACTGTGATCTGTGATGTAATAACTATGAGTTTGATTGGCTTTATATTGCATAATATTAACATAGAGTTTTTTATGTTTTCAATTTTTTTCAATAAAACAAAGTTCATGTAAAACTTTTTAAATCAGTTAAATAATATATTTGTATTTAAAAAAACAATTGTATATTATTGAAGAAAATAAAGAAAAGATAAAGTTAAATGATTGCACAAGAGTCTATAAGAAAAAAATATTTCAGTTACTATTAAATTATAATAATTAATCATATAACCAAAATTATCCAATCAAATATTTAACTAATCATGTAATAGTGACATGAAATTATTACTTTTTAAAATTTTATTTATGTTTTATAATTTTTGAACTTCTATTAAATAGTCAAAAATTACTTGATAATTTGGGTTAAATTAAGAGTCATGTAAGGGTGACCATTCAATCAACTAGTTATTTATATTTATATTTTTTTTTGTTAAAATTTGTGGGATAAGCAATAACTGATACTAAAGACTGCGGATTAGGTATTTAATTAACTCAAAAATAATCCTTAATGAATTGATCAATCTTGCAGATGAATGATCAATCAAAAATTGATTAATCTTGATTGACAATGTGCAATTGATTTCTTAATCAATTTCGTCGTTCAATCAAACAAAAAAAGGATATTCGATTGTCTAACATTTTAATAATAATTTTTCGCATAAAAAAACTAATTCATATTTATTCATCATCTATCTAATTAAAAAAATTGTCATATTTAGATTACCCATATAAATAATTTGAATTGTGTAACATTGAAAAGTGTGATATTCTTGCGCCCGATCTATTTCGTTTAAGAAAATCTTTAAACTGATACATTTCCGGTTAATTAAAATTTTAATTGGATTTTTTTTTTATTCTAATAAATTAATACTAACAAAAAAAAGTACGGTTATTACTACTCTCTTAGTTACCACAACTAACCATTTCTATTAGATAAACAATAATAATTTTTTTTTATTTTTTATTTTTCGGATTTTACCGTAAAAACTGAAACTACCTTTTTAATCTTTTTTATTAATTTTTTTATCCCTTCGGTTAACTTTAACCAAAATTTTTCTTATTCTTTTTTTATTATATTTTTATTGGATTTTTTTTAATCGGAATTTATCAAAATTTTTAGAATTTTTTTTTTAACCCAAAAGAACATTAATATTCTTTTTTAGTTTAGATCGGATCAAAACTATAATCAAATTAGAACTATGTCCTACAAATTTTTTGATGTTTGATGAGATTTTTTTTAGTCAATGATATTGTTTCTGACTAATAAATTCGTGTAAAAATATTTTTTTTTAGTATCAACAAATTTTTTTTTAGTTAATTTGTTTTTAATTATATAGATACATAACAATATTAATAATTTTGTAATGAGAACTTTTTTGTTTATTGAGATTAATTTTTTCAATATTATTTCCTGACTAATAAATTCACATAAAAATATTTTTTTTTTGATGAGATTGTTTTTAATTATATGGATACATAACAATATTTACCTGCATATTATTTTATTTAAATTAATTTATATTTTATTACTCTCATAATCTAATTATTAATCAAAGTGAACTTCTAATTGTGACTAAAAATTTAATATTATATAGTAATACTACTACTCCTGGTGCGAAGCAACGGGCAACTGCTAGTATTATATAATATAATATTACTATGATCAATTAGTATGGCTGGGTTTGTGAGGGTAAAATTGATCGTCCAATTTAAGCAAAATTTATTTGGTCAAGAAATCAATTTTAATTAAAGATGATAACTCGTGATCGATTAAATCAATAACCAAATCCTGCAAAAATGCACAAAAATCATATGACGAATTTTTTATCACTATGTTACCCCTGCTGCTGCTTTTTTGTTTTTTATAAGTATTTTGAGGACAGAGAATTTTTTCAGTTGACAAATTCTATTTGTTACTACACATTATTTGTCACATGAACGCTATACTTAATACGGGGCCAAACTCTTAATGCAGATCATTTTTGTGACATTTTTGTAGGGTACGCTGGAGTCTTAAGAACCTTACTGCTCATGTGATCTTTTACATCTACATTTCTTAAATATTTTTATCTTTAAAAATAACTTTTTGAGAAAAGTTTTATTTAAAATAAATTTCTATTTATTTCAAATTTAATAGATTTGCCACAGTCAACGGATCTAACCTAATATAAGAAGAAAAAAATTCGTTCATTATTGATTAATTTTTATAGTTAATAAAATAAAAAATATATTTTATTTTAGGCTTACTAAATATTTCACAGAAAGATAGCCCAATCTATTCATTTTGAAGTCAAAGGAGTAATCTAAAGACAAATAATTAAATAGTTTTTCAAAAATCGATCATACTGTTTGGCATGATTTTGGTACTAGATATAATCAATGCTAACAATAATTTTAATTGCATTTTTTTTTTAATAATTTTTTTCATTATTTAGTAATAAAAATATAGCAAAAATATTAATTTTAATTTAATGATTTTAAAATAGAAAATACCAATTTTACCATATTATATCAATCCAGCTAAATCATTTTAAAATTCTCCTATTTGATTCGAACCTAAGAGGTTTTTATTAAAAATAATTTGCAAACAATTAATAATGACTAAATATATTTAAATAGTGATTTTTTTTAAAAAAAAATAGTAATTAAACAATAAATACTAAAAAAAAAGATGGTATTTCTCAATTCAAATCACATGACGGAATATCAACCAATCAAGCCAAATTGACAAATAATCATACATTACTGTTATTGTCATACGACACGCACCTTCATTTTTTTTTTAAAAAATTTCAATACACTCATTTAAATCATTTTTTTTTAATATATATCAGCAGTAAATTCATGGTACAATAAATTTGATTCGTAAAATTTGTAAAAAATATTAAACCATATTATGTATTCTTTTAGATGATTAGAATTCCAGCTATTGAACTTAAAGACATGCTAGATAAAATACAGGAAAGGCTGTATAGATTTTAATTTGATGTATTTTGACCATTTAATAATTGCTATAGTTGGAGTTACCATTTGGACTTTAAAATCTCGGTAATACTGGTTATATGAATTCAGCTTTATAATATCTTCGAGTCTAGGTTCCTTAACGTACGCACCGTGCGTACGTACATCTCCTACCAGAGTTTAGGAGTTATGCACTTGCACGTGATAGCGTTAAATTTAATACCAGTCGGTGCGTACGTTAATATCATACACATGATGCGTAAGTTAAAGATGCTCCTTCGAGCCATGACAGAATTACAGGAATCTTTTAATAAGTGAACATAATTCCAAAATTTCATCAATGTACTACGGATAAAGAATCAATGTATACCATTAACAAAATTTTCCGATCAATTAACCTAAAAATTCGAAAAAAATTTAATCGAAATTTCCGCCACTTGCTATAGATGGTAAAGAAATGATTTCAATGATATTATAGTCCTCTCTAGATCATCAATAACCTAGTTTATTATCTTAGTTTATTATTTTTATTAATCATTATAAATAAAGTAATTTAATTTAAGGACTTTCTCTGATATAAGACTTTGATCGCCTTTGTAAAATTCACAGTTTTTATTTAAACAGAATAGATTTTTTAATAAATAAATTTAAATAATTTGTAAATTTAATATTTAAATAAATGAAAAAATTGATAAAAATTTAAAATTTTAGAAATAAAAAGTAAAAAAAAGATAAGAAAATAAAGCAAGTAAATAAAAACAGGAAATAAAAAATAGAAAACAATATCTAATATTTCAAGTTCTAAAAAAATTGATTTATTCATTATAACTAACTGACAAATATTAAAAAAACAAGTATATCCTAATATCTTAAACTTATTACAAACATCTTTGATTGATAAAATGATTGAATAAATATAATTTGTCTCATCAAATTGCCATGCCTAAACCTTCAGAAATAACTGAGATATTAAATAATCTAGACGTATAAATAGCTTGTGGATGAGTAACTGTGGAATTTTCTTTTTGAGACTTAATTAGAAGATTTGATATTCTATACTTTTCAGCTTCTTCAAATTGCTGTTTGATTTCAGCATACTTACGATATTTAGTTGTATAAGACCTATGAAATAACTCAATTAATTTACATATTTTATTAGTATCTGGTCTATTGTTCGGATCTGGATCCCAACATCTTTTCATTAAATCAATATAACACTCTGGTGCTTCTAACTTATTTATCTCAGGTCTTTTATTTTCTTCACATATATCTAATGCTAGATAGATATCATGAGCACAATTTTGAAAAGGTTGTCTTAAAGTTGCTATAAAATACATAATCATACCGAAGCTATATATATCAGCTGCTTGTGTATAAGGATTTCCTCTTAACACTTCAGGAGCTATATAAGGCATCACACCACAAATTTCATTATCTATATTACCAACTTTTCCACTTAATCCCATATCCGAAATGCGTATATCCAAACCAATATTTTTACCAGTTTTGAATAATATATTTCCTGTATGAAAATCTCGGTGAACCATCTTCTTTTGATGAATTTCTTTAAGACCATTAATAATATACATAAGCTTATTTAATTTTTTTGACCAATCAAAATTTTTATTCTTATTTATCCGGTAAGAAAGATCTCCAAGGTCTGCGTACTCGAGAATCATAATATATTCTTTCGTATTCGGGTTTTGAGATATTCCATATACGCTTAGAACCTTTGTGCCACGTCTAGCCTTTGAATATGCTCTAACCTATTTAATAATTAGAAAAAAAATTACACTAATTGTATAAAAAAGAAAGATTGAAAAAAAAAGTTTATAAGATCTAATACCTCATTTAAAAATTTTTTAGAGATATTCTTACAATTATCTAAACATTTCAAAGCAACATTTTCGCGGGCTACTCTTTTCCATTGACCATCAAAATAATTTGGATCATTTTTTTTACCGTCACAATGTAACGGACCATGCTCCCATATTGCCGAATATACCGTTGCGAAACCACCTTTTCCTATCTTTTTTAAATTTTTAAGCTGGTCATGGGGTACCCATTCAAATACTACATCATTCTTATCATTCAATTTTAATTGCATTTCTCGTATAAAGTCATCAATTTCTTCATTTCCACTGGTCCAGTTTGAAAAATTATTTTTTAAATAACTTTTAAGACATGTTCGACTACACCATTTTCTATCATTAAAGCATTTTTTACATTGTTTCTTATATGTTTTACCCATATTTATTTAACAAAGAGTGAAAGATTTATATAATTGAAAATTTTGAAAGAAAAGGGAATGAGGAGAATAAAATTATTTATATAATTAAAAATCTCATTATTTCTAAGTATGGAATTTTTAATTTGTACATTTTTTTGATTAATAAAAAAACGCCAAACATTGAACAGGTCATTGAATGTTGAAAATATGAAAATATCCTAATCAAACTCGTTTTAAAATAACTTTTTTAAGCTTTTGATTAACATGATTAACAACCATTTTGGTTATAGTCAGACCTCCATATAATCACCCTCTGAATAAGAACACCTCTTTATAAGCACCTATTTTATATATTATTGGATGGACCGAATGAAAATGGGCTACGTAGTGGCATCCATGGGCCCTGTGATCAATTTAGCGTTATAGCGCTTTTGAATTTTGATTATACTGTACCTTATTTTATTGATTACCCACCATAAATAAGCTTTATATTTTTCATTTACATTTTTTTTCCTTTTTTTTTGCTCCACTTTATTAAATAAGTAATTTACCATAAAATTATATTAATTACATATAATCACTAAAATAACAGTCTATGAAAATCTCATCTTCTCCAACAAATCTTAGTACCATGTGGCTGTGTTGAAATAATTCTTTAATGTGAATCCCATTTATACATCTATTCGGCACCGTCTATTTATGCTTAATATGACCATGATTTAAAGTATTCCGGATTTGTTATAATATGGATCTCAGCTAACTATTGATGTACAAATTTACAAAAATATTTCTTAATGAGGTTTATACTAACTTAAATAGATTACATGACTTATTAAAAAAAAAAAAAGACCAATTTCCAGAAAAAGTTCGTTGCATCTCTTTTATCTTAAAACTTGGTTCGCAGCAGGGTTAATTGAAGAAGATTTTATAAAAAATAACGATTTAATTAATGAATAGATATTGTTATTTACAATAAGCATTTTTTAATTTTTATTATTGAAATAGTAAATTGAAATAATTTCAGTATTATTTATAACAATAAATTATTCAAATTATTCAAATATTTCATCGGCAACATTTGATATAACCGAATGATCAATCATTCCAGATTTGGTTTAAAAAGTTAATTTTCAAATCAGTTAAATTCATACAGATCTTTTTCTTCCATTGATCTCTGAGAATTACAGATATAATATGTTATGATAGATATGTTCAATATGAACTTATATATGGTTGAGTTTACATGATATTCTATACAAAATCTCTATTGCATTACCTTGAGTGCAGTTGTAACATCAAAATATATAATCACAAATAATTTGTTTTATATTTAATTCTATTGAGTAGTTGAGAGAATTTATAAGATTATACTTTGATACTGAACAAATGTAATAAGAATAGTTGGAACTGATAAATTCAACAAAAAAAAAATTCGATATTAAACAGTCACATGACGTCTATTTTATTTACTGACAAAAGAAATGAATTTTTATATTTGTAAAAATATGCAAGGTTCAATTTATAATTGTAATGTAGATAAATAAGCGTTGATATAATGGTATAATATTGTCTTATTAAAATGTTCGAAAAAAATTTACAATAAATTGTATGAGGCACGTACAGTATAAGTTATAACATAATTCTATCATATCAATTTTTTATTAATAAATTTCTGTATGTTGGCCAAGTGTAAAATGAAATGAACATTTTCTTATCTTTTTGCTCATTATTGTTAACCATATCAGTAAAGGTTTAGAACGGATTTTGGTTCACAATTTGGGTTGAACAATCAACAATGTGAACATGTTGTGGCGTAATACGAACAACTCGAGATAAAAAATTCACGAAATTTCATTGCGTAGGAATTCCAACGAAAAATATTTCCTTTTTTATGGTTAATTTAATAAAACACTATCATACATTTTTTTTATAGAAAAAATATATATATACTTTTTTGATGATGGATTTTTTCTATTGATTTAATGACTTTTTTGATGACTTTTTCTGTCAACTTTGATAAACTTTTTGATGACTTTAAAATGTAATTGAGAAAAAATATTATTATATTTTTAAACGTCCAGATTATTTTTTATATTAAAATTTATAGATAGATTCATTGAATAATAAGAGAGATCAATACGATTTTTTTGTACCGTTCTAATAAATATTGTAATATAAATTAATAAATCTTTTTCCATAGTATCGTAATTTTCCGCCTTCCTTATATGTTCTGGAGATATTCCTCTTAAAAAAAAAATTGTTTTTTTAATTAAGAAAAAATAGTCCGTTAAATCTTTAAACAATGATTGTTTTCGCAAATTATTATTTGTATACTTTCATTTCTCGCTCGTTTCTAAAATAATTATTTACCATTTTATTTCTCATAAAGTTTATTGGTAATCGTCAGACTGATTACGGATCTACAACTTACAATTTTTCATTTCCTCATCTCAGAAAATATCACTGGGGTGAGCGTTTCTTCAATTTAAAAATAAGAAAAAAATCATGGTATTAATAAAAAAAACCTATAAATAAAAAAAAACCTAATTGAAAATATTTTTTTGTTTTGAAAAAGATCGAAAATATATATTTTCGACGATCGAAAATAAAAACTAATTAAAAAAAATTTTATTATTCAGTTTGAGCCAAAAAAAAAATATATATATAAAATGATTAAAAATTTATTTATTTTACGGTATTGAAAAAAAAATTGATTAAAAAAAATTTTTTTTTTGTTTGAACCAAAATATCTTTCAGTATTAAATAAAAAAAAATTGAAAATAAAAAACTAAAATTTTTTTTTCTGTTTGAAAAAATTTACAATCTATAAAAAAAGGCAACCGGATAACTTCAGCTACACAATCTGCTGTGACTGGTTGCATCGTCCCAAAAGAAATTAAAAGACAAATTAAACTTTTTTACATTAAATTTATCTCATTGGCAAAAAAAATCTCTGTTTAAAATTTCAATTAATTGGAGCTGTATTAGCTCCCATACTGTATCACGCGTTTCCATGTTGCGCAATTATTTGTAAATATCGGATAAATTTTTTGTTATATAGATTCTTCTTCAGTGTCACCCTTAATTATATCAAGAAGGATAGCATAGATTTATGACATTTACATTCTTGCTATAAATAAAGTTTGTATAACTATTTAAGGGTGGTTACGTCCTAGTTATGTCTATGACGTGCTTAAAAAAGTTACGTCATATATCATGCGTCTACATGTTTTAATTATAATATAATTAGTAATAGAATACAAACTTATCTTCCCCTTAGGATTACGTCCTAGTTACGTCTATGACGTGACAGTTTGCACCTTTAATAACTATCTCGATTTGAGTTTCATAATCACGCCGATCGTACTATATATATGTCCCATTATGATTTTTCTGTATCGAAATTTAAATATAAAATTTAATGATAAAACTTGCTGATAAACTAGTTTTATTTGCGTTATGAATCAATTAAGTGAAGAAGAACTATTTAAAAAGATTTAAACAAAATTTCGATAATTTGACCAATGGTAATGATGATATTATTGAAAAGTTCATTCAAATACTCAAGACAATCGCTGCATTTTTAATCGGAGTGTAAGACATGAGGTTACACAAATCATTGGCCATTCTTTTATTTCCATAATAGTTCTTCATTATACATTTAGTAATAAGATTAGCTTATATAGTAGCTTAAATAGTGTAATAAAGTATACTAACCAAAAAAACTAAATATTTTCTGGAAACGGTTCAGAAATTGCAATGTATAAAGGGGAGTTTGTACAGGAAAATATAAATTATAATTATCCACTTTTTTCACGCACGGTAAAAGTATACTCTGTCATTAATATTTCATTTTCTTACATTAACTGTTAAACACTTTCACTCATATTCCAAATTCAGGGATGTATTGGTCAAGATCTTTATTATTATACAAAACCTCCTTATTAATTAGCCTTTTCACTACGTTTGTATTATCATGTTCTCCAGAAGTCAATAATGGGGATGTTTTTTCAATAAATCAATCAAATACCAATACTCGATTGCAACTAAATCCTCGTGATGCGTAAGTTACAGTAATTTGTAAAACTATACTTTTATTAATAACAAAAATATTTTAAATCCAATTTTAAAAAACTGTACAGAAACCCGGGTACTACTATCTATACAGTAAATTCTAATATTATTAAACCGCTTTCTTATGAAATTTTTCTGTTAACACAACCTATACCTGGTTTTTATGAGTTTCGACCGTTTGAAGACTTTTACCGAACACTTGGTAAATACAATATATATATATACAGTATATATATATATATATTATTAATTTAATCAATCAAAATAATTGTTAAACAATCATAGTTAAAAACGTGGTCTTTTTTAATTTTAAATAATAGTTATTGAAATGGAAAACCCAGTTCTTTTTATGAATTATTTTGTATTAAATCATAAGTTAGTATTGTATTTAATCTTTTTACATAATTTTTATAATTTTTTGATCAATTCTGATTTAATTTATTATATTTTTCTTTTCTTTTTTTTAAAAAAATATTAAAAGTGCTAATTCAGATAATCAAAGATTTAGTATCAATTGTGCTAAATGTAATATCCAATCAAATTCTACTGATTGGGCAATATATCATACTTCATGTTCGATAACGGTAAAATTTTTTAACCTTTATATTTAATACTTGTTTTATTAATAAGCAATTTCTAAGTTGATTCTATTATTTTTTCTTAAACAGAATAAATCATCTAACCTTTGTATGAACAGTGAAGGTCCTAATAATACTTTGGCGCGTTCTAGTTGTGAATATGCGACAAAATGGGATCTTTGGGGGTATATTGAAATTTTTTTTTAATATTAAATCTTCTCTTATAATTCAAAAAATTAAATCAAAAATTTATTGAATGGAAATTTAAATAGGAGAGCATCAATTGATTCTGCATGTTCGAGTTCAACTGGTTCTGCATGTTCGTGTCCAACTGATTCTGCAGTTTTGAGTCCAACTGATTCTGCAGGTTCGAGTTGTAGTACGCCTATGATAAATACTGTTCCTAATAACGTTCAAATCTCAAAAGGTGGATTTGTAGCAACAGTTCTTGGATCTATCTTTGGAACAGGTCTTATTACTCTCGCGACCAGTTATTGGTTTATCCAACGTAAAAGAATTTATCCTGGTCATGCATTAAATACATAGTAAAAAAATAATAATTGATTTTATTATACAATATTTAAAAGTCTGTGCTTTGGTGATATATGATAAATTAAATTTTGATTTATATGAATTATCGGATGAATAAAAACTTTTTATAATGTATTAGGGAGGATTGTAACAATCTGCTCTTAGGAAAACAGGATTTGTTATATATAAACTTTTATCTTTATTAAATAAACCTCTATCCGATAAATGATCATTTTTCTAGTAGTTTTATTCCGAAGAAACTTAGACATGTGATCATTTTTCTGAAAAATTTTTTATAAGGTAACTATTAAATACAAAATTTCTAGATTCTAAATGCGTATCTTATATTTAACAATAAGAAAAAAATCATGGTATTAATAAAAAAAACCTGTAAGTAAAAAAAAAACCTAATTGAAAATATTTTTTTGTTTTGAAAAAGATCGGAAATAAAAGAATTAGAAAAAAAAAGTTTATATTTTCGATGATCGAAAATAAAAACTAATTAAAAAAAAATTTATATATATAAAAAATGATTAAAAATTTATTTATTTCACGGTATTGAAAAAAAAATTGATTAAAAAAAATTTTTCTCCGTTTGAACCAACAAAAAAATTTATCTTTCAGCATTAAACAAAAAAACTGAAAATAAAAAACTAAATTTTTTTTTTCGGTTTGAAAAAAAAAGAGCCAAAAAAATGAAAAAAAAATATTGAAAAAATTTACAATCTTAAAAAAAAAAGGTAACCGGATAGCTTCAGCAACGCAATCTGCTGTAGAGGTCTGCATTGACCCCTATTTTACAACCCGGCACGGACTTAATATATTAAAAACCTAGCCCGGACCGGACCCGGACTATTATTATATCATTTTATTGTAAAAACAAAAAAATCGGCCAACTTAATTTTGGCAAGTTTAATTTCGGCCAGAATTAAGCCGATTTTGGCCAGAATTACGAAAATCCAGGTTTACAGGTTTACAGGTTTACAGCTGATTTCATAATATACGGGACAGTCGGGACACCTAATAGTAGTGTCTAAGGCATTTATTAATTATAAACTGCAGCAATATATTTATTGTAGGTATATAACCTACGAATTTTGAAGTGTTTTAAAGTGAAATACATATAAAACCTCCTGGATCGTGAGGTTAAACTGATTCATATGCAATGTTTAGTATTGGATAGTTCTTAATACTATTTTGAGAAATAGTTTTAATTTATTACTTCGGGAAATAATTGATTTTATTAGTCAATATAATGAGGATGATGATATAATGTTTATTGACTGCGGGATACCATCATTATGACTATCAACCTATCAACCTATCAACCTTTTAATGAAGATTATTTTATTGGTTACTTAATGATCAATTATTGAGAAATAATCACGTAGAAATATGATGATCATAAGTTATATTCCTAGATATCGATTTCCTTCTTCGATGTTCACCTTTGTTATCCGTTCTCCATTTATTAATAAATCTTCTTTTTCATTGTTTATTCTAATTAGTTCATATAATAAGGACATAATGACATATAACAACATGAAGTTTGACCACCTTGAACATAACCTTCGACCTGAGAAATAACAACTTTTGACCTCAAAATTAATATTTTAGACATTCTTTTTAATATTCGATTTTTTTTGCCTTTTTCTTATGAGAATAAACTGCCACATTAAGATATTTTATATTTTAATGGTTTTTGATAATATGGAAGGGGAATCTATCGCATTTTGGTTGGAATTTAGGATTTGTATAATTTTTATTTGATGAATTTACGATTTTATTTTTATTTTAGTTCATTATTTTATTATTTTTATTGTGAATGTTTTATTTTTAGTTTAGATAATTTATTTTTAGATTGATGTTATTATATATCTCCCTATTAGTGGGGAGGAAACTAAGAAAATTAATATTTTATTTTATTTAATAAAGGAATATTCACGTAAGGCCATTGAGCCCCAGCCTTACATTACCGTCAGTACATTCGGTAAAACTCGGTAAAGTTTCGGAATAAGGTAAAACCATATTGTTAGATTCGGAGCACTGGTCCGAGCACAGTCATTTCCGGTTTCCGGGTCCCGTTTACAGACCTCTACTGCTGAGTGCATCTTCCCAAAAGGACCGAAATGAAATTAAAGACAAATTAAACTTTTATTACATTAGCATTATCTCATTGGCAAAAAAAAAAGATATCCGTTAAAAATTTCAATTAACAGGAACTCCTAACTATGAATAGATAGGCGCAGACATACTGTATCACGCGTTTTCATGCTGCGCAATTATTTGTGTTTCGAAATATGGCCAAATACAGGAAAGTCTAGGAATTTTTTAATGGTGAATTTGACTTTTATTCTATTTCGGCTAATAATTATTGCTTACCGATCTCTTAAGATTTTCTCGTCTTCAAAATTAAATATGCTCCTAAAATTTACTTCTGGAAAAACTAAATTATAAACTGATAAGCCGAAGTTATGTCGTTATTCGATTTTATATTTAGATTGATAATACTGATTATACTCTGAAAAATTAATATTGATTTATTTATAAACAGTCTACCACTAACTACTTGTATAGTATGAATCGAAAGTGAAAAGAAAAAGATATATTCAAATTTGTAGCAATTGGTAGCTACTAATAACGAAATTATCAATAAAAAAAAAAGACTCATATAATATAAAAGTATGTTTTTTCGTTCCAAAATTCTGGAAATTTGAAATTATACATATAAAGTTTAAAAAAATTACAATTTAACAATTAATGTTTTTTTATAAATATGCTAAATAAAGCAGTTAAATGTATTTTATATATTGATTTTTGTAAAAGTTGCATTTTTTCCTTCCTTTTATTTAACATGAATACCAACTTTTTTCATTACACACTATATTAGTAAAGTGTCCGAAGCAGCATAAAAATAAGTATCTTCCAAGTAACACCACCAAATTTTTCACACCACGTGACTTTGTAATGTTCATCACCGGCATCACACCCCACCGCGTTTTTCACTGTTTTGAGGGACGTTTTTTGCCTCCCAAAATTATTTTTTTCACATCCCCTTAAATGTGGTTAATTATAAACTTGGTACGGTAAATAAATAAAATACGTTACAAGATCATGTGATGCAAATTACTGAGCCTTGAAACTTTAATCACGTCCTTCCGTAAATAATTTTATTATATGTTATTTCAAATAAATTAGATCTCCTGAAAATATAAAGAAATATTTTAAAGTTCTATTATTTAAAAAATTATTTAAAAACCCTATACGTTAGATAATAGAGATTATATGAATCAAAAAATTTATAAATCATATACGATCAAGTCACGTTCATTATTTTGAAGATAGAAATAACCGACAATTCATAGATTAATTGAGTAATATATTTGCAACGACATGTTTTATGTTAAATAAAATAATAGATATATATGTATTTTTTTCTTAAAAATAAATAAATAACGTTTAATACCTACCGTACGTAAAATAAGAAATAAAATTTTCTCACACTAAACATTTTTCTTGTAAGATTTGTGAACAGTCCTATCACTTAGTGATACTTACCATAAATGTTTATAATAACTTTTATCCTGAATGAGCTTTCTATAAGTCTCAAGAAAAATAGCATAGATTATGTCATCATTCTCGCTATAAATAAAGTTTGTATAACTATCCCGATTAATAATAATGAAGTCTTCATAATCACGCCGATCGTACGATATATATACGGTAAAATGTCCCATTATGATTTTTCTGTATCGAAATTTACCAAATATGACAAAACCTGCTGATAAACTAGTTTATTTGCGTTATGGATCAATTAAGTGAAGAAGAACTAAAGCACATGTTCAATGCAAACAAGTAGGTAAAGGTTAATATTGTGATGCTTATTCAAAAAATAATGAGAAAAAATTTGGATGATGTGTAGAGTGCAAACAAATAAATACAGAGAAGGATTAGTGTCGAACTTGCAATTCAAAAAGACTTAAACAAAATTTCTATAATTAGACCAGTGATAATGATTATATTTATAAGTTCATTCAAAATATTCAGGACACTCTTCAGGCGATCATTAATGTAGCTGCATTTTAATCGGAGTGAGAAGTCCTGAGGTTACACAAATCATTGGATAACTATTTTTAACATATTCTAACTTTTTATCCATTCTTTTATTTCCTTAATTCTTCATATATTGATTATACATTTAATAATAAGATTAGGTTATTATTATTTAATAAGGAATGTTCAATAAAGTATGTTTATCAGTACAAACCAAAAAAACTAAATATTTCCGGAAACAGTTCAGAAATTGCGATGTATAAAGGGCGTTTGTATGGGAAAATATAATTTATAATTGTCCACTTTTTTCATGCACAGTAAAAGCATACTCTGTCATTTCACTCATATTCCAAATTTAGGGATGTATTGGTTAAGATCTTTATTATTCTACAAGACCTTCTTATTATTTAGCTTTTTCACTACGTTTGTATTATCATGTTCTCCAAAGGTCAATAATGGGGTTGTTTTTACAATAAATCAATCAAATACCAATACTCGATTGCAACTAAATCCTAGTGATGCGTAAGTTACAGTAATTTGTAAAACTATACTTTTATTATTTTCTATAATGAAATATTAAATTCAATTTTAAAAAACTGTACAGAAAACCGGGTAATGCTATTTATACAGTAGATTTTAGTAATAGTAAACCAAGTAAACCAAAAGATTACGAAATTTTTCTGTTAACACAACCTAAACCTGGTTTATATGAGCTTCGACCGTTTAAAGACAACCACACACTTGGTAAGTACATCATATGCATATATATATTTTAATAAATAATATTAAAAAGATATATGTATATTTTATTAATTTAATCAAAATAATTGTAGTTAAAAACGTGATCTTTTTAATTAATAGTTATTGAAATGAACGCCGTAGCTCCTTTTGTACTAAATCATACGTTAGTATTGTATTTTAAAATCTTTTTACATAATTTTACAATTTTTCGTATTTTATCGTTCAATTACTAATTAATCAATTCTGATTTAATTCACTATATTTTTCTTTATTTCTTTTTTAATATTAAAAGCACCAATTCAGATAATCAATTATTACATTTGCCTTTTCCTTTTTTTTTTAATATTAAGAGTATTAGTTCTGATAATCAAAGATTTAGTATCGATTGTGCTAAATGTAATATCAAACCAAATTCTACTGATTGGACACAATATCATACTTCATGTTCGATAAAAGTAAATTTTTTTAACCTTTATATTTAATACTTACTGTATTTTATTAATAAGCGATTTCTAAGTTAATTCTATTATTTTTTTTCTTAAACAGAATAAATCATCTAACCTTTGCATGAACAGTACAGGTCCTAATAATAATTTGACGCAATCTAAATGTGGAGATGCGACAAAATGGGATCTTTGGGGGTATATTGAAATTTTTTTTTAATTTTAAATCTTCTCTTTTAATTCAAAAAATTAAATCAATAATTTATTTAATGGAAATTTAAATAGGAGTTCTTTTGTAGATTCGAGTCCAACTGCTTCTGCAGGTCCGAGTCCAACTGCTTCTGCAGGTCCGAGTCCAACTGCTTCTGCAGGTCCTAGTCCAACTGCTTCTGCAGATTCGAGTTGTAGTACGCCTACGATAAAAACTGATCCTAATAACGTTCAAATCTCAAAAGGTGGACTTGTAGCAATAATTCTTGGATCTATAATTGGATCGAGTCTTATTACTCTCGCGACCAGTTATTGGTTTATCGGCGACCAGTTATGGGTTTATCGGTTTATCCAACGTAAAAGAATTTATCCCGGCCATGCACTAAATACATAGTAAAATAACAATAATTGATTTTATTAATACAGATTTTAAAAGTCTCTTTAGTGATATTATTAATAGATTTTTTTAAATTATGATAAATTAAATTTTGATTTATATAAATTATCAGATGAATAGAAAACTTTTTATAATGTATTAGGGAGGATTGTAACAATTTGTTCTTGGGAAAACAGGATTTGTTATATATAAACTTTTATCTTTATTAAATAAACCTCTATAAAAAAAAAAGAATTCTAGAAAAAACTCCGATAAATGATCATTTTTCTAGTTTTTATTCCGAAGAAACTTAGACACGTGATCATTTTTCTGAAAAAATCTTTTATAGAGAAACTAAATACAAAATTTCTAGAGTAAATAATATTTTATAAAATTCTAAATGCGTATCAAAATTGTTTGATATTATTAAAAATTAAAGTTCAACTAAAATGTGCATTTTGTAGGGAACTTCGTCCCCATCATCATTGCTTAATTTTAAAATACTGTTACTAGCGTTTTACCAAGATATTTTTTTTTTTTTTTTTTTAAAAACTAAATTTTTTTTAATAAATTGTTATTTTTCAGTTCTTTCTAGACTGAAATTTTTTTTGAATATTTTTTTTTTGGTTTTTGAACCAAAATTTTTTTGAACGATTTATCATAATTCACTTATCAAGATGAAATTAACTTATCATGTGAATTAGCGTTAATGCTAGATAGTGATCATAAATCAATAAATCATGGTTAGTATTACGAAAGAAACCTGACTTCATGATATATTCAAGTTGAAATATTCGAGTTAATCGAGTATATTTATATTTGTTTTTTTGGTATTACTAAAGATCACCGGTGGTGATGGTCACCATACCAGCATTATGATGTACTTTTGGCCAAAATTAAAAAGCTAATAAAATACTGGCCGGCATTACATCATAAATTCACCACTAGTAATCGTCACCACTGGTGATATTTAGCAATACTTTTTTTTTAAAAAAAAAAGAAAAAAAAACGGCCATTTTTTTTATTATAAATATGGTAAGATGATCTTTCAAAAAAATGACAACAGAAATAACAAAAAATTTATTGATCGTCTTTATTTTTAAAAAGTAGACATAATACATCTCATATGATTCATATCATACCACTAATATCACGCTCTACGATACCAATAATAATATATAAACGTCCATCAATAATCAATTATTTAAAATACATGAATTACGATCAAGGACCCCATCATCTATATATTTATGAAATATATCAGAAAATTCTTTTTTAGAACAATGACTACTTAAATCAAATTTAATATAAAGTAAACAATTCCTTTCTTTCCAATTATTTAAAAATTCTTCTAATTCTTTCACCGAGAATTTCCAATCACCATTAATTTCAATATGTTGTAATTTTTTCGAAATTGATTTTATTAAAATTTTTAATAATATATCCCCATCTAAATAATACCCATTCATAATGATTTTTTTTAAATCATTGCATTTTAATAATAATTCTTCTAATATATCACCAACTTTATCAACAAAAGGGAAACAAAAGTATTCAAGTTGAGGACAATGTTGATATACAACTCTGATAATCTTTATGATTTCTTCTGCTTCAACAAGTGGTTTATAAATTTCGATTCTTTTAAGAAATCCACCCGTATTTTGAATTAATTCTCTTACTTTTGTAAGGTAACAAACCTTAAGATATTGAAGCTTTGGAAGTTTAATTAAATGTAAATCGTTAATATAATTTGTTGAATATCCTAACATTAAAGTTTCTAAATTTATGAAAGAATTTAATGTAATAAGAGGAATACATAATCTAATTGGTGCATTAAAGTGTTTGAGCGTATTTGAATGCTTAATTAATGCTTCACTCATATCTTTACAAAAAACATCCCAATCGTGCGTTCGACTCTTTTTTCCTTTATAACAAAAATATTCTAATTGACGTTGAGCTTGTATTAATTTGAATAAACCATTATTATCTTTATTACGCTTTCTTATTTCAAGTTTTTTGATATTTACACATATTTCCGCCAAAGCATCAAAGATTTTTTCGTCAATATATTGAGTACAAGTGAATTCTACAAGATTACTTAGATGATCCTTTATTTCTATATAATTCACCATATCATATTTATTCTCATAAAATTCATGAGAAAGGTCAAGACATTTTATATTAGAACATTGATTAAAAATAATATTATAAAATTCTTTTTCTATAATTAATTTTTGATTTTCTAAAAGTTTTATATTGAAACAAATTTCAATAACTTTTGATATATCAAAAATTACGATAGATTTTATAAAACTTATATAATTGATTAATGGTTTTTGTGGTATAAAAGATAAATTAAAATCAATACCATTTTCATTCATTAAAATTTTGGATTCTTCAGATAAATATGAAAAAAATAGTTTAATGAGTGAAACATATTTAAATTTAAAAAGTGCGTAATTTAAATAATTTTTCCATAAGATTGGTATGGTCGTTTTACACCATATACTATTTACTAAAAGACAATTAAATAATGTATTATAATCATCTTCTAATTCTTCAATGATTAAAACGAGTATATCCAAAATAAGTTCAGACATCGTTGTTAAAAAAAGAGAAAAAAAAAATTTTGGGGGTGAAAAAACCGTATAATATTTAATATTTTGCTTTTGTACTTATTTTAAATGCAAGTAAATGTGGTAACACAAGTGACGTAATTATAAGACAATTAAATAATTTATATGGATAATTCAGTTTTCATGGGATCGCTGATGACATCACATGAAACTTACTGCTGTAATCGGCCTTAAATGCGGTCATTGTAACGTTCAGTATTTTTACAATTATTGTTTTTATATCAATTCTATATTTTATTTTATGATAAAATATTAGTTAAAAATATTAAAAATATGAAATATGAATAATTAATTAATTATATCCGAGATTATGAATAAATTTTTCTGTTATACTTAAATCTCCGATTTCGATTTGTTTGATTTATTAATAAAATTAAAAATGAAATTATTAAATTATTAAAAATAGCTGTTTCCGCCAAAAAATCATCAATTTTGCGATATTAATAATTTTCTTTTGTAAATTATCTTGCATTGTAGCAAAGAAAAGGAAGACGTATTTTTTTTTGATCACACATGATCAAAAATAGTTAATTATATCATAAATTATTAAAAATCAAACTAACGAATTCAATTTTTTTGATTGAAATTGTAATTTACTACATCTGAGTAATTCCTTTATTGTTTACTTAACTGTCGAAAAAAAAAAATAATGAAAAGCCGGAAAAAAAAAAGAAAAAAAAATATGAAAAAAAAGTACATGGATGAACTTATGGTTTAACGGATATGAATAATACCCCAGCTTAACCTTGTAGGATAAACTTGATAAATAGTCGCGCAATATTTGAAGAATAAAATTTGCAGAATTTTCCGCCATATATTGGAAACGAAAAATGTTTGTGGAACGGGTAATTCTACGCGATAACTTATCACTTCTTCGATGATTTTTTATTCTATTAAATTAATATGTAATTGTTAGTGACTTTCTTAATGTTGAAAATTTACAAAAAAAAAAATAAAAATATTACCGAATTTTTCAAATTTTTAATATCATTTTTTACATTATAAGTCCCACCATTTTCATCATATTTTTTATACCATTTCAGTGCTTCCTTAATATTTTGTTGAGTACCTTCTACGCCATCTTTATAAAAACTAGCCAAATGTTGTTGAGATGGTACAAATCCCTTCTCGGCAGATTTTTTATATAATTCAAATACTTTAAAATTATCCTTTTGTATACCATCACCATGTTTATAACAAGCTGCGAGATGATATAAAGCTATATTTAATTCACCATCAGCGGCACGTTGAAAATATTCAAATGCTTTATCATCATTTTTCTTAACACCACACCCTACACTGTAGCATTTTCCGACTTCATAATGACCATTTATATCATTTTTTTTGCTTGCTTTCATATGCCATTCAAAAGCTGTACTGTCGTTTTCATCTATTCCAAATCCTTTATGATAAAATATTCCAACTATCACTTCATAATGCTCTAGAGTTGTGTTACTATTAAGATAATTAAAAATTTCCTGAGATTTTGACACATACTTAATCAAAACTTGTTCAAAGGCAAAACTTTTTGTCCACCCAATGACATTTCTTCTTAAATAAGCTTTAATAATTTCATTTAAAATATTACTTGGATCATCATTAATGTTAGTTTCTGTTTCATTTAACAATATAAAATGTATCAAGTAAATTTTAAATAACCAAAATATCAACAATATCAAAAAAAAGTATGTCTTACCAATTTTAGTTTCGGTTTGGCTAACGATAGGTGAAACAGGTGATTCCGCCCCAGTTTTACTAATGGTAGGTGAAATAGGTGATTCCGTTCCAGTTTTACTAATGGTAGGTGAAATAGGTGATTCCGTTCCAGTTTTACTAATGGTAGGTGAAACGGGTGATTCTGTTCCAGTTTTACTGATGGTAGGTGAAACAGGTGAAATAGAAGACATTGATTCCGTTCCAGTTTTACCATTAGCAGATGAAACGGATGATGGCGGTGTATCTAATCATAATAATAATAATTATTTCAAAGTAGATTTTAAACAACATCAAGCAAATATACACTTACAAAATTGATTGTCGATTTGATTATTACTAGATGACGTTGGCGTACCTAATAATCATTCTATTAATATTTTATGGTTTAAATAAATATTAAGATAATCATATTCTTACCAATTTGCGTTCCAGTTTGATTTAGCGTATCTAATATTTTATAATATTAATTTTTAATAGATTAATTTTTAATTAAATAAAACAACAAATATATAGAGATATCACACACAAATCTGATTTTCATCTCCTTCATTGTCGTTTTCTAACAATTACTTTTGTTATTAATGTTATAATAAAAAAAAAATAGACGCTTCTATTTATATTAAAAATACTTTCAATTCACTTACTTAATTGATTTTCAATTTTGGATATAACCAAATCGCCATTTTTTGATTGTGGAAGTTGAGATGGTTGTGGTTGTAGTTGTGATTGTGATTGCGATTGCGATTTTGGATGTAGTGGTAAATGTGACGGATTTAATAAATTCGGATTTAGTTTACATTCTCTAAGCTCAGCGTCTCCTAAGGATATCTTTTCCAATGTATCATAAACGCTATCAATAGTTGGTCTTAATTTTGGTTCACCGTTCCAACATTTCACATAAAGTTCTATATAATCTGAAGGAGTATTATCTATCGGAACTTCTCTTAACTCTTCACTACAAACTTGAAGATATAAAGGAATTCGTTCATTATATGGAGTATTTGGAAAAGGTGGATGTCCGCTCGTTATCTCCCATAAAAGAACACCTAAACTGTAAATATCAGATCTCTTATCTTTTTTATAATTTTTATCTAGTAAGCATTTTGGTTCAATATATGCATGTATTCCATAAATTGTTGAATGTGATGTGGAATCAACGGTTGGTTCAATTGTTAACTGTTTAGACAATCCGAAGTCTGCAATCATCAATCTATTATCATGAACTAATATGTTCATCGAGTGCTAATAGATGAATAAAAAGTTAATTATCAAATAAAATTAATGAAATCAACGAAATAAACTAAAAAAAATTATATTACCAAATCTCTATGAATTATTTCTCTGTTATGTAAACACGTCAATCCACGAGCAATATCCAAAGCCATCCGAATTTTATCGTTCCATTCAAGCGAAGAAAAATTCTTTTTTAAATAATCTCTTAAATTTCCCTGAGTAGCATATTGTAATACCATTACGTATTTATTTAAAGATATATCTATTATCAAATACAAATTAATTAATTAATTTTTAAAATCTCGTAAAATTTCATATAGAAAGATAATATTAATATTAACCTTTCGTAATGCCACAAAATTGATTTATATTTGGATGAAAACCAACTATTCTTAAATTTTTTAACTAGAAACAAAGATTTATTTATATAGAAATGATTTAGTATGTTAATAATTTTTTTTTATTTCGATAAATTACATAATAATTATTTTAACTTTTAATTGAATATAATATTTAACCCTTACTTCTTTAAGAAACTTCTTCGCATTTTTTTCATCGATGGACTCGTTAAAAAGTGTTTTTAATGCCAAAGTAATCCTACCACTTTTCCAATAAGCTTTACTTACAATTCCAAACCCTCCTTTGCCAATTTTTTCCACATTAATGAATTCATCATATTCAAAATAATTTATGTCTTCATTTTCTTTTCTTAAGTTAATCCACTCACTTATTGTTTTTGACGCCATTTTCAAGGGTATACGTAAGGTTTAAAAACACGAATTTTTTTATTGGAAATTTTTGTGGTAAAGTCGAAGTATATATATATGTATGAGATGATCGTCATCAAGTTGTACAAGTTACGTAAATTGCAAGATTTTAATAACCATTATTTCCATAAACCTGAAGTTACACGTGACAAATTTAACAATCAGCAAGTTAATTACAAACTTTAAATTTTTATGTAAGGATCTACGCTACTAACGCTAGGGATTTTTTTCCGTTAAAATAAATTTTTTTTACAGTTGAGAGCAAGAATATTATGGCAAATTGAACCGAACAGTTTTATCCGAGTTTGAGCTTAACCGATATAGTTAGTCTCAAACTAGCTAGTACCAGTTTGACCGAGTTTATTAACCTGTTCTTTACACTAGTTTTAAAACCGAATTTTGATCAACCTGAATAAACTCGTCGAGACGTTTTCTATTATCACCTCTCAATTTATAAATTTTACAATACTTATTTTCTTTACTAATATTTGACTTCTGAATCCAGAGAAAGTTCGAGTATCTCATAGAGTCTTAATCTTTAAAACTTGGTTAATTTTAAAAGAAGATTTTATGAAATATAATGATTTAATTAATGAATATATATTTATTATTTATTATATGCATTTTTTATTATTTAATTGTATTGCAAATATTAACTAATATTTTTAATAAAATATTATATTTGATCATATGGAAGTTGGAACATATGAATATCAAAGTTAATACATTTTAACTCGCCTCCAGATTGGGTTTATTCATTAAAAGTCGGATTCAAACTAGTTTTTCAAAAACCAGAATACTAGATTTTAGTTTTGGTTAGATCTAATTTGAGCATCAAAAACTACCAGTTTTGAACCAATGATTAATTCTTTCTTGTACTACAAATAAGTTAGTATTATTTAAATGGTCGATAATAAAATTAAGATCACGTTCATAAAATTAAATAAAAAAATCGTGCATTGCTTATAATATTTATCATTCATATTATTTAACTAGAATAGGAAACGGACCCAGTGTGGGTCCGAAGCGTCTCTACTTTCGTATCCATAATTTTTGCGGGACATTTTATAAACGATCGACTAAAATTTGTCGAAGTGTAACAGTGTACTCAA
The DNA here is from genome assembly GCF_026210795.1 of Rhizophagus irregularis. Lineage (NCBI taxonomy): Eukaryota > Fungi > Glomeromycota > Glomeromycetes > Glomerales > Glomeraceae > Rhizophagus > Rhizophagus irregularis. The sequence continues at coordinate 1,156,296 of NC_089430.1, read as the reverse complement.
GACGCATCTCACGTTATTAGTCCGAAATGTAACGAAGGACTATATACTATTGTTTGAATAAATTCATGTATAACGAATGGAATAATCCGTCATGATTTTACAATATTTATGACATAAATTTACGTTTAAATCACGGTAGTAAATACATTTAATAATTTGAATAAATTTATTAAAATTATTTAAATTACAAACTAAGAATTTTGTAAAACATTTACTACTCTAGTCTTAGTGTTTAAATAACCCAAGAAAAATAAATAGATAGATAAATAAATAAATGATAATAATTTAAAATATAAAAAAATATATTGTTAAAAGACAATTCAAAATCCATCTAAAGATAAAAAATAACAAATTATAAATCAATTATTTGCTTTAAAAAGAAATTTAATTTATATAAGAACTTACCATCAGGAATTTCCAGTTCATCTTGTTCTTCTGAATGAAGATTTGGATTATTATATACTTCGTCATCATCTATAAGAAAATAAATATACTTAAAATAATATAAAAATTATTTGTTATTACGTAAAATTTTCACCTACCATCGACATGTTGTTGAGTTATTTTCTTTTCATCATCTAAATTTTAAATAAAAGTCGCGTTAAATAAATGAAATTGATATAGTAATTTAATTCGTTAGTAATTTACTTACTATTTGAATTTATTTGCAACTTTTTAAATTCTTTGGATAATTTTTCACTATCTCCTAAAATTAAGATATAGATTTAATATATAAATCAATCTCGATTTGTCAATCCCTGTAAAAAATCTGATCCGTGTTTTATCTTTCCATGTTTTAATAGCCTTAAATCATGGAAATTTTCATCTCGCTAACACAGATATCTGTGAATGTATCATTTTCACAGAATTTTTACGGAAGACACGGAGAAATAATGGTAATATTCAGATAAAAATTTTTTATAGGGAATAATTAAAATACATTACCTCTAAAAATAGTAATTACTTTTGATGATTTGCTATTTCGCTTATTTGATTTATTAAAATCATTAACTAAAATAAATATTAATTATTAAAAATCATTATGTAATAATTAGGGATGGCAACGGTCACGGTCATTAACCGATTATGACCGGTCATGACCGTGACCGATATCGGTCGGTCAAGACTTCTGACCGACCGTTTGACCGACCAAATTTTTTTATGAAAAATTTAATAAAAAACGTCGCGAAAACGTTTTTTTTATTAATAATTTAATTAAAAAAAAACGTTTTTCGCAACCGTTTTTAATTATTTTAACTAAAAACGGTGCGAAAACGTTTTTATTAATAATTTAATTAAAATAAAACGTTTTCGCAACGTTTTTTTTAATTATTTTAACTAAAAACGGTGCGAAAACGTTTTTATTAATAATTTAATTAAAATAAAACGTTTTCGCAACGTTTTTTTTAATTATTTTAATAGAAACGTTGCGAAAACATTTTTTATTAATAATTTAATAAAAAAAAAAACGTTTTCACACGTTTTTTCAATTGCCTTAATAAAAACGCTGCGAAAATATAAAAAAAATGATCGGTCAAACGGTCGGTCAAACGGTCGGTCGGTCGGTCAAAGGTTCTTGACCGGTCATGACCGACCGATGACCGACCATGACCGACCGTTGCCATCCCTACTAATAATTCAATGCTGTAATATCAATAATTACTTACTATTGTTAGGAATGTTAAAATCATACAATTTACTATGAAACCCTATTAATAGTAAAATAAAGTAAATTATTACAGTCACCAAAAAATGATAGAAATTATTATTTATACGGTTAATACCTTCTTGTTCTTCTATTATAATAAAAAGATAACATTAATAATGTATTTTAAATAAATATATTCATTAATAAAATATTATACACTTATACCTTCTGTTGCATTTTTTGGTTCAGGTAGATTTCCAAAGTTGTGGATTTTACTTGTGAATAATCTGCTACTCGTATAATTTTCTTCTACTTTATTCATTTCTAAATTATTTTTTTCTGATTTGAATAAATCATCTGACATATTTTGATAATCTAAATGAATTCTGCTTATTCTTCTCATAAGTTTATAAGCGGTAGGTCTTTTTAATGGATCAGCATCCCAACATTCTTTTATTAAATTTTTATATTCTAATGGCGTTCCTGGCACAATTTTTGGTCTTATACCGTCAATAATATTCATTACAATATCATTTTCATGTTCATAATTTATAAATGGTGGTTGTCCAGATGAAATTTCCCACATAAGAATTGCAATACTATAAATATCAGATGCAAAAGTATATTCTCTTCCAAAAATGACTTCGGGTGCTATGTAAGGAAGATTTCCATATATACTTGTTGAAGATTTATCAGCAGGTCCACAAAATCCAAGATCACTTATACACCAATTATCATCTAACTGTGAAAATAATATATTTCCGGAATGTAAATCTCTATGAATTGCTTTCTCAAAATGAATATGATAAATTGCATTGATTATTTCATAAGTAATATTAATTCTCTTTTTCCATGTAAGTTGATTATGATTTTGTTGTAAATATTTTCTTAAATCTATATCAAGTTTCGACATTACAAGCATATAATTTCCATTTGATGGATTTTGCGTTAAACCATGACATCGAACAACACTCCCCCATTTATTACTTATAGTTAAATGTGATTTAGCCTAAAAGGTAATAATTTGTAAAAATGCTTATATTAATATAAAGTCTACATAATTTTATACAATAAAATTATACAAACCTCTTCAAACCAACTTTGATTTGCACTTTCGACATTTTCTAACGTTTTAAGTACCACTTCCTCAGCTAGATTTTGTACTCCAGGTCTTTTAACCCTTTCTAATTGTTTTTTTTCAGAATCCCATTCTTCATATCTTCCATTAATCCAATATGCTGTATAAATTTCTGAGAATCCCCCTTTTGTTAAATATTCAATATTTTTTAAATTACTATATGGGATCCATTCAACTACCACATTTGGCATGAGTGATTCCATTTGACATTTCTGTATTAAATCATCAATATCATTATTTTTAGATGTCCAATTTAAAAAATTTTCTTTTAAATAATTTCGGACACAATATTCACAATATAATGTGGCTAAACATTCTTGGTTACAATTTTCACAAATTCTTCTTGTACCATCATCATCCATAACTTTATTTCGATCATAAATTTTAGTTAACCTTCTTATTGCATAAGTTTTTTCATCATTTGTAAGAATTTTATCAGCAAGGACTGTTTGTTTTTGAAATTCAAATTGTTTGTGTATATTATTGTAAATATTACCATCTGTTAATATTATTGCTCTATTAGTTATTGCATAAATTAATTCATATCGAAGATTGGACATAATGTAATCAATAAGAAAGAAATAATGAATGAATTATTTTAAGTTTCGTTCCACTTAATAAATTAGTAAAATGCAAATTGTTGATCAAACTTCATGTTGTGCCCACATAAATTTTTGTGATCTTGAGGCGTAGCATTTTACGCCTCATAACCAAAAGAAGAATGTACTTATTAATTTTATTTTTATTTTTTTATTTATTTTTTCAGCGAATACAATTTGTGTTTAACAAATTTGATTGTCATACTTAATGAATAGATAATATTCCTTAATTATATTGATTAATATTCAAATAATTTGGTAAACAAAAATCAATGATTGTTATTCAATAGACTATTAATTTGTAGTTATTTTTAAATCTTACTTAAAAAATCAATATAAACATGATTGATGAAAGGTCAATTTTCTTTAGTTAACGGTTTCCGTTCCCTAATTTTACGCATTTTAATCACACTTATACTTTGATTATCCATATTTTTTTTTCTTTAATATGACAAGCAATTTAGTTAATTTGTTGGAATTTCACTTGGACATTATTTTAAAAGCTTTTTATATTTATTATTTAATAATTATATAAAGTTAAAATACATAATTAATTGAAAAGTCAATCACAGAAAATTCGCAGTATGGAGTTAATATAATAATTTAAGTCTGGAGTTTTAGTTAATCAAAGTTACTAAATTAACATTACAAATTAATATGATGCCTTTTGGGAGCGCTTTTTAACCTAACCCTAATACTTAGCCATCCTAATGCAACTATTTACATTATTTTATCTTATTTTATGGAGAACGAAAAAAAAATGTAGCATAATTGTTTTCACCAGTGATTTTGCGCAGTGATATATACGGCTATGATATGTAGCACATAATCTTACTGGTTGTAACAACCAAAATTTCTCGTCTTCCGCTTACGCTTCGGAGAATCATTGATTCAGTGTATTAAAAATCATAATTACCAAAAAAAAAATTATTTCGTAAAAAAAAAATTAAATGTTAAATTCTGTCAACTGTATCAAAATCACCATATATGAGAAGACAGAGAAGTAAAGTATTAATTAATTGTACCTTATTAAAATCTTTGATCGCAAAATAAAACGTTTATTCCTTTACTTAAAAATGAAATGTTTGATAAGTGTTTGATCGGTTCCTTTAGACTGCCGGGACTGGGTCTTTAATACATTGTTGTATTACTTAATTTTCAAAGAGAATGAAGAATATGTGGATTAGCTTCATTAGTTTGAACATGCATCTTTGACGACTATACGTCAAACAACATGTAGATTTATAAATTTACGACGATAGTTCTCAATATACTTTACTCTAAAAAAAAAATCAAATATATTTTTGTTTATACAGAATACAAATAGTAAAGTGAATGGTCTAAGTAGTTTTAATAAACTTCGGTAACTGATATTTATCTATGTCACCAGACCTTAAAGAATTGAACTGACGGCGGAGCCCAAAATGGATTGCCCTATAAAAAATAAATGTCCAGAAAATGTCCGGAAAAATCTAAAACCTTTTCGTTTGCGAATTCACAAATTATCTGCAGTAGACAAATTTTGGACAGAATACCGATAAGGTTGAACATTTACAAAGTTGGGTTCCTTTTATTTTATAAAGAATTTGTTAATGGATAGATAGTAAAAACAGAAAAAATTTAGATAGTAATGCGGAGTAGTGGAAAGGAACTGCCATTCCTTTTACTATGTAAAAGATGTCTAAGGAGGGGCGGGCAAATTCCTCCCTTGAAACGCCGCTACACGCTCATTTTTCATAGTAAATCGAATTTTTAACATGTATTATTCAAAATTTTAATGAAACTTATTATTTTGAAATTTTATTATTTGTGTATTTTTCGTGTATATGATTACATAATATAAAGTCACCAAACAGTGCTTGCCCAAATTTCTTGGCAAATGTAAAGATTCGCTTTATTAATACGGATAAAAAATAAATACAGGGCAGGTAAGAGAAGTACGAAGTAAAATTTGATCGTGATAAAATGTCTCAGTTTTTTGTAACCTAAAATTTTACTGATTTTGGCTCAACATCATCATAATATGATTCGCATATTTATTATCTATTTTTTTCCGGAAAGTTCTAGCATTGAATTAGCCCATGATTTTTCATAAAAGTGAATCTATCCCATTTTATTTTAGCATGTATTTATTTATTAACGGTCTTAAAATAGAACAATATGTTCTCGAGATCAAATTGCAAGAATTTGATCACGAATCCATTCAGTATTTGCATTCCATCCCTTATATTTGTCACCTTTTGTCGTAACATAGTAACATAGTTCTGTAAACGAAAATTATCAAAAATATGATTTATATTTGGAACAACGAAATATAGATGGATCGGTAGATTTCGGCCTTCTAACTTACTAAGACCATTTACCTACATAGTATAAATATATTCAGTACATAATAATAGATACAATGCTAATATATGACTTATATTTATCTTAGTATCATGTTTTTCTGCAGTTGTTATTTGAAATAAACGATGAATTCCATTTAATATCTTGAGGCGTGATAGCATACACGGACTCAAAATTTTTAATTTTAAAAATTATAATACCCGGTATTTATTTCTTGAACATCATCATACTGGTTGAGATCCAGACTTTTAAGATCAAGTGTTTCTTTGGGGTATTTAGAAGTTTTATCGGCTAAGCGTCGTACCTTAAAATTGCCACCTTTTCGCAAAACATCATGAGATCATGTGCTAACATTTCAAAAAAATCCCCAGCTAAAGTACCACTAAAACTTCGGATTATATTAATAATTTTATCTTTTGTATTATTTTTATAGTATCTGAACAAAGCCCTATATATTTCTTTCGAGGCATGAACATATTCTTCAGCACTGGGAATAATGTGTATTAGTTTTTCCAAAGAATCATCATCTAAATCCCTTCATTTTTTAGGAACTTATAAACATCACTATTCATCAAAAACTCGTTGTGGTATACATCCCCATCGTGTAATCAACTCCTTGACTCGGAACTCAGGTACCTTATTTTTATACCGATCATTCCATTTTCAAACCTTAAAAATTTTTTCCTCAGTCCAAATAGGCGCGTAATATTTCCTAGGATATTTCTTTATAAAATCATGCCATCAAAGATGTTTGGTATTGTAAATAGAAATGTGTATTTCGTTATCAATTGGAGCAAGAATTACGAAATCAACAATATAAAAGCTATCTTGTAGGTATCCACCCGCTAAACTAGAAATTTTCATTACACTCATGTTTGGTTTGATATAAAAAACCACAGAGCTTCTTTAGAATGGATGCTCGTAGATAATATCTTCTGAAGGATATCGACAACGGTGCTATATAAAAAGCTAAATATATTGAAAAATGTGTTTTTCCGATACCAGGCGATCCAATTATGGTACATGCTTTTTTATCATGATTAATATGGTCAGATTCAATATTTTCAATTATTTCTAAATATGACTTCTTTATTAATATGCCCTGTGTTGATATTCCAAATACTCCATTTGGTGATTTACAAAAACGTAGAAATTTTGCAAAATTTGTTATTGAACCCGTGAATCCGTCACAGATTCACCATCAACAATTAGCCCATCCTGTGAATTTAGCATCACATAGTCATTCAACACGATTTCGCTATTTTCAACTCTCATATATTTGGATAATGGCCCTGAACTCCTGATATTTGTTAACACCATCTGATGATTTAAGGACGATTTGCACTTTAGGAAGGTCATTCCAAAAATCTCTTTCAAAAGGAGCAACAGATTCACAGTTAGAATCTTGAGATTCACCAAGTCGTTTCATTGGAATGGAAGTGGTCCACCTATGGTTCCTGATCGAATAAAAAAAGTATAAGATGTAAGATAACGCGAATTTCTTGTTCGAGAGGTAAACCACTTACCAGTGGTAACGGGTGGAGGCGTTGCACGATGATGTGGATATGCCTACTAGGGGGTTGTTCTTTGAAATGATCTCCAATAGTACTGAGATTGCTGTCCAATTTCTCACCTCTGAATTTTTCTTTGATGTCGATTCCCTCATTTATCTCGTGTTTTTTACTTTCAGGAATATTAACTTTCCATAATTTCGGAGTGTTTGCATCAATATTGCCAAGGGCCACGCTTTTCTTCTCCTTGATAGCATTCTTGAGATGCCCAATGGTCTTGCTGATATCATAATCAACAGGAAATGCGTTTTTTTTCACCCAAAATGATACAGCCCAACATAATTTCATATATCTGCAATCGCGAAAATCAAGAGTTAAAAATAAAATTCAAAAAAGTAATTTTTTAATATACACAAACCTCTATAACTTTACCAATTAATGATAAATTAATAATTTATTTATTATATTTACATTACTGTATAATTACGCTCAATTACAAACTGATTTTTATTTGTATAAAAATATAAAGTTTACATAATACTCTATAATCAGTGTTGAACAAAAACTATATATCGATATATGTAAAATCGTCGTCAGAATCTTAGAAAATATATATAAATAATAACAAATAAATAATTCAAAATATTTCGTATATAGGTTCAATCATGAATTGCACATTCTTCAAAATCATTATCTTCGGAATCATTTGAAGAGTTGTCTGTAAAGGATTAATAATTAATATAAATGATTCAATAGATAAAAGAGCGAATGAATTTATATTATTTAATACCTGAATAATCTTTATCCGATATATTATCAGGTGATGGATTTTCATTGATATTTTTCACTTTTTCTATTTCTTCAATTTGTTTAATTAATTCTGTTTTAGTGGCCTCTGCTTGATTTTCTATACCCTTAATATACCTATTAAGTTCTTTTAACCATTTATCAAAAAAATTTAATAGATCGTTTGCATTTGGTCGATCTAATGGATTTACATCTAAGCAATTTTTAATTAAATTCAACAATAATTGTGGTACTTTAATATTAATCTCAGACTTTAATTCTTCACAAATATCTAATACTAAACATAATCCATGAGCATTATTATTATTATATAGAGTAAATTCTGAAATCATCTCATACATAGTTATGCCAAAACTGTAAATATCAGAGAATTGAGTACAATCTTGTCCCCTTAAAATTTCAGGAGCCAAATTAAGTAAAACATCATACATATTATTTTCCACGTTTTCAAATTTTTTATGATTTTCCGGTTTACATAATCTCATATCAGTTATACAATTATTACATACAGTATCTTCAATATGAAAATCTCGAAGAATCAATTTTCTACTATGAGTTCTTTTAAGCCCAGCTGAAATACGTTGTAAAATCATAATTTTATATCTCCACAATTTCAAACTCATATTTAAATTATTTTCATGTAATTTGTGCTGTTTATATAATTTTTTCTTTTTTTTGGTCAAAAAATTTGGTAAATATCCGATTTTAACGTAATTCATAACTATAATATAATCTTTTGTTTTTGGATCTCGAGTAATTCCATGACATTTAATAATTTGGTCTGATAACTTATATTCTTGAATTTTAAGATGCAACATAACCTAATAATTAATTAATTGGTAAAGACAATTATTAATAAATTAATATTGTATATGAATATATGATAAAAAATTCATACCTGATTAATAAATTCCAATGTAATATTTTGTGAATTATTCAAAGTTTTAAGAGCTACAGTGGTTTTACCATCTCTTTTCCATTGATTTTTCTTTTTATTCCAATATGTAATATAACCATCTTTCCAATTTGCACTATAAACTTTACCAAATTTACCTTCTGTAGCATAAGAAATATTACGAAATTTTTCATAAGGTATCCATTCTAATAATTGAAAATGATTTTTTGCTGATAATTGAGAATTTTGAATGAACTTATTAATAATTTCATTACCACTAGTCCAATTATTGAAATTTTGTTGAAATTTCATTGAATTACAAGTTTGACACCAGTTATTCCCCATAATTATTTTTTTACATTCTGAACATTTTTGTTTCTTTTTATTATTATTTGAATGATTATCTTCTAAAGAATTTGTTTCAATATTTGTTTGTTTGCATAAAATGCAAGTTCTTTCTTTTATTTCATTTTCATTTAATTGTTCCATAGTGTAAATAAATTAATTAATTTATCGGTAAGCTTACCGTTAAATTTTTATTATTCAATACCGGAAAACAGGTGACTATTTATATTAGTTCAAATGATCAGCAAAAATCGATAAATAAAACTTTTTATGGAAAAAATGGTTCCGTGTAACCAAATATAGATGCAATACAATGTGAATATTTGAGTACTCTATCTTTATCAATTGAGATAATTTTATAAACAGTAAGAATGAACCTTTAAAAATTAACTTTTTGAGATTCATAGAGAACTCATTCGGAAAAAGAGTTATAAGCTTTTATGGCAAGAATAAGGATGAAGAATAGGACAGTATTGTTAGCGATAAGGACTCGTCCATCCCTATTTGTGGAAAAATTAATTTATTATTTTATCAAGGTAACATTCGATATTATTATTATTATTATTATTATTATTATTAAAAAAATAAATAAGCGACGGTTAAACTTTTGGCGTTAACTAAATAAGATTTAATGCAAATAATTTCTGTGATCAATTATCGATCCTTTAGGATTCGGGTAAACCTAATTCCGTCTAAGCCGAATTTTTAACGTCGGCCAGAATTATGAATGAAAAAGATCGTTAACTCTGGTCAAAATATAATTATCGACGTCTGAAGATTTTCCATTTGTGAAATCTTTTTTATTTGTTATATATCTAAATATAAGAATGTTATAATTAGTGAATTTAATTGTTCATTCGATGAAACTTTTTCAATGCTTTCTTGTTTGATCATGTTTAAATTTTCATTTTTAAAAATATTTAAAATTTTAATACATAACTTAAAGATGGAAGTCAGAAATAACTTAACTATATGTATTATTACTATATAATCATTATAAAAATTAATAAAAAATGATTTTATTTAATAGAAAGATTAACAAAAATTGATTTTATTACATAGTAAGGAATTCTTGAGATATATTTGGTTAGTGATGAAATACTTTTTTGTACAACGATACTACAACAATCCATTCTTGTCATAAAAGTTTTTCCTAACCAGTTATTAAAACGTACAAGCGAATCTCATAAGGAATAACCATTCATGCCATAAAAATCTTGATTTCATTTATCGATTTTGTCGATCATCTGAACCAAAAACAGTAAAAACCATCCCTCATAATTTTAAGTAAATTTTGGCGTGTGTATGGAAAAATGTATAGAATACAAACAGAAGAATATGCTTTTGTGAAAGTCACTCTTGCAATCGGACTCACAAATCCTTACGTCAGACTCGTGATTCAAATTCAAACGAGAAAATACGGGACATAATTGGTGTTAAACTTGTATATCAAAAAGATTTCAACAAAATTTTAAAAAATTGGATGATATTATAACAACAGACATTTTATATGGTTTAAAATATATATTATTGAAATGTATTAAGTGTTGTCGTTGTTAAAAAATTAATGTTCTTGTATATAAATAAAAAATTGATCATACAGAAAATATTTTGACCTTTTCAATATAATCACTGTACTATCTTTTAAATTAAATTCTAGTTATAATGAATTAAATGAATTCCAGAAAAATTTATCATAAAAACACTTTGCATATTATATTGAAGTTGATATGGTTGATTTTTTTTATACTGTATTAAAGAATCTTTATAATTAAAATATTATTGATTACTAATAAATATAATTACAAATATTTGATAATTTTAAAAATTATTTGTTAGACGTCAAGGATACGTAAAAAAAGAGAGAAGCCACATCTCGTCAACTGGAAAAAAATTAACGATGTTGATTGAAGAAAAATTATGATGGTTGTATATGAAAGTGTTATAATGGATTTAAACCATTTTTGGAAAATGAAATATTTAATATGTTCTTGGCTTAAAAGTATATTCTTTTAGTCCAAGTCAAATATTTATCAAGAATATTTTATTTATTACTATAATTTATAATTAAGGTTTACAACAAAATTTTACTAAAAAGACTATTAAAAGCTAAGTATAAAATTACATAATTTGATAATTCGTATTATAATTACATGACGGTATTGTTACGCGAGGTTATTGATTCTTAACATACTACTTTGTTGGACGTTCCAAGAGGAAAAAAATGACCACTCTGAACCATTCAACTGTAGCAATACTATATTACACAAAATATTCAACTTCTAGAATAAATACACTCCTAACCCTGTATTCATATTTAATTTATTACATATTTGTATTAAACAGAACAATAAATAATTTTCGAATAATGGTACAAAATTTTAGTAAAAAATCAACATTTAACCTTTGAATGATTACGTTCATCAATCTGTAACTTCACATTCCAAGCATTCGCTCCTATCAGATTCTATAAGATCTTTTGTACGTAAAAAAAATTAAGTAATTAATATAAGTAATTTAATTAAGTATTTATAAAGATTTAAATTACTAAATACCTGAATATTCTACACTTGATATATCATCATAACTTACATAATAATCATCAGAATTTTTTGGTTTAGGAAGATTATTATAATTAAGTAATCTACTCGTATATATAGCTCCAGGATGCATTTTATTTGTTAAAGTAGTATTTGATAAACTATCATTAATTTCATTTATTTGTTTAATTAATTCTGTTTCAATTAATTCCGTTTCATCATAATTCTTATTTTTTGTATATTTATTAAGTTCTTCTTTCCAATCACAAAAAGTTCTTGAAAGATCGTTTGCACTTGGCCTATTTGATGGATTTGCATCAAAACATTCCTTGATTACATGTAAAATTAATTGAGGTACTTTAATATTAAATCTAGGTCTTAATCCTTCACAAATCTTTAATACTAAATATTCATCATGATCAATATCATAATATGGAGCTAATCCTGAAATTGCCTCATACATAATTATACCAAAACTATAAATATCTGAAGCTTCGGTATAATCTTGTCCTCTTAAAATTTCAGGAGCCAAATAAGGTAAAACACCATATACGCTATTCTCCATAGTTTCTAATTCCTTATAATTGACTGGTCTACATAATCCCATATCAGTTATACGAGATAAATCTTTATTACATACTATATTTCCACTATGTAAATCTCGATGAATTAATCCTTTATCATGAATTCTTCTAAGTCCAATTGAAATATTTCGTAAAATACCAACTTTATATCCCCATATTTGCAAATTTAAATCCAAATTAGTTTCATAATATTTATTCTTTTTATATTCATTATATATCTTTTTATTCTTTTCATTCAAATAATTTCGTAAACTTCCTTTATTAGCATATTGCATAACCATAATATATTCTTTCGTATCTGGATCTTGAGATATTCCATAACATCTAATAATTTGATCCAATGATTTAAAACTAAATACTTTAATATGTGATGTAATCTAAATTATTTAAAATAAATTTATTAACAAACAAAATTATTTCAATTTAATTAATAATAAATTTAATCCTTTACCTCATTAATAAATTCATATGTAATTTTTTGTGATTTATTCAAACTTTTAAGAGCTACAAATTTATTACTCTTTTCGCTAAATCTCTTCCATTGATTTTTACTAACATCCCAATGAAATATATAACCATCTTTCCATGTTGCTTTATAAATTTGACCAAATCCACCTTTTGCAATATATTTAACTTTTGAAAATTTATCATATGGTATCCACTCTAATAATTGATAACTATCCCATGCTGATAATTGAGTATTTTGAATAAATTTGTCAATATCATCATTACCACTAGTCCAATTATTAAAATCATTTTGAAACCTTTTTGAATTACAAGTTTGACACCAATTATGTCCTGTATTTTCTTGTTTACATTCTATACATCTTCCAAATTTTTGTGCTTTCAAATTTGAATCACAAATCTGACATAAGATTGATGGACCTAAGATTGATGTTCGCATTAGTTTACCCAATTTTTTGCATTCCATACATTTTCCATACTTTTGTTCTTCTATGCTTGATTGTTCCATGGTTTGTAAATATTGGGAAGTACGGGTTTTATGAAAAATCTTTGGTTCAGATAATTGATAATTTGACAAATAAGATCCTAAGATTTTTATATATAAAGATAATTAAATGTTTTCCAAAAATTTATACTGAAGAAAAAAATGAAAGTAAAAAATTCAAACTAAAAAAATGGAACAAAAAGTAAGAAAAAAGAAATGAATTAAAATCCGACCCAAAATGAAACAAAAACAAAAATAAAGCTCAGCTAAAAAAATGGTATAATAAAAAAAACCAGACTAAAATAAAAAAAATAATAGAAAAAATTACTGCTAAAATAAGAAAAAAATCATACGAATTTACAAATAAAGTAAAATTATAAGTTTAGAAAGAAAAAAAAATGAAGAATTAACGAAAACTAAAATTAGTGTTACAAAATATAAACAAAAAGTAAACAATCTCATTGATTTTGATCTTTCAATCTTATTGATAATCATGGAGGACAGTAGGAGTCACATGGTAACCCGGGTCGCCGATCTCATTTTCCCTGTTACATTGGTCATAGGACAAATTCAGGATCTGGTTCTACAAATCTACAATTCAAATAAAAAATCAGTGTAACGAATTGTGCAATATTTAATTCACAAATAAACCATTAAAATAAATAATTCCTTTCAAATATAGAAATAAAATTCTCTGATAAGTCTGATTACGAAATTATTGACGGGTACAGAATGGATTAATAACGTAAAAATAAAGTCTAAGAATTTACATTTGACCTAAAGTGCAGCCAAAAGAATTTATCATCTCTTTCGGGGCCGGAATTATAATAATGCCAGCCAGTTTTTAAAAAAGGAAATAATTTCCTGACTAGAATTGTCAATTATTTTGGCCCGTTCAACGACTTCAACGCTGACATATCAAATCAAATTATGGGAAATTCGATTTTTTTTTCAAATAATTTGAATAATTAAAAAGAGTACAATAGAACAATAGGATAATATCTTTTTTAATTAGATTTGACAATTTTTTTTGCAATTTTAGTGTATTTTTTATATATGTTTTATTTACGATGTGTTTTATATACTAGGGTAATATGAAGTCAAAAAAATTAAACTTAATGAGACTATTAAATAAACTTAATTTATTTTATTGAACGAAGCATAGTACTGTATAATTGCCCTGTCCTTCAAGAACCATTATACTATCATGTCAAACTCTAAACAACACCGGTAAAGAGGGAAATTTTGTTATTTTGATCGACGGAATTACATTTTGTGAAAAACTCTAAAATTGTATATCACGTGTATTACGTGAAATATTATTAATATTCGATCTCTGATTTTTTTTTTAACTAAACTTTCTCTCTTTTGTTCTTTTTCTTTTGTTCTTCCTTTTCCTCCCCTTTCGTTAACTTTAGAAACGTAAAATTCTAAGATACAATATCCCAAGAAGAAAAAAAAAATAAAGTTTACTGAAAATATGGAGACGGCCAGGTGGGTGTTTATTTTTTTTTCTTTTTTTTTCCTGTTTCTTTACTAACATTATTAATGTCTTACTTTTTTAGGTTTCATTTCATTTTGGAGGCTCTCTTGTGAAAATGGAAGTAGCACTTTTTTTATTATTTTGTTAGATTTTTTTTGTTCGTGGTGTTAATTTTTCTTTTTTTTTAGATTTTATCTTTGTTTCAGCTATTGGACATATTAGATTTTGGTAAGAAGAGAAGGTTCTCTTTTAATGAAATGTTTTTCTAACGTTTCATTCATTCTTTTTTTAGACGGGTCAGAGCGTGAGACGCAATTTTGATCTGGAGTTCTGTTTTCTGTAGGTTTTTAATGGACTTTATCTTAATCTATTATTTACCAAAATTTATGTTTATTTTTATTTTTTCTTTTTCTTTAGGAGATTGGCTCTTATGATCTTTATACATTTGGAATTTTGCATGTGGGTTTTTCTTTAAATTTTTATTTTAATAAATTGTTTATTAACTGACATTTTATTCATTATTTCTTTTTAGGCTTTTTATAGGAATCTAAATTTCACTGTATTTTGGTTCGCTTTGTAATTTAAAAATAAAAATAAAAATATTTTTATAGGAATCTAGCTCTGAACTCTGAAGACACCAAATATTCTGGTAGGTTATCATACCAATAACTTTTTAGTTTAAAAAAATTTAATTATTTGTTTTCTATTTTGTAGGGAACTCCAGCCCAATAATATTACAAAATTTGGTATTAATTAAAAGTAATGAATAAAAATATTAATTATCTTAATATTGAATTGGATGTTTACAACAAATTATGATGAATATTGCTAGTTCAACTTTATTAAAAAATTTAGGACAAGTTCTTCCTTATAAATTAGAACATTTATGTTTGATTCTTCTATTTAATATAAATGATTTGATAATATTTTTAAAAAATTCACAAAATACTTTTATAGAGAAATTATTAATTGGAAATATAATAAATATAATTCAAAATGGTAAAAGTGAAAATATTTCATATTATGTAAAAGAATATATCATGAAAAAAGAAAGGGTTAGATATTTGGCTTTTTTAGAGACAGATCATAAAAATTATGAAGAAGATGATGATGAAGGTAATGATGAAGAATTATTTTTTTAAAAAAATGAAGTAAATGAATTTAAACTACATAACATTATAGTTCAAAAATATGATGATTTAGGTATGACTGCATATAATTTTGTAAAGTAAAATACATTTAATAATCTTACAAATGTAAAAATTACATCATGAGGTTATCTAAATATCTGATAAAGTAAAAACATAATGGTACATGAATGAGTAAGTATGTTCAAAATGTAGTAAAAACATAAATTAAATTGAAAAAAACTTTATTATTTGCAGCATGCTTCAGTTTGACAATTCAACATATGATGACAACACAACAATCAAGAAATACCAATCATAAATATTACGTTCAAATTCAAGAATTCTAAAGAGGAAATACACAAGGAATATTAGAAGAGTTAAACTATATAATGTTAAATTTGAAGATGTGACTATAAAGTTAAAAAAATATAAATAATGATAATGTAATTTATTACTTCATTAAAATTTTATAATATACAGTACATATAGTAATTCATCCTATTTATGTTTGGTTTTAATTTATAAAAAACTTTATTTATAAAATTCTAATCATAATAATATATTCCAATAAAATACATATACTGTAAAAATGATAAAAAAAATAAATAGTAAAATAATAGACACAAATAAAGAAATTTATATTTTGAATATTTGTAAATTTTCTTCCCTAGTTGTCTTCATCTATAAGAACAAATTAAAGTAAATTGTTAATATTATTAGTAAAATTAATCATGCAAAAAGCAAGTTAATGTAAATGAGTACCTAGATTGAGTTTAGTGGAATCTTCTATGGATTCTGGAAAATAAAAAATAATTGTATCTCAAGAATACTTTTTTTAATATAAACTAGGATATTAATTACCTGAATATTTTCCAATTGAATTATCGTCATCTTTGTTATCAATAGCATTTTTTGGTTCTGGTAGATTTTTAAAGTTTAAAAGCCTACTTGTGTAAACTGCTTGAGGATTTGTAGTATATGAAAGAGTAGTACCATTATATGGTAATGAAGTAGAAGTAAACTTTTCATTAATTCTTTCTGCTTCTTCAGCTTGCTTTTTGATTTCACTATCATCACTATCATGTAATTCATCATATAAATTATATAATAAATCACGTAATTCATTTGCTTTAGGTCGTTTTGAAGGATCAGCATCCCAACATTGTTTAATTATGTCCAAAATTAGATGAGGGATTTTATAATTAGATTTTGGCCTAAGCCCTTGACAAATGCTAATAGCCAAGATTTTATCATGAGAAATATCATGATAAGGAGGAAGCCCTGTACAGACTTCATATGCAATAATTCCAAGTCCATAAATATCACTTTCTTGAGTATATTCTTTTCCTCTTAAAACCTCAGGCGCTACATAAGGTAATACTCCATATACTTGTTTTTCATATTCATTTTGAGAAGATTTTACATTTGCTGGTTGGCATAATCCTAAATCAGTAATAATAGTAAAATTATCACTAAATTTTAACATATTACCACAATGAAAATCACGATGAATTAATCCTTTTTCATGAATAGAATCAAGGCCTTGTACAATATGCTTTAAAGTTTGCAACTTATCTACCCATTTTATTGAATTAAATGTATCATTTAAATATTGTCTTAAACTACCATGTTCTGCATATTCCATTACCATTATGAAATTATTAGATTCTGGATCTTTAGTAATGCCAAAACATCGAGTTACACAATCTGAAATAATTATAGTATGTGATTCAATCTAAAAAAGAATCCATAATAATAATAAATAATAGTAAGTTTAACATTTATATTGTAACAGTAGTTTGAAAGTTATATACAAGTAACTTACTTCTCTTAAAAATTCGGATGTGATATCCTGAGAATTATGTAAACATTTTAAAACAACTGGAAAATTTTCATGACCTATCCACTGTTTACTTCTTATGCATTGATTATTTTCAGAATCCCATTCATCTATACATCCATCTTTCCATGTTGTTTTATAAATAGTTCCAAATCCTCCTTTAGCCAAATATTCAACATTTTCAAATCTATCATATTCAATCCACTCTAAAATTTCTTCATGATATTTAGCTTTGAGTTGTGTTTTTTGAATAAACTTATCAACTTCATTATTTCCACTAGTCCAATTTTTGAAATTTTGTTGAAAATGTTTAGCATTACATGACCTACACCAATTATGATAAGTCTTAGGCTGTTTACATTCTTTGCACAAACCATAATTTTTATAACGTTCTTTTAATTCTTCAATTAATATTAACTTATCAATTAACAATTTTTGTTCATCTGTTAATTCCCTATGTGTAAAATCTTTTATTTGTTCAATTACATCATCACTGAGCTTAAATTCTTCCATATTAGATTACTGGTCAATTTATGTAAAAGAGGATTGTTTTTTTAAAAAAAAAAATTTACGCCTTCATATGTTGTACTGCAGTGATCGACAAAGTTTAAATCAGCTGATGATCACAAAATAAAATATTGTTACACAAAAAAGCAATATTTTATAAGATTTTTTTAAAATCTAGGAATTATTATCTTTTGGAGCGTTTTGTTATTGATAGTGATATTCTTTTATGGTTGAATTACTGTGATTCAACTAAGTTATTTAATCATTAAATAAATGGAAGTACAATTAATATTTAATCTTTTAAAGTAATTAGGAAATTTCAACTGTTTGTAAAAAAATTGTAATGAAATCAGAAAATTAAAATTTTTGTTTTAACAACTTTTTTATATAACGTGAACTTTTATTGATAATTGATTTGTTTTTTTCTTTTAGTGTTTCCAAAAAAAAATATATATATATATACTGTAGTATTTAAACCTTTTTTTGAGTTTTTAATATTTCTAAAATATTGTAACTCAATAAAATTTTGTGCTCAAAATATTATGAATAAAACAAAAAAAATAAATTTATTTCTAGTAAAATAAAAATTTTAAAATATCATAATTTACTTAGATAAAATAATATTATTAAAATTTATTCCAAAAAGTAATAAAACATAGATTAAATAATTTCTTGCAATTATGATGTAGTGGCATGTCCAAACTATAGAATTCTAAGGATGGATACAACAAGGAATACTAAAGGAATTGAAAGTTGTAGTTGTGGCGCAGCATATTACAATAAGCAAGGATCGTTGTATTAAGATTTTCACGATTTCTTAATAATAGGTGGTTATTGATTTACTATTAAAATAAAGTTAGATTAAACTTTTTTATATTATGAGTAACTAACGTAAAATCTATTAAAATCTACATTTTTTGATATAAAATTTATAACTACGGCAAACGTTTTGACAACAAATTTTTTTTTTCTCACAATAAGAACTATATATACGACTTAATACTCATTGAAACTCATTTTAGAAACAAAAGAAAACGGGTAATGTGGAAAAATTACGATACTTTATTTGGTTAAAAAGAATTAGTAAATAGATTAAACAAAAGTACTCTTTAAGAAATTTAATACATTTTATATTTAAAGATAAATCAATATATTTATCTTACAATCCCATTGCCTTTTATAAATATATTGTATAACGTGAATCCAAAAATTGATGGTTTCATGGGTTCAATAATAAGTTTTGATGTGTCTCCATAATTTGAAAAATATCTAAATATTGAGTAAGTATACATAACATGATTGTTCGTTCTTCAGAAAATTTATTTATAAAAAAATTACATTTTTCTCCTAAAAGAAATAATTTTTATTTCTTTAATTTTAACAAACATTTTCTAGATGATCATTCATTTCTCTTCAAACTACATCTGCTACAGGTACGTGATTCTAGATTTATATTATCCTGACTGATTACTAGTAGAACTATATAATGTCTAACAATAAATTCTTCTGACCAGACAGCGATAGTGGCGGCGCCACCTTGATCGAACCCAAAAAAAAATGAAAATGGCAGGTACACCCTAAGGATGTAACCGCCCTAACCAAGGTATAAGTTAAAAAGAACTAAAAATAATTTTATAATTTGAATTTTGAAACCGGACGCAGAACAAATTTCTATCATCTATATGGTTAAAAAGTAAAACTATGTAATATAAAACAACTTCCGTCATAAGTAGCGTATATAGAGGAAGAATAATTCGAGCCACCGATGTCGTATAAGTGACTCTGTGACGGAGGTGTAGTTGTAATCAAGGTTGGATCGACTGGATCGTCTCAAAGTTTGTAAAGTTTGTAGGTCTTCTTGGTAGTACTTGTTTATTACGATTTACAAAATCTGACAAATTTTTTTTGCAAGTTTAGTGTATTTTTTTTAATAATAATTAATTATCTTATCAAAAGTATAATTTTCTGAAATTATTTTTTCGTCAGAAATCAAACAAAAAATGATCAACAGTCACGAAAGAATTTTTTTATTTTTTTTTAATGATTATAGATTGATTATTCTTTTTTATTAATTTTGACGATTTTTTTTTTTGCGAAATTAATATATTTTGAAATTAAACACTTCTTAATATTTGTATTGTTATTTACCCAACAAATATTATTACTATTTTTAGTATTAATATGCTTAACTTTCTGTTATAGCTAAGTTAACTTATAATTTTTTTTTAGAAATATAAGAATGTTATTTTTTCTTTTCTTTATAAATTTAAATATTAAACTTAAAAATTTATTCAGATAAATAAATTAAAGAATAAATACTGATAAATAAAAATGAAAAAAACAGTGCTAAATTAAAAGTTTTCTGTAAGTTATTAAAATTAACAACTGCATAAATAAATAATTAGAAATTATTAACATTATTAATATTCCTTTCGAAGAAATAAACTGAATCTCAAATTATACGATATGTTCGAAAGTGCAATATTTTATATTTAATTCGAATTCCAAATAAAGGTCTATCAATAATTTATTGAATTTATTAAATATTAAAATTTCACATTTTTATTAAAAGATGTGATTTTATTTTATTTATTTAATCATTTTCAAAATGAAAATTTTAGTGAAAATTGAAGTCAAAAACTAAGATTTTATAAATATTTCAAAATAATTTTGTTTTAATATATACAGTATATATATATTATAAAGATATATTATAAAGTTTTTTTTTTTATTCGCAATTCTTTATAAATTATTTTCAGATTTTTGTTAATACGATATCAATTCCACGAATTCTTTCTCAAATTTTCAAACTCTATTTTGGTTAGAATAATCAACATTCGTAAAAAGTTTAACTTAAACTCACATTGCCAAAATTGAATAAATTTAATTGCCGATCAAGATTATTGTGTTTCTGTGTGATCTTAAATAGTCTTTTTTGATAATTTTGTTGCCGATCTTGGAATCCTTGCAACATAAAGTAACGTTTCACCACTTTTTTTTTTCTTTTTTTTTTATTATTTTTTTTGTAGTTTTTACATACGAATTAATAACTTATTTTTGTTTAATAAATTATTTATTAAATGGCTGAAATTGTATTAAGTGATGATATAATTGAACAAATAAAAGATTTTCGACATCATTACTTGACTGAAGAACAAGAATCGTTAATTGATAAACTAATAACAGACAAAAAATTAAAAAAATGTTATAAAAAAAATGGTTTATGTAAAAATTGTAAGCAGCCTAAGAGGCTTCATTTTTTGTGTAGTTATTGTTTATTTCAACAAAATTTCAAAAATGGAACAAGTGGAAATCATGACGTTGACGAATTTATTAAAAAAGCACAATTGGAAGCTGAACGTCTGGATCAAATCGTAGAGTGGATTGAATATGATAAATTTGAAGATGTTGAATATTTAGCAAAAGGGGGATTTGGTACTACTTTTAAAGCAGTTTGGAAAGATGGTCCTATATTGAGTTGTGACAATAATCAATGGAGAAGAGAAAGTGAAACAAAAGTTGCTTTAAAATGTTTATATAATTCACAAGGCATTACAGCAGATTTTTTAAAAGAAGTAAGATATTTTCTTATGAATCTTTATTAGCCTTTTATAAATGGTAAACTAACTATAATTTTATTTTAAGGTTAAATCAAATATTTTAGTATATTGTTCTGGTTATACAGTTCGTTGTTTTGGTATTACCAAAGATCCAAAAACAAATAATTTTATGATGGTAATGGAATTTAAAAATGGTAGTTTAAGACAACATTTAAATGACAATTTTATTTCACTAAATTGGAAGCAAAAATTGTGGAATTTATATAGTATTACAGGTGGTCTTAAAGATATTCATGATAAAGGATTAATTCATCATGATTTTCATTGTGGGAATATATTAGGCAATTTTAATAAGAGTTCTTTTATTACTGATTTGGGATTATGTCAACCAGCAAATGTCAAATCCTCTCAAAATAGTAATAAAAAAACATATGGAGTATTACCTTATGTAGCACCAGAAGTTTTAAGAGGAAAAGAATATACACAAGCTAGTGATATTTATGGATATGGAATTATTGCATACGAAATTTGTACAGGTTTTCCTCCTTATTATGATATAGCTCATGATGATTTCTTAGCAATGAAAATTTGTAAGGGGTTGAGGCCAAAGTCTAATTATGAAATTCCTCAATTAATTTTTGACATCATTAATCAATGTTGGGATGCAGACCCTTTAAAACGACCTAATGCACGTGAATTATATACGTTATTTTATAGTTTATGGTATGATTGTAAAAAAAGGGATTCTGTAATTTATAGGCAAGTTGAAGAAACAGATGATAATAATAAAAAGTTATTATCTTCAATGGTTCAATCACCATTATCAACTACTAGTAATCTCTTATATACAACACACTCTCAAGCAGTTTATACAAGTAAACTTTTGGATTTTAAAAATCTTCCAGAACCCAAAAATGCGGATAATGATGATTTAGAATATTCAGGTAATTTTAATTAAAAATAATTATTTAAATCTATTTAGAGTAATAATTATTCTTTTATTTTACAGATTCCTTAAAAATGGATTTTACTAAACTTAATATTAATTCTAAAGGTAATTAATTTCTTTTGCATTTGGATATACAGTATTATTAAATTTTAATTAAACTATTTTTTTTTTTATTATAGAAGAAAATTAAAACCTATTTACTTTAATTGAAAATATTTAGTATATTAAAAAACAACATCAGATATAATTTTATTTTGAACTAGAGCGAGGATATTTTTTAATATTATTTTGGAAAATTTTGATGGAAATATAGTAAAGCTCATATTATTTATTATTTTTATTTGAAGATTAACATTGTAGTAAATTTTAAAATATTTATTTTTTTATTAATAAATATTATATTAAATTATCTAAAATATTAATAATTATTAGTGGTTGATAATTAAGTTTATTAATGTAAAATTATTTTTCTGTGGCACCTTATTACAGCAGAACACACCACTAGAGTTCATGCATTAATTGCGGCTTAATAAATTATTTCGTGTGTATGTTATATAAAAATGGTTCTAAATAAATTGTTAATTATTGCGAAATAAAAAGAATATTCTTTATGATAGAAAGTATCGGCCTTTTACTTTAGAGATTTGAACCGATTAATATTAATAGATGATTAATATGGTTAACGAGTATCTCAAAAATCGGTTAATTGATTAAAATTGTCTAAATCATGATTCTATAATGCAAGGTGAAATTTCGGTCACATATTCTCCAAACTCGAATTTTTAATAAACGGATTTTTTTATTAATGTTTTAATAATACAGTAAAATTAATTAAATATGGCTTCGTGCAGTTAAATATATGGGTAAAAACAAATTGGTACAAACTGCAGCCAAAAAAATTTTTTAATATTAATCGATTAATTAATTGATTAAGGCCCTTGGTTAA
Source organism: Rhizophagus irregularis (assembly GCF_026210795.1). Classification (NCBI taxonomy): domain Eukaryota; kingdom Fungi; phylum Glomeromycota; class Glomeromycetes; order Glomerales; family Glomeraceae; genus Rhizophagus; species Rhizophagus irregularis. Next base: position 1,132,519 of record NC_089430.1, on the reverse strand, counting down.
ACAGCTTCTAATCGGTTAAATTTTTTTTAGTTATTTCCAAACTCTTTAATTTAGAACCTAAACATGCACTTTGCATCTTGAGTTAACTCATCAAGTTGAACTTTCACTCAGAGATTCTTTTACATACTAAAGAGCAATGATATAAATTATATGGATTGATATATTAACTATAGCGTTTAGCTATATTTTTACAATTTTGTTGTTTATAATCTTTAATTTTTATAAAGTATTTTTATTCTTTATTATTTCGTATAATAAAGAATACTTGGCGAATAAATTAGTAGTGAGAACCTTTAGCAGATCTAAAGTAATGATAATAGCTCTTTCACCATTCACTATTCTTAAAGTAATTTCAGCTTCTTTCGAAAGCATGACCAGAATTAACAAATTGTTTAAGAAATTTAGAATCTTCACATTAAATAAAACTGAATAGATTTAGAATACATCATTATTACCGAAAAAGAAAAAAATAAGATCTGTTATCTACTACTTTATAAGAATTAGGAACTATCATTCCATGTTATAATGTTGTTTTCTTCTGCAAATAAAAATTAAATTTTTTGAAAAGATAATATAGGATTTTTGTTTGAAAATGGATTTATTCCATATGAATAATTTAAGCGTACTATATATACTCTTTAATAAAAAATCTGTGATGTGAAATAATTAAAAAAAAAATTTTGTATTCTATGAATTTTTATTTAATGATTTAATTCGCTAATATAAAATAAATGTAGCTAACTAATCATCTTAATTTTATTATTTAATAAAAAAAGAAAAAAAAAGAAAATTTTGTTATTTAAATTTTACGATGTGAATTTGTAAATTAGCAGTATAAATAATTTGAATATATATATAACCAGTACGGCACGAATTTGCAAACCAGTACGGTACAGTTGATCAATTTTTGTGATAATCATTCTGTACCGTACCGTACTGGTTCTATATATAAAGAGATTATTATAGAACCAGTACATGAATAATTATCCCACTACCTAAATAATTTACATGGAAACGTGATATGTCTGCGGTTAATGTAATTTTGATTGGTTCTTTTTTAATTAATATTTCTTTCCCATCCTTTTGGAATGACAGAATGTGGAATTTTTTAAATTTTTTTTCAAACCGAATTATTCAAATTATATTTTTGTTCTCTTTTTAAATCTGATTTTTTTTTTGGTTCTTTTTTTTTTAATCATTTTTTTTTATTTTTTTCAGACGACCTTATCCGTTAGAGCTGTCTGTTGGGCTTCATAACCCTCATCAATGGGAGCTTGTCCGTCAGATCATTTCATACCAAAGAATAATTTTTTTTTTGATCCGTTTTTTATTTTCATTTACCGAAAATAAAATAATTTTTTTTTTACCGAAAATAAATTTTTAAAGTCATTTTGAAGGTATTTATCTTCAAAATTTTTTTTTAACATTTTTTCAGTATTTTTTCTCTTAAATTTTTTGTAAGTTAACCCGATTTCTCTTATTTAAAAGTTTTCAAAGTTTTCCCTTTTTTTATTTTAAAAAAGTCTTTATTTTATTATTTTTTTAACCTTTTATTATTTGGGGGTTTTTTTATTATTTTGTATTTTATTTTTTTTTGTACCACACTGGGTTTCCTTTTTGTAGGATCAAACTCTCGAAGATTTAAATGAATCCAGATTATTGGAAGTACTATATAAAGAGTTATATTTTCGATTGTATTAAGAAATATAATAACATTCTTTTTTTTTGTTTTTAGACCGCTGGACATTCTAGAGACTTAAACGAACCTGGACTTGGGTACTGTATATAGAGAGATGTTGGACATAGCAATAATATACTGTCACATTTAAATTCCATTGTTTACACCATTCCAAATGACTTTATTTTCTAATGAAAAAAAAATATTTTTTTTTTTGGAGTGATTTCTTTCAAAAAAAAATTTAATTTAAACTCTAATAATAGAAACTTATATAATAATAAAAAAAAAATAAAAATGTGGATTACTGATACAATACTTTTTTCTAATTTCTTAACAAAAAAAACGAAAAACGAAAAAAATGAAATAAAAATATTTTTCTTAAAAAAATAAAAATGAAATAAAAAAATGATATTTTCTAATTTTCTAAATAAGTAAATAAATAAATAAATAAATAAATAAAATGAAAAGAAATTTTTTTTTCTAATTTTCTAAAAAAAAAACTGTAATTTCTAACATAAAAATTTTCCACGCTAGACATTTTTTTACAATATAATACCTTTAAATGTCTTTAACCAATAAAGTCATAGAACATCAAAACTTGTAAATATTTTTTGCATAGTGTCTAGGAAGCAACTCGATGTCTTATGATTTTAATACATAATTAATAGAGCTAAATTACTTTGTTCTAAAAAGACGATTGTTCTTGCATAATTTATATAATTTTGGAATAATAATAATATGCGAGTGTAATTGTTATATTTAATGTTTATTGTAATGAACTTTGCTAAAGAGCCTATTTGTCATACATAATTATTTATTTTATATGCAAAGGATTTTTTTTTTTATTTTCCACTTTTGTACAAATAATTTCATCACTTTATTTCCGTTTCCTTACTTCTAGTTTGTATTTCTTCTATGTTGAAATTTTTATTAATTACGTCAAATACTTTATAAAGATATTTCCACTAAGTTATACTCTTAGATTCTAATTATATCTCAACACACTGAAAGGTATTGCAAAATGTTTTTAAATGACGTAACTTAATTATTCGAATTTATTTGTCATCACAAAAATTTAAGTTCCACGTACAGAGTATGTAGCAATTTTTAATGATTTTTATCAGGTTTTTCATTATTAAAAGAAAATAATTAGAATTCAGATATCTGATATTCGTCAAATTTTTATTTCACATTACTTACTTAATACTTGTTAATTATAAAAACGAATATTGTAATATTAAATTCAAATTTATAAAATTGTACTTACTCATTTTGACGTAAATTTTTTATCAGCAATACCAAATACTGTTAAATAATATGAATACTGTAATAATAAAAAGTATTTCATTCAACAAAAAATTATAACCAAAAATTCATAAAGATATGCGATTATATTTTATATTTGGCAATTTTTATGACTTTTTTAATAAATTAAATAAAGTACTTGATTTCTTATTTTAGTTAATATTAATATTTAATTGTTTAATTTTACAGACAACGTAATTTTCTATAATTTCCATTTAGACATTATTATACAGTAACAAGTAACAACACTTACTGGTTTTTGAAAAAAAAGTCGCTTATGGTCACTTTTTATTTTTAAAGATTATTGAGGAGAGAATTATCAATTTGTAAAAACATAGGGTTGAATTTAACTAAAATATATGAATAGTAGTTACACCCAATAAAATCAATACATTTGATTCGAGAAACGTGATTTAATAATACTTAATGTATACGAAATCCTAACCGAAACCTGAAATTGCATAGTAATTTTTTATTGGACGATAAACTTGCTTATATAAAGTTAGATAATTAAGGAATTTTTATCTTTTTTTATTGGGTTGTGCAAATAATCATATATGTATTATTTAATAATAAGAATTTACTTTATTATTGTTTCAATAGGTCCATTGACAAAGGAGTTATCCTTATAGTTCACCTCGAGTCTATAGCTGTGTAATTAACAATTATTTAAAAAAAGGAATGATTTACATGTTATTTTTGGTTCTTTTGTTGTTTCTTGTGGAATACTAAATAAATTGTACAACTCCTGAAAATTGAATCTCAATTTGATTTATCATTATAACTAGTTTTCGCTCGGCTAATATAACTCAGGCGATAATATAATATCTATCAGATATGGATAGTCTATTTTTTAAACGTCCTTTAACATCCTTTAACGTCCTTTAATTTCCTTTAACGCCCTTTAGCGTCCTTTCTTTTCTCTTCTTAGACTCTTAGAGGTAACTTTTTTTTTCATTATATTCGTTTTCTTTTTATTTGTTATTTAACTATTTTATTTATTTATTTTTTTGTAGATTTTTCAACTTCGGTATCCTAGTAAACGGTGAGTTTCAGGCTTTTAGGAATTTCAGAAGTCTATTTTCTTTCCACTTTATAGTAACTAACCATTTTTCATTCGGTTTATTTTTTTCTATCGGGTTTTCCTTCGATTTCTTCTTTGGATTTCTTTTTTGGGTTTCTTTGGTTTCTTTTTTGGTTTTTATTTTCTCTGGTTAGAATCTTTTCAATTTTATTTTCTTTATACTTTGTGATTTTACTTTTAATCTCATTTTACGTTTATGTTTTGATTTTGGTTTTTTTATCTTTTCATTCATTTTTATCTTTGGTTCCATTTTGATCTCATTTAATTTTGTGTTTGCATTTATTTGTTCTAATCTTGTATATTTTTATCTTCGGTTTCGTTCTCATCTCATTTATTTAATTCTGTCTTTGGGGCTGATCTTGCATATTTTGACTTTGGTTTGTTTTAATCTCAATTATTTTGATTTTGATGGTGAAGTTCAAATCACGTAAACCAGACCTTTTTGATGAAACGGGATTATAGATAAAATTTTCCAATCACTATAAAATATGTTTTAGATTATAAATAAAAAAAAATTCAATCAATTAATACAATATGTAAAATTATTTTTGTGGATGTGGTTATTTAACTCAGGAAAAGTTAGTTTTTATACAAGTGTTATCAATTATTAAAAATTTTTATACATGTGAAACTGAAACTGAAATTATGCAAATTATTTACAGGTGATGTCCCATCGCCTGAGTATTTTCACCTGGAGAACAAATTAACAACATTCTTTAAAATATGCTCACATTGGGGTCTTCACAAAAAACGTGATTGAGATTGAGATTGAAATTTAGTATAGAATTTCAATCTTACTAACATATTAAGATTGAAAATTCTATATGAAATCTCAATCTCAATCTCAATCACGTTTTTTGTGAAGACCCCCATTATTACGTTTGGTTCATTGCCCACAATAAATAGTGATACTAGATGATACTAAAATAACATGACATTAAAAAAGTTATTTGGTACGATTTTTAATTCTTATCAAGGCCAGTAAAAATCCCAGAACAAAATTTAACTAATTTGTCTTACAGCAATTTCTGGCACATACGTGTAAATGTGAAAAAAATTATAAATTTACTGTATATATTTTGATTGACCGCCAGAGTGCAAATTATTTAACCTTTGATAATGTGACTTTATTGACTTTTGTACTATTACTATTAGCGATAACAGAAAATGAATAAATAAATTCGGTAAACTTGACATATAATTGAGAATCGGAAATGACCAGCGTTCCTTTATTAAAAACGAACCATAAAATACAGCAATATTATTACTACCTCACTAGGTACTCGTATTTTTTTCTAAATAAAACTCATTCTCTTCTGAAACCCTTCTTTTACATCCTTCCATTTTATAACATCTAGGTAACTTTCGGTACATTCTTGTTTATTGGACAACTTTCCGAATGTCCAAATCATCTACCGAGCCACGCCACATGATTACTAAACTTACACTCTATGTTAATTTATAGTAAAATTATAGTAAAATTATATTGAAAATAATAAATAGAGGAAATTGTTTATTTTATCACTTAGAATATTTCGTAATATAATAAATATTAGGGCCTGAATCTAGGAAGATCAAGGTTAAAGAATTTTTTTTCAAAATTGAGGTTTTTATTGAATTATACTTTTTTGATATGACTAGATTAAAATACAATAACTTTTTAAATTTTAACTAAAAAATTCTCTTACCTTGATTTTTCAAGATCAGTCCCCTTTATACAAAATTATTACAACGCAAAGTGACATTCATATAAAATATACTAATTCTCGCACTTTTTTTTTCATGATTTGCCGATCATCAGCTGCGTGGCGCAGTATCAATTAAAAATCGAATCAAAAACTAAAGAAAAGAAATCGTAAAAGACTCCTAAACTCTTCTACAAATTTATCTATAACTTGAAACCAGTAAAAAAAAAATTAATAATAATTCTAAAAAAAAAGAAAAAATATCATAAAGTTAGTTTATTGAAAAATAAAAAAAAAAAACTTTCCAAGATTAACGAAAAAAATTAAAAAAATTAATTAAAAAATTAATCAATAACAAAATTTAAATGCTAGTCAATATATTATTTTTAAATTCATTAAAACCTAGTAATTAACATTAAGAGTTTATTTACCGTACCGCACTGAATAAGATACCCCGGGTATAATACAAAATACCTGTTTTAAAAATTATATAGTACCCGCGGGTACTTTGTGCGATATACGGCCAAAATTAGCCTTTTTTTTACCAGAATTAAAAAATTTAAGCTGTATATTATACCCGGGTCTTTTAACGTGGGGGTACTCTTAAAAGGGGATATCCTGTGCAGTGCGGTACGGTATTGAAAGATTTCTTTTTTTTTGAATATTTTTTGTTGTCTAAATAATATCTTTTCATAAACTATTAAAAAAAAAATAAAAAAAAGAATAGTTAAGATATATTGCTATTAATTCATTATATAAATTCCTCAAACCTCAATTAAATCTAATTCGTTAAATTCCACAAATCAAGGTATTATTCATATTAATTAAACGTGATTTCCCCAGGTTCTAAAATTTGATACTTTATTATTTTTACACATTTTTTATCCAAAGTTTTATGGCAAATAAGACAATAAAAAAAAAATAAATTAATAAAAAAAATTAACATTGTCTTTTCAAGACGAACTTGAGCAAAAAAAACAGTGTATCGGTAATACAAAATAGTGTACTTATAGATTTTAATTATTCATTGAGATTAATAGGTCGAATAGAATATTCAAATGATAAATTATTATTTGCAACATGACAATACAATATTTATTTAAAAGTATATAGTTAACTATTTTCAAACTATATATAATAGTTACACAATAACAACATGTTTAATATATTGTAAATGTAAGTAAAAAGTTGCCTACGAAAAAAAACTTATTGATGATAGCAAACTAAAAAATTTAAAAGCAAGTGCACTTAAGGGTTCGTCCAAGCGCTCTAATTGCATCCGCATATTCTCCAGATTTCCTAGAATCCAATGAATATGTTGATGAAACTCGAGCTTTAATGAGTTCAGTGTATAAATTTGTAATTTTTGTGCGAGCTTCTTCATGGAATCGTATTTGATATTCAATCATTGAAAATGCTAAACTTGATACAAGAAAGACCCCGAAACAAGATAGCATCTAGATAAACGTAAAAGAAAAGTGAGAAAAAACATTATTTTTTAGCAAGCGGATATTTAATTTACTTACACAGGCGAAAGTAAAGGCATTTGGATTTACGATGGACGCAGCAGCGGATGCAACTGTAGCTCTATAAACAAAGATATAGTAAGTATTTTCTGTGTCATTCTTTTTCGAATTTTAGAGAAACTTACATTAAAGAAGCGTTCCGGGTCTTTCGTGCAGAATCGCTCAATGGTCTTAGTTCGTTTAAACGTTCTGAGAGAATTTCTTGGGCTTTAATAATACCAATTTTCAGTTTATCGGTATTTTCAGCCAACCCACTTACGTCGCCACCTAAGTATAAATTTTTTTTTTTTTTTTTTTAGTTATAAATAGGTTAAAAACAAATATTCATTGTTTATCTTATATTTACATTCTAATTGATCATAAATTCTTTTTAAAAGACTACAGAAATCATCGTCACCACCTCCCCTGCTAAGCTTGACAACTGTGCAGCTTTCATAGAATTGAATCAAAGTGCAAATACCGTTACAAGCACTATCAAGTGCTCTCGCAACAGTATTCAATGATACACCTATCGTTGAATTTTCACGACCTCCCTAGAATGTTTCAAATAAAATTAACAATTATGTTTCTTAAACCAAAACACAAAGTCAGTTTTCGTAATTTACTTACTAAAAAGTAATCTATCGATTTTTCCATCGTGTCTTCAAGATTTTGAAAAAAAAAAATTATTTTCAAATAATTTTATTCATCAAAGTGCTAATCACAGCCTATATAAATATGTTCGATTAAATAATATTAAGAATATTAAGAATATTACATTTTTTCGATTCTTTGTACGCATCATGAAATAATATCGAATTTGGAAAAAATGAAATGCTTCATTAATGAGGTTATTTGGCAAAGTGAACAATTTATGTTTGAAATTGAAATAATATGAAATCAAAAAAAATATTATTCTTCTTATTACCAATAATATTATTCAACCCGCCGTTATATTACAGTATCTTTTTTACAACAAATATGCAATTACATTTAGATTAGTTTATTTATGAATTGAACCATTTATCGCTTGTTTTAAAAGAGTATAATTTGAGATCGACCCTGTTCTTAGAGGCGTATTTATTTACATCGCATGAAATTTAAATCAATTTTAATTGTACGTGACTACATTATCCAATTTTTTTTCTTGCGTGATTTAAAACTCTTTATTAATTAATAAAAAATTTTTCTTTCGATAAAGTAAGATTATATAATTATTTTGTGCCAATTTATTTGTAATTATCAATATACTTTCGAAACATTAATACTTTTCGTTTATCTTAAAAAATTTGTCTACAGTATATGTAATGTACAACGTGGCTTGTGTAACACAGATCTGGCTTATATTTTTATCATCACAAATTTGGTTTGTCTGAAAAAAAAACATGCATCATGATGTAATTATCGAATTTGGAAAAAAATGAAATCTTCACTAGGTTATCTGGCAAGTAAACAGTTTATGTTCGAAATTGAAATAATATGAAATTAAAAAATATTGTTCTTCTAATTATGCAATATTACTATAATATTATGCAACCCGCTATTGTTACAGCATCTTTTTTAAAAACAAATATATAAATACCTTTGAACTATTTTATGAACCATTTACCGCTTGTTTAAAGAGTATAATTTGAGATCGGCCCTGTTCTTAGAGGCGTATTTATTTACATTGCATGAAACATAAATCAATTTTAATTGTACGTGACTACGTTATCCAATTTTCTTTCTTGCGTGATTTAAAACTCTTTATTAATTAACAAAAATTTTTCTTTCGATAAAGTAAGATTACATGATTATTTTGTGCCAATTTATTTGTAACTAGCCATTGAAACGGTTGCTCCGCAACGTCAGATAAACATACACGTGATTGGCACGACGGTTAAATGTTATATACAGTCTTTCGGGTGCACAGGTATAAATTGTAGTCCAAACGTTACGGGTACACAGATATAAATATGTAATCTAAACGTTACTGTCACACAGGCAAACAATTATTATAAAGTAGATTATCAAACTATTTTCGAAACACCGTATCTTAAAAATTTGTCTACAATATATGTATTGTACTACGCATCTGTGTAACGCAGATCTAGCAGTGTATTTTTCTCATCAACAAATTTTGTTTGTCTAAATAAAAAAGAATATGTATTATGATATAATTTTCGAGTTTGGAAAAAATGAAATGCTTCAGGTTAACTGGCAAGTAAACAATTTATGTTCGAAGTTGAAATAATATGAAATTAAAAAATATTGTTCTTCTAATTATGCAATATTACTATAATATTATGCAACCCGCTATTGTTACAGCATCTTTTTTACAACAAAATATGTAAATACCTTTAAACTATTTCATGAACCATTTACCGCTTATTTTAAAGAGTATATTTTGAGATCGGCTCTGTTCTTAGAGGCGTATTTATTTAGAAATTTAAATCAATTTTAATTGGACTTGACTATCCAATATTTTTCAATCGTGATTTTAAAACTCTTTATTAATTAATAAAATATTTTTTTTTCAATAATGTAAGATTATATGATTATTTTGTGTCAATTCATTTGTAATTATCAAAATACTTTCGAAACATTAATACTTAAAAATTTATCTACAATATATGTATTGTACAACGCACTTGTGTAACGCAGATCTGGCAGTGTATTTTTCTCATCACAAATTTGATTTGTCTAAATAAAAAAGAATATATATCATGATATAATTTTCGAATTTGGAAAAAATGAAATGCTTCATTAGGTTAACTGGCAAGTAAATAATTTATGTTCGAAGTTGAAATAATATGAAATTAAAAAAATATTATTCTTCTAATTATGTATTATTACTATAATATTATGCAACCTGTTAGAGCATCTTTTTACAATATGCAAATACATTTAAACAAATTATGAACCATTTATCGCTTGTTTTTAAAGAGTATAATTTAATATCAGCCCAGTTCTTAGAGGCGTATTTATATTGCATAAATTTAAATCAATTTTAATTGTACATGACACGTTTTTTGTGAGATTTAAAAACTCTTTATTACTTAGTTGTAATTATCAAAATACTTTCGAAACATTAATATTTCTACAGTATATGTATTTATAACGCAGCTTGTGTAACGCAGATCTCATTCAGCATTTCTTTATCATCCCAAATTTGGTTTAACTGAATAAAAAGAATATGCTTCTTTAAGTAATATGAAATAAATCAAAAAATATATTAATATTCTAATTTATGTAACTCGTCGTTGTTACAGTATCATTTTACAACAGATATGCAAATGCCATAAAACGATTTCATGTCATTTATCGCTTATTTTAGATGAGTATGGCTTTGAGGCGTATTTATATTGTACGAAATTTAATTTAAATTAGGAATTGGTTTTATTGCACATAATTATGTCATTCATGTATTTTTTCTTTATTTACAATTTCTTTAATACTTAATAATAATTTTTTCAATAAATTAATATTTTATATACTAGCAATTTGATATTAATTTATTTATATATACTTTCAAAAATTTTATATTTTTCGATTATCATAAAATAATATACCCAATGTAGCGCTGTATAATGCAGATTTGGCTTATCTTTCAAATAATTTTTTTTTTTCTCATCTCAAATTTGGTTTATCCGATAGAAAAAGAATATGTATCATGGTATAATTATCGAATTTAGAATAAATGAGATTACTTATTAGGTAATCTGGCAAGTAAACAATTTATGTTCTAAGTTGGAAATAATATGAAATAAACAAATTAAAATAAATTATAAAATTAATATATTAATATTAGTTACAAATAAATTTACCATAATAGAATACAATATGATGTAATCTGTCGCTTTAATTTACAAGTCTATAACACGTTTAAAGGACCATTTATAGATTGTTTGGGATGTCGATCAAAATTTTTTAAGACAGATTTACATTGCATGAAATTTTTACGCGTGATTTAGGACTACGTCACCAAAATGTTTGTTGGTTTGTTTTTAAAATTCTTTAATACTTTATAAATTAAAAGGAACAAAATAGAAATGGGATTAAAACATAAATTAGAGTAAAGACTGTTGGTCAAATCATTAGATGTTAATGTCATTACCAAAGTTCGTCGTTTATACTGAATACATAAAATGAGGAATTTGTGTGTAACTGGGGCAATAAGAATCACGTGACCAGATTTTAGTTTGTAACGAGCTTACATTTTACCATAATTAAAATTATGTATAATAGTTAACTAAATTTTAATCTTATGTCCATACTATTGAAAAATAATTATATAAGGCTTTGAAATTTGAAACTATTAAAATTTTATTTTGATTGAGTTTGTTTGGATTGTCAAATTTTATTGATTTGTTTTAAAATCATATGAACGATAGTTTTTGATTAATTTAAATTTTTGTAACGTCAAAGAAATATTTTTGTTAATAACTAGCGTTCCGAAAGATACGACCCGGTTAATTTGACATGACTCAGCTTTTAGATTAATGACCCATGACTCGCATGACCTGACTCGATGACCCTAGTTCGACATCAAAAATGATAAAAAACAATGCAATATAATTTAAGATTATTTCTGTGTGGCCAATATATTTTTGTCATACTAATTCTTTTTTAATCTATTATATATACTTGCGAAAATATCCTCTCATTTTGTATTTCATTACTTTTTCAGATGTATTCCAAGGTTCTTAAAGATATAAAATAATTTTTATAAATGATCATTAAAAATAGCTTATGTGATATGGTGATACATCGATACATCAATTACATCATGAAAAAAATATAATTTTGCAAAAAAAACTAAAAATTATTAACGAATTCTTTTAAATATAGTATTAAATTAAGAATAAAATTTAAGAAGAAACTAATTAAAATATTTTGTTTTTCATTATTTTTAAAAATAAACTAATTTTCCGGAAAAAGTAATCTTCCAGATATAGAATTATGATTATGTTTAAGTAATTAATAAAAAAAAAATGTTTGTTCATATTATAAATATTTTTTTGATGTTCAGTAGAACGTTATACTCGTGAAAAGAAATATTATTTTCTTTTTTCTAAACAATAAGTTAATTATATAATCACATAACTATTAAATGATATGTCCGTTTACAGTGCCAATTCTACGTCACAAGATTTTATAATAAATTTCTAATATACTGTAATTGTTTTTTTATGAAACTACAGAAATCAATTTATTTCTCATTATTTTATTTATTTAAATATAATCTCCTTTCAGAAAAATAATGTATATTAGTAAGTTTCTTTCATTTAATTATCACCTTGTTATATAAACGCCCAGAACATAAAAATGATTTAATGGAGACATTAAATTCCCACAGAAAGAAACTTATAAAGTCCCTTACACTTAACTCAGATGCTTTCCTCACATCAGATACGTCAACAGAAACAAAATGTTAGAATGACTTATTATCTTTAATACACGCTGCTGAAAGAATGAGAAAAAACAATTAAGAAAATAATATCACTATTTAGATTATAAAAAGAAAAAAAATTAAAAAAAAATAGCTTAAAAAATTATGAAAGATTTAAAAAAATCGATTTTATAAAACCGAACCAAAAAAAAATCCCGATTAAAAAGCCGGAAAAATGGAAAGAAAAAAAAATTGAATTTTGGAAAAAAAATTACTGTATACTTCCGATATTAAGCACCCAGAAATAAGCACCCTGGCCAGAATTATGAAAATTTTGGCCTACGTTATGCTGTTACTGGCCAGCATTACGGTCAAAAAAGGGTGCTTAATTTTGGAAGTATATGGTAAATAAATTTAATTGGTTTAAAGGAAAAACCAAAAGGAAAAAAAGTCACGATCGCATCAACAAATATCCAGACTTTTTTTCGATCAAAAACTTCATTAACTGGAATATAATAGCAACTTTTAATAAGTCAGGTCGAATATTTTCTCCAAGTTGACCTGGTAGGAGCACTATAATAATAACATAAGAAGAAATTAGGCCTATAAAATAAACTATACATTAAAAAGAAATCCTGTTTTAATATAGTACATATAATATATTAGCAGAAGAGATAAACTATCCGTAAAAATATTCAATTTAAAATTGTCAACACTTTTTCTCAGTATCTATTATTTTTAATCATAAAAAAAAAAATATTAATTAAATAATAAATTTAAAGTTTCCAGAGTAATTCTAATTTATTTACTCAATAATATCAATAAGGCTGGAATTTGTTCGTTTTTATAAACGTAAAATACTTGTCAATTGGCTAAAAGTAATTCAATATTATCAAGATATTAAACATTTGGAGAAATTCTAACATATTTAAGACTAGGACAAACTGAGTTATACATTTTTTTTATTATTATTATTAGTAACGCGCATTTCACCTTTTTATTATAATGAATGGATTGGGCATACATTTTATAAAATAGGCAAAAATACAGTAGACATAACACTAATATCTATTAGGTTATTCTATCTACTAACCCGTCTAAAATGGAAGCAAGTACCTACATCTACTTACTAATTCTATACTAAGGTCTATACTAAGGACTATATATTTTACCTATGTTAATTACATTATTGAATCTAAAATTAATTAAAATCCATTAAAATGTGTATGATTCTAGGCAATAGTTTCCTAATTTGACTATGTATCTTTACACTTTTTCCATAAGAATAAATCTAATTCTACTCCCCCGACATGCCTTTACTAAATAGAACATAATCTGTAATTCAAATCAACAATGCATTCCTACTTCAGGATATCCACAACTAACACGATCATATGACCAGTACTACATGCTTTACGCTACCTTTCCAAACAAACAGGGCTATCATGGTTCCAACTAGCGTCCCAAGATACCAATATATTGATTATGTGGGTTTTGGCTTTTGTATGTTTTAAATTTTTTTGTTTATTAATATTCCTACAGTAAACGAAACCTTTTGTTTGCTTCTTAAAAATTTTTTAACGTGAAATCATGTGATTTAAGAAAGGTTTCATCATCCTACAACACCCAATCCAATCTTCTGTACGGTTACCAAACTAAGGACAACTCTCAGTGAGACTGAGATGCCCTTAATCTCTCACCCCCATAATTCTGGATATTAACCGTGAACTCCTAACGTCTAAGAATCCTCATTTACCCTCATATCCTTAATTATTTGTAACGACCTAAACTAAACTTTTTGCCAAACTTTTGTACCACTTCAAATCACCTCATCTATCATAAATCCTCCGTTACCAATTTGAGCGTGCTAAAGTTTTTGCTGCGCCGACCAAAAAAAAAAGACGAAAAATTTCCCGAAACTAAAAAATCCAAAGAGGACCTCTCCTAACGAATGGTAAACCTTCTTTATTATTCCTGAACTTGTATCACTTTCCATTGACTTTTGATAAAGATAACTCCTCGCCATAACATATCATTCTGTTGGGTGACCTATGTTAGTTAAAGAAGTGTAAAATTTTTCCGTCAAAAAATTTGAAAGCTACTATCTGAAGTCCAAAATAAATTATCTACAAATTCGTAAGAGAATGAATCAATAGTTGGTGATGTTGAAATGCACTGAAAGGAATGTTTTAATATTTACTTTTTGAACTCTTCCAACTTTTGTTTGTCCTAAAAATTTTGGATATAATGATCGGCGGAAAGACTTCACCACAGCACACAAAATTGAATTATACATTGAATAAATGACCAGGATATTTATTTATTTATTTATTTTATGGATCATCAGGAGAACTACATTGATAATTTAAAAGCTATTTCAAAAAATATAAAAAAAAACACAGTCGTCGGGCTGGATGTGGGAGGTGCAAGCACCACCCACCTCCGGGTCTACGACCCGTCGCAGTACCTATATGGCCCCTACAGAGCTCAGGAATCCCCATATATCCGCCACAATCTGGGACAACATCTGGAACAAATATATATACCAAATAACTAGAAAACAATAGAAAAGGAAGCAATAACGGATATAATGAGAGGGTTGTTCCGGATGTGGCAGATGTGGCAGATGTTTCAGAAAAATTATGAGAGGACATCCCCCCAGAAAAAGTTTTATTTTTACCCCCCCAGATCCGCCACATCCGGAACATCTGGAACAAGTCAGGATTCCATCTAATAATCTGTTGGAAGCAGTGAGATATAGTGTTTCGATCCGGATAAAACCTCAAATATTTTAACGTGGGATTATGATTAAAAAAGGTTACAAATTTCGGCTTTGAGTGGACTATAATTTCGGCCAGAATTAAAATAATATTATTCCATAAATTTTTATTAATTTTGGTGGTCCCAGCCTAAATTAACCGAGCCAGTATCCGGATAAAACCCGGATAAAACCGCTACAGATCGAAACTCTAGTGAGATAGCAAACCAGGTAAGTTAGCAGGTAAGCCCCTAGAAGGTCTATAGTATACATGCTGCCCAAATTATTTTGGGATGTCATAATTATAATTTGGGATGCCATAATTTATTCGGTTTATATATAATTTACTATGTAAAGTGCCAAAATTATTTGGGATGCCATAATTGAATTTGGGATTTTACTTATGATTACGGCAGTCCAAAATAATTTGGGTGGCATGTATAGTCTATAGAGCCAGTAAGACCAACCTCGTCCCGCCCCCGTCAGAAAAAATAAGTAATTGAACAATGGGTATTGGGAATAGAGCATATTCAGAGAAGTTTAGAAGACAGTACTAATTCGTCTTCCTCTTTTTTGCCTCCTTAAGGCATTTATCAATACACTGTTTACACGCGTCATCAGAATCTAAGATTTTCTGTCCAAGTTTTTTGCATTGCCAATTGTAAACCGTCTGATGTCTCTTAGCAGCGGTTTCTTTCTTTTTCTCCTTAGTTTTCTTTTTGATTACCCAGTCTATTCCAGTAAAAGTATTCTTATGCATACCACAAATTGTGCAGTCACCATGCAGCAGGTAACGCCCATTTGTAGTCATATCTTGTATTTCACTAGCAGTCTCAGTTTCCTTCTTGCACTTTAGACAGTAAAATCGTGTCATCTTGAGATTTGAAGTCTGAAATCTTTCCTTTAATTTGTCATAATATGTCACAATTAGAAAATTACTACAAGTACTACAGTCTATCCAAAGTATCAGCACGAATTCTAAAAGGTGAAGAGCACTACAACCTATACAAAAAGCCCTTAAAGGAAAAGTCAACAGAATGCCCAAAGGTAATTGTATGGAAACCAAATGCAACACACCAGGCAGATCTTGCAGAGATGCCAGTTGACCCCAAAGGATTCCACTATTTCCTTGTAGTGGTGGAAGTTGCAGGAAAGAGAGTCGATGCAGAACCCCTAAAGGATAAGACTGCAAATAGAGTTCTAAACGGGTTTGTCAAAATCTACAGAAGAAATCGTATCAAGCCTCCAACACACCGACTGGAGACGGACTCCGGATCAGAATTCATTAACGACCAGGTATGTGATTTTTTCCTGAACAGCCTAGGGGTAATGATGAGGTTCGGCGAACCAGGTAGACATAAATAGCAGTCATATGCCGAACGAGCCATCCAAGCAATCCAAGAACCTCTCTTAAAACGAATGGTTGCACAAGAGTTGAAAACTGGGGTGACATCCGTGGAATGGTCAGAAGATTTCCATAATATAGTGAGTAAAGTAAATGAACTCTGGCAGAGAAATCCCCCAGACATTCCGACAGGGTCACCTAAAGTATCAAAAAAGACGGATCTCCTCTCTGAAGGAACACGTGTCATAGTCAAGTTAGATGAACCTATTTCTGTACTTGGTAACAAACTTCATGGAAAATTCCATACAGAAGACATAAGATGGAACCCAAACATTCGTGTAATCAAAAAAATGATACTTTCACCCGAACAACCTCCTACATATCTTCTTAACGGACCACATGGTCGATTAGGTGTATCCAGATGTGCATATACCTGAAAGGAATTGCAAGTAGTTCCTATTAATGAAAAGCCTCCACCTGATTCTGTGATAAGAGGACAACCTGAAAGATTTGTTCCTGAGCAGATACTTCGGCATCGCATTAGAAAAGGTCAAGACCAGTATTTGGTTAAGTGGGAGTGATACCCAGATACTGAGGCTACTTGGGAACCTGCTAACCAGTTGAAGGAGGATGTCCCTGACTTAATTCGCAAATTTTGGGAATAAAAAAAAATAGAAGAATTAAAGGGTCTTATTTTTTGTCTCCTCGATTAACATCAAGAACTATTGGGATAAAAACATTCTTCCCATCACAGGTAAGGGCGACATGTTCACGTGATTCATGGACATCATAATTGTAACGTTTCAGACACGTCCGGCTCAATCCAATTTCCCTATGCTTGTATCCATCTAAAACTGCAAGATCCTCAGTGATAGCATAATCAAGAATAAGTTTGATTAACACTCCCTTTACCATGCCGAATGTCCTATCTGTTACTGAAGCACCAGATATGTTGTATGTAATACTCTTGTTGATATCCAACCCTAATTCCTCAGCAGCTTCTCTCTGAATAAAAGACGCATTAGCACAAGTGTCTGCTAAACACTGAATTGCTATCCCATTAACCTCCCCATTAAGTGCTAATAAATCTTTAATATTTTCCAAACGAGCTATATCAATATCCATAGGATCGTATTTCCTGATATCCTCTTCTTGTTCCTCCTCAGTTAAGTCATCTGAAATCTCTGTGACTTTTCTAGCAGACATCATCTCCTCCTAAAGAATCTCACGGAGTAATTTCCTAAAGTCTGCAGACCTTAATAGGCTTAATAAGTCATTCTTAGTAACAGCTTTTGCAGGTGTAGACTTACTACCAGTAACTTTCACAGGAATCTTAACAGGGGTTGCTTTGCCTTTTAAGGGCACACTAGAAGAGCTAACTGCTGTCTTATTTGGGGACGACTTAAGAAGTTTTGAGATACTCAAACCTACTTTTTTTTTGACCCAACAGGAACCATATAGACATCACCATCTTTTTTTCTCAATTCCACCTTTTCACCAAAACTCACAGTATCAATGTCCATAGCATCATCATTAAGATCAAGGTTTTTCATTGCTCAAGCCAAATCCAGATCATCACGTCTATCTTTAGCCTTCTGAAGTTGATTTGTAAGTATTTTAGACGTCCCACGTTTATATCCCATAATAAGATCAATAGCATTTTGATGATCATCCAAAGTCCACTCAGGAGCATCAGGGTCATCACCAACATCAGGTTCTACATAACCATCATCCCAATCAGGATTCTGATGATCCTGAACAACACGTCTCTGTGGTTTTGGTCGAACAGGTTTAATCTGCTGTCTATAGACTGGTGGATTACGAACTGGCTGAGCCTGTAATTGTTTAAATTGCACCTGGAAATTCTTGGTAAGTTCTTCAGCCTGAGCCTTAAGCAACTCTTGTAATTGTTCTTGAGTAACCCCAGTTGACTTTGATGTCAGTACGACAGGTTCCTGTTTTCCTAATGGAGGTTGAGTTACATCACTGTAATCTGCTCGAAGTTGCCGATTTCTATCTTGTAACCCCAAGCGCATTTCAGCCCTTCTTCATTCTAAATTTCTCAGATGTTTAACCAAGTCATCAGGATTAAGATTGTGAAACCTTTCTGCTTCAAAAATATTATCAGCTGAAAGACCTCTAAAGAACTGGTCGATAATAAGATCATCAGTTAGTCTTAGTAATTTTCCAGCCCTCTTTACAGTTCTATAAAATGCATCAACTGGCTCATTTTCCTGGTAAAGACTGTTAAAACGGATACGTTTCTTTTCATCTAAAACAGTTGGAAATTGTGTTCTAAGCCAATAAAGCGCCTGGTTAGGTTTAATACCTGGAAAAACTATAGGATGATTATTATTAGCAGCAACACCAGCATCTGCAGTAGCTGGAGTAACTCTATCTGTCGGACGAGCACCAGCTCTTTTCCAAGCTTCATCTCCACCCATTAAATCATGAGTAGGAATAAATGCTGCTCTAATAGTTACTAATGCATTAATTGGATCTCTTGAATAGATTTGTGCTTCAGACCCATTTACATAGGTACCTGCATTCGGTCCTCCTGCAGCTTCTGGTATTACTAATGCTACAAAAGCAGCTAAATTAGCTCCACCAGCTGAAGTGATACCAGAAAGTTCCCAATTTTTTCCTGTAATTTCTCGATCAAACCATTCAGCCGCTTCACCAGCCATGCAGCTTCTAAGTATACCCATAGCTCTTTTCCAAGACTCTGGTGGCCCTGCAGCAGCGTATGGGTTAAGATTGATAGTATCAAGATAACCCATATAAAGCCTAATAAATGTATCAATATCATCAGTAGCTTTACCCTCAAAAATTGGCAATCCTATCGCAGTGGTAGCCATATCGTCTCTAGTGGATTGTTTAAAAGAGGTGGAGGAGGGTTCAATTGTCTAATTCGAAACCATTGTACCTGAATTCTAAGAGCAGCTATCTGTTGGAAAAGTCTATTCCTAAGTCTCCCTAATGTCTGAATCCCAAAACGCACCCTATTATTAGCATATGCTAGCTGTGCATTAACCTGTCCAAGTTGCACATTAGTCAATACAAGTTGTCCTCCAGTCCGAGTAGCCCTCAGCCGCCAATGATTTAGAAGGATATTACCACAATTCACAGCATTTTGAGCCTCATTACGATCCCTTA
This sequence comes from Rhizophagus irregularis, assembly GCF_026210795.1. NCBI lineage: Eukaryota > Fungi > Glomeromycota > Glomeromycetes > Glomerales > Glomeraceae > Rhizophagus > Rhizophagus irregularis. The sequence continues at coordinate 1,112,632 of NC_089430.1, read as the reverse complement.
CTGCTTGAGTATAATCTGCTTGTAATACATTACGTTCATGTCGTGCCTGATTACGTTCACCTATAGCCCGTCGATGAAGCTCTACCATAGTATCATAATCTCTTTGCAGGTTATGGTTTTCTTCTATGAAATTATCATTGGCAGCACGTATAATAACTAATTGACGTTCTAAATTAGTAAACATATCATCAAATGCATTTATCTTACCTTGTGCAAAAACTAACAAATCTTTTGTAATACCAAGTTCTTTATGTTTTGCTTTACAGCGATACATTAATATATTAATAATATGTTTGATTTGATTATTTGCCTCCTGTATCTCTGAATCAACAGTTAAATGACCCCTGGTAGTCAATAAATTTGCATGAGCCTTAAGTATTCTAACTAATTCATCATCATTTTCTTCATTGGTCAAGTGTGCAGGAGGCGGTCCAGTAGGTTCTGAAGGAGTATAAACTGGAATTGGTGTTGATGTTGACATAGTATTTAAACTAAGTTAGAATAAAATTCAAATGGATCTTTATGTATACAATTTGGATGAGTACACGACTGACTCAAGACAAGGCAATGAGTTTGCTCCATCATGGCCCTTTCGATTAGCCGTAGCAGGTAGCTCAGACTCAGGTAAAACAACTATGATCATTAACTTGTTAATGGGTGACAAGAAGGCAAAGGAGGATGGTAATCGGTATGTACTATGTGATGCAGTACTTTTAGTTGGCAGATATCTTGACGAGCCGAAGTGGGCAGTTGTACATGATTTTTTCGAAGAGGAGAAGATCCCATTCACTGCAGTAACCCATAGTGAGATTCCAAAGATTGACTCCTTTGACTCTACTCAAGCTACTGTAGTAATCTTTGAGGATCTGATAGATGCACCTAAAAAAATCCAGGATCTCATCACTGGTTACTTTACACATGGACGACTAAGGTTGCTTGCCGAAACTAGAGGGTTTCGGCAGAATGGCGTACGTGAAACTGCCAAAACTAGTTTCGCGAAATCATCAAGAAATGCCAAAACTGCGAAACCTATCAAAATCGCGAAACTGCCGTAACTTGCCGAAACTATTTCAGCGTTTCGGCAATACTTTCTATATGATTTAATTAGAGTTTCGGCATTTAAACAATTTATAAGAATAAAGATTAAAGACAATATGAATTTTTGTATGTAAATATTTATTTTATAATATTTAATATTAAACTAATAAAATACACGATTAAAAATATAATAAAAATTAAAATTTAATAATATCTTTATCTTCTATGTGGGGACCTGCTTCTACCTCTTCTTCTATCTCTACTTCTGTCCCGTCTTCTATCTCTACTTCTATCTTGTCTTCTATCTCTACTTCTATCTCGTCTTCTATCTCTACTTCTTGATCTACTTCTTGATCGAGACCTAGATCGCGACCTTCTTCTTTCCCTTCGCAATCTATATTCATATCGACGTCGATCATGCGCAGCATGCTGCCGTCGATACTCTCGTCTAAACAGATCTAAAATCCAATAAAAATATTAATGAATTGAATGAATTGCCTAAATAAAATTAATTTAAAATAATAATTATTAATAATTACCGGTTTGTAACCAGAATTCATCGTTCATATCAGCAAAACACGCTGTAACCCGAGAAATCAGGATAATCACGTGAGCAGATGGATAAAAGACCAAATAGAACAAGGATAAATAATTAACTGATGGATAAATAATTAACTGATAAAATAATATTTATAGTTTAGTTTAGTTTAGTCACGAGATAGTCATATGATAATACATCTTTATTTTCTTATTGTTCTTAAATTTTTATTAGTAGAAAAGTTAGAAATAGTAGAAATAATTTTCTTAAAAATGTATAAATATAGGTGGGATTCGTTAGGAATTCTGCAGTCAGTTTTTGACTCAAATTTAATAAAATAAATATTAATTATTAAAAGTTATCTTGAATATGCTCATTGTACGCTTGAGAATTAATTAATATTATACTATTAAGTCCAGAAAAGTAAAGTGAAAGGAGTTATTCTCGTTTTGTTGTATGAAATATAATAAGAAGTTAGGAGAACTCTCGCAGTTTATAGGAAATAAAGTAGTAATATTTGAAAGAATAAATATTACATAAAGAATAATATTTTGGGAATATTATGAATGAGTGGTAGTATTGAGAATAAATACTACGGATAAATGAGAAAGAAAGTGAGAAGTTAAAAGAAAAATAAAATCTAAACCAAGCAAAGTAACGAGAAATAAAGTTAAATGAGAAAGATGTGTTTATCCACGGGTGGCAGACGTGGGTGACAATTTGGTGCAATGCTCTCGAGAAAGGAAATGATCAATGAATAAAAGGAATGAAATATGATCATTCTGACTATCTTCATATAGTTAGGTACCTGCGTGGTATTCCTAGAGGATCTGGACTTGAGTATAAAAAGAAAAAGTTATTAAGTGTACAATGAGAAATAAAAGAAATACAAGTAATGAAGGATAATCAAAGCATGTGTTGCTTGTGATTAGGAGATTTATCAGGAAATTATGAAGCTTATTATAAGAAGTTGAAAGAAGTATATGTTAGTATGAAAAAGGACTAACATGAAATGAAAGAAAAATACATTAAACGATGTATAAACCTGATAAATAAGAAATAAAAGTTGTTAATGACAAACCTAGAAACTAACATACTTCGATGTGAAGGTAGAGGTAAGCCTAGTATAGGTTATTGAAAATAAAAGGAGATAATTCTATAAGAATTATTGGAGTTAAGTTAGTCATAATAATTGACTATAGAAGAAAATAAGACCGTATTGAGATTTCACGGTAAGAAAGTAAATCTAATAAAAGAAATAATGCAAAAAGTTGCGGGTGAACTATAAACCCAAGAGGTTGCGTGGGAACCTAACAAGAAAAACACTAGTGGTTATGTGGGAACCTTTAAAACACTATAAGATTGTAAGTTGTGGGTTAAGCTGTAATAAACCCTCTAGATTGTAAGTTGCGGGTTAAACTGTAAGAAACCCCATTATTATTATTGTACGTTGTGGGTAAAGCGGTGTTAAACCCTCATATTAATTTATTTTTGAAGGAACTTGCTGGTCAAGTAAGAGAATGATAATAGCAATGTAAGAAATTATAAAATGAAATAAAGAAAATGATGTTGTTAAAAGAATTTAATAAATAAATGTTGTAAGGTAAATTGTGTGAATGCGCAGTAAAATACATATATAGACCTCCCCGGTCTGAGAAGATTGTGGACTTAGATTATTTTCAGAAAAATAAAAGTTATATGAGAATATAGACCTCCCCAGAGCTGAGGAGATTACATAAGAATATTATGTAAGAAGTCACGTGAGTAGTACAAATCATATGAAAAAGTAGGTTACATAAAGCACAGTAAAGTGACAAAAAGAATAAATAATACATACCTTGATGCAGTGGAATAAAAATAAAATGCGAAAAATTGAAATTTAAAAGGAAAAGGGGGTGTATTTATAATTTTTGGAGTGATACAGATCACGTGTTGAGAAAATAAAGAAAGAAGATAAAAGAAATAAGAGAAAGTACAAGTCACATGATTGATTATGTAAGCATAGAAATAATATATATAGGACGTCCTCAGAGCTGAGGAGATCGAAATTAAAAAAAAAAATAATAATAAAATAAATTCTGATATATAATTAACAAAAATAAAATACAAGTAAAAGCCATAAAATATGCCATTGAAATTTGAAATACCGAAAGAAAAATTAGAGAGAATTAAAAATAAGTTGAGTACAGAAGATAATATTGAAATAGATATTTATAATGAAGAGGATGTAATAATTGAAAAATGGCATGTTACATATGAAATAGTAATAAAAGAAGTTAATAGTAGGAAAGAATGCAAAATAAGAAAAGTTGAAGAAATAAAAGAAATAAATGATGAAGTTGAAGAAAGTAATGATAATATTTATAATAACAAAGGAGAAATGGATACTGACGAAGATATTGGAGAAAATGATGACAGTAATCACAAAGAAAATGTAACAAATAATGAAGATGATACCAGTAGTGAAGAATATAGATCAGGGACGGATAAGGAAGAAATTGAAAAAGAAGTAGTAATGGAAAGATCAAAAGCATTTTATGAATTATTAAAAGACCTTAGTGTATCAACAGTAAAAGAATCACTAGAAAGTGAAGAAAATGATCAAGAGGTGACATTAGAAAGATTGTTTACCAAGGCAATAAAAGTGGGACAGGAAGCAATAAAATGTTGGTATGATGTAGGAAAAGCTGTTAGAAACAAGGTTGAAAAAGAAAGAAACAAATTAAGAATAAAAGAAAAGTCAATAAGAACTAAGATGTATAATGAATTAACAAAAAGATTAAAAGGATTTAGCAGAAAAGCGATACAAAGTAAGATTGAAAGAGCTGAAAGAGTTTACAAATTATTTAAGGGAATAGGAGGAAGAAGTAAAATAAATAGAATGAAAAATACCAGTATGAATACAATAATAAACCTTAAAGAAAAGAAAGGTGAAGTTGATGAATTAATAAGAAAAATAAATGAAATAGAAGAAGAAAGAAATAGTATAATGGAAGAATAAAAAGTTGAAATATATAGAGATGAAGTTTAAGAGTTAAATGAAATGAAATTAGAAGAAGTATGAGAAATATATGTAATAAATGAAAGAATTGATAAATAAAGAAATAAAATATTTAAAGTAAATTATAAAAAGTGCAAATTTATATTGTGAAAGAGAATAAAAGTGTAATTATATTTGGGAGATAAAATAGAGCGTTAAAATGGAAATACCAATATTTTATGGTGTAATAAGAGAAAATCCGAAAGAATGGACGGATCAAGTAGAAAAATATCTGTCAAAGATAGGAATTAAAGATGATAAAAGAATATTTAAAATTGTGAAGACACATTTGTTAGGAAATGTGCTACAATGGTTTGAAAATGAAGGAATGTGTATTGCAGATTGGGATAAAAATGAGATTAAATGGTTGAATTTAAAATTTAGAATAATTGATAGATACTCAAGTGATAATAGAAGTTGAGTAATCGATTATTATAAAAGTAAAAGAAAATGAATAATGACAAAATAAAATAATAATAAATAAGAAATTTTGAATAAAATACTAGAAATGGAAATGATGATATTTGAAAATATAAATGGAAAAGGGTTTATTAGAATAGACGGTGAAGTGAAATGTAAATATTGCGAGAAAATAGAGAATGTAACGTTACGAGAAATTAATTATTTTGAAGTCAGGGAAGAAAGTGAAGAAAGTTTAAGAAATAAAATAGAAACGTTATGTAAAGAGTACTTTCGAAAAGGAATGGAATATCTTAGTGAATATGAAGAAAGATGTGAACACAAAAATATGAATATATTGCAAATGGGAGAATGCAAAATAGCTGCATATAGGAATAATCAGAAAGTATATGAACAGACAGAATATAAAATTTGAAAAAGTAGAAAGAGTGCTAAAGGACAAAATAAGTGTCTGAAAATGTTAAAAAAGATAATAATTGAAATAAAAAGATATTATAAGAAGGGTAATAAATGTAATGAAATTAAGTGGTTAAGATTGGAATATAAGCTAATTGAGAAATATTTGGATAATAAGAATTAAAGGACAAGCAGTTGTCTGAAAAGACATTAAATCAATTGAGGATTAATGAAGTCAAAGAATATTAAGTACGAGTAATAGAACGTTATGTAATAGAAAGTGTAATAAAGAAATGTAATAAGAAGTTATATACGTAAAAATATAAGGAAATAAAGATTGAAATAATAAATGAATAATTACTACATGAATAAAAATAAAAATACGAAATGAAATCATTTTGCAAATAAATAAGTAAATAAAATAAGTTAAAATGTCTGATATATATGATGAATTAGAAGAGATTAAGAATAGACATGAAATAGAGAAATATAATGAATCAAGAGAAGAATATCAAGTAAACCCTTTATGTCTAAAATGTTATAATACTGACGAAATAGAGATAGGAAATTGGTTTAAAGAACTTTGGAAGATTTTTCAAAAAGTAATACTGAAAGCAATGAGTTAGGGGACTGCCAGAAATGATGTCATTTCCTAAGGGGGGGAGGGGGGCTAAGACCATAATGATGTTACACATCTTCCATTTTTAGACACTTGTAGTTAATATAATTCTAGCCAGAATTGTGTTTTAATTTTACATTTCCTAAAATGAATGATGACATGGGGAGGGGGGGGTCAAAAATCCTAAAATTTAAATTACGTCATTTCTGGCCATCCCCTTATAACAGAAATACGTATGCAAAATTAATGGAATATATAATACTGATAAGAAAAGATGGAGAAGAAAGTTATCCATCTAGTAAAAAGAAAAGAAATGGAGAATTTGATAAGATAAAAAAAAAAAAAAAAAAAATGATTGACATAACAATGGAGATGAACGATCAACAAGACAATGTAAGAAAATCAAAATTAATCGACTGAAGATCAGATTAATGATAATAGAAATAACAAAAGAAATGATTTGATTAAAAAAGCATTTAAAAATTGAAGTAGAAATGTGTAATGAACGAAAGATTAATTGATGAAAGGAACAGAATATTTAAAATATAAAAAGAGTAAGATTTATACCAGTAATGAGAATTTATATATGGACAAATGGAAAATGCAAAGTATGATCATTTTGCAAACAGATGAAATGAGAACAAAATAAAATATCTGGACAGTACAAATAATGATACAATAAGAAGAGTAATTTACAAAGCGTGAATAATAATGAAGAGATGTTTACGAGATAAGAAAAAAATAAGTAGACGATTCCTAAGAGGTAAAATTATTAAAATATGAATGTACTATCAAGAATGAGAGGGTAATAATTGAATGCGAAAATTATTGAGAAAATAATTAAAATCGCTAAAAGAAAACTTTATTTTTATAAAAGTATTAGAGTTATGATGATAAACAGAACCACACATAGATTTCATATTTAACAAATTAATGATAAAATTAATACTTTATTAATTGATATATATAATACAGAAATATGAGTAATACATAATAAAGTTGTGAAGAATACAAGAAGATAAAGAAAACTAGAAAGAAGAGATGTTAATAGAAAAGTAAAATATGATGATCATATTTGAAATTATTACAACGGGAAAATTAAGAAATCTGGAAAATTCTGGAATAACGCGGAATAATTCAAATTTAGAAGAAGCGATATGAAAATTTATTATGATATAGAATAACGATTTTGTAAATGAGAAAGAAGATAAAATATCTATATATTTAAAAACACTGCAATCACGTGGGCGTTATGTTTAGACTACCCACATAAATAACTATTTACAAATTGTGTAACCGCAGTGCATGACACACATGACGCGATCTTAATAAAGGCAGTTACGCGTTTTTAAATTAACTTTATTACCTTTCCCTTTCTTCAACAACGAAAAAAGAAAAGCAAAAAAAAGAACCCACCGCGCATACCTAAATGGAAAGAGAGTAGAGGTTAGAACGAATGAAAAACAAAATAAAACAAACAAAACAAACAACAAAACAAAAATAAGTCGCACCTTAGAGCTGAAGAGCCGGGACCTAAATGGAGAGAGTAAAGGTAAGAATGAGCGAAAAGCGAAACAAAACAAGCAACACAAACAAAACTAAACAAAAAATGCACCTTAGGGTCGAAGAGCCGAAAGAACCGGGACCTAAATGGAGAGGGTAAAGGTTAGAATGAACGAAAAACAAAATAAAGCAAACAAAAAATGAAAATAAGTTGCACCTTAGAGCTGAAAAGCCAGGACCTAAATGGAGAGAGTAAAGGTAAGAATGAGCGAAAAGCGAAACAAAACAAACAACACAAACAAAACTAAACAAAAAATGTACCTTAAGGTCGAAGAGCTGAAAGAACCGGGACCTAAATGGAAAGGGTAAAGGTTAAAACAAACAAAAAATGAAACAAAGCAAACAAAAAATGAAAACAAGTCGCACCTTAAAGCCAAAGAGCCAGGACCTAAATGGAGAGAGTAAAGGTAAGAACGAGCAAAAAGCGAAACAAAACAAACAACACAAATAAAACTAAACAAAAAATGTACCATAGGGTTGAAGAGCTGAAAGAACCGGGACCTAAATGGAGAGGGTAAAGGTTAGAACGAACGAAAAATGAAACAAAACAAAGCAGAACAAGCGAAAACAAAGAAAGACTTACCTGGAATTTCATGTTAAAAAGAGGACTGACCTAAAGAAAAAAAGACGAAAAAGGTTAGCAACCTCTAACTAAAGGAAAATAAAAGAAAGAGGGCTCTACCTACTTGGAGTCCGATGCTGAAAAAAGGACCGACCTAAAGAAAAAAAAATGAAAGAGGTTAGAAACTTCTAACTTCTAACGAAAGGGAAATTGAAAGAAAGAGAAAATATGAACCCGATAGAAGAATACCAAATAATACCAACCTACAAAAAAGAGAATACCAAACTGATCTACAAAAAAGAAAAGAACCCGATAAAGAATACCAAATACTGACCTACAAAAAAAGTAAAAGAATCCTGAAGGCGTCGTCCTACAAGAAAGAGAATCCCAGAGCGTCATCCTACAAGAAAGAGAATACCGAACTGACCTACAAAAAAGAAAAGAACTCTATAGAAGAATGCTGAATACCGACCTACAAAAAAAGAAAGAATCTCAGAAAAAGCTTGCGCCGCGCCGTGATTTTGCATGGTGCAACTTTTGTTTTTTTTTTCTTTAGAGACTGAGCACTGCTAGGTTTGCCCGCTTTTCAGGATTTTATCCCTTCCACGCATTCTTTTGTCTTTCTTGCAACTTAACTTTCCGAGTCTAGCTTTTACAAAAGCAAGCTGTCTTGACTTCGAACCTGGACTTCAGCTTTCGGCTTTAAAGTAAGTATTCACGTTATTTTTTATTTTTATTTTTTTTTGATTTGGAAACGCTACTAACGTTCCTTTTCCTTTATTTTTCTTTAGGAATAAACTTGGATATTACTGGACACTAGATTTTGGCTTTGGGGCAAGTATTTGCAATTGTTTTTTTGTTTGTTTTTGTTTTTTTTTTGATTTAGGAACGCTACTAACGTTCCTTTTCCTTTCTTTTTCTTTAAGAATGAACTCGGATATTACTGGACTCAAGATTTCGGTTTTGGAGTGAGTTTTGTGTTGTTTGTTGTTTCTTTTTCTTTTTTGATTTGGAACACTACTAATGTTCCTTTTCTTTCTTTTTCTTTAGGGACGGACTTGGACTCCAGATTTTGGCTTTGAAGTGAGTATTTGCATTTGTTTTTTTGTTTCTTTTTTGGTTTTTTTTTGATTTAAGAACACTACTAACATTTCTGATCTGATCTTTGATTTTTGCATTTTTATTGATCTTTATGTTCTTTATCTTTGGGATGTGATTACCTTGATCTTATCCTCAATTTTCGCATTTTTTATTGATCTTTGTGTTCTTTATCTTTGGGATGTGGTTACCCTTTGATCTTATCCTTGATTTTCGCGTTTTTTATTGATCTTTGTGTTCTTTATCTTTGGGATGTGATTACCCTTTGATCTTATCCTTGATTTTCGCGTTTTTATTGATCTTTATGTTATTAGGCAAAAAATAAAAGAGCTATCACTAAAAAATAAAAATTGTGTCAATGCAAAAAATTAACCAATAAAATTTATGTATAGTGAAAATCACCACTGGTGTGATCGTTAGCAAAACCCAAAGAATAAATAAAAAATAATTTTTTTTTTAAGAATTGTTAAGTAATAAAATTGAAAAGTGCGTATTACTATAAATATACAGAATTGTTATACAGACTGTAAGCAGATTTATCCCTAACTGTTAACGTAGTTAACAGGTGAATACTAGTATAAATAAAGAAGACTATTCTGAAATAAAATGAATATAAAGATTGGAGGGAATGCAATAATTCTTAATGTCATTATCACGTGTTGAAGAAGGTCGAGTTCGTAAAAGTCTTTGAAATGGAATATCGCATACCTAATAAAGTAATGGGGACATCGTACAGAACGAGGAGCGCACAACGATGAAGAAAATAATAATAAAGGGAAAGGGAAATGCGAGAAAGAAGAGAGTTTTAAAGGGTTGGCAAGAGTTAGTTATAGTTTGTTAATGATTGAAAATTTTACGCCCTTAACCCCTTACGAGGCATCTAATCGCCTATAACTAACTACTCGATACGAATATTGACTGTAAGCAGTATCATTAAAACTGATCTAAAACTTTAGCGCTGCTTACCTGTAGAATCTAAAAGCATATTCAGTTTAATTGAAAGAAAAGTCACGTGACAAGAGAGTGAAAAATAAAGAAAATATACCTATAGAATAGAAAATGATTTTTGGTTGAGTTGGATTATTATAAAGAAAAGAAGAGTATTTGAAAGAAAAGAAAAGAAAAGAGAAAGGAGTTTAATAATACTTACTATATAGGAATAGAAGAGAGGAGTAACAAGCTAAAAAGTATATACCGTGAGAATTATAACGAAGAGACTAAGAAAATTATTGAAAAGTGTAAAGTTAGATTACAGAATATTAAATAGAATAATAATCATTTTCTTTTGAAATAATAAATTACTCACCAATAAGTCGAGAAATATAGTGAAACAGAAAGTTACGAGAGACATTATGAAATTGTTGAAAGAATAATAAAGCGTAAAATTAAAAAAAAAAGTAAAAAGAAAAGTAGAAAATTTTATGAGAAAATATTAATAAGAATTGCGAAGTAATAGGAAAGAATTAGAAAACAACCACGAGGAACACTTACAAAATTGAATTGATCTACAATTAGTAAAATAATGGTGTAATCAAATGGATGAGATGATCAACAGATTAGATGATCGACAAGTCAGCTGATTAATTAAAAGAGTGATTTTGTTGGACAGAGAGATATGGGACGAAAAACCTAAAATAAATAGAGAGTACGTTCAAGTCAGAAGGAGACATCTGTTTCGCATTCCATTTCGGCATAACCGAGATATTCCTTGAAACCCTCGGACTTCTGACAATCTTATAAGCAGTATCATTAAAACTGTAGCGGGACGTTCTCAGGCACTGAGCCAAACATATCTTATTATACTTTAGGGACTATAAAAGTATACACGTATAATGTGCAGAGGTTTGGACTCTCCAAGTCCATCATAGAACCAGCCGTCTTTAGCGCTGCTTACCTAAGGAAAATTAAAATCACAGCGTAAGGAGTTGAAATAAAATAGTATAGGAAAAATGGAGTTAAAAAAAAAAAAAAAAATAATAATAATAATAGAATAAAATAAAATAAAATGATAATAATGATAAACATGAAATAATGTGGGAAGAAAAAGGAGTGTGAATAAGTAGAATTTTATGGATATTTAAATGGAAGATAATACGCGTAAAATACGTAAAACGCGTAAAAATAAATTATTTTGAGGACGAAGAATTTATCGAGATAAATGATAAAATCAGGAGATCAGACATGAGTATTATGATAGAAAAATTATGAAGAAAAATTGCGCAATATTAAGAAAATATAATTGGATAATAATAAAAATTAATTAGAAATAATAATATAAGACGTATGGTGACATGTGGAAAATTTCTGGAGTAAGAAGAATTATTTTTAAAACAAGGGAAAAATATTTTAAATAGTAAAACATGATAGATTGAGGGGCTAAAATAACAAATTAAGTTAATGGAATCTAAATATAGCGATCTACTAAAATTAGAGATCTATTTTTAGAAATGTTAATGAAATAATCGACAAAATTAGTCGCTAAATTTAAAATAAATAAAATATTGACAAGCCTAAACGATGAGAGAATGATGGTAGAAAGGCAAACAAATAAATTGAGAAAAAATATAGGATATTTTTATGAAACATTAGAAGAAGAAGGCTAAACGAATATGAGAATATAAAGATTAAATTAATGATAGGAAATGGAAAATTAATATATATAATATATAATTACAAATTATCAGAATGTTTTAGAATGGATGCAACACTTTAATCTTTACAACATCTTAACCTTTACAACATTTTAATCCTTACAACACCTTAACCTTTACAACATTTTAATCCTTACAACACCTTAACCTTTACAATATTTTAAATGGAGGAAGAGGGGTCTTATTCGCGTGTAGAACAAAGAAGAATAATTCAACAAAGTTAAAACCGGGATATTTAATATATGGAAGAGAAATGAAGACATTATTAAATTTAGAAGATGAAAATGTTACGATAACACAAAGAGTTAATAGTTTAATGGAAGATCCACTGAACATTAGAAGCCAAGCTAGAGAAAATATAGAGAAATCTCGAGAAAAACAGAAGAAATATCATGACAAGAAATATAAGACGAAAAAGAATTTTCAAATAGGGGATAAAGTACTATATTATGATGCAGCAAAAGAAAAACAATGGTCTGGAAAACTGGAAGAATAATGGAAAGGACCGTGTTATATACATGAAATAATTTCTAAAGGATCTTATAAAATTAAAACTATGGAGGGAAGAATACAGAAAACACCAATAAATGAAGAATTATTGAAGGAATATATTGACAGGTCAAGTTTCGAAGTTATAATTAGAATTTGATGGGACTCAAATTTTTCTTGGGGGGATAGCTGTAACCCGAGAAATCAGGATAATCACGTGAGCAGATGGATAAAAGACCAAATAGAACAAGGATAAATAATTAACTGATGGATAAATAATTAACTGATAAAATAATATTTATAGTTTAGTTTAGTTTAGTCACGAGATAGTCATATGATAATACATCTTTATTTTCTTATTGTTCTTAAATTTTTATTAGTAGAAAAGTTAGAAATAGTAGAAATAATTTTCTTAAAAATGTATAAATATAGGTGGGATTCGTTAGGAATTCTGCAGTCAGTTTTTGACTCAAATTTAATAAAATAAATATTAATTATTAAAAGTTATCTTGAATATGCTCATTGTACGCTTGAGAATTAATTAATATTATACTATTAAGTCCAGAAAAGTAAAGTGAAGGAGTTATTCTCGTTTTGTTGTATGAAATATAATAAGAAGTTAGGAGAACTCTCGCAGTTTATAGGAAATAAAGTGGTAATATTTGAAAGAATAAATATTACATAAAGAATAATATTTTGGGAATATTATGAATGAGTGGTAGTATTGAGAATAAATACTACGGATAAATGAGAAAGAAAGTGAGAAGTTAAAAGAAAAATAAAATCTAAACCAAGCAAAGTAACGAGAAATAAAGTTAAATGAGAAAGATGTGTTTATCCACAGGTGGCAGACGTGGGTGACAACGTTCTATTGAAACTATTTGGGCTTATAATAGGAATGTCGTCATCATTATTATTTATTATCCTACTGAGGTTTTCATAACCTCGTTTGAGGGCATTCCATTTTGTTTGGCATTGCCTGGGTGTCGCTGCAAATCCCGTTACAACGAACACCCTATTTGCTATTATTGTCCATGCATTTACATGATGACGGTTTGCAATTCTTTCGAATTGCTGATGTAAGTTTCTCCGCTCCGCGATTAATTGCCTAGCTGCATTAATCGTCCATTGGAATACTGGTAGTGGCGGTGGGACAAAAGGTACTAATGCTGCCATTTTTTATTTTTATGATTTTTTCGTAACTTGAAATTTGAAAATTAAATACAATTTGAAAATTAAAATACAATTTGGTTTTGAATTGCGAAAAAAAAATTCAAATTTCATAATATTTATAATAATTTTAAAATTCATTATAATGTTTAAAACATGAACTGATGAACATAATAACATTCTACATAATTAAAGTATTTGTAACAAAATAAACACAGTTTTGATTCTAATGTAATAAATTTAATTAACGCAGTTCTAAATTTTTTTTTGTAACGCAGTTCTTAAAATTTATTGATCTAATGTAATAAATTTAATTAACGAAGTCCTTAAAACTTATTGATTCTAATATAATATGCTTATTCTTATTCCTTAATTAAATTGCACTATTTTTAAAATATAATATGCTTATCCTTATTCCTTAATTAAATTGCACTATTTTTAAAATATAATATGCTTATCCTTATTCCTTAATTAAATTGCAATGTTTTAAAATATAATATAAAATTACAATTGCCTGCATTGCCTATAAGGTTGCTTGTCTAAACCTCTTCAAAATCCTACGATTAGTTTTGTCAAAATTTTACTATAGATTTATTATAGTTTCGGCAGAGTTTCGGCAGTTTCGGCATTTATAATAAGTTTCGGCAGTTTCACCTTTCTCCAAAGTTTCGCCAGTTTTTTAATATAACTTTAATATAGTTTCGGCAGAATTTCGCTTTTCGGCGAAACGCCATCTTGCCTAAACCCCTAGGTTTCGGCAAGCAACCTTAATTGCCTGCATAATTATATGTTAACTGGACTTTGATCGCGAATATTTTGCCCTGCATAATTACATCATTTATTTCCTAAATAGTATCATTATTTAAATCATATGATATTAGAATTAATTCTCATTGGATTAACTATTGTAATTATTTCTCATTATTATTATTCCTCATTATCATTATAATTATCGTCATTATTATCACCGTCATCCATACCTAATACATCATCTATATCATAATCATAGTCACCTTCTCCGGGTCTCTTGTTATTACCACTATCATCAACTTCATCATCTTCCGCATTATTTTAATCTGAATCATCCAATATATCTCTTGGAATATCTCCGATTTCACTAGTAATTGAATCATGCGATAAATTAACAAATTGATCAATCCATAGACTTTCGATTACTACACGGCAATTGTCTTCGGGTATTGTTTTGCCGCTTGTAGTTAATCTCTGAGTAGAAGCTTGCTCCTCAATATATTCCTCATCGTCATCTTCTGCAAAAGCTTCTGCAATACGTATATTAATCTCATTATCACTAAGACGAGTATTCTTTTTTTGATCAATTCCATAAAATCCAAGTTCAGTTTTTGAATTGGATTTCCAATACAAAATTAATTTGCACATGGATTCTAGTTTATCCACATTAAGATTTAAGCGACGTTTATGAAATAGCCATCCTAAAGTCGAAAATCCACGTTCGCAAGTTGCTGAGTTAGGACATATTGCAAATAGATAACTTGCAATTCTTGGCAGGACATCTGGTTCTGGTTTGGTATTAATATATTTCCACCAATTCACGGGATTATCTTTAGCAAAACCGATATCTAGGTCAAATGGCTCTTGTTCATTAATATATTTCTGTATTTGATCACATAAAGTTTCAGCTTCGTAACGGTCAAAACCTAAATTTTTCCCGATTGAAGCTGCACATTTGATAATTCTCATGAGGGCGCATTTTTTAAGTGGCGCATTTCTAAATCTGGGATCCATAAAAAAACAAGTAATATACTTATCATCATCGAACTCATCAAATCTTTCATTTATTACTTTGATACAATGACTTCAGAATGCAGGATTTAATGATTTGGGTAACTTTTTTAATGTAGCTGCAAGTCTTGCCAAGCTCAGGAAACAATCTGCAAGTGTAGCTCTTCTCGATTCTAATGAAAGTACCGCTTTTCTTAGAGGATCCAGAACAAATCCAAGAACTCATAAATTTGAAAAAAATTTCTCGATTGAATAATCAGTTTTATTTTATCATTTGTTAGCACTTTATCATGATCGCTGGCCATTTCTTCTAGTGCTGATTCCAAATTTATTACTGAATTTACGGATTCACTAGCAGTAGTCTAGCGTGTCTTGCAATATAATTTTAATCCTCCTCCACTAATTCCTTTTTCTTTAATTATTTGAGCAAGTTTTGCATTAGCCTGATGAGAACTTCTAAAAAAGGTTGTCAAAATATTAACACGTTTTAATAAACGTTCCCCAAACTTCTTCTTGACGATGTCGCATGCAATTAAATTGATAGAATGTGCAACGCATCGCACATTCTCAATCTTTGGATGATTCTCATGTATAATTTTTCATGCATTACGAACATTGGCCGCATTATCGGAAACTACAGCACATATTCGATCTTCTCCAATACCTTTTATAACCTTTTCAATTACCGTAACTAGATATTCTGCAGTGTGCGAATTTTCAGACAAATCAGAAAGTTGATAAAGATATTCTTTACGCGACAGAGTCATTACAATGAAGTTCCAAATTGAACGATGTGTACCAGACGTCCAACCATCAAAGGCTAAATTATAAATTAATATTATATAGTAAGTAAGATTAAATAAAAATGACGTATGATAGCCTATTTAATTTAACAAACCTAACGTTAAATTCGTTTCCTTTTCAAGCTCAGAATTAACTTTGAAGTTCACTTGAGCTAATTCACGTTCAAGTAGTTGATTTACTAATACTTCCCTTGTTGGTGTATTGTACCCGGCATTAAGCTCTTTTATAAAATTGATGAAAAAGGGATGTTCCACTACTCTAAATGCAATTCCACACGCAATAAAAAATTTAACTAATGCACGATTAATTCGTGTACATCTTTGTTTGTTAAGCTCTGTTGAATCATGGTAATCATCCATGTTACTTTGACCTTCAGAGTATTTTCTTTTTTTGGATGACTTGGACTTATCTTGCCGTTCCATTACTTTAGTCATATACCTTCTAACAACTGCTGCTGGTGCATCTGGACAATGGTTTGAAAGATGCTCTTCGAGCTTTGAAACTTCACCGCGTGACCATGTATTCTTACAGTACTTGCAGGAGGCGGCAAATTTGCCAGAACTAACAGCTTCTCCTTTATTAATATCTTCCTAAATGCTATTAGGTGGCCGACCTCCTCTATTTTTCATTTTTAATGGGTGAATCTTCTATGTGATCAGTCATTTGAAACAGTTTATTATTAATATTATTATTAAGAAAATGGAAGAAAGTAAAAGAAACTTTAGTTCAGTGTTAAAGGAAATGACAGAATTGGGTTTATTAAATGCATGTTACGCATTTTCCTTTAATGAATATAAGCCCCTTAAAAAAAAACTGTAAAAACGTGTAATATCATAATATTAATATGGGAGTTAGAAATGAAAATTCTAACACTAGATAAAGCTTAAAAGAACTAAGACAACGGTAAAATATTGAAGTTTAATCTTTTATCTGTAGATTATTTGATCATCTAAATTATATTATTAATTGGTGTAACTTGGCGTAACTATATGCAAATCTTATGATCAACTATGCCGAAACTACGGAGAAACCTATTATAGAGGTTTCGGCATGTTTTGACAGTTTCGCAATTTTGACAGGTTTCGCAGTTTCAGCGTTTCAGCATTTCGGCACTATATAAGAGGTTTCACCTTTCAGCATTAGGCCAAACAGGTTTCAGCAAGCAACCTTATGGACGACACAAAAATATTTCATGTACCGTATAGCGCTGCATACAGTACCCCCCTCAAATAGTACCCCCCATAAATAGTACCTGTGTATTATTCAAGTTTACATTCGGGTATTTCTGAATAGTACCCCGGTACTAATCAAAATCCGATTTTGAATAGTACCCGGTACTAATCAAATACCGGTATATAATTACTAATAAAAATTCTTCATACTAACTAGGAAAAGGAAACCGATCGCACATCATCACGTGCCGGATGTACAACAAACATTTGTGAAACCGATACGAATAGTATATAGTCCTTTGTTACACTTCGGACTAATAAAAAATGTTTACAAGCAAATTTTTATTCCATGTGTTTTAAGTCGTCGGGCTGGATGTGGGAGGTGCAAGCACCACCCACCTCCAGGTCTACGACCCGTCGCAATACCTATATCGCCCCTACGGGGCTCAGGAATCCCCATATATCCGCCACAATCTGGGACAACATATGGAACAAATATATATACCAAATAACTAGAAAACAATAGAAAAGGAAGGAATAACGGATATAATGAGAGGGTTGTCCCGGATGTGGCAGATGTGGCAGATGTTTCAGAAAAAATATGAGAGGACATCTCCCCAGAAAAAGTTTTATTTTTACCCCCCAGATCCGCCACATCCGGAACATCTGGAACAAGTCAGGATTCCGTCTAATAATCTGTTGGAAGTAGTGAGACAGCAAACCAGGTAAATTAGTAGGTAAGCCCCTAGAAGGTCTATAAAGCCAGTAAGACCAACCCCGTCCCGCCCCCGTCAGAAAAAATAAGTAATTGAACAATGGGTATACCATAAGTAACCTATAAGGACAGATAACATGTATACCCCGCACGCAGTATTAGTAATCCCCGAACTTGTAAGCCATATCCTGGAACACATTCCAAGTAGCAATTTTGGGCCACATCTTTTAGAAGTCAGCCCAATCTGGAGAGCTGAAGCTGAACGAGTACTCTGGAAGCGGCATAAAAAAGCCGAGGAGGCATACGACAGGGCAGTGAAAAGAAGGAAAAAGCAAATGATGCTCTTGGCCAATCATTGGAGGAGGAGGGTATCCTCTGTGAACTTGAATGGAAGGCGTATCAAAAGGCTTGTAAAGAGTTAACGGACACTAGAAAAAAGCTAACTATAGTAAAAGGAGCTCTTGAGCGGTTTGGATTTCAGATATATGTAGTTTGAAAAAGGGGAAGGGAAGATTTAGAGCAGTCGTAAAGGTTCGTGGTTTATAGTTTTTTTTTACCCCTAGAAGATAACCAGATATAACCGGAGGACCGCAGAATCGCAGGACCATAGGACTACAGGAGGGTAAATTGGTAGGAGTGCAGATCTTTGGAAAAATATTCGGCAATTGAAGATTAGGTAACTATAAATTAGTACTCGATTTGATAGAACAAAAAATGACTGCCCAAACTAGCACTCAAGCTCAAGTTATCCCCAAGTTCGGTGAACAGAAGAAGGCTTTTAGTATTGATGAGCTTAAACGGCTCATTAACGCTGCAAAGAATATGAGGGATCTCAATCAAGCTAAAGGTTATCTTTGCAGTTACTTTATCCCCTGCTCCAACCCACATGGAGTCTTCATGTGGCGATCAGAAATCAAAAACCTCGAGCACATCCCTGATAAAAATATTAATAAACTTATCCGTCCAATTACCAAAGTCTTTTACACACAATCTGAACAGGGTCCTTCACAAAAGGTTGAATTTAATATCAACAAATGGTTTATGATCGAATATAGTACTGTATGTGTAGCTACCTGTGACCCTCAAAAATCCCGTATCTTTAAACTAGGTGGCCAACTTTATCTCAATATCTTCCCAGGATTTCTCCATATCCTGCGTCCGATATCCACTTTTGAATCTACAACCCACCTCGCAGTTAAATTTATTTCTCTCACATTCAGGATATCTGGTGTTCAGGCGATTGGAATCTTACTGAGTATATCATAAAGTGGTTGGCCAGTGTGGCAGCTGGAAGGAAAATGTATTCGATTCTCTACCTGAAATCTGGACAGGGTTGGGGTAAAAGTATTATAACAGATTTCATTCAACGTAGTGTCTTAGGTACTCAACTTGTTTATAAGACCAGTGATCCTCAAACGATTCTTGGAAGTTTCAATGGGCAATTACAAGGTAAGGTTCTTCTCCTCCTCAAGGAAATGCCTACAGAAAAAAGCCAGTGGAATAATCTGTATCGATCATTGAAGGATAAGGTAACAGGTGACATAATGGAAATCCATGAAAAATACAAGACGCCAACACATTACAAAAACTTTATATCCACCATTGTACTCACTAATGAAAATGCTCTCAGAGTGGAGAATGACGATAGGCGCACAGTGTTCTTGGATGTGTCACCATCCCGCAAGGGAGACCTCAACTACTTTAAGAAACTCAGTGACGCTATGAAATACCCAGGTGCCAGTGAGGCATTCTATGCTTACTTGAGAGCCATTGCAGACGTTTACCCAGACTTCAATGGGAATCCACCACCTATAACAACATCTAAGCAGGATCACATCATATCAACTCTCCCACCCCTATTTCAATTCATAAAGGACATTTACCTCATAGTAAAAAATCATATAACCGACCTACCTGTTCAAGAATTTTATAGGGTATATACTTCATACTGTGAAACTCATTGCATTACACCCCTATCAAAGATAAACGCTTCTAGAATCCTATCAAATGAGTTGGGTATAAATAGCAGAAAAATACGTGTAGGTAAGGCAACACCACGAGTTTACAGCATATCTAGGGAGGACCTTTACAAAAAGTTTCTCACCAAAAAATGGATCCACGAAACAGATGAAATCAATATAGAAGGAATAGATGTAGAAACTCCCGAGAAGCCCGCATCTGATCCCAAAGCCTTAGAAAAGTTCTTGGCAAATATATATAGCATTCCTGCTAATAATCCACAAGACGTACAAGAGAAACCTGCTGAGGAAAAACCCGCTCCTGTCAAGAAGAAGCCTATTGAAAAGAAACCAGTTTCCAAAAAGACTCCACCACCAGTACCACTTAAGCCCGATTGCTTGAAGGTAAAACCCGCACCTGTCATCAATGAGGATCCTATTCCTGAGGAATCTCCAGCTCCTATAGAATCTGATACTGATGAACCTATAGATAGCTTTTCGGACTGTTATCTATCTGATGAGGAACCTGATCAAGAAAATGAGCCGCCTGCTGAGGAACCTGCATATAAAGCTGATGATGACTACGACGTTTTAAATGACTTGCTATCTGACTCAGATTTTACAACTGTGAACCCAGCTCCTGAACAACAACCTGAGTCTCCTGCAGAATTTTCTGCATCTGTCACTAAGCCTGACCCAGAACCGGCTCCTGAAGAGCAACCTATCCCAAAACCCGACACAGAACTAGAAGTTGACTGGGACCCTGAACCAAAGGAAGGTACTCGAGCACACTGGACTTGGCATGAAAGGCACCGATGGGATCGTAAGCCATGGGTCAAGAATTCAAAGGACCAGGTCTTCAATGATCTCTACAATACAGGTAAGGATTTATGGGCTAAGTACCAAGACGTGTCAGACGACTATGACTGGGAAATACTCGCGTTTGAAGTAGAGGAATGTCCCACAACACGTATTGAGGACGAGTACCAGTATTACCTTAGGGAGGTAGTAGACCGCTTCAAGGACTAGATCGAATATAATGGGAACTTACCTAAAACACATAGCCGTAAAGAACTCGCAGATCTAATAAGAGTATACAAGGAGGATCGTGATGCCGAGATTATTCCTACCACCTCTGGTTATGAAACTATGAAGATGAATAAGGGTAAAGCACGAGAAATCCTAGAGGAACGTCCAAAAACTGATATGGAACGTGAATGGGAAGCCGCCAATGGAATTGTCGACGACTGGGATGAAGAGGATCTTGATCGTGTATGCAGCAAGATTGACTCCTTTTAATAAGATAAGCACTTCTTAGTTATCTTATATTTTTTGTATAAAAAACCTATATTACAACTGAACACAATTTATAAATACATCAAATGGTTTATTCAGAGATTGTCCGTGCTTTACCTACAAGACCGGATATCAAAGAATTACAGTATTCAGGCGCAAGATTTTCCAGAGGAGCAATAGCAAGACTTGGACAGCGACTCCAATCCTGGTATCCGACACATAAATTTCAGATTCTGCTCCCCTATGAAAACTGGAAACCTGGTGGATGGACATCAGGAAACCAACCAGCCAGCCTTTTCTCACTCTTGGACCACTACGACGAAGCACAACTACCGGATGACGCAGACCCTGATTATTTTGAACGATTCATAATTTATGTGAGAGATGCCCCACCGGTTGCAGGGGGTTGCAACGGGGAGCTAAATGATTGCCTGTATGAATGCCTGAAATATATCTACGGCACATTCTCTAAAATGCCAAAGTCAATCGAAAAGCCCGAGTATATCAAAAAGGCATTAGGTCTCAATCGTGATGCTCCAGTTCCAGTCTCATATATGGATAAGGTTGAACAACTTGCAGGAAGCCTTGCACTTAATATTGTAGGGGATTCCACTCAAATTTCCAAGAGCAAATCTGACAGACGTGCAATACTTATCCTGTCTGAAGGCCACTACTCTCTTGCACTGAATCCCGGAAGACTCCACCCTAGCAAATTAGATAGAAAACGAAAGTCTCCCTTTGTTTATCGTGAAGATGGGGTTAATAATGTAGTAACAATATACAATGGTAAGACAGTTAAGTCTCTTACAGTTGGACAGTTTCAGAAAGGTAAGAACTCTGATAGTTACTCCTTCATCCCTATCGAGAAGAATTGTAAAACTGGAATATATGAAACACTTGAGGAAACATACCAGAGGATCCATGAAGAGCGGGATTCCTTCCTACAGGCTACAAAGAAGTTCGGTCTAGGAATCGACTTATCTTACCACAACTGGTCGTACAAGAGAACTGCACTCTGGCTTTTTGAACGGTTTAGTGTAGGGGTTCCAGCCAATGATCCTCTTGACCCAGTTGAAGCAGAGTGGATAAGTGATGCAATGATGGGAGGTCTTATCTGGGCAGACAATGAATGGAAGGGCTATGGAAGGCAATACGACGTGACAAGTTTGTATCCAAGTATTCAGCAATCAAATGCAAACTTTCCAATCTGACAAGGTAAGTTTCAAATACTCAAAGACTTTGTAGACCATAGAGGTTATGCCTTGTATGGATTATTTCGTGCTAGCTCCCAGGGAGCGCCCAAGGGCAAGGTAAGTGGTAATGACATTCTCTTCCGACAGAATAAGAGGGGAGTCTATACATTCATTGACTTACAACGAGCAAAGAAACTTGAACTCGATATACAGTTAATCCAGGATGTAAAGCCAAATGCCTTGATATATGACAGAGAAGCAAGAATTCCTGGGACTGTAATATTTGGTGAGTATGTCCACTTTCTCTTCAATATAAAGAACCAGGGTGGCGTGGCCGGTCGTGTTGCAAAAAGAGTTCTCAATACACTATGGGGAGCACTCTGCCAGAGGAAACGCAATTACAAGACACTCACCACAGATCAAACAGATCCATTCAAGTTTCCAGAAGGCCACACACTTGACTCCATCGTACCAGTAGGATCTGACCAGTGGCGATTCCAGTTTACAAACCCAGGTAGTCCCTTCAAGGGTGAGTATCCTAGGATCACTCCATTCTTATTAGCACATGGACGGAAGACGACTTCAGAGTTATTAGAACCATATAAGGATAAAGTACGACGCATCCATACAGATGGATTTATTCTAGAGGAACAGCCGAGTAGTCCTACACTTATCACTTGTCCAGAAAATGCATCCAAAGCATTGAAAGCTCTCAAGTTTGAAACCGCAGGATACTGCCATGTGAAAAATGCAAACAAGGTTATCTGGACATGATTGCCAAGAATGCGGTTGAATTTACAGTAGGTATATATATTTTTTCTTGCTTGAATGTAAAGTCAATTTGAAGATTCCTATTTATTACAAAGTACAAAAAAGTATAAGGAATCATGTCAACATATACCGAATTAGCAAGCATTATTAACAGCACTGACAGCATTAGTGATAAAGTTATTTATAATGCATCACACAATCAGTTCACCATTGTTTCTGATGAAACTGTCCTCAAGATTATCCGTGCATTGAAAGACACTATAGTAGTCGCATTAGTATCTGGGTTTAGCAAAACCAGCTACCTTGTCCAGGATCATGTGAAGTATATCAAGAGAATCCAGACAGCAAAGTCTCCTGTATCATATGTGAAGTTCGTGGCCAGAAAACTCTTCCCAGATAATGCAGCATATACTGCTAAGATAGCAAAGATTCATGAATCATACAAGAATAAACAAGCTCTTTTAGACAAACTTGAGGCCCTCTTCGAGTTGTATTATAATGTAACTAAGGACTCATTAACAGGTCCCCCAAAGCGAGCTGTCACTATGAATGAGGCTGAGAAAACCTTAGCAGAACTTCTTGCATAAGCGGCTCCTGTACGAAATTAGTTTATATTTTTTAGATCCGGCCAGCATTACCGCGTAATCCCGAATTACCGAAAAAGGGGGACGTCTAAAGCGGAGTCAAATCACGTGACTTTGAAAAAAATTTATTTTCTAAATAAAATTTTTCGCAATATATATATGACCTTTTAAACATATATACTAAGTGTATTTTGGCCTGCTCTGCAAGTTTACTTAGAATGACAAAATGAGTTTTGAATGCCGTTTTCGATTTATTTGACTTTTCATTTTTGTCTATCCATTTTTGGATATGATCGGCAAAAAAGCTTTTGCTAATATATAAAGTGAAAACCAGTATTCAAAATCTACCTTTCAACCTTAAGTAAACTCGTAGAGCAGGCTAAAATACACTTATTTTATGATTTTCAAGTTTATGTTAAACTTGATTCATAAAAAAATTAGTTCACTCATATTATATCAAATCACGTGATTTGACTCCGCTTTAGACGACCCCCGAAAAAGGAAATTTATGTTACACAGGGTTCCAAACGCATTCTTACCAAATCGATTTTTTGTGGAACGGGTATCGCCCAAAAATGAAATGATCTACGTACCGCATGAAATCACGTGACACTCTACACATTTGTTCAGGGTATCACGTGACATGAACTCCGTTCACATTTTCTGTAATATAATCCATAGTTTTTCCATGAATGCATTCTAGGCCAATAACCCAGTAACTTATTTATCGGGTATCCTCATATTTCTTGACAAGGACTGATGACCATGTAACCTTATCATCAGGTATCCTTGCATTTTTTCGACAAGGATTGATGCACTGGTAAAAAAATGGTCTATTCTACACATATCCTACACATATCTTATATATATCGGGTACTCAAAATGTAGAAAATCATACACAAATAATACACATATCATACACATATCGGGTACTTATATATATAGTATACCTATCAGGTACCTGATATATGTATGATATATATATTAGTACCCGATATGTGTATGATATGTGTATTATTTGTGTATGATTTTCTACATTTTGAGTACCCAATATGTGTAAGATATGTGTAGGATAAATCATTTTTTTACCAGTGATGACCATGTAACCTTATCATCAGGTATCCTTGCATTTTTTAATAAGGACTGATGACCGTGTCACTTGGTTATTGTAAATTGAAGAAAACTATTAGGTATGTAGACACGTACAGAAAAAAGACATGTCTTACCCTTATATAGCTAACCCTATAACTGGACGTCCAATTATTATCGGTGGAGATACCTTTAATTGAATAGTTATGGAATCCCATGATTATATTGATGGAAGGCTTGTCCGTAGACAAACTGCACCTCCACCTGAAGAGCAACCTGTATATTTAAATACAGATACAGGACGTTATGTTCGACGTGGTACTAGAACATATCATAGACTGATTGAGAGTGACTATGAGGTAGTTGAGGATTACTACCTTGTCCATTATGAAGAAGAGGCGCTTATAGAGGAAATCATCAATGAAACACGCTATAATGAGGAAAATCTTGATGGGCAGCGGTTAACTTTCAATGATATACAACAAATCAGGGCCGCTATTCAGGCTGACCAAGATGAATATGATGATTTTATCTTACAGCAAGATATGACTAACGGGACACCTTCCTCCGGTCCTTCCGGTCGTCCACGAACTTTGGAGGACCATACCCGAGACTTGCAGAGCTAAATATTGAGTTGTGTAGGGAATGTCTCATGCCTGTAAGCCCAAGTGACTTAACGGACAAGTTGTGCAAGGACTGCTCTGAATAGTTACTTAATTTTGAATAATTCTTTTTTACATAAAGAAAGATAGCCATGTCAACATCAATCGTAATAAACCAATGCCAAAACTGTGGAGTAATCACTCCAAAAACAGCATATAGAGGATTATCCAGCGTGTTGTATAGACAGATTATAAAGAAGATTGGCGACGAGAGTGAACCTTTACAAGCCTTGGGACTTGCTAGGGATAAGTTAGTTCAGATCATTCGTCGGGGAAGTAATGTGGACTTTACACAATTGTTTACACAAAAACTGGATATGAATATTATGGATGGAGAGCCATATGAAGATATTAGGAAGTGGCTTCTCGAACAGCTTATAGCCATAGGTTATGACAGTGGAGAAATTGCTTTATATCAATTTCTAAGGGATACATATCCAGATGGTATTGACGAGCCTTTCACTACATTCTATGAGAACTATGTAAATCATATAAGTAATCCAATGACTAAGAACTTTGCTTCTCGTGCTTTAGGAGCAATAGGGTTGAAGGCTAAGATGTTAAGGATTGACTTTGAAGGCCGTAAAAAAAGTGCTATGATTCTTAAAGCTTCTGCAGACGAATTACTTGATATTCTCACAAGATACTATTAATCCCTACTTGTAATGCTCGACGGTCCATGTGGCTCTTAGAAAAGATCTGTAGAAGGACTTCAATACCTTCTATTATTTGTTTATTATCCAGAGGGCGACTAGACTTCAGGGCTTCATATCGGGAGAATAACTCCTTCACATTCTCAGTTTTCAGAGTTTCAGTCTTTGCAGTCCTACCCTGTACTTTTGCTAAGAAATCCTGAAAGTCAGCTCCTAGGGTCTTACCAGAGAGTCCATAAGCTTCCCGAAAGACATATTTAATCCAGGTATCTGCATTCTTGGCTAAGACACCAGGTACAAGTAAATGTTGACGTTCTTTAGGGGATGGAAATACCCGAGCAAATTCAATCAAGTGTCCACCTTTTTTTGCTTCAAATACAGCTTTCTGACTATAGGGACTAAACTTGGATCGAACTGTGATTGAACTGGGTTCAGACTGAGATCGAACTGGGTTCAAGCTTGGATCAAACTGAGATTGAACTGAGATCGAACTAGGATTGAACTGAGATTGCTCTGTGATAGAACTGAGACTAGTATCCCATCTTACTCGAATGGACAGTGGATTACTTTTGGACCGTCTAAGATCAAACACTACAAATTCACGTTGCAGAGTAAGATCATCAATTACTGGTGCTAATGACTCTGATTCTTCTGTATATAGGCGGATGATTCTCTTGGTATTTGTAAGGCTCCCATGACCTCCATGCAGTGAGATGTAGTTAACATTTTATCGAATAGCCTTAGGAATGGCAAAGAATCTTTGGGCTACATAAATACATGAAATATTTTTGTGTCGTCCATGTGTAAAGTAACCAGTGATGAGATCCTGGATTTTTTTAGGTGCATCCATCAGATCCTCGAAGATTACCACAGTAGCTTGAGTAGGGTCGAAGGAGTCAATCTCTGAAATCTCACTATGGGTTACTGCAGTGAATGGGATCTTTTCCTCTTCGAAAAAATCATGTACAACTGCCCACTTCAGCTCGTCAAGATATCTGCCAACTAAAAGTACTGCATCACATAGTACATACCGATTACCATCCTCTTTTGCTTTCTTGTCACCCATTAACAAATTAATGATCATAGTTGTCTTACCTGAGTCTGAGCTACCTGCTACAGCTAATCGAAAGGGCCATGATGGAGCAAACTCATTGCCTTGTCTTGAGTCGGTCGTATACTCGTCCAAATTGTATATATAAAGATCCATTTGAATTTTATTCTAACTTAGTTTAAATACTATGTCGACATCAACACCAATTCCAGTTTATACTCCTTCAGAACCTACTGGACCGCCTCCTGCACACTTGGTCAATGAAAAAGACGATGATGAATTAGTTAGAATACTAAAGGCTCATGCAAATTTATTGACTACCAGGGGTCGTTTAACTGTTGATTCAGAGATACAGGAGGCAAATAATCAAATCAAACATATTATTAATATATTAATGTATCGCTGTAAAGCAAAACATGAAGAACTTGGTATTACAAAAGATTTGTTAGTTTTTGCACAAGGTAAGATAAATGCATTTGATGAAACGTTTACTAATTTAGAATGTCAATTAGTTATTATACGTGCTGCCAATGATAATTTCATAGAAGAAAACCATAACCTGCAAAGAGATTATGATACTATGGTAGAGCTTCGTCGACAGGCTATAGGTGAACGTAATCAGGCATGACATGAACGTAATGTATTACAAGCAGATTATACTCAAGCAGTAAGGGATCGTAATGAGGCTCAAAATGCTGTGAATCGTGGTAATATCCTTTTAAATCATTGGCGGCTGAGGGCTACTCGAACTGGAGGACAACTTGTATTGGTTAATGTGCAACTTGGACAGGTTAATGTACAGCTAGCACATGCTAATAATAGGGTGCGTTTTGGGATTCAGACATTAGGGAGACTTAGAAATAGACTTTTCCAACAGATAGCTGCTCTTAGAATTCAGGTACAATGGTTTCGAATTAGACAATTGAACCCTCCTCCACCTCTTTTAAACAATCCACTAGAGACGATATGGCTACCACTGCGATAGAATTGCCGATTTTTGAGGGTAAAGCTATTGATGATATTGATACATTTGTTAGGCTTTATATGGGTTATCTTGATACTATTAATCTTAACCCATATGCTGCTGGAGGGCCACCAGAGTCTTGGAAAAGAGCTATGGGTATACTTAGAAGCTGCATGACTGGTGAAGCAACTGAATGGTTTGATCGAGAAATTACAGGAAAAAATTGGGAACTTTCTGGTATCACTTCAAGAGGTGGAGCTAATTTAGCTGCTTTTGTAGCATTAGTAATACCAGAAGGTGCAGGAGGACCAAATGCAGGTACCTATGTAAATGGGTCTGAAGCACAAATCTATTCAAGAGATATAAATAATGCATTAGCAACTATTAGAGCAACATTTATTCCTACTCATGATTTAATAGGTGGAAATAAAGCTTGGGAAAGAGCTGGTGCTCGTCCGACAGATAGAGTTGCTCCAGCTACTGCAGATGCTGGTGTTGCTGCTGCTAATAATCATCTTATAGTTTTTTCAGGTATTAAACCTAACCAGGCGCTTTATTGGCTTAGAACACAATTTCCAACTATTTTAGATGAAAAGAAACGTATCCGTTTTAACAGTCTTTATCAGGAAAATGAGCCAGTCGATGCATTTTATAGAACTGTAAAGAGAGCTGGAAAATTACTAAAACTAACTGATGATCTTATTATCGACCAGTTCTTTAGAGGTCTTTCGGCTGATAATATTTTTGAAGCAGAAAGGTTTAGTAATCTTAATCCTGATGACTTGGTTAAACATCTGAGAAATTTAGAACGGAGAAGGGCTGAAATGCGCTTGGGGTTACAAGATAGAAATCGACGACTTCAAGCAGATTACAGTGATGTAACTCAACCTCTGTTAGGAAAACAGGAACCTGTCGTACTGACATCAAAGTCATCTGGGGTTACTCAAGAACAATTACAAGAGTTACTTAAGGCTCAAGCTGAGGAACTTACCAAGAATTTTCAGGTGCAATTTAAACAATTACAGGCTCGGCCAGTTCGTAATCCACCAGTCTATAGACAGCAGATTAAACCTGTTCGACCAAAACCACAGAGACGTGTTGTTCAGGATCCTCAGGATCCTGATTGGGATGATGGTTATGTAGATCATGATGTTGGTGATGACCCTGATGCTCCTGAGTGGACTTTGGATGATCATCAAAATGCTATTGATCTTATTATGGGATATAAACGTGGGACGTCTAAAATACTTACAAAACAACTTCAGAAGGCTAAAGATAGACGTGATGATCTGGATTTGGCCCGAGCAATGAGAAACCTCGATCTTAATGATGATGCTATGGACATTGATACTGCGAGTTTTGGTGAAAAGGTAGAATTGAAAGAAAAAGATGGTGATGTCTATATGGTTCGTGTTGGGTCAAAAAAAAAGTAGGTTCAAGTATCTCAAAACTTCTTAAGTCGTCCCCAAATAAGACAGCAGTTAGCTCTTCTAGTGTGCCATTGAAAGGCAAAGCAACCCCTGTTAAGATTCCTGTGAAAGTTACTGGTAGTAAGTCTACACCTGCAAAAGCTGTTACTAAGAATGACTTATTAAGCCTGTTAAGGTCTGCAGACTTTAGGAAATTACTCCGTGAGATTCTTCAGGAGGAGTTATTGTCTGCTAGAAAAGTCACAGAGATTCCGGAGGACCTAGTTGAGGAGGAACAAGAAGAAGATATCAGGGTAGACGATCCTATGGATATTGACATAGCTCGTTTAGAGAATACTAAAGATCTTTTAGCACTGGATGGGGAGGTTAATGGGATAGCAATTCAGTGTTTAGCAGACACTTGTGCTAATGCGTCTTTTATTCAGAGAGAAGCTGCTGAGGAATTAGGGTTGGATATCGACAAGAGTATTACATACAACATATCTGGTACTTCAGGAACAGGTAGGACATTTGGCATGGTAAAGGGAGTGACAATCAAACTTACCCCTGATTATGCTATCACTGAGGACCTTGCAGTCTTAAGTGGTTACAAGCATAGGGAAATTGGGTTAAGCCGAACGTGTCTGAAACGTTACAATTATGATGTCCATGAATCACGTGAACATATAGCCTTTACCTGTGATGGGAAGAATGTTTTTATCCTGATAGTTCCTGATGCTAATCGAGGGGATAAAAAATAAGACCCTTTAATTTTTCTATTTTTTTTATTCCCAAAATTTGCGAATTAAGTCAGGGACATCCTCCTTCAACTGGTCAGCAGGTTCCCAAGTAGCCTCAGTGTCTGGATAGCGCTCCCACTTAACCAAATACTGGTCTTGACCTTTTCTAATGCGATGCCGAAGTATCTGCTCAAGAACAAATCTTTCAGGTTGTCCTCTTATCACAGAGTCAGGTGGAGGCTTTTCATTAATAGGAACTACTTGCAATTCCTTTCGGGTATATGCACATCTGGATACACCTAATCGACCATGTGGTCCGTTAAGAAGATATGTAGGAGGCTGTTCAGGTGAGAGTATCATTTTTTTGATTACACGAATGTTTGGGTTCCATCTTATGTCTCCTGTATGGAATTTTCCGTGAAGTTTGTTATCAAGTACAGAAATAGGTTCATCTAACTTGACTCTGACACGTGCTCCTTCAGAGAGGAGATCCGTCTTTTTTGACACTTTGGGTGACTCTGTCGGAATGTCTGGGGGATTTCTCTGCCAGAGTTCATTTACTTTATTCACTATATTATGGAAATCTTCTGACCATTCTACGGATGTCACCCCAGTTTTCAACTCCTGTGCTACCATTCGTTTAAGAAGGGTTTCTTGGATGGCTTGGATAGCTCTTTCAGCATAAGATTGCTGTTTATGCCTTCCTGGCTCTCCGAACCTCATCATTACCCCTAGGCTGTTCAGGAAAAAATCACGTACCTGGTCGTTAGTGAATTCTGATCCGGAGTCTGTCTTTAGTCGGTGTGTTGGAGGCTTGATACGATTTCTTCTGTAGATTTTGACAAACCCGTTTAGAACTCTATTTGCAGTCTTATCCTTTAGGGGTTCTGCATCAACTCTCTTTCCTGCAACTTCTACCACTACGAGAAAATAGTGGAATCCTTTGGGGTCAACTGGCATCTCTGCAAGATCTGCCTGATGTGTTGCATTTGGTTTCCATACAATTACCTTTGGGCGTTCTGTTGACTTCTCCTTTAGGGGCTTTTTGTATAGGTTGTAGTGCTCCTCACCTTTTAGAATTCGTGCTGGTACTCCGGAGAGATTGTAGTATTTGTAATAATTCTCTAAATGCGACATATTACGACAAATTAAAGGAATGGTTTTAGACTTCAAATCTTAAAATGACACGTTTTTACTGCCTAAAGTGCAAGAAGGAAACTGAGACGGCTAGTGAAATACAAGATATGACTACAAATGGGCGTTACCGGCTGCATGGTGACTGCACAATTTGTGGTATGCATAAGAATACTTTTACTGGAATAGACTGGGTGATCAAGAAGAAGACTAAGGAGAAAAAAAAGAAACCGCTGCTAAGAGACAGCAGACGGCTTACAATCGGCAATGCAAAAAACTTGGACAGAAAATCTTAGATTCTGATGACGCGTGTAAACAGTGTATTGATAAATGCCTTAAGGAGGCAAAAAAGAGGAAGACGGATTAGTACTGTCTTCTAAACTTATCTGGATATGCTCTATTCTCAATACCCATTGTTCAATTACTTATTTTTTCTGATGGGAGCGGGACGGGGTTGGTCTTACTGGCTTTATAGACCTTCTAGGGGCTTACCTACTAATTTACCTGGTTTGCTGTCTCACTGCTTCCAACAGATTATTAGACAGAATCCTGACTTGTTCCAGATGTTCCGGATGTGGCGGATCTGAGGGGGTAAAAATAAAACTTTTTCTGGGGGAATGTCCTCTCATATTTTTTCTGAAACATCTGCCACATCTGCCACATCCGGGACAACCCTCTCATTATATCCATTATTCCTTCCTTTTCTATTGTTTTCTAGTTATTTGGTATATATATTTGTTCCATATGTTGTCCCAGATTGTGGCGGATATATGGGGATTTCTGAGCCCCGTAGGGGCGATATAGGTACTGCGACGGGTCGTAGACCCGGAGGTGGGTGGTGCTTGCACCTCCCACATCCAGCCCGACGACTTTAACCTTGATTTATAAATA
The DNA here is from genome assembly GCF_026210795.1 of Rhizophagus irregularis. Taxonomy (NCBI): domain Eukaryota; kingdom Fungi; phylum Glomeromycota; class Glomeromycetes; order Glomerales; family Glomeraceae; genus Rhizophagus; species Rhizophagus irregularis. The sequence goes on along the minus strand of NC_089430.1, from coordinate 1,080,201 downwards.
TACTGTATAGTTCAATGTATACAGTATATGTACACTTTCATATAATTAATTGTAATAAAAAAACAATTGCCGTAAAATGAAATTTTATTAACAAACCATCAATTAGCAATGGTTACACAATCAAAGCCACCCATTTTACTCATCCCATACATTAACGTAATTTGTTCCTTGTTCATCATAATAACCCGAATAGCCATCATCCTCCACCTCCTCATATTCACTCTCATCAGATTTATCCTCTTCATTTCCATGTTCCTCATCACTTTCATCATTTTCAGATTCCTCATCACTTTCATTATTTCCAAATTCTTCATCACTTCCGTCGGTTCCATGTTCCTCTTCACTTGTATCAGTTTCGTATCCCTCATCACTTGTATTTTCGTCCTCTTTATCTGATTGTGGTGCTACTTCATCATTAGGTTTGCTTGCTTGTTGTTCAAGACGATCATAATTAAAAATCCAGCCATCTTCAGTTCCATCACGATTGTTAGAAATGCCACAGCATTTAAAGGATCGCCGAATCAAATTAACATCAACAGCTTCCCACGAATCTTTGACCCAATGTGCTACAGTTTCATAAGTGGGTCTTTTGATGATGCCAGTTGGTGTTAAATCTTTTATAGTTTCTGCCATCCACTCATTGTATCTTCTTCGCATCTATAAGGTGAAAATAAAAATAAAATGTTTTTTAAAAAAAATAGAGTCGCCCTAGAAAATGGAGAGAAAATTAATAATTATTACCTTTGATTTAAATGATTTATTCACTGAAACATCCAAAGGTTGTAGGCGAGATGTCAACCCTCCAGGAATAACTGCAATATCAGTTTTTTTTTCGATGAAACGCCTTTTAACAGAATCCACGATGTGAGCAGAAAATGAATCTAAAACTAATAATGATTGTGGATTGGAAAGCCTTTCGCGTTTAACCCATACATTTTCAATCCAAAAGAGCATCTCATTCTCATTCATCCATCCTTTTTGGTTTGTTCGAATAATAACTCCTGGGGGAAAATTTCCTCGTGGAATATTTTTGAGTTTGAAAATTATGAGTGGGGGAAGTTTTGTTCCATCTGCCATACAGGTTAATACAACTGTAAAATTTGTTCTTTCATGACCTGTAGTGCGGATGCTAACTGATCGTGCACCCAGTTCATCAACAGTTGTATTGGTGGGCAGATCAAATGATACTGGCGTTTCATCCATGTTTCCTATATATGCTAAGGGATAATCATGTTGTATGCGGCGGTACGTGACGAATGCCAAAAATGATTGCTGTTTTTCGATTAAATCTTCAGGTAAACGTTGTGCAATTGTAGTGCGATGACGATTACTCAATTTATTTCAGCTCATGAAACCATTTAACCACTTATTACTAAACCTAAAAGACCTGATACCAGAACACATAACTTGCCATTGACGTTGTTGTGCAAGGGTCTGGGCTTTTATTTGAATCATACTTCGTGTGACAGCATTTTGATTTTTTCTTTTTTCTTTAACCCAGGTAACTAGAGCAGTTTCTAAAGCTGGATATTTTGGTTTTACTCCTATATTTAAACGTTTTACACCCGGCTGTACCTTTAATAACTGTAGTTTTTTAGATATCCAGTCACAAAGTTGCTTTGCTTGAATGTTGAACTTGTCTGCTGTCTTTCTTTTACTATGGCCGTTCTCATGATACATAATAATTGCAATTTTTTCACGCGCGTTCCATTGTCTTCGCTTTTTTTCTGTCATTGTTTAGCGGTTAATTCTTTTGTTTGCGCGGGGACCCATTTTATATGAAATAAAAGTTGCAGAATAAAAACGCGAAAAACACGATTGAATTTCATGATTTATTCTGATCTGAATTACGATCATCATTACAATAATTTCCGAATTTACAAAATTTTTACATTTTACATCTGAAGTTTTTTATTTTATTTTAAATTTTGCGGTTGAAAATTGTTAGAGTTCTTTTGATTACTTAACTGTTAATAATATTATCACATGATTAGTACCCCCTTTACAATGTACCCCCTTTTTATAGTACCCTCCTCCTCACATAATACCCCCCCGGGTACTATTTAATTTAGGCTGGCGTTTTTGAATAGTACCCCAGGTACTATATGCAGCGCTATACGGTATTTATGTAGCCCAAAGATTCTTTGCCATTCTTAAGGCTATTCGAGAAAATGTTAACTACATCTCACTGCATGGAGGTCATGGGAGCCTTACAGATACCAAGAGAATCATCCGCCTATATACAGAAGAATCAGAGTCATTAGCACCAGTAATTGATAATCTTACTCTGCAACGTGAATTTGTAGTGTTTGATCTTAGACGGTCCAAAAGTGATCCACTGTCCATTCGAGTAAGATGGGATACTAGTCTCAGTTCGATCTCAGAGCAATCTCAGTTCAATCCTAGTTCGATCTCAGTTCAATCTCAGTTTGATCCAAGTTTGAACCCAGTTCGATCTCAGTCTGAACCCAGTTCAATCACAGTTCGATCCAAGTTTAGTCCCTATGGTCAGAAAGCTGTATCTGAAGCAAAAAAAGGTGGACACTTGATTGAATTTGCTCGGGTATTTCCATCCCCTAAAGAACGTAAACATTTACTTGTACCTGGTGTCTTAGCCAAGAATACAGATATCTGGATTAAATATGTCTTTCGGGAAGCTTATGGACTCTCTAGTAAGACCCTAGGAGCTGACTTTCAGGACTTCTTAGCTAAAGTACAGGGTAGGACTGCAAAGACTGAAACTCTGAAAACTGAGAATGTGAAGGAGTTATTCTTCCAATATGAAGCCCTGAAGTCTAGTCGCCCTCTGGATAATAAAAAAATAATAGAAGGTATTGAAGTCCTTCTACAGATCTTTTCTAAGAGCCACATGGACCGTCGAGCATTACAAGTAGGGATTAATAGTATCTTGTGAGAATATCAAGTAATTCGTCTGCAGAAGTTCTAAGAATCATAGCACTTTTTTTACGGCCTTCAAAGTTAATCCTTAACATCTTAGCCTTCAACCCTATTGCTCCTAAAGCACGAGAAGCAAAGTTCTTAGTCATTGGATTACTTATATGATTTACATAGTTCTCATAGAATGTAGTGAAAGGCTCGTCAATACTATCTAAATATGTATCCCTTAGAAATTGATATAAAGCAATTTCTCCACTGTCACAACCTATGGCTATAAGCTGTTCGAGAAGCCACTTCCTAATATCTTCATATGGCTCTCCATCCATAATTTTTATATCCAGTCTTTGTGTAAACAATTGTGTAAAGTCCACATTACTTCCCGACGAATGATCTGAACTAACTTATCCCTAGCAAGTCCCAAGGCTTGTAGAGGGTCATTTTCATCACTAATCTTCTTTATAATCTGTCTGTATAATACACTGGATAATCCTCTATGTGCTGTTTTTGGAGTGATTACTCCACAGTTTTGACACTGGTTTATTACGATTGATGTTGACATGGCTATCTTTCTTTATGTAAAAAAGAATTATTCAAAATTAAGTAACTATTCGGAGCAGTCCTTGCACAACTTGTCCGTTAAGTCACTTGGGCTTACAGGCATGAGACATTCCCTACACAACTCAATATTAAGCTCTGCAAGTCTCGGGGCATGGTCCTCCAAAGTTTGTGGACGACCGGAAGGACCGATAGTTGTCATATCAGTCATATCCTGCTGTGAGATAAAATCATCATATTCATCTTGGTCAGCCTGAATAGCAGTTCTGATTTGTTGTATATCATTGAAAGTTAACCGCTTGCCATCAAGATTTTCCTCATTATAGCGTGTTTCATTGATGATTTCCTCTATAAGCTCTTCTTCTTCATAATGGATAAGGTAGTAGTCCTCAACTACCTCATAGTCACTCTCAATCAGTCTATGATATATTCTAGTACCACGTCGAACATAATGTCCTGATCTGTATTTAAATATACAGGTTGCTCCTCAGGTGGAAGTGCAGTTTGTCTACGGACAAGCCTTCCATCAATATAATCATGGGATTCCATAACTATTCGATTAAAGGTATCTCCACCAATAATAATTGGACGTCCAGTTATAGGGTTAGCTATATAAGGGTAAGACATGTCTTTTTCTGTATGTGTCTACATACCTAATAGTTTTCTTCAATTTACAATAACCAAGTGACATGGTCATCAGTCCTTATCAAAAAATACAAGAATACCTGATGATAAGATTACATGGTCATCAGTCCTTATTAAAAAATGCAAGGATACCTGATGATAAGGTTATATGGTCATCAATCCTTGTCGAGGCAAATATGGCATAGTAGCCTTTATCTTTATTAAATTTATTTAACGAACTTACAAAAATAAAATAAAATTTTCAAAGTACAAAAAAGAAAAATAAAATTAACTAAAAACAAAACTATATAGTCTCCAAAACAGTAATAAAGCTATAAAATTAATTCAAAAAGGAAAAAATCGCATAACACTAAAACTATCCTGATCCCCCGCCTAGATATATTCCAACCTAAGAAGAAGCAACTATGCAAACAAACCAACGAACAATGCGCCCATTATTAAAATCGACACACCACCCTGCTAAAGCTGTTAGTAAGTTGCACCGTTAGACGACTTATAAAACCCGAATAGTGATTAAACCAAGGCAAACCATATTTCATCGAGTTCTTTAAATAATCAACGTCGGAGTCACGTGCGTCATTGGAAAGGGTCGGAGGAGGTAAAGTTGAGAAAGGTAAGTACGTAGGCTTCGGCAAATTTGAAGGCCGAGAGAGTTTGAGTTTATGAGTAATATTCATCGCGTCTTCCCATTTAGATTTATCATAGGAGCGCGGTAGCCAAATTCGTTTTCTGATCTTTTGGATAAAGTGATTATGGATGGCAGAGATAACCTTCATTGCAGAGTTACGTGGAACAGAAAGTTCTTCAAAAAATTCAACAAAGGATTTCGGAAGGCAGCCACAGACAAGACTATATGAAGTCCAATTTGAAGAAGAAAAGGACCAACAAGGAAGAGATTTAAATTTGTTAATAATTAAAGAGGGATCTTTTTTAACGAGATCACCAGCTTCTTGAAGTTTGTTGATAAAATGACGTTGGTAGGAGAGGAGAATCTGTTCCATAGCGATTCGTCTACATTTGCACATAAACAAGTGCATGAAATCTTCCTTGGAGTCGAGGCATGAACGACACAATAAGATGTCGATATACAAGTCCGGGCGAATTCTTTTAAGATGTTCCAAGATAGGTAAATCTTCCAAAAAGAGTTTGAATTTGAAGGTGTGATGAGAGGAAGCATGAGCACGAGTAAAAAAGGCATCATGCTGAGGTTCTGAATTTAACGAGAACCAGGTAAGATCCCAATCAATCACGAAATCTGGGGTAGAAGATAAAGCAATGGTAAAGTTAAAACGCGATAGACGCGTTAATCTATACATCCACAGCATTTGCGAATATTGCTTAAATAGGCGTCGTGGGTTGGATTCACATAAAATATCATCATATGTTAATAAGAAATCGTGAGGAGATATTTGGTCCAGATCAGAGAGAAGAATTGCTGAAGAAGAAGAATGCGCAGAGTTGGCCAAAGAGTCCGCGTAGTCATTGTAGAAATTACCAGAGTGACTTTTCACTTTAACAGCCATGACGGATAAAGATTTGGAAGAAATGAGACGTTCAATAATAGCCCAGAGTTCGAAATTGGTGGTCTTGTAATAAAGCCTACTATTGGAATAAGAAAAGGTAGCACATAGACGAAGACCATCTATGGCAGATTGAGAGTCAGTATGAATAGTGACTGTTGAAGAGGGTGGAGTGACTGTAAGGGCAGCATGTATAGCAGCGATTTCAGCTCTTGTGGAGGAAGGCCAATTGTGAATAATTCCATGAGCATGAGCAGCGATAGATTGGAAAAAACCAGCGCCATCGAGGACTTGAACCCAAGACCAACCCATAGAAACAACAGGAGTGCCAAGGTTAATTAAAGAACCATCGGTATAAAAACAATAATGGTTATCAGGAGGAGTCGCTAACGGCGAGGCAGCAAAAGCAAAAGAGGCAGCCGAGTCCAAAGAGGGAGGAAAAGAAGGAGTAGGAAGAGTAACCACATCTACTTGTGAAAAATTAGGTTGAGTGTCCAAACGACCATAATAGGATCGAACAGTTTCATCAAGGTCCGCCCAAGTGAAGGGAGAAGTAATATTGACGGTGTCATATCTAATACGCTCCTGCGTTGTAGGAAGAATTAAAGATCTAAGTGGAGAGAGTTTTGGAATGATACATAAGGGAGTAACATCGGATGGTTGGTTTTTAGTATGAGAAACCGGTACATGTTTAGAACAACCAGGACAAGGAGCGAGCGTGATAACATCATTAGGTCGAGTCACACAATCAGAGGTCCAATAGACAATCTTGCAAGAATATTGTTGTTTGCTGAGTTGTTTTCCAAAAAGAGGAGAACCATCTTCGTCCAAAGTCACGATCCATTTCATGGATTTTCTAGAGGAACCAAAGGCTGGGATCAAGTCAACATTTGAAGGAGTAGCATCAGAGGAGAATTGATCCAAAAGGAAAGAATTGGAATTTGGAATAGTGACGTTTTGACGGATGTCATTGAACCACTTATGCGGGAGGACTCGATGACCTTTCCTACTTGATAAATTGGATAAGTAAACATTCCAAGTGATCATATGGGTTCCTTGAGGCGTGATGAACTGAGATAGGTAATAAAGTTGCAGACTTCTAAGGCGTCGGAAATAAGATATAAAAATATTTGGAGTCATAACTTCAAATAAAGGTGTATGACCATCAGGTATAGTAAGGGCAGGCAAAGTTGAAAGTTGAGAACGTGACAACTTGAAAGGAGTGGTGGTCAGGAGAGCAATAGCGCAAGCGATATAATCCTGTTTGAAAGCAAAAAGTTTAGACCATATAGTCCAATCTTTAACTAACAATGGGGAAATAGGAATCAAAAAAGAAAATTGAATTAAACGTAATCTATATAATAATAAATTTTTCATAAAAGAAGAAGAAGAATTAGCTAATAAAAATAAATTAGTTAAATGTGTTTGTGATTGATGAAAAAATAAATTAATCAATCCCAAGCCTTGAGATAAAAACAAAATAGAATCAGGGAGTACACGTGAAAAATTGGCCTTATGTTTAACCAAGGAACGGATACTGCTGGTTGCCGAGGCACATTCAGATTCGGAGAGGTGAGTGACTTGCATGCGATATTCCAATTTGGGAATAAGGACGGTATTGTGTAAATAAACTACTTGTTTAGCAGATAATTTGGCAGGGCGAACGGTAGCAGCGAAAGAGTTGCATTCTCGAGCAACTTGCTTTTTGACAAAATCGCGAGAACCAGCGACATTGAACCAGACACCCAGGAAGCGGAAAGAGCTATTCATGGCGATGGGCACAATAGAAATGGAGGGAACTTTATTCAGTTCAGATAATTGCAAGTCAAACACGACTGGAGAAGGTGAAGAAACTGAAGTGGGAGGCAACGAATTAGTAATTAAAACATATTTGTTATGATTAGCGGAAGTATTATTGATTTGATAAAATTCTTCCGTGATAGAGAGCATCAATTCCATTCCAAGTTTGGATGAAGAAATTAAAGTAGAATCATCCATAAAGACCAAGTTGTTGATGCGTAGTTCGTCTGAACTAATCTCAGCCAAGGGATTAGATAAAGAAGGAGCATGAAGTATGTAGGGATCCATCATTTCATTCTTAAGAATAGTCAATAAAGGGTCTATATATATAACCCAAAGTAAGGGAGAGATAACTTCGCCTTGATCTATACCAATACAAACGCGGTAGGAAGGTGTAGTTCCATGAGCAGTAAAAACGCGATTAGAGCGTTTCATAAAAAGGGATAAAATAAACTTGGTAGCAGAAGCAGGAAGTTTAATGCGTTCTAAAGCAAAACGCAACATCTTGAGATCAACTGAGTCGAAAGCCTTCGAAATATCTTGTGAGAGAATCCAAAGCGGCGACTTGTTGACATGAGCATCATGGATAATAGATTCCAGGACGACAATAGGGTCGCGACAAGAACCTCCAGGGAGACCGGCGAAGTTACCTCCTTTCAAAACTTCCTTTGAAGCCAAAATGGAAGCAAGACGATTATAAAAAAGTTTGACCAAAGATTTCCTAATTACTTCAAGTAAAGTTATAGGTCTAGTATTCATAAGTTGACATTTCCATTCGTGAGGTTTAGGGATAGGGAAAACCATAGCTTGACGCCATAAATCAGGAATATCTGCAGTGTAAAGGCAGGATTGGACCAGGATTAAAACCAAAGCTGAAGTATTGGAACCCAGGTGCTTAAGCATTTCATAAGTGATCATAGAAGGACCAGGAGCTTTGTCATTAGGCATAGAAGAGACCGTAGATAACCATTCTTCAAGAGTAGGAGGATCCAATAAGGAATTATAAATAGAAGAATCCACATCGTCCATAGGACGATAAGCAGAAGACCATCTTTCAGGAAGAGCTGAAATATTATCAGGAGGAGTCGATTTGATGGGTACGGAATTCTGGAAATGGTTGATAACAGCGTCATCAATGTCGTGTGGGTCCGTTAAAAGTTTAGGTTGTGTAGGGTGGTCAATAAAAACACGATCCAAAGTGATACGGCGTCGAGTCCTTGAGAGAGCAGAATTAATAAATGAGGAAATATCAGTTTCAAAATGGGTATCCCTATCGTCCAATTTGGCACGAATGGAAGAATCTTGAAAATCTTTTTCTTTGAGAAGAAGGAAACCATGGAGGGCGCAAGAAATAGTCTTTAAAGATTCCAGTAAAAATTTAAATTCGTCTTGCCTACATGTGGACAAAGAAGTAGGTAAAATAGGGGGAGAAGGAATAACCTTCTTGTAAAGATAAAGAATCTTTTGAAGTCGAATGAAATGAATGGACCAAGTACGTTCATATCTATTATAATATGTGGAAGGATATTTTCGCAATAAGCGTATCGAATGCAACAAACGGCTGAGGAAACGATAATGTTGAGTCAAAGCTTCTAAATCCTTGGGCATCGTGGGTACATGTTGATTTCCAACTGTAACGGACGGAAGGGAAGTATTAGCAGCTTTCACAATTCGGGAATGTAAATATTCACATTGTTGATTGATGTGCCATGTTGAGAAGATTGAAGGAGAAACGTCGCATAAGGAATCAGTATGTGTAGAAAAGGATTCCCATTGTTGAGTAGTGACGGAATCGAGTTTAAAAACGCGTCGAGTCTGACGTTGAAGTTGTTTAGCACGAGCAACCTTGATAGACGCAACCAAGAGTGAATCATCAAAATACGTGATGATAGGATTGTGGTCCGAAGAGCAGGTGTCTTGGGCGTCAAAAATATAAGAAGTGAGAGCGTAGCTTTTTAGCATTGGGCAAGACCAAACATAGTCTATACGAGTAACTTGGTCATCACGGTGAAAGGTGCCTAAGGAATTAGAAGCGTTAACAGGGAAAGTTTCTTCGTAACCATGAGATAAAAGATGATGAAGCAAACGATAAGCTCGTTGCGAAGCAGTAGCAGGGCGATTAAAATAAATAGGGTAATATGTATCTAGGTGCATATTAAAATCACCACAAATGGCGTGATAAAAATTTTGTTGTTTGGCTTGCACCAGGAGTTGTAATAGGAGATCAATAGTTTCTGACCGTAGTTTAGAATCAGAGATAGGGGGAATATATATAACAAAAATACGCAATTTAATGTTGCCTTTGAAATAGAGATCAACAGATAAAATACGTGAAGAATGTGAAACAAAATCTTGTACATGAGAAGCAAGGGATTTTTCAATGAAAAGGGAAACGCCACCAGTGGAATTAACTTGTTTGGTTTTATCTATATCAGATGAAAAGACAGTATAGTTAGGGAGGCGTTTAGATAAGAAATGAATTTGTTTAGGGGATAAATGGGTATCTACGATACCACCAAAGGAAATATGTTTGAGATTGAAGAAATTAGAAATTTGCTCAATTTTAACTTGACTATTATGGCGAAGGCCATTAACATTAAAGGATGAAATATTAAAAGAATTAGGGATAGGAGAAGAATTCGAGGTAGTAAATAAAGATTCATGTTCTGAAAAAATATAAGTATCTACGGGGTTGGGTGGGTTACGAACAAATGTATCATAATTAAAATTGTCTGACATTAGAGCACAATGATAATCAGGAACGGGGAAGGGGAACAGAAAACAATTATTGCGAAGGAGCAGAAGCTCGATTGGAGGGAGAACCACCAAGAGAAGCAATAAAACCTTGAATGGAACCAGTGAGCGATTGCAAAGTATCTTTAATCGCTTTTTGATCTTGGATAACCGAATTCAATTCATCTTGCAGGGAAGGGTTAGAGATGGACGTAGGAACTGAGTGCGGAACATTATTGGGTGTAGATTTGGGAGAAGAGGAATTCTTTGCACCAGAAGATAAGGGAGCATTAGGATGTGGAATTAGAGTACCAGTAGTTTCAGGAGGGTCTTCTTCCATCCGATCAGGTTCAGAATTGACAACAGGTGCGGAGGGAGGGTTGATGCCTAAATGGGCTTCAATAGCAGACAGCCGTTGGTTGTTAAGTTCAAGGGTTGAAATGCGGGATTCCACTCGTGCAACATCTTGTTGAAGAGTTTGTAAAACGTTAAGTATCTTGAGGGCAGCCTCAAGGGCATTAGAAGTGTTTGAATCGGAAAGTGGAGTGCGAGCATTGGACGAAAAGGAAACAGATCTATCTTTGCCTTTCCGATTATTGGAAGGTGTTCGTCCATGAGCAGAAGTAGAAGGATTAGCTAAACCGGAAGAAGGGGGTATAGTATTGTTATTGCTGTTATTATTATTATTAGGGCGATTGGGGTTTGAATTAGAACGTTGAGCAGAGGCAGAACGATCCCGGGATTTAGAACGAGATCGAGACCGAGAACTATTACGCGAAGATCTTTGTTGAGCAGGTCTTTGGCCAATGTTGAAACGTTCTTTAAGGGCGGCAACAGGGTCACGTGTACGTGAGCGTCCGCGGCGTTGGTTGAGTGGGCAGGAGGTAGGAGCACATCCAAGTTTTCCACATCTGTGGCAAAGGGCTTTCGAATCGTTGGAAGTACCCCACCGAAGAGTACGACCTTGGAATCCTATCGTTTGTTCCATAGCGGCATCCATTGTCGCTTGTGAATTGAAAGTAACATAAGCCCATGGTTTAGGTTTATATGAGTTTAAGGAAAGAGGAATATTAATGGCTTTGGCTCCGTGTTCTTTAACTAATGGAGCAAGATGGATGTCTTTAGTGTTAGCAGGGAGTCCAGAAAGGACAGCAACAAATTCACGACGAGCAGCTTTTTGATCCACTGAATAGTGACAGGGAGTAACGCGCAAACAGGTGGAAAAACAATAAACTGCCCATTGGGTGGTAAAACGGGCGATGGCATCGGCATGATCATAAACGATGCGGGCTTGTTGCATTTTGGCACCTTTTCTTGAATAGAGATGAAGGGACAGCAAATTGCCAAATTTCTTGAAATAGGATTATAATTGGGGTTTGGTAATGAAGAATGGTATATCCGTGACTTGAATAGCACGGAGGTCTTCATCGGACCGGAGCTGTTTGGGATCGTACAGGTGGAATTGTAGGTCTGAAAATTCCGAGTGTGTGCTACCAACACACAAGTCACGAGCCTCCGCAGTATGGAAGTGAATGATGAGACGTTTGGCGTCCCCTGAACCAGTCATACGAGCACGACCGGTATATGATTCGTATGTTTCTAAAAATAAGTTGTTAACGGCATCAATGATTTCCTTATTAGTTTTAAGTTTCTCTAGAGTTTGGGGAGCGGAGTTGGGCGCAGCCGCAGCCAGGAAATCTTGACGATTAATGGTAATAGTTGGGGAGGGATCGACAGCATGATCGGGCGATGTACCATCATTTGCATCCATATTAGGGGACGCGTTAGGGGATGAGTTATTTTCTTTGTTTCGAGGTGCATGAATTGACGCGTTAGCTCCAGAGGACGCGTCTTGGCCAGACGCAGTGGGCGCAGCAGAATTATTCGGGGTAGAAGCTTGAGTATTTTCTTGGGCGGTGCTGCGGGAATTATTTTGTTGAGGAATAGCGGTCAAAGTTGAACCAACTAAACCACCATCAGCCGGCGCGTCGGCAACGAAATCTTCATAGTCTTCATCCATGGAGTCTTTTGTAAGTGTACGGGAACGTTTTTGGGAATTATTATCACTATCAGAACCAGAGTTATCAGAGAGTTGTTTTTTATTATTTTTCTTTTCTTGACGAGCAGCCTTGTTACTATTAGGATTATAGCTGCCGCCACCTCTTCTAGCAAGGTTTCTAGACATGTTAGAAGGTATGGGTTGGGTAAAATATAAGAGTTGTTAGTACGAAGATATAAAATTTTCTTTCCAAAAATTTTTGGTCAATAGATCGGCGGTAAGAGATCTATCAATCCTTTCAATCCTTGTTGAAAAAATTCAAGGATACCTGATAATAAGGTTACATGGTCATCAATCCTTGTCGAAAAAATGCAAGGATACCTGATGATAAGGTTACATGGTCATCAGTTCTTGTCGAGAAATATGAGGATACCCGATAAATAAGCTACTCCTGTTGAGTCCATTCGTTCCACTCCCAGTTCAGTCCCCAAGGGTCGCCTCCCCATCTTTGTTCACTTAATGCATGCTCTATGGTTTCCCTCTCTTGGGGTTCACGACCATCCCATTCCTAAGCATTTTCTCCATAATATAAAGCTGATCCTCGGTGAGGTGGTCTATCCATCTTTTATAGAAGTCGTTTACATCTTCAAATGATATTCAGTCAATATTCCCTTTTTCAAACGGCTTTTCAAGAGCTTGGACATGTCCAATTGTAGTAGTGTAATTTTTCCATCTCTTATATGCTTCTTAACGAACCTCCTGCCACCACACACTATCTACTTTACTTGCTGCAATAAGGTCAGTATCTGGGATCTTTGCAACAATGCGTTCGACTATTTCTACTGGTAATCGGTCCAACATGATGTTATGTTACTTATACTATAGCCATCTTCAATTACTGTATGCCCATTACAAATGGATAAAAAATATAAACTAAATTTGTACAGGAGCCGCTTATGCAAGAAGTTCTGCTAAGATTTTCTCAGCCTCATTCATAGTGACAGCTCGCTTTGGGGGGCCTGTTGATGAGTCCTTAATTATATTATAATACAACTCAAAGAGGGCCTCAAGTTTGTCTAGAAGAGCTTGTTTATTCTTGTATAATTCACGAATCTTTGCTATCTTAGCAGTATATGCTGCATTATCTGGGAAGAGTTTTCTGGCCACAAACTTCACATATGATACAGGAGACTTTGCTGTCTGGATTCTCTTGATATACTTCACATGATCCTGGACAAGGTAGCTGGTTTTGCTAAACCCAGATACTAATGCAACTACTATAGTGTCTTTTAATGCACGGATAATCTTGAGGACAGTTTCATCAGAGATAATGGTGAACTGATTGCATGATGCATCATAAATAACTTCATCACTAATGCTGTCAGTGCTGTTAATAATGCTTGCTAATTCGGTATATGTTGACATGATTCCTTATACTTTTTTGTACTTTGTAATAAATAGGAATATTCAAATTGACTTTACATTCAAGCAAGAAAAAATATATATACCTATTGTAAACCCAACCGCATTCTTGGCAATCATGTCCAGATAACCTTGTTTGCATTTTTCACATGGCAGTATTCTGCGTTTTCAAACTTGAAAGCTTTCAATGCTTTGGATGCATTTTCTGAACAAGTGATAAGTGTAGGACTACTTGGCTGTTCCTCTAGAATAAATCCATCTGTATGGATGCGTCATACTTTATCCTTATATGTAAGGTTGCTTGCCGAAACCTGTTTGGCCTAATGCTGAAAGGTGAAACCTCTTATATAGTGCCGAAACGCCGAAACGCCGAAACCTGTCAAAATTGAGAAACTGCCGAAACATGCCGAAACCTCTATAATAGGTTTCTCCATAATTTTGGCATAGTTGATCATAAGATTTGCATATAGTTACGCCAAGTTACACCAATTAATAATATAATTTAAATGATCAAATAATCTACAGATAAAAGATTAAACTTCAATATTTTACCGTCGTCTTAGTTCTTTTAAGCTTTATCTAGTGTTAGAATTTTCATTTCTAACTCCTATATTAATATTATGATATTACACGTTTTTACAGTTTTTCTTTAAGGGGCTTATATTCATTAAAGGAAAATGCGTAACATGCATTTAATAAACCCAATTCCGTCATCTCCTTTAACACTGAACTAAAGTTTCTTTTACTTTCTTCCGTTTTCTTAATAATAATATTAATAATAAACTGTTTCAAATGACTGATCACATAGAAGATTCACCCATTAAAATGAAAAATAGAGGAGGTCGGCCACCTAATAGCATTTGGGAAGATATTAATAAAGGAGAAGCTGTTGGTTCTGGCAAATTTGCCGCCTCCTGCAAGTACTGTAAGAATACATGGTCATGCGGTAAAGTTTCAAAGCTCGAAAAGCATCTTTCAAACCATTGTCCAGATGCGCCAGCAGCAGTTGTTAGAAGGTATATGACTAAAGTAATGGAACAGCAAGATAAGTCCAAGTCATCCAAAAAAAGAAAATACTCTGAAGGTCAAAGTAACATGGATGATTACCATAATTCAACAGAGCTTAACAAACAAAGATGTACACGAATTAATCGTGCATTAGTTAAATTTTTTATTGCGTGCGGAATTGTGTTTAGAGTAATAGAACATCCCTTTTTCATCAATTTTATAAAAGAGCTTAATGCCGGGTACAATACACCAATAAGGGAAGTATTAGTAAATCAACTACTTGAACGTGAATTAGCTCAAGTGAACTTCAAAGTTAATTCTGAGCTTGAAAAGGAAACGAATTTAACGTTAGGTTTGTTAAATTAAATAGACTATCATACGTCATTTTTATTTAATCTTACTTACTATATAATATTAATTTATAATTTAGCCTTTGATGGTTGGACGTCTGGTACACATCATTCAATTTGGAACTTCATTGTAATGACTTCGTCGCGTAAAGAATATCTTTATCAACTTTCTGATTTGTCTGAAAATTCGCACACTGCAGAATATCTAGTTACGGTAATTGAAAAGGTTATAGAAGGTATTGGAGAAGATCGAATATGTGCTGTAGTTTCCGATAATGCGGCCAATGTTCGTAATGCATGAAAAATTATACATGAGAATCATCCAAAGATTGAGAATGTGCGATGCGTTGCACATTCTATCAATTTAATTGCATGCGACATCGTCAAGAAGAAGTTTGGGGAACGTTTATTAAAACGTGTTAATATTTTGACAACCTTTTTTAGAAGTTCTCATCAGGCTAATGCAAAACTTGCTCAAATAATTAAAGAAAAAGGAATTAGTGGAGGAGGATTAAAATTATATTGCAAGACACGCTGAACTACTGCTAGTGAATCCGTAAATTCAGTAATAAATTTGAAATCAGCACTAGAAGAAATGGCCAGCGATCATGATAAAGTGCTAACAAATGATAAAATAAAACCGATTATTCAATCGAGAAATTTTTTTCAAATTTACGAGTTCTTGGATTTGTTCTGGATCCTCTAAGAAAAGCGGTACTTTCATTAGAATCGAGAAGAGCTACACTTGCAGATTGTTTCCTGAGTTTGGCAAGACTTGCAGCTACATTAAAAAAGTCATTAAATCCTGCATTCTGAAGTCATTGTATCAAAGTAATAAATGAAAGATTTGATGAGTTCGATGATGATAAGTATATTACTTGTTTTTTTATAGATCCCAGATTTAGAAACGCGCCACTTAAAAAATGCGCCCTCATGAGAATTATCAAATGTGCAGCTTCAATCGGGAAAAATTTAGGTTTTGACCGTTACGAAGCTGAAACTTTATGTGATCAAATACAGAAATATATTAATGAGCAAGAGCCATTTGACCTAGATATCGGTTTTGCTAAAGATAATCCCATGAATTGGTGGAAATATATTAATACCGAACCAGAACCAGATGTCCTGCCAAGAATTGCAAGTTATCTATTTGCAATATGTCCTAACTCAGCAACTTGTGAACGTGGATTTTTGACTTTAGGATGGCTATTTCATAAACGTCGCTTAAATCTTAATGTGGATAAACTAGAATCCATGTAAGAAAAAAAAAAACTCTTCCTTCAAAAATTAAAAAACATAACAATTCCGCAGTAAAATTTTAATTTTATTTTACTCAGTTTTTTATTAAAATGGAAGATACAAGAAAAATACAAATAGCCGAAAATAAGTTTCCTATGCTTATTATGGGTGATGAAAATAGGTTTTTAAAAACTACATATTTCCAATATATACAATATTGTGAAAGTCTTAGTGCTTCATTTTTTAAGGGACGTTCAACAGAAGTTCAAAATAATATTTTAAAAGCAAATTTTGGATTAACAAATGAAGACATACTCAGTTGGGAGAATAGAGCCTCTCGTTACCAAATGACTCCTCAAAGTTTCTCATTTTTTTTACATGTTGCTATGTACTCTGCTTCTCATGGTTTTAACGCAGTATATGATGGGATACAACAGAGATATGCTGAAAGAAAGCAAATAATGAATGTTGTGAGAAAACATGAGGATAAGTCTAAAAAAAGAAAGGCTAAAAAGAATAAAAAGAAAAAACACCAAACTGTTGATTCTGATTCTGATCCATTAACAAATGATGAATCAGATGATTATATGCGAAATACTGTTGATGATGATGATCAAATAGGTGATGATCAAGATGTTAATATAAATCGGTCGATTGCGGATGCCTCTGGATCTCAATCACATGTTGATCAACCTTTTGATATGGACGTCACACCAGTAGAACCAGTATCTAATCTGGATGTTACAATGCCTCAGCCGCAGCTATTACAACAACCAGATAATAATTTATCTAATTTGACAAAATCTTCGAATAAAAAAAAGAAGTCAAATAAAAATATAATTCAGCAAGTTATTACAGGTCATAAACCAGGTGATGATGGTACATCACAAGTCAGAGACATTTTGGTTTATGATATCCCAGTATCCTGGACGCCAGAAGAAATTCTGCAAAAGTTAACATTTTGGGGGAATACTATCTCATTACAAATGAAACAACAAAAGAAATACCAAACAGTTCGTTTGAAGATAGAATTAAATTCTTTGCGTCTTACCCAGTTCGAAGGTAATGATGATCCTGTTTGGACTACGGATTTAGGGGGGATACCGGTTCGATGGTTTCCAGCAAGGTGGACACTCAAAGAAAGAAAACAACGTGAGAAGTTCCAAGCTACAATTCGAAAAATTCCAGAATCGATGACGATAGCAGCCTTATGGAAAGACCATTGCCCACATTCATTCCTTTCTGCGATTAAGGGTTTGAAAAGCTTTAAAATTATACAGACTGCAAGGGGGGATCGTAAACTTATTGGTTATTTTGAAAAGTGGGTTGATATGCGTACAGCATTAGATAATCAATTTGATTGGGAGCAATTGCACCTGTCTTGGAATCGACATGATTCTCCATCGCAACGAACAAGGTCATTTGGTAATAATACCAACAAGGACCGGCAACGAACTTCAGGAAGTCGACAGACTGATAAAAGTAAACAGAATTCTAAGAATTCTAAAAAGAAACCACAAGAGGCAAAATCTGAGAAGCATAATAAGCAGAAGAAAGATAAGTCCCGTAAAACATCACGATCAAAGGTCTTAGCGGAAATTTTAGATGTTTTACGTAAATTAATTTAGGATATACTAAATTTTTTTAGGTTTTAGAATAATTTTTTTTTGTTTTATAGTGTGTTTTTTTTTTTTAGAAAAATATTTTTGATCTAGTCACCAAAGGATGTACGAATACCGGTAGGGTGCTTATGCATGTGAAAGTATTTGGGCAGGCATGACGGTAGATAGTTCTTTTGAACATATATTCTTAAGTCACCATTTTTTTTATTAGTTTTTATTCGATCTTGTATTTAAACTAGATTAGTTCAATTTTGTATATTTTTCTTTTATAATAAATATTGTCCTTTGTTTAAAAAAAAAAAAAAAAAATAAACTAGAATCCATGTGCAAATTAATTTTGTATTGGAAATCCAATTCAAAAACTGAACTTGGATTTTATATAATTGATCAAAAAAAGAATACTCGTCTTAGTGATGATGAGATCAATATACGTATTGCAGAAGCTTTTGCAGAAGATGACGATGAGGAATATAATGAGGAGCAAGCTTCTACTCAGAGATTAACTACAAGCAGTGAAATAATACCCGAAGACAATTGCCGTGTAGTAATCGAAAGTCTATGGATTGATCAATTTGTTAATTTATCGCATGATTCAATTACTAGTGAAATCGGCGATATTCCAAGAAATATATTGGATGATTCAGATGAAAATAATGCGGAAGATGATGAAGTTGATGATAGTGGTAATAACAAGAGACCCGGAGAAGGTGACTATGATTATAATATAGATGATGTATTAGGTATGGATGACGGTGATAATAATGATGATAATTATGATGATAATGAGGAATAATAATAATGAGAAATAATTACAATAGTTAATCCAATGAGAATTAATTCTAATATCATGTGATTTAAATAATGATACTATTTAGGAAATAAATGATGTAATTATGCAGGGCAAAATATTCGCGATCAAAGTCCAGTTAACATATAATTATGCAGGCAATGCAGGCAATTGTAATTTTATATTATATTTTAAAACATTGCAATTTAATTAAGGAATAAGGATAAGCATATTATATTTTAAAAATAGTGCAATTTAATTAAGAAATAAGGATAAGCATATTATATTAGAATCAATAAGTTTTAAGGACTTCGTTAATTAAATTTATTACATTAGATCAATAAATTTTAAGAACTGCGTTACAAAAAAAAATTTAGAACTGCGTTAATTAAATTTATTACATTAGAATCAAAACTGTGTTTATTTTGTTACAAATACTTTAATTATGTAGAATGTTATTATGTTCATCAGTTCATGTTTTAAACATTATAATGAATTTTAAAATTATTATAAATGTTATGAAATTTGAATTTTTTTTTCGCAATTCAAAACCAAATTGTATTTTAATTTTCAAATTGTATTTAATTTTCAAATTGTATTTAATTTTCAAATTTCAAGTTACGAAAAAATCATAAAAATAAAAAATGGCAGCATTAGTACCTTTTGTCCCACCGCCACCACCAGTATTCCAATGGACGATTAACGCAGCTAGGCAATTAATCGCGGAGCGGAGAAACTTACATCAGCAATTTGAAAGAATTGCAAACCGTCATCATGTAAATGCATGGACAATAATAGCAAATAGGGTGTTCGTTGCAACGGGATTTGCAGCGACACCCAGGCTAAGGTTGCTTGTCTAAACCTCTTCAAAATCCTACGATTAGTTTCGTCAAAATTTTACTATAGATTTATTATAGTTTAGGCAGAGTTTCGGCAGTTTCGGCATTTATAATAAGTTTCGGCAGTTTCACCTTTCTCCAAAGTTTCGCCAGTTTTTTAATATAACTTTAATATAGTTTCGGCAGAATTTCGCTTTTCGGCGAAACGCCATCTTGCCTAAACCCCTAGGTTTCGGCAAGCAACCTTAACCCAGGCAATGCCAAATAAAATGGAATGCCCTCAAACGAGGTTATGAAAATTTTAGTAGGATAATAAATAATAATGATGACGACATTCCTATTATAAGCCCAAATAGTTTCGATAGAGCGTGTTTTGCTGATATGAATGATGAATTCTGGTTACAAACCGGTAATTATTATTAATTATTATTTTAAATTAATTTTATTTAGGCAATTCATTCAATTCATTAATATTTTTATTGGATTTTAGATCTGTTTAGACGAGAGTATCGACGGCAGCATGCTGCGCATGATCGACGTCGATATGAATATAGATTGCGAAGAGAAAGAAGAAGGTCGCGATCTAGGTCTTGATCAAGAAGTAGATCAAGAAGTAGAGATAGAAGACGAGATAGAAGTAGAGATAGAAGACGAGATAGAAGTAGAGATAAAAGACGGGACAGAAGTAGAGATAGAAGAAGAGGTAGAAGCAGGTCCCCACATAGAAGATAAAGATATTATTAAATTTTAATTTTTATTATATTTTTAATCGTGTATTTTATTAGTTTAATATTAAATATTATAAAATAAATATTTACATACAAAAATTCATATTGTCTTTAATCTTTATTCTTATAAATTGTTTAAATGCCGAAACTCTAATTAAATCATATAGAAAGTATTGCCGAAACGCCGAAACAGTTTCGGCAAGTTATGGCAGTTTCACAATTTTGATAGGTTTCGCAGTTTCGGCATTTCTTGATGATTTCGCGAAACTAGTTTCAGCAGTTTCGCGTACGCCATTCTGCCGAAACCCTCTAGTTTCGGCAAGCAACCTTACTTATATGGTTCTAATAACTCTGAAGTCATCTTCCGTCCATGTGCTAATAAGAATGGAGCGATCCTAGGATACTCACCCTTGAAGGGACTACCTGGGTTTGTGAATTGGAATTGCCACTGGTCAGATCCTACTGGTATGATGGAGTCAAGTGTGTGGCCTTCCGGAAACTTGAATGGATCTGTTTGATCTGTGGTGAGTGTCTTGTAATTGCGTTTCCTCTGGCAGAGTGCTCCCCATAGTGTATTGAGAACTCTCTTTGCAACATAACCGGCCACGCCACCCTGGTTCTTTATATTGAAGAGAAAGTGGACATACTCACCAAATATTACAATTCCAGGAATTCTTGCTTCTCTGTCATATATTAAGGCATTTGGCTTTTCATTCTGGATTAACTGTATATCGAGACCAAGTTTCTTTGCTCGTTGTAAGTCAATGAATGTATAGACTCCCTCTTATTCTGTCGGAAGAGAATGTCATTACCACTTACCTTAGCACGAAATAATCCATACAAGGCATAACCTCTGTGGTCTACAAAGTCTTTGAGTATTTGAAACTTATCTTGTCGAATTGGAAAGTTTGCATTCGATTGCTGAATACTTGGATACAAACTTGTCACGTCGTATTGTCTTCCATAGCCCTTCCATTCATTATCTGCCCAGATATGACCTCCCATCATAGCATCACTTATCCACTCTGCTTCTATAGGGTCAAGAGGATCATTGGCTGGAACCCCTACACTAAACCGTTCAAAAAGCCAGAGAGCAGTTCTCTTGTACGACCAGTTGTGGTAAGATAAGTCGATTCCTAGACCAAACTTCTTTGTAGCCTGTAGGAAGGAATCCCGCTCTTCATGGATCCTCTAGTATGTTTCCTCAAGTGTTTCATATATTCCAGTTTTACGATTCTTCTCAATAGAGATGAAGGAGTAACTATCAGAGTTCTTACCTTTCTGAAACTGTCCAACTGTAAGAGACTTAACTGTCTTACCATTGTATATTGTTACTACATTATTAACCATATCATCACGATAAACAAAGGGAGACTTTTGTTTTCTATCTAATTTACTAGGGTGGAGTCTTCCGGGATTCAGTGCAAGAGAGTAGTGGCCTTCAAACAGGATGAGGGTTGCACGTCTGTCAGACTTGCTCTTGGAAATTCGAGTGGAATCCCTACAATATTAAGTGCAAGGCTTCCTGCAAGTTATTCAACTTTATCCATATATGAGACTGGAACTGGAGCATCACGATTGAGACCTAATGCCTTTTTGATATATTCAGGCTTTTTTATAGTCTCAGTTATTTTAGAGAATATACCATAGATATGCTTCAGGCATTCATACAGGCAATCATTTAGCTCCCCATTACATCCCCCTGCAACCGGTAGAGCATCTCTCACATAAATTATGAATCGTTCAAAGTAATCAGGATCAGCATTATCTGGTAGTTGTGCTTCATCATAATGGTCCAAGAGTGAGAAGAGGCTGGCTGGTTGGTTTCCTGATGTCCATCCACCGGGTTTTTAGTTTTCATAGGGGAGCAGAATCTGAAATTTATGAGTTGGATACCGGGATTGGAGTTGCTGTCCAAGTCTGGCAATAGCTCCTCTAGAAAATCTTGCGCCTGAATACTGTAGTTCTTTGATATCTAGTCTTGTAGGTAAAGCACGTGCAATTTTTGAATAGGCCATTTGATATAACTATGAATTGTATTCAATTGTAATATAGGTTTTTTATATAAAAAATATAAGATAACTAAGAGGCGCTTATCTTATTAAAAGGAGTCAATCATATCACAGGCCTCATCAATATCCAACTCGTCTACAAATCCATTAGCAGCCTCCCACTGGCGTTCCATATTGGTCTTTGGACGCTCCTCTGGGATTTCTCGTATCTTACCTTTATTCATCTTCATAGTTTCATAACCAGAGGTAGTAGGGATAATCTCGGCATCACGATCCTCCTTGTATACTCTTATTAGATTTGTGAGTTCTTTACGGCTAGGTGTTTTAGGTGAGTTCCCATTATATTTGATCCAGTCCTTGAAGTGGTCTACTACCTCCCTAAAGTAGAACTGGTACTTGTCCTCAATACGTGTTGTGGGACATTCCTCTACTTCAAACGCGAGTATTTCCCAGTCATACTCGTCTGACGCGTTTTGGTACTTAGCCCATAAATCCTTACCTGTATTGTAGAGATCATTGAAGACCTGGTCCTTTGAATTCTTGACCCATGGCTTACGATTCCATCGGTGCCTTTCATGCCAAGCCCAGTGTGCTCGAGTACCTTCCTTTGGTTCAGGGTCCCGGTCAACTTCTAGTTCTGTGTCGGGTTCTGGGATAGGTTGCACTTTGAGAGTCAGTTCTACTACAGGTTCTGTAGAAGATTTGGAATCTGTGAGAGATTCAGATTTTGCAGAAGATTCTGCAGGAGACTCGGGTTGTTGCTCAGGAACTTGGTCTGCAGTTGTAGGATCTGAGTCAGATAGCAAGTCATCTAAAACGTCGTAGTCATCATTAGCTTCAAATGCAGGTTCCTCAGCAGGCGGCTCATTTTCTTGATCAGGTTCCTCATCAGATAGATAACAGTCTGAGAAACTGTCTATAATTTCATCAGTATCTGACTCTATGGGAGCTGGAGATTCCTCAGGAATAGGATCCTCTTTGATGACAGGTGCAGGTTTTACCTTCAAGCAATCAGGTTTAGGTGGTACTTGTGGAGGAGCCTTTTTGGCAACTGGTTGCTCTTCAGTAGGTTTTTCTTCAACAGGTTTCTCAACAACTAGCTCCACTTCCTCTTGATCTACTTGCGATTTACTAGCTGGATTATATATATTTGCCAAGAACTTCACCAAGGCATTTGGATCAGATGCGGGCTTTTCAGGAGTTTCTACATCTATTTTTTCTATATTGATTTCATCTGTTTCGTGGATCTATTTTTTGGTGAGAAACTTCTTGTAAAGGTCCTCCCTGGATATGCTGTAAACTCGTGGTGTTGCCTTACCTACACGTATTTTTCTGCTATTTATACCCAACTCATTTGATAGGATTCTAGAAGCGTTTATCTTTGATAGGGATGTAATGCAATGAGTTTCACAGTATGAAGTATATACCCTATAAAATTCTTGAACAGGTAGGTCGGTTATATGATTTTTTACTATGAGGTAAGTGTCCTTTATGAATTGAAATAGGGGTGGAAGAGTCGATATGATGTGATCCTGCTTAGATGTTGTCATAAGTAGTGGATTCCCATTGAAGTCTGGGTAAGCATCTGCAATGGCTCTCAAGTAAGCATAGAATGCCTCACTGGCGCCTGGGTATTTCATAGCGTCACTAAGTTTCTTAAAGTAGTTGAGGTCTCCCTTGTGGGATGGTGACACATCCAAGAACACTGTGCGCCTATCGTCATTCTCCACTCTGAGAGCATTTTCATTAGTGAGTACAATGGTGGATATAAAGTTTTTGTAATGTGTTGGCGTCTTGTATTTTTCATGGATTTCCATTATGTCACCTGTTATCTTATCCTTCAACGATCGATACAGATTATTCCACTGGCTTTTTTCTGTAGACATTTCCTCGAGGAGAAGAAGAACCTTACCTTGTAATTGCCCATTGAAACTTCCAAGAATCGTTTGAGGATCGCTGGTCTTATAAACAAGTTGAGTACCTAAAACACTACGTTGAATGAAATCTGTTATAATACTCTTACCCCAACCCTGTCCAGATTTCAGGTAGAGAATCGAATACATTTTCCTTCCAGCTGCCACACTGGCCAACCACTTTATGATATACTCAGTAAGATTCCAATTGCCTGAACACCAGATATTTTGAATGTGAAAGAAGATAAATTTAACTGCCTGATGGGTTGTAGACTCAAAAGTGGATATCGGACGCAGGACATAGAGAAATCCTGGGAAGATATTGAGATAAAGTTGGCCACCTAGTTTAAAGATACGAGATTTTTGAGGGTCATAGGTAGCTACACATACAGTACTATATTCGATCATAAACCATTTGTTAATATTAAATTCAACCTTTTATGAGGGACCTTGTTCGGATTGTGTGTAAAAGACTTTGGTAATTGGACGGATAAGTTTACTAATATTTTTATCGGGGATGTGCTCGAGGTTTTTGATTTCTGACCGCCACATGAAGACTCCATGCAGGTTGGAGCAGGGGATAAAGTAACTGCAAAGATAACCTTTAGCTTGATCAAGGTCACTCATACTTTTAGCAGCGTTAATGAGCCGTTTAAGCTCATCAATACTAAAAGCCTTCTTCTGTTCACCGAACTTGGGGATAACTTGAGCTTGAGTGCTAGTTTGGGCAGTCATTTTTTGTTCTATCAAATCGAGTACTAATTTATAGTTACCTAATCTTCAATTGTTGAATATATTTTTTCCAAATATGTGCATTCCTACCCGGTGTTAACAGGTCCGTCTCAGACTCTGTCAACTATAACTAAACGTTAGGGAGTCAATAGCTATAACGTAGTTTATATCAGCAAGACACGCAAAAACACAATATGCAAAATATAACACAATCACAGTTCGTTTTTAATATAAGAGTTTATTAAATAGTTAATACAAGTTAATCCCTAACTTATACTATCTATTTTCTATCTATCTGACACACTGACACACACTTTAACTTAAAAAAAATCAAAAGATATTTATATAAAAATAAAATATAAAGAAAATAATATAACTAAAATAAATAAAGTAAATAAAATAAATGTAATAAATAAAAGAAATAATAAAAATAATAAAAATAACATAAATAATATAAATAACAAAAATAACAATTGTAACGTTAATCAGATCTACAAAATTATTTGATTACATAATGATTGATCTACTAATTGATCATCTGATTTTTGAATCTCGTGATTTTTACTGCGCCATAATCTTCGTTATCAAATCTCCCTCACTAAATTTTGAGTTCCCACGAAAAATAATTAAAGCCAAATAAATTTTATCTTTTCTTTTCACTTCACTCCCAACCCGCTAGTAAATGAAAAAAACTGGTCATCCATGTAATACCAAAACAGTAGGCCCTCGAAAGGGACACAAACCAAAGTCCATGTAAAGCTAAGGTATTAGCCTTCTCAAATGTGGCTATCAAATGATCAGGACACGGGTGACATCGATTCTGGGAAGAAATTCATTATCAATTTAAAAGAAAATCATGAATTATGGGATCGGGATGGGCTGGTAAATCATCAGAAAATTGTTGTAAGTTTTTTTTTTTTTTTTCCATAAATGTTGAAAATCTGGTAACCTAATTAAGATTTTTCTCGTCTCCTTTCTTTTCTCGTCATCATGGTATACAAAAAATACAATAACCAGAAATCTACGCCAAGAGAACGTATCAGACTAACTAAAAAGAAAAATAAATGTAGTTCTCAAAAAAACCATAATAAGCAGTTTTTTGTTCGCAAATCTAAGAAAGAAAAAGAAGAAGGAAAGGAAACGCAAAAATTATCACAAAGGGCAGTTCGAGTGGCCTCTGAATTTTTTCTTCAAAACAGGGAACTTCGTGAAGAAATAATTCAACTACGTCAAGAAGTTCAAGAACTTCAGGAGGAAGTACAAGTCCGAGAAGATTTTTCGATTATAAAATCTTCTCAAGAATCTCAGGTGCGACAAGAACTTCAACAACAAGTTCAACAACTGCAACAACAATTATCGTCGCTCCAGGAGCAACTCCAAGAAGCTTCGTCACATGACGAATTAGTTGAACAACAACAAGCTCCTCCTCCTCTTCCTCTTACTAGTTCCGAACAGTATCAACTGGTCACCGAGAATGAAATTATGTTGAATGATATCCAGGAATGTGACGATTTCATTCAACGGCTTAAAAATGAGAGAGTAAATGAACATCTTGCTTTTCGTCAGCAAATTTCAGCTTTGAAGGAAGATTGCAATAGGTTGCGTCGGGAAAGAAATGCTGCACACCATAGGGCTGAAGGGATGATAGTTTTGCTTAGAAATAGAGATAATTCTCGTAATCCTCCTTCTTCCGTATAATTTTCTTTTCTATTATGTAATCATCTTTTATTATTTTGTTATATAATAAATATAATATATATATGATAAAAAAAAATTTTTTTTTTTTTTTTTTTAAAAAAATTTTGTAAATTTTCTGGGGCATTGAGTCGCATATTCATGCTGATCATTTTTGATCAGTTTGTTCAACATAAAAACTAATTTGATTTGTCGATCATCATTGATTTCTAATTTTGTCAATCATTTACGATTAATTTATCGATTTTAAGGATTATCATTAACTAAATTCAGCTCCACATAATAATCGAAATTCTTGTGACTTTAACTTTTTCAACATCATAAAAGTTACTAATTTTGTTCTAAATATTTGTTCTACTCCTATATTAAGAAAAATATGATAGGTTCTAATACATCCTTGATAAAAGTGTGTCGTCATTCTAGATCTAAATAAAGTTTTCTAAGCACGTGATAATATTTGATTTTCTAATAATTGTCCAAGTTTATAAGCATAAAATAAAGTGTATTGTCTCCTTTTTAGTCGTGAATATCTTTGTAATAATTGATAGTATTGGATAAATTTTTGGTCTGATGATGATTCGTCATTTACAGGATCTTCAGGAAAAATTATTTCTATTGGTTCAATTTCCATTAAATCGTTGAAAATATCTACTGGAGTCATTTTGAAAATTATTTCTTATTTACTGAACGTCTAGTCTTTTTATATTATTTATAACAACCATAGGTTGCCAATTTTGTCGATCATGATATAATTTAAGTAACGTTCCATTAACTGGAGTTATTAAAACTCGTCCTTCCAAAGTTCTTAATTTGTATGATCCATTTAATAAAACTTGATGGATGTAAAATGGTCCTTTCCATTTAGGGTCTAATTTTTCAGACCATTGTTTTTCTTTAGCTGCATTAAAATAAAGAACTTTGTCTCCTATTTGGTAAGAAATATTTTTCTTTAATTTTGCGTCATGTCGATCCTTTTGTTTCTGCTGTGATTTATTGATCTGCACACGTGCCTCTTCTCTGATTTGTGGTACATCATCAATTAAATGTTTGACACGTTTTAATAAAGTATCAGAATTATTACACAAATTATCATCATTATCTATTGGTAATTTTGCTGATCGTCCATATACTAAAAAGAAAGGTTCTATTTTTGTTGAAGAATTTTTACTGGTTCTATATGCAAATAAAATTGGTGCGATAAATAAATCCCATTCATCAGTATCTGTTGCAGTTTTTGCTAAAGCTTCGCATAGTGTTCTATTAAATCGTTCCACTAATCCATTTGTTTGTGGATGATAAGGAGTAGAAAAATGATGTTTAATTTGAAATCGCTGGGTAAGACTGTCGATCATTTTATTATTGAAATGAGATCCTCTATCTGATAAAATTCTTGAAGGACATCCATGTTGACAAATAATATTTTCATAAATAAAGGTAGCAACATTTTCTGCTGTAGCTTCTGATAAGGCTTTCGCTTCAGGCCATTTTGTTAAATAATCTATTGCGACTACAATATATCTATTACCTTTTTTAGAGCGTGGTAAAGGTCCTACTATATCTATTCCAATTTGATAAAAAGGTTCAAAGGCAGGTATTGGGTGTAATGGTTCTGTTCTTTTATACTTTCCCCTTCTTTGACATTGATCACATGCTTGAACATACGCTCTTATATTTTCATACATTTGAGGCCAGTAATACCTGGAACGTATTTTCTCAAACATTATATCTGTAGCAAAATGTCCAGCTGTTGGATCATTATGCATCATAAAAAGAACAGGTTCTGCTTCATAATTTCTGATTACTCTGAGTAAATTGTTTTGTTGTCTTTTGTCTATTTTGTAGATAAAGTTATTTTTGATGATAAAATTTTTAGAAAAATTAATAAATTTGCACTTTTGTTGTATTGTTAAATTTGGTGGTAGTTGTTGTGATTGTAAATATTGATAAAGGTTTTGGTATTGTTGTAGTTCCATATTGTTTTGATTGATTATTATTAAAGGTTTTGTTGTTTTAATTGGTTAATAATTGAATTGGATAATTATATAGATAATAAATAAATAATAATAATAAATAATAAAATAAAAAAAGAAAATTTAATAAAGATGGGAAAAGAAATTAAATCGATATTTCCTTTGAGAGTGTTCCCAAAATGGTTCATTAATTAAATATTCAGGTTTAAATTCAGGTTGAATAATGTTGAATTTCTTAGGAATTCTTTGTGGTCTACTATATCCATCATTTTGTACTTCATAAATATTCTTTTCTTCGCCAATAATTGCTAGAAAACATTCAGCTGAATTAATAGGTTTTTCTGTTGGATTAATTCTTGAGAGAGCATCTGCATTGGCATTGGCTTTTCCAGCTCTATGCTGAATAGTAAAATCATATTGCTGTAGTTGCATAATCCATCTCGCTCTCCTTCCAGTTGGAATTTTTGAAGTTTGTAACCATTTGAGGGCAGAATGGTCAGTAACTACTGAGAAAGGTAATAATCCTAAATAATGCTGAAAATAATTAATTGCCCATACAATAGCCAAACATTCTAGGTCTGTTACAGCATAGTTTTGTTCATGTTTATTTAAACTTCTACTTGCATAAGCAACTACATATTCTTTTCCTTCTTTATCTTTTTGAGAGAGTACAGCTCCTAATCCTGTTCCAGAAGCATCAGTATATAAAATAAAAGGTTGTTCAAAGTCGGGATACCTCAAAATAGGTGCTGAGATTAATCTTTCTTTCAGGTATTCAAATGCTTTCTGTTGCTTCTCTGTCCATTGAAATGAAGTTTCTTTTTGTAATAACTTAGAGATAGGCTTCGCAATTTTAGAAAAATCCTTGATAAATTTTCTGTAATAGGAGAATAATCCTAAAACCGATCTAATTTCAGTAACAGAGGTGGGTGCAGGAAAATTTCTAATCTTCTCTATTTTTGAAGGATCAACTCTTATACCATCTCTTCCTACGATATGTCCAAGGAAAGCAATACTAGGAAGGCAAAAATAACATTTCTTCAGCTTAATTTTTAAATTAGCATTTCTGAGCGCTTGGAAAACTTGAGTAATATTATCCAGATGTTGTTCAAAGGTCTTTGAGTAAATAATTATGTCATCTAAATAAACAGCCACGAATTTTCCCAAAAACTCTTGTAATACATAGTTCATTAACCTTTGGAAGGTTCCTGGAGCATTCCTCAATCCAAAAGGCATGACGTTAAATTCATATAATCCAAAATCTGTTATAAAAGCTGTTTTTTCCTTGTCTTTAGAATCCATTTCCACTTGCCAAAAGCCACTAGCAAGGTCTAATGTAGAGAACCAATTAGCAGTTCTGAAGGATTCAAGCAAATCATTGATACGAGGTAAGGGATATGCGTCAGGTTTTGTAACTTTATTGAGCGGTCTATAATTAACACACATTCGCAGGTCTCCTCCTTTCTTGTCTACTATTACTACTGGTGCAGCTCATGGGCTCATGGATTTCTTTATCATTCCTTGTTGTTCCAACTTCTTTATTTCTTCTCTAAGGAATTCTTTCTTCTTAGGGTTAGTTCTGTAGGGACTTCTTGCTTGAGGTGCAGCGTCTCCAGTGTGGATTTGATGTTTAATTAATCCAGTTCTCCCAATATCAGTCTGGCTCTTTGCACAAATATCTTCATTGTTGTTCAATACTTGTTGGAATTGTGTCTGTTGATAATCTGTAAGCGGTCCAACATGTAGGTCTTTTTGGATATTCCACTCATTTCCTTTTTCTGCTTGAGCTAAGAATAGTGCAGGATTATTAGTTTTATCTTCATCATCTTCAGTTAGGTAATCATTTAAAATATCTTCTAATAAATTATATTGGTCAGGAATTTCCTCCTTTTCATCCAAAGGGTTATAGTTTAGTGGTTGTTGATACCATTGTTCCCATATTTCTTCATCTTCACTTGATTCACTATTAAGAAGGTGAATCTCTTTTTCAATTAGGTCATCCTCATACTCATATTCATCAAAAATTTCGTCTATTTCATTGTCAATTTCTTCTTCTTGGAAAGATACATATCTGGAAACTTCTCCAATATGAATTGAAATAGGTGCAAGAATAGTTTTAGCTAGGAAAGTCAATTGAACTGATTTATTATTGAAATCAAGTACAGCTCTGGTACGCCTAAACCAGTCAGTTCCTAAGAGTAGGGTTTCATCCTTTGAGTCAATAACATGGAAAGTGGTAGGGATAAGGAGAGTTTGAATTACTATAGGTACTTTTTCTATTTGTCCTAAGGCTCTGTTTCTTGTCCCATCCGCAGTGACTACAATAGTGTTGGAGGGTTTAGTGATTTCCAATCTCAACTTTCGAGCAAGAGATTTGGTGATAACACAAACAGCAGCTCCTGAATCTAAAATTGCATAAACAGGATCTCCTTTAATTCTCACTGCACATTTCACAGCAGTGGTGTCTCTAGTATCACCTTCTTCTGAATCAGAGATTCTATCTACATAGTTAGTTTCTTGAGTCTTAGGTGGTCTTCTCAAAATTCTGGCAAAATCTTTCTTTTGGTCGTTATATTTCAAAAGTTGTCCAATCTTTGCTGAAGATGGCATATTTAATATGTCATCTGAAATGCGATAAGGAGGCATCTGTTCAATAATTGAGGGCATTCTTGGGGTTTTTTTAACAGTTCTTTTTGGTGGAACAGCAGGAGTAGCAGTTGTTTCAATAACTTCATCCATTGGAATATTGATATTTTGTCTTGGTTGGGGTCTTCTCAATCTCTGTTCTTGTTGTGATTCAGATAAAATAATATTTTCTACAGCTCTTGGTTGTTTAGGTTTTGGCCTATAGTTAGTGATTGGTTGAGATCTAGAACGAGTAGTAACATAGGCTTCAGCTTCCTCATAATTGTCATCGTAATAATCTTGATAATATTCATCTTCATAATAATTATCATAAGAATCATAAGTTTCTTCATATGTTTCCAAATAATGAGCATCTCTTCTTTGAGGTCTTCTTGCATTTCTTTCTGACATACAATCTCTAGCGTAATGTCCTTTTTCTCTACATCTGTAGCATTCGATATCTCTTATATCAGTTCTGGGTCTATTAGGTCTGAAAATTTGGGTTAAATTATTTGGTTGAGTATATCTCGTAGGTTGGATTCTTCTAACAGGTTGTGGTTGAATGGGTTGAGTTTGAGCTAATAAAGCACTAGATAAATTTGCATAGTTAAGTGAAAGTTTCTGCATTTGTTGAGTTAATGCTTCAATTGCTTCCATTTGAGGACTTTCAGTTTTTGCAGGTGTGGTTGATACAGTAGCTACTTTAGTAGCAATTCCAGTAACACTTGGTCCTAAATGTGCGTAATTTAATCCGGTTTCAACTTTTCTTGCATTACCAATGACATCAGATAAAGTATTAGCATCTTGTAAATGTACCATAGGAGTGATAGTAGGAGTTAATCCAAAAAGGAACATTCTAATTTTCTGAGCATCAGGAATAGCATTGGTAGTATCAACTCTCTTTAATAACCTTTGGAATTTAGCGGCATAATCATCTACTGTTTCATTACTACCTTGTCTTAAGGTGAGTAATTCCTGATACCATTTATTTTTGCGAGTATCATTTGCAAAATATTTTTTAAAAAGGTCTGTAAAATTATTGCCAGTGTTTTGTTCAGATTCCCAGTAGTTACCTATTGTAGCAGAATTAGTATCATACCAATCAGATGCAGCACCTCTTAAATAAGAAGCTGCAACTGCTAGTTTTCTCTCAGGAGTAGTCCAACCATTAGTAGCAGCAGCCTTTTCAAAAATAGCTAACCATTCGATAGGATCTTCATCTTCTTTTCCAGAAAAGGGTTCAATTTTTGCAATATTACTTCCTCTGCTCAAAAGATTGGCAGCATTATTACCAAAAACAGTTTGCAAAGCATTGGTGATAGCAGCTTCGTCAGCCATATTTTGATTATAAACAGGAGGGTTATCTATGAGATTATTAGGGTTATTATTTCTTTCAGTTTGGATATCAGTGTTAAGTTGAGCAACTAATTGAGGTGTAACAGGATTATTAAAATAGTTTGTTCTATGAGTAAGATTGAAAAAGAAAAATACTAGATTTCTGATAGGATCAGGTCTTTGCTGGTATCTAATACTAAAAAGTAGTTTACTAGATAGAATTAAAACGTCCTTTGATTCTATTGTTATCTAATTGATATGCTTGACAGAAGATAGGTAAAGCCCTTATAGTGTAGGAGGTATAACTAACTGCAAAGAAGTAGTTACTAATCCAATTCCAGAAATTTTGAAAGGCAGGTGGTAAAACAAGAGGTGAAGGATAACAGATACGACAAGAATGATCTACAGTAGTAGGTGGATTTATATTTGAAAGATGTTGAGCAGTATGGCGAGTAGTTAATTGTAATTGTTGTTCGAAATGATCTTGTATGATCATAAATCTCTTATGACCTGGCAGGAATCACCACTTTGTTAACAGGTCCGTCTCAGACTCTGTCAACTATAACTAAACGTTAGGGAGTCAATAGCTATAATGTAGTTTATATCAGCAAGACACGCAAAAACACAATATGCAAAATATAACACAATCACAGTTCGTTTTTAATATAAGAGTTTATTAAATAGTTAATACAAGTTAATCCCTAACTTATACTATCTATTTTTTATCTATCTGACACACTGACACACACTTTAACTTAAAAAAATCAAAAGATATTTATATAAAAATAAAATATAAAGAAAATAATATAACTAAAATAAATAAAGTAAATAAAATAAATGTAATAAATAAAAGAAATAATAAAAATAATAAAAATAACATAAATAATATAAATAACAAAAATAACAATTGTAACGTTAATCAGATCTACAAAATTATTTGATTACATAATGATTGATCTACTAATTAATCATCTGATTTTTGAATCTCGTGATTTTTACTGCACCATAATCTTCGTTATCACCGGTTATCCTCCTTTAGTCCTGTGGTCCTGCAATTCTGCAGTCCTTCGGTTATATCTGGTTATCTTCTAGGGGTAAAAAAAAACTATAAACCACGAACCTTTACGACTGCTCTAAATCTTCCCTTCCCCCTTTTCAATCCACATATATCTAGTGAAATCCACACCGCTCAACAGCCCACCTTACCATACAATGCTCTTTTCTAGCTTCCAATAACTCTTTACAAGCCTTTTGATATGCCTTCCAATTAAGCTCATGAAGTTCACGATTTCCAATACCCTCTTCCTCAAATGACTGACCAAGATCATCCCCCGCTTTTTCCTTCTTTTCTACTGCCCTGTTGTATGCCTCCTCGGCTTCTTTATGCCGCTTCCATAACTTGGCTTTACAACAGTTGTACCAGAGTCTGTTTATCTTGAGATGCTTTCCAAATTCTTTGACTGGAAGGTTTCTGACCATCTCTCTTACTATGTCCAGGTTGTTGAGAGGTGATGCCTGCATTTGGATCCATTTATGGATTCCATAGATGTCTACAAGATCAAGACCAAGATCTTCGGTAAGAGAAGTGGCTGCGTGTAAGTTCATCATTGTATGTTACTTATGGTATACCCATTGTTCAATTACTTATTTTTTCTGACGGGGGCAGGACGGGGTTGGTCTTACTGGCTCTATAGATCTTGCTTCTAGGGGCTTACCTGCTAACTTACCTGGTTTGCTATCTCACTGCTTCCAACAGATTATTAGATGGAATCCTGACTTGTTCCAGATGTTCCGGATGTGGCAGATCTGGGGGGTAAAAATAAAACTTTTTCTGGGGGGATGTCCTCTCATAATTTTTCTGAAACATCTGCCACATCTGCCACATCTGGGACAACCCTCTCATTATATCCGTTATTGCTTCCTTTTCTATTGTTTTCTAGTTATTTGGTATATATATTTGTTCCAGATGTTATCCCAGATTGTGGCGGATATATGGGGATTCCTGAGCCCCGTAGGGGCTATATAGGTACTGCGACGGGTTGTAGACCCGGAGGTGGGTGGTGCTTGCACCTCCCACATCCAGCCTGATGACACACAATATAAAACTTCGCCTCAATTAAAATTGAAAAAAAGAAATCAAGCCCCAACTAAAAATATAATGAGAACTATCAAGAAATCCGACCGAATCAAATAGGGAATATAATAATAAAGGGTACCAAAAAAGAAAATCTCTAGTACAATCAAAAAATAAAATTAATAATCCGTATTTTTCTTTCGACTAAAAGCTGCCACCTGTAAATACTGTCATAGGTGGAATGATTCACACTATTCTAAGTTGTTAAAGTAAATAAACCAAACCATTAAGGTATAATACTGACATAGAAATAGAAAATCTATATTAAAAGGGGTAACTGACTCCAAATAACGAAAAGGGTAAAAAGGAAAAAAAAACAGATATAAAAGTATAGCGGAGCTGTTTCTCTTTAATCAGGTTACGATGTGATAAAAGATTATACCAGGAAACTGCCGGGTAAATTGATTCAATTCTTGACGTAATTTCTTTTGAAGTTTACGGTCACCTGAAGCTTTCGTATATTCTTTATGATGTCGTGTCATATGATTATGATAATAATTACTGAGAGATGTTAATCTGGTTGACGCATGAGAACGTGATTCCAACTGGTGCCAATAAATGCGGCTTTTACTTTTCTTTTCAGCTATATCAGCTTCCCTATAAAAAATTTTATCCGTTATTTCTGTAAAACTCCGTAAAAATGAGCCTTTCACGGATCCATTCACGAAAAATGTAAATAATTCAATAAATTCCGCGATATAAGGTTATTAATTCTGGAAATATGAGCCTTTTACGGAAAAAAGATGGAACATAAAAAATGGATCGACTTTTTTTACAAGGCTTGTTTAGTGGCCTCCATTGGGAGATGTTCTTCTTGCAGTTTCTGTTCCCATTTAGCTTGTTGAGCTCTTTTAAGATGTTCTTCTCAAGTATTTAATTCGTATTTACACATACGTAAACTATTCACGTGATCCAGAAATAATAAAAGTGCCATCATCAGCGTATAACGGGTCAGACAGTATAATATCCCGATATTTATGAGGAATAAACATTCTTTATTATCAACAATGTATCGTTATCGTTACCAAAATATTTCATCAGAAATAAATATTATGTATATTCTGTGATATGTGATTTTTGTTGGTTCCAAACTAAAAATATTATGCTGATCAATTAATCGTTTGGTAACAATGTTTGGTATAACAGTTACTCTTTTTGATACTGCGTTATTAGCTGCAGTACATATTAAGTAACTATTGGTAACTATTAAATTCTGTGAATAGAATTCACTTCGTGGGCGAAGCCCAGTCGGAAACTGCCCCAAATGGGCACAAATTTCGATAAAAGTCACGTAACTTTGACGACTTCTGGTCGTTGAAATTTTTACAGATCATACCGTTCGTAATTTCCAGGACGGGCTGTCTCAGAAATCACATGACTTTGAGTGACTGCAGAAAAATAACGTAGATGTGAAAAGCTTCGGGAGAGATAACATAGGCAACATAGGTCAAAATGAAACTCTCTCAGAGGGGACTTTCATATATTATGTTAGCATAATAAGTGGACAACGGGACTATAAACTGACCGTGGGCTTTGCCCAGCTAAGGGCTCTTGCCCTATGAACCTAGGTTCCTAGAACATCCTCCTCTATAATTTTCCTCGTTCTTCGAAAAATCATAGATATTTTTTTGCGATCATTGATCTATTACACACGTCAAATAAGTAAAAATCAGTCAAATATCGGACTGCCGATTTTTGGCTGTATTTGTCCGATTCGTGGCTTTATTCAGCCGATTTTATGGCACGAATTGCTAAAAATAGAAATTCCTCTTTTTAATGACAAAAAATAGGAATGCCGCATTTTAAACCATCATGCCGATTCAAACAATAATCGGACTGCCGACTTGTAAATAAATTTACAAAATATCATCACAATCAGACTGCCGGCATGAAAATAAACATGCTGATTCATAACATATAGAAGTGCCGATTTTTAAATCAGAACCTGCCGATTCTTCAATAATCTCCCAAATCAGACTGCCTATTGTACTGATTCGTATAATAATTTTTCAAAAAATAAGTGCCGATTTATAAATTGGCACAATAGACTTATACTACCATGCAGATTCATGCAGAATCGGACTGCGATAATCATGCCATTCTCACAAATAGAAATGCCGATTCATAGATCAGTAAGAACAATACTTAAAATAACATATGCCTGTTTTTATTTCGATCACAAATAGAATTGAAAAGGAATGCCGATTCATAGATCGGTAAGAACAATACTTAAAATAACATATGCCTGTTTTTATTTCGATCACAAATAGAATTGAATAGAAATGCCGATTCATAGATCAGTAAGAACAATACTTAAAATAACATATGCCTGTTTTTATTTTGATCACAAATAGAATTGAATAGAAATGCCGATTCATAGATCAGTAAGAACAATACTTAAAATAACATATGCCTGTTTTTATTTCGATCACAAATAGAATTGAATAGAAATGCCGATTCATAGATCAGTAAGAACAATACTTAAAATAACATATGCCTGTTTTTATTTTGATCACAAATAGAATTGAATAGAAATGCCGATTCATAGATCAGTAAGAACAATACTTAAAATAACATATGCCTGTTTTTATTTCGATCACAAATAGAATTGAATAGAAATGCCGATTCATAGATCAGTAAGAACAATACTTAAAATAACATATGCCTGTTTTTATTTCGATCACAAATAGAATTGAATAGAAATGCCGATTCATAGATCAGTAAGAACAATACTTAAAATAACATATGCCTGTTTTTATTTCGATCACAAATAGAATTGAATAGAAATGCCGATTCATAGATCAGTAAGAACAATACTTAAAATAACATATGCCTGTTTTTATTTCGATCACAAATAGAATTGAAAAGGAATGCCGATTCATAGATCGGTAAAAACAATACTTAAAATAACCTATGCCTGTTTTTATTTCGAGTAAGCCAGAATCTTTCTATTTTTGATTTTTTCATAATTCATCATTACCCGTTTTTTTCTATTATTGACCAATTTTAATTTATATGAACACATTGTAATATACGTTTTTTTTATTTTGCAGTTTATGATATATTTATTATTATATTCTTGCTATATTTATTATTATGATATATTTATTATTATATTCTTGCTATATTTATCATTACTATGTGTTATAATCATCTTACTATTTTCTTTCACTTTTTAAAAGAGAACGTTTTTTAGTAGTTGATCCCCTAATAATTTCTTTTGGAACCACTAGTCGAAATGGATCATCCTTTTCATCGCTGTCATCGATAAGAATATAATCATTATTATCGGTTTTCTTATCGTCATCATTCTTATCGTTATTATCATCGTTAACGTTATTGTCATTTTTATCGTTACTAGCATTGTTTTTATCTTTGTCGTTATTGTCGTCATTGTTATCGTCATTGTTATCGTCGTCACTATTATCCTCTTCATCACCATCTTCGTCAGATTCTTGTGCAATCCAGCTTGACGAAATCCACCAACTGGGAATGTTCTCCTTTGGTTTGCTTTTTTTGTCAAAATTTTCATCTGAGCGGTAACGTGGACGACTTAGACCAGATCCGATGCTAATACCAATTTCTTCCGATCGATGTAGAATTTTTTGAATCTAATAAAAATTTATAATTTATTAAGCATAAATGTTATATTCATTAATAACATCACGACTTCGCATACTCCCGACGACCGCCACTTCTTGTCGTAAATCTTTATTACTGAATTATTGTTAATTAATCGACCTGATCTTGTATTTTTACTGCGTTCTTTGTTTGCTAATTCCTCGTCTTCTGTGGACCATTCGTCCGAGTGTATGTCTGAAGTATTAGTCGCCTTTATACAATCTTTGATAAATTCTTCCCATTTTAAGTTACGAGGTTGGCATTCAGTCAAAAGTTTGTCTCGTGTCGATATCATGTGCTGCAATCCTCTTCTGCGCCAGGACATCTTCTATTGAAGAGTAAATTAAAAAATTAATTAATTGTATATGTTTTTATTATTAAATAATGAATTTTATACCTGATCCCTTCTGGATATCATGTGTTGTCTTTTGGTATGTTCCGGCATTTTACCCTCTTTTTGCAGTTTCCAAATCTCTCGGCGAGATTTATGCAATTGTTTTATGATTCTTACTATCTCTATATCATATGCTACAATAGAAGGATTCATGGCCGATTTTACTGCTGGCAAAAGTTTTCTTTCTATTGTTTTTTTTTGTTCACTGTACGTCTTTGATAGGTCGAATTGAAGCGACTGATTAAGATTATTGAGAATATGGACTACTTCATCCTATTTAATAAAACAGTCATTAAATGATCAAATATTTAATTTAATAAAGATAAATTTTAATAAAAATGTATATTTACGTGAAGTGTCTTCTTATAATTACTTGACATGAGTGGCAGCTCACGTTTCTGTTCTCTAATAAGAATAGGCGATAAGCTTCTATTGGGACGATTAACTAAAGGTTCTTCATGACTAGCATTTTTTTCGGTTAGGTTATTTAAGCGTTGTGTGAGATTTAAGATTACATTTCTTAATTCTTGAATTTCTTGGTTTTCAACGCCACCTATTATAAGTCAGTATTTAATATAATTCATTTTGAAATTTTTTTTTTTTACATGTAAGTCAGAATAGGAGCGTGAGGGAAATAATACCGCTATTTAGAGCCGGAGTAATTGAAGAGGAAGGTTGATTTTGCAATATCGAAGATTGATTTGTAAGTGTTCCTATAATAATTATGTTAAATCGGTATATGTTTTGAAATGTAATTAAGACTAATTTAAAATAATATTACTTTTTGTTAATGATCTCCCTCTATTTTGTGGTGATGAATCTTTGGATGAGAGAGTGGTAAATTGATCATTAGAATCAGATACTTCATAATAGGATCGATGATGGTTAGAACTGTGGGATCTAGATTGTGATTTATGTGATCGATGATGTCGACGTGAACGGATAGGGGAACTAGAATGGGATAGAGAGGTATGTTGTTGTCGTAATCGGTGACTACGAGATTGGGAACGACTACGACTACGAGATTGGGAATGACTACGACTACGAGATTGGGAATGACTACGACTACGAGATTGGGAATGACTACGACTACGAGGTTGGGAACGATGATGGGAACGACGTGAATGAGAACGACGATGTGAACGACGTGAGTGAGAACGACGATGGGAACGACGTGAGTGGGATCGTTGATGAGAATGACGTGAGTGAGAACGACGATGGGAACAACGTGAATGGGATCGTTGATGAGAACGATGTGAGTGAGAACGACGATGGAAACAACGTGAATGGGATCGTTGATGAGAACGATGTGAGTGAGAACGGGAATCTGATTCTTTTTGTTGAGATCTAGTATTGTGCATCCCGAGAAATTTGTAAAAATTTAAATCTTTTCATTATGGTATTTATTATTAAAGATCGGACAAGAGATAAAAAGGCACTTTATATACATATTTTGAATCATCCTATCATTTAACGCGTAATTGCCTAATCAAAATAAACATAAAATAAATTATTAACTTCGTTATCACATATCAATAAATTTATATATACTACATCACTATCCATCAATTAAATATATCAATAACCAATTAATATCATTAAACTTAATTAAATTAATTACTTACGGAAGTTTGTTTTTCCGGTAGGAAATCTGTGACGCGACGAAATAGCGATACGTGACGAAAAAGCAATAGGAAATATTTTTGTGTTTTTCTGGTAGGAAATTTATAGCGATACGTGACGAAAAAGCAATAGGAAATATTTTTGTGTTTTTCCGGTAGGAAATCTGTGACGCGACGAAATAGCGATACGTGACGAAAAAGCAATAGGAAATATTTTTGAAACCGTGATGTGAACGCAAAAAGCGATAGAAAATATTTTCGAAACTGTGATGTGAACGAAAAGAGAGAGGAAATATTTTCGAACTGTAATGTGAACGAAAAGAGAGAGGAAATATTTCGAACTGTGATGTGAACGAAAAAAAGCGATATAAATATCGTCGAAGAAAGCGTGGTAAACATACACAAATATATCATGATCGGCACCTCCGATTTTGTAGGATTTATGCATCTGGCGCGTGACGCTTATGTGTCATCCAGTCACGTGTAGTAACAAACTGCGCCCAAGGCAGAAAATTAGTAAAATTAGTACTTATTGGGCAATAAAAGAATAACTTTTTATACTTTTATATGTGATTTTGATATTTTGATTAAAAATAACTCAATCAATTAATTTTTAACATCGTTGATGTAATAAAGTTCTGAGTTCCATTCTGCCTGCGTACATGATCTACAGGGAGATGTTCCCCATGTCAATAGGGAGGATGATCCCCATACTAGACTGACTTTTTTGTTTAAATTATAGTTCATATGTATTACTACTAAAATGATAGATGCAAGTTTATCACGATCATTCGGCGCTGATAGACAAATCGTTCGTTGAGATACTTGTTACATGCAGTATGATGATTAATTACTATTAGATTTTATACAAAATTTATGACATTTTAAATCGATTTTAAAGGTATTAATATTATCTTATCTTATATTATGAAAAAGAAGCTGGTTTAATAGCCAAAAAAAACATCATATTTACAAAATATAAAGGAATTTTCAAATTTATCTAGACGCAAAAGCCAAAAAAATGAAAAAATGAAATATAATTGATTAATCATGACTTGTGAAATTTGAAGTATTCTGATAAGCTGCTAAATGTAGGTGATTGCGATTGTTGTTGCGATTGTTGTTGCGGCTGCGTTTGTTGATGTTGTTGCGAAAAATATAATCGTAAATTTAAATCATAAATTTCTTTTTCATAGTCTTTTATTTTTTCGTCGTATATTTTTAACCACTCCACCAAATTATTGTTTTCACGGGAACTTTTCTCCAACTTATTAAGTAATTTCTCTCCCGAATCGTACACAACTTTTTTAAAGTCCAGCAACTGGACTTGCAAATCGGCAACTTCCTCATCCTTCCCCTTTAATTCCTTTAGCATTCGCTCTCTTCTATTTTTTTTGCGATTTTGCGAGGATTTGCGAGAATTCAACGATGGTTTGCCCATTTTTGCGAAAATAATCTTTCTGGCTAATCTCGGAATTTATAATTCGATGAATAAAGCATGTATTATTGCTAAAAATGGCTAATAACATTCATTATGCTATATTTTAGGGGTGGGAGAGGCGCAAAAGTGCCTGTCAGGTGGTATTTTCCA
The DNA here is from genome assembly GCF_026210795.1 of Rhizophagus irregularis. Taxonomy (NCBI): domain Eukaryota; kingdom Fungi; phylum Glomeromycota; class Glomeromycetes; order Glomerales; family Glomeraceae; genus Rhizophagus; species Rhizophagus irregularis. The sequence goes on along the minus strand of NC_089430.1, from coordinate 1,038,412 downwards.
ATCATATATATATATAATTGGTTAAAATCCCGAAAGATTTTGAGTAAATATTTGTAATATTATAATTAATACAAATTAAAAAAATGTGGCTGATTGTTCTAGCGGCTTTTTGTGAATCAGAAATTAACTTTTAATATAAATAATTCTCCTAATGAAACATAATAATATATGCGGATTAAAGAAAATAATATATTAATTCAGGATCTCAAAAAATTTCCTAGATAAAAAAATTTTTCAAAAAAATTTCCTATATAAAAAAAAATTTTCGAAAAATTTTCTAGATAAAAAAATGTCTAACCCTCGAGCTGTTGCCAAATCTAATAGAACAAGAACAAGAACTAAAGTATACTGCTTTTGTAAAGAATGTAATGGCAAGTTAGTGGACCCAAGAACGAAAACTAAACATGGGTTAAAATATAATATATCTTATGCGAATAATAATTTTAGTAACAATTATCAAGAAGCTGAGCCTTCTAATGCTAATCCATCTAATAATTTTGGTGATGATTATCAAGAGGCTGGGCCTTCTGATGTTAGACAATATACTGACGATAATAATGCAATGGAATGCGAACCTTTACTCGAGATGATACCTATACATGAATCGGCAAAACATAAATTCACAAAGAAAGGGAAAATATCTGATCACGTTCTTGAAAATTTATTATCGGATAACGGAAGAGATATGAATGATGATCAAGATAGAGATTTTGAAGACTATGACGATGAAAATAGAGATTCTGAAAGTTTTGAAGATGATGACGAAAATGGTGTTTCTAGCGATTTTGAAGATGATGACGAAGACAGTAATTTTGGAGATTTTGAAAGCGATGAAGATTATAGAGACTCTGAAGATTTTGAAGATGATTATGAGGAAGAAGTCAATTTTGCGTCAAAAGATTTTGATGATGGTGAACCAAAACTTCCTAATATCAACAATGATAATTATACCTGGATTATCTTATGGATATTACAATATCAACAAAGATATAAGCTTCCTAATGTTTCAATAGATTCTTTATTTAAATTTCTAAGGTTTTTTCTTTTAACGGTAGATGAAAATAAATTTTCATCTTTTCCTTCCTCCCTGTACGTAGCCAAAAAAATATTGGGAATATCAATGAATATTATCAAATATGCCGCATGTAATAAATGTCACAAATTGTATGACATAAATGAAATATCAAACACAACCGAAGTACCAACATGTAGTTTTATAAACTACCCGAATCATAGCATAGAAAGATTTCGACAAAAATGTAATAACCCTCTAGTCAAAAAAATAGATAGTAATAAAGATGGTGGAAATAATCCAATTATCCGTCCGATAATGACATTTCCATTAGTTAACATTAGGCGCCAACTAACCCTATTTTTCGGTCGCAAAGATTTTGAAGTGACATGTCGAAAGTGGGCAGAAAGGGAAAACGAAACTGAAGCCTTATTTGACATCTATGATGGGAGGATTTGGATGAGTTTTGAAGATGGCAAAGGAGAACCATTCTTCAAAAAAGAATACGCCGAAACTCATATCGGATTAATGCTAAACATAGATTGGTTTCAACCCTATATAAATTCCCAATATTCTGTTGGTGTAATATATGCCATTATTTGTAACTTACCCCGAAGCGAACGTTTCAAGCCCTACAATATTCTCACACTAGCAGTTATACCCGGTCCTAAAGAGCCAAAGAAACATGAAATCAACAATTACTTATACCCCATCATAAATCAGCTGAATCGGTTATGGGAAGGGTATCATATAAAAACCTACGAATATAACAACGGTCGTTTTATCCGTGGCGCGATAATAGGTTGTGCTAGTGACGTTCCTGCGACTCGAAAATTATGTGGTTTTATATCAGCTCGAATCGCATGTTATCGATGCTATAAATCAGCAAACTTGATAAATAATCAACCCAATTTTGGTGGGTTTGAAGACATTGACGACTGGTTTGTTGAGAGAGATATTAATTTAATAAGGGAGAAGGCACGTGAATGGAAGAAATGTGCAACCGAAGAATCGCGTAAGGCTCATGTCTCACAGTATCATGTTCGTTGGTCGGAAGTATACCAATTACCTTATTTTAATTCTGTGCGCTTTTGCGTAGTTGATCCCATGCACTGCCTCTTTCTCGGGGTAGCAAAGTGGATTGTAATGAAGCTCTGGATCGACGAAGGTATATTAAATAATGAAAAGCTCAAAATAATGCAAGAGCGAGCCGACTTGATAAAATTTCCAAGTGACCTCGGTCGCCGTCCCGTTAGAATAGCCACTGGCGACGGCTTTTCAAATTTTACGGCGGATATGTGGAAAACGTTTGTTCTAATTTTTGCAATACCTATCACATGGAATCTCTTGGGAGAGATCGATCGAAAAATTCTTGCTTATTTCGTACGTTCCTGTAAAATTTTAACAAATCGGGAACTACAAAAAAGTGATCTAAACGAAGCATTTACAAAACTACTCGAAATGAATAAATTAATTGAAAAAAAATACGGACAAAAAAAAAATAAGCCCAAATCTTCATTTATGCCTTCACATATGTGAATGCGCTTTAGATTATGGACCTTTATCCTCATTTTGGTGTTTTAGCTTCGAACGAATGAACGGAATTCTAGGTATGATATATTAATTTCGCCGATTTGAAAATCAGATTGTTTTTTTTAATTTATACAGATTGACCAATTTATTTCTTAAGAAAATAGGATCGTATAAAAATAGCAAACGTAACATTGAACCAGAGCTATTAAAAATAATGGTTGAAAGTTCCTTTTTAAACTATTACCTCACAAATTGCGATAGCAATATATTAAACACCACTTTGGACATTATAAAGCCTAGAAAATCTGCAGGAAGCTTGGCTGCACTTGACGATTTTACAAGTGATGAGTATCAAAATTTTCTGAGGCTTTCACTTATCGAAAATGAATCGGCTTATGGAACAGAACGTTTTCCCGGGTTGTTAATGAAACCGCGCCAAGAAACATGTCTCCCAAACCGCGTCTTGGACTTACTGGTTGAGTTTTATAATAGTTTGTATGAAGAACATTTCGTCCCCATTTATTCTATAACATGTCCAAATAACGATATTGTTGTAATTTCCAAAATTATACAATACGGTAGAATAAGAATTGGGGCGGATATATTTGGTTCCATTCAGGCAGCTCGTCATGAGAAATCATCATACATATTAGCTCGTTTTGAGCAGGAAGATGGAACTATAGACACATACCCCGGTCAAGTTCAATTTTATTTTGAACATACTATTTATTTAAAAAATTCATCATCAACTCATTCGCTAGCACTAGTTAAATGGTACAGGCCGGTCCAAGATCATAGGACAAGATATTTTTGTCAAGTAGACGATGACATAAAATCATGTAATATAGAATTATGGACAAATGGGTTTTATGATATGAGTCGAGATAGTATTATACCGGTACATCATATATTAGGAAAATTTATAAAATGTGATTTTAATATTGGAACGAGAAAGATAAAAGAATATATGGCCGTGATTCCTTTAAATAAAAAAATTTCGTTTTAAAAAACAAATGAATCTTATATAAAATTGTTTATATGTAAATCGGAATGACGAATTTGAATTATATAACATTTGTATTTGATTAAATTATAACTAATTTTTTTTATTAAAGGATATATCATATTTTTATTATATTATTATTATATTATTGTTACATATATTATATTTATAAAACTACTAAAGGGTTATTATTGTTGTTGTTGTTGTTGTTGTTGTTGTTGTCATCGAATTCGTTGTTATTATTATTGGCACTATTGTTATTATTGTCATTCTCATCATTATTGTCATCATCATTATTGTCATCATTATTATTATTGTCATCATTATTATTATTGTCATCATTATTATTATTGTCATCATTATTATCGCCACCTTCATTATGACTTTCATTGCTGTCTTCGCTGTCTTCGCTGTCTTCGCTAACTGGCGCCCAGGTGGAAGAAATCCACCAGTCTGGCATTTTTTCTGTCGGTCTACTTTTATTATCGATGACATTATCTAAACGATGACGCATACGGATTAGACCAGTTCCAATACTCTCCCCGATTTCATCCGCCCTACTTAGAATTCTCCTAATCTAATTAAAAAAAAATATTATTTATAAATGTTATATTGATAAAGAAATAACTTTACATACTCTCGTAGATTTCCATTTTTTTTCATGTATTTTGATTACAGAATTCGATTTATCTAAACGTTCTGGTCTTTTCTCTAGATTTTTTTCATTGTTGGCAAGATTTTCATCTTCCGATGACCACTCATCGGAATGAAGTTCCGAGATCACTACAATTTTTTCACAATCTTTCATGTACTCGTCCCAGGTAATTTCTTGAGGTTTGCAGTCATTTAAAACCTTGTCTTTTGTGTTAATCATGTGTTGTAAACCGCGTTTACGTCGCGTCATTTTCTGTTAAAAAGTTAATTAATAGTTAATTAATAATGTTAATTGATTGCATAGACAATTAGAAATAATTGACAAATTTTGCATTTTATTAAATTTCGTACTTGGTCTCGCCGAGAAGTCATATGTTGACGTCTACTGTGCGTATCTAATTTGCCATCCTGGGTTATTTTCCAGATATCTCGGCGAGACTTATGAAGCTGTTTGATTACATTAACAATCTCGGTATCGTATACTTCAATCGATGGATTCATTGCCGCTTTTACCGCTGGTAAAAGTTTTTTGTTTATTGATTTCTTCTGGTCACTAAACGTTTGTGAAACATCAAATGAAATTCTGGAACCTAAATTATTAATGATTTGAACAACTTCATCCTATTTAAAATAATAATGAATATGATTAAAGATTATAAAAGATAAATATTTTATAATAGAGGTGTAACTTACACGAAGTGTTTTTTTAAAGCCTGGAGTCATTGGTGATAGTTTTTTTCCTTTATTTCTGCTTATTACGGGTGATAGACTTCGATTAACACTTGTTGTTATACTCGCGATCGTCTTATCACTGGAATGGCTGGAGTTACTGCCTGTCAAAGCCTCCAGTCGACTAGACAATTGTGATACCGCGCTTTTTAGTTCTTGAATTTCTTGATTTAATAATTTTATAATAGGAAAAACAGTTATGCAAAGAAGCGCGAAGTTGATGAAGCGATGATATGAATGGGTCCTCACCTAAAGATTGCGAAGATTGCTCTTCTTGATGATGTTGCTGTTGTCCACCTATCAGAAGTTAATAAAATATTATAAATTTATTATATTTTTAATTGATTTGATAATAATATATATATATATAACCACCTTCCGATAAATCCGGCAAATTTCCTATTATTTTACAAGTAATTAGTACAGGTCATATTAAATATAATTTCAATAAAAATATAAATAATAATACTTTTTGTTAACGATCTCCCCCTAGAGGGGAGAGAGGATTGTTGAGAATGAGAATTGGAAGAACGAGAATGATAATGATGTCGACGTTGACGAGAGTGAGAGGATAGAAAGGAGGAGAGAGAATGATAATGGTGTCGAGAACGAGAATGATGTCGACGTCGACGTCGACGAGTGAGGAGGAGGAGGGAGGAGGAGGAGAGAGAATCATAATGGTGTCGAGAACGAGAATGATGTCGACGTCGACGTCGACGAGAGTGAGAGGAGGGAGAGGGGAGAGAGAACGAGAATGATGTCGACGTCGACATCGATGGGAGTGAGAGGAAGGAGATTGATGATATTGCTGAGAGCGACCCTGAGAAGGAGAACGAGGATGTGATTCGCTACGTGAAATAGGAATAAGCGTCAATTTATTTTTTTTTTTATTTTAATAATGTAAAGAAACAAGATTGAAACGAAAAGAAAGGTGAAAAATCACCTATTTAACTATTACTTACATCATTAAAATAATATCATAATCGTTATCTCTTAATTAAAAATTAATATCATCGATATCACTTAATTAAATTAATATCATCGATATCACTAAATTAATTATCATGTGTATATCACTATTAAAATTAAACTAAAAATTGATACCATCGATATCACTTAATTAATTATCATGTATATATCACTATTAAAAATCGCAAAATAAAATTTACTTAGCAAAATAATCAATCAACCATCGTTCTAAAATTCGATAAAGGGATGGAGAAAGTTTTATATAAATAATTATTGATTTGTTTGTTCACGTGAAATATTAACAAATAATTATACTACGATTATTGCCGTTTTCGACAATTGGAATGTCGAACAATATAAGGCGATTTTATAGTAACCAATCAATTGACAAAAGTATTTTTTTAATCATGATTGTTGCAATTGGGCGTATGTATCAGTTTGGAAACGGCTAAACTATCACTCGTAAATACTAACCATTGTGGGTCCAGAGTGAAAATTCATGTGATTTGCAAATTTTTAGACATTCCGGACCTATAGACCTTAAGGGACAGGTCTATTTAAATAATTACTTGCACTAGTTAAATGGTATAAACCGATTCATGATTTTCAAGATAAGATTTTATTGTCAAGTATATAACGACATAAAATCATGTAATATAGAATTATGGATAGAGATAGTATAATACCAATATATAATGTATTATTACATGTAATTTAATGTTGAAGTGAGAAAGATAAAAAATTTATATGGCAGTTATTCCTTTAAATAAAAAAATAACATTTTAATAAAATGAATTTTCTATAAATTTGAATAACGTTATTAAAAATCGGCTCAAATCTCAAAATAATATATTACTAATTTAAAGTTGCTATTCTCCTTATTCTAAAAATAATTATTCTAAAATTCACGTGTATTTTCATCAGCTTGTTCGTGTTTTTCAGGACGCGTATTTTTATTATATAAAGTCTACCTTTCATCATTCCATGCCCTTTACTTTCGCTCAATAATTTTTGTCTTTTCATCAATTATATTTTATTAACGCCATTATGGGTTCTCGCCATTCCACAACCTCGCAGAAAAAATCTAAGAAGCGTTTTAAGACGCTCAAAGCGAAGCGTATGACGACCGTAAAATTTTTGAAAAGTGGGTATCGTACGCAAGGTTCATGGTTGTATTTCTCTAATGGAGTCGCCTGTAGACGGAGTTTTATACTCCCAGAGCTGTCCGGTTCTTAGATGGGTCACCTGAAGACGAGGTCTTGTACCTCCAGGGCAGTCTCGGTTCTTAAATGGAACAATCCTGAAGAATGCTTCCAAGGACTATCGACTTATTCACTTAGCTTTTGCTAACCACCCATTATTTTTATATATATGTATTTTTTTTTATTGCTCAGTGAATGTCGATTGTTATAACAGAGGCCTGGGAACATGCCTTGCGGAGTTAAAAGCAATGAAAAAAGCATTAGATGCTTCGCAAACCAAGATACAAGAGCTCCAAAATGCTCATCGTAGGACTACTAATGCACTACAAGAGCTCCAAAATGCTTACCAAAGGACTATTAATGCACTCTGGGACGCAGAAGATAGGGTTGAGGAGCTGGAGAACCATGAAGTAGAATCAATTTCTACTCTTCACCGGCAAATACGCAAATTACGATGTAAGTATCTTCCTTATTACTTAAAAATATCTTTGTCCTATTATTTCATATTATTTCATTAACATATCTTTTGTTAATTTCAGCGGAAAATCAAACTCTAAAAAATCCGAGAAACTTATTACGTTCGCGCTCCAACTTACCTGATAATAATAATAATAATAATAAAAAAAATTAAAATAATTTTTTTTTTAAATAATTATGTTCTCTTTTTCTTATATGGTATAAGTATATTTCCATTTGTTAAGTTAAGAAGCACTTAACTAATTTTCCACCTAAGGTCCTAAGTTTATTATCTTTAAGTATATCGTGAAGGTTTAATTCACTTATTTTCCAATGCTTCCTTTTTTTCTTCTCTATCCGAATTTTCATTGTTATGAAGTCGGTACATTAGTGTATATATATATATATATTAAAATTATTAAGTCTGCAGTATTACCGCGACAGTATTATACTTTAAATCGGCAAAGATATGCTGTAATCGGCATGGCTATATTTAAAGGAGCGAATTCCGATTTGTACATCAGACCTGCGATATGAAAAGCGAACAATACTATATAATAATAACAACATCCGAATTTAATATCGGTTTTATTTAACAAAGATTGGTCATTAAAAATTGGTATTTCCGACTGAATTATCGGATTTCATTGAAAGCTATACTGAAATTGGCATGGCTATATTTAAAGGAGCGAATTCCGATTTGTACATCAGACCTGCGATATGAAAAGCGAACAATACTATATAATAATAACAACATCCGAATTTAATATCGGTTTTATTTAACAAAGATCGGTCATTAAAAATTGGTATTTCCGACTGAATTATCGGATTTCATCGAAAGCTATACTGAAATTGGCATGGCTATATTTAAAGGAGCGAATTCCGATTTGTACATCAGACCTGCGATATGAAAAGCGAACAATACTATATAATAATAACAACATCTGAATTTAATATCGGTTTTATTTAACAAAGATCGGTCATTAAAAATTGGTATTTCCGACTGAATTATCGGATTTCATCGAAAGCTATACTGAAATTGGCATGGCTATATTTAAAGGAGCAAATTCCGATTTGTACATCAAACCTCCGATATGAAAAGCGGACAATACTATATAATAATAACAACATCCGAATTTAATATTAACAAAGATCGGCCATTAAAAATTGGTATTTCCGACTGATGTATCAGATTTTATTAAAAATTGGCATAAATGGGCAAATCTATACATAAATACGCGAAAAATCGGCATGTATATGCTAATATCGGCAAAACTATTTTAAAAGGGTCAAAATCCGATTTTTTTTCATTCGACCTGTGTTAATCATAACGTATAAATAATAGTTATCAAAAACCAATTAATGGGTATATCCTTCTAGGATAAAGTCCTAGTTACTCCAGTTCTACTTTGTACCCAAAGGGTAGATGGAATCTAGAACAAGACGGTTAGTTCATAGGGCAAGACGCTCATGCGAAAGAAGAACGTAGACAGCTGTGCTGCAGGGTGCTCAGAGGGCACTGTCTACATGGAAAACTTGTTACCAATGGTAACAGGTTTGAGTAACTGCGGGAGAGTGCTACCATTTCATAGACCAAGGATTTTTCGTATACATCTCAAAGGATACCCTCCAGATATATTCTCTACTAAAGTTTCTAGAACCAATCATATGTTTGCGATTCCTGCACGTAATGAGATCAATAAATATAACAACTGTAGCTTTAACTAGTTTCACCCATTCCATCGTTACAATGTAAGACCGTAAACATGTCCCATAGTGATATCGAAACTGGCTTCGCCTATAAAATAATGCTCAATATCGTAATGATTTGTGTTGATGACATATTAATTCCATTATAATACGAATATGTATGATGATAATAAAGCCTCCATGTTTTTGGTAACGATAAAGTCGGTAGATGTCTATAGTTTGTAACGACAGATGTTTATCTTGTTACAATAATGAACAACAGATAAAAAACAAACAGTAGGTATTAGTAGATAGTGAATGTCATTAGATTCTTAATAGTTTTGACTATCTTCCCGTTCGATTCCACTCTGTTATTAACATAGTGTCAAATGTTCCAGTTAAAGCTTTCTGCTCCGAAAAAAGTATACTATAGTACTAGAGGATTTTTTAAGACACACACGTAACAAAAATAACTACACAACTTTTGCTTATCTCTATTTTATTATAGAGCAACATTACATTAATAGGTTTATTATTTCTTCACATAACAGGAATGGAACGATCAAGAAAGTCAATTTGACATGTGCCAACTGTGTCGATTATCTCATGTAACACTAGTTATAGAAATTCCATGCCTGAATTGTTTCGTCCCAAAGGAATATTTACCGTACTGAACTAGCATTTGTTTTAACCCTGTCACAATCGAGTTTATTTTTTTTTTATACTAATTGTGTATTACAGTATCACGATTATATGTAATACTACTATAATTATACCCCTGTAATATACTAAATAAATATTTTAGACACATAGATCATATAACAACATACGAACAAGATTTATGAAAAAAATCTTTTTCGCTTTGCTGTTTCCGTTTTCTAGTAATAAATGTTTTAACATTAGTGGGAACTGGGAACTCTTCTCTTTCCATTTTTGTGAACAGTTAAAGACAACCAATTTCGAGAACATATAATCTACTGAGAGTATTGTTTTAGTTTTTTAGTGAACTCTAAAGGGAATAAAGTGTCGCTTGGAGATTACGGAAGAAATGCATATTCCACATATAGTGAAAGAAAGTTACAGAAAAAATAGTCAAACTACTAGACTGTGATCCATTATGAGTATAATAGATACAATAGATATAATAGGTATAATAGAGGTTATTATTATCGTGACAGAAGATATGAAAAGAAAGTTTCACCAAAGATGAGTCCTATTATCTCCCAGTAACTGTCGGTGAATTATCTGGTGGATCGCACTCATATACTGGATCATCGTATCTTTTTTTCTGAATGACGTGGTAATTTATGCGAAAGAAACTTCATCATGCGGAATCGATCACCTGAAGATGCGCAGGCAATATCGGGAAAATTCTTGCCCAACCTTTTTTCTGGCTGCTTCTTTTTTATGAGTCCGTATCACACGGTTTAGCTGAAAGGCACTTCGTATATATTATGCACATAAATTAGGTAGAAGTAAAGATGTAAGAATTTCGTCATACTGTATGAAGCCATTTTTACTCGAAGGTTCTAGCAACAGTTTTACATAACTAATAAAGACTAAAGCTCTGAATGGGTCGGGTCGGTTCGGTTTTTTTGCGGTTCGGGTAGAACGAAAACCGAAATGGAACCGAACCGGAACCGTCCGGTTCAGTTCGGTTCTATCCAAAATTAATAAAAATGCGAAAAAATGAATATACGACCATCCAGTGACGAGCCATAGCTCGTTGGAATCCTCTCATCGAGACGCGTCGAATGGTGGTAAAACCAAGTCTCTACCATCGATAGTTCACGAGATAGAACATGGTGAGTGTTTCTTAAAAAATTTGTATTACAAAACGATCCATTGATGCTAGAGACATGAATTTACCACCATTCGATGCATCTCAACGAGTCGAATCTAATGAGCTATAATTCATCTTTTTACAATCACTGGATGGTCGTGTATTCGTTTTTTCGCATTTTTTTTAAATTTTCGAACGTCAAAAATTAAAATTCCAATACAAGCGATTAAACGCTATATATTGATCACACAAAGACGAATTTTAGCTCATTGGATTCGTCTCACTGAGACGAGTCGAATGGTGGTAAGACAAGTCTCTAGCATCGATAGATCGTAAGATAGCCCATAATGAGTGTTTCTTAAACAATTCGCATTAGAAAACGATCTATCGATGCTAGTGACATCATTTTACCACCATTCGACTCGTCTCAGTGAGACGAATCCAATGAGCTAAAATTCGTCTTTGTGTGATCAATAGATAGCGTTTAATCGCTTGTATCGGAATTTTAATTTTTGACGTTCGAAAATTTAAAAAAAAATGCGAAAAAACGAATACACGACCATCCAGTGATTGTAAAAAGACGAATTATAGCTCATTAGATTCGTCTCGTCGAGATGCGTCGAATGGTGGTATATTCATGTCTCTAGCATCAATGGATCGTTTTCTAATGCAAATTTTTTAAGAAACACTCATCATATGCTATCTCGTGATCTATCGATGCTAGAGACTTGATTTTACCATTATTCGACGCGTCTTGATGAGAGGATTCCAACGAGCTATGGCTCGTCCTTGTACGATCACTGGATAGTCGCATATTCGTTTTTTCGCATTTTTTCTTAATTTCGGATAGAACTGAACTGAACCGGACAGTTCCAAGTCCAAAACCGAACCGAGAACCGAACTGAATTTTTTGCCGGTTCCGGATCGGTTCCCGGTTCAAACCAGAACCGTTCAGAGCTTTAATAAAGACATGTCGTTTTACATTTGTAGATCGATTGTGTTGATAGAATTAATCGAAAAAGGAAATTATGCTATTAGAATCTAGATCCCAGATAAACGGTAGATTTTACCATCCTATTAATATTAGTGCATGTAAATTACGTGTATAGGCTAATCACTCGTTGATCCACTTTTGAATAGGAATATATCCCAACATGTGCGATTCATTATCGATTCAATAGATGAAATAGAGGGTATTCTACCGCAATATGTTTTATGTGCAGTATTAAGGGTCATTCAACCAGCTAGTCCAAAGTGACTCCATCAGTTGGATAATTTTTTACCAAAATCATCTGTCCTGTGTGATGTGATATTAATTTTCACATACATTTATTACTCTTTCAAAGAAATACACATAATTTTTTTCAATGAGGACATTCGCAGAAGGCAACCTGAGTATTCTATAAAAGGGAAGGGTTTATCAGTTCTTGATGATATTAGTAATAAAAAATCATATGTTGTTAGTGTGTGGAAACCCTACAATTGTATCAGGGTCTACAATCTTTTACTCCCTATGAAAGTACCATAATTTTCCCATATCATTAACCGCAGTGATTAGCAGATCACTTGGTGAAATGGGTGATTGATAATTGAATCATAAATAAGTAGCATTAATCATGGGCAATAATTACAGAATCATGGTGGACGTCAAGTTGATCTGCTGACTCTTCAAATGTATCGAAAAAAATTCTAAAGCGTTCACCGTTCTTATCCACACCACCAATTATATTGATGATCTTAAAGAGAAAATTTACGAAAAGTCAAGATGACAAATAATGATTTCCTTGATATTGAAGCCGATGACTTAAGTTTGTGAAAGGTAGAAATTGATAATAACGGTGAAGAATATTCTTATCTTGTCTTGAATAACGATAAAATGAAAAATATGATAAAGCTTCGAGGAAAGGTTGAAGATTTTTGGGATGACGAAGAAAGGCTACCAAAAGAAGGCTGTACACATGTTATCGTTGATTCCTTGCTTCTATCTATAAATAGGGAATTAGCTAAAATGAATCAGATCAATCAGGATATAATAGATCAGCTGAACCGTTTGGCAATACGTGGTACCGATGAGTTAGATGTCCATGGTAATGGATTCATGTGTTAATGCTACCCAGAGGAATAGAGCAAAAAACCTGGAGAGTAATGCATTGTACATACTATTGTGCACATGAGAAGGTAAATACTTGACTAGATAGGCTTTTGTCTTCTGACATAATAAACAGCGTAAACAATTATACCAGTGATATCTGTGCCTCCATACGAACACACCAAAGGTACCTCCACATCGGTAATGTTTTAGGAGTCAGGATCCACGTGAAATCCTTATTTTCCGTAAATAGTAAAGATTTGCGTGGATCCTTCCCCACCTCAACGGATCCTTGGAATTAAAAAGTTTAAAGAATCCCTAAGGATAGGAAAGAATCCTTAGGGATATTTATTTAATTTTTATTAATATATTATTTATTGATTTTTATTAAAATCTATTTATTAATTTATATATTTAATGTGTATTTATTTATCTTTAATATTATTGTATATATTATGTATTTCTCCAGTTAATAAAAATAAAACAATAATTTAAATATAAAATACAAAAACAACTAATAAATAAAGTTAAAAAAAAATAATTATGTAAGTTTCACAATGAAACTTATTGCTTTTCCTTAATTCTTCTGTTGATATCCAGACAACCTAAAAAAAATTAAACATTATTTAACGCTTTTATTAAAAAGGAAGCAATTGAAGTTTCGCAATGAAACTTACCTATTATTAAATTATTTTCTCTCTAATCGATACCCCAGATCATAGTATAATGTCAATAGCGTCATTTGATTTTGAAGCAGGAGGGTTATCAATCCTAATTGCTTGCATGGCTTTTACAATATCCGGGTGATTTCCAATTGAAAAAGTATCAATCTGTTTGTGGATTCACTAATAGCTGATCTATAGCAAGCGATAGTATTCCTCTATTGAAACCTACTCGTCTAAAAAAAAGAGAAAGATTGAAACGTTAATAAACATTTTATTAAAATAAATAATTTAAAGAAGTCTTCACTTACCAAGTTCCCACACGTCTAAAGAAATCAAAAGAAATGGCCATCTAAAAAGAAAAAAATTAAACATTAGTAGATATTTCGCTACAGTAAAATAAAAATTTAAATAATTCCCCACCAGTTTCTAACGCATTAATGACCCATTCCATCTAAAGAAAAGAAAAAATTGATTTTTTTTGTTTTCAATACACTTGTTGAAATAACTTATAGTGCGTGTCTAATACTGAAATTAATCCGAAAGATGTCATCTTCAATATCTTTTTTCCTTTGCCGTTATTCTGTAAGTATTTTACGTCCAGAGATATTTAAAAAAAAAACGCCTAAAAAAAATGAAAATGAGCAGTTAGTAATGCTCATTAATATAAAAAAATCTGAAATAACTTCTTTTTTTGTTACTTACCAGTATCCAAGTTGAAAAAAACACCTAAAAAAGAAAAAAAAATGAATATTTAGTATTCGTCAAAATAAAAAAAAAAATTGAAACAAATTTTTTATGAAACTTACTGGTATCCCACATCAAAAAAATTCCTAAAAAAGAGAAAAAACGAACAATTAGCAATGTTTGTTAAAATAAACAAAAAGAAAAAAAATAATTTTTTTTACACACCGGTATTCTGCGTCTAGAAAGGCTCAAAACCACCTAAAAAAAAGAAAACGAACAGTTAGTGATGTTCATTAAAATAAATAAAAAGAAAAAAAATAATTTTTTTTTCTTACTTGCCAGTATTTCACGTCCAAAAAGGCTCAAAATCACCTAAAAAAGAAAACGAACAGTTAGTAATGTTCGTTAATATAAAAAAATGAAATTTTTTTTGTTTACTTGTAAAAGTCCTATTCGAATATCCAAACCCAAAAAAGAAAAAATAGAATAGTTAATAATATTCATTAATATGAAAAAATGAATAATATTTTTTTACTTGCCGAAATCCATGTTCAAGTACCTGAAAAAAAGGACGTCTAAAAAAAGGAAATAAAATGAAACGTTAGTTAAGGCAACATATCATTAAAATAAATAAAAAATTAAAGTGTAAGCTTACCGAAATGCCACATGCAAAGGAAATCTGAAAGAACCTAAAAAGAAAAGACCCGACTATCTAAAAAAAGAAAAATGAAAATGAAACATTAGTTAATGTTCCGTTAAAATAAAAAAAATTGTAAAAAAAAACTTGCCGCAAGAAAATCTGAAAGAACCGTCTAAAAAAGAAATAACTGTTAGAAACCATTCATTAAAAGAAAGAAAAAAAAAGTTTAAAACTTACCAGAATATCACCTTCTAGGGATCGGAATCGATTTTACAATAATCGAATTTATCGAAAATTGATAAGAATCGATTTTAAATCGATTATTGAACAAAAATCGAAATTTATACTTGTCGTCGAAATTCATGAATTTTGGCATTTTGGCTATACCGTAATTAATTCGGCGAAATCCGTAAATTATCTGTAATGCCGTAAATAAGTTTATAATGCCGGTAATGCCAGTAATGCCGGCCGAATTTTTGTTGTTATATTACGTGACATTACACAAAATTCCAAAAAAGGAAATTTTGCTTTCCATCAAAAATGGAGAATCGAGTTACACAATGGTTACACCATATTCCAAAAAAGGAAATTATCATGAAGATCATTTAACTCTGGCCGAACTTAATGCCTTACAGCAAAATTCAAAATATATGGGACACTTAAGAATTTTGATTGTCGGGTTGTCGGGTAGCCGGGTTACTCAGCAATAGGTTATTTTATAAATAACACGTGACATGAGTGTAATAGTAGTATATCAGATTATATAATAACCTACTGCCGAGTAACCCGGCTACCCGACAACCCAACAATCAAAATTCTCAAGTGTCCCGTATATTTTGAATTTTGCTGTAATAAAATTTTACGGTTTTTACAGTTGGCAATGCGGCACGTGCCGTAATCGTGGTAAAATCCGTAATTAATTTCGATGACACCTATAGCAGTATTGATAATAAAAGTAGTTTATTAAATGATCATCATCAAATTTATCTGTTACACCGAAAAATAAGTTTTAAAATTCATTATTTTAAATTTAAAATATAAAAAATACATTATTTTAAGTATAAAAAAATTCTATAATTACAAATTATAGAAAATAAAAAGTTCATTAAAACGTTTAACAAGATGCTAGCGACATAAAATAGTATTGTTTTTGAAGTATAAATCCGATTATCAAAAATCGAAAATCAAATTATAGAATCAAAATTTTGCGAAATGATTAATCGCGATTAATCGATTTTAAAATCGATTCTAATAATGATAATCGATTTCAATCCCTATCACCTTCAAAGTAATCCAAAAGAACTGTCTAGAAAAAAAAAACAAAAAAATGAATTAGAACCTGATAAATATATAAAAAAAAACCTTACCAAAATCTGACTGCTAACTAAAAAAATAGCGAAACATTATTTAATGTTTCATTATGGATTTTGTAGAAAGAGGGGAAAGAATAGGGTAAAGAAATAGAACGAGAAAGGGAAAAGGTGAGAGAGGGAATAAAGACGAAAGTTATGTAAAAAAAAATTCCATATCAAGATATCAGATGGCTGATCATTAAACATTAAGATTATAACACGTGATACACGTAATTTTTTAATTTTAAAATAAAAATAAAATTTTTTAAAGATTTAGATATAAGGAATATATAAGGATTTTTTATATGGAATCTTTAAAGAATCTTTAAGGATCTGTAAACTTATAGATTCCTTAAGGGTATTTTACAAATCAGTATGGATTTTTAAAGAATCCATAAAATTACAGATCCTTAAGGATTCTAAAGCAATTTATGGAATCTTTAAGGATCCATATTCCAAAAAATTTACTGATGCAGGTATAATACTGTTACTAGCTTTTGTGTTAGAGAAAACTACCCTATTAAACCTGTTTACTTTTCATAGGCAAAAAGGATCCACCCTCTATAATTTTCCTCGTTCCTCGAAAAATCATAGAGATTTTTTTGCAACCATTGATTTATTAATCATAACATATAAATGATGGTTATCACAAACCCATTAATGGGTGCATCTCTTCTAGGACGAAGTCCTAGTTACTCCAGTTCTAGATGGAATCTAGGCATAAAAAACCGTCTAATAAAGCCATTTTCCCACATTCGTCATTCCAGTAGAACCTCCCGAAAGGAGAATAATTTTGCTCTTCAAGCCTATGAACGTAGGTTTCTAGAACCTCCTCTAAAACACATTATTTCGTACTATCCGGATTCACAAATTTCTTACCGTAAAGGATTAATAGACAAATTGTAGTCGTCAGGCTGGATGTGGGAGGTGCAAGCACCACCCACCTCCGGGTCTACGACCCGTCGCAGTACCTATATGGCCCCTACGGGGCTCAGGAATCCCCTATATCTGTCACCATCTGTCATTAACATCTGTCATATAACAATATACTAAAAAAGGATAAAATAAGGGAAAAGAGAGGAAAATACGATAGAATCAGAGAGGCATGACAGATATGACAGATATGACAGATGTTTCAGAAAAATCGGGAGAGGATATCTCCAGAAAAAAGTTTTGATTTTACCCCCCAGATCTGTCATTCTGTCATAGTTCTATCATATGATCAGGATTCAGTCTATTCATCTGTCGGAAGCAGTGAGATAGCAAACCAGGTAAGTTAGCAGGTAAGCCCCTAGAAGGTCTATAGAGCCAGTAAGACCAACTCCGTCCCGCCCCCGTCAGAAAAAATAAGTAATTGAACAATGGGTATACCAAGACGATTCAGATGATAAAGAATACTTTTAGAAGGCAGTACTAATCCGTCTTCCTCTTTTTTGCCTCCTTAAGGCATTTATCAATACACTGTTTACTAAGGTTGCTTGCCGAAACCTAGGGGTTTAGGCAAGATGGCGTTTTGCCGAAAAGCGAAATTCTGCTGAAACTATATTAAAGTTATATTAAAAAACTGGCGAAACTTTGGAGAAAGGTGAAAATGCCAAAACTTATTATAAATGCCGAAACTGCCGAAACTCTGCCAAAACTATAATAAATCTATAGTAAAATTTTGACGAAACTAATCGTAGGATTTTGAAGAGGTTTAACAAGCAACCTTACTGTTTACACGCGTCATCAGAATCTAAGATTTTCTGTCCAAGTTTTTTGCATTGCCAATTGTAAGCCGTCTGATGTCTCTTAGCAGCGGGTTCTTTCTTTTTCTCTTTAGTCTTCTTCTTGATCACCCAGTCTACTCCAGTAAAAGTATTCTTATGCATACCACAAATTGTGCAGTCACCATGCAGCCGGTAACGCCCATTTGTAGTCATATCTTGTATTTCACTAGCAGTCTCAGTTTCCTTCTTGCACTTTAGACAGTAAAATCGTGTTATCTTGAGATTTGAAGTCTGAAATCTTTCCTTTAATTTGTCGTAATATGTCACAATTAGAGAATTACTACAAGTACTACAGTCTATCCAGAGTACCAGCACGAATTTTAAAAGGTAAAGAGCACTACAACCTATACAAAAAGCCTTTAAAGGAAAAGTCAACAGAACACCCAAAGGTAATTGTATGGAAACCAAATGCAACACATCAGGCAGATCTTGCAGAGATGCCAGTTGACCCCAAAGGATTCCACTATTTTCTCATAGTGGTGGAAGTTGCAGGAAAGAGAGTTGATGCAGAACCCCTAAAGGATAAGACTGCAAATAGAGTTCTAAACGGGTTTGTCAAAATCTACAGAAGAAATCGTATCAAGCCACTAACACACCGACTGGAAACGGACTCCGGATCAGAATTCACTAACGACCAGGTACGTGATTTTTTCCTGAACAGCCTAGGGGTAATGATGAGGTTCAGCGAACCAGGTAGACATAAACAGCAGTCATATGCCGAACGAGCCATCCAAGCAATCCAAGAACCTCTCCTAAAACGAATGGTTGCACAAGAGTTGAAAACCGGGGTGACATCTGTGGAATGGTCAGAAGATTTCCATAATATAGTGAGTAAAGTAAATGAACTCTGGCAGAGAAATCTCCCAGACATTCCGACAGGATCACCTAAAGTATCAAAAAAGACAGACCTCCTTTCTGAAGGAACACGTGTCAGAGTCAAGTTAGATGAACCTATTTCTGTACTAGGTAACAAATTTCACGAAAAATTCCGTACAGGAGACATAAGATGGAACCCAAACATTCGTGTAATCAAAAAAATGATACTCTCACCTGAACAACCTCCTACATATCTTCTTAACGGACCACATGGTCGATTAGGTGTATCCAGATGTGCATATACCCGAAAGGAATTGCAAGTAGTTTCTATTAATGAAAAGCCTCTACCTGACTCTGTGATAAGAGGACAACCCAAAAGATTTGTACCTGAGCAGATACTTCGGCATCGCATTAGAAAAGGTCAAGACCAGTATTTGGTTAAGTGGGAGAGATACCCAGATACAGAAGCCACTTGGGAACCTGCTGACCAGTTGAAGGAAGATGTCCCTGACTTAATTCGCAAATTTTGGGAATAAAAAAAAATAGAAGAATTAAAGGGTCTTATTTTTTGTCTCCTCTATTCACATCAGGAACTATCGGGATAAAAACATTCTTCCCATCACAGGTAAGGGCGACATGTTCACGTGATTCATGGACATTATAATTGTAACGTTTCAGACACGTCTGGCTCAATCCAATTTCCCTATGCTTGTATCCATCTAAAACTGCAAGATCCTCAGTGATAGCATAATCAGGGGTAAGTTTGATTAACACTCCCTTTACCATGCCGAATGTCCTACCTGTTCCTGGAGCACCAGATATGTTGTATGTAATACTCTTGTCGATATCCAACCCTAATTCCTCAGCAGCTTCTCTCTGAATAAAAGACGCATTAGCACAAGTGTCTGCTAAACACTGAATTGCTATTCCATTAACCTCCCCATTAAGTGCTAATAGATCTTTAATATTCTCCAAACGAACTATATTAATATCCATAGGATCGTATTCCCTGATATCCTCTTCTTGTTCCTCCTCAGCTAAGTCATCTGAAATCTCTGTGACTTTTCTAGCAGACATCAACTCCTCCTGAAGAATCTCACAGAGTAATTTCCTAAAGTCTGCAGACTTTAACAGGCTTAATAAGTCATTCTTAGTAACAGCTTTTGCAGGTGTAGACTTACTACCAGTAACTTTCACAGGAATCTTAACAGGGGTTGCTTTGCCTTTTAAGGGCACACTAGAAGAGCTAACTGCTGTCTTATTTGGGGAAGACTTAAGAAGTTTTGAGATACTCGAACCTACTTTTTTTTGACCCAACACGAACCATATAGACATCACCATCTTTTTCTCTCAATTCTACCTTTTCACCAAAACTCACAGTATCAATGTCCATAGCATCATCGTTAAGATCAAGGTTTTTCATTGCTCGGGCCAAATCCAGATCATCACGTCTATCTTTAGCCTTCTGAAGTTGATTTGTAAGTATTTTAGACGTCCCACGTTTATATCCCATAATAAGATCAATAGCATTTTGATGATCATCCAAAGTCCACTCAGGAGCATCAGGGTCATCACCAACATCATGATCTACATAACCATCATCCCAATCAGGATCCTGATGATCATGAACAACACGTCTCTGTGGTTTTGGTCGAACAGGTTTAATCTGCTGTCTATAGACTGGTAGATTACAAACTGGTCGAGCCTGTAATTGTTTAAATTGCACCTGGAAATTCTTGGTAAGTTCTTCAGCCTGAGCCTTAAGCAACTCTTGTAATTGTTCTTGAGTAACCCCAGTTGACTTTGATGTCAGTACGACAGGTTCCTGTTTTCCTAACGGAGGTTGAGTTACATCACTGTAATCTGCTTGAAGTCGCCGATTTCTATCTTGTAACCCCAAGCGCATTTCAGCCCTTCTCTGTTCTAAATTTCTCAGATATTTAACCAAGTCATCAGGATTAAGATTGTGAAACCTTTCTGCTTCAAAAATATTATCAGCTGAAAGACCTCTAAAGAACTGGTCGATAATAAAATCATCAGTTAGTCTTAGTAATTTTCCAGCCCTCTTTACAGTTCTATAAAATGCATCAACTGGCTCATTTTCCTGGTAAAGACTGTTAAAACGGATACGTTTCTTTTCATCTAAAACAGTTGGAAATTGTGTTCTAAGCCAATAAAGCGCCTGGTTAGGTTTAATACCTGGAAAAACTATAGGATGATTATTATTAGCAGCAACACCAGCATCTGCAGTAGCCAGAGCAGCTCTATCTGTCGGACGAGTACCAGCTCTTTTCCAAGCTTCATCTCCACCCATTAAATCATGAGTAGGAATAAATGCTGCTCTAATAGTTACTAATGCATTAACTGGATCTCTTGAATAGATTTGTGCTTCAGACCCATTTACATAGGTACCTGCATTTGGTCCTCCTGCAGCTTCTGGTATTACTAATGCTACAAAAGCAGCTAAATTAGCTCCACCAGCTGAAGTGATACCAGAAAGTTCCCAATTTTTTCCTGTAATTTCTCGATCAAACCATTCAGCCGCTTCACCAGCCATGCAGCTTCTAAGTATACCCATAGCTCTTTTCTAAGACTCTGGTGGCCCTCCAGCAGCGTATGGGTTAAGATTGATAGTATCAAGATAACCCATATAAAGCCTAACAAATGTATCAATATCATTAGTAGCTTTACCCTCAAAAATTGGCAATCCTATCGCAGTGGTAGCCATAACGTCTCTAGTGGATTGTTTAAAAGAGGTGGAGGAGGGTTCAATTGTCTAATTCGAAACCATTGTACCTGAATTCTAAGAGCAGCTATCTGTTGGAAAAGTCTATTCCTAAGTCTCCCTAATGTCTGAATCCCAAAACGCACCCTATTATTAGCATGTGCTAGCTATGCATTAACCTGTCCAAGTTGCACATTAGCCAATACAAGTTGTCCTCCAGTCCAAGTAGCCCTCAGCCGCCAATGATTTAGAAGGATATTACCACGATTCACAGCATTTTGAGCCTCATTACGATCCCTTACTGCTTGAGTATAATCTGCTTGTAATACATTACGTTCATGTCATGCCTGATTACATTCACCTATAGCCCGTTGACGAAGCTCTACCATAGTATCATAATCTCTTTGCAGGTTATGGTTTTCTTCTATGAAATTATCATTGGCAGCACGTATAATAACTAATTGTTATTCTAAATTAGTAAATGTTTCATCAAATGCATTTATCTTACCTTGTGCAAAAACTAACAAATCTTTTGTAATACCAAGTTCTTCATGTTTTGCTTTACAGCGATACATTAATATATTAATAATATGTTTGATTTGATTATTTGCCTCCTGTATCTCTGAATCAACAGTTAAACGACCCCTGGTAGTCAATAAATTTGCATGAGCCTTTAGTATTCTAACTAATTCATCATCGTCTTCTTCATTGGCCAAGTGTGCAGGAGGCGGTCCAGTAGGTTCTGAAGGAATATAAACTGGAATTGGTGTTGATGTTGACATAGTATTTAAACTAAGTTAGAATAAAATTCAAATGGATCTTTATGTATACAATTTGGACGAGTACACGACCGACTCAAGACAAGGCAATGAGTTTGCTCCATCATGGCCCTTTCGATTAGCCGTAGCAGGTAGCTCAGACTCAGGTAAAACAACTATGATCATTAACTTGTTAATGGGTGACAAGAAGGCAAAGGAGGATGGTAATCGGTATGTACTATGTGATGCAGTACTTTTAGTTGGCAGATATCTTGACGAGCTGAAGTGGGCAGTTGTACATGATTTTTTCGAAGAGGAAAAGATCCCATTCACTGCAGTAACCCATAGTGAGATTCCAGAGATTGACTCCTTCGATCCTACTCAAGCTACTGTGGTAATCTTCGAGGATCTGATGGATGCACCTAAAAAAATCCAGGATCTCATCACTGGTTACTTTACACATGGACGACACAAAAATATTTCATGTATTTATGTAGCCCAAAGATTCTTTGCCATTCCTAAGGCTATTCGAGAAAATGTTAACTACATCTTACTGCATGGAGGTCATGGGAGCCTTACAGATACTAAGAGAATCATCCGCCTATATACAGAAGAATCAGAATCATTAGCACCAGTAATTGATGATCTTACTCTGCAACGTGAATTTGTAGTGTTTGATCTTAGATGGTCCAAGAGTGATCCACTGTCTATTCGAGTAAGATGGGATACTAGTCTCAGTTCGATCACAGAGCAATCTCAGTTCAATCCTAGTTCAATCTCAGTTCAATCTCAGTTTGATCCAAGTTTGAACCCAGTTCGATCTCAGTCTGAATCCAGTTCAATCACAGTTCGATCCAAGTTTAGTCCCTATGGTCAGAAAGCTGTATCTGAAGCAAAAAAAGGTGGACACTTGATTGAATTTGCTCGGGTATTTCCATCCCCTAAAGAGCGTCAACATTTACTTGTACCTGGTGTTTTAGCCAAGAATACAGATACCTGGATTAAATTTATCTTTCGGGAAGCTTATGGATTCTCTGGTAAGACCCTAGGAGCTGACTTTCAGGACTTCTTAGCAAAAGTACAGGGTAGGACTGCAAAGACTGAAACTCTGAAAACTGAAAATGTGAAGGAGTTATTCTCCCGATATGAAGCCCTGAAGTCTAGTCGCCCTCTGGATAATAAAAAAATAATAGAAGGTATTGAAGTCCTTCTACAGATCTTTTCTAAGAGCCACATGGACCGTCGAGCATTACAAGTAGGGATTAATAGTATCTTGTGAGAATATCAAGTAATTCGTCTGCAGAAGCTCTAAGAATCATAGCACTTTTTTTACGGCCTTCAAAGTCAATCCTTAACATCTTAGCCTTCAACCCTATTACTCCTAAAGCACGAGAAGCAAAGTTCTTAGTCATTGAATTACTTATATGATTTACATAGTTCTCATAGAATGTATTGAAAGGCTCGTCGATACCATCTGGATATGTATCCCTTAGAAATTGATATAAGGCAATTTCTCCACTATCACAACCTATGGCTATAAGCTGTTCAAGAAGACACTTCCTAATATCTTCATATGGCTCTCCATCCATAATTTTCATATCCAGTCTTTGTGTAAACAATTGTGTAAAATCCACATTACTTGCCCGACGAATGATCTGAACTAACTTATCCCTAGCAAGTCCCAAGGCTTGTAGAGGGTCATTCTCATTACTAATCTTCTTTATAATCTGTCTGTATAATACACTGGATAATCCTCTATGTGCTGTTTTTGGAGTGATTACTCCACAGTTTTGGCACTGGTTTATTACGATTGATGTTGACATGGCTATCTTTCTTTATGTAAAAAAGAATTATTCAAAATTAAGTAACTATTCGGAGCAGTCCTTGCACAACTTGTCCGTTAAGTCACTTGGGCTTACAGGCATGAGACATTCCCTACACAACTCAATATTAAGCTCTGCAAGTCTCAGGGTATGGTCCTCCAAAGTTCGTGGATGACCGGAAGGACCAGAGGAAGGTGTCCCGTTAGTCGTATCTTGCTGTAAGATAAAATCATCATATTCATCTTGGTCAGCCTGAATAGCGGCCCTGATTTGTTGTATATCATTGAAAGTTAACCACTGCCCATCAAGATTTTCCTCATTATAGCGTGTTTCATTGATGATTTCCTCTATAAGCGCCTCTTCTTCATAATGGACAAGGTAGTAATCCTCAACTACCTCATAGTCGTCACTCTCAATCAGTCTATGATATGTTCTAGTACCACGTCGAACATAACGTCCTGTATCTGTATTTAAATATACAGGTTGCTCTTCAGGTGGAGGTGCAGTTTGTCTACGGACAAGCCTTCCATCAATATAATCATGGGATTCCATAACT
The DNA here is from genome assembly GCF_026210795.1 of Rhizophagus irregularis. Lineage (NCBI taxonomy): Eukaryota > Fungi > Glomeromycota > Glomeromycetes > Glomerales > Glomeraceae > Rhizophagus > Rhizophagus irregularis. The sequence goes on along the minus strand of NC_089430.1, from coordinate 1,013,505 downwards.
ATTCGATTAAAGGTATCTCCACCGATAATAATAGGACGTCCAGTTATAGGGTTAGCTATATAAGGATAAGACATGTCTTTTTTTCTGTATGTGTCTACATATCTAATAGTTTTCTTCAATTTATAATAACCAAGTGACATGGTCATCAGTCCTTATCAAAAAATACAAGAATACCTGATGATGAGGTTACATGGTCATCAGTCCTTATCAAAAATGCAAGGATACCTGATGATAAGGTTACATGGTCATTAATCCTTGTCGAAAAAATGCAAGGATACCTGATAAATAAGTTACTGGGTTATTGGCCTAGAATGCATTCATGGAAAAACTATGGATTATATTACAGAAAATGTGAACGGAGTTCATGCCACGTGATACCCTGAACAAATGTGTAGAGTGTCACGTGATTTCATGCGGTACGTAGATCATTTCCTTTTTGGGCGATACCCGTTCCACAAAAAATCGATTTGGTAAGAATGCGTTTGGAACCTTGTGTAACATAAATTTCCTTTTTCGGTAATTCGGGATTACGCGGTAATGCCGGCCGGATCTAAAAAATATGACTCTGCAGGGTAATTCCTACGAAAGTCAAGTACAAAATGCTTACTCCTGTTGAGTCCAATCATTCCACTTCCAGTCCAATCTCCAAGGATCGCCTCCCCATCTATGTTCACTTAATGCATGCTCTATAGTTTCCCTTTCCTGGGGGTTCACAACCATCCCATTCCTAAGCATTTTCTCCATAATATAAAGCTGATCCTCGGTGAGGCGGTCTATCCATCTTTTATAGAAGTCGTTTACATCTTCAAATGATATCCAGTCAATATTCCCTTTTTCAAACGGCTTTCCAAGAGCTTGGACATGCCCAATTGTAGTAGCGTAATTTTTCCATCTCTTATATGCTTCTTGACGAACCTCCTGCCACCACACACTATCTACTTTACTCGCTGCAATAAGGTCAGTATCTGGGATCTTTGCAACAATGCGTTCAACTATTTCTACTGGTAATCGGTCCAACATGATGTTATGTTACTTATACTATAGCCATCTTCAATTACTGTATGCCCATTACAAATGGATAAAAAATATAAACTAAATTCGTACGGGGAGCCGCTTATGCAAGAAGTTCTGCTAAGGTTTTCTCAGCCTCATTCATAGTGACAGCTTGCTTTGGGGGACCTGTTAATGAGTCCTTAGTTACATTATAATACAACTCGAAGAGGGCCTCAAGTTTGTTTAAAAGAGCTTGTTTATTCTTGTATGATTCACGAATCTTTGCTATCTTAGCAGTATATGCTGCATTATCTGGAAAGAGTTTTCTGGCCACGAACTTCACATATGATACAGGAGACTTTGCTGTCTGGATTCTCTTGATATACTTCACATGATCCTGGACAAGGTAGCTGGTTTTGCTAAACCCAGATACTAATGTGACTACTATAGTGTCTTTTAATGCATGGATAATCTTGAGGACAGTTTCATCAGAAACAATAGTGAACTGATTGCATGATGCATCATAAATAACTTCATCACTAATGCTGTCAGTGCGGTTAATAATGCTTGCTAATTCAGTATATGGGGATAAGCACAGCAAAACAAGGGGATAGCCTCAAAAAAAAATTTCTTAAGTTTATATGATAATTATGCTCCAATTTATCCAAAAATTACAGTTGTAATGAAGTCTCAAAAAAAAATTTTTAAATCCTATCCCCTTGTTTTGCTGTGCGTGTCCCCATATGTTGACATGATTCCTTATACTTTTTTGTACTTTGTAATAAATAGGAATCTTCAAATTGACTTTACATTCAAGCAAGAAAAAATATATATACCTACTGTAAATCCAACTGCATTCTTGGCAATCATGTCCAGATAACCTTGTTTGCATTTTTCACATGGCAGTATCCTGCGGTTTCAAACTTGAGAGCTTTCAATGCTTTGGATGCATTTTCTGGACAAGTGATAAGTGTAGGACTACTCGGCTGTTCCTCTAGAATAAATCCATCTGTATGGATGCGTCGTACTTTATCCTTATATGGTTCTAATAACTCTGAAGTCATCTTCCGTCCATGTGCTAATAAGAATGGAGCAATCCTAGGATACTCACCCTTGAAGGGACTACCTGGGTTTGTGAATTGGAATTGCCACTAGTCAGATCCTACTGGTATGATGGAGTCAAGTGTGTGGCCTTCCGGAAACTTGAATGGATCTGTTTGATCTGTGGTGAGTGTCTTGTAATTGCGTTTCCTCTGGCAGAGTGCTCCCCATAATGTATTGAGAACTCTCTTTGCAATACGACTAGCCACGCCACCCTGGTTCTTTATATTGAAGAGAAAGTGAACATACTCACCAAATATTACAGTCCCAGGAATTCTTGCTTCTCTGTCATATATCAAGGCATTTGGCTTTCCATCCTGGATTAACTGTATATCAAGACCAAGTTTCTTTGCTCGTTGTAAGTCAATGAATGTATAGACTCCCCTCTTATTATGTCAGAAGAGAATGTCATTACCACTTACCTTAGCACGAAATAATTCATACAAGGCATAACCTCTGTGGTCTACAAAGTCTTTGAGTATTTGAAACTTACCTTGTTGGATTGGAAAGTTAGCATTCGATTGCTGAATACTTGGATACAAACTTGTCACGTTGTATTGTCTTCCATAGCCCTTCCATTCATTATCTGCCCAGATAAGACCTCCCATCATTGCATCACTTATCCACTCTGCTTCGACTGGATCAAGAGGATCATTAGCTGGAACACTTACACTAAACCGTTCAAAAAGCCAGAGAGCAGTTCTCTTGTACGACCAGTTGTGGTAAGATAAGTCGATTCCTAGACTGAACTTCTTTGTAGCTTGTAGAAAGGAATCCCGCTCTTCATGGATCCTCTGGTATGTTTCCTCAAGTGTTTCATATATTCCAGTTTTACGATTCTTCTCAATAGGGATGAAGGAGTAACTATCAGAGTTCTTACCTTTCTGAAACTGTCCAACTGTAAGAGACTTAACTGTCTTACCATTGTATATTGTCACTACATTATTAACCCCATCTTCACGATAAACAAAGGGAGACTTTTGTTTTCTATCTAATTTACTAGGGTGAAGTCTTCCAGGATTCAGTGCAAGAGAGTAGTGGCCTTCAGACAGGATGAGGGTTGCACGTCTGTCAGATTTGCTCTTGGAAATTTGAGTGGAATCCCCTACAATATTAAGTGCAAGGCTTCCTGCAAGTTGTTCAATCTTATCCATATATGAGACTGGAACTGGAGCATCACGATTGAGACCTAATGCCTTTTTGATATATTCAGGCTTTTTTATAGTCTCAGGTATTTTAGAGAATATACCATAGATATGCTTCAGGCATTCATACAGGCAATCATTTAGCTCCCCATTGCATCCCCCTGCAACCGGTGGAGCATGTCTCACATAAATTATGAATCGTTCAAAGTAATCAGAATCTGCATCATCCGGTAGTTGTACTTCATCATAGTGGTCCAAGAGTGAGAAGAGGCTGGCTGGTTGGTTTCCTGATGTTCATCCACCGGGTTTCCAGTTTTCATAAGGAAGTAGGATCTGGAACTTTCTATCTGGAAATCGCGCCTGGAGAGTCTGACTGAGTCTGGCAATAGCTCCTCTGGAAAAGCGGGTACCGGAATACTGAAGTTCCTTGATGTCAGGTCGTGTTGGTAAAGTGCGGGCGATTCTTGAGTATTGCATTTTTATGTATATGATTTGTTTTCAACTATAAATAATATCTTTCTATATATATACGAAAAAAAAAGAAATAATCTCAAATAGCACTTACAATATGTCGTTGATAGCGCCCTCAGTATCCTCTTCGTCCCAGTCATCGATGATTCCATTGGCGGCCTCCCATTCACGTTCCATATCAGTTTTTGGATGTTCCTCTGGGATTTCTCGTGCCTTACCTTTATTCATCTTCATAGTTTCATAACCAGAAGTAGTAGGGATAATCTCGGCATCACGATCCTCCTTGTATACTCTTATTAGATTTGCGAGTTCTTTACGGCTAGGTGTTTTAGGTGAGTTCCCATTATATTCGATCCAGTCCTTGAAGTGGTCTACTACCTCCCTAAAGTAGTACTGGTACTCGTCCTCAATACGCGTTGTGGGACATTCCTCTACTTCAAACGCAAGTATTTCCCAGTCATACTCATCTGACGCGTTTTGGTACTTAGCCCATAAATCCTTACCTGTATTGTAGAGATCATTGAAGACCTGGTCCTTTGAATTCTTGACCCATGGCTTATGATCCCATCGGTGCCTTTCATGCCAAGCCCAGTGTGCTCGAGTACCTTCCTTTGGTTCAGGATCCCAGTCAACTTCTAGTTCTGTGTTGGGTTCTGGGATAGGTTGCTCTTTGAGAGTCAGTTCTACTAAAGGTTCTGTTGAAGATTTGGAATCTGCGAGAGATTTGGATTTTGCTGAAGATTCTGCAGGAGACTCGGGTTGTTGCTCAGGAACTTGGTCTGCAGTTGTAGGATCTGAGTTAGATAGCAAGTCATCTAAAACGTCGTAGTCATCATCAGCTTCAAATGCAGGTTCCTCAGCAGGCGGTTCATTTTCTTGATCAGGTTTCTCATCAGATAGATAACAGTCTGAGAAACTGTCTATAATTTCATTAGTATCTGACTCTATGGGAGCTGGAGATTCCTCAGGAATAGGATCCTCTTTAATGACAGGTGCAGGTTTTACCTTCAAGTAATCAGGTTTAGGTGGTACTGGTGGAGGAGCCTTTTGAGCAACTGGTTGCTTTTCAGTAGGTTTTTCTTCAACAGGAGCGGGTTTTTCCTCAGCAGGTTTCTCAACAACTAGCTCCACTTCCTCTTGATCTACTTGTGATTTACTAGCTGGATTATATATATTTGCCAAGAATTTCACCAAGGCATTTGGATCAGATGCGGGCTTCTCAGGAGTTTCTACATCTATTCCTTCTATATTGATTTCATCTGTTTCGTGGATCCATTTTTTGCCGAGATATTTCTTGTAAAGATCCTCCCTGGATATGCTATATACTCGGGTTAACTTTTTATTTATATAAGTCCGATTACTATTTATACTCAACTCATTTGATAGGATTCTAGAAGCGTTTATCTTTGATAATGGTGAGATGCAATGAGTTTCACAGTATGAAGTATATACCCTATAAAATTCTTGAACAGGTAGGTCGGTTATATGATTTTTTACTATGAGGTAAGTGTCCTTTATGAATTGAAATAGGGGTGGAAGAGTCGATATAATGTGATCCTGCTTAGATGTTGTCATAGGTGGTGGATTCCCAGTCATCAGGCTGGATGTGGGAGGTGCAAGCACCACCCACCTCCGGGTCTACGACCCGTCGCAGTACCTATATCCCCCCTACGGGGGATCAGGAATCCCCCATATATACTACTACCATGGCCACAGTGGCCATGGCTGGTCACACTACTTTCCAACTCCTTTTTTTTATCCATTTTTTCTTATATATAAAACTACTATGACCACTATGACCACTATGACCAGACTACTAAAAAGTGGATAAAAACGCGAATAAAGCTGAAATCAGACAGAATATCCGGTCATAGTACTGGCCACAGTTCAAAAAACTTATGATAATACTATGGCCACCTTAGTTAGCCCCTCAGGCTCCAAAACCCGATTTAAGCTATGACCACCCTTTATCTACTTACCTGAGACACCGAACTATGCCACCGAACTATGACCGCCGAACTATGACCACCGAACTATGACCGCCGAACTATGACCACCCTTTATCTACATACCTGGGACACCAAACTATGACCGCCGAACTATGACCACCGAACTATGGCCACTTTCCCCGTCAGAAAAAATAAGTAATTGAACAATGGGTATTGAGAATAGAGCATATCCAGATAAGTTTAGAAGACAGTACTAATCCGTCTTCCTCTTTTTTGCCTCCTTAAGGCATTTATCAATACACTGTTTACACGCGTCATCAGAATCTAAGATTTTCTGTCCAAGTTTTTTGCATTGCCGATTATAAGCCGTCTGCTGTCTCTTAGCAGCGGTTTCTTTCCTTTTCTCCTTAGTCTTCTTCTTGATCACCCAGTCTATTCCAGTAAAAGTATTCTTATGCATACCACAAATTGTGCAGTCATTATGCAGCCGGTAACGCCCATTTGTAGTCATATCTTGTATTTCACTAGCCGTCTCAGTTTCCTTCTTGCACTTTAGGCAGTAAAAACGTGTCATTTTAAGATTTGAAGTCTAAAACCATTCCTTTAATTTGTCGTAATATGTCGCATTTAGAGAATTATTACAAATACTACAATCTCTCTGGAGTACCAGCACGAATTCTAAAAGGTGAGGAGCACTACAACCTATACAAAAAGCCCCTAAAGGAGAAGTCAACAGAACGCCCAAAGGTAATTGTATGGAAACCAAATGCAACACATCAGGCAGATCTTGCAGAGATGCCAGTTGACCCCAAAGGATTCCACTATTTTCTCGTAGTGGTAGAAGTTGCAGGAAAGAGAGTTGATGCAGAACCCCTAAAGGATAAGACTGCAAATAGAGTTCTAAACGGGTTTGTCAAAATCTACAAAAGAAATCGTATCAAGCCTCCAACACACCGACTGGAGACAGACTCCAGATCAGAATTCACTAACGACCAGGTACGTGATTTTTTCCTGAACAGCCTAGGGGTAATGATGAGGTTCGGAGAGCCAGGAAGGCATAAACAGCAATCTTATGCTGAAAGAGCTATCCAAGCCATCCAAGAACCCCTTCTTAAACGAATGGTAGCACAGGAGTTGAAAATTGGGGTGACATCCGTGGAATGGTCAGAAGATTTCCATAATATAGTGAGTAAAGTAAATGAACTCTGGCAGAGAAATCCCCCAGACATTCCGACAGGGTCACCCAAAGTGTCAAAAAAGACGGATCTCCTCTCTGAAGGAGCACGTGTCAGAGTCAAGTTAGATGAACCTATCTCAGTACTTGGTAATAAACTTCACGGAAAATTCCGTACAGGAGACATAAGATGGAACCCAAACATTCGTGTAATCAAAAAAATGATACTCTCACCCGAACAGCCTCCTACATATCTCCTTAATGGACCACATGGTCGATTAGGTGTATCCAGATGTGCATATACCCGAAAGGAATTGCAAGTAGTTCCTATTAATGAAAAGCCTCCACCTGACTCTGTGATAAGAGGACAACCTGAAAGATTTGTTCCTGAGCAGATACTTCGGCATCGCATTAGAAAAGGTCAAGACCAGTATTTGGTTAAGTGGGAGCGCTATCCAGACACTGAGGCTACTTGGGAACCTGCTGACCAATTGAAGGAGGATGTCCCTGACTTAATTTGCAAATTTTGGGAATAAAAAAAATAGAAGAATTAAAGGGTCTTATTTTTTATCCTCTCGATTAGCATCAGGAACTATCGGGATAAAAACATTCTTCCCATCACAGGTAAAGGCTATATGTTTACGTGATTCATGGATATTATAATTGTAACGTTTCAGACACGTTCGGCTTAACCCAATTTCCCTATGCTTGTAACCACTTAAGACTGCAAGATCCTCAGTGATAGCATAATCAGGGGTAAGTTTGATTAACACTCCCTTTACCATGCTGAATGTCCTACCTGTTCCTGAAGCACCAAATATGTTGTATGTAATACTCTTGTCGATATCCAACCCTAATTCCTCAGTAGCTTCTCTCTGAATAAAAGACGCATTAGCACAAGTGTCTGCTAAACACTGAATTGCTATTCCATTAACCTCCCCATCCAGTGCTAAAAGATCTTTAGTATTCTCTAAACGAGCTATGTCAATATCCATAGGATCGTCTACCCTGATATCCTCTTCTTGTTCCTCCTCAACTAGGTCCTCCGGAATCTCTGTGACTTTTCTAGCAGACAATAACTCCTCCTGAAGAATCTCACGGAGTAATTTCCTAAAGTCTGCAGACCTTAACAGGCTTAATAAGTCATTCTTAGTAACAGCTTTTGCAGGTGTAGACTTACTACCAGTAACTTTCACAGGAATCTTAACAGGGGTTGCTTTGCCTTTCAATGGCACACTAGAAGAGCTAACTGCTGTCTTATTTGGGGACGACTTAAGAAGTTTTGAGATACTCGAACCTACTTTTTTTTTGACCCAACACGAACCATATAGACATCACCATCTTTTTCTCTCAATTCTACCTTTTCACCAAAACTCGCAGTATCAATGTCCATAGCATCATCATTAAGATCGAGGTTTCTCATTGCTCAGGCCAAATCCAGATCATCACGTCTATCTTTAGCCTTCTGAAGTTGTTTTGTAAGTATTTTAGACGTCCCACGTTTATATCCCATAATAAGATCAATAGCATTTTGATGATCATCCAAAGTCCACTCAGGAGCATCAGGATCATCACCAACATCATGATCTACATAACCATCATCCCAATCAGGATCCTGAGGATCCTGAATAACACGTCTCTGTGGTTTTGGTCGAACAGGTTTAATCTGCTGTCTATAGACTGGTGGATTACGAACTGGCCGAGCCTGTAATTGTTTAAATTGCACCTGAAAATTCTTGGTAAGTTCTTCAGCCTGAGCCTTAAGCAACTCTTGTAATTGTTCTTGAGTAACCTCAGTTGACTTTGATGTCAGTACGACAGGTTCCTGTTTTCCTAATGGAGGTTGAGTTGCATTACTGTAATCTGCTCAAAGTCGCCGATTTCTATCTTGTAACCCCAAGCGCATTTCAGCCCTTCTCCGTTTTAAATTTCTCAGATGTTTAACCAAGTCATCAGGATTAAGATTGTGAAACCTTTCTGCTTCAAAAATATTATCAGCCGAAAGACCTCTAAAGAACTGGTCGATAATAAGATCATCAGTTAGTCTTAATAATTTTCCAGCCCTCTTTACAGTTCTATAAAATGCATCAACTGGCTCATTTTCCTGGTAAAGACTGTTAAAACGGATACGTTTCTTTTCATCTAAAACAGTTGGAAATTGTGTTCTAAGCCAATAAAGTGCCTGATTAGGTTTAATACCTGGAAAAACTATAGGATGATTATTATTAACAGCAACACCAGCATCTGCAGTAGCCGGAGCAGCTCTATCTGTCAAACGAGCACCAGCTCTTTTCCAAGCTTCATCTCCACCCATTAAATCATGAGTAGGAATAAATGCTGCTCTAATAGTTACTAATGCATTAACTGGATCTCTTGAATAGATTTGTGCTTCAGACCCATTTACATAGGTACCTGCATTTGGTCCTCCTGCAGCTTCTGGTATTACTAATGCTACAAAAGCAGCTAAATTAGCTCCACCAGCTGAAGTGATACCAGAAAGTTCCCAATTTTTTCCTGTAATTTCTCGATCAAACCATTCAGCCGCTTCACCAGCCATGCAGCTTCTAAGTATACCCATAGCTCTTTTCCAAGACTCTGGTGGCCCTCCAGCAGCATATGGGTTAAGATTAATAGTATCAAGATAACCCATATAAAGCCTAACAAATGTATCAATATCATCAGTAGCTTTACCCTCAAAAATCGGCAATCCTATCGCAGTGGTAGCCATATCGTCTCTAGTGGATTGTTTAATATAGGTGGAGGAGGGTTCAATTGTCTAATTCGAAACCATTGTACCTGAATTCTAAGAGCAGCTATCTGTTGGAAAAGTCTATTTCTAAGTCTCCCTAATGTCTGAATCCCAAAACGCACCCTATTATTAGCATGTGCTAGCTGTGCATTAACCTGTCCAAGTTGCGCATTAACCAATACAAGTTATCCTCCAGTCCGAGTAGCCCTCAGCCGCCAATGATTTAAAAGGATATTACCACGATTCACAGCATTTTGAGCCTCATTACGATCCCTTACTGCTTGAGTATAATCTGCTTGTAATACATTACGTTCATGTCGTGCCTGATTACGTTCACCTATAGCCCGTCGACGAAGCTCTACCATAGTATCATAATCTCTTTGCAGGTTATGGTTTTCTTCTATGAAATTATCATTGGCAGCACGTATAATAACTAATTGACGTTCTAAATTAGTAAACGTTTCATCAAATGCATTTATCTTACCTTGTGCAAAAACTAACAAATCTTTTGTAATACCAAGTTCTTCATGTTTTGCTTTACAGCGATACATTAATATATTAATAATATGTTTGATTTGATTATTTGCCTCCTGTATCTCTGAATCAACAGTTAAACGACCCCTGGTAGTCAATAAATTTGCATGAGCCTTTAGTATTCTAACTAATTCATCATCGTCTTTTTCATTGACCAAGTGTGCAGGAGGCGGTCCAGTAGGTTCTGAAGGAGTATAAACTGGAATTGGTGTTGATGTCGACATAGTATTTAAACTAAGTTAGAATAAAATTCAAATGGATCTTTATGTATACAATTTGGACGAATACACGACCGACTCAAGACAAGGCAATGAGTTTGCTCCATCATGGCCCTTTCGATTAGCCGTAGCAGGTAGCTCAGACTCAGGTAAGACAACTATGATCATTAATTTGTTAATGGGTGACAAGAAAGCAAAGGAGGATGGTAATCGGTATGTACTATGTGATGCAGTACTTTTAGTTGGCAGATATCTTGACGAGCCGAAGTGGGCAGTTGTACATGATTTTTTTCGAAGAGGAGAAGATCCCATTCACTGCAGTAACCCATAGTGAGATTCCAGAGATTGACTCCTTTGACCCTACTCAAGCTACTGTGGTAATCTTCGAGGATCTGATGGATGCACCTAAAAAAATCCAGGATCTCATCACTGGTTACTTTACACATGGACGACACAAAAATATTTCATGTATTTATGTAGCTCAAAGATTCTTTGCCATTCCTAAGCACTGGTCAAAATTGGTGCTATTGGATACATATCGGGTACCTGATATGTGTATAATATATGTAATATATGTGTATGATATTTAACAATACTACACATATCTGGTACCTGATATGTGTAGTATAAATGTAGAAAATCGGTGACACATCATGTAAACATCATATATACATCTTACACATATCGGGTAGTCAAATATCAGTGACATATCTTATAGATATCATACATTTAACACACACATATCGGGTAGTAAAATATCAGTGACATATCTTATAGATATCATACATTTAACACACACATATCGTGTAGTAAAATATCAGTGATATATATTATAGATATCATACATTTAACACACATATATCGGGTAGTAAAATATGTAAAATATTGGTAATATATATTTTTATTGTATACGTTTGACAATTTCATATTAAAACTAATAGATTTATATCTCTTTTTTTTATTTTAATTTGGGCTAAATGAAATTCAATTTTATTAAAATTTATAAATTTATTTACATAAAAGCAATAATACAAATCTTACACTATCTGCTACGTAAAATCAAATAAAGTTGAACATAATTATACTATGTAATATGTTAAGTTCTACTGAAAGTAGCAATGATAATAAAATTACCTCTTTGCTTGTTTTGTTATATCTGTTTATTATTTAAAAGAAATATCAGTGAAAATATTAGTAAGTATATTAATTAATAGGAGAAAATAAAATAGAAATGTTAATAAAAACGTTAGTGGTAAATATAGAAAATATTAGTAAAAATGTTAGTAGGAAGAAAGAAAAGTTAGTAAAATAGAAAATGTTAATAGGAGAATGTTAATAAAAACATGTTAGTAGTATTTAATATTAATAGAAAATGTTAAGTGGTAGAAAACATTAGTGAGAGAAAAGAAAAAAAAGTATTAGAACGTCAATAGAAAATGTATATATAAAAAGAAAAAAACAAGCATAATGAAAATATACCTTTATGTTTATTTCTAAATATAAAAATAAAAAAAAAATATATATTAATATTATTTCATAATAACTAAGTAAAGAGTTTGTTTTAAATAAAAAGTTTAAGAGAAAGGGCTTTTACGAAAGAAAAAAAAAATAAACAAAGTGCGAAATATAAATACCGAAATCATGTGATCAATCGCCTGATTACAATAACAAATTCTGATTGGGCCATGGATTTTAACCGGATTATTATAATTAATAAAAAAAATGCATTTATACTATTTATACTAGAATTACACTGCAAGTTAAACTCTTTATCGCTTTAAATAATACAAAACCCTACTTAAATATACCAATTAGTCACAAATCGGGTACCTATCGGTAGCCTATTTGTCACCTATCATGCATACCAGTCAACATGGTAAAATCACTGATTTTTCGTAATATCAAATAATAAATATTTATTTAGAAACTCCAAGAACCTACAAAAGAAAAAAAAAGTAATGTTACTAAGGAAAAAAAATAAACGTGAAACTCCCCTTCCCCATTTACCTTTCACTAAAGTCCGGTTCGTATAATTCGTCTGGCGTTCCTACAATAAAAGAAAAAAATGTAACATTAGTAATATTACTAAGAGAAGTAAATTTCTCTCCCATTAATACCTTCACTCAAAAGTTCGGTTCGTAATTTCGTCTGGCTTTCCTACAAAAAGAAGAAAGAAACGTTAGAAACGTTTCTTATTTAACACACATGACACATTACACCCACCCAACTTACATCAAGTGTAAGTCCACCTTCTAAGAGTCCGGCGTCCTAGTCCTACAAAAAAACAAAGAAAGAAACGTTAGTACGTTTCTTTAATATTCAAAAAACCAATTCCCTCCCCTATTCCTAACATTATCCAAGTCCGGATTCATTTTCAAGAGTCCGGCGTCCTAGCCCTACAAAAAAATAAAGAAAGAAACGTAAGTACGTTTCTTTACATAATATTAAAAAAACATTTCCCCTCTTCCCATTCCTTACATTATCCAAGTCCGGGTTCGCTTCCAAGAGTCCGGCGTCCTAGTTCTATAAAAAAAATTAAGAAAGAAACGTTTTTAGAAACGTTAAAAATGTTTCTTTAATATTAACCCTTCCTCTTTCCTTACACACATTCCAAGTCCGGGTTCGTTTCCAAGAGTCCGGCGTCCTAGTTCTACAAAAAAAAGAAAGAAACGTTAAAAACGTTTCTTAATTACAGTAAAACACATAACCCCGGTCTCCTTCTCCCACATTACCTTTATTGGTTCGACGGTTCGTCCTGGTCTCCAAGGTCCGGCATTCTACAAAAAATAGGAGTCCGACCTACAAAAAAAAATAAAAAATAAAATATTTTTTTTTTAAGTATTGATTTTTATTAGATTATCAACGATCAATAAATGATTGGATCCTAACCGAAACTTCGGGTGATTTTGCGAAACCCTAGTTTCGGCAAGCAATCCTAGATCGGATGTTACACGGATGACTGGATTGACCGGATTGATCAGATAATCTGGTCAAATCCTATTTTTTTTTATTTTTTTTTTAAAAAAAAATATTTTTTATTCTCCTTCGGTCTTCCCCTTCGGAATTCGGCTTAAACGGCTTAGGACGTTCGTTTTTCTAAGGGAACACCTTCCTGGAACTGGATTTCGGCTTGAAGGTAAGTTAGGAGGAGGGGATTTCGTTTCTTTTTTGTTTTTATTTATTTATTTATTTTTCTAACGTTTCTCTTTATTCTTTTTTGTAGACTTCGGCTTCTTGGATTATTTGGGATATTGGGTAAGTGTGTGGGGTGGGTTCTTTTGGAATTTACTTTGAAGAAACGTACTAACGTTTCTTTTTTTATTCTTTTTTGTAGATTTCGTCTTCCCGGGTTCTTTGTAAGTGTGTGGGGGTGGGTTTTTTCGGAATTTACTTTGAAGAAACATACTAACGTTTCCTTTTTTATTCTTTATTGTAGATTTCGGCTTCCTGGATTATTTGGGATATTAGGTAAATGTGTGGGAGTTCTTTCAGAATTTACTTTGAAGAAACGAACTTACGTTTCTTTTTATTCTTTTTTTGTAGATTTCATCTTCCCGGGTTCTTTGTAAGTGTGTGGGGGTGGGTTTTTTCGGAATTTACTTTGAAGAAATGTACTAACGTTTCTTTTTTTATTCTTTTTTGTAGATTTCGTCTTTCCGGGTTCTTTGTAAGTGTGTGGGGGTGGGTTTTTTCGGAATTTACTTTGAAGAAACGTACTAACGTTTCTTTTTTTATTTTTTACAATTGTAGATTTTGGATTCTTGGATTATTTGGGATATTGGGTAAGTGTGTGAGGGTGGGTTCTTTTGGAATTTACTTTGAAGAAACATACTAACGTTTCTTTTTTTATTCTTTTTTGTAGATTTCAGCTTCCTGGATTATTTGGGATATTGGGTAAATGTGTAGGGAGTTTCGGAATTTACTTTGAAGAAACATACTAATGTTTCTTTTTTATTGGGATATGGGTAGTGTGTGGGGTGGGTTTACTTTAAACAAACATAATAATTTTATTTTGGTTCAAATTAATAAATAATTTCATATTACTATATAATAAACTATAAACTAATGAATATATTATGGCTTGAATTAAAATCCGAAAAAAAAATTCGGTATAATAATAAAAAAATTATCGGATTGAACGGATTCAATCCCAATTTTCTGATGGATTTCGGGGCATACCTATACCGTACTGTAAGTCATATATATGACATACTATGCCGAAACATTTCACTTTTCACCGATATATAGATGCCCGATATATAACCGATAGCATAGATTTTGACCAGTGTGTATCGGTAATATATTGGGTACCCGATGTGTACCCGATATATGTAACTGCCCGATATATATCCGATTTATTACCGATATATAGGTGCCCGATATATACCCGATAGCATAGATTTTGACAAGTGTGTATCGGTGATATATTGGGTACCCGATGTGTACCCGATATATGTAACTGCCCGATATATATCCGATTTATTACCGATATATAGGTGCCCGATATATACCCGATAGCATAGATTTTGACCAGTGAAGGCTATTCGAGAAAATGTTAACTACATCTCACTGCATGGAGGTCATGGGAGCCTTACAGATACCAAGAGAATCATCCGCCTATATACAGAAGAATCAGAGTCATTAGCACCAGTAATTGATGATCTTACTCTGCAACGTGAATTTGTAGTGTTTGATCTTAGACGGTCCAAAAGTGATCCACTGTCCATTCGAGTAAGATGGGATACTAGTCTCAGTTCGATCACAGAGCAATCTCAGTTCAATCCTAGTTCGATCTCAGTTCAATCTCAGTTTGATCCAAGTTTGAATCCAGTTCGATCTCAGTCTGAACCCAGTTCAATCACAGTTCGATCCAAGTTTAGTCCCTATGGTCAGAAAGCTGTATTTGAAGCAAAAAAAGGTGGACACTTGATTGAATTTGCTCGGGTATTTCCATCCCCTAAAGAATGTCAACATTTACTTGTACCTGGTGTCTTAGCCAAGAATGCAGATACCTGGATTAAATATGTCTTTCGGGAAGCTTATGGACTCTCTGGTAAGACCCTAGGAGCTGACTTTCAGGATTTCTTAGCAAAAGTACAGGGTAGGACTGCAAAGACTGAAACTCTGAAAACTGAGAATGTGAAGGAGTTATTCTCCCGATATGAAGCCCTGAAGTCTAGTTGCCCTCTGGATAATAAACAAATAATAGAAGGTATTGAAGTCCTTCTACAAATCTTTTCTAAGAGCCACATGGACCATCGAGCATTACAAGTAGGGATTAATAGTATCTTGTGAGAATATCAAGTAATTCGTCTGCAGAAGCTCTAAGAATCATAGCACTTTTTTTACGGCCTTCAAAGTCAATCCTTAACATCTTAGCCTTCAACCCTATTGCTCCTAAAGCACGAGAAGCAAAGTTCTTAGTCATTGGATTACTTATATGATTTACATAGTTCTCATAGAATGTAGTGAAAGGCTTGTCAATACCATCTGGATATGTATCCCTTAGAAATTGATATAAAGCAATTTCTCCACTGTCATAACCTATGGCTATAAGCTGTTCGAGAAGCCACTTCCTAATATCTTCATATGGCTCTCCATCCATAATATTCATATCCAGTTTTTGTGTAAACAATTGTGTAAAGTCCACATTACTTCCCCGACGAATGATCTGAACTAACTTATCCCTAGCAAGTCCCAAGGCTTGTAAAGGTTCACTCTCGTCGCCAATCTTCTTTATAATCTGTCTATACAACACGCTGGATAATCCTCTATATGCTGTTTTTGGAGTGATTACTCCACAGTTTTGGCATTGGTTTATTACGATTGATGTTGACATGGCTATCTTTCTTTATGTAAAAAAGAATTATTCAAAATTAAGTAACTATTCGGAGCAGTCCTTGCACAACTTGTCCGTTAAGTCACTTGGGCTTACAGGCATGAGACATTCCCTACACAACTCAATATTAAGCTCTGCAAGTCTCGGGGTATGGTCCTCCAAAGTTCGTGGACGACCGGAAGGACCAGAGGAAGGTGTCCCGTTAGTCATATCTTGCTGTAAGATAAAATCATTATATTCATCTTGGTCAGCCTGAATAGCGGCCCTGATTTGTTGTATATCATTGAAAGTTAACCGCTGCCCATCAAGATTTTCCTCATTATAGCGTGTTTCATTGATGATTTCCTTTATAAGCGCCTCTTCTTCATAATGGACAAGGTAGTAATCCTCAACTACCTCATAGTCACTCTCAATCAGTCTATGATATGTTCTAGTACCACGTCGAACATAACGTCCTGTATCTGTATTCAAATATACAGGTTGCTCTTCAGGTGGAGGTGCAGTTTGTCTACGGACAAGCCTTCCATCAATATAATCATGGGATTCCATAACTATTCGATTAAAGGTATCTCCACCGATAATAATTGGACATCCAGTTATAGGGTTAGCTATATAAGGGTAAGACATGTCTTTTTTCTGTACGTGTCTACATACCTAATAGTTTTCTTCAATTTACAATAACCAAGTGACACGGTCATCAGTCCTTATTAAAAAATGCAAGGATACCTGATGATAAGGTTACATGGTCATCAATCCTTGTCGAAAAAATGAAAGGATACCTGATGATAAGGTTACATGGTCATCAGTCCTTGTCGAAAAAATGCAAGGATACCTGATGATAAGGTTACTGGGTTATTGGCCTAGAATGCATTCATGGAAAAACTATGGATTATACAGTATTACAGAAAATGTGAACGGAGTTCATGTCACGTGATACCCTGAACAAATGTGTAGAGTGTCACGTGATTTCATGCGGTACGTAGATCATTTCCTTTTTGGGCGATACCCGTTCCACAAAAAATCGATTTGGTAAGAATGCGTTTGGAACCCTGTGTAACATAAATTTCCTTTTTAGGTAATTTGGGATTACGCGGTAATGCCGGCCGGATCTAAAAAATATGACTCTGCAGGGTAATTCCTACGAAAGTCAAGTACAAAATGCTTACTCCTGTTGAGTCCAATCATTCCACTCCCCAAGGATCGCCTCCCCATCTATGTTCACTTAATGCATGCTCTATGGTTTCCCTTTCTTGGGGGTTCACAACCATCTCATTCCTAAGCATTTTCTCCATAATATAAAGCTGATCCTCGGTGAGGCGGTCTATCCAGTTTTTATAGGTGTCGTTTACATCTTCAAATGTCATCCACTCAATATCCCTCTTTTCAAACCGCTTTCCAAGAGCCTGGATTTCCCAGTACACATCCCCGATCGTAGTAGCGTAATTTTTCCATCTCTTATATGCTTCTTGACGAACCTCCTGCCACCACACACTATCTACTTTACTCGCTGCAATAAGGTCAGTATCTGGGATCTTTGCAACAATACGTTCGACTATTTCTACTGGTAATCGGTCCAACATGATGTTATGTTACTTATACTATAGCCATCTTCAATTACTGTATGCACATTACAAATGGATAAAAAATATAAACTAAATTCGTACAGGAGCCGCTTATGCAAGAAGTTCTGCTAAGGTTTTCTCAGCCTCGTTTTTAGTAATAGCTCGCTTTGGGGGACCGGTTGATGAGTCCTTAGTCGCATTATAATACAATTCGAAGAGGACCTCAAGCTTATCTAGGAGAGCTTGTTTATTCTTGTATGATTCACAGATTTTTGCTATCTTAGCAGTATATGCCGCATTATCTGGGAAGAGTTTTCTGGCCACGAACTTCACATATGATACAGGAGAATTTGCCGTCTGGATTCGCTTGATATACTTCACATGATCCTGGACAAGGTAGCTGGTTTTGCTAAACCCAGATACTAATGCGACTACTATAGTGTCTTTCAATGCACGGATAATCTTGAAGACAGTTTCATCAGAAACAATGGTGAACTGATTGCATGATGCATCATAAATAACTTTATCACTAATGCTGTCAGTGCTGTTAATAATGCTTGCTAATTCGGTATATGTTGACATAATTCCTTATACTTTTTTGTACTTTGTAATAAATAGGAATCTTCAAATTGACTTTACATTCAAGCAAGAAAAAATATATATACCTACTGTAAACCCAACCGCATTCTTGGCAATCATATCCAGATAACCTTGTTTGCATTTTTCACATGGCAGTATCCTGCGGTTTCAAACTTGAGAGCTTTCAATGCTTTGGATGCATTTTCTGGACAAGTGATAAGTGTAGGACTACTCGGCTGTTCCTCTAGAATAAATCCATCTGTATGGATGCGTCGTACTTTATCCTTATATGGTTCTAATAACTCTGAAGTCATCTTCCGTCCATGTGCTAATAAGAATGGAGCGATCCTAGGATACTCATCCTTGAAGGGACTACCTGGGTTTGTGAACTGGAATCGCCACTGGTCAGATCCTACTGGTACGATGGAGTCAAGTGTGTGGCCTTCTGGAAACTTGAATGGATCTGTTTGATCTGTGGTGAGTGTCTTGTAATTGCGTTTCCTCTGGCAGAATGCTCCCCATAGTGTATTGAGAACTCTCTTTGCAACACGACCGGCCACGCCACCCTGGTTCTTTATATTAAAGAGAAAGTGGACATACTCACCAAATATTACAGTCCCAGGAATTCTTGCTTCTCTGTCATATATCAAGGCATTTGGCTTTCCATCCTGGATTAACTGTATATCGAGTCCAAGTTTCTTTGCTCGTTGTAAGTCAATGAATGTATAGACTCCCCTCTTATTCTGTCGGAAGAGAATGTCATTACCACTTATCTTGCCCTTGGGCGCTCCTGGGAGCTAGCACGAAATAATCCATACAAGGCATAACCTCTATGGTCTACAAAGTCTTTGAGTATTTGAAACTTACCTTGTCAGATTGGAAAGTTTGCATTTGATTGCTGAATACTTGGATACAAACTTGTCACGTCGTATTGCCTTCCATAGCCCTTCCATTCATTATCTGCCCAGATAAGACCTCCCATCATTGCATCACTTATCCACTCTGCTTCGACTGGGTCAAGAGGATCATTGGCTGGAACCCCTACACTAAACCGTTCAAAAAGCCAGAGTGCAGTTCTCTTGTACGACCAGTTGTGGTAAGATAAGTCGATTCCTAGACCGAACTTCTTTGTAGCCTGTAGGAAGGAATCCCGCTCTTCATGGATCCTCTGGTATGTTTCCTCAAGTGTTTCATATATTCCAGTTTTACAATTCTTCTCGATAGGGATGAAGGAGTAACTATCAGAGTTCTTACCTTTCTGAAACTGTCCAACTGTAAGAGACTTAACTGTCTTACCATTGTATATTGTTACTACATTATTAACCCCATCTTCACGATAAACAAAGGGAGACTTTTGTTTTCTATCTAATTTGCTAGGGTGGAGTCTTCCGGGATTCAGTGCAAGAGAGTAGTGGCCTTCAGACAGGATAAGTGTTGCACGTCTGTCAGATTTGCTCTTGGAAATTCGAGTGGAATCCCCTACAATATTAAGTGCAAGGCTTCCTGCAAGTTGTTCAACCTTATCCATATATGAGACTGGAACTGGAGCATCACGATTGAGACCTAATGCCTTTTTGATATACTCGGGCTTTTCGATTGACTTTGGCATTTTAGAGAATGTGCCGTAGATATATTTTAGGCATTCATACAGGCAATCATTTAGCTCCCCGTTGCAACCATCTGCAACCGGTGGGGCATCTCTCACATAAATTATGAATCGTTCAAAATAATCAGGGTCTGCGTCATCCGGTAGTTGTGCTTCGTCGTAGTGGTCCAAGAGTGAGAAGAGGCTGGCTGGTTGGTTTCCTGATGTCCATCCACCGGGTTTCCAGTCTTCATAGGGGAGCAGAATCTGAAATTTATGTGTCGGATACCGGGATTGGAGTCGCTGTCCAAGTCTTGCTATTGCTCCTCTGGAAAATCTTGCGCCTGAATACTGTAATTCTTTGATATCCGGTCTTGTAGGTAAAGCACGGACAATCTCTGAATAAACCATTTGATGTATTTATGAATTGTGTTCAGTTGTAATATAGGTTATTTATACAAAAAATATAAGATAACTAAGAAGTGCTTATCTTATTAAAAGGAGTCAATCTTGCTGCATACACGATCAAGATCCTCTTCATCCCAGTCGTCGACAATTCCATTGGCGGCTTCCCATTCACGTTCCATATCAGTTTTTGGACGTTCCTCAGGGATCTCTCGTGCTTTACCCTTATTCATCTTCATAGTTTCATAACCGGAGGTGGTAGGGATAATCTCGGCATCATGATCCTCCTTATATGCTCTTATTAGATCTGTGAGTTCTTTACGGCTAGGTGTTTTAGGTAAGTACCCATTATATTCTATCCAGTCCTTGAAGCGGTCTACTACCTCCCTAAGGTAGTACTGGTACTCGTCCTCAATACGTGTTGTGGGACATTCCTCTACTTCAAACGCGAGTATTTCCCAGTCATAGTCGTCTGACACGTCTTGGTACTTAGCCCATAAATCCTTACCTGTATTGTAGAGATCATTGAAGACCTGGTCCTTTGAATTCTTGACCCATGGCTTACGATCCCATCGGTGCCTTTCATGCCAAGCCCAGTGTGCTCGAGTACCTTCCTTTGGTTCAGGGTCCCAGTCAACTTCTAGTTCTGTGTCGTGTTCTGGGATAGGTTGTTCTTCAGGAGCCGGTTCTGGGTCAGGCTTAGTGACAGATGCAGAAAATTCTGCGGGAGACTCGTATTGTTTTTCAGGAGCCGGTTCTGGGTCAGGCTTAGTGACAGATGCAGAAAATTCTGCGGGAGACTCGGGTTGTTGTTCAGGAGCTGGGTTCACAGTTGTAAAATCTGAGTCAGATAGCAAGTCATCTAAAACGTCATAGTCATCATCAGCTTTAAATGCAGGTTCCTCAGCAGGCGGCTCATTTTCTTGATCAGGTTCCTCATCAGATAGATAACAGTTCGAGAAGCTATCTATAGGTTCATCAGTATCTGATTCTATAGGAGCTGGAGATTCCTCAGGAATAGGATCCTCTTTGATGACAGGTGCGGGTTTTACCTTCAAGCAATCGGGCTTAAGTGGTACTGGTGGTGGAGTCTTTTTGGTCTCTTCAGTAGGCTTCTTCTCAACAGGAGCGGGTTTTTCCTCAGCAGGTTTCTCAACAACTGGCTCCACTTCCTCTTGATCTACCTGTGCTTCCTGTATGTCTTGTGTCTCCTGGATTACTCTACTAAAATTCTTTGCAATTTTTGCTTTATCTAGTATGTAATAGTTTATTCTAGCACCTGAACGTCTTGGGCGAGTTTTAGGAATGAATTGCTTAATCTCCATACCAAACTTATTATCACTAAGTGTTTTGTTTTCGCCCTTCTCACTGCACCAATTCTGGTAAGTGCTATAGAAATTTGTACAAGGAATTTCAAGTGTATCACAATTGTCGGGCCACATCATTTCAAGGTAATATTGTATGAAACGCTGGGGATTTGGAATACTTGCTTCGATTAGCTCCTGTTTCATTTGAGTATCAGGAATAGATCGGGGATTGAAGCTAGTTAAGTCTCGGCTAAGTAAATAGGACATGAAGGAACTGGCTGTATCTGTGTTTTCTAATACTTTTACTAGAGAACTGAAGTATTCTCGATTGCCCTTATATTTGGCTGAGACGTTAAGAGCTACAAATCTTTCATCTCCCATTTCTATGCGGATTGGCATAGCATGATTACTCAGGATCATGTAGCCAGCAAAGTCATCAATAACCTTCACATCTATTCCCTTTTCCTTGATAGAGATGTAAAGCTCAGTGATTAAACTCTTAAGTCGGTTATTTGCTCCATGCCATTCCTTTCCTGTCATATCACATTCATTGAGGATAATGAGTTTTTTGGCACGAACAGCTGCATTGAACCTTCCCATTACATCTTCAAGACGGGTAGTGGAGAGAAAGTTTTCACGACCAAGAATATGTTCTCCGATAAAATCGGTTAAGATATTCTTACCACATCTGGGGGGACTGCGCATAATAATTGCTGTACTGGGTTTTTTGTCAGGATTTTGAACCAGAAATGCGAGCCAGTTGAGGATGTACGTGGTTAACTGCTTGTCCTCTGCACACCATACCTCATGAACATGTCGAATGATTGGATTAACTAGGTTCGGTTTGATGTGCTCAGCGGGTTGAGCCCTGAAACCTAGAAAGAGATTGAAGAATTCAGGATTATACTTTAGTGCATTTGGGGGATAAGGCATGAAATTAACATCTGTATAACAGATCTTTGTGACTGAGGCTTGGATAAGAAGGTCCTTTAACTTGATGGATGTGGTCATACCATCATCTTCTCCTGCATCTGACCAAATACTTACCTTGTGCTTAGTAGAAATTTCCTTGAGATCTGCAGCAAACTCGAAGTATATGCTTCCATTATAAGCCTTCTTTTTTCTGATCCACATGCCGGACTTCGTGGTGATGAAAGCCACAGAAGCTGAGATTGCTGAATTGATGCTTTCTTTTGTGTGTGTACCTATACACTTTTTAAGAAGGTCATCGTAGAAGAAACGGTTGTTGGGGTTAAAGATTGCTGAAACTTGAGCGGCCATTTTTTGTTCTATCAAATCGAGTACTAATTTATAGTTACCTAATCTTCAATTGCCGAATATTTTTTCCAAAGATCTGCACTCCTACCAATTTACCCTCCTGTAGTCCTATGGTCCTGCGGTTCTGCGATCCTCCGGTTATATCTGGTTATCTTCTAGGGGTAAAAAAAAACTATAAACCACGAACCTTTACGACTGCTCTAAATCTTCCCTTCCCCTTTTCAATCCACGTATATCTAATGAAATCCACACCGCTCAAGAGCCCACCTTACCATTATTTGCTCTTTTCTAGCGTCCGTTAACTCTTTACAAGTCTTTTGATACTCCTTCCAATTAAGCTCATGAAGTTCACGATTTCCAATACCCTCTTCCTCAAATGATTGACCAAGAGCATCCCCCGCTTTTTCCTTCTTTTCTACTGCCCTGTCGTATGCCTCCTCGGCTTTCTCATATCGCTTCCACAACTCGGCTTTACAACAGTTGTACCAGAGTCTGTTTATCTTGAGGTGCTTTCCGAATTCTTTGGCCGGAAGGTTTCTGACTATTTCTGCTACTATATCCGGGTCGTTGAGGGGCGATGCCCGCATTTGGATCCATTTACGGATTCCATAGATGTCTACAAGATCAAGTCCGAGGTCTTCGGCAAGATAAGTGGCTGCGTGTAAGTTCATCATTGTATATTACTTATGGTATACCCATTGTTCAATTACTTATTTTTTCTGACGGGGAAAGTGGTCATAGTTCGGCGGTCATAGTTTGGTGTCCCAGGTATGTAGATAAAGGGTGGTCATAGTTCGGCGGTCATAGTTCGGTGGTCATAGTTCGGCGGTCATAGTTCGGTGGCATAGTTCGGTGTCTCAGGTAAGTAGATAAAGGGTGGTCATAGCTTAAATCGGGTTTTGGAGCCTGAGGGGCTAACTAAGGTGGCCATAGTATTATCATAAGTTTTTTGAACTGTGGCCAGTACTATGACCGGATATTCTGTCTGATTTCAGCTTTATTCGCGTTTTTATCCACTTTTTAGTAGTCTGGTCATAGTGGTCATAGTGGTCATAGTAGTTTTATATATAAGAAAAAATGGATAAAAAAAAGGAGTTGGAAAGTAGTGTGACCAGCCATGGCCACTGTGGCCATGGTAGTAGTATATATGGGGGATTCCTGATCCCCCGTAGGGGGGATATAGGTACTGCGACGGGTCGTAGACCCGGAGGTGGGTGGTGCTTGCACCTCCCACATCCAGCCCGACGACTCCCATTGAAGTCTGGGTAAGCATCTGCAATGGCTCTCAAGTAAGCATAGAATGCCTCACTGGCGCCTAGGTATTTCATAGCGTCACTGAGTTTCTTAAAGTAGTTGAGGTCTCCCTTGCGGGATGGTGACACATCCAAGAACACTGTGCGCCTATCGTCATTCTCCACTCTGAGAGCATTTTCATTAGTGAGTACAATGGTGGATATAAAGTTTTTGTAATGTGTTGGCGTCTTGTATTTTTCATGGATTTCCATTATGTCACCTGTTACCTTATCCTTTAACGATCGATACAGATTATTCCACTGGCTTTTTTCTGTAGGCATTTTCTCGAGAAGGAGAAGAACCTTACCTTGTAATTGCCCATTGAAACTTCCAAGAATCGTTTGAAGATCGCTGGTCTTATAAACAAGTTGAGTACCTAAGACACTACGTTGAATGAAATCTGTTATAATACTCTTACCCCAACCCTGTCCAGATTTCAGGTAGAGAATCGAATACATTTTCCTTCCAGCTGCCACACCGGCCAACCACTTTATGATATACTCAGTAAGATTCCAATCGCCTGAACACCAGATATCCTGAATGTGAGAGAAGATAAATTTAACCGCGAGGTGGGTTGTAGATTCAAAAGTAGATATCGGACGCAGGATATGGAGGAATCCTGGAAAGATATTGAGATAAAGTTGGCCACCTAGTTTAAAGATACGGAATTTTTGAGGGTCACAGGTAGCTACACATACAGTACTATATTCGATCATAAACCATTTGTTGATATTAAATTCAACCTTTTGTGAAGGACCCTGTTCAGATTGTGTGTAAAAGACTTTGGTAATTGGACGGATAAGTTTATTAATATTTTTATCAGGGATGTGCTCAAGGTTTTTGATTTCTGATCGCCACTTGAAGACTCCATGCGGGTTGGAGCAGGGGATAAAGTAACTGCAAAGATAACCTTTAGCTTGATTGAGATCCCTTATATTCTTTGCAGCGTTAATGAGCCGTTTAAGCTCATCAATACTAAAAGCCTTCTTTTGTTCACTGAACTTGGGGATAACTTGAGCTTGAGTGCTAGTTTGGGCAGTCATTTTTTGTTCTATCAAATCAAGTACTAATTTATAGTTACCTAATCTTCAATTGCCGAATAATTTTTCCAAAGATCTGCACTCCTACTTGGTTACCTCCTGTAGTCCTATAGTCCTGCGGTTCTGTGGTCCTCCGGTCATATCTGGTTATCTTCTAGGGGTAAAAAAAAATTATAAACCACGAACCTTTACGACTGCTCTAAATCTTCCCTTCCCCTTTTTCAAACTACATATATCTGAAATCCAAACCGCTCAAGAGCTCCTTTTACTATAGTTAGCTCTTTTCTAGTGTCCGTTAACTCTTTACAAGCCTTTTGATACGCCATCCATTCAAGTTCACGGAGGTCACGATTTCTATTATCCTCCTCCTCCGATCGACCAAGAGCATCATTTGCTTTTTCCTTCTTTTCTACTGCCCTGTCGTATGCCTCCTTGGCTTTTTTATGCCGCTTCCAGAGTACTCGTTCAGCTTCGGCTTTCCAGATTGGGCTGACTTCTAAAAGATGTGACCCAAAATTGCTACTTGGAATGAGTTCCGGGATATGGCCTACAAGTTCGGGAATTACTGATACTGCGTGCGGGGTATACATGTTATCTGTCCTTATAGGTTACTTATATTATACCCATTGTTCAATTACTTATTTTTTCTGATGGGGGCGGGACAGGGTTGGTCTTACTGGCTCTATAAACCTTCTAGGGGCTTACCTGCTAACTTACCTGGTTTGCTATCTCACTGCTTCCGACAGATGAATAGACTGAATCCCAGAACTATGACAGAATGACAGATCTGGGGGTAAAATCAAAACTTTTTTCTGGAGATATCCTCTCCCAATTTTTCTGAAACATCTGTCATATCCGTCATATCTGTCATACCTCTCTGATTCTATTGTATTTTCCTCTCTTTTCCCTTATTTTATCCTTTTTTAGTATATTGTTATATGACAGATGTTAATGACAGATGGTGACAGATATAGGGGATTCCTGAGCCCCGTAGGGGCCATATAGGTACTGCGACGGGTCGTAGACCTGGAGGTGGGTGGTGCTTGCACCTCCCACATCCAGCCTGACGACTTGTATACCAATTAATCTCCAGTCCATGTATGGACCTTCCAAGGGAAATGATTTTTCGAGGAACGAGGGGCCTTTGGCCCATTCCATGAAATAATGGAGGACTGATCACCACCGTACTATGAGTTCTTAATAGACACAAGGTTTGCGTATTTAGTGCTGTCAATGGTCTGTTTTGATCCTCCTTGGACTCAACAATACACTGCGTATTCTATCAAATCGATAGGCTAAAACAAATGCTCGCTTGTATTGCCGTGGTCAATTTCATTTCACATCATGTTCCTAGCAGTTTCTCAGCAACTATATTTCGGTAACAGTTCTGTTGAACTAGAAGAAAGCTGTCAATTTACGCCTTCCACGGGCATCAGACATAATTATTTTTTTTTCCTCGTCCGCTTCCAACATAGCAATGCTACCTGTTATAGATAGATTTCGAAAGCAGGCGGGGACATAAAATTTTTTGACAGGCAATTGAACACATGCCACAATCATTTGCTAGATAAGTACATGCCTGGAAATCGTCCAACAAAGCACCCTGAAAAAAATGTAAAAAACGATAACATCTCCAATCCGTCAGCAACGGAGCCAGAAGGTGATGGTCCACCAAACACTGACGAAAAAAATAAACCCGTGTCTAACCTCCCAAAAAATACCAGACTACAAAAGATAGTCTTTTGGGAATGCGATACACGACTTAATGGGAAATTCAGATAAAACGCAGACTGAGAAAACAAACGATCCAAACTCATCGAAAACAAAATGCCCCCACCAGAATAGTGCCAACTCTCCGAGACAAAATAGTTCAGCCTCTTCAGTAACTGACCCCAGAGGAACAAATAGTATGCAGCATACTGATAAAAAGGCTTTCACGGACTTCCAAGCTACTGATGAGATAGTACTAAAATATGACTTCACAGATTCCAGGAAACATACCACATACAAAGCAGCGACCATGTTACATGGTCTAGAATTTGTAGAACAGGTTATAGTCGTATGACGAATGAAAAGTAATGTCAGACACCACCAAGTCTTCTGGGCCTATCTCTCTCTCAGCTCGACCATCGACAGGGAAAACTTGGACATGTTCGACCTCTGGAATGTTACACCCACTGAAGTCCACCCAGAGGATGTATTAGACAATGTGGAGGACGATGAGAATGACAACTCGGCGCCAAATAATTCATCTAATCACGTAAGTACTCAAAGTACCAAAAAGAGTTCTGACACAGACGTAGAACTAAACACAATCGCCTGTATTATAGGAGAGCAACTCGAACCTGTCAATTTCTCTTCTAAACCCAAGGTAAGCATTAAAGTGACCGGTAGTTTGACAAACGATGATAGGGCACACTGGTCAAATGATGAAATATCGGGTAATAACGTATTGGTCAAATATCAGGAAATAATCAGAAACCCGATATGGCATGATAGGCAATATTAAACATTTACAAGTATCGGTAATCTGAAATGTTTAATAATATTTTATGAAAAAAATCTGATTTTTTAAAGACATATCATTAAAATATCAGAAAATTTTATTATACCTATCAGTAGTCTGATAGGTCATTGGAATAATTTACGGCATGTAATTATTTCTATTCCCACAAAAATCTTCGATCTTTTTTTTAATTGATAAACTTTTTTTTTTTACACTTTAAAGTTAATTTTTTTTTAACTTTTTTCTTACAATACTTTAAATAAATAAATTTTTATCACACCTTTTGAAGAACCAAATATTTAACTCGAAATCAAATTTCTAACTTCTGGCAAGCTCGTCCAACGTTCGGAATATAATCTGCAACATGCAGAAACGGATTAAAAAGTTTCACTTTAGTAGTCTCCGGACTTCTTTTCTTTTGAAGGAAATGCCGGACTCTTGGAGACTTTAAGGAAGCCGAAGACATATACCGGTATCTAAATTAGTTCCAGTCTTCCGGAGTAAGCAAAAAATTTTTTTTTATTTGTTTTAATGAACGTTAGCACTAATATTCTTTTTTATTTTTTAGGTCCAGAACGCCGAAGGTATAGGTTCGGAATTTGACATTTCGAAGGTATACTTCTTCGAAATAATTTATTTTTTTATTTTTTCGACTAGCGAAACGTTTATTAACGCTTCGTTTTTTTTGCTTTTTTAGGTTCGGCTGGGCAGCTCCTTGGAGACGGAACTCGATATTTCGAAGGTATACTTCGAGTATACTTCGAAATAATTATTTTTTTGTTTTTCGACTAACGAAACGTTTATTAACGTTTCGTTTCTTTTCTTTTAGGTTCGGCTTCTTTGGGCGGCTTCTTGGCTTCTTGGACGGACGGAAATCAATAAGACATTTTGAAGGTATATATACTTCAAAATGTCTTTCTTTTTGGGTTTTTTTTTTCAACGAAACGTTTATTAACGCTTCGTTTTTTTTGCTTTTTTAGGTTCGACTTCTTTGGGCGGCTCCTTACTCGACATTTCGAAGGTATACTTGAAGTATACTTCGAAATATATTTTTTTTTGTTTTTTTTTCAACGAAACGTTTATTAACGTTTCGTTTTTTTTCTTTTAGGTTCGGTTTCTTTTGGGCGGCTCCTTAGACGGACGAAATTAAATTCGACATTTCGAAGATATACTTCAAGTATACTTCAAAATATCTTTTTTCATTTTTCAACGAAACGAACGGTAAGTTTCGCAGCGCGTTGCGAAACTTACAATTTTTTTCTTTGAGAGTTTGAGAAACGTTATTCTGACGTTTCTCTCTTTTTTTGTAGGTTCAAGTGGGGAGCTTCGAAATGGCAAACCTCGAATGGTAAGTTTCACAACGCGAAACTTATTTTTTATTTATTTTTTTGTAAGAAACGTTATATTAACGTTTCTCTCTTTTTTTGTAGGTTCAAGTATTTCGGCCTTGTGAAATTCGAAATGACGGTGAGTTTCGCGACGTTTAGTTACGTTACGAAACTTAAAAAATTTTTTTCTTTGAGAAACGTTATATTAACGTTTCTCTCTTTTTTGTAGGTTCAAGTGTTCGGCTCGGTGTTTCGAAACGGTAAGTTTAAACGTTGCGAAACAATCTTTTTTTATTCTTTTTTTTGTAAGAAACGTTATATTAACGTTTCTTCTTTTTTTGTAGATACTCTCTGGATATTGGATTTCGGTTAGGTTTCGAAGTTTCGTTTTGAAACTTCGATTCTTTTTTTTATTTTTTTTTTAAAGAAACGTTACTAATGTTTCTTTATTTATTTTTGTAGGCTCCCTTCGACTTTTATACCGGACTGGGATGCTAAGGCCTAAGAGAGGGTAAGTTTCAAACTTTCAATATTTTTTTTATTTTTCAAAGAACGTTTCTAACGTTCTTATTATTTTTTTTGTAGAATCTGTAGGCTCCGCCGCTCCGGTACTCTAAGGTCGAAATGGTAAGTTTCGTAACGAAAATCGTTACGAAACTTTATTTTTATTAAGAAACGTTTTAACGTTTCTTTTTCTTTTTTTGTAGGATTTGTTGAGCTCGGTATTTAAATTCGGTAAGTTTTTTTGTCGAAACTAAATATTTTTTTTCAATAAATCGGATTTAGATATATGGGGGCTGTTAAAGAAACGTATCGAACGTTCTTTTTTTCAATTTTTTTAGGTTACCGGACTCCTAGGAACTTGGAAGTCTCGGTATAATATATGGGTGGCGTATGACGTTTGATTGTGTTAAAGAAACGTACTAACGTTTCTTTTTTCATTTTCTTAGGTTACCGGACTTGGAAGAATCCGGTAAAATATATGGGAGGAGTGTATGGCGTTAATTGTATTAAAGAAACGTATTAACGTTTCTTTTTTTCATTTTTTTAGGTTACCGGACTCCTAGGAATTTGGAAGAACCCGGTAAAGTATATGGGGAAGTGTATAGCGTTGGTGTTTAATTATGTTAAAGAAACGTATTAACGTTTCTTTTTTTGTTTTTTAGATTACCGGACTCCTAGGAATTTGGGAGAACCTGGACTTAGGTATATGGGATAATGCGGTGTATGGTGTTTAATTGTTTTAAAGAAACGTACTAACGTTTCTTTCTTTTTTAGTAGGAACGCCAGACAAGATTACGAACTGGACTTTGGACGAAAGGTAAATAGAAGGGTTTTTCTATTTTTTTTTGTAACATTTTTAACGTTACTTTTTTCGTTTTCTTGTAGGTAATTCGCTCAAGATGAAATTGACACAAGGTACCAGAACTTATTTTTTTTAATATTTTTCGTTAAGAACGTTTACTAAACGTTCTTTTTTTTTATAGAGAACGAAATAATATTTCACTCACAATTTTACCAAGTCAAAATCAACCTAATCCACCACAATCTAATATCCATCTTCTGCTTAATTCGTTTGGTATTAGTAGGCAATAGTTCGGAAGAGTTGGCATAAAAACTTTGGGAAAAATAGTTGTTTGTTGGAATCGAACCAACTGGAATAATATTCCAAACCATTAACAACATAATGTAGATAGATAGAATAGGATAAATTAACGAATTTTTAAAAATAATTTTTAAAAATATAATAAATAAAATAAATATATATATATGTTATTATGTTAAATAAATAAATAAATGAATAATATATAGTATATATAAATGAATAAATAATAAGTTTCGGGTTTCGATGTAGCAAATATACATCTAATATTATAAATAGTTCGGAGAAATATCGGATTGCTGAAATTCTCCCGATATTCATATAGCACTTTACCGTTATGTTCTAACCTGAAAGTCACATGACTTATACCTGATCTGCGCCGAGAACCGGTCACAAATCGGGTGGATCGATCAGCTGCCATTCAGGTTAAAATCGAAAACATATAATAGGGCTATCGGGTATATGAAATTTACCCGGTAGCCCTTCATTCGACCAGTGGCAGTAACCATAGACGATGTAGTATATCCTGTTCCGAACCCTGAATTCGGCTAAAGCATAAGATGTGTACTTGTTGGTGACACTAGTTAAAAGCCTGTCCTCTCTTGATAACACTAGTAAACGATACCGATATACTGTGCGAGCAAATGGGATGCGTTTTGCATATAACAAATACGACTGATTCGTCCTCTGTTAAAGCAGAAGACACCCGTAGAAGGTCATGCCAAACAGATTGGTGAATACTATAACTCTGAAATGTTAAACTTTGATGACTTCATACGATGTTTCCAAACTAGGTAAAAAATTTCACAAGATCATGGTTTTTTTTATGCAGACCGTATTTTCTTCCATCTCTTCGACTCACTTTCCATAAAACCAAATGGTTTA
This sequence comes from Rhizophagus irregularis, assembly GCF_026210795.1. Lineage (NCBI taxonomy): Eukaryota > Fungi > Glomeromycota > Glomeromycetes > Glomerales > Glomeraceae > Rhizophagus > Rhizophagus irregularis. The sequence goes on along the minus strand of NC_089430.1, from coordinate 981,961 downwards.
TAACTCGAGAGGAAGTCTTAGAAACTACGTTTCTAGTTTGGAAGGTCTATCCATGGACTGATTTTCTGGGCTTTGCTTCTGTATAAAATTTCTCATGTCGCTCGCATACATATTAATATACAAGTTTCTTACTGTAGAGACAGATTGTATACGAAATAACCTCCATGGTTTTCCCTATGAAACAGGCTAAAGAATCTTTTACTCTGTTCAGAAAATCATGCATGCTACTCTGAAGAGTTCTTCCGGAATAGCCCTTTCAGGGATTTTTCTGCGTTCATGATTAATGTATTTTCGTATGTGCTGGTCTCGTAAAAAATGTGAGCACTATTATGCCTGAAGGCACTAAAGCGTAAGAACATAAGTCATATATAAGCATCTTACTATTTCGCATAATATTCTTCTACATAATTGATTATGCTGATAAATGGTAAAAAATAACTGATGAACGTAATTAATCCGGATTATACTACGTAGTACCTCTAGGTACGAAGTAGAACTGGAATGACTAGGGATACGTTCTAGAAAAAATGTAATCGTCGTCATAAAATATTTTGTTGTCGATAACAATAATTATACGTTATAAACAAGGTGCAATAGAGTGGCAAGGCGTTCTGAGCTAAGCGAAGAAAATTGTCTATGGGGGCTTCCACCTGAGGTCACATATCCGTTACTACGCATGTTAGTAGGATTCGAAAGTCTTATGAATTCGTACTGTGTGTATAATCAGTTTCACTGAACAGACAATCCAAGATCATGATCTGGCTTATATACGTTTATTAACCGGTTATTGCAGTTGGACTAAAACAAGTAATTTAGCGAGATTCTTAAAAAATGAACAGTTGCACTTGAACGACGAATACGTAATTCCATAAAAGGAATACTAGGTTGGAACAAAAGGAGGCTGATAACGATACCACCTTTATTATCATAAGTCTCGTGTACGCTGATATTTTTTTCGGCAAGTAGCATAGGTTAATACTAAGGACAAAAACACAGAGAAGCGGAAAAGTCATTTACCCTCTGGGATAAGGAGGTGTAGTCCTGGTAATGACAAATACGTCATTTCTTTTTCCATTTGCTTCGGCAGTATTTTACAGCATGACCCTGTTGATTGCCACACTATTATGAAGTAGGGAATTCATACTTTGTTTTTTGTGTTGTCGACTAATATTTCATGTAGTATACAATGATGGTAGATCTGTTGGATAACCTCTGTCAGTTGTGTTAATCTATTCTTCAGTGATAATTTTGATGAATCACAGATGGGTTTGTTTATCTGAGAGCTGATCATTTTGATAAGGGATTCGCATTTAAGTTCATCCATATATTCCCTTTTGTTATTTTCCGTCCATTTTAACAGAATTTTTCCAAATTGTTCACTTGTATCTCGCAGTAGGGCAACTTCCATCAGTGCATCAGTATTCGTGGATTCTACATCATCAGGTAACATGTTGCTTGCTGTGAAGCAAATGTGTACTATCATTTCGGTCAACATCTTAAAACTATCTCGTCCTTTTGTTTCATTGGATTTTTTGTCACTAGCAGAAAGTACGTTTTTTTTTCAGTTATTGATTTCCATATTTGCTTACATAATTGTGGTTTTCTAGCCAATAGTAACGTCAACCATTAAACTACCTCACTGAACTCGTCGGAATTTGGCAATGAAAAGTTATTCGAAGAGGTATTACTCTTGGGACTCCCATTGCCAGTCGATAAGTCGATCAAATCCTTTAATTTCACTAAAAGTATTGTAAAATCGTCCATTGATTTATAATAAGGTTCCTGACTTCAATTTTAAAAACATTAGTATTTAGGAAATACCCAAAAAGCCCGAAAATGCACATACAAAATATAGTTACCATTTAATCAGTCAGGAGAAAAAGCCCTATTTGCTCTACTTCTATCCATTTACTATCTATTTACTATATTAACTAGCATTCACGACCAGGTCGTTCATATTTTTATGTAAGGATCCATAGTGATGAGGGTTTATCTGTCATATAGTAAATTGCAGTCGCATTCTATCATTGCAATAACTTTCGTAGATGAAGACGAGACACATTGTGACAGTATTATATAACAATCGTTGATAAAAGTAGTAACTATTACAGCGGATAATATTTAGTGATAATTACAGAATATTTGTAATCATTACCAAACAATATTATTTCATGCGGAATGGATACGTGCGGAATTAAGGATATCCTATGTATTATTTTGCATCGTTACCAAGGAATAGTAACTAACGTAGGGATGGGGGTTAATTAACCATGGTTAATTAACTGCGGTTAATTAACGGTTAATTATAATTAAGCAAATTTGGTTAATTAACGGTTAATTTGGTTAATTATAAATTAGCCAATTAAAAGAAGTGATCACAGTCACGTGACCGATTTTCTGATTTTTATCGATCTTTTTTTCAATAATTTTTTTTATTTTTCAATTTAACAATGACTAAAAAAAAAGGTGCTGTTTGGAAACATTGGACTATTATTACACAAAACCAAACAGAAAGTAATAAAAACAACTCCCATCCTACTGTACAATGTAATTATTGTTCTAAAGTTTTGAATAGAGCTGTTCCTGCACGAATGCAAAATCATCTTGATAAAGAATGTCTAGGAGCACCGGATAATGCAAAGTCTAAAAAAAATATTAATTTACAAGGTTCCACAACTAGCACTATTCACACTCCAACTATTACTCCAAATACTACTCATACAAATATACCTGTAAAACGAATTAAAATAACTAAAACATCTAAGATTGAGAATTTCGTTGATCGTATAAGCGAAGAAGAACAAGACGACCTTGAATTTCAACTAGCACAAGCATTATTTTCAGCTGGAGTACCATTTGCCTTTGTTGAAAATCCGCTTGTCATTCAATTTTTTAAATGTCTTCGGCCATCCTTCAAGTTGCCAAATAGGAGAAAACTTGCTGGAGATTTATTAAATGATGTTTACGATGAAGTAAAATTACAAACTGATGAACAAATTTCCAAAGCAAATACTCTTTATATGGTTTCTGATGGTTGGTCTAATATTAATCAAGAATCAGTACAAAATTTTATCATTTGTACTCCTAAACCAGTTTTTTTTAATGCTACATTTTCAGGTGAAGAATCCCATACAGGAGAATGGATTTTAAATGAAATTATTCAACAAATAGAAGCTATTGGTGTTCAAAAATTTTCAGCTGTTATTATGGATACAGCTAGTGTAATGAAATCAGCATGGAGACGAATTGAGGAAAAATATTCCAATGTTGTTTGTCTTGGGTGTAACTCTCATGTTATTAATCTTTTAATTGGGGATGTTTTAAAGATTAATGAAATTAAACCCATAGTTGAAAATTCTAAAATGATAGTAAATTATTTTAAGTCTCATGTACAAGCAGCAGCAAAATTAAAACGTATTCAAGGTGAAAATTATAATAAAGAGATTGCGTTGGTTTTACCAGTACTTACACGATGGGGATCACATCTTAGCTGCTTTCAGTCACTTCAAAAATCAAAAACTGCTCTTGAACAAACATTAATGGATCCTGATATCTGTAAAAAAATAAATAATACAGTAAGAAATTTTGTATTATCAGAAAATTTTTGGGATATGTTGGACACAATTATAAAATTTTTAGAGCCAATAGTTATAGCGTTAAAATTGTTTGAATCAGACACATCTACTCTTTCAACTGTTTATTTTCACTTCAAAAAATTAATGCATTGAGTTAGTGAAATCTCTTGTAATTTTTCCAACAATATTCAACAACTTGTTCAAAAACGGTGGGATTATACATACCATCCTGTTATGATGGCTGCTTATATGTTAGATCCATGTTTTTTAGAAGAAAGCAAAAATACTGATATAGAGGCAACGAGATATAGAGAATTCACAGAATTCACAAGTAAAAGGTTCGGTCAAGAGGAATCTGTGATTATGTTTACAGAATTAGTAAAATTTCGTCAAAAAAATTCACCATATGATAATAAAACGATTTGGTTATCATCTACTAACCTTAGTCCGTCTGTATGGTGGCAATCTTGGCCAAATAGTAGCCTTCAACAACTAGCTATTAAGATTCTTTCAATTCTAACGTCATCTGCCGCCGCTGAAAGAAATTTTTCTACGTTTGGGTTTATTAATAATAAAATCTGTAATCGATTGCAAAATGAACGTGTTAAGAAGTTGGTTTATATTTACGGAAATCTTCAGTTGTACGAAAAGGGGTTAAAAAGAAAATTAATACATGATCGGCGTAATGATAATAACAATAATGATATAAATAATAATAATAATACTGGTAACGATAACAATAATGATGATGATGATAGAATATTCGGGTTAGAATTAAATATTACGGATTTAGCAACTGAATAATAAATAAATTTTGATAAATATAAAATAAAAATATAAGTTTAATTAAATAAATTATAAAAATTATAAAAATTTGTTATAATAGACCAGAAATTATAATTGGGTTAATTAACAGTTAATTAACGGTTAATTTACCATCCCTAAACTAACGTATCCATTGTGTGGAACATTACTTGTTATGTAGTAACAATTTCCATATCGTTATTGATGAGTAAAACTTATGCAGAACACGGATAGCACCGATATATTATGCAACGGTATATCTGTATATTTTTCATTACGAAGGTAGTAATACCTCCAGTCTATTATTACCGAGGAAGTAACTATTGAGATAACTTGTATAGAATATTATGTAGTGAAAAGTAATAACCCAAGTAGACCCTGCATCGCATACCGTGTAATGGTATTGTATAAAATGTTTCTGTCGTTACCGAGGAATAGTAACTAATATGGAACTATTGTATAGTATAATATATGTAGTATTATTTTTGTCATCGTTACTGAAAAGTAATGACTCATACATCCTCTCACTTAGCTGGTGGGTTCTTACTAGTAAACGGGATCCCGTATAAGCTTAGTAAAGAATCACTTACTGCCGTCAATGACCATAAATGCAGTTGAATTAAGCCCAAATGTAACATCAGTTTGCTTTTTATTCGTTTGAAGTTTTGAGTTACGGATGAATAACCAAGGATATTTTTATCTCATGTCATCATTGTTTCCAAAAAAAGCTGAGAATTCTTGTTCTAGTTTAGCTCATTGAAGGAATTAACACACAAAGGAACCTGCAGTGTTATCGATTAATATCTTCGATATATCTTTGTGCATCATTGTTGATAGCCGCATGTTAGATCATTTCTAGCTCGCATGGATACGAAAAACGTGTCCACAATTGCGTGATATAACACAGTTAGCATATTAGCGATTAAGATTCTAAATTTCACGAGTTTTTATCACTATCCTCACAAATTTGTAACTTGAACGACCAGAAGTCTATAAAAAACACGAGACTGTATTACAAATCTATAATGAGAAGGACTGACACTACACCTATGCAAAACAAAAGGCAGGATGGATTTGTCAGACCACGCTCCCCTGTAAGGCGCTAAAGCGTGAGTTAAGCGAAGGAAATTATAAAGGACAAAACTTCTATGACAAGAAGTATCAAATCTACGAGAAGAAATCAGTCCCATATGGAACACGTTGCGCAACTTGATTTCATACTAATGGTTTTTCTTTGTTTGATTTTGTTGTATTTTTTGTATACACACCATCATTCTGAAGTAACATGCCATAAGCAGTATGCAACTATGTGACATGTCACCGTTTTATACTTTATAAATAGATTAGCACTAAAATCAACAGGAGAGATTTTCTCCAGAATTTAATTATGTTAATAGGGTCACAAGCACAATTTTTATTGCATCTAGCAGAGCCTACGAATAAATAGTCTACTACTTTCCGTTTATCGTGTGTTCTGTCTGTGTATAACAATTTGGTACTTTGTGTCATTAGTTGAATATCTTTATACCAAGAAAATTTAACGGACGGTCATCGAGATTTCTTGCCACTTATAGATTATAGTCGCCGAACAGAGAGTATATTCATTTTTTAACAACCGCATACATTACGCTTTGTAACTAAATATGTCTGAACTACAATCCGAAGGGAAAGAACAAGGTAACTCATTAAGTGGAATTCCGTTACACAGGTCAAACAGATGTCATTGTCGCAAAATTTGCCTGGAATTTTTCTGGCAAATTGAGAATTATCCCAGTAAATTGGGGTAAATTGTGTTACAATTTTGGGATAATGGAGGACTTACAATTTGGCAAATTTTGTCAAAATGGCGGAATTCCTACAGAATTCCTAATTCAAATGTTGAGAAATTTTTCAGTAAATTATCATTAAATTGTGGGAAATTTTAGGCAAATTTTTAGTAATGATATGCAAACGAAGTGCAAATTGTGGTGAATTTAGTTAAATTTTTAGTAATTTTATGCAAACGTAATGTAAATTGAGGTGAATTTTAGGCAAATTTTTAGTAATTTTATGTAAACCACTGGTAAAAAAATGGTCTATCCTACACATATCCTACACATATCTTACATATATCAGGTACTCAAAATGTAGAAAATCATACACAAATAATACACATATCATACACATATCGGGTACTTATATATATAGTATACCTATCAGGTACCTGATATATGTATGATATATATATTAGTACCCGATATGTGTATGATATGTGTATTATTTGTGTATGATTTTCTACATTTTGAGTACCCAATATGTGTAAGATATATGTAGGATAAATCATTTTTTTACCAGTGAACGTAATGCAAATTGTAGTAAATTTAGTCAAATTTTTAGTAATTTTATATAAACGTAATACGAATTGTGGTAAATTTAGTCAAATTTTTAGTAATTTTATGTAAACGTAATACGAATTGTGGTAAATTTAGTCAAATTTTTAGTAATTTTATGTAAACGTAATACGAATTGTAGTAAATTTAGTCAAATTTTTAGTAATTTTATGTAAACATAATGCAAATTGTGGTAAATTTAGTCAAATTTTTAGTAAACGTAATGCAAATTGTGGTGAATTATAGTGAATTTTTAGTAATTTTATGCAAACGTAATGCAAATGGTGGTAAATTGTAGTGTATTTTTAGTAATGTTATGTAAATTGTTGAAAATTTAGGCGAATTTTTAGCAATGTTGTGCAAACGTAATGCAAATTGTGGAAAATTGTGGTGAATTTTGCATATTTTCGGTAAATGTTAGTTAAATCTTTGAATAATTTAGTGAAATTTAGGATAATTTCGGACAATTGAGTGAAAATGTTTTACCGATTTTGGACAATTGAGTGTAAACGGTATAAAATGCAACATTTTCGGAGACAATTTAGTGAAATTTTGCAATAATTTTGGACAATTGTGTGAAATTTAGTAATAATTTTAAACAATTTAGTATAAGCGCTGTGACAATTTAAAACACTGATTTAATAATTTTACATAATTTATTACAATATTATTTATTAACAAATGCACAATTATTATTTAACGATGAGAATCTATATTGATCTATATTCATCAGATATCCGATGATCTATGGATAATCCACACCTCTAATTCATTCATGTATCAAATGTCCAGTGCCGAAGTAAAAGCTGGTGAAAACTTAAAAAAGAAAAAAAACGAAACATTAATATACGTTTCGTTGAAAAAAATCAAAATAAAAAACATTTCGAAGTTATATACCTTTGAAATGTTAAATTCCATACAAGGACCGCCGAACCTAAAAAAAGAAAAAAAACGAAACGTTAATATATGTTTCGTTGAAAAAAATCAAAATAAAAGATATTTCGAAGTATAATATACCTTCAAAATATTGAATTCCGGTATGTCCAAACCTAAAAAAAAAAAACATTTCGAAGGTATAACAAACATTTCGAAGTATACCTTCGAAATGTTCCACTCCATTTCGGTTTTCCCTTTCTCTTTCCCCTTTCTCTTTCCCCTTTCGTCTTCACCTTTCCCTTTCATTTTTCCGTTCCTTTAACCTACAAAAAAAATAAATAAATAAACGAAACTTTAAACAATGTTTCGTTACATAACAAAAATCCAATAATTTCGAAGTTCTAATACCTTTGAAATGTTGAAACGGCATCCTGGAACCTAAAAAATGAAAACCGAAAGTTAGTAAACATTTCATTGTAAATAAAACAAATAAACTTCGAAGGTTCTTATATTTACCTTCAAAATTCTTCCGTACAGAAGGCGACCGGAAAATAAACTACAAAAATAAAGATAAACGAAACGTTAGTAAACATTTACTAACGTTTCGTTAAACAAAAAAAAAACAAAATTGATTCGAAGGTAAATATTTACCTTCGAAATCTCGTCCTGGAGGCGAAGCCATGGATCTATAAAAAAAAACTGAAACGTTAGTTAACGTTTCGTAGAAAAAAATTATTAACAAAAAAAACGAAAATATTACCTTTCGCCCAAAAATTTCGTCCGGCGTTCCTACAAAAATAAGAAAAGAAACATTAGTTAACGTTTCTTAAAAAAAATAAATAAAAATAAAGTTTCGCAACACAATGTTGCGAAACTTACCAGTTCGTTTCGAATTCCATCATCCAAACGTCCGGAATCTAAAAAAAGGAAAAAAGAAACGTTAGTATCGTTTCTTTAAAAAAAAAAATTAATAAAATAAAGTTTCGCAACACAATGTTGCGAAACTTACCAGTTCATTTTGAAATTCATCATCCAAACGTCCGGAATCTAAAAAAGGAAAAAAGAAACGTTAGTATCGTTTCTTTAAAAAAAAAATTAATAAAATAAAGTTTCGCAACACAATGTTGCGAAACTTACCGGTTCGTTTCGAAATTCATCATCCAAACGTCCGGAATCTAAAAAAAGGAAAAAAAAAGAAATGTTAGTATCGTTTCTTTAAAAAAAAATTAATAAAATAAAGTTTCGCAACACATGTTGCGAAACTTACCGGCTCGTTTCAAAATTTATTATCCAAACGTCCGGAACCTACAAAAGTAAAAGAAAGAAACGTTAGTTAATCGTTTCTTTTAATAAAAAAAAAAAATAATTAATTAAGTTTCACAACGATTCGTTGCAAAACTTACCGTTCGTTTCGAAATACATTATCCAAACGTCCGGCGTTCCTACAAAAAGAAAAAGGAAAAGGAAACTTAGAAACGTTTCCTTACAAAAAATTAAAAAATTTTTTTTTTAAAAAAAAGTTTCGAAGCGAAATGCTTCGAAACTTACCTTTCGGTTTCTCGTTTCCCAAAGTCAAACCACCGAAAAATCTATAAAAAAAAAAGAAAGGAAACGTCAGTATGTTTCCTAAAAAGAATTTAGAAAAAAAGTTTCGAGGCGAACACCTCGAAACTTACCATTTCGTTTTCTAAGTCGAGTACGCCAAAAAAACCTACAAAAAAAAAGAATTATTGGAAACATTAGTAATGTTTCCTAATAAAAGATTTTTTTAAAAAAAGTTTCGAGGCGAACGCCTCGAAACTTACCGTTTCATTTTTCCAAGTTGAATACGGCGAAAAGACCTATAAAAAAAAGAGCATCAATTAATTCTCATTGTTGTAAATCTCTATCTGCTATTGCTATATTATCCAATGCCTTTGATAAAATAAAATAAAATTAAAAACTTGCAATGAATTCTTGTAAATTTTTGTGTAATAAAATTTACCTCATGTAATTCCAAATAAAGAAGATATAGGAAACGTTAGAAACGTTTCCTAAAAAATAAAAAAAATATTAAAGTTTCGAATCGAACAATTCGAAACTTACCCTTTTGTTTTTCTGAAAGGAAATTTCCAATATTTCTAATTTACAGTAAAAGGGGAAGGGAAGGGAAAAAGAAGAACGAAAAGGGAAAGGGGAAAACGAAAGGGAAAAGGACGAAAAGGGAGGAAGAACAAAAGGGGAAAGGGGAAAATGAAACAAAAAGGGAGGGGGAAACAAAAAGGAAAGGGGAAAGGAAATGGAACGAAAAGAACGAAAGGGAAAGGGAAATGGAACGAAAAGGGAGGGGAGAACGAAAAGGAAAGGGAAATGGAACGAAAAGGGAGGGGGAGAACGAAAGGGAAAGGGGGAAGGGGAAGGTGAGAGAAACAGGGAAGGTGAAATGGCGAAAGAAGGGAAGTAAAGGTTAAGGCCGTAAAAAAAAGAGAAAAAAATTAAGCTTTTGCTAAAAAAAGCTTAATTTTTTTTTTCGTTATATCGCAGCTAAGCTGCGGTAATTATTAAGTAATATCACGTGATGCACGTGATATAAAATTTATATAAATAGGGGCTTTTTCCCCGAAATAATTTTTTTTTTTTATTATAATTTTTGATAGATGTATATATATACTTATATATATACATATATATATATCTATCTAATAACTTTACGAAAAGCCCCTTCTCTGTAAACAGGTAGAGGCCATAAAGTACCTATAGGGGGAGAGCCATTGCTGCTCCCTCCGCCTGTTTATAGTGACAAAAAGAGGGAGTCTTCAGTAATAAGGTTTCGTATATATAAATTAAACAACACATCGTGTTGATACATTGTTAATATTAACAATGTGAATTTAATGTTAAATAATACGTTAGAATATAAATATTATAAATTTAATAATGTCTGTAATTTTACAAATAAATAAAAAATTATCTAATGTAATTAAGTGTAATGCTACGTTATCCTGTGTAATTGTAGTATTTTTTTTGTGTTTTTTAGTGCAATTCCGCGTTTTTTAGTGCAATTTTGCATTTTCTAGCATAATGTTACATTTTCCAGTATAACGCGAAATTTTCTAAAAAATATGATAATTGTGGTACTTTTTAGTATAATGCTACATCGTCTAGTGTAATTGCGGTATTTTTTAGTGTAATGCTACATAATCTAGTATATTGCTACATTTTTTAGTGTAATGTGGAATTTTCCAAAAAATGTGATAATTGTGATGCTTTTTAGTGTAATTTGGTGAAATGCTACATTTTCCAGTGTAATGCCATATTATTGAGCATTTTTCAAAAAAAAATGTAACATTTTAACATTCTGACGAAAATGAAACATTTGACCAAAAAAACATAAAATTTGCTGAAAATATGCAACATTTGACAAAAAATATAGAATTTTCATAAAAAAAATGCACCATTTGCCAGAAAATCGGAATATTTGACAAAATTTGATTTTAATTGACAATGTTACAACAATTTTATGAAATGTTGTTACAATGATATCACATTGAAGATAAAATGTGGCATTTTCATAAAAATGCACCATTTGCAAGAAAATTGGAACATTTGACAAAAAAAAAGCAAAATTTAATTTTAATTGACAATGTTATAACAATTTTATGAAATGTTATTACATTTGAAATAAAATGTGGAATTTTCATAAAAATGCACCATTTGCAAGAAAATTGGAACATTTGACAAAAAAAAAGCAAAATTTGATTTTAATGACAATGTTATAACAATGTTATGAAATGTTACGAAATGTTACATTTGAGATATAATGTAGCATTTTCCCAAATTTTCATAAAATTTGCTAAATCGGACAATGTTGTAACAATGCTATTCCAAAAAATTGCTCAGCGTAATGCAGCATTTTCCACAATTTCCCACCATTTTCCAGAAAAATGTGGAATTTGCATTTTTTGAATTTTGGACAATATTGCCCCTTCGACCTGTGTTAACCGTGTGTGAAAAATCTTGAATCAATAAGGGATGAGCTTCGTTCCTCTGAAGAGTAGACGAGAAAATGTTAGATCACCATGTGACCTTGTTATCAAGTGCCCTTTGGGCAGTCTCTGACTGATACTCTGAACAAATATTCATGGTGTCACATGATCAGATATAACATATGAATTTTTCCTTTACTAAATTTCTGTTACGTATTATTTACATCATAATATGTATTGGACAGTTTGGACACGATTTGTTCAACACAGTACCATCGTTTGTGTTTGAGATATTTTTGTGTAAGAAAAGTCTTTCTACACCCAGACTATGATCGGTAGGGTCGAGACACATTAATGCTAGATACCATAAGGAAACATTTTTTGATCTAGAAGGGTAAGACACCAAGAGCTAAAACTTATTTCCGTAATATATCGCACAAGGGCCCTCAATTATTAAACTTTGTGTAACTCTTCTAGATTTATACTGCGCATATCTAATTATCAATAAAATAATGGATCAGCAGTTTTAATTGATGATTATTCTGATTAAGGAGTCAGTTTCAAAACATGCACTGAAAAAAAGTTAAAAAAACAGAGTTACGAGTTTTGTTTCTAACAATGAAAATATGTGTAAAAGATTACTCTAAACTATATTAAGTAGATTTGAAAGATTCATAGCGGAACATTACTAATAAATCGAGCAAAAGATAAAGAGTTACGTGTAGAGGAATAAGGTACTTCTGCAATATATTTTTATGTGAATATGAACAAAAATGACATTTATTAATGAAATATGCTCCTGTAGGTTTCAAGCCTTCCTAATACGTCTACTATGGATGTAATCAAAACAAGCGAACTAATCTGTATAATAATAGAACACAGAAGCTATTTAATTCAAAATTCGTTTTGATGAGTGGAATTTTATGAATACAAGGAGTACAAACAAAGCGCAGAACGAACGTTAACATATATTTAAATTCAATGGGATTGATTGAAAGCCAGAACTTTAGTCTTCATGACTTTCTGTTATAAGCTTCTCATTCCCAGTTAATAGTCTAGGCCTGTGATATTATATTCTTTAGCAGGATTCTATTTTTTCTACACTTTGTATGCGAAGTTCCTCTTAACCTCTTTTCGATACCCTTAATAACCATATTCCTCATTTTCGTATAACTCCAAACTTATACGAAGGTTGGATAGAATAATTAGACCCCTATTATTTCGTTTTGCGCAGAATCACAGCCCTGGTTATATTCTGAACGATATAATATTTGTAGAGAAAATAATCTGGAGCAGTAAACGAAACTCTCTGTGATAATAAGTTTGTAAAGAAAAAAAATTTGGAAGAGAATACATCATTCATATGAAATAGCTAGTAACCTTCATTAGTTCTAACCAAAACGAACCTGAAAATTTACTTCGTAGACATAGCCTGCATATACAAAGTGAGGGTGCATTACAAAAAATGTAACATTTTTGATAACAACGTAGGTTATTTTTCATTTTTGTCACTATAAACTGGCCATATTGTCACGACAATTTACTCTATGATATCCCTTAATTTCTTTTAGTAGATTTTGATAGCAAAAGCGGTAACCAAATTAAAAATGCATTTTGTATAACAAGAGACTTTAATGATTGAAAGAGTTACGTAGTTCACTGACTTAGAGTCTTGGATAACAAATTTATTACGTTCTGAAGGTGATAACTTTATCAGATAATACTACGCACATGAACGATACTGCAGATCGTAACTATATGATTTTTATTGGGAATAAACTGAAACGCATCTGTTACAAGTACATTCTGAAAGAATACTCTTCAGGCATTCCGTGCTAAGGCTAACTTTCATGATTTGCTTTATCGCCTATCGTCTATGATTTATAACCAGCAACATATTTTCTCTAACTATGCTTTAGCGCCTTTCAAGGAAATTCTATACTCTACTTAGTCATCACGTCTAACGAAACAATTCACAATGAGAATACCAGACGTCATAAAAATCTGTAACGAATCTAACAAGAGAATTTGACTACGTCATTAAAAATGACACATGACACTCTGAAATTTGTTCAGAGTATTACTGCTAGCAAGTGCAGTATATTTTACGTGCAGAAGTAATTTACGGTGTACCGTTTGGATGAAAAGTGCCAAAATTTCGAAAAATTGATTTTTCGAATTTTTGAATTTTAAAATCTCCTTATAAGGAGATTCTCCTTATAAGGAAAATCTCCTTTTATGGCAATGTAACGTTACACAAATGTCCAAATAAGGAAGTTTGTATTACCAAATTTCCTTTTTTGGACGTTTTGTGTAACGTAGATCTATCCTATAAAAGGAAAATTTCCTTATAAGGCGATTTTAAAAGTTCAAAATTTCAAAATTTCGAAATTTCAAAAAAAAATTACCATAAAAGGAAATTTTTTTAAGATTTTTGAAATTTCGAAATTTCGAAATTTTGAATTTGAAAATCGCCTTTTAAGGAAATTTTCCTTTTATGTAAGGGATCTACGTCGCACAATATTTAATTTATAGTGCCAGCCAGAATTATAATCTCCTTATACGGAAATTTTGTTTAAAAATATTTTTTTAACAAATCTGGTGGCTAAACTATTTACCCGAATTCCGAAATCATGTGATTGTAATTCTGGCCGGAATTATAATTGATTTTATTAATTTTACAGTTACTTGTGATCAAATTTTCAAAAAAGGAAATATTTAATTTCTACCAAAAATTGGAGTAATCCTGGGCGGATTTAAGAAAATTATTAATGTAACGTTACACAAATTTCCAAAAAAGGAAATTTACTTCTCGCAAAAAATTGGAAATTTGGTTTCACAAATACTCCAAAAAAGGAAATTTATATGGAGATCACTTAATTCCGGCCAGCATTATAGCTTAATTATAGTGTGATAATTTTTTTAATATTCTTTTTAATATTCTTTTATATTCTTTAATTTTTATTTAATTTATTAGTAGTATTACTACAAAATTTTTTTTTCATGATTTTTTGGCTAGCATTATGAACCATATGATAAATAAGATCATAATAAATAGATTTTAATTACTGAAAAAATTCTGTTTTTAGAATACTTATAAAAATGGAAATGTGAAGAGTATTTAAAGTATAAGGAGATAAATTTTTGCTATAATTATATAAGAAAAATTTTGTAATAATACTAAAAAAGCTATTTATTACAGACATTATACTTTCTATTTTTTATTTTCAATAATTAATCTGTTATTATTTATTATTAGCTAGTAGTAATGTTGTAGGCTAAATTTTAACAATTGTTTAACTGCTAAATTTTATTTTAGATAATTTTACCTAAAATGCAAATTAATAAAATTTTTTTTTAATAAATTTTTTATATTTTTTCCAATAAGTCTTTCCAATATTTGCCTTTAATATCCTTTTTATATTATTTTATTATAAGTAAATTTATTCATTACATATATAATGCATTACACTTTCCTTTTTGAAGAATGTCTAAAGTAGAAGTAAATTATATAATTTCAAAAAAACATTTTTTTCTAAATAAAATTTTCACCATATATATAAAATAATACAATCTCTTAAACATATATATTAAATGTACTATTTTAATCTGCTCTATAAGTTTACTTAAAATACAAAATGAGGTTTTAAATGCCATTTTCAATTTATTTAAATTTTTATTTTTTGTTTTTCTATTTTTGGATATAATTAGCAAAATCTTTGTTTAAATATAAAGTTAAAAATAGTATTTAAAAACTATTTTTTTTCTTTAAATAAACTTATAAAACAGATTAAGATATGCTTATTTTATGATTTTCAAATTTATATTAATTTTAATTTATAAAAAAAAGAATATTTATTAAAACAATTTATTAAAAAGAAAAGAATATTTATTAAAAAGAATATTTATTAAAAAATTTTATTAAAAAGAATATTAAATAAGTTTATTATATATTGTTTTCTTTTCATTAAAAATATGTTTAATATATCACTTAAATACAAATATTGAGTTATTAATTAAATCAGTAATAATTATTTTGTATAATTGAAAATTTAATAAAAAAATTAACAAAAAAAATTAAAAAAAATTAAAAAGCTTATTAAAAAAAATTAAAATGTTTATTAAGAAAAATTAAAAAGTTTATAAAAAAAGTTTATTATAATTTATTAAAAAAATATAATAATTATTTAAAAAGAATATTATATAAGTTTTATTATATATTGCTTTCTTTTCATTAAAAACATTAATATATCGTTTAAATACAGATATTGGAAAATGCTAGCTAATAGTAAAATTGATAATTATTTTGTATACAGTCAACCCTTGATATAGTGAATTTTTCAGACAACTATAATAAATTTCCCTTGTTATAATAAATTAACCAATTAAATCTCTTAAAATCTTCACTATAGCCTTATAGTGAAGTTGAGGTCTAGAATCTAGGGTTTGTTATAACAAGGGTTGATTGTAATTGAAAATTTGATAAAAAAAAAAATTAAAATGTTCATTAAGAAAAATTAAAAAGTTTATAAAAAAAGTTTATTATAATTTATTAAAAAAATAAAAAAATTATTTAAAAGAATATTATATAAGTTTTATCATATATTGCTTTCTCTTTATTAAAAACATTAATATATCGTTTAAATACAAATATTGGAAAATGCTAGCCATTAGTAAAATTGATAATCATTTTGTATAATTGAAAAAAATTTATTAAGAAAAGTTAAAAGAAAAAAAAGTTTTTTAAGAAAAATTAAAAAATAAAAATATAAAAATGGGTTTTATTTTTTATCACACCTGTGTTATGTCGCATTCCCTATAAAAAAACTGGATACGTTTTTTATAAAGTTTTTATACGATTTTTTTTCCTTAGAAATAACGTATTATAATAGGATATGGAAAAATGCACAATTCCGTATCACCAAAAATATGGTTTGGATACGGAATTTGCACGGAATTTATATGGAATTTACATGATTTGATCACTGATTTTATCACGAAATTTATACGATTTGGTCACTGAATTTACTATTTGTATTACAGTTTACTATAATTGTATTTACATAAATCTAATTTCACTTTATTAAATTAAATAAAAAATAAAAAATAAACAAAGTACAAATACATTATGAAAATTCCCTCTTTATTAAAACCACCTATTGCAACCTAAATTATCTATAAGTCCAGGTTCATTTGGATCAAACAACCTAAAAGAACAAAAAAAAGAAACATAAGAACGTCTAACTTAATTGGAAACAAAACCCCCCTTCATATAGTATCTGCAATCGTCTAAGTTACCAAAGGTCAGCATTCCTACAAAAAAAAAAAGAGAACTCCAGAATGTCTGACCTACATAAATGAAAAGAATTATGAAGTATCTGATGAAAAAGAAACCAAAACAACAAAATAAATCCAAAACTGACCTACAAAAAAAGAAGACTCTAAAGCAACAAAACTGAAACAACCTACAAAAAGAAAAGAATTTGAACCCAACATACAAAAAAACAAAAAAATTTGAACTGACTTAAAAAAAGAAAAAAAATCCTGAATCATCCTACAAAAAGAAAAGGACTTCCAAACTGATCTACAAAAAAAAAAAAAAGAAACTGAATATTCTCACAAAAAAAATCTGCTGGCCTATGAAATTAAATATAAATAAAGAAGAAAGGGAAATAAAGAATAAACCAAAAAAAATATTTTTTAAAAAAGAGGGATAACGAAGTTAGGAAAGTTAAAAAAAAATTTTTTTTTAAAGGAGGACGTCAAAGTTAGAAAAATAAAAATTTTTTTTATAAAGAGGAAATAGAAATAGAAAGAAGAAATTTTTTTTCAAAAAAAAGAAGAGTGGGAATAAAAGAAAAAAATTTTTTTTAAGGAAGTGACAAAAAAAAATTTTTTTTCAAAGGAGAGTGACGAAAAAAAATTTTTTTTAAAGTGAGGTACGAAAAAAAAAATTATTTTTAAAAGGGGGTGACAAAGAAAGAAGAAAAATTTAGAAAAAATAACAAAAATAAGATAAGAGAAAGAGAAAGGAAAGGAAAGACAGAAAGGAAGATCGGAAGATCAAACTTATCAAAGTAAGAGTTTATATAAAAAACAAAAAATGTATCATAACAAAACAATAAACAATCATGTGATCTCGTGTTATGATGGGTAAAATTATCTTAAGTTTAAAAATTCCGTATACATTCCGCATGATTAATTTTTTCTGTATACATTAGTTTTTTTAAAAAATGTTCAAAAATGAATTGCTTATTAAATATACAGAATTTGTATACAGAATCTATAAAAACGTACATAAAATATATACAAAATGTATCCTTTCCGTATACATATTTCTTATAGGGATTCCTATAACATATTACATATAAAAGTCAAAATGACAATTTAAATCTCTTTTGATATATTAAGAAAACTTGCAGAGCAGTTAAAAATACATATAGTATAAGGTTTCTTATAGTACATAATAAGTGCATAAGGTTTCACACCAGGATTTTTTTAAAAAAAGGGAAATCTTAACAAAGTCATATGATCAAAATGATTAACATAATTAATATAAAAAATTACCAAAAAAAAAGGAAGATGTGACATATTGCAGGTGAAAAAAAAACATATTCCTATAAAAATTATAAAAAATTTTATTAAAAAGAATATTAAATAAGTTTATTATATATTGTTTTCTTTTCATTAAAAATATGTTTAATATATCACTTAAATACAAATATTGAGTTATTAATAAAATCAGTAATAATTATTTTGTATAATTGAAAATTTGATAAAAAAATCAACAAAAAAAATTAAAAAAAATTAAAAAGCTTATTAAAAAAAATTAAAATGTTTATTAAGAAAAATTAAAAAGTTTATAAAAAAAGTTTATTAAAAAAAATATAAAAATTATTAAAAATTTATTAAAAAGAATATTATATAAGTTTTATATTATCATATATTGCTTTCTCTTCATTAAAAATATTAATATATCGCTTAAATACAGATATTGGAAAATGCTAGCCATTAGTAAAATTGATAATTATTTTGTATAATTGAAAATAACTTGATAAAAGAAAACAAAAAAATTAAAAAGTTTATTAAGAAAAGTTAAAAGTTAAAAAGTTTTTTAAGAAAAATTAAAAAATAAAAATATAAAAATTATAAAAAAATTTATTAAAAAGAATATTAAATAAATTCATTATATATTGTTTTCTTTTCATTAAAAACATATTTAATACATCACTTAAATATAAATATTTATTTTGTATAATTGAAAATTTGATAAAAAAACAAAAAAAAATAAAAATTATTAAAAATTTTATTAATATAAATTTTATCATATATTGCTTTTTCTTCATTAAAAATATGTATTATTCAAATACAAATATTAGAAAATACCAGCCATTGGTAAAATTGATAATTATTTTGCATAATTAAAAAATTAATATAATGCTAATAATAATAATAATAATTATTATTATTAAAAAAAATTAAAAAGTTAAAGTTTATTAAAAGTTTATTATTTTGATGATTGCATTCTATTGGATGGATATAGCTTATGATAATTTGTTTATATGGTATATGAACTTAATATTAATAAAGTATATATAGATCATTAAAAAAAAAATTAAAAGTTTATTAAAAAAATTAAATTTTTTTAATTAATAAAGAATATAAAAAATTTATAATGCTGGCCGGAATTAAGTGATCGCCATGTAAATTTCCTTTTTTGGAGTATTTGTGAAACCAAATTTCCAATTTTTTGCGAGAAGCAAAATTTCCTTTTTGGAAATTTGTGTAACGTTACATTAATATTTTTCTTAAATCCGGCCAGGATTACTCCAATTTTTGGTAAAAATAAATATTAACACATGATTTCGGAATTCGGGTAAATAGTTTAGCCACCAGATTTGTTAAAAAAATATTTTTAAACAAAATTTCCATATAAGGAGATTATAATTCTGGCTGGCACTATAAATTAAATATTGTGCAACGTAGATCCCTTACATAAAAGGAAAATTTCCTTAAAAGGCGATTTTCAAATTCAAAATTTCGAAATTTCAAAATTTCAAAAATCTTAAAAAAAATTTCCTTTTATGGTAATTTTTTTTTGAAATTTCGAAATTTCGAAATTTTGAACTTTTAAAATCGCCTTATAAGGAAATTTTCCTTTTATAGGATAGATCTACGTTACACAAAACGTCCAAAAAAGGAAATTTGGTAATACAAACTTCCTTATTTGGACATTTGTGTAACGTTACATTGCCATAAAAGGAGATTTTCCTTATAAGGAGAATCTCCTTATAAGGAGATTTTGAAAATTCAAAAATCGAAAAATCAATTTTTCGAAATTTTGGCACTTTTCGTTCAAACGGTACACCGTAGTAATTAGTGAACAACATATACAGTATTCTATGGAATGACGTAGACAAACATATATGTAGTATGCTTGCAATAATTCAACATCGTTTCAATGATTGATTCCTCTCATTACAATCAAGTAGGTTATCAGATATTATGTGTACAGTACGTTATTAACATTTCTTCATTCTTATATTGTTTAGTGTTTTAATTTGCTTCGTTATCAAAAGTATCCAATATCATACCAACATTACGCCTAGCCTGGACAATAACAACTAGACTCAATAACAAAGTTCAGCGTAAGGAATGCTCTTGTAGTCGAAATCATATAAGAATAACTGGGAGGCGAAACATCAAATGGAATTTGATAAAGAAAATTTAGTTTAGGAAAATACATACGTGAGAATAATGTCTTCGTGAGCAGGCTCTGGATAAATTGAGAATGTTAATGACACATGATACTGCCGGAAGAAGTATCGGATGAATATGTAATATCACTGTAAGGCAATAGAGAAGATACAATCAAAGCCGAAGAAATTTGACCATAATTTCCTACAGAAGTTTCAATCAATTGCACATGTCAGATGGGTTAAGAGAGTGCAAAGCTCTTTTTAGTTACATATTTTCGAAATCAAAATTTTATAACTGACTTGAATACACGAAAACAGTTCATTGCTATGGAAATAACGGCAGAAAAACTATCACGTGGAAAGATATAAAAAAAGTACAGATCAAAATAATGGAAGAAGGATTTGTACACGATACAAAAAGGATAGTAGGTTTATAAGAGAATATGCTGGTTACGTAAGCAGACTATAACAAGAAGAGAATCCGAATGAATATGTGAGAAATATTGCCGTAGTTATTTCCCTTTACTTCTTTGAAGGTCCATTTCACACCTCTGGTGGTCCCTCCAGGACTGGACTAATTTCACTTCACTTCTTTGAAGGTTCCCTGGATAAAATCACTTCCTTAGAAGGTCCATTACATAGACTGAAGACTTTTTTATACGTTTGTATGTTATTCGATTACAGTGAATGGGTTAATGAAAAAAGCGTGGTTGAGCGGCAAGAGCCCTTGGCTGGGCGAAGTCCACGGTCATTAGCTAGATACAGAAAATGATATGCGAATAAGCAAATCTTCTCAAGTGTAGAACACCTATACAAATTATATCATGAGTTATTCAAAGAGAAACAGTTAATCGCTCGTTAACGAAATAGAGAAAGGGATGGAGGCGCTATTAAAGCCTTGCATCTTGCGTATGCTAACGATAATCGCACTTCTCTGTCCTGGATGTAATTGTTACTATTGTCATTCATCATCCATAACTATACCGAAGACTAAAGATTTTAAAAACCAATAGTCTACGTGAAAATAGAATCTGTTTTAAACAAAAATAAGTGATTCCTCTCTTCGATGTGTAAAAAAATGAAATCCGAAAATGCCTAACACTAATATAAGTTTACTTTGTAGGCCTGCCTAGTAAAAAAAGTTTACACATTTTTTAAATCCCGCTCAGTCCTGGGCCTTATCTACGAAGTGAAATAATAATTTCCCGTATACATCATTTAAAGGTATCTGCTTAGTAATTTTTATGTCGAAAAAAATATTATAACGAAATTAAACAAAGAAAAAACCTTTGTATGAAATCAAGCTGCGTAGCGTGTTCCATTTGGGACTGATTTCTTCTCGTATGTGATACTTCTTGTCATAGAGGTTTTGTCTGGTCTCTCAAAGATGGGGTTCGCCACATTGGACTTGAAGAACTCAAGGCAGTATAACTGGTCAAGGTAGATGGGTATATTTCGCCTAGTTATTATTGTAAGGATCGGACAATTTTAAGAACATCAAAATTACGGGACTAGTAGGTAAGTTTAGTCATACAATTTTAGTCATACAATTTTAGTCATACAATTTTAGTCATACAATTTTAGTCATACAATTTTAGTCATACAATTTTAGTCATACATATATTTTTAGTCATATATTGTGTGTCCTGACAAACCATAATTTGGTTAATTCTATAACTGTTATACCAGTCACTTACAGTTTAGTTTTGGCTAAGTTATGGTCAGTTTCTTGACAAAGGTGCCTTGTTAAGGAGCTAATGCATATTATGGTATAATAAATAGATTTTGCGATAGTTCATACCTAAGTATTTTTGTATCCTTTGAGCAGTCTCCAACTGAGAAGCGGAAATTGAAATTTTTTTGTCCCTATTATATTACGATTCGGATAGTGATAAATATATTTAAATGCTTCTGTTCATTATATGTTACCATGTTTATCCGTGTGGATTTTCGGAACTTGTTTCAAAAAATACTCTGTATCACATGTTACCATATCCATGGGTACTCTTACTGTTTTCTTAGTTACACTATTTTTTTTTGTGAACGAAGCTAGCAGTGACCTAGTGTTATGCTCATAGTTTACCTATTTTCTTTTATTATATGTAGAGTATGTAGATGTCAGTAGTCACCAAGAGTCTCTTCCTTCTCTTTAGAGTCCACAACAATAACTTACTGTAATAGATCACATTCTCAAGACAATATGAAGATAAATATTTGGGTTTGACGAATATCTTTATTTTTGTCTTTGTCTATCTACCAGAGAGGTCTACTATTTAGAGGTATAAGAATTCTCTTAAGAGAAAATCCGTTGATCATGTATAGAAGTTCTAGAATATGGGAAGAGGAATTTGTCACTGGTCGAAATCAAAAAAATTGGACATATGGAAAATCAGCTAAAAATCAGACTAAAATCGACTGACATTACAAATCGGCACATCTGATTGATGCCAATCGGACAATTTAATGAAAATCCAGAAAAAAATCATCATATTTGATTGACGGCTGATTGATGCTAGTTGAAATCAAAAAAAAAATCAGACAAATGGCAAATCAACCTAAAATTTGCCTAATATTCAAATATGTACTTCCAATTTATGGAAAATTGACAATTCAATAAAAATTCGGCAAAAAATCATTATATTTGATTGACGGCTGATTGATACTGGTTGAAATCAAAAAAAAAATCGGACAAATGGCAAATCAACCTAAAATTTGCCCAATATTCAAATATGTACTTCCAATTTATGGAAAATTGACAATTCAATAAAAATTCAATAAAAATTTGGCAAAAAATCATTATATTTGATTGACGGCTGATTGATACAAAAAAAGTCATCAAAATTAACTTTTGAAAAACATGATTTGTCATTAAAATTCAGAAATTCGGAAAAAATCAACACCAAATTTATAGTCAATTACTCAATTTATTATAAATTTATGTCTAAAACTTATAAGTTTATAATTGGTATTTTCTACTAATTGGATTTACGGCTAAATACTCTTTTGCATTTTGCCGGTTTGAGATTTGGTAACTTACTGGTACAAATCTACCTAAAATATGATGCATAGGTATTATACAATCACGACTTATTAGATAAAATTCGGTATTCTACAACTCAACATTACAAATTTCATCACTGCTGAAATAGTATCGAATATTGGTTGAATTTGCGTGTTTATACCAATGAACGTATGCTAGAAAATGTTCGACGGGACCATCCGGAAAGTCTACTATGTGAGTAAAATAATACTGAATTTGACCTGGGTAGGTGTTGACATCTTCATCATCCGTAATAAATTTCGCTAAGACGTACGAACTTTTTACATGTCTTAACGATAATGACGATCCAAAGACTTCTGAACCAATCCGACACCTTCCGAATTGGTTAATTTTGACCCTAATTATTATATCGTTATCAAAACCTTCTACAAGAAGCCTCCGAAATCCAAATGATTCGTAAGTCACATTGTAATATTCGACCATTAAATTTAACATTTCACTTGAAAGCAGTATATTATGAGATACTGGCTTAAGAAATTCACCTGGGAAGCCTTCTTTGCCAGAAATCTGTGAATCTTTAATATTTTGTGAATTCAGCCAAAATCGATGCATCTCATCTGACGAAAATTCATCAGTAACTGAAAGGGACCCGATAGTACGCTGACTGTTTAGCAATTCAAGACCTTTTACTTCGATACCTGAACTTATGATATTTTCGATTTGTTTATCAAACATTAATCGACGCATAAGTTCAGACTCAATTTTTCTGTTGCTGTTTGGTAACGAACCTAAAAGTGCAAAATCAATAAATTATAAGCTAATATTGAAATCATTAAAATCGTTAAAAAATTGTTAACGGATATTTACCTAAAATACCGTTCATACGTTCAAAAGAGAAACACCAGAACGCATATAATGGTCCATAATCAGATGAGCAATCACGCAAATGCAGAGAAAGATGAAGATTCGGTGTGATCTTATCTCTGCCGTAGTGATTCTCAATGAGCTTGACTATTTCGATAAGACTTCTATGGGCTTCATCCACCAAATTAAATTCTAGAATCTGATTTACCAAAATCGAACAAACCCTGACAAAATGATTCAGGATTCTTCTATCTACGTCTGAAAGGTGTTCCCAAAGTGATACAGTTGAATAAATTGTAAAGAATATTCACCACTGATTGGCCGTAAAATTGGTGAATCCCTCTCCACTATGAATTTTTCCTGGAATTCGACCTAAATCGGATGGTATCTGAAACTCGTCCATCTTTTTCTGAATTTTGTTCAAAGAATTTGGTGTCAAAATACCCCCATCGATCCAAATTCGTTTTACTATCCACTTCGCAATGTCCAGAAATAAGCAATGCATTGGATCGACTGTAATAAATCTAATAGGGTCGAAATATGATAGACGCAACAATTCGGACCATCTAACGCCAGTTTCTTTGACGAAGCGCTTTTTAGCAGTCTGAGTTGCATCTTCGCCAACCTAATGCGTTTTGCTGGTGCTCATTCGAATCTTGAGCAGAATACCCTACATCATCCATTCCAGCAAAATTATGCTGCCCATTTTCATAATTTGCTTTTTTCTCACACCTGTGACATGAAACTAAGGCAGAAACATGACCGCAAATTTTTCTTGCGGCGGGAATGTCACATGAAACTAAGATTAAAGTGCCACGAACTCTCTTTCCATTTTCACTAGTAAAAAAATGATTTATCCTACACATATCTTACATATATTGGGTACTTAAAATGTAGAAAATCATACACAAATAATACACATATCATACACATATCGGGTACTAATATATATATCATACATATATCAGGTACCTGATAAGTATACTATATATATAAGTACCCGATATGTGTATGATATGTGTATTATTTGTGTATGATTTTCTACATTTTGAGTACCCGATATATGTAAGATATGTGTAGGATATGTGTAGAATAGACCATTTTTTTACCAGTGTTTCGCATTCATAAGTACGATTTAGTGTTAACCCAGCTCAGAGTGTTTCCAATTCGTTAACTATTGGTGCTAAATAGTAGTTCACTTTATGTAGGCTGACCTCCTTTGGCCCAGGTAAAATGCCGAGAGTCAATAAATTTTCACGTCTAAATCAGATATTGCGTGGCAAATTGCATATAGCGGTGTATATGACACTGATACTATAAATGGTACTATCATATAGCTGAAACCAATCAAGATTCAGCATCAAGCTAAGATGAGAATCAGCCACTTCGCTTCTGAAAAAATTTGGCGAATCTTCATTGTCCGATTTTTTGAAATTCTTCCACACTTGCCCATCATATATATCGGTCAAAATATTATCAAAATTTGACCGATTAGCCCAATGTCGGAGAGAATTTTCAAACCCAGGCTGACAAAACATAGTGGCAAGTTGTTGATTGATTCCAGCAAATGGATACATTAAATTAGGTCGTCGAAGGGCACCATTGTCCAAAATTTAAAAAATGCAAATTCCCCATTTTTCTGGAAAATGGTGGGAAATTGTGAAAAATGCTACATTATGCTGAGCAATTTTTTGGAATAGCATTGTTACAACATTGTCCGATTTAGCAAATCTTATGAAATTTTAGAAAAATGCTACATTACACCTCAAATGTAACATTTCGTAACATTGTTATAACATTGTCAATTAAATCAAATTTTGCTTTTTTTTTGTCAAATGGTGCATTTTTATGAAAATTCCGCATTTTGCCACCAATGTAATATCATTGTAACAACATTTCATAACATTGTTATAACATTGTCAATTAAAATCAAATTTTGCTTTTTTTTTTGTCAAATATTCCGATTTTCTGCCAAATGGTACATTTTTATGAAAATTCCACATTTTGCCACCAATGTAATATCATTGTAACAACATTTTATAACATTGTTATAACATTGTCAATTAAAATCAAATTTTGCTTTTTTTTTTGTCAAATATTCCGATTTTCTGCCAAATGGTACATTTTTTATAAAAATTCCACATTTTGCCACCAATGTAATATCATTGTAACAACATTTTATAACATTGTTATAACATTGTCAATTAAAATCAAATTTTGCTTTTTTTTTGTCAAATATTCCGATTTTCTGCCAAATGGTACATTTTTTATGAAAATTCCGCATTTTTTAGCAAATTTCATGCAAATTTCATGTTTTTTTGGTCAAATGTTACATTTTTCGTTAGAATGTTATTTTTTTTCGACACTTTTTTTGCAAAATGTACATTTGTTGACATTTTCTAGAAAGATGTAACATTTTATCGAAAAATTAGATCATTTACTAAAAAAATGCGACATTATTTACTGAATATTGAATAATTTGATATAATAATCGGATAATTTCGCAAAAAAAAAAATTATTTATTATGGTAAATTTAAATGTGAAATCTTCTATTTAACGGTAAAATGGCCAAGTATTCAGTACGTTTGTATTTAAATTTTGCTGGAACAAATCTACCTAATATGTGATGAACCGGAATTATACTATCAACTGAAGAATTAAAAAACTCCTTTTTCCAAAGTTCCGGATCATTCGTAAAATCATCAGAATCTTCGCTGGAAAAAAAAATCTGATGTTTGCGGTCGCAGCGGGTTTATACCAATTCACAAAAGCCAAATAATGTTCTGTCGGACCATTCGGAAGATGAACTGTATGTTTGAAATAGAATTGTACCTGGCCGGGATATGTGTCTATATCATTTCCACGTTGTTCTATAAAATGTGCTAAAATATAAGAGCTTCTAATATACCTTTTGGATAATATTGACCCAAAATATTCTGCACCGATTCGCAATCTGCCACATTGTGTGATATTTCCAGTTACAGCAATGTAATTTTTGGTTGATGAAGAAGGATCTAACCGTGGTCAGCTAAAATTATATTCTTCATAAGCGCGATTGTAGTAATCAACTAGTAAATCCAAAATATCATCCGGTAATATGACATTCAATTTTATCGGACTTAAAAGTTCTTCAGGATATTCCTCCGTTCCTATTGCCCCGCTAGAAACCAGCTTTTCGGATATGTCTAAAAATGCCTGTAATTCCTCACTTTCGAGAGATTCATTTTCATTATCGTCAGTTGTATCATCATTTAAATCAAGTATTTGAAAAATGGCCTGATGATTTAGAGCCAATGTATTGAATCTTCGTTCAATTTGAGAACTCTGCATCATAAATCGCATAATTTCCGGTTCAATTTTTCGTCTACTATTAGGTAAACTCCCTGTATAATTGTAAAATCGTAAGTAATAATTCTGAATAATTTGAATAATATTATTGTAAATACCAACCAAAAATTCCATTCATCCTTTTAAAGGAGAAACACCAAAATAAGTAAAAAGGACCGTAATCTTTACAACATTTGTTCAAGTGTAATGAAAGATGTAAATTTGGTGTTATTGAAACTTCTCCGTAATTCGTTTCGATAAGTTTCAAAATTTCAATTAAATGTTCATGTGCGTCATCTAAATTTTTGATTGTAACAATCCTTCGGACTAATATAGAACAAGCTTGGCTGAAATGTACTAAGATTTTCCGATCTACTTGGTCCAAAAAATCCCAAAGAACGACTCTGGCATAAATCAGGAAAAAATTTTTCCATTCGTTAGCCGTTAAATTAAAAAATCCTTCCCCAATATCTATTTTATGAGGAATTTGACCGATTTCTGATGGTGGATGAATATTGTTCATGTTTTTTTGAATTTTCGTCAGATCATCCATATTTATTTTACCATGTCTTAACCAAAGCCGTTTTACGATAAATGATGCAATTCCTATAAATAAATTATGCATCGGGTCCACAGGTAAAAATCGTATCGGATCAAAATAAGACAAATGGAGCATTTCTGACCATCTCGCGTGATATTGCTTCACATGTCTTTTTCTAGCTTCGTTGCTTTTACATTTTCTCCATTCCAAAGCCATTTTTCGATGACTATTCGCGCTTTTAGCAACAAACCATTCGTCAATATCATCCATGCCACTAAAATTTCTATTTCTTGCAACCTTTAAGCATCTGTGACAGCTTACATTGGCTGAATAATGGCCACATAATTTTCTAGCAGCTGGTATATCGCAGCAACAAGCAATTACTGCGCATTTTATCAATCTTCCGGATAAATGTTCAGAAGTTCTGTCTAATCCCACTCCTTCCCAAAAAGTTTGAAATTGATCAACAATTGGCGCCAAGTAATGATTTATCTGATGTAAGCTTGGTTCATTAGGGCCTGGCATTAATCCTAAAATGAGCATATTTTCAGGTTTAAAGCGCAATTCTCTTGGGATATTGCAAATAGCTCCATATATAGCACCAGAACTATGAATTGTCCTTTCAAATGGCTGAAACCAATCGACGTTAATCATAATACCCAAATGATCATCCGCATGTTCTTTATTAAAAATCTTTGTTTGTCAGATTCATCATCCACTATTATTCCACTATTTGAGAAATTCTTCCAAATTTCACCATCATATACATCACATAAGACTCGGTCGTTGACGCTTCTATCGGCCCATAATTTAAGATTTTTTTCAAAGTTTGGCCTTTGATACATTTGTAAAAGTTGCTCTTTTATACTGGGCATCGGATAAATTAATAATGGTGCATTAACGACTTTACCATCGTCTAGTTCTTTTTGTTCTGATAATGGAGCATTGCATTGTCGAAGTAAACGATGATTTGGAAATTGTACATGACCACATTTTTTTATTGCTTTGTGTTGTTGGATTGTGTGTTGTTTAACATCATCTATATTATGTAATTTGTGACATGAAGGACATACGGAAAATTTGACAAATTGATGCTTCAATCCTAATTTCTTTTTTGCAGTATACAACGAAATAGGAAAATCTTTAAAACGATCGTAATTAAAATTTGTTAAAATATGTTTGATGAATTTAATTAATGTATCGATTGCGGTATCACTGGTAAAAAAATGATTTATCCTACACATATCTTACACATATTGGGTACTCAAAATGTAGAAAATCATACACAAATAATACACATATCATACACATATCGGGTACTAATATATATATCATACATATATCAGGTACCTGATAGGTATACTATATATATAAGTACCCGATATGTATATGATATGTGTATTATTTGTGTATGATTTTCTACATTTTGAGTACCCGATATATATAAGATATGTGTAGGATATGTGTAGAATAGACCATTTTTTTACCAGTGGTATCTGCTAGCCGAAATCTAGTTTGATACCTCAAAATAAACACAATTATCCAATCTTCAATATTTTGCAGATTTTCATTAATATTGTTTGGAAAATCATAATTCGGTCGAGAGTAATCTTCAAAAATGTTGGTTTCTTCGCCATCATCATCCCCATCATTCCCATTATCGCTATTATCCCCATCATCGTTATCATCCCCATCATCGCTATCATCCCCATCATCGTTATCATCCCCATCATCCCCATCATCGTTATCATCACTATCATCCCCATCATCGCTATCACCATAATTATCAGTTTCTTCGTTACTGTCATTGTTATCATCACTGTCATTTATATTTTGCATTTGAGTGTCACGCTCCAAATAAGTATTATACCTGCTTCGTTTTCTCCTTTTCGAAGAAAATGTTGACAAATTTTCTGATGTTGATGTGCTTTCTTGAGGGTCGATAGAGATTTCTTCATTAACGAATGATGATCCAATACTCATTGGGTCATTTGAAGTAGTTGCATCATCAAGACTTAGACTCATTGAATGTTTTTGTTTGGTTCTTGGATCAACATACTTTCTGTTGCATTTATTACAATAACATTTTTTTTTAGTTCTTGTTTTAACGCGTCTTTCATTAACATTCATCATTTTTTCAAATTTTGATTTAATTTTACAAAATGTGAATTTAACCAAAATACCAGCATTTCGCTGTAATAAATAATCAGACGATACATTTTTATTTTTTTCGAACATCAATACATCAATTGTATATACATTTTTATTTTTTTTCGAGTTTCAATACATCAATTGTATATTTTTTTCGAACATCAATACATCAATTGTAGATCAATACATAATCGAAAGTGAATATGTTACATTTTAACAGATCTACAATAAAATTTAACTTTCAGTATACTCCTTGTTTAACTTTTTATAGCCAAATTATTCTTAATTATATACTTAAATATATCAGCAATAACAATAAATTTAACTTTCAGTATACTCCTCGTAACCTTGTTTGACTAAATTTATATATTAAATACCAAATTATTTTTAATTATATTCTTAATATACTTAGCGATTGGCTAACTAATTCCAAAATTAGTGATGACCAAAATAGAACAATTCAAATCATTTAACTATTTAACTACTTTCCAAAATCAGCAATGACCAAAATAGAACAATTCAAAAATTATTAAATTATTTCAACAATTACGCGAAGAAAACATTTAATTGGAATAAATATATAAAGAGTGATTTTTTTTTTTACAATACAAACGTCGATTTTGCAATTTTTGTTCCTTTACATTAAAATCGTCTTTACAATTTTCAAATTATTTTATTTTTGTTACTTTCTAATTTTTTTTTTACTCAACTCTTTTTTTACTTTACGTTTCTTCAATTTTACATTCGTTCCTTCCACATTTCTAGCTTTTACTTCATTTCTTTTCTGATAATGACCAAAAAAAGAAGTTCGTTAACACGTCGTACTCGTACACTACATTCTCCTTTATTCATCGACGCTTCTCATGATGGACAAGGCATTCAGACAGTTCACTCTTTATCACACTTAAATTCAGCCGAATCCATCGACCAAACACTGGTAAAAAAATGGTCTATCCTACACATATCCTACACATATTTTACATATATCAGGTACTCAAAATGTAGAAAATCATACACAAATAATACACATATCATACACATATCGGGTACTTATATATATAGTATACCTATCAGGTACCTGATATATGTATGATATATATATTAGTACCCGATATGTGTATGATATGTGTATTATTTGTGTATGATTTTCTACATTTTGAGTACCCAATATGTGTAAGATATGTGTAGGATAAATCATTTTTTTACCAGTAAAATACACAATCGTAATCGATTAAATAGGTCATCAAGTCTGAATACTGAAGGTATAATTTACGTTTTGACGGATAATTTGGCAGATCATTCAAAATTTTGATTAAATAGCAAACTTAATTTAAAAATTACTATTTTTTTGTACATTAAGAACGTATTTTACGACTTGAACGGGGAATGTCGTCAATTCAAGAACAAATGTCCACTGGGTTCGGGCAAATAACGAGAATGCTAGAGCGTTCTCTGAACTCACAAGAACGTTCACGACAAAATCGACAAATAGAATATATTCAGGTTGATGATGACGATGACGAAGATGAACTTGATAAACAAGACAATGAGGAATATATCCCTGAAAAAGATCTACATTCGTTGCAAGAGACATTACAAAAACAATATAATAAAAAGCATCGAAAAGAAATAAAAGTTTGTTTTGGTATATTTTTATTATTTATGTGACGTTTAAACTCATTAATTTTATCAATTTTCATTTTATAGAACGAAATTAAAATTCTAATTTGTAGCGCAAAAATTGATGAAATTCCCATCAATTATACAAAGAAGTTTGGCGAGATTGCACCACAATTGGAAAAGGATCTGATTCCCCGTATCCAATCACTTCTTGAACAACGTGGTATTCATGCAACATTAAGTATAGTTTGGGATGTGTTCTCAGATTTGCATAAAAATGGCCAACGTAAATGGAAAGAAAGCCAGCTTAATGAGGCAGAAATAAAACAAAAAAAAATAATGAGCCATATAATCAACCGTTTATCAGAAAGTAAGTTAATCAAGTTCCAAATTTTTAGGTAATATTGAAAATTACTAATAGTTATTTTAATTTCAGAAACGAGAACGAAGGATGAAGGGCGCATTAGCCATGAAAAATCACCTCGATTATCGAAAATCTTTTAAAAAACGCGGGATCAAGGATATTAATGAAATAATAAACAAGAACGAATACCACTCTCCTGAATAAAGTGATCTGGAGAATGATCCAAACGCATCCACAGACCACAAAAACCTTTTTGTTTACAAATTATCATGGAGATCTGATGAAGTAAGTCAGACAATTCATTTTGTTTATGCGCAGTAACACTAAAATGTCTTTATCAATACGTGATTGGTGCTTCTAGTTTCGCCAAATCTCAGCATATCAATTTCTTTGCATGCTTTCGAATTTTAGAAAAATGCCAAACCTCAAAAACAACAGAAGTTTATCTATTTCTAATACACGTTTATTTTTAGTTAACGAACCTTCTACATTCAATTGACGAGTACGTAGAAAAATATTTTCCAGAAAATAAGAGAGTACGTCTTCGTATCCTTAAAGATGAATTTTGGAAAAATAAGAAAGCACCACCAAATTTAATTTGGTGGACACTTAAAGACGAAAAGCGAGAATCTCCCTCAGTCCATAAATCTATTGATGAAGAATCAGATGATGAGTCGGAATCAGAGAGCGAAGAGGAGGAACAAAGTCAACAAAGTAAACAAAGTTATGGTAATTGAGTATTACCGTTCTCTTTTTTTTTTTATGAAACGGAATTTTTTAGAAAATTTTTTAAATTTTTCTTTTAAGGTCTCAATGTCGATAAATTAGATATAAATGCTGAATCTGATGAAGAAGAAGAGGGTGAGGATGAGATAAACGAGCTGGAGCAAGAGGAAACGCCATTATCACAGACATCGGGACGACGATCAAACAAATGATCTAAACAATCCTCTAAAACCCCACCATTACCACTGCAAAAACCCCCATCATCACGGAAAACTTCTCAACAAACACGATCATCAAAAAGAATTTCAAAAAATAAAAAATCCACAAACAAAAACAACGAAGCACTTGATGAATTGCAGGAAGTTATTGACAACATACGTGATCAATCGAAAAAAACAAATAAAAAATTATCATCCAAACCATCGTCCCAAAAACAGGAACATATTCATGATAATGTTCCTAAGAGAACCTTAAAAGAAAAAGAAAAAGAACAGTAAGGGTGTAGGAAGAATATGTAGGGATATTAATGGATTATATAATAAATATCAAAATATATGTAATATTTTTGACAATTTTTATTTCAAATTTGGTAAATTTGGCGTCATTACTAAAAATTTACCTAAATTCACCACAATTTGCATTACGTTTGCATAAAATTACTAAAAATTTAACTAAATTCACCACAATTTGCACTTCGTTTACATAACATTTCTAAAAATTTGACTAAATTCACCACAATTTGCATTACATTTGCATAAATTTACTAAAAATTTAACTAAATTCACCACAATTTGCATTACGTTTACATAAAATTACTAAAAATTTAACTAAATTCACCACAATTTGCATTATGTTTACATAACATTACTAAAAATTTAACAAAATTCACCACAATTTTCACTTCGTTTACATAACATTACTAAAAATTTAACAAAATTCACCACAATTTGCACTTCGTTTACATAACATTACTAAAAATTTGACTAAATTCACCATAATTTGCACTTCGTTTACATAACATTACTAAAAATTTGACTAAATTCACCACAATTTGCACTTCGTTTACATAAAATTACTAAAAATTTGACTAAATTCACCACAATTTGCACTTCGTTTACATAACATTACTAAAAATTTGACTAAATTCACCACAATTTGCATTACGTTTACATAAAATTACTAAAAATTTGACTAAATTCACCACAATTTGCATTACGTTTGCATAAAATTACTAAAAATTTGCCTAAAATTCACCACAATTTACATTATGTTTGTATAAAATTACTAAAAATTTAACTAAATTCACTACAATTTGCACTTCGTTTACATAATATTACTAAAAATTTGACTAAATTCACCACAATTTACATTACGTTTGCATAAAATTACTAAAAATTTAACTAAATTCACCACAATTTGCACTTCATTTGCATATCATTACTAAAGATTTGCCTAAAATTTCCCACAATTTAATGATAATATACTGAAAAATTTCTCAACATTTGAATTAGGAATTCTGTAGGAATTCCGCCATTTTGACAAAATTTGCCAAATTGTAAGACCTCCATTATCCCAAAATTGTAACACAATTTACCCTAATTCACCGGGATAATTTTCAATTTGCCAGAAAAATTCCAGGCAAATTTTGCAACAATGACATCTGTTCGACCTGTGGCGTATTATTGTTCGATTTGTCGATGCGCTAATTTTTTCAGACAATGCCGTATTGCAAAGACGTGATCTGCGAACTGAAGAATTGGGAAATTTTATGTGTTGACATTTCATTATAGCAGGATTGTCCTCTTGTTTGAAATCTACCACTTCCTTTTTTTATACAATTTGTGACATTTCGGACAAGGTACAAAACTATGAAATTGGTCGTTTAATCCAAGCTTCTTTCTTGTTAAGTAAAGTGAATCTGGGAAATCATTAAAATCGTCACTACTGAACTTGCACAGGGCCAATTTCATAAATTTTATTAGAGTCTCAGTAGCTGTCTCTGCGATATTGAATCTTGTTCGAAAGTTCATTATCCAAAGTAAAATCCATAAAAATCGATCATAATTCGATTCTAAATATGGTGGGTTTTGAAATGGTTCATAACTAGGTGGTGAATAGTCTTCAAAAATTTCAGAAATTCCAGAAATTGGATCATTATCTGATTCACTGCCTATAGACAATGTATCACTGTAGATATCTTCCTCTGTAGTATATTCGGATGATGATAAATCTTCTGGATCTTCTGAAATTTCTGGACGATTTGTATACTTTCTTGCATATTGTTGAGGTAAGAAGTTAAATTCGACATCTTGATGTTCATCATCAACATCATCTTGATTACTGTTATCTGATTCTTCCGATTCTTGTCTAATAGATTCATCAATCATTCGTCCAGCTGAAGCGGGTATTGATGTTTCACCTATTTCAAGTTGACGAACTTGAGACGAAATTGTACCTTGTGAATCTTGGTATTCTTGATGTCTAGAATCGTGAATTTCTTTTGTGCGAGAATCCACCAAGTTGCCATCACAATCAGGATAATTACAAACTACTAGTTTTCTTTTATTACTTGTTGGTCTAGCAGAAGATACTATTTCTTCGTTTATTATACCAGAAATTGATCTATTTCTACGAGTAGAAGATGGCTAATTTGAAGGTGATTCTTCATCATCAAGATCTTCAAGTATACTAGAGACTGACCTTTTTCTGCTCATTTGTTTAGTGTTTGAATAAGTTTAATAAGTTTGGCAAAATCCAAATTTGTTAAAAGGCCGATTTTTATAAAATTTGGAATAACACAAAATTTGTATAATTTGTATGTATAATTAATGTAATCCTGGCTTCTATGATTATTTCAATAATTTTTTAGGATTTAATATTTTTTTTTCGCAAATTTGGCAATTTTATATAATAAATTTGCGAATTTTCTAATTAATATACTTTTAAAAATTGCAATATGATTTAAGCTTATTTTACAATAAAAAGCTTATTTTTAAAATAAAAAGCTTATTTTATTTTAAAATAACTTTTATTTACAAGATAATCACTTTATTATTCCTTTATCATTTTCGGATGCCAAACAAACTTTATCAAAAGAAACTGTAAATTTTAGCGAAAGTTGAAAAGTAACAATTTTGTATTAATCGAAGTGATATTGCTATAATAACAATATATTTTCGATTTTACTGCAAATTTCGACAAAGTATAACTTGCCGCATTAAAGTATATCAAATTTTAACGCAGTAGAACGCTAACAATTTTCGTAATTTTAATTTATTTGTCTTTTTAATTATGATTTATAATTGATTTTTCAATCGAGAAATCAACGCAGGACGCTAACGATTTTCTTATTAATTAATTGATTT
Organism: Rhizophagus irregularis; assembly: GCF_026210795.1. Classification (NCBI taxonomy): domain Eukaryota; kingdom Fungi; phylum Glomeromycota; class Glomeromycetes; order Glomerales; family Glomeraceae; genus Rhizophagus; species Rhizophagus irregularis. Next base: position 945,713 of record NC_089430.1, on the reverse strand, counting down.
GTCTTTTTAATTATGATTTATAGTTGATTTTTCAATCGAGAAATCAACGCAATAGGACGCTAACGATTTTCTTATTAATTAATTGATTTGTCTTTTTTAATTATGATTTATAGTTGATTTTCCTCGAGAAATCAACGCAGTAAAATGCTAACGATTTTCTTATTAATTAATTTATTTGTCTTTTCTAATTATGATTTATAGTTGATTTTTCAATCGAGAAATCAACACAGTAGAACGCTAACGATTTTCTTATTAATTAATTGATTTGATTTTTTAATTATGATTTATAGTTGATTTTCCTCGAGAAATCAACGCAGTAGAACGCTAACGATTTTCTTATTAATTAATTGATTTGATTTTTTAATTATGATTTATAGTTAATTTTCCTCGAGAAATCAACGCAGTAGAACGCTGTTACCCCTAGTCACGTGTAGAGTTACAATTTACTACGCCAGAAGATCATGTGGAAAATTAGGATCTACTGTGCCTAACTGTACCAAGCCGACCTAGCCGCAGCCTACTTAGCCTATTATTTCTATTATATTTATTATATTAATTATATTTAATATAATCGATATAATTATTTTATTTATTATATTTAATTTATTTATTATATTTATTATATTAGTTATATTTATTATATTAGTTATATTTATTATATTAGTTATATTTCTTATATTTATTATATCTATTATATTTATTATATCTTTATATGTAGTAACTTTTATATAAATAACGTTGGTATTTTCCTTCGTTATAAGTTAAGTTCCTTCAGTTCGAATTAGTTTACCTTTAGTTCCTTAATTCTTATTCTTGTAATTATAAAGTTCTATAATAAAGTATAACCTTTTACACTATAAACGAACTCCCTACTTTAAGCGTGTCTTGTTTGATTGGATTTCAGTCATAGTTAAACGTACTTAATCTCCCTGACTGCAAATCATAGTTAATCTATTCAACGTACCGAATCGGTTAACAAGTGGTGATTCCTGCCAGGTAAAAGGCTATACTGTGAATTAACAATTGATTTATTTTCTCAGACGAACTTGAGAATACTTGCAGACGAACTTGCAGACGTAATTTCTTTTCTCAGACAAACTTGAGAATACTTGCAGACGAACTTGCAGACGTAATTTCTTTTCTCAGACGAACTTGAGAATACTTGCAGACGAACTTGCAGACGTAATTTCTTTTCTCAGACAAACTTGAGAATACTTGCAGACGCACTTGCAAACGAAATTTACTTTCTCAGACGTACTTGAGATATTAGCAGACGTACTTGCAACAATTTGAATTTTGAAATTGAATGCCCTTTGGTTTAGCTTATGCGCCTGGAACTTTTCAACGACTAATGAATAGAATACTTCAAGAGTATCTAGGAAAGTTTGTGGCAGTATACTTAGATGATGTAATCATTTACTCAAAGGGAACCTTGGAGCAACACTTGGATCATCTTAGACAAGTATTTGAAACTCTTAGACGAGCAAATTTGAAGATTAAACTTAAGAAATGTTATTTTTGCCTTGGAAATATTCATTTCCTAGGACATGTAGTAGGATGAGAAGGTATCCGACCTGATCCAGAAAAAATTGAGAAAATTAGAACTTTTCCAGTCCCAACAAACCTAACGCAACTTCGCTCAGCATTAGACTTATTCTCCTACTATCGAAAGTTCATCAAAGATTTCTCAAAAATAGCCAAACCAATGTTATTACTTTTAAAGAAGGAAACCCCTTTTCATTGGACTGAGAAACAGCAAACTGCATTTGATTATTTGAAGGAAAGATTAATTAAATCTCCGATCTTAACATATCCTGACTTTAAACAACCCTTCATTATCCATACAGACGCATCTGGAACTGGACTTGGTGCTGTATTATCACAAATAAGAGAGGATGGAAAAGAACATGTAGTCGCTTATGCCAGCAGATCTTTGAATAAGGCTGAGTGCAATTACCCTATAACTGACCAGGAATGTCTTGCGATAGTGTGGGCTATCAAACATTTCCAACACTACTTAGGATTGAAACCTTTCACAATTGTTACCGACCACTCTGCTCTAAAATGGTTAAAGACATCCAAAATCCCAAAAGGTCGCCGTGCAAGATGGGTCATGGACCTTCAACAGTATGACTTTAATATTAAGCATCGAGCAGGAAAAGCAAATGCAAATGCAGACGCATTATCCAGAATGTTTGAAGAAGATAATCAAACTCTTAGTTGTTTCATGATTTCTATCGAAAAAGAAAGACAAACTAATGCAAATGAAAGCTTTACTCCAGTACATGAAGAGTATGATGCAGATTCAGAAGATGATTATACTGATAGACCTGCTCAAAGAGCCATCGATTTGTTAAATCATTGTGATAATTTATTATACGATATGCAAAGCTACATTGAAGAACGATCAGGAAATAGTTCTCCTATCAATATTATTTCAGGAATTCGATATGAGTTTGACAACCTCAATGGACCTCATTCAGAAGATTGTATTTGTAAAGATTGTCAACCTCCTCCAGCCCGTTCACCATCACCATATAGTTGCTGCAATGAAATTATTTGTCAGTGTAATGAAGATAACTATTCAATTGATACAGAAGAATATAATAATTCGTGGGAAAGACAAATTAATGGAGAGGCATTCTCTGATTATTCAGAAGAAAATCAGATCAATATTGAAGAACATATCGCTTGGACCATGTGTGGTATGGACCGTCAAGCTCTAGAAAACATGTATTTAGAAAACATCAAAATTAAACAAGTAATCGCTGGTCAACCAATCAATCATGGTGGAAGTCGTTGTACCATGGAATGTGATACAGAAAATCATCACGTGCACACATATTGTACGATGTGCAAGAAGAATTTATTTTATGGAACTACTATACATAACTGTATCATTGGATTCACTTTAGGAAAAATCAGGCCAGATATGAATCCCAAATTTCTTATTAATAATCAATGGTGGAAAGAACCTCAAGCAGTACAACTTGAAAATAATATCAATTATCTTAAATATATCGAACGATTAATGAATAATTTACCAGTTTACAAAGTATCTTTGGAACCTTTCATTGCCAATTTGGACTAAAAGTCCACCTCTTTTACATATTATAATTAACAAAGTATCAAAAATGTGAAAGCGAAAGTGTCCGCATCGTGACGAGACAGCCTAAATTTTCAAAAATGGATATCGAACATTACAATAACATATATAATTATTTAAAATATAATCAATTACCTTCTACATTAAATAACCAACAACAACAACAAATTCAAAAACAATCAGTATATTTTATTATCAAAAATAATTTTATTTATAAAAAAGATAAAAAGAAACAAAATAATTTATTACGAGTAATCAGAAGACATGAATTGGAACCAGTTCTTTTTATGTTCCACAATGATCCTACTGCTGCGCATTTTTCAGTTGACACAATGTTTGATAAAATTCAATCAAGATATTATTGGCCACAAATGTATAATGACATCAGATCTTATGTCATGTCATGTGACTCTTGCCAACAAAGAGGAAAACAAAAGACAAAGTTACCTTTACATCCTATTCCAGTAGAAAGTCCTTTTCATCAAATAGGAATAGATTTTGTAGGACCTTTACCTATAACTACAAATGGAAATAAATATATAATTACAGCAATGGATTATTTAACAAAATGGCCAGAAGCACGTCCTGTAAAAGAAGCTACTGCAGAACAAGCTGCACTTTTTATTTATGAAGAAATAATTTGTCGACATGGATGCCCAGCAAAAATATTATCAGATCAAGGAACTCATTTTAGAAATCAAATAATTGAAAAATTAATGGAAAAATTTCAGATAAAACATTTATTTTCAACGCCATACCACCCTCAAACAAATGGACTTGTAGAAAGATTTAATCGTACTTTATCAGAATCTTTAGCAAAATTATCAACAGATCATATTGATAATTGGGATAATTATATTGCACCAATTTTATTTGCTTACCGTACTACAAAACATTCGACTACAAAAATCGCACCTTTCTTTTTATTATATGGACGAGATGCTAAACTACCAACTGATTCATTAGAAAATAATGGAACTCCAACTTTAATAAATCACATAGAAAATTTAGTTGACCAACTACCTCAAGAAATCGAAATAGCTAAGACAAATATTGAAATATCTCAACAAAAACAAAAAGAACGACATGATAGAAAATTACATCATCAAATAAAATTTTCTATTGGAAATAAAGTCTTATATTATGACGCAGCAAAAGAAAAGCAATGGACTGGAAAACTAAATCCAAAATGGAAAGGACCATACTATATTCATCAAGTTGGAGAAAAAGGAGCGTACAAATTACGAACTATAGATGGAAAAGTCTTACGAACTCCTGTAAATGGAAGTTTATTAAAATTGTATCATGATCGACAAAATTGGGAACCAATAATTGTAGTATAATTAGTCACGATTAAGATCTACAACTCGTGGCAAATAGTTAATTTTATTTACAAGTGTTACAGACGATCAAAATGAATTTGCGACTCAATGCCCCAGAAAAATTTATTAAAAAGATGGAAAAATTTTAGAAATTTTATTGTGAAAAACTTAATGAAAAATTTATTACAAAATATATTAGAAAATTATAGAGAAAATCAGAAAGAAGAAATTTTTTTTATTTAATCAACTTCTTCATAACTAGGATTAGAAGTAGAACCGTTTGACAAAATTATATTACATTCCTCAAAAAGCATTTGCTTTGTTTCTTCAAATGCTGCTTCAGCACGACTTCTACTACTCTGCAAGCTTATATTATGTGAAATTAATTGACAAACTCCTTCTTCCAGACCTTCTATCGTTCGTTGCTGATCGATGATTAATTTTTGGGCTTCCCATAATTTTCGCTGCTCTTCAGCCCAGAGTTTATTATGGAACTCAGTATCGAGATTCTTATGAGTCCCCATTTCAAGCAAGCTTTCAAATTTCTCTTGAAGATCTTCTTTTTCTTCCTTAGCCTTCGTAAGATCCTCTATTAAAAATAAAAATGGAGATTTATGGTCACTCCAAGTTAGTTAAAAACTAAGTGGATAAATCGATAGCACAAAAGAGTTCTACAAGTAGAGGCCTTTCAAGACTTAAATATCCTAGAAGTACAAGTACCCCGTCTACAAGCTGCGCAAAATCAACCGTTCAAGAACTGGATATAAGGTCGAAACCTTGTCTACAGGCAATCATACCGTTCAAGAAACATCTTAAGAACCTTGCGTACAATACCCACCTTCAAGTTGACGAACTTTCATCTTACGCGCTTCTTTAAGCCTTTGAAATCTTGCTCGAGACTTCTGACGTGAGGTATTAGATCGACGACAAGTCATGATAGATAGATTGGTAGATAGATAGATAGGTAGACAAAGAAAATTTTGGAAAAAATTTTGGGATAATATCAAAGATTTTACGTGAAGATAAGATAAAGAGAAAGGGAAAAATTTAGACTTTATATAAGAAATAGGCACGACGCGAAAACACGTTAAGATCAGGCACAACAAAAATATTATGAAAAATCACGACGCGAAAAATTATGAAAAATGTGGATGCGTAAGACGCGCAAAAATCATTTTTGAAAATATTTCTGGAAAGTTCTAGAGAAAAATGTGAAGATATTTTTAGAACAAGGAAAAATAATCTTAAAATAGAAAAACGCGGTTAAATAATTTAAGCGCTAAAAATAACTGATAGATGTAGTGAAACATGATAAGTAATACAAAAACCTCATCAGAAATAAACAAAAATCTAATCAGCAAAATGATCTACAGGAATTTAAAACATATATATAGATGTGGATAAGTTGACAAAAGAGTTTAAACCGCTTGAAGAAAAATGGATTTTTCAGAAATATTAGAAGATATTCAACAAACAACTTCAGAGGAAATTAATTTTCCACCACCGCCCTACATGGAAGAAGAAGATTTCCAAGTTAAATTCTCTGCAACTCTGAGAAGTGTAACGAAGTCAATACGACTAAAAGATACACGATTGGCGATGATTAACTCTTTCTATTTAGGACAACTCCTAGACCAACTACCAACTCCTAGCGAACGATTGAAATACAAGCATAAAATGTCATTACATTATGCAACAATTGTAGAAAAGACTTTTGATATTTTTGAGTTTTTTCCAGAACAAATCTTAAGGACGAAGAAACTAGACGTCCAAGTTATTAGAAAAATTACCAGACCTCAGATAAGGAGACTTAGAAATAATTTATTGATTTTCACAGGAGCTGCAAATTAAGAGGAGGAACCTGTTACCCCTAGTCACGTGTAGAGTTACAATTTACTACGCCAGAAGATCATGTGGAAAATTAGGATCTACTGTGCCTAACTGTACCAAGCCGACCTAGCCGCAGCCTACTTAGCCTATTATTTCTATTATATTTATTATATTAATTATATTTAATATAATCGATATAATTATTTTATTTATTATATTTAATTTATTTATTATATTTATTATATTAGTTATATTTATTATATTAGTTATATTTATTATATTAGTTATATTTCTTATATTTATTATATCTATTATATTTATTATATCTTTATATGTAGTAACTTTTATATAAATAACGTTGGTATTTTCCTTCGTTATAAGTTAAGTTCCTTCAGTTCGAATTAGTTTACCTTTAGTTCCTTAATTCTTATTCTTGTAATTATAAAGTTCTATAATAAAGTATAACCTTTTACACTATAAACGAACTCCCTACTTTAAGCGTGTCTTGTTTGATTGGATTTCAGTCATAGTTAAACGTACTTAATCTCCCTGACTGCAAATCATAGTTAATCTATTCAACGTACCTAATCGGTTAACAACGCTAACGATTTTCTTATTAATTAATTTATTTGTCTTTTCTAATTATGATTTATAGTTGATTTTTCAATCGAGAAATCAACGCAGTAGAACGCTAACGATTTTCTTATTAATTAATTGATTTGTCTTTTTTAATTATGATTTATAGTTGATTTTCCTTGAGAAATCAACGCAGTAGAACGCTAACGATTTTCTTATTAATTAATTGATTTGTCTTTTTTAATTATGATTTATAGTTGATTTTTCAATCAAGAAATCAACGCAGTAGAACGCTAACGATTTTCTTATTAATTAATTGATGATTTTTAAATTTATAAATAGGACGATATGACGATATTGAACCCGCTTCGATTTTTTAAACGAATATTGAGTGAATATAAAATGTCAAATAATAGCAATAATAAAAAAAAACAATAAAAAAAATAACAAACAAAAGCAACAGAGGTTTCAAGAACAAACACCTGACAAAGGATCTAATCATCAACAAGAAAGAACGGAAGCAGAAAGTAATCCGAATGAGACGAGTGACAAGACCAATAAGTCGACTAGCAAATCGTCACCCACCAAGTCAAACAAACAAAAGCAGCAAAGGTTTCAAGAAGAAACACCGAGCGAAGGATCTAATCGTCAATGGAGAAGAGCGGAAAAAGAAAGTGATCCAAATGAAACGATTGACAAAACCAATAAGTCGACTAGCAAATCGTCACTCACTAAGTCAAACAAACAAAAGCAGCAAAGGTTTTAAGAAGAAACACCTGACGAAGAATCTAATCGTCAATGGGGAAGAACAGAAGAAGAAAGTAATCTGAATGATACGATTGACAAAACCAATAAGTCGACTAGAAAATCGTAACCCATTAAGTCAATCCTCAAATCTGCAAAGTCGACTAAGCCGACTCAAGAAGAGTCTGACGATGAGGTTATTGAAATTGAACCGCCAAATATTCCTAAAGGTAATTGAATTTTGGAAAATTGCTGATTGACATGTACGATAATTAATAATTTTTATAGATCAACAAGAGATGTTATCGGAAATGAAAAAATGATATGGGAATATTTGAATTCCACAAAAATTCGTATTAGTGGTTAAAAACGATCAAGGTAATGAAAGGATGATCGATGATGACGATACTGATTTAGAAGCAGTTACGATTTTGACTTCATTCGTATAAATTCAGAATTATTCGTAAAAAAATATTACTATTAATAAAATTCTTTATTTAGAAAATCTAAAATTAAAGAAACAAATTGAAGAAGTACAAGTAGAGAATGCAAAGCTTCAACGCGAAAATAACCGATTATTCGATGAAAATCATTTTTTGACTCGAATAAACAAGGCCTTTGCAGACAAGAATGACGATCTATGCGAAAGCTTAAACAGGTATTCGAAAATCCATCTGCCTAAAGCCATTCATAGGCAGACGGATCTCGAACAGCCGGCAAAATGTCCAAAAAGAATTAAGACAAAAAAGTCTGAGCGATACGAGGAAGAATCGGAGGAAGAACGGTCTGATTCTAACAATAATGATGAGTACGACGAAAAAGAAGCTAAAGTATATTAATTTTATTTGTCTGATTCAGTTATTTAAAATTGCAGTATTGAGTAATTAAGTACCGGTTATCATTATTTGATTGTTATATTTAGGCTGAAATGAAGTCTATTTTGAAAACCATCAATGAAACTCGAGGACTAGATTACAATAAAACGTTCAATAGCGTGAAAAATCTCAAGATTTGTCATAAGCTAGTCCCTGAATTGCGTTCAGCCCTTTCTCCGTGTTTTTCCGCTTTGAATAAGCAACTTACAAAATGGTTGGGTTATCTCCACAAGTCTCGTCATTCTCATCAAAGATTAATGGATAGGGGAAAAGCCGATGAAAATAAACACTGGGTGCACTCAAACAATCGAGTACACGACGTTAGTAATGATTTATAATTATTATGCTGAATTTTATTCCGATTATATATTGAATTTTATTCAAATTATAACGTATTTTAGAAGAAAATCTGCCGAATGAAGACGGCAAAGAGATTATATAGTTTTGACGATGAACAGACAACAAAATATGATAAGCGTAGATTACTAAAGATGTTATCCAATCGCTTATTTCATTCTCCAAAAATAAGCGAGACAGACGAAGAAGACCCAACAAAGTCCATAATCGCTATTTACGACTATTTGTGGAGATCTGATGAGGTTAGAACTTCTGAATCTTGATTTTTCAGACAAATCACTGGATTTAATTTTTATATTTTATTGTTTCTTCAGCTTAAAAATTTGCTATGAAATGTACTCGATGTACACTCGTCAAATAAGTCAAAATTAATACGCGAACGTAGATACGATGATGAGGTACAAAAATACGACCGACCACATCCATCGAATGCTCCCGAATGGTCTTATATCGTACAACAACAAGATTTAATATTCGATACTGATATCGATCAGGGTTTAATCACTGAATATGATGAAGAAGAAGAAGAAGTTAGTAGAGGGACAACACCAGCAACTGGCAACACCACTGAAAATGATGAAGACCATAACAAGGAAGGAGAAGAAAAACCATCAAAATCAACGGTTGGTGACAATCATAATAATTCAGATTCTGATTTACATATGGACGACGCACAATGAACGAATCTGAATTAATTTGGTAGAAAACTTTCTTTTTTTCGTCAAAAATCTATATATGGGTTTTGTGCTAGGAAAATAAGGGTTAGAGATATTTTTTACCAAAATTGAGATTTTTTGTGCATCTGAATCTGAGACATATGAGAATCATTTGGTGCAAATTTTATAGCATATTATCTTATTATCAAAATTAATAAATCGAAGTTTAAAAATCATCAATTTTTTGTGTAACAATCAGCCATAAAATCTAAAAATAGATTTGGAAATGATCGACATACATTTTTTTGAAAAATCGAAGTACCGTAATTCATTACCTATCGATCATACAAAGACAGATAATAGCTTATTAGACTTATCTCATCATAATACATCTAATATTAATCAATTCAGCATTGATAGGTAGTTATTTCAATTGATCAATAGGTAGTAAATTAATTTTTTAAGGAATTTATAACTTTAAATTAGTAATTTCTTTTTTTATTTAAGAAAAATAATAAAAAATACAAATATATCAAAGATAATAAACATCTTTGTATGGATCTTCTATATGTTGACGAATTTTTTGATATAAATATTTTTTTCTTTCTTCAGATATATGCATAACATCCAAAATATCTAATTTTTCATTTATATTAAAATTATTATCATCACGTAAAAGCTTATGGCAAATTTCAACACCACCAGAATTTTCAGAACAATAAACTTTTTCTAAATCTTCTGATAAATTACTAAAACGAAAATGATAATATTTTGTTATATGGAGTAAATTTATAAAATTATTTTTTGAAAAAAAATTTTGATAATCAAACCACTTCCATCCAATTCCACCATTATACCTAAGTCCTTCATTACCTTTTGATGAATTATTTACAATATCTTCAATATCATCTACAGTATTAACTTTTTGATTTCGATAAGTTTTTTTTATATGTCCAAAAAATGAATCACAAATGAATTTTGTATGACCTGGTATCATAAAGTTAATTGTTATATTATTATACCAACCTAACATACTCAACCAAGACCAAAAAAAAAGTGATAAATTGTTTTTATTTTGTGCGATACAATTATCACATGTAATATGTAAATCTTTTTTTCCATCTTTAACAAATGTTTTAATTGCTTGATAAACCATATTTAATGTTGTATTAGCCCCTTTTGACACACTTTTAGGAAATTCATCTTCCGTAATAACAAAATTTATTTGTCTATTTTCTCCACCTTCGGTTTTGCAAACACCAAATAAATGAATAGCATAGGCTGTTTTAAAAAAAATTGATCCAACTTGCTGTGGTGAATATGGAATTGATACATTTTGTGCCCAATCATAACAAATATGTGCTATAGATAAATCCTGTTTGCTTTTTTCGATATTATCATTATAATGTTTTCGTTCAAGATCTGCTGCTTTATGGTGTTCTTCATATTGATCTTTTATAATATTGTATTTATCAATATCACTTTTCGCTGCTTGCATTTTTGCTTTGAATTCTACACACTTTTCACAAAGATCAGATGCAGAAGGTTGGAATTTGAGATTAAGTATTAATTCGTGCCAAAGTCTACGAAATGTAGAATAAGAAATGATAGTTTCACTTTCATCATGTTCAAGATAAAAATCTTCTTTGTATTTCTTATATATTGAAGTATAATTTTCACCAGTTGGAAGATATATAAAATTTCCAGAATCATTACGATGTCTCATAGGAGATGGTAAACCATAAATAGTTCCATATTGTACTAAATATTCTTTAACAGAAGATGTTATATTGAAATCAACAAAGACTTTAGAATTTCGCCTTGAAACACGTCCAGTATTGCCATGAGTATGCTCAATTAATCCATTTTCTTGAAGATGAGTTTGTAAAGTTAAAAGTTTATAATCATTTAAATTGCATAATTTCATATAGGCAGGTTTACAAAGTGGTAAAGATATATTAAAGCTATATCGATATGAATGACGTGATTTTTTATCTTTTTCGTTTTTTTCATCTTTTTCATTTGAAATTTCAAAGACCATTAATTGGCTTTTTATATGAAGTTCAAATTCATGTTTTTCTAATGCTTTTAATTCCAAGTGTCTTTCAAAAAAACGCTTAAATCCTACTTTTTCAAAACAGGTTCTTAGATCTTTTTTATTAGAAGAATTTCGGCAAGTACAGTTTGTAAAATCTTTAAAAAATGTTATTAAATCATGTACCACATCAAGTACCATTTCATTTTCCTTATATTCTTCTAATCCTAACTCGATAAAATTATAAACAGGCGTTGCGGAACTCATTGAAATTGTGATAAATTTTATTAAAAAAGAAACCAAAAAAATTTCGTTAAAAAATAAAAAATATCTGTAAAATAAATATTTTTATTAAAATAAACTTTAAAAGTAAAAGTAAAAACAAAAAAATAAAAAAAAGTAATCCTTTTTATTAAAAAAAATAGAAAGAGCTTAAAAAAGAAAGAATTTCCATAAGGATTCGGAGTATTATGCTTCATAAAGTATTTCCTTTCCTTTTTCATAGGCTGTTTCATGAGATAAACAAATTTTCATTAAAATAAACCCTCCCAAAAAATAAAAAGTAATGATGTTTTATTATACGGAATATTATACTCCCATAAGTAAAGATGTACCTGTATTTCTTTCCTCTTTTTATAAAAAACTTCTGAAGTGGAACGCCAGCACCGTTCCCACAATAACCTATTCTGGAAAGTTTAGACTTTTAGAGGTCCAGCCTATAAAAAAAGTAGAATGTTAGTACCATTTCTATAATAAAAAAAAAACAAAAAAAAAAAGAAATATACCGTTCCAATAAAAAAGGAGGCCATTTGAAAAGCTCTGAAAGTCTATAAACCTATAAAAAAAAGAAATAATAGTTAATAATAACGAAAGAAAGCAAAAAAATAAATGAACAAACACAAAAAATGATGCAACACCTACCAAAAATTTTTTGGTTTAGGTTCAAGTCGTCCAAGCCATTAAAGAAAAAAAAATTAGTGTAACAATGTTTCAGAAGGTTAAATTGATAGCAAAATTCTCTGTAATACAAAACTAAATCATGTGATGTAGATCATCATACCTAAAATTAGAACCATTTTTTATTGGCAAAAAATGCCTGGATTGTGTAATGCTATTGTTTATCATTGTTTATCTCAAATTATACTGCGCCTTTCGTACCTCGATTTTCCTAGCACAGAACCCATATATATATAATTAATATTCCAAATTATTAGTATTAGAATTTTCCATAATTCAAAATAAATTTGTCTTAATTCAGAAAAAAATTAATTACAATTCGAAATAAATTTACTGCAAATTTACCGCAATTCAGAATAAAATTTACTGCAAATATACCATAATTCAGAATAAAATTTACTGCAATTTAGACGCAATTCAGAATAAAATTAACCGCAATTCATTAAATTTTTACCGCAATTCAGAATAAATTTACCGCAATTCAGAATAAAATTTACCGCAATTCAGAATAAAAAATTTACTGCAATTCAGATTAAAATTTACTGCAATTCAGAATAAAATTTACCGCAATTCAGAATAGAAAATTTACCACAATTCAGAATAAAATTTACCGCAATTCAGAATAAAATTTACTGCAATTCAGAATAAAATTTACTGCAATTCAGATTAAAATTTACTGCAATTCAGATTAAAATTTACTGCAATTCAGATTAAAATTTACTGCAATTCAGATTAAAATTTATCACAATTTATTAAAATTTATCATAATTCAGAATAAATTCACTGCAATTTGGTAAATTTATGAATATATTTTTTTAAACAATTCGGATCAAAAATACTAAGCAATTCAGATACAATTTGGATATTCTGATCGGCATCGATCGGCCTGCCAATCAGAACTTTACCTAAATTAATAAATCGGCCATCTTTATCACCAAATTCGGCCTAAAATCGGACATCCGATTTCTAGCCGATTTGGACTATTTCAACCAGTGATATGTATGGAGAGATGAGTGGCTTTAGCCAGTTCCACTAAATCATATAAATACATTTTATATCAAATACCTTTAATATCTCGCTACAACATGTACAGTAGAGAGCATTTTTTGGGCGGAGCCTAGTTCACCATTAGTAAAAGTAGAACTCCTTCAGGAATTTCCCTCATTATTTTTCTTGTTCCTTGAAAAATCACGACAGTCTCCTCATAGTAGTTTGTGTTTTTCAGAATCAGATTTTTCTACCATGGTCAACGGATTTCCTTTTAACAGTAAAATTTGTTTGTTGTTACTGGTTATTATTGCGATGATGATAAAACATGTAATTTTTGTTATCGATTATCATCAACTATCATTTGTCAGAAACTACTGAGTGTGTTTATATTGTCATGTCGTCATAAACCCTTTTTTGATAACATTTTGCGTGAGCTATCTAAGACTAGGCATAAATGCCGTAACTAGTGGTTATATGGTCAATCATTATTTAATAGCAATGTACAGTTATTATTTGTCAATGGCGACTTGAAGAATAGTGGAATCACTGCCATGTTTCCTTGTGATCAATACAATAGAAATTACAAAAATGTAAAGTTGAAAGGACATGAAATGGTAACAATAGTTCAACAAAATACTGTCAGAATCACAGACTCCATTTATACATGCTGCCCAAATTATTTTGGGATGCCATAATTATAATTTGGGATGCCATAATTCATTCGGTTTATATATAATTTACTATGTAAAGTGCCAAAATAATTTGGGATGCCATAATTGAATTTGGGATTTTACTTATAATTACGGCAGTCCAAAATAATTTGGGTGGCATGTATAACTCCATTGTATATTTTTTGTTTAAGCGATAAGTGGAGAGTATTACAAAGCAATTTTGTGAAACTCATCTCTTTGGGATTCAAATTTTTTACACACAGTCAACGTATTTCCTCTTAGCTATCACATTTGGTTTTATGCTTATGAGAGTTTTTGGGAGATGCATTTCTTCATAGCTATGATCTAAAAAAAGGATAGAAGTTAATATCTTGATTACCCCTAGAAACAATGCAGGTATATATGTTACCAATGTGACAAGTTTTTATGTGCCACTTTACTTGGTCCCACAGTGTGAATAGAATTACAAAAAGAAAAATGAGATAGCATTATCTATCTATACCTTGGTATTATATTTCAAGAATTCCCATGCAAATACTATAGATTACCAATGTTATTCATATGAAAATGATTACAAGCAATCATTTTGCTAGAAGCAAGAGAGCACTTGGAGAATACTTATATGTATACTCATACACGTGCGCACACATTTCTTATCTCAGATGGTGTTGTTTTGGAAGTTTTACTAACTACGGGTCATACTATAAAATCCTACTTATTGGAAATGGGAGATAAGTCATGTGGTTCATAGACGTAATAGACATTTTTGAGATAGTGTTAGTCTCTTGTCATATCACAGCAAAATTACTTGTATGTTAAAATTAATGTATTTACAGTCTATGGACGCAGTAGTCACAGCAGAATACCCTGCCATACGAAAGCATCATTTTGATGATGTGTATTTTACCTCCAATCTCACTCATGTATCATATTCCTTAGTTTGACTACATGCGTAGAAAATAAATGTAAGCGCAGCTGTTCCACATGATCTTTGGTACCAAATTTCTGGTTCAATTTTTTCCAAGAGACACCCTCTATTCAAGTTTGGATTTATTTTCTGCGTAAATAGTTGTGATCATGACAGCAGAATTTATTAAGTTGTCAATGTTACGGTAACGATAGCTGGCTCACAAAAGACAATACTTGTATTACAACGGTAATATACTAATCGCTGTGAATCGGTTCTGTGAACAATAAAAAATGAGAATTTATTTTCCCCGCATTTGTAAATTCTTACATCTCATCACGAATGCTCATAACTCTATTACCTAACTTCGCTAGAAAACTTGTACGAACAATGAAATTACTTTACAGAAACTTACCATTTTTAATCAATATAGAATCGATATCGTTAAGTTTATTTTAACGATATCATTTCAATATCATTTCAATATCATTTCAATATCAATTTAATATCGATATGATATCAAAATAAAGTATTATCACTTCGATATCATTTCGATATTAATTCGATGTCGAAATGATATCGAAATGATAATTAAAATGATATCGAAATGATATCTTTAAATTAAACTTAAAGATGTTGTTTCAATATCATTTCTATTATCATTTTGATATCATTTCAATATCAATTTAATATCAAAATGATATCGAAGTGATAATACTTTATTTCGATATCGTATCGATATTAAATCGATATTGAAATGATATTGAAATGATATCGAAATGATATCACTTGAAAACTTAAAGTTTCTGTAAAGTATTAATATGCTGCAGAAGTTATACGTAACTTGGAAAATTAACGAGGTTCGTATTAGTAATATTGTAGATAGAATTACTGACTAATGTACATCGCATGCCAGAAGTAGGGATTAGGAACAAATAATCTAGTTAAGCTGAGGTCCTCCCTGTACTCATTCCATTTTCGTCAACACTTAATAGTCAAGACAGAAACGTTGGGATTAACTGCAATGGACAGAGACATTAACAGAGCTCTGGATATTTCTCTGAGCATTATTAATGGGACCTTGATGTAGGAATATAACAGCATGCCTATGTTTTTTCGTAATCCAGCATTGGATTGGATTACAAGAAGTCAAGAATTTGTGTTAACCGCTAATGATAGTCCAAAAATAGGAATGTACATGTAAATCAAGAAAACATGACTCCGGTCATCTATTTGTAAAATAATGTGTTACGTGAGAGACTGTGAACTGAGTTCACAAAAAAAACCAGTACCGCCATACGCATGCCATCAATCGCCGCAAGATGTGCTGTTACTCTGTGTTTTCTGAGACTATTCATATATGGGCGTTGAAATTGTTGAATATGCTGCTTTCTGCAACGTTAACTAAATATGTGCCCTACTCACATACTACCTCTTCACAAAGAAACAAAAACTATTTCTTTGCAACTACGTATTTGTATGATGTAATTAATATCAGACGGATAGGTTTTCCCACCATATATCACATTATTATATTTGTCTTTTGGTGACATTATTCTTAGCATTCTAACCTATTGCATTGGTGAATCCGACTACAGAAATGAAAATTGTTCAGATTGACACATTTCTGTTACCATTTTTGAATCACAACAGTTAGTCTTTTAAAATCCACTAATGTTTTTACCATAACGGGAACGTAACCCTAGATTCTACTTCGTACCAATAAGTAGATATGTGTTGTTGAGAAAATATTTGAATATAGTCGAATGACAGCTTTTCACATATTGTCGTATGCATTAAAACTTCTTCCGTACATATGAAGAGGATGCGGAACATATTACTTTTCATGAATGAAGTTATAATAGATCCTGCACAACTAGCATGTTCAAATATAATGCGATTGTTATTGCATAGAGCTCTGAATGGGTCAGGTCAGGTCAGGTTATATCAGGTTGTCTGTTTGACCTGACCTGACCTGAAACCTGAAAAATTTCAGGACTATTTTTATTAAAGTATTGAAAAAAAACAGTACAAACCTTTTTTTTAATATAATATTATGAAAAAAAACGTTTTTGCAACGTTTTTTATTAAAATATTGAAAAAAATATTGCAAAACGTTTTTTTTAAATGTTTTCGCAACGTTATTATTGAAATATCAAAAAAAAATGTTACGAAACATTTTTTTAATATAATATTATGAAAAAACGTTTTCGCAACATTTTTTCTCGAAATATTGCGATTCAACATTTTTATATTAAAATCATATAAAAAAGTAAATCCCAATACTGCAATTCACTTTTTTATATTGATTTTGTATAAAAAAAGTGAGTTGTGGTATTGCGTTTCACTTTTTTATATAGATTCTATATAAAAAAAGTGAGTTGCGGTATTGCGATTCACTTTTTTTATATAGAATTAATATAAAAAAGTGAATCGCAATACCGCAACTCACTTTTATTATATAAAATCAATATAAAAAAGTGAATCGCAATACTGCAACTCACTTTTATTATATAGTAGAATCAATAGTTTCAGGTCATCAGGTCAATCAGGTCAGGTCAATCTTCATATCTGACCTGAATTTTTTTTAAAAATCTCATACCTGACCTGAATTTCAGGTCAGGTCAGGTCAGGTTACCTGAATTTGGCTGACCTGTTTGGAGCTCTATTATTGCATTTCTTTGTGAATGTTGTGTTTGCGTGGTGACATGTGATGAAACTTCGATTATAAAAGGAATAAGAATATAACTAATCGATTAACCTTTATTTTGTTATTGGCCGTTCGTGACAAATACTAACTTTTGGTAACTGTCATTCAAGAAATGTTCATAAAAATTGTCATTAGCTATGTTCTTTATATTTTCGGTTACAAGTAACACCATCCACAAAAAATGAGTGTTACTTCCTGTCTTGTGCCGTTCAACTATGACACACACGAACATTTTGGAATTAATGACATGATTATCAATGTCTTTAACCAGGACTAAAAAGCATAGAATAATTTTTTGTGATTGCGTTGCTAACAGTTGTCGATACTTTGTACTGTGTTACTGACGATTTGTTTCAATGTATTATCTTTAGTAGCAATGTTCGCATATCTTTTGGTAATGACGTTTAATAATGTTTACGTATTTTCTGCAATGTTGTTTACGATTTTGTAACTATGAAGTATATGTTTGTTGGCATGGCTTTCTGAAATACTGTAATAATGAGTGTAAATAACATGTTAATACCTTTGATGGGAAAATCTTACAATATACTTCAGGGTCATATAGTAACGATTGTATTACAGGTAGTACAGTGGTGAACATAATTTTTTGGAAAAAGAAAGAGGCAAAATACATAAAAAACGCATTAAAAACTGTCTAATATGACCATTTTCTTATATTTGTCATTCCAAATAATTTTGCTCTTCGAGCCTATAAACCTAGGTTCCTAGAACCTCCTCTACTTCGTACTATCCAGATTCACAAATTTCTTACCGTAGAGGATTAATAGACCAATTGTATACCAATTAATCTCCAGTCCATGTATGAACCTTCCAAGGGAAGTGATTTTTCGAGGAACGAGGAAAATAATGGAGGACTGATCACCACTGTATATTACAAAATATCAACAAATAAACAATAACAGCTAACTACTAGATTGACTATCAAGACCTTATTTACTCATGTATTACTATTGACAAAAAAATTCATTCTGCTGTTGCTCGCAAAAATACCCAGGTATAGCTCACAGAATTTTCACTAATAAAATTATTATAGTGTATAATCTATATACACAAAAGCTTCATAGCAGACGCCTTTGCACCGTAGGATACAATAGCATTGTATTTCGACTTTTGAGACCCGTAATATTTTATTCTTGTTAAAAATAAGTAACCTTTATCGCATCATTTCCTAGAATAACGAATTCGCAGACTTCTTTTATCATTTCAGGTCCACATTGGCACTGCACAATTTATTGGCATAATTCCATTTTTCCATTTAAGTGATAAAGCCCAGAGTTTCTCATACTGGCGATACTGTTATCATCAAATAACATAGTCAGTTCATTATTTAGTAAAAGGGAAATAACGTATGTGTCTTTTTTCCTTCTGCTAAAATTTCAATGACCGAAGTTGCTTAAAGTCACGTGATGAAAATTCAGTCAGAGACTAGCCAAAGGGCGCAATTTTGATAAAAGTCACATGATAAAATTATGTGAATAAAATTCTGTGAATAAAATTATTTCATGATTATATAATGCACAAGAACATATAGTTGCTAAATAACTGAAACCTCTGTCAGCATTGTTATTAAAAGCATGGTAGGTAACATCATTACCAAACGGCAACGCTAGGTAGCAAGGAGTACGAATACTTATAACATTTTCTCATCATTGTTAGTGGGACAATGATCCGAAAACAACTAATCTGCCAAAAAAACACTACAGAGAATATATCCTTACTAGTGACCACACAATGGCAAATATTGTGCGACTCTCTATTACACGGAATTACATGGTCATGTATGTATTATAAGTCAAAACGATTGAGATTTTCACAGCGGGCAGTTCTTTAGGAAAACAACTATTTCACATGACTATGATTGTATGTACCTGTGTTGGTAACGAAGGTTACCCGAGTTTTTTTGGTAACCCGTTTCTTTGCAGCCCCTTATAGCATTTTCACTTTTCCTCTAAAGAGCAAATTTGGATTGCATTATAGTGTTAAGCCATCAATGACTACCTTTGATAAAAGGTTTTCTTTAACATAATCCTTGATATTATCATCTAGTTATGATACTAGACACTGTTCTGTCCATTGCCTAAGAGTATTGCCGTTCAATCACGTTTTTTATCTTTTTTTAACTCTCCTTACAAATATTACTGTAGTCTATTTTACTGTAGATGATAATAAACAAAAAATCATACACGCTTCTCTTAAAAGTTCCTCCTGAATAGCGCCTTTAGGGATTTTTCTGCAGACATGGTCAATGTATTTCATATACGTCCATTTCTTGTAAAAATGGAACATTATTCTCTACTTTATACTCTCTGTACTTCATACATAATCTCTCCAGTTATACGCTATGACTAATAAGCGTGGTTATTTGGCAAGACGATCAGGACAAAGCCCAGTTTTACTAAAATAATGAAAACGAGAAATTACTATTTTTCCCCTTTCTCCTGTGAAAACAACGGTACCACAGTATAATTTGTTTCATTGTCCTATTTTCTTGCTTCTATCATGCAAAAACATTTGGAAGATTCATTTTCATTCCTGTTTACAAAAAATATGTTCCATATGAAATCTGTTTCGAGTAACATGCTCTATTGTGTCATTCCATGAACACTAGTCCTAAGTCCTAGCACGTATGCTGTTCTTATCTCTCACGATTGAACCCATTTTTTGCGGCTTTCTTTTACTGTAGAGTTTGGCTGAGATTGGTTAGCGTTTCCGAAATTGAACACAATAATTTCTTTACTAGCTAGAAGTACAAATATTATGACGAAAATGGAAGTAGAGTCTCAGAGGGAGAGAAACAGAAAAGCAGCCACTCGGCATAGAGCAAAGAACAAAGAAGAGAAGACCAAAATTATAATCAACCTTAATGCTCTCGAAGAGACCCATAATTGCTTAAAACAAGAAGTCAGTAACTTGCAAAATGAAGTTATTCAGTTAAAGGAAGTATTCTTGTTCAAATCCGGCCTTTGCACTCCTAGCACTTGTCAACATTGTCTAGATTATATTAACCTATATTTGCCATGAAATTATGTCACAGGTTCGTTGAGTGTAAAAGACTGCACAGAAAACAATAAAATCCATTTGTGCGATGATCACATTCCTAATCCATAATGTTTGCATAATTACTTATATTTTTGGGCAGAACCCAGTTCCACTGAATATATGCATTTTTGAAGTGAGACATTATGCTTCAACGAAAAATCTAGCGAAGTGGGTTAGCAGACGAAATTATGTTAGATGAATATGTAACAACTATCCCAACGGTACCCATTATCTATGGTACTACAGTAGACGCAAATAAATTTATGTGTAAATGACAACAGTGGAGCTTCGGATAAATTTTTTAGAAGACTAGTAAAGAAAATCACGTGATAGTGTTATGAAAAATGAAGTCAACTACGATGAAGAATATAATTTGACAATACTGGTAATAATGTGAGCGACGGATATGTGTGGACAACATGGAGAAATAAAATACTAACATCGATTCAAAAATGATCTCGTAACAGGGGATGTTGACGTACAAAATTTTTTTCGTATTCATAATCTACTTATTTATCGTGTAAAAACCTTACTGAGGGTTGGTAGTTGTCAAGACTCCATCCTTTGTGAGGCCCATTAATATGGTAAGGATGTCAGATTCTACAGGCTACAGAAATGAAGAGAATATTGCTGCGTGTGCAGAACCCTCCTGCGTTGAACTATCTCTCGTGATTTATTATTGCCGTCCATGGGTTATAATCCATACCTTTTATGCCACCGGATGAGCATAACATGCGTACAAAATGCCAACATTAATAATCATGTGAGGAGACTGTGAACTCGGTTCACATACCTTTTCACGTGTTGCTACGCCAAAATGAACCCACTCTGGTATGCATAAAATAAATATATCAAATACATTATTGGAACTCGAACTCCTCAATATCGAGACTATGACAGCGTCACAGCTGACATTTAAAAAAATAGTTCTGCCGCAACTTTATGGTAGTATAACGAGACTGGAGTCCAAGGGATACAACCCACACTAATTGAAGATAAACTAGCAAGTGCAGCCTAAATGGTAATATACAAATCAGTGGACTTGAAAACACTTCTAATTTAGAATTTGTAAATGCACTGGACATAACAAATCCTAGTTACAAAGAGCAAAAGTAGAAAACCGAGGCATGTATGATTGGTCTTCATGGACAAAATTACGGGACTACTTTTGGCCGGCACTATTCCATAACTGTACCATCTTATACTCCTTAAAACTAATGTTATCAAAACACAATAGTTATATGGATTGCTCAAAACATTACTATTGTTCACTTATAAATTGTATACATATCATATCATAAAAAATGATAATGTATCCGCTTGTTTGCTGGTAGGGAGGGATGTAATTAATAAATTGAAACAACATTACGAGAGGAAACACTATGCGAGTTCTAGTTCTTCCTGCTAAAATTTCCTCTTCGGTCTCGTATGTGCCCATAGGGGACATGAGGCCGATAGAATAATACAATAACTACCAAAGGCACTATAACAAGATATTGCGCACAAGTAGCACAACAACTATTAGGTTTTCTACAGAGTACCTACTAGTATGTTCGTATTGTTTGAACCCGGACACTCCAGTAAATAAGTATCTGTCACACGCTAGAATCTTTTGTCCACAGTATGGGACCGTGATAATTAGACACATAACAGATGAGACGGATGTCCCAGAATATTTGCACTACAGTCTACAGGATTTGGTTAGTGCGGGTTAGTAAGGAGTGGTTACCTGAACGAAGACAAAATAAGTATTATCGAAATCAGGTTTCGATGATAGCAACTACTATTCATGGGTACAAGGAAAATTGCACGAACTGACTGGAGTCATTGGTGCCGAAAATCAGAAAAAACATGACGTTCTGCACTTGTTAACGCTGTTGTTTACTTCTGTCATCAACTTGCAGAGAACATGCAAGGACATCCTCAAAGGAACAGATAGGAGCAAAGGTTTAGTACGGATTCTGAATTCTTTAGTGCAAAAAAATGCAGAAAGAGCATCTTTACTGTAGAGTACAAATTGTTGTAGTAGACAGGTGATACCATTTTTTCAGTCCAGAGATTGGACTTATACACTACACCAGTCATCTACCTTAGGAACACATTACGAAGTAATACCCTCCAGGTATTTCCTAAGACCATTGCGTAGTTGAGCGGCAAGACGGTTAGGTAGAACCTGTGGCAATATTTTCATGAATTCATAATTAATTTGAGCAAGTAATCTAGTGAATATTTTGTGTTATGCCATTAACACCCATCAGAATATTTGTGCATACACTCATATGCATTTGGGCATATAGGTTGTCACTACTCTTGCAATGGTGTTACTACGTCCTAACGTTCTGTCCACTTCATACCGTGTTATCATAGTAAAGGATTCAGGCACCTCGCCCAATTCAACTACACGTCCATCATATGTAATACAAATAATGCCTAGTAGCAGTCATTGACGATAATAGGTTCTCCTCACTGAAATGCTAACCGTCTTTATTCCACAAATCTATGCGTCTTTGCTTATGAACAATGTTAACATTTTTCTATGCAATAATTACGAATTTTGTTCTTCGAGCAGTATCCGACTGATAGTTAGGTCACCTCGTCAATAAAATGAAAAAATGGACTCTGCTGTTGCATGACATAGTAAAATAAGTATATTAGTGAACAAAGTTAAGCGAATCCCTGGATTCCAAGCGTACACATAAAAAATTATTGCCACTTAAGTCATCTCTTAAACGTAGAGTTAACATGTAGAGGAACGTCCGAACACATACCAATGCACTAGGATGGTATAACGCAATCGATTAGTTTTGCATAATAGCTCTGTTGGTTATCATGAACTTTATACAGTATATTATTACACACGTGGAATCAAACTAATAAACATGATAACAAAGAGGAATAGTAACCATGTCCTACATATTTATTGGATGACAAAAGAGGAGTTCATTTCGCAAAGGGAACTGATGACCAAACAATCTAACTAGTAGTATGATTGCTAATTACTCGACTGCTTCCTCATACCATATGTTGTAATTATTGCCTGCATACATACTCTTTTATGTTATTACAAAAGGATAATATCTATTACCTGTCATGTTCATCTTCTGTCCCGGTATTACATGGTATATTTTTTGCTCTTCGAGCGGTCACCGACTGATAATGCAATACTGAACGGTGACCCATGCTATGACAAATGCATTGTTGTTGAAATCAAGAACATCCTGGGTTTCACAGTACGTGAATCTGATTGTGAACAATATTTCCTGTTTTGCTATTTTATTGGCTAATGGGTATGATCGTAAGAATAGTTACGAGAGTACAATATTTTGAAAAAATTCTGATCTATATGAATCTAATACTACGTTTGTATTATGCGTTGGGACAAAAAGAAGGATTTGATATAATGCCACTCATGCAAACTTTGGATTTAGTAGACGTCACAAAGAGAATGATATAGTGGTAGAGTTTGTCTCTTTCTTAAATGACGTTACTTTTCTGGTAATGAATGAATAAAATTGTTACGTTTGCTTAGTTTCATGGCATCCAGAGATTTCAATGACCAAAGTCGTCAAAGTCACGTAATTCTGGCGAACATATTCGCCGAACTACAAAACATCCTGCCTGTTAAGAAATAGACAGCGATGTATTGAGTTATAAGTTTGCCTTTTATTCAACAGAGTATATTCTTGAACTGTAATGAAATAAAGATATCGTGACCCACGGGTCACAGTCTCTTAGTTGAGCACTTTCAAATAGGTTGTACTACATAAGTGGATTTGTCCATATATGATATGCACAGTAGCTTATTCTAAACTGTAACTATAATTATGGGACATATACTCTATACTCATTGATCGTTTTTCTCGTTTTAGGTATCAGATTGTTACTCAATGTAGTCATTCACTTCTTCATAACTTTGGTTATTCGTTTCTGTATTCAAAAAATTTCACGTTATTTATTCTATGAACTTTAGTTAATGCACATTTGTTATACCAGTTACTTACGGGTTTTGTTAGTTACCCCTAAGAACGAAAATTCCAAGAAAGATAAACTACAATAATTTGTTGCAATAAAAACAGTACTTATAGTCTTATATTGTATCTACCTGGATGCTTGTCCAATGTAAACTTTTGTTCACGCTAGCACAATAATTTTGCTCTTTGAGCAATCTCCGACTGATAGTAGTTTGGCATACTTTTTGTATTTTCCTACAGCTTGAAAATTCGTATTGTTGATTATAACCCATGATATGTATATTAACGCATTTCATGCTGCGTAGCATACCCTATTAAACTTTTACAGTTCAGTCCCTAGATTCCATCTAGAACTGGAGAGACCCTTCGGGGGGATAATGTTTCCATAGTTTTACAAGACAATAACGTAGATTATTGTAACACATAATTAATGTTAACGAAAAAAAATCTGTATGATTTTTGCTTTTTAAGCAGTCTCCGACTGAGCGAAGCGAAGAAATTATACAGGAAATCACGTAACGTTGACGACTTTCTGTTGGCCAAATTTTGTACTTCCAAAATCACGTGAAATAGCTGCGTCGAAATATCATATGACACTCTGAACATTTGCGTAGAGTGTCACATAACATGCTACGTCATGTCTTATAGATATATACTTCAATGTTTTGAGACTTATCCGATTTTCTACGCATAACGGAACTCACTTCTTAGCTCCGCCAGAATTATGAATGACCAGTCCATTATGAAAGAATAAGTAGCGCTTAGTTCAGGTTGACTGTAGACAAATATATTACATGATCCATTTTAGCCAATCCTCTGGCCAAATTCAGTTAACTTTGACAACTTCAAGTTATTCAATGGAACTGCCCGTAGGATAAGTATGCCTTTCCATTTCTGATTAATGTGAAACTACTTTCACCATAATGTCATTCATCGTATTTTACGAGATTGGACAAAAATGATATTCATACATGAATATTGTGGAATTGACAGGATTCACCCAAGTTTTTCGTATTTATACCTTCGGATAACAGTTACCAGTAATTGTACTATTTCCATAGAAGTGCATAAGTACGTACCCATAGCTTTAGCCTGAACTCAACCACACGTTTTTATTTATTCGCTAGACTTGTTAATTTCTACTAAAGTAGATATAAATGAAATACATTCAAAAAATACTGTCTTAGAACACTTTTGTGGCTTCGCTAGTTCTCAATAGTGTAACAAAATGTAACGATTGATCCCATTTTGTTGGAAAAAAGATACAATCTCGAACTTTCCAAGTGTCCTGTTATCCAAACTTGTATCAATCAGTGAACGTACATGTTTTATGCAGAGGAAACTAGTTGACATATGTTATATAACAAAAGTAACATACTAATTATGGACTTACTACATGAGCGAGATTATGCATTGCACCTATGATTGTTTCACTACGTGGTTCCATACTAATCATATCCTCTACATGAACTATGTTCATTGCCATGGATAAAAAATTCTACGGGTTTCTACTGTAGTCCCGCCTAGACATGCCGTTGTTTTGTTTATTTTACTGAAGAGATTCGCCTAAAGAGTGTCAAAGACAAATGGACGAAACAATCATAATGGGAAAAATATGCATGAAAAGCTTTCGGGTTATTGATGACAACTGATCTGTACTGCTATGGGATGAAAACTTTCAATTATATCACAAGTATATCTACTGTCTTGCATGATAACAACTCTGATCGAGGGTACTGAACTTCGTTACCATTTTTTCCGAACAAAGAAATAAAAACAATATTACCACATGATTTCTAAACTCCCATGGGACTTCTAATATGTAAAAAATATGCTCATTGTTATCTGACAAACTATTTTAACTACATATTGTCCGCTGTGATGAATGTGATCTGTGTGTGTTTTATGAGTTACTACTGCGAGTTGAATATTAGTGGACAACTGTTACCTACTGTAAAAATACATGATACTCTACACTGATCATGGGCTTTGCTCAGCCAAGGGGCTTTTGCCCTACTCTCTGGGAAAATTATCACATTAGATGCTTCGTGACCAATGATGTAACTACTCAAGTATACTACGCCTTAGAACTGACTCATCTTTTCTATATAGGTTTGTATGAAATGATATTAGTGCTAGATTTGTGTAGCGAATCCTTTCAGATTTTCATTTCATTACACAACCCCTACCTTCACAAAGTCTATTTATGGACTAGTTTTCTCCTAGGACCACTGTAACTATGTACTGTTGTTATGTTTCCAAACATTCCCGAGAACATATCCTTAAAACCCGTTTTCTTGGAAAACAATAGCAGTATATATATTTGTCCAACAGTGCAAAATTTGTTTTTTGTAACGATGCAGAACACATTTGTTGTAATTTGTTAGTAACAGTGGGCTACGCATTTTTGTAATGATGAAATATATCGTTGAAATCTGTTGGTAACGATAATGTTCTGTTTGTGGCTGTAATCTTCTGATAACTACGGTATATATTCGGACGATGCCCCCTGTATAAATTTCTTCATTACGCTTACCTCTTCGACTTTTTATTTTCATGGAATAGGCCAAAGGCTTCTTCGTTCCTCACGCTTTAGCGACTTACAAGGAAAATCATGGAAGGCATTGCCTGTTACTAGTTCGTATGTATTTTTTTTTGTAATGATGACTTTCCGTATACTGTGTATTGTTGTGATCTGTTAGCCTGGAAGGCATTTCTTTTAGAAATGTAACGATAGTTACGAGTTCGTATATATTTTTTGAAACAGCTGGGTATATTTGGTCTGGATATATTTTTGTAACAATGAAGTATATATCGTATTATTGCAGTCTGTTGGTAACGATAGTGTATATTTGTTACGAGTTCGTATATATTTTTTGTTTGGTAACGGTAACGATGATGAATGTATATATTTATTACAAGTTTGATACGTTTTTGTAATGATGAATGCATATGCTGTAGATACTATTGATAATAGTGACGTATATTATTTTTTGAACGATGAGATCCCCCAATTCCCTCTGTCATCAATTTACAGAGTTGCCACATCGAATGGGCATTCTCATGGTTGAACGAACGAATAATCAAACAAACGAATAATTAAACGAACAAGCAAATAATCAACGGCATAATTAACAAACAATATAATCAACGAACAACATACAACAACATATAACAACCTTCTTGGTTCACAACATAAATAGCGTTAGTAATATAAAACATCAAGCGATATAAAATAAAATTTAACTTCTCTAAATTTTTCCCAAATTATATCCACTTTTACCTTTAATCTCAAACTTCGATAGCTCTCGCTACGAATTATTACTTTTCAAAGGTGTATATTTAATTCATCTTAAATTTCCATTTTATTCAATTAAAATTAATTAAGCGAACATTAATTAAAGTTTAGGGCGAATTTATTACCTTTAATTAATATTAAACTTCACTAACAAATAATTAAATGAAACTTATATTTTTATTGAGTTCTGTGGATGAGAACTGTGGAATTGCTTTGAATTCCGCTCTCTATTTATACAAATTTTATGCTACTTTCTATTCTATCTATATATTATCTTTTATGTTCTTTTTACATATTATCTTTGAACTATCTTTCTAATATGCTATCTATATTTTAAATACGCTATCTTTTAATATGCTATCTTTCATATATGTTCTTTTTAATATATTATCTTTTATATTCCATCTTTATACTATCTTTTTATATTATCTTTTATATTATTTTATGTTCTTTAATCTTTCTGACATTATTTTATATGTTTTTTCAATTCGCTTTATGTGTTTTGCTTATAATCTATCTTTTGTGGCTTATAATTATTCTTTCTAATTGTTCTTATTGTTAAAGATTGCTAAGCCGCAATTGATTGACTCCCTACTCAATCTATTGGTTCTTTGTTAATCATTTGATAAATATTACATCATGTAAATCATTACTCTTCCTAAATGTTTATCCTTTTCGGCTAATTATTTATCCATTCACGCTGATTCGAGATTAGTTCGTTCGTATTTAGTACTTGACGTTCATATTTGTCCATTTGGTATATTATTTGCTCTCGCTTAATATTTGTCCATTTACAACGATGCTGTATGCATTTTGCTACATCACCCATTGGATGTCTAATATTATAATGTTAATGTACTGAATATATTACGAGTTTGAAGTATATGTTGTTGCATGGCTACTGGTAACCATGTCCGTATATATTTTTTTTAACAGTCTTGTGTATATTGTTACAGGTCTGTATATATATTTTTGTAATAAATGTTGTATATATTTTTTCGTAATGATGAATGTATCTTTTGTTGCAATGCATATATTTGTTAATAATGAAGTTCGATTTTATCTTTGTTCATGAATGTATTTCGTAACAGAATATGTGTCGTTAGTAACAAAGTTGTACCACATGGCCAAGCAAAGCACACAATATTACGTTCATGGTACAGTGAATATCATATCTAATATACGGTCTATGTCATCTACTTCGTATCATCCGAGTAAAAACCTCCGCTTATATTCTTGTATTACTTTCGCCTCTTTGAAAGGTACGTAGCACTCAGAAATGTAGCGCTGATGCATATCTATCGATTTGAACAAGGGTTATCATATAAAAAAGATATGGTCGAATACTTTTATTCTGTAACAGACGAAAAACAATCCTTGAATGCTGGTGCACATGAAAATAAAAATTATTGTTTTGAACATAAGCCTCTATATAAAAAAGAAATGGCCGAGTTTGATTTTTACACTCCTACTGCCGAAAAACAGGAGATGATCGACCAATATCTTGCAAGGACAGACGCTGAGTACCGTGCCAGGAATCGTGCTAATATAGATTCATCTGTGAAAAGGTTTAACGCCGAACTCGTAGAGAAATACGGTGCCGAGAACCTTAATCCTGAAGACTTTCTTGTCATTCCCAAAGAGGGTTATCATGATGGTTTGTTTGAAAAATATTTCAGAGCATGTATTGACAGAGTCGAAAAGAAATTCCAAAATAAACAAATTCATATCAATCAAGAGTCTGCGTTTTTACCTGTTGTCATGAATGATGCTCTGCGAGAAATGCTAGCTCACCCTGACTATTCGGAATGTATCGCTTCTTTTATAGCAAGTATTAATAAACATTCTTCTGACACTAAAGGAGAATCGAAACCTAATACAACTGACCATTTCAATGGGGATACTAATAATTCATGTTCATTGTCTCCAAGCGAGTCATGGTAGAAAGGGAGGGAGAACAAAAAAGTGCCACAATCAACGCATTCACCTCGTGAACAACGCCCAGAATTTGCCAATAACCCAAAGTGTGATGGTAACGAGCATGCTAGTATTTCTGTTATTTCATCCTTCACAGACTATGCAATAACCAGTAATATCTCTTACTGCTGTCCACATTCATCAACTCACAGTCCTATGAGATGTGCTGTGGAGTCTCGTGGTTACCTGCAAGAATCTCACCTAAAGGAATTAGTACACTGTAATGCAGAGCACTTTCCACAAACAATGTTTGCACATAAAGATCCATCTGGTTCACTTCGTGGGCAAAGTCCAGAACTTATCAGTTACCGCCTGACTACAACTCCACTCTTTCTTCTCACGTTAACCATGATGATCCTGGGATCACGAACTCTAGGCAGAGTCTAGTCCCGTGCTATGCCCATGAAGTGAAAGGAGGAAAAAACTTGTCTTCGCACACAGAGTCGATGGATAAAAATAGACAGATAATGGGGATGATGTCCATGACGAGTGGAACGCAAGGAACAGGCACATCGTGTGGTATGGTACTAGCTATTCAAGGAAATAATAAAATATTTGTTAACGATATGGGGATAAAAGTATGCCATCATGATGAAGATAAATGCAGCCTAACCTTTGAAGGACCCAGTATTGGCAACATCATCAAATCTTTTGTATCGAGTATATCAGTACCTGTTGTACTTCGTTCATTGTTACTTAGTTCTGGAGGGACACATATACATAGAATCTCAGCTAATCCATATATTTCTGTAAGCACACAATCGTTAAAACATCATATGGCAGAGTGGCTTTACCTGTGTTGGAGACATATGAGAATAAAGAGAAAAATGTCGTTAATATTTGGTTCAATTGTCGTCAAAAGCAAAACTCTTACAGTTCCATCAAGTCTCGATTATTCATTGTTTCATCACATCAGCAAGATAGTTAATGATACTCTGGGATCAAAAAAATTATCTACACTAACAAACTTATTCTACTCACGTACAGTCAATCATGTACATCTACGTTTGTGGATAAATAACGGATAGAGATTTGTAGGTCATATTTAAGGGAAAACATGAAACCCGACATAGCCTCTACAATTATCACGTGAAAATGTTCTCTGATTAACAAGTACAGTAATACAATTTGTTTGTAAACTGAGTTCACAGTCTCAGCTCGTAACTTTTAATACACAAAAAGTCATAACTATACAAGGGTGTATTTATCTAAAAAACATGGGGAGACTATACTTATCACCAAAATATGGGGAGAATATGATTGTTCGCAAACATGGGGTTTTTGTGTTATCTGAAAAACACGTAGATGAAAAATTTCTCATTAGATATTTTTATCCCGATATTGATGGCAAATGAGACAACAATATATGTACCTAAGCATACATCCATAATCAAAGAATCCATTCTGAATGATTAAGAATAGCATGGTGAAGATGAGTAGTATACTGAGCATACAAATGATTGTTATCGATAAAACCATCTATCAGAGAGGACAGTTATACTGTGGATAAAACAAAAAGCTATGATTAACGTTGAAGAACGTATAAAATAAGATAACGAATACTTATTGATAATATAGTATTACAAAGTAATTGAGAGTGGTTTTTGGTGACACACGCTTAGTTACTGATATTGATTGTGGGACAGATTATTAGTGGACAACAGGTATCAAACGTAACATCGATACCCAAGGGTCCTATGTGGGTGTTGCCCAGCCAAAGGCTCATGTGCTCTTGAGAGTAATAATTCTCCCTTTCGAATTAATATCTAGTGATGAGCATAACTATTTACGTATTTTATTTTATGGAATATCATTTGAGTACAAAAAATTGTTGCCGTATTAAGTCTGGCTTTATGCGAAAAAATATCAGTTCACAGGGTATCATTCGATCAAAATGCATTATCGCCATGTATAATAGCTTTAGGGATACCTATTAATCATTTTACGAAATCAAAAATTTTTATTACTTAAAATAACAGTTACATCAGCAACAAACAGTAAATACTATATAGAGATATGATTTACATAATAGTTGTAACCCTTTTTTTTCTTCACAAAGTCAAACCCATCATCATATTGCGAATTAAAGGTCTTATCTGTTTTGGGTGTATATAGATTACCTATCAAATTAAACTTTAGTTTTGGATCAATGATACTTAGAGCATAACCAATGACTGCTAAACGTAACCATAACTGACGATATCCTTTAGTTACCATTTCTGTACTATCAGACTTTTTTATTTCTCCAATCTCAACGTTTCAATATCACCATTTGTCGTCAAAGGTGTTAGCAGTCCTCGCACGTCTATCTCCAATTTTTCTACAAATGGTGCTTGTTTGTATTTTATGGCGCTTTGTAAACTCATTACCATAGAAGAAAAAAGCATGATGGTGAACCTGGGTTCATGGATTAAAAAAGAGCGTTGTTTAGAGATCCTGGGCAAAACCTAAATATTTAGTCATTTGACTAAACCGAAATAGTTTAGACATTTAAAATTAAAAGACGAAATGCCAAAATTCAATATTCCATAGTATTTCCATGGATTTTTTATGGATTTCCATGGATTTTTAATTATAATAATTACTTATAAAAAAAAAAATAATAAATTTATATTAAAATATAATATTTTTTAAAGGAATTTATAAAACTATTTTATGTATAATATAATTTAATATATTTTTATAATAAAATTATAATTTTATATAAATAAAATTTAAACTTAAAAAATATTACTATATAGTTTAGTCAATGACGAAACTGAAACTAGTTGGTGACGAAACTGAAATTTTTGGCAAAAAGAGTTTAGCCAGGTATCACTAGCGTCGTTCCTTACTTCCTAACCATTGACAAATATGTAAGTTTCTCTGTCGATGTACTATCTTACTTATAAATGATAACATCCATTACTCTACCTTTTCTTTCCTTAACTTCTTTTAACAGTTGAGTTTATTCACACGAAAATAAAGATCATTCAAATTTGAATTTGGATACACATCCCTGGCCCTTTTGAGATTTTTCTCGAACTTGTCAATTAACTTGATTTCCTATCACAAAAATAAATACATTAATAAAAAGCTAAACTCCAAAAGTGCGTAATTATTTCAGGAGAAACAAATATTACGAGTCATCACTTACAAAAATGTGGTTTGCTATTTTATTCGTTCTAT
Organism: Rhizophagus irregularis; assembly: GCF_026210795.1. Classification (NCBI taxonomy): domain Eukaryota; kingdom Fungi; phylum Glomeromycota; class Glomeromycetes; order Glomerales; family Glomeraceae; genus Rhizophagus; species Rhizophagus irregularis. The sequence goes on along the minus strand of NC_089430.1, from coordinate 912,503 downwards.
GTTCCAAAATAGAAGCCTGGTTTTCATATTCCAACTCTTCAGACGAAAGTTTTTCTTTTGGTGTGGATAACCTAACAAGGCCATTTATATCAAAGACTACGAAACATTCCGAATAATGTTGTCCATGTTTTTTAGCAATCTCATTTCTAGCTATCATTTCAAATATATGACCATTTTCTGTTCGCAGTTTCTCTACTTTCTCATCGAGCTTTTCTACTTTGCCTTTGACATCTTTTACTTCTCCTTTAATTTCTTGAATGGTATTCTTGAGAGAACTCAATTTTTGTAAGATTATAGCTAGACTATAGTCTGTCATTATTGTAATAATGTAAACAATTTAACGTAATTATTAAACAAGAATTTAATACATAACATTATAAGGTTTTACCATGACTATTTACTTGCTGTGGATTCTCGTCTGAGCGTTCCAGCCCATCTACAGTATCTGGTTCAACTGTTATTTCATTTAAATTAGCGTTTAGAGAGTTAGTTTGATAATCTGTTTTTGTTTTATTATTGTGTCGTGAAAGGAAACTAATGTTGAAAAATTTTTTAAGTTTCATAGTGGTACATAATAAAGTATTTTACCTATCTTTAAAGTATTTATACAAACTCGATGATTTTGCAGACTATGATATGGTCAATAACGATTCTATAATCTGATGTTTGGCTAGTGAACTGCAAACTCAGCTTGTAAGAGATTTCCTTGAATATCGAAACAAAAATAGTAATAATTTGAGCGTAGACCAGTCTCCAACTGCACCTTACTAACAGTATAAAACATAAAACTTCCTTATCGAAATCCAGATTTTCTCATGAACCATACCGACTTTAGGAATCTCCAAAAGAAAAGGCAATGAATGGCAAGACTATCAGGGATCTGTTTTACAAATCTGAATTATAATAATATCGTAAAATGGCTGTCTACATATAAGCAATAATCCTATTGTATACAGATAACCAGAATATATTAGCACGCAAATGATCTAACTGTAATTATCCTATAACTCGGCTAATATATTGTTGATCTAACGGCATTTCTGATTTCTGATTTCTAGTTTCGGAGAAACGATCCTTCATATCACAGATCATCGACAACATAACGCACCCCTAAGTTTATCAAATGTTTTAGTTGAAGATCGACTCTATTCACAATAAACGGTGGAATATTATTACTCCAATAAGTAATTTCTACCCAAAGGGTACGAAGTAGAATAAACATGGAAAGGGTAATATGTGTTAATGTAGGAACTAAGAATTTGTATTAAACTGCGTGTATACTGGTTTACATGAGTCACTTTTCGAAAGGGGTTATCAACAAAAATATAACATTCCGAAATACCTAATAATTCACAGGTAATTGAAATTTGACTTAGGAGTAAACTATTCCCACTTTTGTAGTCAATTGAAGACTAATTAACTTGGGATAATATGAAACTATCAAGAAGATATACTATGGTATAGGATAGTTAGATATCGGACATTGTTCTTGTTTTCGATTACTAAAAAAATGATTACTGCATTCACACTAGTTACACTTCTCTTTAAAGTCCCTCCAGAATAGCACCTTTAGGTAATTTTCTTATTGCCATTGATATTTGTAGTTAAGTGCTTACTATCAATAATTGTATCCATCATTACTTATCTGGCGTTTCGATTATTGAAAACAATAATCACCAGGAAATAAAATCATTCCGCATGATTTTTGTCAATACCCCTGTTCTATTACTAGTTTTGAGGAATCATCCCATCAAAAATACATACGTGATCGAATTCCTTTATCGAAATCTTGTTTGCATGTTGCATGACCAACGCTTGTTTCATTTCTCTCATTTCTCTCATACGGATGTTAATGTTTCGATTATCATCTATTTTTGTTTTTGTCTTCAGTCCAGAATCACATAATCACCTTTATCATACCATGTTGTTAACAACACGTAAGTGTGCTCCTCTAAAATTTATGAGAGAAAATGTCCGTCCATAATAATAATGTTTTAAACGTGGCTATGTTCTTAAACATTAGGCCATAACAGGGTTATTGATTATAACACATTTGTATTGTTCTACACATCAGTAGAGGTCAATTCGACATTGCTCTTAAACAACAAATAGATTCTCGAAAGAAATTGTCCAGACGGATGGTAAATAGATAAGGATAGTAAGATAGTAATCGAAAACAAAATGTGGAGCATCCCCAAATCCAGTTCCATTAATTCATTATATTTATCGAAACTACGCATAACCCATATAGAATAAATATTTTGTCAGTTGCGAAAAAATAATAATAAAGAATAGGTTTCTTGTATTTTACATTATTTTTTCGACAGAATCAATCTGGATAATTAACAACAATATAGAAGATAAATGGTATGCACTGAGCGAATAAGTGATTGTTATTGATAATTGACCCATCGGAGTGGATTTGTGAACAGATATATGGTTGTAACTGAGAAGAAACGAAATGATCCATGAATTCGTAACTATGAAGGAACGTGTAAAAACAAGATAACGGGTATGATAAGTGTTGTGATCATTTCTCGTAGTTGACATCAGTTATTCATATTGTCCACTTGTATTCTGTTCTGCAGTTTCACACCATCATTCATGTTGTCCGCTTGTATCTTGTATTCTCTCTGCAGTTTAATGAAATTTTATTGTTTAATCATATTCATGTGTTTTAGAATGAATCACAAGAGATGTTCTTTAATTTCTGGAGGATATTGATCTTAGTCAAATACATATATCAACTCCGCTTTTGTTTTGTATATTATGAAAAATATATGTCCTATAAAATTTACCAAGGGTATTATCCAATTATTGTTATATATTGAGATTAATAGTGTGATTAAGTTAAGAGTGATAAGTCTTAAAATGTTGATCTTATTTTTCTTGACATATCCAATGAATCGTTGTGAACGGCTAGAGTTTGATACAGGTCGAAAAGTGAAAAATCAGGCACCAATCGGTCACCAATCAGGTAGCTGATTGGTGCCTGATTGGTGACGGTATTTGGCGAAAATGCCAATCAGGCACCAATCGGTCACCAATCAGGTATCTGATTGGTGACCGATTGGTACCTGATTGATGCCTGATTTTTACTTTTTGATCTGTGTGAGTAAGCGAGATAGAATTCGTAAAATTTTATGGTATCGGGATGCCATAAATCACAGAAAGCATTTTCTGTAGTATAAAAAATAATAAAATATAGATTATTTTGATTGTTAACGTCACATCTTATGTTGTTTGTACCTTCAAATATTCTTTCTCTGTTTGTTTCATTTGTTTCATTTGCTTCATTTGCTTCGTTTGCTTGACCTACGGGATGATTTTCATTATCATGTTCCAAGTGGTTAGTAATCCCTATAAAAAAAATTTTTACTTAAAATATATTTAAAATATATTTAATTTTCTTTAAAATATACTTAATTTTCTTATTTTATACTTAAAATATACTGAAAATTGAATTTTTGCAAAATTTGAATTAAATTGTATTTAATATATACTTAAAATATATTTAATTTACATTTAAATTTTGCCCATTTCAGTATATTTTAAGGATATTTAAAATAAGAATATTTTAAGTATATTATTATATACTTAAATTATACTTAAATAATATTTAATTTTTGCCTATTTCAGTATATTTTAAGTATAAAATAAAATTTTAAATATATTTTAAGTATAAAATAAAATTTTAAGTTTATTTTAAGTATATTTTAGCAAAAAATATTTTTTATAGGGAATATAGACATCAAGTAGACTGTTGTTATCCATTATGGTCTGAGGAATTGAAAAGCGAAGTAAACCACCATTTATATTCATCAACGGTATTGCTGGAGAGATCTGGATTAGCAAAATATTTATTAACATTGTTGGCATGAAAATAGCTAAGTGCTAACCTAAATAGGTTAAGTGTGTGCATTAAGTATTTAATTTTTGACGCAATGCTGTGGTAAGCATTACTTTCAAAAGAAAATGTAATAGTTTGAACATATAAAATGAGTATTTTTAGATTAACATAATAACAACATTACCAAGTTCATTTTTTTGCGATATTAAGGCTATACCAAGTAATAATGTAATAGAAAACACTTATTATATTCTAGCTATCTGTACAGCAATAAACAGGATATTATATGCAAAACTACTAACCAGAGATATAATAGGCAGAAATATTAAAGTTCTTTGTATTTCATTACAAGTATTGTTAATCATAAAATCTATCCGTAATCCAAGAAGGTAACTGTTTTTTTGTTTGAGAACTTTTTAAACATATACTAACAAAATATTGGGGAAAGAATGGGTCACGCTCATATTTTGATTTATGTTATCCAGTAGCATTAGCTAGTTTTACCGATAACATAATTTTGCTTTTCATTATATATAATAATAGTCAGAAAAATAAAACATTGCCACGTAACATTACTCTTTGAAAGGTATAATAAACATTTATTATTTTTTCGTTATAAGGACAATCTCAGAACAAACTGTTCGTTGTTATATAAAGTAAAGACTGTAAATTACACTAGTATAAACCTCTTTCCCGTTCTAGCTTTGGCATGATCTAAAATTACATGAATGGGAATAACAAAAGCTTGACTGCTATTTGGATAAACTCCCTAAAAAATACTCTACAGTCTATCAATGTTATCAAAAACAGGTGAACCCGAATCTCCATAAGTACCTGTTGATGATATAATATGCCATTAATAACTAGTCCTCAGACATTATTAACAAAATCAGGACTTACCAAAATTTCCCCTGTTTTCATAGACGAATAGAGCAGAGGCTTCTCTAGATAAACTCTTAGGCCTAAAATATTTCCATTTATCTAACACATACCCATGTGTATGGAATGTTGTCCTACCAACCTTCTCAACTTTAATAAAGTCGAGCTTTTTCTTCTGATTATTTGGATCGTTTTCAACGGATTGTTTATGTTCTTTAATAATAACTTCAGTTCCAAATGGAATGTTACTAGGTATTGATATTTCTCGTTTGTTGATCTTGCAAAAAGCATAATCAAGAAAACGTCCTTCTTCGTCAACACCATAAAAAGTATACATAACTTCAGCGCAATTATCCCTAGGTGTCATACCCTGATCATTAACAGTAGAGAAATCGCTATAATTAATTTTTATTATAGTAAAATGTCCAAAAAAAAAAAATTCTGTAATACGATTTTCATTGCAATACCAACTTTTGGTAATACTTAACAAAAAAGGATAAAATTTACATGGTTAGAAAGCCACGGGTCTGAACTACTATTTTTTAACTTAAAAAGATATATTCGTTTAAAAACTTTTTTGAAAAACTTTCGTATGAAGTTTTAAAATGGTCACAAATGTCTATATGTTTTTGGCGAATGTGAAATAAAGAAAATTATTGGGTTCCACATTTTTGGTTCATTTTTGAGTTGACGCGTCATATAAGTCTTTTCTAATTTTAGAAACAAAGTTTATTACATTATTTTATACATTATTTTATAAAATATACATATATTTATCTTCAAGAATGGCGAAGCCACATTTTCCAATTTTTTTCCATTACTATTGCAGTTACACCTTCAATAACACCAACTATGTAAATATTTGTTTGCAACGTATTTCCATTTGGATTTGGCCGGTACAAGTTTATCATTATTTTTACCATTCCACGTATTATAAGCCAGTCTAGCAAGTGCTGAGTGTCTGCTTTTGTACGGACAATTTTTTTTCGTGTTTCACGATAAATATTCAATGAGGTAAGCTCTTCATTATCACACTTGAGTTGACAATAAACCTGTATGATATCTTTTGGTAAAATTAATTTTCCACTTTCACGCAGCTTATTTATTATTTCTTCAACCACCTCTACCATTTTGATAGCATCAGTTTTTACATCAACTTTATGTACTAGCTCAGCTTGTACGCATAAGCAGTTGTCACAATGTGCACATGGAGGACTTAAATTATCACCATTCCATGCAAAATATTCGGCAAGCATTTGCTCTCTACAGATATATTGTTCTTCACAAAAATGAACAACTTCAAATATTTTTTCACATGCTTTGGCCAGGTATTCTTTTCTTTTATTTGCCTCAAAACTATCATTCATATCTTCAGTTATACTACAAAATATATTTTTAATTAAATCATAATATTAATTATATTTCTTTACACAATTAATACTTACGATTCTCTACTTTGTGTTATAATTGTATAATTAGTGCAAATATCATGGCGGGTATAAAAAATTATACACTTCGCGGAATTATGGTTTCTTCCCGCTCTTCCAGTTTCTTGTACAAGATTGCCTATTTTAAAGGGTAAGATTAGTTTTATTAATAATGCTATTATATTTATTTCTTTGATATAATAGTAGTGTCTTACCTATACTCAATGGAAATGAATAATGTATTACCAAACGAACTTTTTTATCATTAAGACCCATACCAAAAGCATTAGTTGCAATCATAAGTTGGATTGTATTCTCTTTCCATGATTTCAATTTTTTTTTTTCTTCACTGTCTAAGGAACTATAATACACAGCCATTGGTAATTCAAGGCCAGATTTTTCCTGAAGTTACTCATAAACATCATCACATATTCGTACTGTTGGACAGTAAATAATGCATTTCCCTTCATTTAATTCTTTTAATAGTGTAATAATTTCTCCAATGGTTTTTTCCTTAGTACTTTTAGGGTGCATTTTCATTGTAAGTTCTGGACGTGAAAAAGATAACCCTTGAACAAAAGCCACATCATTTGAAGCAAGTCCGAGATTCTCCAAAATTAGATAAGCATCAGATTCCTTGCAAGTTCCCGTAAGCATCATAATTGGACTACTTGGAAAGAATGTTGAAATTTTTCTTAATTTACTCCAGGATTCTCTATATAAGTTAAGTTTAATATATCAAATGAAATTTTTAAATTAATATTTGAATTATATCTTACCTAAAATGCTTGCATTCTATAATGCAATGCACTTCATCTATTACAAATGATACAGGTGCATATTTTGCAAAATTTAAAAGCATTCTGGTAAATGAACTATTGTTGATAAAGCTTTCTGCAGTTATATATAAGATTTTAATCAACCCAATAGCGATCTCAGAAAAGACTTTTTCAAAATATTGTGGAGGTTGATGCTTTCCGATATAGATGCTAGCACATCCAATTCCAGCAGCAATTGTTTCGATCTATAGAAATATTAAATTATAATCTTTCTTTCATTAATTGTAGTAAATAATCAGTTTAACTTACCACTTGATCATCAATTAAAGATACTAATGGACTTATTACAACAGTCAAACCTCCACGTAAAATTGCAGAAATCCAATAACACATTGTTTTTCCTGCACCTGTACGCATTGAAATAAAGGTATGTTTTCCATTTACATATGATGATATTGCTATTTCCTGCATATCTTGAAACTCTTGATATCCAAACATTTTTACAAGTATATCATATGATGTAGGTGGATTAGCTATTAAATTTTGTAGTGGTGGTATATATTGTTTATTTGGAAATTCCTGATACCATCCATATTTGAAACAAAATTCATGGTATCGACATAAGCCTAATGGAGAATACTTTGAAAATGCTTTACAAGCCAAACATTTCTGAATTTTTTCAAAATCAAGTATATGTTTGGCAAATGTAGGTTCAAATTCTTTAGCTTTGATTTTTTCTTGAGCATTACGTCCATAAGGTACGAAATCCTAAAGAAAATATTTTTTATATTATTTATTTATTTTATTTATTCAATTTTGAATTAGCATATGATGCTCACTGTACCTTATCCCAATCAAATGTTTCCAAGTTAGTTTTTTGTTCTTGGATTTTTTTGCCTTGTTCTTCATTTCGTTTAGCAATATCATTAGAATTTCTTTGGTTTTGTTTTTTTCGTTCTTCGGCTATTTTACTAATATTTTTCTCATCAGTTTCAGAAAAATATGGAATATTACATGCTGATCGGGCAATTTTCAGCATATTTAACAAACCATTGTTATATTGAAGAACAGCTAGAGCATGTCGAGTACTATAGGTTTTCCAATAATCAATTTTTTTATCTTGAAAGCATAATTTAACTCAGTTGAATGCTTCATTATATGATGTTCTAATGTGAGTAATTAAGCTCTGTTTTGTTGGTATATAAAAGCATTCTTTGAGAAATTGACGAAACTTCTCTCTTTGATTAGATGTATATTCTTTTAAATGTGGTGCTTTTAATTGAATATTAGGATTTTCTTTTCTCCAACATACTTCATCCCAACAAAGACTATGATCATCTGAAAGGTGAGCAACAAGACCATCAATTTGTACTTTTTCTAATTCAGCATCGGATACAGTAATTTTATTTTCATCAAGTTTTCGTCCACTTGCTGCATAGACACATGAATTGTAATAGGTCATTATCGTATTTTCATATTCTTTCCATATGGAACTTTTTGCTGCAACATAGAATAATTAATAATTGAGAATCAGAATAAATAAAACATTTAGCAGTTTATTAATTATTTATAATTAAAATGAAAATAATTACAACTTTTTACATTCTATTCTATTACATAACTAATGTAAAATATTTACAATTATGAGTAAAAAATATTTGCAAAAAAAAATAATTTTCTATCAAAAAAAAAATATAATAAAATAAAGCTTAAATGATCAGCTAGCTGCATACTAATGACAAAAAGATAATCTAAAATCGTTAGTACTTAAGATTGTTTGTTACGTTAAACTGTTACGTTAATATTATGTTATTGGTAAAAATACTTAAATTACCTTCAATAACTTACCAATCTTTGCTCTAATATTTTTGCCAATATGTTTTAAATTCGCATATACTTTGCTCACACATGGAATATTATTTAAAGTCTTATTTGAATTTAGATCACCATCTACTCCAATATCTAAAAGTACTTCAGCTGCTTCTAATACTGGAACAATTTTTTCAATAATTCGTAATAATATTGCATGTTCCATTTGCCGTGACGTCTTTTCATGATTGCCATGAAAAACCTCATATTCTTGGCCATTTCTTTTTTTTAATTTACGTGGTTTTTCAGCAGTAGCAAAAGCAATAACAGGTTTGTGATCATATCCTATTATAAAAAAATTGAATTTGTTTTTATTTTATTAAATATTGACAAAGTCTTTTTTCTTTTACCATCAAGATTTCCTTGATATATTAGTTCTCCACTAGCCTGGTTTGCATTCCGACAGTGAGACCAAGAGCAATCAAAACTAGTGAGTAATATTCTTTCCCCTTTTGCTTTAATATGTGCAATAGCTTTAGTTAATGCAATTTGTGCACTTATCTCCGCTTCATCATTTATTTTTTCCAAATGTTCATTTTGTTTATTATGATAATGACCTTTTGATGATTGTGCTGTTATACCTATTATAGAAAATATAGTTTGAAGTTGTTGCCTATTAACGCCACCAACAAGTCCTGCACCTGCTGCAAGAGAAGAGAATTGTGCATTAGGTGATTCATTACTATATTCCGTAATTCCTTGACAGATCTTACACTTAATTTTAATTTGAAGATTATGACCGATTCTATGAACATCCAGTTTTTTTTTAGACAAATCAAGGTTGTGGCACGTTAAACAAGGTTGTGTATATATGCTGGTAAGATACTGATCTGTACTAATGAATATAGTAGATCCAATATTCGTTTCCTCCAATGTTTTTTGTATCCAATTATTTAATAATTCTTGATCTTTTTCTTCATGTAGCTTATATTTCAAGTTTTTCATATATTCATTATTGGTCTTAGCTCGCTTGATCCGTTTACGTGATGTGTCTTCTAATTTTTTCAAAGCTTCATATTCAACTGCAAGTGCTAAAGTTGCTTCTGGAGTTAATTGCATTCCTGGTTCTTTGATTTCAATTCCATGACAAATTATTGGCGGTTGGGAGATTACTGATACTTTTTTTAGTAGTTTTTCTCCTTTCTTTTGCATAGTAGTAGTTAATTTAGCAATTTTATTTTGAGATTTAGTTGCAGTAATGTTAAAAAGATGTGGATAAATTGAGTTTACTTTTAATTGTATATCATAAATTATATTATGATCACGCAAACCAAGAACGTCAGGAATAGAGATTTCTCCTGATAGTTTTATGTATTTTTTCATGCTTACAAAAAAATCAGAATTTGCTCCTGAATATATAAGTTCAGACATTTCCACATTTTCATAAATTTTCCAACTATATATAAGGTGTTCTCCATTATTACTTTGAATTTCTAAACGTATATATTGACCACAACATCTGCAAATTGAATACGGCATAATATTACGAAAATTTACGCCTGCGAAATACTCCGTAAATTTACATGACCTTCGAAAAATTACGCAACAGTAATATTTCGTAATTTTAACGCAATATTTCATAAGTTTACGCGTAATATTTCGTAGAATTACAGTGTAATATTGCCATGTATGTAAATTTTACATCGTAGAATTTCTTAGATTTACGGTGCAATATTTCAAAACTTTTCGAAAGTGTAATATTTCGTAATTTTACGTCGTGGGATTTTCGTAGGTTTACTGGTGCAATATTTCGAAACTTTTCGAAAGTGTAATATTTCGTAATTTTACGTCGTAGGATTTTCGTAGATTTACGGGTGCAATATTTCAAAACTTTTCAAAAATGTAATATTTCATAATTTTACGTCATAGGATTTCGTAGGTTTACAGGTGCAATATTTCGAAACTTTTCGAAAGTGTAATATTTCGTAATTTTACGTCGTAGGATTTTCGTAGGTTTACGGGTGCAATATTTCGAAACTTTTCAAAAATGTAATATTTCGTAATTTTACGTCGTAGGATTTCGTAGGTTTACGGTATAATATTTCGAAACTTTTCTGAAGGTATAATATTTTGTAATTTTACATCGCAGAATTTCGTAGGTTTACGGTATAATATTTTGAAACTTTTCCAAAATATTATTATTTCGCGAACTTTTTTCACAAATTCAAGTGATTAATATATATAATTACAAAATAACATTTTTCACTGTAACTTACACGTAATATTTTATAAATTTATGTAATTTTTGTATTTTTATTTGAAATATAGCTACAATAAATAATTTGTATTTAAAACTATCATAATATTGCGTTCAATCTCGTCAATAGAATTTTTTTAATCTTATTTGTCGCTCATCTTTATTTATTTGACTCTCGTTCTTTGACTTTTTATTTTTCAACTTCACTTCTATTTCATCTGTGATTAATATTTTGCTATATCTGATATTATAAAATAAAAGTCATTTGGATAACATTATTTGTTAATATCAAAAGGATGTGTTGTAAAGACAAATTGTTATTAAAACTTAACCTATAAACATAATTGTAATAAAGTTGTACGAACATTAACGAAATTATGAAGTACATACCTTCAGTCCTTTTACACTGCTATGTTGATAGCATGCGTTAAATTCATTTCTGCATCAACGAATATTACAAGATCAAAAGTTAGACCAACAGTTATCATTATGCGTGATTATTAATATTTTTTATAAAAAAAAAAGTAAACTTACGAACATTAACGAAATTGTGAGGTACATACCTTCCACTCCTTCTACACTATTACGTTGAGAACATGCGTTAAATTCATCTCTACATCAAACAAACATTACAAGTTCAAAAAGTTGGACTAAACAGTTGTGATTATTATTAAAAAGTTGTAAACATACGAACATTAACGAAATTAAGGAATACATACCTTCCATCCCTTCTACACTATTACGTTGGGAGCACGCATTAACTTTATTTCTACAAGTTCAAAAGGTTAAACCAACAGTTTCAATATGCGTGATTATTAATATTTTTTATAAAAAAGACGTAAACATACGAACATTAATGAAATTGTGAAGTACATACCTTCCATTCCTTCTACACTACTACGTTAAGAGCGTTAAATTCATCTCTATATCAAACAAACATTACAAGTTCAAAAAGTTGGACCAAACAGTTGTGATTATTATTAAAAAGTCGTAAACATACGAACATTAACAAAATTAAGGAATACATACCTTCTATCCCTTCTACACTATTACGTTAAGAGCACGCGTTAACTTTATTTCTATAAGTTCAAAAAGTTAAACTAACAGTTTCAATATGCGTGATTATTAATATTTTTTATAAAAAAGACGTAAACATACGAACATTAACGAAATCGTGAAGTACATACCTTCCATTCCTTCTACACTACTACGTCAAACAAACAATTACAAGTTCAAAAAGTTGGACCAACAGTTGTGATCATACCTTCCATCTCTTCTACACTATTACGTTGAGAGCACGCGTTAACTTTATTTCTACAAGTTCAAAAAGTTAAACCAACAGTTTCAATATGCGTGATTATTAATATTTTTTATAAAAAAAGACGTAAACATACGAACATTAACGAAATCGTGAAGTACATACCTTCCATTCCTTCTACACTACTACGTTGAGAGCGTTAAATTCATTTCTGCATCAACAAATATTCAAGTTCAATAAGTTGGGCCAACAGTTGTTATTTTATGTGATTATTAATATTTTATAAAAAAGACGTAAACATACGAACATTAATGAAATTATAAAGTACAAATACCTTCCATTCCTTCTACACTACTACATTGAAAGCACGCGTTAACTTTATTTCTACAAGTTCAAAAAGTTAAACCAACAGTTCATTATGCGTGATTATTAATATTTTTTATAAAAAAGACGTAAACACATTAACGAAATTACAAAGTACAAATACCTTCCATTCCTTCTACACTACTACATTAAGAGCACGCGTTAATTTTATTTTTACTTTATAAGTTCAAAAGTTAGACCAACAGTTATAATTATTAATATTGTATAAAATAGTTAAATTATGGAGTATAAATACTTTCCATACCTTTACCATTATATTGTACGCAAAACTTTCCATGAACAATTATTAATATTATGAAATAGTCGTAAACCTACGAATATTAATGAAATTATGAAATATAAATAACTTCCATACTTCTACTATATTGAAAGTACGCGTTCATTTTTCCAGCAGCTGTTGCAAAGCTTTTTCATGTATAATTTATTAATATTATAAATATTCATAAAGCCTATGAATATATATAAATACTTTCCATGATACTTCTGCTAGTCTTCTGCTACGCAAATGTACAATGAGCGGTCCTTGCAAAATAGAGCGTATAGAGAATATTAAGTTTGTTTATTTAATTCGTGTTTAGCTATTTTTAGATGATCACATGAACACATGTATATGCCATAATAGGTTAATTTATCAAATTTACTAGATTTATAAAATTAATTCGTAATCTGTGAGTCAAATTATATAATTTTGGTAAAGTCCTAAAGAATTCTGACCTCGACTATTAAAAAAAAATTCTTGCATGATAAATATAAAATTAAGAGAAATATGCATGACGTGTTGATAATATATACTATATAAATAATATAACAAATAACTAGAGGTTAATTTGTAACACTTTTCACAAATTTATAATTTCTTATGGTCGGCACTCGGCATCAGACTTGATAAAAATAAATTTAACTTTCCAAATATTGCGAAAGAGGAACAAAAAAATGAATTTTAACAAAATTGATAAATTTTGTGCGATCAAATTCAAAATAATTTTGTGTTTCATGGATAAAAATTCTTTTATTTGTTTAACAGTTATCAGCCAAATGAGAAAAACTCAAATTAATAAATTTTATATACAAATTAATCGCAAAAACATAAAATTCACCAGTCCTGCCACACCAATAAAAAAAAAATATCTTATGCATACAATAAAATTCACCTTATTATACATCATCATCTTCATCTTCAGTTTCATTTCCACTTTCTTCTTCCTCATAACTATTATCTTCAAAATCGGAATATCTTATGCCCGTTTGACTGTTGATTTTTTTCTTTAAAGAATAATATGATTAGCCATAAAATGATATTTTATTAAATGCTACTACAAAATTACAAACTTACTAAAAATTTTTTAACTTTTTGTTTCATGATATTCTTTTTACACCTTATTTCGTCATGATTTGGGTTTAAAATTGTTGAGCAGATCGCAAGAACATATGCAAGTTCTGCATTAGAATGGTCATTTTGGAGGGCCCTGTCAATAACGCTTACTAAAACAATCGAAGAATTTTTGTCCTTGGGATTCATTTTTTTGAACAGGCCTTCAAAACAATCTTTAACTTCGGGTTTTCTCTTCCACTTTGCTACTTCAGACGGCCCGGCATTTGTGTTTATAGGTGGTAAACGGGATCCGAATATAGAAAAAATAGCCTCCCTTGATTTCGAGAACAATGTTCCTCTTATGGACCGTACTTGTTTTGTTAACTACGAAGAAAGTTAATACTTAATATTTTATTTTATTTTATTAAACATTTTGTTATCGAATAAGGACTTACTTGTTTATGTATATTCTCGTTGTAATACGTGATCCAATCGTCTTCAGTAAAATTAGAGAAAAAACTCGCATGGTTCAGTACTAAATATCCTTCAACCGCTCCATAACATTCATCTTTTATTGGGTAAATTGATACTTTTATTAATAATTTCGAAACATTTTTCACAACATCCTAAAATTAGTCGAAATTCAAAATAATTAGAATATAAATAAATAATAAAACTAAATATTTCAAAGATATTCCTACCACTATGAATGATTCTTTAACGCTTGATGACAAATTTATTTTATCAGAAAGTAAAGTTTTTAACTCAGATTTAAACTCGTGTATTTCTTTACTTAAAGTATCGATTTTATTTTCAATCTTTGTTAATCGATCTACCATAATTACAATAAATATTAATTACAAGATAATTTTATTAATTTCTTAAATATTTGCGAATACCTTCAATTTTTGAATTTGCAGGAAGCCATCTCTTAGTTTAAAGAACGCTAACTTCGTCATTAATGGTTTCGTTGGTGTTGATGTTGGTTTTACTGCTGTTGTTTCTGCTTCAGCTTTAGCTTCTATCACTGCGCTTATGATTCCCTTCGATTAGCAATTCCTCAATTTTCTTACGAGAAGACTCTCTCAATTTATTTTCTGATTCCATAATGATACTTTTGAAAAAGTGGGATTTCTTACAATTTAAGAAAAAAAAATATTTCTGAAGGAAAAAAATTGACCATTATTTATGGAAAAAAAAAACTCTTTAAACCCAAATCAACCAATTTTTCGTACCAGTCATTAACAGAAACTTTTGAATATTCAATAATTACATCATGCAAATTTTCGTACCAGTCATTAAGCAGAACCGCAGAAACTCTCTTAGTAATAATTATGTCAGTTGAGGAAATAAAAACATATACACATGAACATAAGGATAAATTCGCATAATTACTCATTATTTTAAACCAGGAAATTTTTTCGTACAATTCGCATAATTACTTATTATTCTAAACCAAGCAAAGAAACTTTCTTAGTAATAATTATGTCAGTTGAGGAAATAAAAACAAATGCACGTGAACATAAGGATAAATTCACATAATTTCGATTATTTACTCATTATTCTAAACCAGGTAATTTTTTCATACCAGTCATTAAAGTAGAACCGCAGAAACTTTCTTAGTAATAATTATGTCAGTTGAGGAAATAAAAACACGCACGTGAACATAAGGATAATTTCGATTACTTACTCATTATTCTAAACCAGGCGTACCAGTCATTAAAGCAGTAACCGCAGAAACCTTCGAATATTCAATAATTATATCACTTTATATGGAAATAAATAATTACGCGTGAACATGAGTTTATCCTTGTTATTATTATGGATAGAACCGCATGATTTCGATACTTACTCATTATACTAAACCAAGCAATTTTTCGACAAGTCATTAAAGTAGAATCCGCAGGAATCTTGAACCTTCGAATATTTAATAATTATATCATTGTTATATCATATATGGAAATAAAACATAAACACGTGAACATGAGTTTTATTATTATGGATAGAAATTCGCATGATTTCGATACTTACTCATTATACTAAACCAAGCAATTTTTCGTACAAGTCATTAAAGAGAATTCACAGGAACTGCAGAAACCTTCGCATACTTAGTAGTAATAATTATGTCAGTCGTATCTTATATGGAAACAATAAACATTAAAGTTTTTCTTTGTACGATAAAAAATTTATATAATTTTGAAAACATAAGCATGCATACACATTATAAAAAATCTAATGATACCACTCCTGAGTGAAATAAAATTCCAACTCATTATATATTAGTCAGGGTTGTTTGATCAGCATTTTTTGATCACGAATTTATTAGTTGGTGTGACCGATCAGACAATGAACTCCAGTCTAACCAATAAAAAATAGAACAATTTTACACATTCAATTGTAACTATGAATTTTAACAAAATTGCGATCAAATTCAAAATAATTTTTTGTATTTCATGTATAAAAATTCTTTTATTGTTTAACAGTTATCAGCCAAATGAGAAAAACTCATATTAATAAAATTATATATATAAATTAATCGCAAAAACGTAAAATTTATTGATTTGTTTTTGTTTTTTGAAGAGAGATGCTCTTTTAAATGATTATCAAATAAATTTAATTTATAAAATTTAGAGGAGTGGGGGTATTTTTTTTTTTTGAAATTGTACATATCAATTACTAATTCGTAATATTATATATATTATTAATATATTCACCAGTCCTGCCAAATCAATAAAAAAAATAATAAATTTATTAAAACAAATAAACATATATATAATTATCTTATGCATATAATAAAATTCACCTTATTATACATCATCACATCATCATCTTCATCATCTTTAGTTTCATTTCCACTTTCTTCTTCCTCATAGCTATTATCTTCAAAATCAGAATAATTTATACCCGTTTGATTATTGATTTTTTTCTTCAAAGAATAATATGATTGATTAGCCATGAAATGATATTTTATTAAATACTACTACAAAATTACAAACTTACTATAAATTTTTTAACTTTTTGTTTCATGATATTCTTTTTCAACATTATTTCGTCATCATTTGGGTTCAAAATTGTTGAGCAGATCGCAAGAACATATGCGATTTCTGCATTAGAATGGTCATTTTGGAGGACTCTGTCAATAACGCTCACTAAAACAATCGAAGAATTTTTGTCCTTGGGATTCATCTTTGTAAACAGGCTTTCATAACAACTTTAACCTCGGGTTTTCTTTTCCATTTTGCAATTTCAGACGGCCCGGCATTTGTGTTTATAGGTGGTAAACGGGATCTGAATATAGAAAAAATAGCCTCCCTTGATTTCAAGGACAATGTTCCTCTTACGGACCGTACTTGTTTTGTTAACTACGAAGAAAGTTAATACTTAATATTTTATTTTATTTTATTAAACATTTTGTTACTATCGAATAAGGACTTACTTGTTTATGTATATTTTCGTTGTAAAACGAGATCCAATCGTCTTCAGTAAAATTAGAGAAAAAACTCGCATGGTTCAGTACTAAATATCCTTCAACCGCTCCACAACATTCATCTTTTGTTGGGTAAATCGATACTTTTATTAATAATTTCGAAGCATTTTTCACAACATCCTAAAATTAGTCAAAATTCAAAATAATTAGAATGTAAATAAATAATAAAACTAAATATTTCAAAGATATTCTTACCGCTATGAATGATTCTTTAACGCTTGATGTCAAATTTATTTTATCAGAAAGTAAAGTTTTTAACTTGGATTTAAACTCTTGTATTTCTTTACTTAAAGTATCGATTTTATTTTCAATCTTTGTTAATCGATCTACCATAATTACAATAAATATTAATTAATTACAAGATAATTTTATTAATTTCTTAAATATTTGCGAATACCTTCAATTTTTGAATTTACAGGAAGCCATCTCTTAGTCTGAGTAACATAAATTTCGTCATTGATGGTTTCGTTGGTGTTGATGTTGGTTTTACTGCTGTTGCTTCTGCTTCTGCTTCGGCCTCTATCACTGCGCTTATGATTCCCTTCGATTAGCAATTCCTCAATTTTCTTACAAGAAGATTCTCTCAATTTATTTCCTGATTCCATAATGATACTTTTGAAAAATGGGATTTCTTACAATTTAAGAAAAAAAAATATTTCTGAAGAAAAAAAATTGGTCCTTATTTATGAAAAAAAAAAACTCTTTAACCCCAAATCAAGCAATTTTTCGTACCAGTCATTAACAGAAACTTTCGAATACTCAATAATTACATCATGCAAATTTTCGTACCAGTCATTAAGCAGAACCGCAGAAACTCTCTTAGTAATAATTATGTCAGTTGAGGAAATAAAAACATATACACATGAACATAAGGATAAATTCGCATAATTACTCATTATTCTAAACCAGGCAAAGAAACTTTCTTAGTAATAATTAAGTTGAGGAAATAAAACCAAATGCACGTGAACATAAGGATAAATTCACATAATTTTGATTACTTACTCATTATTCTAAACCAGGTAATTTTTTCGTACCAGTCATTAAAGTAGAACCGCAGAAACTTTCTTAGTAATAATTATGTCAGTTGAGGAAATAAAAACACGCACGTGAACATAAGGATAATTTCGATTACTTACTCATTATTCTAAAACCAGGCGTACCAGTCATTAAAGCAGTAACCGCAGAAACCTTCGAATATTCGATAATTATATCACTTTATATGGAACATGAGTTTTTTCCTTGTTATTATTATGGATAGAACCGCATGATTTCGATACTTACTCATTATACTAAACCAAGCAATTTTTCGACAAGTCATTAAAGTAGAATCTGCAGGAACCTTGAACCTTCGAATATTTAATAATTATATCATTGTTATATCATATATGGAAATAAAACATAAACACGTGAACATGAGTTTTATTATTATGGATAGAAATTCGCATGATTTCGATACTTACTCATTATACTAAACCAAGCAATTTTTCGTACAAGTCATTAAAGTAGAATTCGCAAGAACTGCAGAAACCTTCGCATACTTAGTAGTAATAATTATGTCAGTCGTATCTTACATGGAAACAATAAACATTAAAGTTTTTCTTTGTACGATAAAAAATTTATATAATTTCGAAAACATAAGCATGCATACACATTATAAAAAATCTAATGATACCACTCCTGAGTGAAATAAAATTCTAACTCATTATATATTAGTCAGGGTTGTTTGATCAGCATTTTTTGATCACGAATTTATTAGTTGGTATAACCGATCAGACATGAACAGTCTAACCAATAAAAATGGAACAATTTACGCATTCAACCGTAACTTTACGGAAATCCATAAAACTTACCTTATCAAAAAAGGAAAAGTAATAGTCATATTTTAGATCAGTAACGTTATACAAGATATTAGTATCGCTGTCGTTAAATATAATAAACTTTATTAAAATATGTATTTATTTACAAAATATTCATTTGTTTTATTAAACCGGGGTACTATATGTACGATATCTTGTATTGCTTCTATATCAATAAAGTTATAGATTTCCATAATTTCTAGTAAGAGACACCCATAAAGATGTGGTTGATTTTGAAATTTGAAGTCATACCACTGAATTAATGCGAGATTTAATGGAATATTTTGATTCTTAAGTTCTATTTTCGCTATTAATAAAACCTTAATTTAAAAAATCATTTTTAAATTAGCAATATTATATAAATATGTAGTATCAAATCAATTAAAAAATTACCTGCCCGTAACAAATGCCTTGATCAGAAGCATAATCAAATAATTCATCAGAATTCATACGAACGGACACATTACTATACCAAGGTCTGCCATAATAACTGTTAGTAGCACGCATTATTGCACCATTTTCTATTATAACTGATCTGTATATTGTCACTTGGCTTTCATTTACAATACTTTCGTGATCCATATACAGATTTAAACATTCCAAAAAATTGTCAAATTCAGATCTCATTTTGTGGTCTATATTAGCCTGTTCTACAAAAAAATCATGGGCATCTTTTAATAGAAATTCGAAAAGTATTGCTGTAAATTTAAATATATGAGGGATAGTAGCTGAATTTGGTAATCGATGGGTTATATTTGTTATTGATTGTCGCCGAATCTATAAAAATTAATTTTTTTTAGAAATTTAACATAGTATTGTGTATTTTATATAAATAATACTTGCTATTTTCATTATTTGAACTTCAATATTTTTTTATTACTTAATCGGTAGGGATTCTTAACGTATTCTTTGTGAAGGCTTTCGTAAGTCTCCGTAGTGTATCCATTAACTGCACCAAATGATCGAATCGAATCAATTATATGATATGCCCACGAATGCAGTTTTGGTAATTTTAACTCTGAGGGGGACATACATTGGAGAATTTTTATGAACATTTGAGACCAATTGTTTATAGATTCCTGAAATTATAATTTTAAGTATTAGTGGACAGCGTTGTTTTATAATAATTATGTAGTACATACCCTAAATTTGGCCAAATCACTTTCTTTGAAATTTTCATATCGACTAATTGCATACATTTCATTCCAAGTTTCGTAAAGTTTTGCCAGATCTTCATTCTTTACAAAATTTTCATTATCCTCATTATTTACAAACAAATTGTCCACTACAAAAACCATTACTTTCATCAGATTGCGATGCTCATTAGCTGTTAATCTGGCTATTGATTGTATGCCATTTGTAAAGATCTTCAAACTGGGAAATCTTAGTATTGCGGCTAATCGATGATCTACTTCATCAACTAAAGTTTTGCCACATTGCGCCCCTAAAAGTTTTTTCGTATAATCGATTTGATAATGAAAGAGGCCTAAATCAAGATGATGCATTCTATCAGGCACTGTGGCTTGATAGATATTTATATTACTTAATATAAATTAATAAAAATAAACTCATGTTAGTGTAATGCTTGTAATGCTTACGTGATTTGGCAAAATGGCTGGATGCCTAACAAATATTATGTAAACTTACGGCAGATTCCAAAAAAAATTAGATATATTTTCAATGCAAACGGAATTTCCTGAGTTTTGATTAAAATACTGCTGCATATTAACATGAGTTCGTGGGGTTATATCATCAATTTGTAAATTAAGATCAGCAAGATTGTCTCTTATGACTAGACAAAAATGACAAGGATGTTTCGACATTGGTGATTTGTATGTAAGACAGTACGTTGCAGCTTCCGGCCAGTCAGATATTATAGCTGAAACTCTAGGATAAAACCAAATCATTTCGTTATTTAAAAATAGATCAATGCCATTTTTATTTAATTTTAATAAAGGGTCTAGTAACAATTCCAAAGATTTATGGAAGCATTCGCGAACAGCAATCTTAAATGTTTCAGACTTCCTTTCAGTAATATTATTAGATTTTAAGATCGGCAGATATGCTAATAATTGCTTTGCATCTTTCTTATTACGCCTCCAATTTTTAATATTACCAATAGACAAGTAAATGGGATGGAGTTGACTTTTTCCTAGTGTGTCAACATTTGTAGCGTCAGAATATAATATTAAAGATAAAAGCCTGGCACCAGGTGGCAGGGATTTTTCCGCATTTTCCCACTATATCCCAGTATTTTGTTCGCTAAACTCCCTTTCACCGTTATGCTTTAAGTTTATATGAAGATTAGTAAATATCCTATAATATTAAGTTGTATATTTCATACGAAAGTATAAAATAATTACCTCAACTTTCTCAAAAGTTAACGCAAAATTTTGTGATATGTCCGAAATTGACAAAATATTTTTTATACAGTTTATTAAAGACTGATGATAAAGAAAATACTCATTATTATTATAATTCATTATACTAGTTTTAGTATAATTTAAATTTGGTAGTTTCATATTATCCATATATTTGCGGCCTTGTTCGATAGATCTTGGAAGAAGTGATTTATCTAAATTTGCATGTTTATTAAAGAATTTAATTATAGCATTTCCTGTCGCATTGTTAAGTTTATGTTTCGTAACTAATGCCATTAAATCACCATATGCTTCACTTGAGTAATTAACATTAATTTCTGGTTTGGATTCTTCTTCATTCAATTCTGAATCAGAATCTTCCAAGATATTTTCAAAGACATTTTCATTTTCATCGTGGTCTATTTCTTCTATATTTTGATCAATTTCACCAACCTCTGAAATTGACATCATACTTTGAAAACTCTGATTATTTATTTCCGAGTCTGTACTTTTATTATCAGAAAGATCTTTGCATGAATCTTCACAGACCATCTATAAAATTAATTATGTTAAAAAAGAAATTCAAAAAATTTTATAATTTCCTATTTTCTTTACCTCGATATCATGATTATTAGTTTTATGTTCAAATTCTTCTAATTCTTCACTATCGCTACTATCGTTATTAGGCGGAGTACAAAAATTCTTATGTTGAGTGTATGCAGATCTTGTGCTGAAGTACCTTGGACAAAAAGGGCATTTATATGACATTTTTAAGAGTATTTTATTTACTTGAATTTAAACTTTACAAATTAATTAAAAAATTATTTGCTCATTTATGTCAATTTATAAACGTTTGCATAATGGTGTAGTTAGCCAAAAAATAATTAGCCACAACATGATCCGGCTCAGGCGTAGATCATTGTGAAAAGTTTACCTCTTTTTAAATTTTTCTACGAAAAGTGACGTATTTCGATAATCATAAAGTGAGTTTCAGGCGAAGCTATATTTCAAATTTGAAACAAGCCTCGCCTAATATAAGCCAAAATCTCTAAAATCCTATTTTTGAAACTCTATAGATCAGATCATGTTAATGGAAACATAAGCCAGTTAATCAGATCTACAAAAATTGGTTTTCCCTGATCGATTTTAATTTTATAATAAACATAAGCTATTATGGATATATAACCAACACTGGTCGAATGACAACATATCAGAGAAAATTCAGGTACCCGATTCTTCACTAATTCTTCACAGATATATATATTATACAATCCCGATACTTATTCCCGATTGGGCTCAGGTTCTTGTTGCATTTCTGGATACAACCGGGCATAAATACTTCATAAGTATTGGATTTCTATTGGTGAAGAATCGGGTTTCTGTTATTTTACAAATAAACGCCCAATATTTACCAAATTAATAACTGAATCTTTTGAAGTTTTAATAAACTATAAGGTGCAAATCGGATAAATATTATGTTAATATCGGATTTCTGATATTTTACTTATATTTATATAATATTTAAGTATTTATTTGGGTTATCATAAAGTATCGTTAAACGATACAATACACGCCGGGCAGTAATTGAAATCACGATATTTCAAATTGTTTTAATCAATTTATTACTATTCGTTGCAATATATTATATAGCAATATACTAATCAATTTTACAGTAATACATTTGCTTGCTATATTTAATCGTTGTTATATAGAAATAAACTACAAATCATTCTTGCGTAATAAAAATATAAACTACAAATTATTATTAATATACGTGCTCTTTTAAATCTAACATTGCATTAATGCATTAATTAAACCTGTTCATCAAGTTCGTTAGGTTCATCATTAATATTATCGATATTATCGATCTCATCTTGTGGTTGTACGTCGGATCCGTACGACTGTGATATCGACCAATCAGGGGCACCTTCAGGCGGTTTTGACTCGTCGATCCACGTTTTATCATCATACCAACGATGTCGTGAAAGTTTTACATGACTTATTTTCTCACCAACTCGGTCAGCCAAGCGAAGTAATTTACGTCCCTATAAAAATGAAAAAGAGATAATAAGCAAATGTATACAATAACTATACAATTGTTTTATTTGATACTTACACGACGTGACCTCCAGGGCTTGTCATAAACATGAAGAACATGTTTATCCGTTTCAATTTTATTCTTAGGACGAACATGATCTTCGATTTCTTTTTTGGTGAGCTCTTCATCAGTTTCAGAAACTTCATCACTGTGGAATCCTCCTTCATTAAATATGGTTTCACAGTCTTCCTTGAATTCTTCCCAAGATAATGATGACGGTTGAAATTCTTTAAGCGAGGCATCATTAATATTGAACATATGCTCGATGCCTTTCTGACGTCGCTCTTTTTTCTATTGCAATCAGATATTAGTGATTAGGATAGAAAGGAACAAGATCAAGGATTTTAATTTCATATTTCGGATGTCTTCAGTACTTACATCTTTTCTTCGAGAATTCGTTCCTTTTCTCTTCTTTTCAAATCTAGTCTTATCCGGATCAAGGCTAACCATCCAGCTTTCTCTACGATGGCGGTGTAGATTCTGTAAGACCCATTTCAATTCTATATCTTTGTATTGAAACCTTCCGGTCAAGACTCTAGCGATCTCCTTCATGATGTGTTTTGAAACGTGTGGTGCAATTTCTACCCATTTTTTGGTATGATCCAATTGCAATGAATCATCGAGACCGCTAAGTATCTGCACGACCTCATCCTTAATTTTATAAAAAAATATCGATTAAAAAATTTTGCTGAATAACCAATAGTTACTTGATACTCACATGGAACAACTTATATTGATCTTCGTCCATATCTTCAAGCAAAACCCGAGCACGTCGACGATATCCAGTTTCTGGTTCTGGCGTGAGTGATGTATTTTGTCTACTCCTTGGAACTGGTGTTGTCTGAGGGGTTGATGGCCATTCAGCTTGTAGGTCGTTCCTTGTTTGAGATTTCTTGAGGGTCCGAACTTCTTCCGTAAGTGCAGTGATAGCTCTGCTTAGGGCTTCGATATCTGTAAATTGAAATCATGACATTATATTCAAAATATGTAAAATAAAAAACATAATTATTATATTATAACCATACCATCATTCCTATTATATCTTGTAGTTGAACACCCTCCTTGTTGACTTGGTGAACGACTATCTGAATAATTAGTCCTATTATGTCTTGTAGTCGAACGTCCTCTTTGTTGACTTGGTGAACGACTATCTGAATAATTAGAATAAGAAGAACGTCTAGACTTGTTCCTTCTTGAACGATAACGGTGACGACGATGTGGTGACATTGAGTTTGTTTGATGATGGTTGTAAGAGGTTAAATTTGTTGTAGATAAGCGTCTTAAGCTTATTTTCTTAATTTTGAAAGGTCTTCTTCCACGCATTTTTACCAAAATTTGTTAAAGGATAAAAAAAAAACAATACAATAAGGTAAAAGACGTTCTTTTATACCTTTATTTATTTCCACAATTAAAATATTATGATTATTAATAATATTTTTTTTTTCCTATAATTAGATTAAATGTAATGATTACGATTTTTTTTTAATGATTTAGATCAAAGTATAATGATATGGCAGAAAAAAAAAAAAAAAAAAAAAAAAAAAAAAAAAAAAAAAAAAAAAAAGAAAAAAAATCAGTTCGTGGGAAGAAAGGGGTCTTTATATATATTTTTTTTTGTCATATGAGGACCGATAGGTCTGTCGAAAGTAACGAAATAGTCTATTAAATAAGCTTTTTTTGATTGAATTTTTTTTTCCTTTTTTTTCATGCCGATAAGTCTATTGAAAATAACGAAATAGTCTATTGAAGTATAAGCTTTTTTTGATTCAAATAAAGGAACTTATATTGATTTAAATACAATAAATACAATAAATTGATAGTAACCTAATATGGTCAACAATGTCAATTATCAATCATACTAATATATCCGTTCATCGAAGAACCGGAAATTCATTTTTAATAAAATTTTTTTATATTATTATTTACAATGACGAGAAAATACCGAAGAACAAAAGCTGTCTTTGTAAAGAAATCCTATAATTTTAAACAGAAAACATCAAATAAAGTTCCGTGTCATTGCAATAAATGTAAAGGTAACATGGTTGATCCACGTACAAAAAATAGTCATAGTTTAAAAAGGGATATTAGACCAAGAGGAGTTATTGAAGAAATTATAGATTTAAATCAAGTTTCATCTGATGACCTAAACCAAGATACATCGGTAGACCTCTTGAATGATCCAATGGAAATAGAATCACATAATTCAGATGATGGTCATCATGAACCTATTGTTGATGAGGAAAATTATTCGTTTCTTCCCAAAAAATCGAAATCATCAAAAGCCAAATCGAAAGATAAACGAAAACATATCGGTAGTGGAAATTCCAAGAATGTATCATACCCTATTGTTGTTATTGAACAAAGTATTTCAGATGATGATACTAGTGATGCTGATGATGAAGAAAACGATCAAGTTGATAATGACTTTGATCCTATCGAAGAAATACCAAATGAATCTTCATCCGGCTGGTTTGACGCACCGGAAAATACATACGGTGATGATCCAGAAGCCTCCTTCATTGATTTTACTGAAGACTTTCATTGGATTGTTTTATGGATCTTATTATATCAAGAGAGATATAAGTTATCCGATGTCACTACCGATTCTTTAGTCAAATTTTTTAGATATCTTTTGGTTCTTTTGGATGCAAACACGTACAATTCTTTTCCTACATCTTTGTATATGGCACGTAAAAAACTTGGCGTCTGTGCTCATATTGTCAAATTCGCATCGTGTGAAAAGTGTTGCAAATTGTATAATGTAACAGAAGTATCAACTAACGACCCTTACCAAGTTCCAGCCACAATTCATTGTACCTATGTAGATTTTCCGGATCATCCGATGGCAAATCAAAGAAAAAAGTGCAATGCTACACTTGCTAAGAAAGTTCCGGTTACTAACGGAACAATCTATCGACCTTCTTTAACGTTCCCTACTGTTAGTTTAAAACACCAATTACAATTAATGTATAATCGAAAAGGATTTGAGAAATTATGTAGAAAATGGGCGGACCGTAACGATTCTCAATTTTTGAATGATATTTATGACGGAAAAATCTGGAAAACCTTTCAGGATCATCGTCAAAATATACCATTTTTCCGGAAAGATGTCTCAGACCGCCACTTAGGCATCATGTTAAATATCGACTGGTTCCAACCATTCGATAATTCAACTTATAGTATAGGAGCTCTATATGGTGTAATATGTAACCTGCCTCGAAATGAAAGATTCAAGCCATCAAATATTTTGACAATGGCTTTAATTCCGGGGCCAAATGAGCCTAGTTTACATCAACTAAACCATTATATAGCTCCCATCATCGATCAATTAATCGAGTTATGGAATGGGATTGAACTATCGAAAACATACGAAAGCTCTACCGGAAAATCTATTCGAGCCGCAGTAATATGCTGCTCATGTGATATTCCAGCCGCGAGAAAACTCTGCGGTCATATCTCTGCGCGAGTGGCTTGTCATAGATGCTTAAAAAAGGCTCAATATGATGATCGAAATCAACCGAATTTTGGCGGATTTGATGATATTGATGAATGGTTTGTCGAAAGAGATATCAACCAGG
Organism: Rhizophagus irregularis; assembly: GCF_026210795.1. NCBI lineage: Eukaryota > Fungi > Glomeromycota > Glomeromycetes > Glomerales > Glomeraceae > Rhizophagus > Rhizophagus irregularis. The sequence continues at coordinate 885,169 of NC_089430.1, read as the reverse complement.
TTCGAAGGGATGCGCGAGAATGGTTGAATTGCAATACTAAAGATGCTAGAAATAGTCACGTCCATAATACTTTAGTACGGTGGTCAGAAATGTATCGACTTCCGTACTTTGATTCAGTGCGATTTCTCACAGTGGATCCAATGCATTGTTTGTTCTTGGGTATTGCTAAGTGGATCGTGACCAGACTGTGGATCGAGGAGGGCCGATTGACACAAAAAGATTTAGAAACAATGCAAAAAAGGGCAAATGCAATAAAAGTTCCAGCAGATATCGGTAGAATTCCCTACAAAATTGCTACAGGTGAAGGCTTTTCAAGGTTCACCGCTGATCAATGGAAGACTTTTATCTTAATTTATGCCACTTCCATAACATGGGATCTGCTTCAAGAATCGGATAAATTGATACTCGCCAATTTTGTCCGTGCATGCAATATTCTTGTATGCAGATCTATAACAACGAATGGGTTAGAAGAAGCTCATAAAAATCTTCTAGAAGTGGCAAAGCTCATTGAAGAAAATTACGGCGCAGAAAAATTACGCCGAATTTACATTTATGCTTACATATTTGCCATTGTGCGTTAGACTATGGACCATTATACGCGTTCTGGTGTTTCAGTTACGAACGCATGAACGGTCTATTAGGTAATTCCAGATTTCCGAACTTATCAATATAATTAAATCAATTTATTAAATAGTCTATATTTATAGGATCGTATCATAGCAGTAATAGAAGAATCGAACCAGAATTATTAAAAACCATTCAATTCAACTCTCTTCTTGATCAGTTTTCTTCATGCGCCCAAGACCATCAACATTTATCGACTTGTATCACACTAATTACACCGAAAGAAACTACCGGCAGTCTTGTAATTCATGATGAAATTAATGGAATAGATTACCGGGAATTTTTATCAATGTCTAGAAACGTGGAAGAAATGGCCGGAACAGGTTCGGAACCTTTTCCAGGTACTTTTCTTAATCCTAAAAGGATAGACACCAACCTTTCAAAAGAAGTATTAGATTTGTTGGTTGAATATTACCGCAATGCCTATGGAAAAGATTTCGCAGCACTATCAGATATCCATGCTGCTCCTTCTGCTATACCGGTATTACCAAAAGTGAACACTTATGGACGACTAAAAATTGGATCCGAAGTTTTTGGGTCAATGTATTCTAAAAGGCACGTCACATCGGCCAAAATATTATCCCAATTTCTCCATGATAATACTAAAGATACTTATCCCGGTATTGTTCAATTTTATTTTGAACATATTATACATTTTCCGGAAGGTTCTGTAAATCATTCCCTAGCATTTGTAAAGTGGTACCTTCCGGCAGAAAATCACAAGACTAGATTTCATTGCACAATTAATGGCGATGAAAATTTGTGCAATATAGAACTATGGAAAAAAGAATTTTATGATCTTAGCAGGGATTGTATTATCCCTGTACATAGTATACTGGGTCGGTTTGTTGAAGGTTCTTTTTCAATAGGACGAAAAGAAACCCGGAAATATGTGTCAGTAATACCGATCAATAGAAAGTTTCATATTTAAAATTTATAATAATACTGTAATATCAATCATGTTTTATATTATGAATATTATAAATATACAAATAAATAAATATATAATAATTATTATTAAACCTTTAAATTTCTCACCGTCTAATATCAATGTTCTATCAGTATTATTATCGGACATGTGATGTTTTACCGATGCTTATTTATAAATTAATGACAGATCATGACAGATCGGGTGTTTATTTATTAGTCATCGGGAAATCCGGAAGGTAATCAATTTGTTACTTATTATCAGCTGATCAAATTTGATATACGTTTAGAATCTATCGGCTTCTTATATAATAGAATCAATAGGCCTATCGGGATACTGATTATTTAATGATAAAAAAAATAAGAGCCGGTTAAGAACCGAAACCTGATTGGTCCCGATTCTTAACTGGCTCTTAATACACCGATTCTTCATCATTTGACCAGTGCAACCTGATCAATCAAAAATTGTGCTCAATTGTAACTGTGATCTGGTTGGTTATACATTTTTTTGGTCAATAGTTGTGCATCAAAAGACCACAAGCATTTTTCTATATATTTATCAATTAATAAGCTTAGAAAAATTTCGTTATAATCATGCACAGCTTATTATTTTATAAAATCTGAATATTTATTGCGAGATATTTCGGATCTAGAAATATAGTAGGGCTTTGCATGAAAGATTATCATTTATCTATTACTTTTACAAAATGTAAACGAAAACCTTATAAAATTTGAATATTTATTGCGAAATATTTCGGATCTAGAAATATTGTAGGCTTTGCATGAAAGATTGTCATTTATCTATTAACTTTAATGTAAACGAAAACCTTATAAAATTTGAATGTTTATTCGGATCTAGAAATATTGTAGGGCTTTGCATGAAAGATTGTCATTTATCTATTAACTTTGTTGTAAATGTAACGAAAACCTTATATTTATTGCGATCTAGAAATATATAGGCTTTGCATGAAATTAAACTTGTTGTATAGTCGATCATTACGCATAATGATCAAATAATTTTTTTTAACAAACAACAGTATATAGAAAGATTTACAAACAATAAAATATATAAATATGCATTGTTTCTGTTCATCTTCTGTAGGCTTGGTCCTCATCTTTTTTGTCTGCAGATTTAGTCTCTCGAGCGTCTTGCTCATTTTTCATTTCATGCCTTTTTTCTTCTACTGGATTTGCAAATGTTCCCAGATTTTTTTTTTTTTAGAAATATATGCAAGTTCATGTCTTTTCTATTTTCTTTTTCACACCCCTTAACAAAATCCTTTTCAAAAAAAAAATTTGCAACACAATGCGAGTCCACTAACAGAAAAAAACTCATGCTATTGTTTCACAGGCATCCTTCAAACTCTCCTTTATCCATTAACCAATCCCTTTCAATCTATCCGTTTAGGCTTGGTCCTCATCTTTTTTGTCTGCAGATTTAGTCTCTCGAGCGTCTTGCTCATTTTTCATTTCATGCCTTTTTTCTTCTACTGGATTTGCAAATGTTTCCAGATTTTTTTTTTTTATACCTTTTTTCTTCTACTGGATTTGCAAATGTTCCCAGATTTTTTTTTTTTTAGAAATATATGCTAGTTCATGTCTTTTCTATTTCTTTTTCACACCCCTTAACAAATCCTTTCAAAAAAAAAAAAAATTTTGCAACGCAATGCAAGTCCACTAACAGAAAAAAAACTCATGCTATTGTTTCACAGGCATCCTTCAAACTCTCCTTTATCCATTAACCAACCCCTTTCTTTTCTCTCTCAATTCATCCGTTAAACTCCTTTCTTCTCTTCTATCCGTTAAATTTCTCTTTTTTTTCATTTTTTCAATCATGGACAAAAATAATAATAATAAAAAAAAAAACACTGAAACAGTCGAGCATGTAGACAAACGGAGAAAAACCGACGAATCTTCCGATGAATTAATTAATGGTTGGTTAAATTATATATTTTTGAAAAATAAAAATAATTATTACTAATATATTATTATTTATATTATTTATATTCTACTGTTATAAAGAAGCTTTAACGAAAATATTGCGCCAGAATACAAAAATTTTATCCAAACTGGATATAATTATTTCCAACCAAAAGGCTTTAGAAAACAGAGTATCGAAAGTAAAAGAATCGGTTGATAAAAATAATGATAGTAATCAAGGGGATGAAGAATATATAAAGGTAAGACCCAAAAATACAAATATTTACGTAAATCATGGTTGAACATTTAGTAGTAATTCCTCATTAAATCATTATATTCTTGATTATAGAAAATAATCAAAGAAGTTGCTAAAAAGTTACTTAAAGCTTCAATATATCCTACCCCTGATGAACTTCGAGAGTTCACTAATAATTATATGAATGAAAACTATGATGATTTTATTAAACGGTTTAAAAGATATGATAAATGGATTATATTTTATGAAAAAAACATTGCTTCTCCCGTAAGTTTTGAGAAATTACGATTTTACATTAATTTATTGAAATTTAAATTTAAAATCTTTTCTTTAGCTTCTAGCTAAACATCGTAGTGCCCGGAGTTCTTTAGCTTCTAAAGTGAAAGACATAATATATGTCGTTTTTAAAGAATTTAACCTTCTCACAATCCCTGCCGTAAATACGGCATTAAAGGAAAGTGAAATAAGAAAATGGAAAGGGAGCCCAGCCGTGAAAAATTATTGTTACGGTAATTTATTCAAAAAAATTAAGAATCCGGATCCGGAGACATATATGTCGAGAATCCTCCAAATACTTAAAGGCAAAAATCAATTATCTAATATGCAAATTGCATATGCAATAAGTATTTGTGAAATTATTTTAAATCCGAAAAATTTACATATTCAGGTTACAGAATCTGTCATAAAACCCATTTTACTGAAGAATTTGGTAAGCATTAGAAATTTGAATAAATAGTAATATTTAAAAACTAATTTTGTTTTACTTCTTAGAAAAAAATTACAAGTAAGGATAATTATTCATATTCTGATAATGACGAAATAGAAGCTTCCCAAGAAGCTGAAGAGACAAACAAAGGAGTTGATGAAGCAGCAGAAGTTGATGAAGCAGAAGAAGTAGCTGACGAAGCAGAAGAAGTATTACAAGAAGAGGAAGAAAACGAGATAAGAGAAGAAAACGAGGAGGAAGGCGGAAGAATTTATATAAGTAGTACGGATGAAGAGACAAAAGAAAGAATGAGGCGATTAAAAAAACAATATAAAAAATAAAATAATAATTGACTACGCATATATTTTTTATATTTTAATATCCCCCCATATATTTTAATATCCCATTTATTTTAATAAAGGAGATAATTTTCAAGTCAATAAATAAATACATGTTTGGGTAAAATATATTTGATCATTATGTAGTTGGCCACTTTATTTTGTGTAAATGTGAAATATTACGATTGTAATAAATAAGAATGATTATTTTAGAAACTTGAATTACCAGATGAGATAAGTTACGTAGCGTAATATAAGTTATTGAATTTATTACAGAATATTTCGACCGTAACGCTTCAAAATAGCCCTGTTCATTTCTGGTCAATCGCATTTTTCGGTGTACAACGCAACCATTTTCTGAACTTTTAGCCCGTTTTGAATACCAAAAACAACCAACCAAAATTAGATAATTTCTGTTTACGTGATATTTAAGAAAAAGACATAAGTTATAATTTCCTTTTTAATCCTAACAAAATCAGTTACAGGAAATACAAGGAGTTTGAACTAAATTTCAATCTAAAGCAGTTCAATTTGCGATCGAAAATAAAAAAATTTTATTGGATAATTATTGTACAACAAAATCCGACCGAAAAATGTACCTGACTGAAAATGAATAGGGCTAATATTTACGATCACGTATTATTACGGAATATTTTGACCGTAATGCTTCGAAACATTTACGATCATATATTATTATGGAATATTTCGATCGTAATGCTTCGGACCATTTTTGATCACGTATTATTATGGAATATTTCGATCGTAATGTTTCGAAACAATTGTGATATCATAATTCTACGGAATATTTCGATCATAATGCTTCGGAACATTTACGATATCGTATTATTACGGAATATTTCGATCGTAATGCTTTGGAACAATTGCGATATCATATTATTACGGAATATTTCGATCGTAATATTTCGAAACATTTACGATCACGTATTATTACAGAATATTTTAATCGTAATGCTTCGGAACATTTACAATATCGTAATTCTACGGAATATTTTGACCGTAATGTTTCGAAACATTTACGATCACGTATTATTACGGAATATTTCGATCGTAATGTTTTGAAACATTTACGATCACGTATTATTACGGAATATTTCGATCGTAATGCTTCAAAACATTTACGATCACGTATTATTACGGAATATTTCGATCATAATGCTTTGGAACATTTACGATATCGTAATTCTACGGAATATTTTGACCGTAATGTTTCAAAACATTTACGATCACGTATTATTACGGAATATTTCGATCGTAATGCTTTGGAACATTTACGATATCATAATTCTACGGAATATTTTGACCGTAATGTTTCGAAACATTTACGATCACGTATTATTACGGAATATTTCGATCGTAATATTTTGAAACATTTTCGATCACGTATTATTACAGAATATTTCGATCGTAATGCTTCGGAACAATTGCGATATCATATTATTACAGAATATTTCGATCGTAATGCTTCGGAACATTTTCGATCATGTATTATTACGGAATATTTTGATCGTAATGCTTCGGAATAATTGCGATCACGTATTATTATGGAATATTTCGATCGTAATGCTTCGGAACATTTTCGATCACGTATTATTACGGAATATTTCGATCGTAATGCTTCGGAACAATTGCAATCACGTATTATTACGGAATATTTCGATCGTAATGCTTCGGAACATTTTCGATCACGTATTATTACGGAATATTTCGATCGTAATGCTTCGGAACAATTGCGATATCATATTATTACGAAACATTTGCGATCACGTATTATTACGGAATATTTTGACCGTAATGCTTCGGAACATTTACGATCATGTATTATTTTGGAATATTTTGATCGTAATGCTTCGGAACATTTACGATCACGTATTATTTCGGAATATTTCGATCATAATGCTTCGGAACATTTACGATCACGTATTATTTTGGAATATTTTGATCGTAAAATTACGTAGATTTACGGAAATCCGTAAATCTACGGAACATTATGCCGTAAATGTACGTAATTTTATGAAAATCCGTAAACTTACGGAACATTATGCCGTGTTTAAATTCCTGATGAATTAGTACAATTTACAGGGTATAATGAATCGCATATTGATAGTTAATTTTTGTAATACCGTATTTCTTTATTGGAAACAAAATAAACTAAGTCTTAGAATATAATTAATGTATAAAATATGGTGTTCTATTTCTTCTGTTCGTCTCTTGAGAATTTAACACTATGTACTGCGTTTACATATTTCAAATCATACTATTATCAAAGGTTGTCTCTTACATGATTAATTTTTTAACTTAAAAAATGATCGAATGCTTTATTTATTTATTTATTTCTTAAAGATAAATGATCGAATGGTGATAGTAAATGGAGACAATTTTTATTCGTTGAAAAAAAGCACATGATTCTTATATTCTTGGTATAACAGATGAGGATTGTTACAGTTGCCATATTTCACGTATATGTCTCAAAATTTATTATTACAGTGGTATACTTAAAAGTCTGACACTTGATAATATTTTTTTCACATTCTGTGAACTCTGTTGTTCACATTGTATTAGAATTCGTTAAATAAAAACTGTAAACTAGAAGAGTAATATACTGACTTTTCATAACACACAGAAATAATTTTAAGTACAGTATATCTAGGGATGGGAAAGTAACGGTTAATTATAAATTTGGTTAATTAACTGGTTAATTAACGGTTAATTAACGGTTAATTAACTTATAGTTAACTAATATATTAATTTTTTATAAATAATAAAATAAAACAATGAAATTTATTTATTTATTAAAATGATTATAATAAATCTTATATATTTTATTTATTCTTCATCATCTAAACTTATTACATTTGATTCAAATTCAAGTATAGTACTATTATCACTATCACAGACTATACCATTTTTTACCAATAATTATCAAATTATAATTAAAATCACATGACTTAAATTCTGCATTTTTATTGGTTGATTTAAAGTAACGGTTAATTAACCATTTTAAACTAATTATAAGTAACATAATTAACGGTTAATTAACCATAGTTAATTAACCATGGTTAATTAACGCCCATCCCTAAGTATATCGTAAGACCAGCCAAGACAGAAATTATGGCAATATTCAGTTAACTTTGGCTACGAGGGTAATTAAAAAAATATGTATACATATATGAGTTTATTGCCTTACTTACATTATGGAATAATGCCCTTCAGGCATTCCTGTTATTTACCTGGTCGCTCAAAGATGGACACTAGTATTCTTACTTGTGTACAACGGACTTTTCGAAGAAAAGGCAGTGACAAAGGGGGCACTGTAAGGGCTGGTTAATTTCGGGACATGTTATAACAAGAAAGTTATTGTAACTCACTTTTCAAACGGGGATTCGAGAATGTGTCATGACAGTCATTATCTTGGATTCATGTTGCCAATAGCTAGTTAGCGTATGATCGTCGAATACCTTGATTATGCCACTGTTTGAATTCTTGTTCTTGATGGTATAAGTTATTGAAACTTAATGAAACGCTAGTCATGGTGGGCACTAACATGATAGAGACTTGTACCATAGAAGTCTTAGGTTGTAAAGTAAATCTTTCTTTGAAAAAAGTAGAACGTTTGCCCACATAAAATAACTAAGTCATGAAAATGCTAACTTATCCAGACACTTTGTAATTACAAAAAAATCATATTTGGGATATCGTAGAGTAATAGAATTGGAGGTCAATGTAATTACGAAAGGACAAATTACTTCTCCTACGTTGTTCTATTATAATTATGTAGTCAGAATATCAGATTACCAATAGGCAACGATAGAAAGCAATTTTTGTCTTGTGATATCAAGGCCCATGGAAATGATATATTAATCAAAGAATAGCAACTAGAACAAAAATCAGTGGCAGTGCAAACTATTTCATAGTTTCACAAACTATATTCCAAAGAAATACATGAGGAAGTAGCGATCACAGTTAACATTAACATATCGATGTAAAAAAGAAGATAACAACTGCTTACTTTATTTTTCATCTCGCACATAACATATTACCGTATTTATTTTTTTTACTTATTTTACAAATCAATAAAATTATTAGTCTTCCACAGTATACATACTACCGCCGAAACTATGAAACGATTACATTACACTTTAAGTATAGATATTGTAATACTCTTTCAGAATAGTTACTATCCCTAACAAGAATGTTTTGCTGACTTCTCTATTGAAGCATCTATCGTTTCTGAATTGCAGAAGTTTATGATATTGATCAACCATTTGCGCTAAAATTTTTTAAACTATTAATGCTGCTAGTTCGTATTAATGGTTATGCTATGCATTGGTAAAGCTATTTTTATCTACGCCATTACCATGTGACATTCTGAACTGACCGTCTTGCCGCTCAACCACGCTTTTAACAGAGGAGGTTCTAGGAACCTAGGTTCCTGGGATTAGAGTATCACGTGTTATCTGCAGGACTATTAATTGTTTTCTGTCGTTGACTACTATCTAGCAAATTGTTGAATGATTTCTCATCTCTGTTCTTAGAAACATTAAATTACTGTGATTTATCAACAAAGTGAACTACTTCCTCGACTAGACTTTTTCTGGGAATTTTCTTGGCAAAAATGATCAACAAAAGATTAATAATTCTTGGAATATTTAGTCAAGTATTCAATGATATAATTATATTGTATTTTTGTTGTCGCTCATTACCCTCTCCATCAACAATGTCATTTACAAAAAATGGTGTTAATAATAACAGATAGTAGAATAATTGGATATCAGAGATTGTTCGATTACTAAAAAACAATTACCGCAATCCCGCTAGTGATGATTTTTCTGCATCCATTGATATTGGTAGTCGAATATTGTTATTGGTATTGGTATTTGTAGTCAAATGCTTGATGTTATTAACTGCATTTATATTAACTTGTACTAGTGTTTCGATTACCGAAAACAATATCAGCTATTTTCTTTACATTACGAAATTATCCTTATCGATAACCTATTTGACTGTGATCGTATATACGATTATAGCGTCCACCCTCTACACTACCAATCCTATAAAAAATTATAATTACACGGTATCCTTTCCGTGATCAGATAATACGTCTAACAATGATACGGCCAAAATTTTTTTTCACCTCCCATGCACAAATATTTTTACTAATTATTCGTATATAATCATATGTTGATTTACCCATCAGACATAGTATAACAGTCGATGTGCATGTCACAAAATTAGTAGGCAAATTTTTTATACTATGATATCATAATTTAAATTTCATACATAGCATGGTCTTTAGATATATAGTATATATGTAAAGTTCTAAACTAGCCAAAGTTTTCTTTTTTGATTAAAATTACTGATCTTTAAATCATAATTTTGGCCAAAATTTTCTTAACTCTGGTCGAATTTATAGTGCCGGCCTAAAATTTAAAAAATACGCCAACTTCATTTTATATTTATGTAAAATAAATCTTTTGTATTACAAAATCTGAGTACATTTCCCGATAGATGAGATCAAAATCTATCATTTTCAAGTATTTTTAATTTTATACTTCTTGTCAAAGAAAAGAATCACAGGTACTCAAAACCACCTAATTTCTGTAATAAACTTTTACAATCTCAATATGAATAGCTTTTCAAAGTCTATAGACGATAATAATATTTTATTTGAGCAATTTTTAGGTGATAACAATTCAGAAGAAGAGCTAGAATATGATGAAACATTTTTAGAACAATTGATAAACCAAAATTCAATATTATTAGATGCTGAATCAAACAAACAATCTAATATTTTTCACATCGAAAATTTTTTGCAGGCACATAAAACTGTTCGAAGTGAAGAAATAAATATATAATTCAAGTAGTGATGATGAAATTGACGATGATAATGAGCAAAGTTTAAAAAATGAATCTGAATCACTTGAAAATGAAATATACATTATAGATGAAATGTCAACTTCCCTTTCACCATGTGCTATTGTTGACATGATTGATGGAAAATTACAAATATGCGGTAATGATAGTAAAAGATGTATTTCTCAATTAATAGGAACTTGGCAAATAGATACAAGTGTTGCGGCTAAATTTTTGGATGGGAAGGTTAATTTAGGAGTGTGTATGTCGCATTTTAATTATGATCAAAAAAATCATATAAGTCATGCTAAACAAATAAGAAAAACGGAAAAAAGTATAATACATCGAAGAAGGTGTTTTTTTTGTGAGAAAAATTTTTACTTTTTTAGTCGTGAAATGAATTGCCGCCAACATTCTTGGAACATCTTTAATAGAAATATACAAGTAGCTTGCAATGGACAATTCAGTTGTAATGCACTTGAAATATGTACGAATATATCAAATTTAGCTAATGAGGAATTTTCAGATCCCCGATACATATGTTGCAGCTGTTTTGAAATCAATGGAGGGCATATTCATCGAAAAAATGGATCAGGAAAACCCAAATTCAATTGTGAAAATGATAAATTGCATGATGAAGATTCTGATAAAATACTCATAGCATTAGCGAACTGGCTTCTTTTTGTTGTAAAAAATGAAAGTCAAGATAGAAAAGAAATTATTCTTACACATATGTTAAATCCTGCATTACACTTTCTTCAAAATATAACATTGTCCAAAAACACTAAAAAAAATATCGATATGGAATCTATTTGTAATTTTGAAGAAATTCATAGGTCATCAATATTTTCCACCACCTCTACAATATCATCTATCACTGGTAAAAAAATGGTCTATCCTACACATATCTTACACATATCTTACATATATCGGGTACTCAAAATGTAGAAAATCATACACAAATAATACACATATCATATACATATCGGGTACTTATATAATAGTATACCTATCAGGTACCTGATATATGTATGATATATATATTAGTACCCGATATGTGTATGATATGTGTATTATTTGTGTATGATTTTCTACATTTTGAGTATCCAATATGTGTAAGATATGTGTAGGATAAATCATTTTTTTACCAGTATATCAACATGGTATACATAGGATTAACAAGTTATATTCAATTACCTACTCTTTTCATGCTTCAAATTCTTTTAAAAATGAATAAAATTTCAAATACAATTTCTTCAGAATTGTTTATTTCAGATGAACAATGGCCCGATGTAGGAAATAAATTGGCAGAAAGAATTTGGAAATCAAGAGAAGAATTGAATAAACAAAAAGCTGAAATTCAAAATCTGGCATCTCTTGAAAATTACTATTCAGCTTTTCCATCATATTTAACTGGATTTTTTGGAAATCTATGTGGAGATATTTTAAAAAAAAAATTAGAGATATCAAATAGAAAGTCTAAATCTCGAAATAAACTATTAAAACAATTTGATGAACAGCAATTAATAAAAATAGTAACTTTTTTTGTTTCAGTATTAATTGGAATTGCGTTTCCATACTTGCAAGTTTGGTTTACTAAAGTACTTTTGAGTCTTAGTAGAAAACCAAAACTCAATCAACAATTCCGGCATCTTCTTTCTACTTTGCAAATAAGTGGACATACAGACGGTCAAGAAAGAAAATTAGAAAAGGTTCGAATGAAATCCATAAATCCATGTCAACGTCTTAATAAGAGTGAAAATATTTGGAATTTAGGTGTTATAGATAACATAGATTTTAAGGAAGCAACTTTTAGATATGGAAACATATTTGATACGACACGTACCAGTACACATACGACGCTCAGAATGGTTTTTCAACACCAAATGCCTTTTAATTTGTATGAAAATAAGAATGATGAAAACCAAAATAGTTCTCCACTTGAGTTATTTGGTATGAATCAAATGATAAGTAATACTTTGGATATTTTTGATTCTGTTTTAGATAACCTACTCAATGTTCAAATTAACTTTCAAGGCATTGCAATTTATCAGACAAATTTTGACATGGCCATTGTACATGATGAAATTTTGAATCGTGTTGAACATGGATGTAAAGTAGAACCTCTAAATGTAGTTATTTTAGAACCTGGTGGAGTTCCAAATTCTGACGAGAGTATTTTTGAATCTTTAGAAATGTACAAAAAAGATTTTGAATTAAGATCAGAACAGTATTTAGATGTAGTTGCTGATGAAGCAATATTTCGAAGAATAATTAAATTAACGGATCAATGGCCTTACCTGCGTCCTATTCTTGGGCAATGGCACACGTCCAAGGATATGTGCAGTATTTTGATTGTTCTTTTTTCAAGTTATAGAATTTTTGATCTTGCAAATTCACTTGGAGTTAAATTTTTGGAAAAATTGGAATCTGTTGTTGATTATAGGTCCACTGTTCATGTTCTTGAATTAATATGGACTGCAGTATCTTTAGCAATACGAATCTACATTAAAAAAAAAAATATTAGTAAGCATAAAATTTGGGAAAATGCAAATTTGGCGCTTTAAATCTGGTACCTTTACTATCAATGGGCCAGAATATTTAAAGCTCATCGTATTGGCATTCGAGTTGGAAATTATGATTTACAAAAAAATGCTTTAGCTGCATTTGGTGGTTTATTTGCTTCAGCAACTAAAACTCGGTATGCTAGTTCTGTATGTCATTTTCTTGGTATTTGGAAAAGTTTCCTAAACTAGAAGATAAATTGCGTTATGCAGCTTCTATTAAAATAGATAATAATGAAAAACGAAAAGGACATTTTTTTGCATACGATGAAGCTCTGGAGACTTTTAAAGTGAAATTCATAAAACAAAATATAACAGGAAACGTAGTTAATATGGAAAATTTAAAAATGCAAATAAAATTAGTACAAACGGAACGTGATAGAATTGAAATCTTATTATCTGAATACCTCAATGATCCAACAGCATCTACCAGAAATCATGCAATAAATCAAAGATATGATACAATGTGGAATTTAGTCAAAATTCTCCTCCAAGAATTTGACCAAACAAATGAATCATTTTTAAATAGTAATACGTGGAAAAATGTTTACCGATCACAACTGACAGTTGAAGGAGTAATTCAACTTAAGAATTGCTTCTCTAATGGAATAGTCCGCATGCAAGCAATTTATTATGAAGATGTTCTTAAGACCAGACAACTCAGCCCAGAAGAAGCAAATTGGGCACATCTAGATTAAAAATATTGAATTTTCAAAAAGAACTCAAAGAAGCAAAAAGAAATAAAAAAACAATAGAACATTCACAAACTATGGAATCACGATCACAGCCTCAAGAAGAATCTTCTGATCAACGTGACATTATAATGCAAGAACAACAAGAAAATGAAACAGGTAATAAACGTAAGCAAAAAGCTAAAAGGATTTCTAGTTTAGAAGAAGAAACTCTTTTAGAACCTTTAATTCTGAGTCAGAGTAAACCTACGAACGAAGAAATGAGAGAAAAATTAAATACCTTATCAGATGAATGGGATTTAAGTTGAATTAAGCAACACGTTCAATACCGAAGAAAGAAAAGAGCAGTTGAAAATGCTCATTAATGCAGTTTAATATAGCTTTATTAACAATCATTACAAGTTATAATAAAGTTTTTGACAAGTTTAATATATATACATGTATATATATAAAATACAATGCCACTTTTCTTGAAAACTGTTGTATTAACAACTTTTGAAGAAAACATTTCTGGAAACAGCGTAAAATATTACGGATATTTGAATATAAAATTTTTTGTTAGAAGTCGCTAAAGTAAAGAATCTCTCAAAAATATGTCAAAACGTACTAATCTTTATAGTGTATATAGATGTTATTACAAAGTTTTCACAAATAAAATAATACCTATATTAGGTTGAATAGGTGTTTATTTACCAACTGAGATAATTTTTTTTGTTAGAAGAAGTATAACTTTAATCATTTACAATACGTCAAAAGAATAGCGATTTATGATAGTACAAGAATTTTAATTATAATTGGCATGTAAGTGTGACATGCACATCGACTGATAATGCATTTCAATTATCCGATATCACCAGTCCACTAACTAAATATAATAAAATACTTGTAATGTATTAATATGACAAATAATAGTACGGATGCATAAAATATAAATACCTTGTGGCCAAATAGAATATATTATTCCCGTACATCATTGCACTTGAGAGTGGAGATACACTGGTGATCAGTCGGAGACTGCTCAAAGAGCAAAATTATTTGGAATGATAAATGTGGAAAATCGCTATTTTAGACTGTATTTAACGCATTTTTTACGTATTTCGCCTCTTCTTTTTTCCAAATAATTATGCTCACCACCGTAGTTAGATATACTCCATATACAGTATTAGTCTCATCGATTACAAAAAATATCATTATATCCCTTGTCTGAATCTTTTTTCATTCATGTGAGTTACTAGTGTAGTTAAATAGCAAGCGGAATATTTTTCGTATTTTGTTAATAACGTAGAATAATACAGATGGTGGCCTAAATAATCCGGCCAGTTTATTTTGCCAAAATTACACAGATCATTACATGTTGATATGATATAAAATACTTATAATTTTGTATTAATAATGACAAAAAATAAATTTCCATACTTCAATTCTTTCATATCATTTCAGAATTTTTTTGGAAATATGGAACCATTTACTGCATGAATTTTTACAATTACACAACAAAAATTTATAAGATTAAAAATATTGTAATTCAGTCAATATCGATCAGATAATCATGGATTTACCACCATCTGAATCGTCTCAACGAGGCGAATCTAATGAGCCAAAAATTATGAAAATCCAATTATCAAAAACAAAAGATATTGTAGAAAATGTTTAAATTTAATGTTTAGACTTTTAAAAGTGTAATTACATGCCAAAGATTGAATTCTACAACTGCAAAATCATTATAATTATAATCCTCTTAATGAGACAAATATAATAAATCTAAAATCATGAAAATCCAATCACTAGATTATTTTTAAATTTAAATTATATGAACTTACAAAGCTTCAAAAACTTGCATAATAATTATATTTGCATAGATCCTATAATTATAAAAAATATTGTTATGTAAGACTTATACAATATTATACTTACTATATCTTATTAAATTTTATGTTAAGAGTACTTAGGAAGAATATTGAAATCACATGGAAAAAAAAATTTTCTAGAATATTATTAAAAATCATTAATAGCATACTATCTCAGTATTGATGCCATTATTGCAAATAAAGATAGAATTTATTATTAAATTTTTATTTAAATTAATAAATAAAAACGTAATGATTATATTTAACTTAAAATTTTATTTTTAATATATAATATGTATGTAAATCTTTTTGCATTAAAAAGTGGCCGGATCATTTAGGCCACCATCTGTATACAGATTATACAACAATAGGACCACAACCAATAGCGCATGGTAGTTTATTATACGGTTGACATTTTAATATATTCAACGCTTTTACAGAGTAAATTTCATATCTACTAAATGATGCACTATATGTTAGAGTACGAGATTAACAGATAAGAAAAAATAATGCTTGACTACTAATTATGATAATTTCGTTTGGAATTAACGTTACCTGTTTATCGGTTAGTAGTTCATCATTGACCATTGGGCATAAATTGTGGGAAAATCTTTTGCATGCTATTTGCTAAAATAAAGTTGACAGCCTCGTGTCATTGTTGGAAATTGCAAAGATTTCCCTCCCTATAACATACAGAGTCTGTTCTTAGTAATCGAAACTAAATGCAGTTCTACTTAAAGTGTTGACTATTGTTTGCGATTACTAAATTAAACACAATTCATATCACTATCGAAGACCAGCCAAACCAAGAATTATGTCCTACGCATAGTGATTTTTCACCTTTGGTTTTGTAACGCTATGAGAAAACCAATTAAAAATACGCATCTATGTAATACACATATTTTCGGTTAATTAGAGAGATGTTACAACGTGTATAGTTGATAGTAATGTTGTTTTTACGTTCTTGTACAGATGTTTAGCTGATCGCTCAAAGATGGACACTGGTATTCTTACTGGTGTACAACGGACTTTTCGAAGAAAAGGCAGTGTCAATGGGGGGACACTGTAAGGATTGGTTAATGTCTGTACATGCTAAAGTAAGAATAGTTATCGTCTGTCAACTTATAAAATGGGGGTTCATTCGAAACGAAATAACATGTATATTGCCGTTTGATAATGTGTTGTCATCCAGATCGAAAAATACAATAAAAAGAGGGGGTATAACGATAATCATTCACTAGGGAGAATTTGGTCATTAAAAACATTGGGGATTTTTGTGCAATATAAAAAATGAGTAGCTTTATTTTTTTCACACTATTGTTGTGTCTATTAGTTGTGGACATTTAGAAAAGAGCGAGGTGGAAATTAATAGGTTATCCTGACAGGAACTCATAAAAATATAAAATACGAGAACAAATAAAATATTACATGTGCTCTTCGAGCAGCTTCCGACTGATGACAATGTTGCCCAGTTTCAGTGAACTATCTAAAGCTACTTTAAGTGTTACTTCGTTAATTATGTGTAGAAAAAATGGAATCCAAGGTTGCGTAGCAGCATACTATGATCATCTCTCTTTCCAACTATGTCCTTGACAACTGTTGCCTATGCACTATTGTTGTATGTTGTATTAATGAATCATGAAAAAACGGGTACAAAAAAATTTAATATGTGACTTACAAGTTTCTATATACAAGTTCTTTCTTCAAGAATCCAATCTTGCTACACATAGTTAACGAATTTCTTCTCAACATTTTTTTCGGATAACAATGAATCATCAAATACTCTTTATATATTCTTGTTCCTCATTGTAGATTTTCAGGTGGTTTCGTTTCATATGAAATCGATTGTGCTATTAATAAGAATATCGTGTTATGATTAATAAACATTAATTACAAATACCGTACATACAAAAACGAAAAAATAATGGTAATATATACTATACCTGAAGCCGCAGGAGACTGATCCACACATTAATACTACTTTTTATACTACCTTTTATCTTCCTTCAGTGTAGTGAGGTAGTTCATTTCATCGGAAACATGATTTTCTTTTTGTAATCGCTTTGTCTATTAATCATATACAGTTAAAGTGCTGTTGGTCGCAAATGTTTCTGCCTATGGGTACAAAAAATAGTCTACCCAAACAAGAAACACGTCTTAGAAAGATTTCCACACGGGGTATAATGTTGCAATATTCAAAATACAGTAAACAGTTTTTATCCCATATAATACAAGATTTAGGAAATTACAACTTTTCGAAAAAAAAGAATTGCTACGCAATCTACAAATAAGTCATAAGGCATAAGCCACAATGTGATCGTTACCAGATTTGTACCTCAGTTTTACTTTAATAAGGCAACCGAGACCCTAAGGTCACAGTCTCGTTGTTGGGCAATTTTTTGTGCTGCGGGATTCATTTGTAACGGCTTTTTGGAAACGATCAACGATTACTGATTACCTGTGCCACAATGAAAACTACTTTTTTTTCGGATATTTGTTTTCCCACGGAATAGGTTTATTGCCGACAATTTTCCCAATAATCATATACGAATCACAACTTTAAGAGGAAAAGAGTATGCAAAGAGGCTTCGGCCACAGAATATTTAGTAATCGAAACGGGGGAATAGAAACTGACCAAA
Source organism: Rhizophagus irregularis (assembly GCF_026210795.1). Classification (NCBI taxonomy): domain Eukaryota; kingdom Fungi; phylum Glomeromycota; class Glomeromycetes; order Glomerales; family Glomeraceae; genus Rhizophagus; species Rhizophagus irregularis. The sequence continues at coordinate 866,785 of NC_089430.1, read as the reverse complement.
TTGGGTATATATCGGTTTGATTACGGTATTTCGTATTCTTAATAGAACCAAGTTTATTTTTTAATGATAAATAAAGCATTCGTGAATTACAGGTAAAAAAATTATTACATAACTCTGAATCGCATTTTATAAGAGATACAAAACTGGAACAAATAGTTAGAAGGAAAATTGTCAACCATGTGTCGAATATTTAGAATTCCAAAAGGATAGTTTAAGTTACTCTGTATCGTATACATTATCCCATCCCGAGAATCACACAGTACCATCATAGAAAGAAATGTACTTCACGATGCTTTGCACCAGTCAGAGGCTACTCAAAGGACACACATGATTAACTTAATAAACGATTTTACATTATTCTTTATCACAGAACTATCTGAATTTGTTTTTGTGTGAGTTGCACTAGTGCTAAATGTTTATATCTCCCTTCACATGCATCACGTAGACAAAATTTATGTATTGTTCTACTTAGACTATATATACCAGACTGTATACCAAGTAATTATCAACAAAAAAATAAATAAATAATAATCGTGACAGTTTATTGCATGCAATTGTCTGTTGCGATACATAATCATATTTTACAGAACCACCAGTAAATCTATTTCTATATAAATTCTATGCAAAATAAATCTTGCGTAGGAACCGGTTTCAAAATCAGAATATAAGGGCAACTACTCAGCTTGCGCCTCTGACCACATATATTTTGGGACTGAATTTTCACGTAAAATCTTTGTAGTAGAATTTCCACAAATGAAATTATCTTTCTGATTAACGTGTCTATGTCTTCTGATCGTAAGTGCATCCTATTTTTCCTAACTAGAATAAAGCAGTGTTTGCAATGAGTTTTAGTTACGATAATAAATTAAACGATGATTGATTCTCTTATAGTACCCATGTGGCGTACTTACGTGATTTTGGATCCTTTTAGTATGATGTTAATATTTTCGCATGTTTAATGAAAAATTTTTCTTGGCAAAAACCCGTTACCATTGGTAACAGGTTTTCTGAAAATTCGAAATAACCGGAATATTTCATATCTTCTAAAGTGTCTCTAGTGAGATAGGTGCAATAAACACGAAATTTATTGCAGTGTAATATACATTTTCTATGCAACGATGTTAACCTTCATTAAAAAAACAATATTCTGAGATGATGAGTCGTACCTTATGTTAAAGTAGAAGACTTGCGTGAAATTATTTATCATTCTAACATTGCGAGTCTCTATTTTTTGTGCGTAATATAACTGTTCTTTAAATACAAAAATATGAATTGTTTGCACTATCTAGTATTTTGATGTAGCTATTCGTGATGAACTTCGATGATTATACTAACATCGATTCTATAAAACTTTCCCCACATGATACGCTCTAGCATGGAATCACTTCGAATAAATTCCCCTTTGGTGCTTCCATCATGTGTCCTATAAAGACCAATAAACTCTTTTTCAGTATTATTAAGATCTGAGAAATATTTGCGTAACTTGTCCTTCAATTTGACCAATGTTACCGTTGCGTGGGTGATCTTCCATTGGAATTCTTTCTCGTGTTTCTCGCATATAGATTTTTTATAAACAGCTTTACAATGCACTTCCTTCCAGGTATCTGAACTTATCATTACATGGAGATGGTCAGGGTTATAATTGTAGATTGAATTAGCGAAAACGCTCTTGATTTTGTCCAAGTTTTTCATGACACACTTGTCTTCCTCACATGTAATAACCTGATTAGGAGGGATGTTTATGTCCATGAATTTCAGTTGAGGGTAACAACTGATTGCAAGTATTTTGTTATTTATTGTAACGGAAAACCAACGCAAGCAAAAAGCAACACTAACCTTCGATTTTAACAACTACGTGAATATTAGATTTTGGAGGATTTTCTTTCCAAATGTCTTTGATTCCAAAATATGACAATATTTCGTTGCTGTCGAAAAGATCAAAACAGGGAAATGTATTATTGCTTCCTATATGGGTATTTGTACGCTATAATCTGAGGTCACTTGCGCCAACAGTTTCGAAGTAATCTTTTCAGCTTTAATACGTCTTTTGAGTTCACCAATCGTTTCGTTTTCTTTAATTTTGATAGAGATTATGTTTCTGAATGGCTTTCCCAGAACTAGACAATTGATGTTGACAGAACGCATTTTTCTGTGTTGAAAGAAACACATGAATTAGCATATTTGATTTTCTATATTCATATTATCATTTATCCTCATCAAGGATACTTTTTTAACCATGAGTCTAGTTTAAATTTGTTGACAAAATACAATACACTATAAAATTGATAAAATAATGATACTACTTTTTGAGTGAGACTCAATATCGTGTCTAGTTATTGTCGACAGTTAACTTACACGAAACATGCAGTATCAGAAAGTGAATAACGTTTCATAACATTAACCCTGCCGAATTTTATGTTGTTTTGCGTTCTGTGATCTAGTAATGTATTAGTAAGGTCCTTAGAAAACTATATAAAAAATGGTCATTAGTTTGCACAGCTGAAATATTCATACCTTAATTGCGTATTATATCGTTCGGCTTTAATGTTGTTAATAATTTTCTCGCAAATATTTACTTAAACGAGTTCAGGCTTGGAGAAAATAATATAACGGGTTTAGAGTTACTGAGTTACTGCGCTTTATTTTTTTTTAGTCAATTGTACAACCGAAAAATGAATGATCTTACCACACCACCTCGGAAAGGTGTGATGCCTAACCGTCACCTGACACGTGACCGCCGCGTTCGCGTTGTTTATATTCTCTATTTGTCACCTGCATAATATGTCACTTGCGTTACCATATACATATAGATGAAATTGCGTAATAGTAATTAATCAATACTCGTGATAATTACTCATGAGAAGCAATTCATTTCTTTCGCTACTGATAAACTTACAACAAGCCACCGAGTCTATTTTATCAGTCATGATGAGGTTTTTACAAGTATATGTACCTCCAATAAACTCTTTCAACTTTTTTTAACTTCAACTTATTTCTTTTTGACTTACATTTGTTTCACTCTTATTAGCAATATCATCGAAATGGCACGGTCGTTCAATTGTTTACTTCTAAACTCTGATATTCTAATTCCGGTTTCCTTTTTCAATGATAATACTGGAAAGTTCGCCATTCTTCAACAAGATGATCATAAACAAAAAGTCTACTTAAGCGAACTTACAGTTGTACTTCTCAAAAATGATATTTGTAGTAAGGCAAATGTTAATTCCAACAATACGAAACTTTGGAAAGTTAATGTTAAGAAAAGAGAGATCAAAGATAAAAATGTTTCTACCGAAGAAGACATTGTACAAAAACTTGGTGGAAAAGAAATGGAACTTCAAGAACTGTTTGAAGAATATTTTCAAGATGAATTAAATAATAATAATCAAAATTTTAAAGTGTCTAACATTCACGTCATCGCCATTATTCCCACCACTGGTAACACTGGTAAATTCCCAATGTTTAATCAAATTTACAGCTGAAAAAAAAATACCTTTATTTAATTTTTAACCTTGCATGTTCTTTTTTTTAATTATCTTTCATATCTTTGTAGCCCCCGTTTTTGTTACTGGTAAGTGTCTCAACGTTTTTTGCTAATAATATCGTATATTACTTACGTTCATTGTTATTTGCTTTCTATATGGCTGCCTAACTACCCAGACTTTTATGAGGAAGATATCGATGCTATAGTTGGTTTGTAACATTGTTAGTCTTATAAGTCGTATTTTTTGAAAACCTTCTCCTTACTGTTTATTCGTTTTTCTAGGTGATTTACAAATGACCTTTCCTCATGTTCTTGATGTCGATGAACCTTTTTTTCGTAAACTGGCTCGGAAACTCGCCGTAATTTGGAAACGTTCACATGACTTTTCACTCGCAACTCCGAACTACCCATACTATAAGCTGAACCAGAGCCCTTCAATTTTAAAAACATGTCTACCCTATGGTGTTACTAAAACGACGTGTAATGAAATCGATCCTCGCCTCCCTCCTTTTAAAGCGAATTCTAAAATGATCTATGAGAATCCCCTATACTACGATCCGCAATTTCAAGAGACCGTTAATTTGGTGCGAGAGAGAATTAAAGAGCACGGACAAGATGTTATTGTGCTTGCCGGAGTCTCAGGAGGGGGTAAAACGTCAACCACATTCGCCATTGCTGCAGAACAATGGGGAATACATGTGGACTGTTCCCATATTATTTCAGATTATAATAATAAATTGTCTCGTGAACTCGGTGAAATTAAAGCGTTACATCCACATTTCAAAGAAATCGAACAACAAAATTGGGCACTTCGCAGTCTTGACATAGAATTCGCTTTACGTGTATTAATACTAGTCAAAATGCTTGTAGAGAAAAAAATCAAAACACCAAAGGATTGGCTATTAGCACAACTTCATGGTTTAGATAAGTCTAGTATGGAACTTCTTCGAGAAAACCTGTCAGGACTAAGCGCAGGAGAATTTTCGGACCTTTTAGTGTTCATTAATAAATGCCTTAAGATTGAACGGATCCTCTTTATCCAAGATGAGGCGCAATGTCTTTGTCGACCTGAATTCGGAGATTACGTTGGAAGTAGTGAAGCGGGAACTCCATGGAATCTTTTGCCTATACTCATCACATGATCAGTTCCGATTTTGATGTTACACCCATTATTTCTGGCACTACTATGCGTATATCAAGCGGAATAGCCCTAGTCACTAGTGTTGGAAAACTTAGTGCACCTCGAAAAGTGCATCTTGTGTTGAAACTCCCTTATCTCTCACCTGAGGATGTTATACGAATTCTCGAAACTGTAATCAATATGGATGGAGTTAGTCTTGAAACTCTTTCTTATTTAGGAAATATTCTCAAGGGACGACCCCGAAACTGTGCGTTATTTATAAAAATGCTAGCCGACCGATCAGAACCGTTAATAGATAAAGATAATGAAATGGTTAACACTAGTAAGAAATGGTTCGAGGAAATAACTGATACAATGGTAACATATTTGCGTAATACCGCCAGTACTTTGTCACTCAGAGGAATCAACCCAACAAATGCGATTATTGAAGTTATCTGTTGCCGAATTATTAATTCAGATTCACCTGGTGCTGAACTGCTTCGACATGGAATTCTTCCTGTCAAGTCGCCACCTTTCATTACCCTTCGTCCTCATAACTTGGACTCAAATTCGTTCAAAATCAATACAGAATTAGAGTCGTACATTATTAGGAGCATTGAGAAATATCTGAAGTTAAGTAACAAAGAAACTTTGACAGATATTTATGTTACTCACGTTATACAACGTCTTGGGAGCAAACAGGCAATTGGCAGCGAGCTTGATGCTGCTTTTGCATCAGCAATTATTGAGAAACGCGGTTGTAGCGTGCTTGAAGAACTTAAAAGGTGGACCGGCGATACCAACGGTTCAGATTTCATCTTTCCAGAATGGATCACGCCGGGAATGCAGTTTGTCACGGAAACAAATCTATCAAATAATGTTTCATTGTATGATTATGTCAAAGACGTATACGAATCAACCAGGTACCATAATGCTGCTATCCAACCAGCGATTCATGCAGGTTCGGATCTTGTACTCTCGCTTGTAGATAAATCTAATGAATCTAAAAATGTGGTATTGTTATCGTTAAGTTCCGCTTTCTACAAAGATGCAGTTCCGGCAGACAAGGTTAGAATGCAAGCTTTCAAGGTGTGCATGGAGTTTCAGTACATGATAAAAAATGAAGATATGAAAGAAATGATGAAAAGAAAGAGGGTCATTAAAAAATCTGGACCTAATAAATCTGGACCTGAGAATAAGAAAATGAAGATGGATTATTGTGAAGTCGGTGTATCTGACGATGTTGGTTTTACTGAAAATTTTCGGAAGGAAATGAAGCAAGATTATTATGAACAAGACTATGGGGAGGAGGGAGAACTTCAGGAAAACAGTATTCTCGCCAATATTGACGATGATGATGACGATGATCTACGCCGTAATAAGGACATAAACTACGATTTGGATTACGATAGAACCCTCAAGTATTACCTAGTATCCAAAACACCTGAGCATGCGAAACTTCACCATGAAATCGCAAAACTTATGACAGCCAATAATGTTAGTAGCAATGCGGCTGATAAAAGAAAATGCATTCATGTTTTAGTTGAGTTACCACATAGGGCTTTGTCAAAAAGGCCAGATATCTTACGCATTGACAAAAAAGGTAATCTCATAGTCACTATTGATGACCGCAACGTAAAACAAGTTTTCGGAGAAAAGTTGGCGGATATAGTATTAATGAAGAAATAACCCTCTCGCAAAACGACCAGTCGAGAAGTCTTAAATTGATACATTAATATTTTATAGCTTGCATTTGCATAAAAAAAATATTACATATACGTAGTTTTCAGTGATGATACTAAACAGCAAGTTTCCAAATAAAGTTTGAACCTTTCTACTTTACAACTTGTATTTATGTATGTATGTGTGTAAGAAAATATTACGTATGCCGATTTTTCTTGGTATTTTAATTATAATATCCAAAACTATGTGAAAGAAATTATCTATAAGTAATACAGCACTTTATTTTTTTTCGTTTATGTCTCTTCCATTAGAATAAAAAAATGAAAGATACATTATTATCTACAGAATCAATGCTATTAAGTATTAAGTTCTGAATTTACTTGGCGAATATCTGGTCGTTTGTCTGGTTCGCATTTCCAACATTCTGTTCAACAGACGACAATTAGTTTACGGTGACAAGAAAGATTATACTAGCCCCAAAAGAATCAATTATTTATACTTACTTTGATAAAGCTCAATAAATTTGTGTTTGATAGGTTCTTCTCTTAAACCATTAAGAATGTCTAATATAAGAGAAATATGATCGTTTCTCGTTTCACAATTGAAAGTGACTGATTAATTCCCAGAACATAGCCATAAATATCTCATTTCTCGTTGATCTTATATGGAGTTTTTCGATTAAACGTTTTAGAATCCATATAGGGAATCATACCCAATACTTCAGAGTTATAACAATCTGATCCTTTTAGAAATGAACGGTCAAAATCTGCCAATTTGATCGTATTTTGATGTACTGTACTAAGATATTATCGGGATGCTAAAAAATGAATTTGTTAATTGCACAATGTAGCGAACTAGTTCAACTAAATGAATTACAAATAATCATTGTATTTACAAAAGCTTCGTGTATGATTTCCCTATCGTCATGTGACTATAAAATCGCACTTGTAATCTCTAACGAACTTTAGTTGGTCCTTCTATTCAAAAGTATTCTTAAATAATCTCTTAGTGTTCCACCATCCGCATACTCAAGTACAAGCTATATTTGTGTGATACACTTGATGGGGGAATCTTACCACACTACCCTGTCACAATATAAATAGTACTTTAAACGTGTAGTACAGGTGACATATAATGCAGTGACAAATAGAGATCAGGCTAGTAAAAAAAAACTAAGTCCCTCAGAAACATAATAAAAAACGTAAACAGGTCAGCACGTGACGAAGTGACAAAATCATCACACGGTAGTGTGGTAAGATTCCTCCACTCAAACTAAAAAGCCTAACCAATATCCAATTCCGCATGGGTACATAGTTCAAACAAGTTGGAATCAGAACATATGTCCGGTTCAATGTACGATAAACTATATTAACGATAAGCCAATGTATCAAGTGGAATTTGGTATCAATTTTTCCAATAAAGTTGCTTCAAACAAATCTCCTTCTGACGCAGCTACATTACTTTGTAATGTAAGTATAATTTGATTAGTTGTTGTACTTGATGCATAAATTTATTACTTTGTTGGACTAGTGATGTTATACTTGTACATCCCAGAGATGAGAGATATGCAATTGTGAGTCTGTGACACCTGGGTCACGGTCTCGTAGACAATTTTCGTATGAAAGAAATTCTTTCTAGTAATATTACAAAGATTAGATGAGAGTAAGTCCAACATAACCTTCATATTCGAAAATATGTATTTAGAACTCATTTTTAATAATATATTGTCTTCAGATTATACAGTATATTTTGGAATACATTTAGTACAAAGAAAAATGGTCATCTACAAAACATTTCGAAATAAGTGGAAGTAATTATTTATATAACTAAGGCCAACAGAGTCGAAAAAATATGATCTACATTTATCGCAACATTGTTTTCGGTCAACTATGTGGTCATTAGAATATGTAATTAAAAAAAAAGAAATACGCAACAGGCAGCATGTATCAGGTATATTATCTCAAGATATTCACTATGGACATGTTGGTTGATACTGTTCCTAATGATTGAAGAGTTGTATACTTGTATTGCTTATGTTCCTGTCATAGATGTTTTTAACTGGTCACTCAAAGATGGACACCAGTATCTATTACCAGTGCACAACGGACTTTTCGAAGAAAAGGCAGTGTCAAGGGGCGCTGTAAGGTTCGGTTAATTTCAGGACATATAGCAAAGACACTTCTTGTCTGTGAACATTAAAACAGGGTTAATTCAAAAATACGTAATAGTTATTCTATAAATGGAATGGGATATTTTGATACACTGAAAATGGGGGAATATATCGATAGTTATTTGCCGGGAGGAATACGGCCATTTAAGTATCAGGGGATTTTTGTGCCAAGTGAGAACACATTTTATTTTTTTTCACACGAAATCTCAGGACAGTTAGGGAGATGAATGACATTTGCTTTGTGCGATACTTTCCGAAAGAATGTCCTCCAAGATATATAGATTTAATATTTAGGTGTGGTTCTTATGCAAAGAGTTTATTCGTATACCGTAGATAAAAAAGGAATGGCGTTTATTGGAATGAAAAATTAATCTTTGCCAAGTACCAGTGTGATGATTAAAATCATAATACCTTAGCGTGGACACTTTCATGTTACTAATTACTTTTGGACACTTGAAACAGAATAATTTGGTAATGATTTATCCAATACATATTGTGGTCAATCTACTTTCGTACCGCATTAAAAATTTTGACAGGATTGATTAACAAATAATTCGATACAGGTAGGAGAAGTGATCCATCTATTTCACATTGAACATACTGTTATTCTATCCGTTAACAAAAAAATAATGGTTTATTTACTCCAGCTGATTACATGAATACTTGAAAATCTCTAGCACAGAGTGTGTAATACTAGGCATAGGACTTTCATCACAGTCTTGTTTACCAGCGGATTAATTGGTCTTTACGAATAGTTCTATTTGTATAACGATGTTTACATATGATCCTAAGAAGAAACCAATAAAAGAGTCACTCTATGGGAATTACACAAACTTTGATTCGAGATTTCCCTAATCTATTTTATACAATAATAACATTTCGCCCGTGAAGAGGCTTTTTATCAATCATGCCATATGTTTATGGATCCGTTCGCATGACAACAGATGTGGCACAACGTATAATTTATTTTTTCCCTGCACTTGAATAAAAAATGTACTAATCACATTTCCACATGGTGAACATTTCATTTTTATACCATTTTTTTTTAATAATAGCGGCTTCACTAATACACCAAGTAGCTTTAATAATGAGTGCTATGAGTTATACAGCCAACACCAAATTTAGAACTAGTTAATTTTTCGGGTATCTTTTATTTTCTTATAAGTTTTCCTAATACTAACTCCCGATCCATTCCCCTTCACGTTTAATCTTGATTTTCTCGTTACAATCATGATAATCCTTAGGTCTATACTCCTTATCTAGACCGAATTTAACAAACAACCATTCTTCCAGCGTATTTAAGGAAAAAATTACTTTTTGTTCCTCATCATAAACAATGAGAACCACGGTTAATTTACCATCAATGATTTCAGTTATTTTGCATCCAATATAAACCGGCACCGAATCTTTTTTACCATCTACAATACTTGAATAAGATCTGTTTATTCTTAACTCATCTCCTATTTTGATAACACCTGCAGAACAAACACACTTTCTGAAGATATCTATCATCTAAATATAAGAGTGTAGGATTGGTCGAAAATTATTCAAAGGGCATGTGCAAGCAAATAAACACCTCAATACCTACTTCCGTTATTAAGACTCAAATTTTCCATTTGTTCGATCAACTGTCGATTCTCCCAATTTTTGATCAATAATGGCGAATCGACAATAACGTGAGTGCGTTCTCTCTCAGGTTGTTCCTCCCAGTACTCACTAATAAGTTTGGTTACTTCAAGCTTCTTTGCATTTTTGTTTGCCAGACTAAGACTTGAAAATTCTCTTCCTTCATCATTGTCGATTTCTACTTTCCATAGCTTTAAGTCATCGGCCTCAATACCAGAAATGGTATCATCATTTTTTTTCTTGATTTCTTCGAAAACTCTCTTTCCGAGGGAGTTAATATTTAGCTTGTAAGGACTTTAACAGGAAATGGAACAGAATTTTCCTCTATTTTATCATAGAGGCGACAAGTGAGCTCAATTTCTGTCATGATTCTGTAAAAATTACCCATAATTAATAGCCACGTATTTATAATTCAATTTACCATACCTAAGAGTACGTAAAGTATACCCTGATTGTCTGGGGAATTTCACAAACTTGATGATAAACATCAGCTAAAATTGCCACAACTCAACATCCTTTCTTCATAAGGAAACGAAAAAATTGATTAACATCGTATAGGACTCTCTGACATGTGAATTGAAAATCTTCCGCATATGAATTTCCTTAAAAAAACCTCGTTCAAGAACTTCATATGAAACGAGAATAACTACAAATAAATATAGAGATATTGTTAGCAATATCAAGTGAAACATTTTAGTAAAGTTATTACTAACGAGGACTGGTTGATTTGCCATTAGTTACGTTGCATCCAATATTAACCCGTTTTTTTAGTCTGTTTTCCATTTCCTTGATACATAATCTTTTGACATCCATAAACGCCATAATAGTTTCTCTTATGTAAATACATTTCGACTGCAATGTATTAGCCATAATACAATCATTATTACTCATATTCTCCTCCGCAGTTGTCCAATCACATCCTTTCCACGTTATTCCCCCTGTTATTTTTCTCTGCAATTGATAACCCATATTCTTATGTTATCTAACTATCATGAGAAAGTGATGAGAAGCTATCTCAATCTAGAAAAAACAAATTATAATTTATATACATAACGACATCAAAAATTACGTATCAGTAAAACACACTTCATTAGTGATATATTTTTCTTGTTAAATGTTTAATCGCAGTCGTTCACATTATTTCAACTTTGTTGTCCACTCTTGTTCTTCTCCACAGTCATTCCCTATTTTGGGGGTCATCTAAAGCCGTGTTTGATCACGTGATTTTTTCATAGTAGGGGTGTGATGAATAGGTATGTGACAAATAATTTTTCACAACTCGAAAAAATTGTCCCCAGGATAAATAGTAAAAATGGAAACTGGGATGTGATGGGAGGAGCGACAAATAATTTAATGTCACATGATCAAACACGCTCCCCTATTTTAGCAGGGGCGCCCCGGCTGAAATTAAAATTTTGCCAAGCTTTAAGTGTGGCGCATTACCACGTGAATTGTTTGTGAACTGAGTTCACAGTCCGCTAGGAATGGCATTTTCTGCTTTTTACTCTAAAAGATTTTCTGAAACAGTAAGTTACTATTGAGAACTAGCCCAGTAACACCCGAAAAAATTCCGCAATAGTAAATTTAATCATCACACGCTTCACATCCTCTGTGTTTCCATTTCCATAAGTATTTGAGGGACTTAGGTTAGTCAAAATACTATATGTCACGCCCTTAATCGTCACTGTTTATTTCACGTGTTACTGCATAATGCCGTCATAATGCCGTAGTGCGACCCTGTGCAGAATTTTTTTGGATGTTCTTAGGGTAGTTACCATTGAGCGTTGAATTTTCTGAAGATACTTGGTTACATATTTTGGGAAGTATAATAGGATACTCTACTTTGTAGAAACTATTTTTGACCAAAAGTCTCTAACACGCTAATATTAATCTACAGTCAGACCTATACTTGCCATCCAAACTAAAATTCTGTAAATGCCCACCCAAACCCAAATCCCATGGGATTTGGGCGTAATGTCAAAATTGGAAAAATTAAGTTTGGACGGCCATAACTGGACAAATCGGCTAAACCTGAATAAACTGGACAAATATAGACAAACTGGACAAAATCCCAAACCCAATCTGGAATAATCTGGACAAAGTGGACATCCCAAACCCTAACTAAATTCCAAATTTACGATTCACTTTATTATTTATGAATTTATTGATTATTACTATTATGTATTATAAATGTATAATAGAAATTACAATTTTATATTAATATTTTAGTAAAAATAAACTATTCTAATTGTCATGTAATAAGTCTTCAATATTAAAATCTTTATCTCCATGTTCAATTCTCGATTCATTTATGTCTGCTTGATTTTCATTAATGGAACCTGATTGATTTACATTTAACTGAATTAATTCACTTATTTCTAAATTTAATCCATTTTCATTTTGCAATTGCAAATCATTATCCTCTTCACTGTCATCATCAAAAACTGGAAATGAATTATTTTCCTCAAATAAATCAATACCTTCTTCCATTGCTACAGCAATTTGGTTAAAAGCAGCAGTGAATTCATCTTGACTGATGTTATTATTAATAAAATTTAATTCACCTGGAGCATTTGCAATTAAAAAAGAATGGATTTGAGCCAATGATTCCAAATGAGATATATTCATTCTAAATATTTAATTAATAATATTTTTAAATATTAAATATAGTTAAGATGATTAAATAATATTGAAAGAAATTTAAACTTACTTATTTCGTCTCTTACATAAATACCAATTTAAAACTGAAAATACTCGTTCAGTTGAAGCATTATGAGGAGTAATAGAATGAAGTTTTAATGCTAAAATTGAAATATGATTTTCATTTTTTTTGAGTTCGCAGGATGACCACCAATTTTTAACAGTATCAACAGATTCTATAAAATCATCATCAAAAGGTGATTCCTGATTTCTATATAAATTCATTTGAGTTTTAAGAATTTTAGCACTCTTCTCTCCACCTCCGGTTTGCTTCCAAATTTCTAAAGCTTTACGCAAAATAATTTTTTTGTATGTATTATGTGTTAAATTATCACCTATACATTAAAATTATACAATTTTTATATTTAAATAAAAATATTTTTTAATATAATTAAGTATTTATAATAATTAAATAATTACCTCGATATGTTGGATGTAAGAAATAAGCTAAAAGATACAGATCAGTATCAAATTGCTTTCATCGTTTATTGTATATAGCAATACAATCTTTACGAAACTGATTATTAAGTGGAGTAGGAATTTCTTGAACGGCAATGGCTATTTTTACCAATTCTACAAATACATCAGCTAAAATTGTATTTTGAAATTCTACATCTTTTACCGCTTTTTTTACTGGAGCAATAAGATTCCGAAGTTGTTCTACATTAATCCAAAATTGCCGATCATTAATCAAATTTTTAGTTGCATTTACACGCGCAAAAATTTGTGGTTCTTGTTCAAGAACCTAATAAAATTAAAATAATATTTAATTATAATTGTATTAATTTTATAAAAATAAAATAAAAACTTACAGATCGGATGTTATTTTCATTTCTTAAAAGAGATTCACAACAGTCCCATGCTGTTGACCACCTTGTTTTTGTAGAAGTTTTCAAATTTCCACCAACAGTAAATGTATGAAATATTTCTTCTCTAAGAGCAGCACCTGCAGGATAAGAATTCTTAAAAAAACTAATTATTTTTTGACAATCTGAAAGTACTTTTTTTGCCCAAGGGTGATTACAAATATCACTTGAAATAAGTTGGATATGATGTGCAATGCATCTCATAGGTAAAATATGAGGATACTTATTTGCAACTTGCCGTTTAGCAGCCATCATTGCAGATTCTGCATCTGTGATAATAGCAGAAAATTTTTCAGGACCAACTTTTTCTAAAACTTCTAGCATTTTTCTAGCATTAAAATCTGCTGTATGTGAAAAACTTGATACATCTTCTAATGAATAAATGTATTGTTTTCGTTCAGGCGTCATTATAACAAATGCATAAATTGAATGTTTCAATGGGCTTGCCCAACCATCAACACCTTCAGTTTAATAAAAAAAATTTAATAATGTTTAACTGTTAATAAAATTTATATCAAAACGTAACGTTAATAAAAAAATACTTACATAATGTAAGATTTTTTGCTTTTGCCAATTCTTTTTCGATTTTTAAGGTAACATTTGCAAGTTCACCATCTAAATGAGTAGTTGCAAGAGCAGTTCGTTTAGGTGGGTTGTATCCACTATTTAAAGATTTAGTAAAATCGTCAAAGTATGGAGAGTCAGCTGCAACAAAAGGTATTCCTGAACAGACAAACCATCTGATAAGTGCTTTATCAGCCCGATTACTCTTTACTTCATCAATTTTATCATCATCATAAAAGTTTTCTAAAGTTGTCTGATTATTAGATATTTTTCGTTTTTTACTTGATGATATAGATGAAGTTTCTGAAGATTCACGCTCATTATCAATTTCTCGAAGAAAATTTAGCCGAATATCTTTAGGTACACGCCCTTTGCATTTCATTGCAAGATGACTCTTCATTTCATTTGCTCTTCCTCGATTCCATGAAGAATTACAAAAGTTACAAATTGCTCCCTTGTGCTTTCCTTTTCCATTATTAATTTCTGCAAAAAATTGCCATATGTCTCCTTTAGGCCGTCCTCCAAGGTTTGGTAATGGTGTTTCTTTATTTAATTGATTAGATGGAGGGTTTATTTCGCTTGAACGTTCACTATCCCCACTTTTTAAACCCTGTACACTTGTGTCTTCCCTAAAACTATCATCTAACTGATCTATCTCCATTTATATAATAATATTAATCACCAATAAGGTACACGTTCTGTTGTGTATAACAACAAAGATAGTTATAACCTACATGTTAAACATGCAAAAAAAATTTTATTTTGATATTTTCAAAATGATATTCAGGGGGGAATTCCATATTAAGTTTGTCCATTTGTCCATCAGATTTGGGATTTGTCCGGGGTTTGGCCATTTGGGATTATGACCGCCCAAACTAAATTTTTCCAGTTTTTCCATCATGGGATTTTAAGAGGAGCTGGAAAATCCCATTTGTCCTGGTATTTCCACTGGACAAATCCCAAACTTTTGGGTTTGGACGGCAAGTATAGTCAGACCTCTATAATTGCACTCTCCATAATTGCACCCACTATGTATACCCTCTCTAAATGCACCCTCTGGTTCGGTCCCAAGGTTATATGATCTCTAATTATTTTACCTCTATAAATGCACACCCTCTTTAAATGCACTATTTTGAAAATTATGCATATGGTCCCAAGGGGTGTGCAATTATGGAGGTCTGACTGTACTTCTATATTATTGTCTAATGACCATATTCAATAAGGAAAAGAATATTGATTTACTGAGTGAGCATTTCCTTCAATTGTATCTTGGCCTCAGTATTTAAAACTGTTGAAACTGAATTATTGACAAATCTATTGAGAAATTTGAGGTTATGGTAATAGGTTATTATTAAACCTTCCTTTGATATTTGATCTATTGCAACATGTGGGCGGGACTCAGTGTTTATTATTTAGACCAATCTTTTGATTTCTTGAATGAAATGCTAGAAAAATAATGCGAGTTGGTATTATTTAGTTTAAGTTGGATATTGAGCAAGAAAAACAGTAAGTTGGGCGATATATTGTCCTATTATTTAATTATTGTTACCATGTTTTAAAACAACCCAAATTTTTGTATATAACATTGCTGATGTAACTACTGATGTAGGAGATAACAAAGAAACGAAAATATAACTCCACAGGAGAAAGGTGATATTATTGTATCATAATCATCCTATAAAACCGTCAGATACTTAATTCGTAATCATTTCTAAAGTAGAAAAAAAATAAGAATCCAGGTTTCAAATAGCAGGAAGAATTTAAACCGGAATAAAGAAGTTATTTCCATTACGAAAATAAATCAGATACAACGGGTTAAAAGTTGGAATCAGTTGGTCTTTTATTTGTTGTTATAGCTTTTCTAAAATAGTTTTGACCGTTTGGATTCCCAGATTTCTCTACTTCCTTTATGAATTACAAAATAACGATTATTCTTTTTTTTGCTAGAATGCGAATATTGTATAATACTTCGATTACTAAATAAGTATACTGCATGGCTATTTCTGTAGTCGAGTAATTATATTTTGATTGTTCCCTCACTATATCTCCTAATTTTCGATTATTGTATGCTTCTTGTTGACTCATTCTCATCACTAAATCATATACACAACCCGGCATCTATTTTTTTTTACTACTATTTTCTTCGTTTTTCATTATCATTTAAAGAACTATTCTTGTATATATTTTCTGTTGTAGATATCATATTCGTATTACTTTATGTCTGATGTATCTTCCACCTTAAGAGTACCCAAATAGTACACTCTGTATATTTTTCCTGTTATCTGCTCCCTATCAACTTCAGTATTATATTTTGCAGTATGATCATTATTATGCACTATATATCATGAAAACTGCCATTATTCTTATTTTCTGTATTCATTTTTTGTCATTAACACTTAACGAGCATTTTAATATTCACTAGTCTTTATGTTTTGTCTAAGGGAATGAAAAAAATATACAGTGTTGCGAAGTTTATTCTAATGGAATTCCAATATACGATGCTTATCCTAATTAAGTAATTTATTATATCATCATGCCTTGTGGCTGCATGTCCGGAATGTGTGGCTTATATGATCTGCACTTCTCTTATTTGTGATCGCTTTAGAACATACTAGAAATTCTAAGGCAACCGTGACCCGTAAGGTCACAGTCTCGTTGTTGAGAAATTTTGTGCTGCGGATAATATTACATAATCAATATTGTATTACATGAGCATGCTCGCCGATAATAAATAAAATCTAGAATTGATTACCTGTGCCACATCGGATATCTTTACAAATTACACTAAAAAATGAAAACTATATACCATATTTCGGTAGCAATAATCTGTTTTAATGTTATTTACTGAACTTCTGACGAACATGTATGTAAAATTTACTTCGTAGGCTTCGCTACTGCTTCACCTAGAATATATATTAGGTGACAAATATGATATTACGATTGGTCTATTGCTTTAGATAAAGAAAGTGACACGTTCTGCAAAAAAAGAAATTACGAATTCCTGGTGATCTGAAAAAGTATACGGGACTGTTATTGAAAGTTCTCGATATTCTTAGTAAAAAATAAGTATTTGGGTGCTCTTTGGAGGAACTACAAGGGTTACTAGAGATGGGCATATAACACGTTATATAACATTTATAACATATATAACATATATAACATTTTTTGATATTAGTTTTTTTTTTTTTTTTTTATTTTATAAACGTATTTGTCCCTTTTATTAGAAAATAGTAACGCATTACATTAACTAGTAAATACAACATAATACATTGAAGCTAGTTATTTCTAACTACACCTCTCCATATAAAAACTTTAGAATTTATTCTAAAGTGTAAGACTAACGTAACCAGCGTGCTATTCACGATAAACGATGTTCCCAACATCTCATAACTTAATAAAATTGAACCGTACAAATAAATTAAAAAAAAATCTATAACAACTACTTAGATAACAAAAAGGAAAAGCAAGATCGCTAAAAAACCTATTTGAAACCTATCAAGATAATTATCTAAATAAAGACAGATTAATCCCCTCTGTACTATATCCCAGTAAACCAGAATAAAACCTTCCTTCGGCGAAATCTGTGATCTTTAGTTAGTTTCTCGCATGCAGGACTTTTCTCCAAAGAAATTTATTTCAACGTCTTCCAATGTACCCGTATCCCAGACACGTGACTTGGTATAATTGGCCTCCCCAATGTTGATCAGCATATCCATAAACTTCAATTTTGATTGGTACCTTCTGCTTGAAAAATCTTGCCTAAAACGGATAGGTCACACCTTGTAACACACCTTAAGAGGACATTTAACATATGCTTAAAAATACTACTGCGCTAAACCAAAACGAAACCCAAAGAAAAAATGACAAGAAAAAGGAAAGAAAAAAGGGTAAAGGGTAAAAAACACCAAACCAAACAACCTCCAGAAAAAGCTAAATGCGTCCTAAAACTTCCACCAACACACTACTCCGAAGTTTACCTTCTTACGTACACCCCGTTCGCCACGCCAAACCTCCCTCTAAAAGTCCACTTTGACTCCAAAAAGCTGACTCTCCAACTTCCAAAGACCAATATTCTAAAGTGACTCCGTCTCAAGTTTTACCAAGGGACCGCTCCAGGTGTCTTCTTATAGCAAAACTCCCCAAAACAACAAATTATTAGGAGCCAAAACGTTAGTTACGAAGCCTTGAAAAAATTCAGCAATTGGTAAGCCCTCTACTAAAACGTAAAACTTGTTAAAAAGTAAAGTATTAAGGGTATTTTTCGTCAAGGAACCAGTTTTTTGAAGAAAAAATGAAAGTTTATTAGTTGGAATAACGAGAAAAATGAAGTTTATTGTTTTATGAAGTCGTGTGAAAAATGGTCATGATGATCGGCAGAAAGAGTCCCCCCTTTTTTGATATTAGTTATAACATATATAACATATATAATATTATATAACATTATATAACAAAATTGGCCAAAATTAATTTAAGTTAGCCAGAATTAAGTTCTAATTTCGGCACATATCACGTGTCGTTACACAAAAATCCAAAAAAGGAAATTTTGTCTCCCAATAAAAATTGAGAAAATCTTTGCCAGTTGTTACACAAGAATCAAAAAAGGAAATTATTTCGTCGATCACATCAGAAATTTTTTAATATAATTTTGGCTAGAATTATAGTCACTATACAATTTTTTTGGCCAGTATTATATTTGTTACACATTGTTATTTATGTTATATAACTGTTATATATGTTATATATGTTATATAACATTGTGTTATTTTATATTGTTATATAACATGCCCATCTCTAAGGGTTACGTCCTCTCTCATTTAGTCATTTATATGTTTCTACTATTTCGCTTAATAATTTAGTTTGTATTTTTTTTCTTTAAAAGCGGACTACAATTTTACTATAAACACTCCATGTTATAAACATTCTTTAAAACGACTAAATATATTTCGAAATTTGTTATTCTATTATATGGCGAGCATGCATCTTTGGCCTAATGTGTTTTGGAATAATTCAGATATTTGATTGGGAGAATACTGGATAGAAACACTTGACCCTCAGTTCAAGAAACGAGTTATTAGTAGATGATGCTGAGTGAACTAAATAAGAGACTATACTGTAGATATTTTTCTTTATGGAGCGGAGAAAAATTTCATGACAATGATTCTAGCATTTCATAAAATACTAAAAACAAAAAAAAACATTTCTTAATCTACTTCGTAGGCTCCGCCTAGATCATATTTATTTTTCAATAAAGTATGTCATTTAACATAATTACATAACCATCGGACATTAGTTTTTCTTCATCGTCTATACTTGTATGATTTGTGATAACCTCCGCAGAAATATCTAAACATAAGAGCCAGTGTTAGCTGTTAGTATTATTCAAAGGGTACATGCAAGTAAATAAATGTAACGGGGATTTTAATACTTACTTCTATCACTAAGACTAAGGTCAGTAAGCTTTTCGATTTTTTTGACAAGTTTTTTCAATCGTCGGTTCTCCCAGTCTTTGATTATTAATTTAGAACATACAATAACGTGAAAGTGCTTTCTTTCAGGTTGTTCTTCCCAGTGCTTGCTAACAAGTTTTGTTACCTCGAGCTTTTCCAGAATATCAATTTTTACCTTTTTTACCTTCCATAGCTCCAAGTGATCGTGCTCGATATAAATGACATCATTAATTCTTCTCTTGATCTCTTTGAAAATAATCGTTCTGAGATAATTAATATTTGCGATTATGGGGACCTTAATGGTAAATGACTCAGGATTTTCCTCTATTTCACGACAAAGACGACAAGTAAGCTCAATTTCGATCATAATGTTATATTTATTAAATGCTGTAATGATATTTTTTTCAAATAAACATTTTCGTTAACAGATTCTTTACTATTCCAATACCATCTAACTTAACCACGAGTAAACTTGCACATAACTAATTTGCATAAATGTCCGCCATTCATTAAACATTCTTCCGCTCCACATTTTTTGGCATTTCCATTGGGAATTTGAAGAGTTTGTCAACATCATGACCCTCATATGCACTAGAACTAGTGAATGAACATACGAAAAAAATGTAAATGCAAACCTCCATGTAATGAACATGATATAGTGAGAGTTTTAATAGTTAATAGTAGACGAATAAAAATTTATTCAATTCTTTGTTAATTAAGAATAACAAATATCGTTACATCAGTTATTGATTGATATAATAAAATGCGTCATATAATTGATAATTTATTGATGGCAGTGCACTATCCTTTTTGAATAAGTTTCAATATCTCATCTAGCTTTTGATTCATCCCATTAATTTCTGTTTTAAGCTCGTTAGTTTCTGATCTAAGTCTACTAATCTCTTCTATAACTTGTCACATCTCTGAACTTAATAGACGATGCGTTTCTAATTCTATACAATTTTGTATGCCATACTGCTTATTAGGCTGCCCTATTTTTCTATTCATGGCATCAGTTCCAGCAGTTTTGAATGCTATAACCACCTCCGGTTTTATATGAACGTGTAAATGACCATGGCACTCTTTTGCTTGATAGTCTTTAGATTCTAGAGATTCCCATTTCCCAAAGTTGAACGCAAAAGTTCAACAGGATTTTTGATCTGTTGCTTACAGATATTTTCTACCAAATATGTAGACATGAAGTATCCCAGCACCCAAATCCATAAATTCCTATCGATAACTAAATGCTTGTTCGTTTTATGATTGTTTGGTCTAGTATTCTTGTCATATGTATTGTATGTCCCGGGATGAGAACATATTAGAATTTCACGTACATCATCCTGTTGGGACACACATATCCAACCGTCTTTCCCATCTTCTCCAATGACTATACGTTCTTTCTCCACGTACCAGTTACAATACCGAGGAAAACGAATTTGCTGTGGAGCCATTCCAACACAAAAAACAGGAGGCTCTTCATGGTTCGAGTTGTGGTTCTTACTAGGACGCTCTAATAAAAATTTGGGATAGTTATGTATAATACGTTTGGGATTCATATCACGAATACACTTCAAATTCTCACCTTTAAGAGAGGGGGCTTTCCAGACATTTTTTTTATTACTCTCAGGTGGAGGACAATACTTACAATCTGCGTGATGCCCGCAATAAATTTTAGAAGGTATGGAATTCATAGTAGGCTCAATAGGAGCTGGCAGTTTGTATTTTCTCTGAACACTATTTACATAACTTCTTGCAGCCTTTAGTGTATTCGGCAAGTCACCAGACAAATTATATAACATATCAAACCATGTAACGGGGTCCAACTGTATGGCATATTCCCATTCTTTTTGGTTATTATTCGGGAGTAATTCAATCTGGTAAGCAACCTGAAAATTACGATTTTCTTTTTTATCCATAAACTCCAGACACTTGTTACCCATCTTAATCAGTCCTTCGGCAAGTATAGTAGGCGGGCCAAAAATATCACTGATCATTTCAATTTTTACTAGTGGACTTGTCACCAACTTATTTTCCGATAAATACAATACCATTCATTGTGGACTTCGTATTCATCATTACATCCTAGTTCCTTTTCAGAAGACATTCTTCCACGTTATTAGTTATGGAAAAATAAAGTATTATTAGTATTCGTTATTTTAATTGGAAATATTTTCTTGTTCGTGTTTTGACAGGATTTGATAAATAGAATACCACAAAAATAATCGTTCACAAAGCGAAGCGATTCTCCAAATACTTTCATTTCCAAAAATTCTCACGCAGTGGAAAGAGCTCTGCTAATCCAATTGTGTCATTTTCATACTTGTTATATTTACCACACTAGCACCAATTGAGATAGGGTTGGTAAAGTCGGTCTTAGTCCAGTTTTAGTCCTAAGACTTGCAAGTCCTATCTGATGGACCTACAAACTAAGTCCATATATGATTAGTCCAGGACTTGTGTCCGACCAAGTCCGGTTCTGGACTAGATCCTAAGACTCAGTCCTAAACCAGTTTAACGTATAACATTTATTACAAATTCTGTATTAAAAATATTAAAATTTCTTTTTTTTTTATCGTTTTCCTTAAAATTAATATAAAAACATCATAAAAATAAAAAAAAAACTTCAAAAAAATATACTAAACGTTTTATTTGTATAAATGATGATCATATGTTAATATGTTATACAACGTAATACTAAATACTGCATTTAACAAATAAAACATATTTGAATTACTTTAACCGAATTTGTTCACCAATATTATTCTTAATCCAACTTTTTGTACATAACGAAGCTCTTGCAGTCTCTGGACATAAACGATTTTGAATTTTGGTGATTGTATTGCCTGCAACAGAAAATGCTTGTTCACAGGCTACACTTGTGGATTGTATTGCTAAGTAGTCTTTTGCCATTAGTGAGAGTACCGGAAATTCAGTGGAGTGGGCTTGCCACCAAAGAAGCGCTTCCACATTTTCATCATATGGCAAAGTTAGATATCTTTCTATTTCAGCAAAATCAGGGCTAGGTGAGGGTGGTAGTGTTGTTTCAGCAGTTACTCCTATACGACATTTTTTTAGTTGACGAAAATATTCTCTTGATGATGTAGAAGGAAGGGAAGCTTGTGATTGTGGCTTTTGGGAAAGATAGAAGGAAAATTGTTCACGTAAGGTGGCAATAGCATTTGTCGTTGGTTCACCTGGTTCAAAAAGAGAAATTTTATTTCGGGGGTCTAATATTGATGAGATGGTAGTATTATTATCAATAATTAACCAGTATTCTTTAAGTTTTTCATTTATTGAAGCAGCTAACATGTATTGTCCAAATCCATCCTCCCTTTCCACACAATACTTTAGATGATCACGAATTTCATTAAAGTAAAATCAAACATCAGCAATAGTTGGGTACAATGATCCTGAGAGGTTTTTTGTTGCTCTTTCAAGGGGTTCTAAAATGATCACTGTTTCCTTTGATTAATAATTAAAAAGGATTTAATTTTGTAAGTAGTAATAACGAAAAAAAAGAAACTTGTTATTAAAAAAAAAATATTATTTCATTTTTACCTTTATTTTCGTCCATGCTTCAATATCTGGCATTAATTCACGCACACTATCATGTTTAGCTGCAAGCATTTTCAATGCTGTTTCCATTCGCTGTAACTTACGAAGCATGTAATAGGTGGAGTTCCACCTCGTTTTTATGTCTATTTCTGGCCGAAGATACTCAAGTTTCTCTATAACACATAATTCACGTAATTCATCACATAATAAGACTGAATTTTTAATTTTTGACATTAGTTGTCGCACTTCTACTATTTCTTGATC
This sequence comes from Rhizophagus irregularis, assembly GCF_026210795.1. NCBI lineage: Eukaryota > Fungi > Glomeromycota > Glomeromycetes > Glomerales > Glomeraceae > Rhizophagus > Rhizophagus irregularis. Next base: position 843,306 of record NC_089430.1, on the reverse strand, counting down.
AACTATTTCCATTCCTTGCTTAACTGCAAGGTTAAGTATATGTGCTGAACAACGATAATGGCTGAAGGTAAGATTATTTAATTCTTTTTCAAATTCTTCTGATAATTTCCGTCCACATACCGACTAACATCACAGATTCATTATCTGTAGTAAGTGCTAACGCTTTACCTGCTAAGTTGAATTCATTAAGAACATTAGTGATTGCTGCTGCCATATTGATTCCTGTATGACAAACTTTAAAAGGAATAATATCAAGTAAAAAACGCCGAAGAACCCAATTTTGGTCAATTGTTAGGCCAAGGTATGCTTCGCTATTTATAGTTGATGTCCACATATCGGCAGTGAAGGAAACTTTACTGGATATTTTTTGTAAATCATAGCCAATATTAGAATGACGTTCATTAAATTCATCAATAATCATTTCTTTTATTTGATGTCGATCAGGAATTTTGTAACGAGGATCGAAAATATGCATCATTTCAATAAATTTTTCATTTTTCACAACACTAAAAGGTTGTTGGTTATCAATAATCCAAATAACAACTGCTTTGTCTCGCTCCAATTTTTCTTTTGCAGGCCAAGGGTCTGTACATTTGAAATTTAATGTTGTTTGCTTTCTGACCTTTGGGATTATTATGTTGTGCTTATTTAAAAGATGCCGTTCAATAGTAGTATTACTTGACTTAATAGAAAATACATAATTGCACCTTTTGCATACAGGTACTCCCGGGTGAGCTGGGCTTTTACAATCTACATAATTCCATAGAGGTGAAGTTTTTCGAAAACTTTTTTCAGTATGTAATATGTTATCCAAAATGTCGTCACTCTCCAAGTCAACAAAATTAAACGCGTCATCTAAACTCATTGTATAAGTTTGTACAACAAAAATTAAAATACCGTGTAATATATATACCAAATGTAAAAACCCTTTTTATTGGTTAGGACTCATTTAAGACTAACTCCTTATTAGTCCAAAAATCAGACTTAAAGATCTGCAGACTCAGTCTTAGGACTGAGTCTTTAGGTCTGAAATAAGGACTTTTACCAACCCTAAATTGAGAAGTAATACCGATAGCAATCTGGGATAAATATTCTCAGGATAAAGAAATAAAGTAATTATGGTATTTTTTTGTTGATCAATATGAGGCTAATACAAGCGATTACACAAATTACGAATTAGCATTTATTACACATGCAATAATTTCGAAAAAAGATAAAAGCGAAATTTGATCAATTCCAACATTTGGAGACATTAAAATATTGCGGACGATATTTATACTGTACATAGCATTGTATTTTATTTATCACACCTAAATCATTAAATGATACGAATAGGATGCTACATATCCATTGTCCACTCATATTCTTTTATGCAGTCGTCCACTCATATTCTTTCCACGTTATCCCATACGTCATTCCTTTCCCGTTGTCCACTCATATTCTTCTCCGCAGTCATCCACTCATATTCTTCCCACGTTATCTTCTACCTGATGATAACTGCAGTCGATATCCATTTATACAGTATCATGTGCCCTTTGGGCAGTCTGCGGTTAATTATTTTTTCCGTTTATTTATCTAACCCCTAGGTAGAACTATACATTCGTTATTAAAATAGCAACAATGAATTATGAAAAAAAATTCAAACTAGGGTATAAATCGATGTTTTATAAGGGACAAAGTAATAAAAATATCCAACGTGATTACAGGACACCTTAGGAATACGATATACCATTTCAAGGTCACAAAAATACCATAACTAGTATCATATCCATTTCTAGAAAAAATTACTAGTGCTTCATTCGCTTTTCATGTTAATATTCCTAATAGTTAAAAGTTATATGAAGAGACTGTGAGCTGAGTTCACCGATAAATCATGTTAATACACTACATTCCTACATTCCTGTTGATATTAGAAACTTCAATCACGAAACGTTGGCTATACTAGTTGGTGAAACTGTTAAATAGTAAAGATACGAGAAACAAGTTCAATCACGCTTTAACGCCTTACAGGGAAAATATTTCAAGATCACATGAGATGAGACCTTCAGGTATCGATATTATATGACCAATATATCGTAACCTTCAAATTTCATGTTACCCTAACTTTATACGATAACATCACAGCCGGCTATTAGGGATACACTACAACACATTGCAAATATGACACTCGTTCACAAAAAAATACATATAGCGTAGTTTATTTTTATTAATACCCATTATAAAATGCCTGAAGGGGATTCTCAAAGGAATGTGTAGAATAAGTTCGGGACCTGGCCCATGATTTATATTATTCCAAAAATACAGTAAATACGTTAAAGGAAAATCGTTACTTAATAGGAGAATAGGGAGAAATATCGACAATAATAAACTATCAGAATATTTACCCGAGAGATAATATGTTCTGTAAAAATTAATAGTTGCTTCATCGATGGAGAAAAATGGATTCTACTGATTTCCAACGCTACTTATTATCATTGTGGGTAATTTTATGGTATTATTATACTAACACCCTTAAGACCTCCTTATTTTTTTGTATACATTTTGCGTCTTACTGCTCAATTACATTTTTTATTCGTTCGTATATAACATGCTAGTCTCTACATACGAATTCTTTCCCCCAGACTAATCTCAAATTCCAATTTTTCCACACATGATTAACGAAATTTCTCTTAACTGTCGATTTCTTAAAACCATCAATTTGTTAACACTGTGATAAAAAACAATACTAAACATTTATAACTTATGTAACCTACCTTGTGAAAATCTTCTTACTTGAAACATTGCTTTCAACCCTATAAAAAAATATACATACTGTTATCATACAGTATAACCGTATTTTGCGATCAGTATCTTTACAGTATGAATAATGTATTATTATCGTATTACACATACGGTATATATTCGGTATTCTGCACACCGTATCATACATATTGTATTAACGCACATATGTTTAACGTGAAAATTATACTGACATAAAGAATGATATGGCGGTGTGAACCGTACGTTTCCCACTGTTGATTAATTTGCGAACAGCACGATATCCCAGTGTGCACTGTACGTTTTCCACTTTGATTAATTTGCGAACAGCACAATATCCCGGTGTGCACCGTACGTTTCTTACTTTGATTAATTTGCGAACAGCACGATATCCCGGTATGCACTGTACATTTCCCACTTTGATTAATTTGCGAACAGCACGATATCCCAGTGTGCACCATACATTTCCCACTTTGTTTAATTTGCGAACAGCACGATATCCCAGTGTGAACTGTACGTTTCCTACTTTGATTAATTTGCAAACAGTATGATATCCCAGCAATCCGTATGTTTACATATTAAAAATATACCATTAGTACACGTATTTACATAGAATGTTTTTATTTTATTAATAATATAATGTATAAATAAATATAACAGATAATTTTATTATTTAAATTGATATGCAATTAATAATTTGTGTAATTAAAATCTAATAAAAGAATACTTCTATTATAGTAATAAAATTATTATAATTAAATATAGAGAAAATAAAAAAAAAGAAAGAATTAGTAGTTATAAAAGAAGAAGTGATAAAAAGAGATACAATTAGTAGTGATAAAAAGAAGAAAAATTATCAGTAATAAAAAAAAAGATACAATTAGTAACGATGAAAGAAAGATACAATTAGTAGTAATAAAAGGAAGAAAAATTATTAGTGATAAAAAGAAGATACAATTAATAGCAATAGAAGAAAAATTAGTAGTGATAAAAAAAAGATATAATTAGTAACAATAGAAGAAAGATACAATTAGTAGTGGTAAAAAGAAGAAAAATTAGTAGCAATGAAAGAAAGATATAATTAATAGTGATAAAAAGAAGAAAAATTAATAGTGATAAAAAGAAGAAAATTAATGATAAAAAATTAGTAGCGATAAAAGAAAGATACAATTAGTAGCGATGAAAGAAAGATACAATTAGTAATGATAAAAAAAAAAGATACAATTAGTAGCGATACAATTAATAGCAATAAAGACCGAAAATAAAAGTAACTGTACCTATTTTATTAAATTATAAATAAATCTATTTTAGAAAAGTTCAAAAAGACAAGATAAAAAATTAGTAATAAAGAATAATACAGTTGAACCCACAATAAGACATCAACTAATTTATAAATGTTTCAAATTGAAGTTTTTTAAAAAATCACGTGATCACAACAATAATGATTTGTGATTGGTTAAAATTCAAATACGTAAAGTTAATATAAATATACTTATTAATGCAGGCAAAATATTTATTTATTAATTCTTCAATATTTTAAAATTTGAAACAGCCCGATGTGATTTATATTTTTTAATGTATAATCAACCTGCACTTAAGATATAAAAATAAAAAAATTAAGATTAACAATGTATAAAAAATTTTTTGTAACTTAAATACAAGTTATTTGTGTAATGATACATATCTTTAATCTGGCCCACATTATAGAATTTTAGAAATTCTGGCCAGAATTATATGTTTCAAATCCTTCCTTATATTAATAAAGTACTTGAACTTTGGAAGCTAATAACTTTTGATCTAGATATTCAATTGAAATAATCTCAACGTCATTTTATAATTTAGGTTAATAAATACCAAATTATGTTAAGATTTTACTAAATATACATACCAAAAAAACAATTATTTTATTTTAAAATAAACAAATTTTATTGGATGCGTTATTATGGATCCAACTATACAATTAATTATATTTAAGTTTAAAAAAATATTACTTCATAAACATTAAATATTTTCTTTTTGTGAAATGTATTTCTTTCTATATCTATTAGGCAACCTTTTATTTGGTATCGTTTAAAATAGTGGTACGATCCGAAATCCGGTCAATTCAGATTGATCCGATCATCCGAATTAAATTCGGATATCCGTATCCGATAATATCTGACGGATTGATCCCTAAATGCATCGGATTAAGGATTACGGATCATCCGAATTGAAATTCGAATTACATATAAAAAATCGAAATGATTAACGTCAAAAAAAAAATTTTCATTTCGCAATTTCACAGTTCAATGTTGACATTCTCACGCTCGTTTATTTAAGGAGATTTTTTTCACACTACTTTTGACTATATATAAATATAAATCATGTTCCTTTTATCTATGCCCCTTTTTAAAGGTTAAACCTTTTTTCAACCTAATTCTACCCTTCTATTTCGGTATCCTACTGCCTTCACGACCCTTTGCGAATTTTACCACTTTTTTATCTAGCAAAAGCCTATTCTATGGAGAATTTTGATTATTATCCTGGTGAAGATTTTGACTTTGATCCTATTTTGGAACTGCAGAACCAGGCGTCTGGAAGTTCTGATACTCCACATGAAACTTTTTGTTCGCCAGCAACTACTAGGAAACCACCTGGTACTCAAACAACCCTTTCCTTTTCCACAAATTCTACAAAAAACAAAGGAAAAGGTAAAATTATAATTAATAATAATAAATTATAGTTTCATCTCTATGTACATTTATTAATAATTTCCAACAAAAAAGCTGATCGCGATAAGAATATATACAAACGAAAAAAACCATCATTTACCCAGGAATATTTTGAAAAGAGTATTAATGACAAAGGTGATGAGATACGAATTTGTAAAATCTTAGATGAAAGTGGTAAAAGATGCGGCCAAGAATATAAGAATGTTGGAAGTTCAACGGGAAACCTCATTGCGCATCTTAGGGATAAGCATGAAATTGTTGCGCAGGATGATACAGCTGTTTCAAAAAAAGTATGATAAACATGGCGTTTCATGTATCATTATGAATATTATATTAATTATATTCATACATTACTACTTAATAATTTTTAGCCACGAAATTCCAAAATTACCAGCTTTGCACGAAATTGTCGTCCTCATTCTAAGCATATTCAAAAAAAGCGCGAAGAAGTAACTCTTAAATGGATGTTACTCACGAACCAACCTCTTTCTGCAGTTACTAATGAAGCATATAGAGAAAAAATGGCTGAATTTGATCCTTCTTTTGTTGTTCCAGGAGAACAGAAGATCAAAACAATGATTGTTAAAAGTTATAACTATAATCGGCAAAATTTGCAAAACCTCCTTACTGAAACTGCAGAAAGTGTTTCTCTTACAATGGATCTCTGGTCTAGTAGAGCCAAGCATGGATATTTGGGAGTTACCGCAACTTGGATCACACCGGATTTTGAAATTAAAGATGTAATGTTAGAAAACAAATATGTTCCTTCTCCACATTCTAGTGATGTTATTACTAATAAACTTTACAGATGTATCAAGGATTGGAATCTTGAGCAGCGTGTGACATCAATCACCACTGATAACGGGTCAAACATGGTTGCAATGTTTCGTTTATTGAATCAGAAAAGTGGATGTGAAGATGTTAAACGCCTTTCTTGCACAGCACATACCATCCAATTGGCAATTGGAAAGGGGTTGGCACCTGCAGAGATTTTGGTAGCACGTGCAAGGAGATTAATTCATTTTTTTCAATATCAAAAACAAGTAGAAAGATTAGAGCAGGTACAAAAAAAGCTTGACTATGTAGATATTATGCGCTGTATTCAAGACGTATCTACACGTTGGAATTCAACGTATTATGCTTGGGATCGTCTTTTCTTTTTAAAAGATGCTATTATCCAACTTCAAGCAGATTTATGCACATCAACTGATCGGGAAAGTAAGAAAGATGGCAATAAATTGAAAAGAATCTTACTTTCTGATGAAGAATGGAGTCTGTTAGATCAACTTATTGATATATTAATGCCATTTGAGGAAGCAACCCGCGAATTTTCTGGCAATACATATGTAACTTTAAGCCAAACCATTCCAACTATTAAGGCAAAAATTTTTGATTTGGCTTCTGAAGTACCACAAAATGTTGGTGAGTTTTTGGATGAGGATACTGTATTTGACTCTGAAATTGTAGAAACACGTCCTATTGATTTTGATGATGATGAAGTTATAAGTAATATTACAAAGGAAAATATTTCAATTAAAAATTCATTAGATACAACAGGTGTTTTAGAGAAAGTAAAGCAAAATATATACAATGCACTAATTTACTACTGGAATATTCCAAACGATCTTGGTTTAATGGCAGCTTTACTGGATCCTCGTTATAAAAATTTGGATTTTATAGAAATTGATACTGAGAAAGAACGAATTATTCAAAAACTTCGTGATGAAATTGGTGAGGTAGTAGTACCAGAATCTGAAACTTTGAATAACCCAGCTCCATCCATAGATATAGAATCTTCAATACGTTCGCATAAAGAATATCGTCAACGGCGTCAAAGTAAAACTAAAAAAGCAATTCCGAACATGGTAATTTGTGATGAAGTTACGAATTATTTGTCATTGCCATTAGCATTAGAGACAGAAAATCCTTTAGATTGGTGGCGAATACGTTCTCAAAATTTTCCAAAACTTGCCAAGTTAGCTCGCAAGTATCTTGCAATACCGGCAACCTCAGTATCAAGCGAACGACTGTTCTCTGATGCTGGTAATCTCATTAGTGCTAAGAGGACAAGTTTAGATACAAAATTAGCAGGTCAAATGCTATTTTTAAAGAGAAATATTAAAACAATGAAAGTTTTTGCACCAGAATGGGATGAAAATATTGAGATAAACTAAATTTTATTAAATTTCAATAAAATTTTGATGATTTTATAAATTGTTTTTACAATATTTTGAACTGTTAATACATTGAATTTCTAGGTTTAATACCATTTTTTCGTTTTATAAATTTTTAAATTTAATATTTATCTATCATTTAAAATTCTAATAAATTTTCAATTTAATGATTACAATAAATAAGTTAATTACTGCAAAATAAACATATACGAAAAACAAACTGATTAAAAAATAATTAGGAGAGCCGGGGGGTTATTTTTTTATTTTTTTTATAATAATTTATTAATTTTTATTCATTTGAAAATATAAGTGATTAGTTAATTATATTTTAAAAAAGAAAACAGATTAGAATTTAAAATACGGATGAAATCCGAATTTGGTTTAAATTTATGGATATCTGAATTGATTTTAGAATCCGAATTGGGTCAAATTACGGATGGAATCCGAATTTAAGTGATCATCCGTAAGATTTTTGAATTCGAATTACAAACCGGATTCAGTAATAGGAATTCGGATTTGATCCGAATGGCCTCCAAAATATCGGATCGGACCCCTAGTTTAAAATTTTCTTCTATAAAAAAATGAAATAAATAAATAAGTGCAATATTTGAGATAATACTTCGAGTAAAAAGCAAAATAAAGAATAAAGAGTAAAAGAGAAACAGTTTGTATTTTCCCCAATTTATATCATTCACGTGCATGCAAAACAAACAAATGATCAGCATCCATGTGATAATTATCCAATCATAATCTATGAATGATAGCGATTAAATCACATGATATATATATATCCGGATTTATGCCGATATTGTAGATATGAATTTTTGTAAGATATAATAATATATTCGAAATTGCATTACAACATCTATTAATCTATTATGGTATAGATTTAATTTTATTCAAAATAATAAAATTTGTTCGTTATAATGCCAAACAGTCAAGTCGCGAGCGATTAGATTGATAGTTCGGTTGTTAAAATCTGAAAATAGTCGAGCCCCACGTATAAAAAGAAGAAATTAATAACGAAAAAACAAGAATCTGGAGACTATTAGAGATACCAACCAATAAATTGAAATCACGATTTCAAGAAAAATTCTCGCGAATTTTTCTTGATATTGCTTATTTTAAAGTTTAAAAAACTAACTAATAAATAAATTAAAATCACGATTTCAAGAAAAATTCTTGCAAATTTTTCTTGATACTGCTTATTTTTAAAGTTTAAAGACCGATTAGTAAATTGAAATCCCGATTTCAAGAAAAATTCTCGCGAATTTTTCTTGATACTGCTTATTTTAAAGTTTAAAGACCGATTAGTAAACTGAAATCACGATTTCAAGAAAAATTCTCGCGAATTTTTCTTGATACCGCTTATTTTTAAAGTTTAAATAAATTGAAATTATGATTTTTTAAGAAAAATTCTTGCGAATTTTTCTTGATGCTGCTTATTTTAAAGTTTAAAGACCGATTAGTAAACTGAAATCACGATTTCAAGAAAAATTCTCACGAATTTTTCTTGATACCGCTTATTTTTAAAGTTTAAATAAATTGAAATTACGATTTTTTAAGAAAAATTCTCGCGAATTTTTCTTGATACTGCTCATTTTAAAGTTTAAGTAAATTGAAATCCCAATAAGAAAAATTCTCGCGAATTTTTCTTGATACTGCTCATTTTAAAGTTTAAGTAAATTGAAATCCCAATAAGAAAAATTCTCGCGAATTTTCTTAAGGTTCAAAAGCCAATTAAATATAAAAATTACTATTATTATTTATTTCAGTTCATTAATAATTTTTTTTATAAAAATGAGTTGTTTATTAGAAACATGTTTAACTATTTACTTTTTACTTTTTATTTTTTCATTATCCTTTTTATTGGCTGTCACTATCCTTTTGCGTAAGGTTATTTACCTTTTATTTTTTTCATTGTCTTTTTTTATTGGCTCTCGCTTTTTATTGGCCTTATTGGCCGTCACTGTCCTTTTGCGTAAGGTACGTCCACCTCCTTAAGAAAAAATGATAAAAATAAGTTATTTTTAATACTTAAATTAATTAATTAATATACAGAAAAATTATTACTTGTCGCTGTTTCATTTTTCTTTTCTTCTATTTCTTTCTCTTTTTCTTCAATTTCTTTCTCTTTTTTTTCAACTTCTTTTTCTTTTTCTTCCTGCTGCTGTTTTTATTGTTATTGTTGTTGTAGTTTTTTTTGTTGTAGTAGTTGTCTCTCCCTCTTTTTACGCTTGTACTTACTTCTTATTTCACGTATAAGATTGCGTTCTAATTCTTCATCCTTACTACTATCTGTTCTGCCTGTTTTTTTATATCTTTTACAAAATAAATCTAAGAGTTAACGTTCTAAATCTTTGTCTATATCGGAATTGGAATCATCACGAATTTCAATTTCTGCTGCTGCTTCTTTAGAATCAGAATCATTCCGAACTTCAATTTCTGCTGCTGCTTCTTTAGAATTGAAATTATCCTGAACTTCAATTTCTACTGCTGCTTCTTTAGAATTGAAATTATCCTGAATTTCAATTTCTGCTGCTGCTTCTTCACCTTCACTTTCTCTCTCTTCTTCATCACCACCGCTTTCTTCTACGGTTTTTTCCACCGGCCTCTCCTCACCTCTGCTTCAGATTCTTTTCATGAAATATCCATTTATTGTTTTTGCTTTGTGGTCGCCTTTGATTATATAAATATAAATTATATTTTTTGATTTTTTAAAAATCATATTTAATTTGTATTATATTAATAAAAAAAGAAATACTTACGAACGTGCTGAACGTGTTTCTTTAATAGCTCGTATGCAAACCAATTATTGTATCCAAGCAAAATGTTAAGATCCTTAGTTTTTATTTTAAACTAAAAAAAAATAATTATAAAATTATTTTATAAATATTATATATTTATTCTATAAACATATTGATTAAAGTAAATAAAAATAAATACCTTTTCGATTATTTTAAATAAAATATTTTTGTGTATGTCTTTATATGACAAATTATAATCAAGATGATAATCTGCACATATTCTCATTGACGACTAGTTTTATTGATTATTAATTTATTACAAAAAGCCTTGTTTGTATGAAAATTCAACCCCAATTCAATGATTATATAGAAAACAAGTACAGTATGGAATCCTATGTATGTATGTATGGTGGTTAATGTATGGTATGTATGGTGTTAATTTTCATACGGTATAGTTATCACAATAGTAATATACTATACATGAGCCACCATACATCTATACATAGGTCACCATACATACATACATAGGATTCCATACTATACTTGTTTTCGTCACCCCCAAATTCAATTATTATTTAATGTATATACGTACCATACACAACGTATACATTTCATTCGTTATATCTAACGTACTTATCATATCTAACTTAGATATGTATTTTTTTTCGGTTTTGCAACAAAACTTTTATTGTGTGTCTTTTAATCATACATATCATACATTATTAGTTTTTTTAGTTTTTTTACAAAATTGAATTTTTTTTTAAAAAAGTATGATTAGATTATATTAATAACTTACGTCAACGGGGAAGGTTGTGGACGACGTAGAGGGTCTGCGAATATTTCCACAAGCTGATAAAGATGACACATCAACAGGAGAGGTTGTGAACGACGTAGAGGGTTTGTGAGAATTTCCACAAGCTGATAAAGATGACACGTCAACGGGAAAGGTTGTAGATGACGTAGAAGTTTGCGAATATTTTCATGAGTTGATAAAGATGACACGTCAACGGGGAAGGTTGTGGACGACGTAGAAGGTCTGCGAATATTTGTGGACAACGCAGCAAAAGTACCATCATCTAAAGAACTTTAAAAAATAACTCATTAGTAATAATATTCATTTAAATTTATTCTTATAAAAAATCTATCATACTTTAATCTTTCCAAGATGAGTTCATTTTGTTTTTTGATCAAGGAAATTTCTTCTTGTTGATTCATTTTTTTGACGTAAACATACGAATATGAATGAGAACACGTAAAAATAAGAAAGAATACGTAAATGATAAATGCAAATGTATGAATGATGGTGAAACGCGTACCATTAACAGAAAATTCAATCACAAATATGACTCTATACTATCTAAGGTAACTAAATTGTGAACAATCGTGATTCTAGAGAAACGCGTACCGTTAACAAAGAAAATTCGATCACAAATATGACTCTATACTATCTATGGTATGACTCTAGAGAAACGCGTACCGTTAACAAAGAAAATTTGATCACAAATATAACTTTATACTATCTAAAGTTACTAAAAAGTCGAAATGATTTATTTAACTAAAAAAAACTATTTTATAATAGATTTCAAAATCCGTTACAATTGCAAAAGTATCGATAATATCATACTATGTATCTAAAATTAACAATTCTAACAAAATGATCAATCATTATTAAAGTTAGTTAAATATAGATAATCATATTTAAAAATCGTGATTTCAATTTACTAATCAGTCTGTATCAAGAAAAATTCGTGAGAATTTTTCTTAAAATCGTGATTTTAGTTTACTAATCGGTTTTTAAACTTTAAAAATAAGCAGTATCAAGAAAAATTCGCGAGAATTTTTCTTGAAATTGTGATTTCAGTTTGCTAATCGGTCTTTAAACTTTAAAATAAGCAGTATTAAAAAAAATTCGCGAGAATTTTTCTTAACAATCGTGATTCTAATCGGTCTTAATCACCATATACAGATCACAGTTGTTAGTATCAGCTGATCTTATATTTTCAGTGCTATCTTTGTGATTGGCCGCTATGCTAATAAGTTGTTTTCTAAAAAATCATGGGGCCATTTTAAATTTCAGTCCATCAATTTCGGTTCAATATCAATACAGTATATATTTGTGAAAAATAGTTTCAGAAATCGGAAGATGATCATGATTTACGTCACAATCAAACGATTAGAATTTACAAATAAACAATTGGAATTGAGTTTAATTAGAAATCACCCTTTTATTATTACATAATAGCGTTATGACTATCTATTTTATATTATCTAACTATTATTGTTAGAAAAAAGCACAAATTGATCAATTTTGTTAATATAACAGAATAATCATTAAAATTAAATTCAAAATAGAAATTGATGGGCCTTATTTTTCAAAGGCTGATTAATAAATAAATTGAAATTGAAATTACAATTGACAATTTTTAAATTTAAATCCAATTAATTGCGATCATCAAGAAAATTTTCTGAGAATTTTCTTGGTACTACTTATTTTTTTCGATTAATAAAATTGAGATTGCAGTCGTCACTGGATATAACGCGGTATATAAATTCTACCAATAAAATCAAATCACATGATTAAAAATAATTAAGGTGAATTATGAATTATCTTTATTATTATATTATATTATTTAATTCTTTACCCACTTCTGCGTATAAAAATCTTATAGATTCGTTTATAAATCTTTTAACTACTGCCAAAGTAACTTTTTCTGGTATAAATAAGTTATTTCATTTTTGTATTTATACCCTATCAACAATTTCTTCATCAGTAAGTCCACCCTCTAGCATTTCATCCTCAATATGAACATATTCATACACGTTAATATCACTGTTTGGAAGCTAGAAATTAACATATCAAGGTCATCAATTTTTCCATCAAAACTAAGAAATAAAAGAAATAAATATATATTAGAAGAATTTCATGCATTAAGTTCAAGAGATTAAGTTCAAGAAGAATTTCATTAAAATACTAATTTGCATTCACGCCTTCTTATTCCAAAAATAATGAACGGGAAGGTTTTTGTAGTTGACATTTTTTATAACACAGAGTTGCATTTGCATAGCAAAATATTGTAACACAAGATTTGTTGACATAATCCCTTTTCTTTGTTGATATATTGTGTTAATATCAGAGTTTTTTTTAAATTTAGTATTCTGACAAAGAAAAAGATTATCCAATTTTAATTCACGTGATCATTCAGTATATAATATATTTGATCAAACAAACACGAGTTTCAGATAAATAGTTCTGCACTATTTAGTTCGATATAACGAGTTTTCGGTATATCCAGGTTTGTAACCAGTGGCGATTGTATTTCTAATTTTGTACTTTAAAGTAAAGATGATGACTATAAAAATTAAGATAAAAAAATCAGATATAAAATTCCCATGCGCTTTGCATAAACTTTTACATTTAAAAATTATAATAAAATGGATATCAAAGTACTAACCCGAGAAATGAAATAACAAAAGGAGAAAAACATCCAAACAATGACTTAAACATGAACGTGAAAGAAAGCGTCAAAAGAGAGCCAAAGAAACGGACGAAATCAGTACCAAGTGCCGAGGAACAAAAAATCAAAAAAATAATGGATTCTACTGGTGAAATTAAAGAGAAAAAGGAAGGGAGGAAGGAAAGGGAAGGGAGGAAAAGAACGAAGAAGGAGAAAAGAAGGAAAAAAGGGAAGAAAAGAGCAAAAAAAAAGAAAAAGAAGAGAGGGAGGATACGAGCGAAGAAGAAAGAGAAGAAGGGAGAAAAGAAGGAAAATAACAAAGAAGGGAGAGAAGAAGAGAGAAAGGAAGCGGAGGAAAGAGTTAAGATTCATCCATAGGAAGAATAGATTCTTCGTTATCGGGATAATATCTTGGTGATTCTTCATTATCAGGATTGTCGTTATCAGGATAGTATCTTGGTGATTCTTCATCAATGTAATAATATTCCGCCAATTCATATCCCGCCGATTCATACACTTGTTTAAGAATATTTTCTCTTAATGAATTCTTCTCCTTCTTTTTTTGTTGATAGATTTCGTATCCTTGCTTCTCTGAAATTATTTCCCCCGTTTCTATGATCTTCAGCCAACATTCATATGCAGAGACATTAATTGGCGACGATTTAAAAAAAGCTACATCTAAATTAGGAAATATGTCAACAATGAGAAAATTTTTATTGGAAAGATTTAATAGCCTATCAATTCTTTTTGCTGCTCTGAAAGTGATGGTGAAAGTTGTTAATTTAATTTTTTGTTCGCTATAATCGACAATTTTGGTATTTGTTTGATTTTTTATTGTTTGACTTTTCAATCTGATTTTGTATATGTTACAAAATATTTTGATTTTTTTATAAATCTTTAAAAAATTCAAATAATTACGAAATCCATTTCGTCTATTAATCTCTGCTTCGACATATTCCTGAAGAACATTGTCATAAATTGATATTAATTGAGCGACCAACGCTTTTATTATTTCTTCCTTACTTCGTTCGAAAGAAGATTCCTCCATTTTTAACAAATTTACCTCTGAGGTAATTTCAAAATTATCTTTTAAATTTTCATTATTAGGAGGTAGACCGATTTCTAAGAAATTGTCATTATTATATCTAAGTTCTTCAACAAAAGCTTCTTTTGTTGAAGAACTTTTTAATTTGTTCAACAAAAATTGTACATATGATTCAATTTTTGTGAATTTTGTCGGGTTCATTATAAAAGATTGTTAATCTGGGAGTTTATCTATATTTAGTAATAATTCTCATAGATTCCTTGCCATCGTAATAGCCGGAGATGATAAAAACGGTTTTTGCGCATAACAATGCATAATTAATATATTGTCAAAATGAATAGAATCTTAATGAATTAAAAGTATAAAAAAATTATTAACTTTTTTATTTTTTATTGTGATTGACTGTTTTTTTGAATCAACTTCTTCTTCATCAATTTCATTAAAATCATTTTCTCCAAAAAGAATTCAGAATATTCCAACATCATCATTTTCTAATATAGCGTTTGAATTAGAAATATTAAGTGTTGTAATTCCTAATTCTTTCATCTCTTTAAATGTCTTTGAGGCGAACCTTATTAAATTTTGTTCTTTTAGAAAAATTATTAAGTAAATAAAAAAAACTTATAATACATAAATAAAAAACATAAATTTATATATCTCATTCATTACATACTAATTTCTTTTAATTTACTTTCTTTGTCGATTGAATCCATTTTTGAGATTTTTGAGGAAAAAATTGAAGGAAGAAAAATTAGTGTTAAAGATGTTAAATCGATAAAAAATTAAAGAAAAAATTAATTATAAGGGTGATTTTTGAGGAAAAAATTAAAGGAAGTTGGAGGAAAAAATTGAAGGAAGAAGAAAAAATTGAAGGAAGTTTGAGGAAAAAATTGAAGGAAGAATGAAGGAAGTTTGAGGAAAAAATTGAAGGAAGAAAAATTAGTGTTAAAGATGTTAAATCGATAAAAAATTAAAGAAAAAATTAATTATAAGGGTGATTTTTGAGGAAAAAATTGAAGGAAGAAAATTAATGTTAAAGATGTTAAATCGATAAAAAATTAAAGAAAAAATTAATTATAAGGGTAATTTTTGAGGAAAAAATAGAAGGAAGAAAAATTAATGTTAAAGATGTTAAATCGATAAAAATCAGAAAAAATTAATTATAAGGGTGTTGAATCGATTTAAAAATCCAGAGAAAAAATTAATTGTAAAGGGTGTCTATTTAATAAACTCGAATTGATCTAAAAAATCAAGGGGGTGTTTTATTTATTAAAATAAATTTAATTACAATCTAATTATGGTCAATAAGGGTGTTGAATCGATCTAAAAATTTAGAGAAAAAAATTAATTGTCTCGAATTGATCTAAAAAATCAAAGGGGTGTTTTTATTTATTAAAATAAATTTAAATTACCAATTTAATTATCTAATTATGGTCAATAATACTCTCATATATGTAATATTTATTTTGTGAATATCACAGCGCAAACTGACGGTTTTGCCTTTTAATATACTTATATTGATAGTCTTTTTTACTTATCTTTTTAATTAAATGGCAGAGAAAAAATTTTTTTTTTCCTCTTATTAAAACTTGAATCAAACTTGGATGCAGTGATCCCACTACCCGTGAGAATATCAAGAAAATTCCCTTATATACTAATTTTATTTCATATGATTTTACGATCATCTTTTATTCTCACAAATAAGTATAGAGATATCTTTAAACGTAATTGGTAATGATTCAAACAACAAACAATATCCTTAGTTTCACAAATAAAAATTACATCATCTCCATATGATCTAGCAGGTCGTGCGCAGTTTTTATTCATGTACGATGCCGATCCCTACTGTAAACTGTATAGATAATTTCACGTGATCATATAAAAAATCCATCAGAAGTCTGATTTATACCGAAAATTCGCAAGAAATTTCCTTCATACTTGCTTAATTTTAAAGTTCAAAAGTCTGATTTATAAATTAAAAATCACGATCATCAAGAAAAATTCGCGAGAAATTCTTTGATAGAACCTTAATATTAAATTAGCTGAATTAGAATTAAGCAGTATCAAGGAAAATTCTCGCGAATTTTTCTTGATAACAACTAAAACATATTAAAAAAAACTCGTTTTTTTTTGAATTTGAAATTTTTTTTTTTGTTCGCAAAAAAAAAAATTGTGTAACTGAACGATTTAATTAGATACTGCTTAATTTTTAAATTAAACCTTAATACTAAATTAGCTGAATTAGAATTAAGCAGTATCAAGGAAAATTCTCATGAATTTTTCTTGATAACGACTAAAACATACTAAAAAAAAAACTCGTTTTTTTTTGAATTTGAAATTTTTTTTTTTGTTCGCAAAAAAAAAAAAAAAATTTAGTGTAACTGAACGATTTAATAAGATACTGCTTAATTTTTAAATTAAAACCTTAATATTAAATTAGCTGAATTAGAATTAAGCAGTATCAAGAAAAATTCTCGCGAATTTTCTTAAATTAAGCAGTATATTAGACTTTGAACATTAAAAATTTAAGCAGTGTTTTGAGCTTTAAAAATTAAACACTATTATTTAATAATTTGAAAATTTTACACAAATTTTTATTGATGATCATAATTTAAATTGTAAAGTAATAAGAAAATTTTTTAAAAACAGTAAACGGTCTAAGCAATATACAGTATATATATATATTATTATTTTATTAAAATTATATTAAAAATTAAAATTATTTACATAAAAAAAATTATAAAAAAAATCAAAAAAAAAATAAATCTGACCCCAATCAGATTAGGTCTGACCCAATCAGATCTACGTCCAACCCCTATTGGACGAAGAAAACAAAAAAAAATATTGATAAAAATATTGAAAAAAAAGTTGAGTAGAAAAGTGAGAGAAAGAAGAAGAGAAAGAAAAAAAAAAAAAAAAAAAAAAAAAAAAAAAAAAAAAAAAAAAAAAGAAAAAAAAAAAAGAGAGAGAGGGAAAGAAAGAAAAAAAAAGAGAGAGAGAGGTATTTTTTTAAAAAAAAAGAGAGAGGAAGAGAGATGTTTTTAAAAAAAAAGGAGGGAGAGAGGGAGAGAGAGAGATATTTAAAATTAAGAATTTAGAGCCATGGCTCCTTTCGAGCGTTATATTTGCAGTTTTTCGCTTAATGGGATTTGGACGTCCAACATTTGATGCAATAGCCTTTAAATTCGTTGGGTATCTTGTTACAGTACGCTACCCAGTGTTGCCTATAGCAGTAGACGCAAGACACTGGGGTCTTCACAAAACCCGTGATTGAGATTGGGATTGAGATCAGCTTGAAATTGAGATTAACGTTTCAATCTTGATTCACAAATTTTTGTGTTACATTAGATTAATGATTTACCGTTATGCTTTAAAAATTTTTTTTTTCGTACTTTCTTTTAAAATTTTACATAAATTTTTATAATTACATATTATTTTCTCAGTAATGAATAGGGAATTCCAAATTTCAATTTGTATATTAACAATTATTATACTTATTAAATATAATGAATTTGAAGAAAATTTAATTGCTACTTATCAAACTGAACAAGAAGAAGAGGAAGAAAATTTTAACATTTTACCTTTAAACTTGCTATATTTACAACTTAATAGAATAGAAATTAATGAGTGCATCAATTTAAGAAGATTAAATAGATCAATATCTCAGTATTGGTTTAATGAAATATGTTTAAATATGCAAGATTTTGAATTTAAAAGACATTTTAGGTTAACCAGGTCTACATTTGAATGGTTATGCTGTGAAATAATACCACATTTAAGAAGAGAAATTACAGAACCTGGTATAGTTGGACTTGCATGGGAACAAAAGGTTGGTGCATCATTATGGTTTCTTGCTACTGGAGAATGTTTTAGGTCTATAGGTAATAGGTTTGGAATGGGAGAATCAACTTTTAGTTATGCATTAAGAGATTTTATTAATGTAATAGTTACAAAATTTCTAGCAGAAAAAATTGTTTTTCCAAATACAGAATCAGAAATTAATGAAATTACAAATGGATTCAAAGGTACTGGAAGAATTCCTAATGTTATTGGAGCTATTGATGGTAGTCATATACCAATTAAAGCACCTCATCTATTTCCTGTAGATTATTTTAATAGAAAAGGATTTTATTCAATTGTTTTACAAGCAGTAGTTGACCATAAAAAAAGTTTTTTAGATATATGTGTTGGTTGGCCAGGTTCTACACATGATAGTAGAATTTTAGTAAATTCTAATCTATATAATAAGTTTAATAATTTAGTAACAACTTTTAATAATAAATACATATTAGGTGATGGAGGATATCCGAATCTTAGTTGGTTAATAGTTCCTTATAAAGATATAGGTAGAGGATTAATTCAAAAACAAACATATTTCAATCGTAAACATTCACAAACAAGAATCAAAGTAAAACAAGCTTTTGGTTTATTAAAGGGTAGATGGAGATGTCTTCTTCAGTAGATAGATTAAGTAGACATCACTATAATTATAGTGATGTCTACTTAATCTATCTACTTACACCATAGTGATACCTACTTATAGATATTGATGCATACTTACTTATTTTTACGTGTCTATGCCTCTTCTGATGCTTTATTGCTATCCATCTGTTTTCACTGGTCTGTGACTATTTGGTCGCTAAACAGGGCAGAGGTTTGTTTTTCCATTCTGAAGCCTTTTAATAATTGTATAGGAGTAAAGTTGGGTTTTCCACCCTATGACCCTTTTGGTTGCCATATTTGAGGTCGAGGGTGTGGCCCATTTGCTGGCCTTTTAAGTTGCTGAAATAGTGTAAAAAAATCGTCAGATGGCGCAGTTAATTTGCGGATCAGATTTTGGCCGGCACTATGGTATAATTTCTGGCCGATCTTTAGGGCGGAATATCTTGGCATCCTGTGATTGGTTTCATGCGATATTGTAGTCGTTTGAAAGAGGACGTTGAGAGTTTTCCAATGATGCTAAGATCGCATGAATCTGATGCCTGGATGCCGAGATATTGCATCCTGAAATTTATGCAAAAAATATGGATTATAGTGCTGGGCAAAATTAAGCGAATCTATACTGCGCCTTACTGTGCCAGTCACGTGATACTGTTCTGGTGCCGGACACACGTCAAATGATCAAAAATAGGCAAAAAAAATGGCACAAATCGCATAAACTATTCGCAAATTTGTATAAACTATTTACAAATAGTATAGGTTAATTCGTAAATAGCCAAAAACAGCCAAGAATAGCCAAGAATAGCCAAGAATAGCCACTGCTTTTCGCGCCATTTTTTTTGCCGATTTTTAGCATTTCGACCTGTGGGAACACCCTCACATAATTGCTTCCCTCTCAATTGCCATTTCTTGATTACCGGATGAGGCACAAAGTGCCGAATTTGCAATCCATCTATTTGCCGAAGACATTTCACAATCCATTCCCTCACTTTTTGATTGCCAGGGATGAGGCACGAAGTGCCGAATTGGTGACCTAGATGTGCAATCCTGCCTTCCATAACCCTTTTGATTGCCAAGGATGAAGCACGAAGTGCCGAATTTGTGCCCATTCTTGCAATCCCGCCCTTTATATGCCCTTTCTGATTGCTGTGTGAGGCTTATGCGAAGTGTCGAATTGGTTCAGGCTATATCGCTTTCATATCTTTTTTCGTGTATTCTCCTGAACCTTTCTGCCTTTCCGGTCTCTTTCCTGCCTATCGGTGGTAGGCCACTCAAGTGAAATTTCTCTTTTCTTTCCTATATATAATTCTGCTTGAGTGGGTTACCATAAACTTGCTTGTTTTCACCTTCTAGCTCTTGTTCCTGTATAGTTTTTACTCTGGGATACTTTGGAGTACTACTACATCGATTACTTTTAGGCATTATTATATTGATTACTTTGGGGTACTACTACTGACCCAGTATTTTGCCCGCGCTAGCAAGCATATTCGCTCAAAATTATATAGAATTTTTATTTTGAACTTTGCTAGTTTCTCTGTTATTTTATACTGCTTTCTTGCATATACACCATGCTTCTTGCGCAAAAAAATGCTGGACCTAGCCCACTTGTTTGTTCCGAACTGCTTGAATTAATTTTTAGTAATCTCAAGATTAAAGATATACTATATTCCTGTCTTACTATAAATCATCAATGGAATTTTGAAGCATTTCGAGTTATTTTAAAGCAAAAAGAAAGGGAACTTTGTGAAGATCTTAATTTTATAAAATATCGGTTAGACTGGAGTAAACAAGAAATAACCCGTATTCATACAGTTCTTTATACTCTGTATTATGATTGGATTACAGCAGGAGAAGAAATTGCAAATGTTCATGCAGTAATCAAATCCCATATAAATAATCTTACAAGTATTCTTCCCTGTCTTATTAAGTCTTCTGTCTTACGAAACAAATTTCATGTACAATGGCAAAATCTTTATAAACAAACGAAAAAATTGTTAAAAGATATCGATCTACTTGATAATATCAATAATATATAAAAGAGCGAATATATAGACAAGATTGTTGAGCTGTATTGTCAAGTACTCTTAGCCGAAATTGCCACTTCCTGCTAAGAATATTGGCGATATTTATTTTTTTACTTATGCAATAGTAGTAGCCAAGTTTAATTTTACTTTCGAACTTGCATCTGGATTTGCATATATCCAGATCGATTCTTCTGACCAAACTAGTCCAGAGCTAATAATCACTATCGCAAATTTCTGTACATGATATTCTATTGTACCTATAAAATGCAAGATGATATTAACACTAAAGCTTTGGCATATGCCCAAAAGCGTGAAGGAAGATGCTTAGCTAAAGTTAGTTCTAATACATATTTATGGGCATGTAAAAAAGGCCATCAATGGGAGGCGCCATATAAAAATATGAAACAGAATTATAGATGGTGCAATATTTGTCCTAATATACCAGAAAAAACATGCCGGTATATATTTGAGGATTTATTACATAAAAAATTTCCACCCCGAAAGCCTAAATTCTTGGAGGGATTACATCTAGATGGATACAATGAAGAGTTAGGCTTGGCCTTTGAATATAGTGGCAATCAACATTACCAAATCGTCCCTTTTTTTCACCCACAAGGTCAGATGAATCTAGACGCACAAATCTGGCATGATTGGAAAAAGAAAGCGTTATGCTATCGGGAAGGAGTAATCCTTATTACAATCCCTTACTGTGTAGTAGACTTAGAAACTTTTATAAGGAGCGCCTTGTACGTATTCGGTTATCTCCCAATACCCACCTAGGAGGTAACATGGGCTCTTCCTTAATATGCATCAATTGTTCTCTCACGAAAGGGCGTTGGGGTCCTGATTCATCTAAATAATATAAAATAGGCATTGGAGGATTCTTTCCAACAACAATTTTCCGAATCTTATGCAGGCTGGGAGACCATATCGGATCTGTTATTCTGCGTCGTTCGAAAGGATCATTTTCCCACTCTCCAGGAGCGAGCAAAAATCGGATAGTAGTACCCTTTGGTAGTTGTGGTTCATCAACACCTATTGGGCGATTATATTTTACTGATGGTTTGGAATATATCTGCTCAAGTTTTGTGGCGTCATTAGGACTCATCCCAATCAATCGAGTTGGGCTATCATTCATATTATCAACAATTTTTCTTGCAAACCGCTCACATTCTCTACAGCGCTTACCAGTAGGCAGGAGAAACTCTATTGAATACTGATTTTTAAAAACTCTTAATTTGAATAATCCAGCATAACGGTCGACCATAGCCAAGCTTGTATGTCTGAAACGTGCTATAATTCTTCAGATCTCAACGCCATGTTCATCCATTAATAAAGTTACGTATCCCATAAACTCAGTGCCCTTATCACATTGCAATTTTCGAGGCCAGTTGAGAGGCTTATCGGGATTATTATATATACTCTTAAATGCTTCCGCAACTTCCTCACTGCTCTTTGATGTTAAAAAAACGAAATCTTTATATCTAGTCGCGCAGTCTATAACCAATAGTACATAGTAATATATTGGACCATCATCTAGTAAATCTGTATCCACATCTTCATCATATGGTATTTCGATTAAATCACATTGGTGTACAGTATTTGGCTTTGTGATTTTAGAGTAACTGGCATAAGGTATATGCTTTGGTGAAGGATGAAAAATTTGATACATTGCTTGGCCCTCAAGCCATTTTTTTATATCAATAAATGGAAAGCTGTAGCCGGCTTTTTTACAAGCATCCCATAATCCCTTAACATTTTGATAAAGACCTTCAGGACGATAATATATTTTTTGCAAAGCAAGATGCCAGTCTAAATCATGAGCTTTTTGAGGATCGATATAAATAACTGGTTCCCCCATTCTAATTTTTTATAATTACGAAAAAAAGTTAGTATCTATGAAGTTAGATTCTACTCATTAGCTGAGGCACTCTTTTTCTTGCACTTCTGCCTAGCCTCTATCTCCTTTTGTAAGTTCAGTGGAGTGTCAAACCTTAGGCGGATTGCAAGAGGATCATCTTCTGGCCTAGTGAGATCAAATACAACAAACTCGCCTTTTCGAAGGTAATTATTAATAACCATAGATGCACCCTTTACATCATCAATATATCGTCCAACAATCTTAGACACGTCTTGGATACTGCTACCAGAGTTAAATAATACTAAATGAGTCGAGTTTTCACGTTTGAATGTATCGACTTTATGATACTTTGCGTAATATATATACATGAAATATTTCGGTGACGCCCATTCCCAAAAAACTGACCAATACGATTTTGTATATGATCTGAAGCGAGGCACAAATCCTCAAAAATAAATAATTTACTTCTTTCGGGTGAGAATGTTCTTGTACTAGGAATTCTTTCGGGTGGAATATAACTGAAACTAATATTCTCATAGTAAGATGCTCTTGGGTCTTTCGAAATCATATTATATATGTATCTCACATATGCCCACTTTGGTTCATCAGGATGATACCCACAAACAATTAGATCATCACATTTGATGTAGCGAGACCCATCTTTCTTCCCTCTTTGCACATATTCATCCTTATTACCAAGAACAAGATTCGCAAGTAAATTAGTCTTACCTGAACCACTTCTCCCAGTGACCAACATGCTGAAAGGCCATGTCATTGCTGGCACAGGTCGAAATGCTAAAAATCGGCAAAAAAAATGGCGCGAAAAGCAGTGGCTATTCTTGGCTATTCTTGGCTATTCTTGGCTGTTTTTGGCTGTTTACGAATTAACCTATACTATTTGTAAATAGTTTATACAAATTTGCGAATAGTTTATGCGATTTGCGCCATTTTTTTTGCCTATTTTTGGTCATTTGACGTGTGTGGATGTCCAATATTTCGGGATGATTCATGTTTAGTGACCTCATCCATATCCAAAAGACGAAGTTTCATAGGAGGCAGTCCTGTCTTTTGGTTCTTCTGTGTATCGGATTGGGAAAGCATAACTCTGATTTCTATTTAAGGGTATTTTATAGTTCGAAATATTTTTTTCTTCATTGTAAGAAGAATTTCTACGAGAGAATACACACCATAAAATGCATATGATTAGTAATACTATTATGAAGATGATTGCATACTGAAAAAATAAGTAATAAGGTGAATCTGAGGTTGTTTTAGGACTAGTGATTTCGATACCTTTCTCCAGTCCTTTATCACCTCCAAGCACTTCAGACTCGCTAGATGTTTGGGAGATCTGCTCAGCTAAACGATCATTAGCTTCTTGAAGGAGGGAGTCTTTTTCTATTAATGCTTTTTGCGCTATGACTAAATCATCTTTTATCTGTGCCAATTCATCTTTTTTTTCGGTCAATAAGTCTTCTAAGTCATCTTTTGCCAAACTTAGACCAATATTTTCAGTAGTTAGTTCCACATTTTTCAGTTCCAATTTGCGTTTGAGAGAAACTATTTCTGATATCTCATCTTGTGCTAAAGAAGCATCCTGCTCTAATTCTTTTACTCTTGATTGGAGAGCCTGTATTTCTTCCTTTGTTTTGGATTGGAAGGCTTGCGTCTCTTCCGATTTTATAGAGAATTTACTTTCAGCATCTGCAAGAGAAATATCCTTGCGAGTAATCTGAAGCATAAGCTCATTTTTATCTAAATGCAATTGTCTTATCTCTTCTCCAAGTTGGTGCACCCAGTCGGAAAGTTTTTCATTTTCATTTTTGGATTTATCCAAGTCATCCTGCATGCGCTTGTTTTTTCTATCTAAGACATCATAGTTATCTGCAAACTGACTTCCCCAATAAATAGCTACTTCATGATCTTTTTTTGCACAAGAAAGTTGCTCTTCAAGATCTGTTCGACTGGGTGGATAATAATTAGCTGGAGTATCCCCAAGTTTATTACCATTATTCAGATCTTTTAAGGTACGGATCTGGGGCATTTTATTGGTATTTTTTTTTTAGGCAAAAAAAAATCAGCTAAGGCCTTAAACTTGTAAGAAAGTGGATTATTTTTGGCAAAACTAATGCTTATTGATACTCATTGAAAAAAAGATTACTGGTGCGTACTGAAAGGTATTGAGACACATTTATACTTATTGATGCGCACTGAAAGAGAATACTGATATGCATTGAAGGATACCGATATGTATTGAAAAGCACTGATTCGTATTGAAAGGAATTGATTCATATTGAAAGGCATTGATATGTATTGATCACCAGAAATATTAATACATATTGAAAGGTATTGAAAAAATTATTGGTAGTTTTTTTTGCATATATATTCTAATTAAAAAATGGTCACCCATCTCCATGAAAAATTTTATCGATCCAATGCCACCCCATTATCAGAAGCCGACATCAAGGAAATTAGAGAATCCAGAGGCAGGATACCCAATGCATCAAAAATAATGGCTGAAAAATTCCATGTTGGTGCTCGGCGTATTTATGAAATATGGAACAATAGTGAACGTCTCCAACAAGGACTTATTTTATCTTCTTCTGATCAGCTTGCTTTGGATAAAAATTCCCAATCTGATAAGTCAGAACAGACTCTTGAAGCAGTATCATCTATATCCCTTCCAGCTACAGATATTCCAAAAAAGAATGGTCGAAAAAAGAAGGTTAAAATAGATGAGAAGCCGGTTACTGAAGCAACTAGTATAGTGGAAAAAAATAACAAAAATGGCATGGTCTCTTCCTCTGATAATTCGTCTGATACATCCCGAGAAGACAGGGCAGAATCTCTTCTTAAAAATCTAATTAATCGTGGTGAAAAGCTTAAGGGTTTAACAGCTAATACCCCCCTTATATAAGGATTCACATGTATCAGCAAGAAATTTACCGGTACTTAAGGCCAAATAGAGCATTTCTTCAGTCTTTATGAGGCGCTTTTCAAGCTCTTCACACTTTTTTTTAAGTCTTCCTTACTAGTCGGATTAGAAGAATTAGCTGATTTTTGATTTTCTTTTGGCGGATCTTCAACTTCTGGAGCTTTGCTAAAAGTTGGGATAATGTAAGCTTTCCCATGTAACTTCATTCGGAATTGATTTTTATTTGGATCGAGGACACCTTGAACTTTCCTAATCCATGTCATACCTAAACATAACATTGGTTCAGGTTCTCCATTATCAATATGAGTAAAATTTCCAGTAGCTGTGACAGTTTTACCATCCTTATCCTTTATACTGATTGGTACATCAGTAAACCATCCCAATGAATCGGTAATGTGTTTGGAATTACCTTTTATTGCGAAGTCCGATGGCTTATCAGCTTTCCACCCAAGAGCATTAATTGTTGCATCATTCGCTCCCCCAAACTCACTCGCACTATCTAAAAAAGAATTAGAGATCATTAAATCATCTATTTTAGCATTCAGATATTGTAATGAGGAAAACAACTCATCTGATATTGATTCTTTCTTCTGAACTGTATGAGACTGACACATTTTTCGCATTGCCGGTAAAAGTTTTGGAAATAATTCATCATATGTTTTTGGCTGACTGGACTCTAGAGGTAACATATCATTTAGTGGTAGTTGTTTTTTTTTTCAGGTGTATAATACCACGCATTTTCTACTTTATCATAACCATCTTCCTCATTATCTGAATCTGGAGGCGTATATTAGGGCTGTGTAGATGGAAGTTGAGGATAGTAACATTGAGTAAAATTGGATTTAGCTACAGGATTTAACCTTGGGCAATTGTTTTTCTTATGCCCTTCCTGTCCGCAATTACTGCAATAAAAAGGCTTTCGAGATTGATCATTAAGTGATATCCTACCAAATTTAGATGTCATTTGACCAATTTCATCTATTTTTGACTCTAATCTATCGATTCTAGATGATTGCAACTTTTCTGGCTTTTGCGGTTTAGGAGGTGGCCCATAAGCTTTTGCGACCACTCTTATTATTTCTTCCCTAGTAAGTGTATCAGGGAAAGGATTAGCGCTTTCATATGTATCAAGAAGCTGTTCCATATTTTTAGGAGGAACTGGTGGAGGTATCTTTTTAGTTTGCTGGGCCATTTGTGATTGGAAATCGGCTTTTTGTTTTTCTAATAAAGACTGGTATTCAGTTTTTTGCTGTGCTAATGCATTCTGGATTGCTTTTTGCATATCTTCTAAAGATATTCCATGCTGTTGTGAGGCTGAAACAGGTGAAGGTTCATATATTTGCCGAGATGTTCGATTAGATACTAGCAGATCAGATATTCTATCTCTTTTATGTCTAGCTATTTGGCGTAATTCTATCTCATAAAGCTTTTTAGCTAATTCATCTAATGGCAAATGTTCACCAATATCTTCAGCTTTTTCAAGCCATAAAAGTGGTAAAGCATCTAAGAACTTTCTACGTAATTCTTCAGGTCTATAGTTGGCTCGTCTACCTATTCGTAATATTTTTCTATATAATTCATCTATAGTCATGTCTCCCTTTCTGATTGTTCCATACATCAAATCCCGAAGTTCCTCTTCTACTGTAGGAAAATGAGTTTTTAGCCACCATACGGCTTGACCAAATCGAATACCAGCTACAACTACTGTAGTTCCATTACCAGCATTCGGTAAATTAACAGGAAGATTAGTAGGACGACCTCCTGCTATGCGCCAGTCCTCGTCCCATACACCTTCTACAGCTCTTAATTTTACTATTGCATTTCCAGGTTGTCCGAGTGCCTCATTTAATCCATCAGCACCGATCTGAATAGCTGTACGCCCGTTTACAGCTACCAAATTGGCTTGTCCTGTACCATCAGTCAGATTAGTTAATTCCCAATTTGTCTTTGTAGTAATCTCTTCATCAAACCATTCTAAGGTTCTTCCTCTCATACATGCTCTTAAATATCCTAGTGCCTGAGCTCTTCCATTGCCCCCTGCACCTGCTGGATCTATTCCCCGATTTTGCAAGTCTAGTCTAAGTTGCGCAAGAAAGTCTGGGATACTATCATCCCAGTCAAAATATGGATGAGGTATTCCTGCCATGTTTACTTAATTAGGTGGATTATTCTGAAGCGCCAAAATTTGTCCTTGCAAATTTAAATTATTCTGTCGCTCTACTTGGGTCTTATTTTTCCATTTCTCGTATCGCTCATAGAGCCTGTCACGATTAAATTCTAACAGACCTATATTCCCTCTACTTCGCTGTAAGTGATGGGCATTTCGCTGATACAGCAATTGTAAGGCAAATTTTTCCTGTAGCAATATACCAATACGGGTTCGCTTTCCTGTTATATTGTCTAACATTCTATTTACTTGATTTTGAGCATTGGTCCGCAACTGATAAAGGTCAGCAATAACCATTTGTTCCACTCCTTCAGCATTTTGCCTTCGTATAATTTCATTATCATGCTCAGCCTCTGCATCATATCGCCTTCGTTGCTCACGGACTAAATCCTGATGCAAATTATTCTCTTTTCGGCAAATCTGCCTTGTCGCCTTTTTTATTTGATCAGCTAAGATTTCTCTACCTATTGTTGTATTATTCAGATAACCATCTATAGCATTTGCTAGTTCTGTGATAGTAGCCATTTCTATGTTAATATTAGGATTATACAAGTCTGGAGAATTCCCTCGTTCTGGCGAATTTTTTCGTGATGAGATGGTTCTGATCCGATATCGCAATTTCTCTACCTGTTCCTCAGAATCTACTAACTGATTTTCTATACTAGAAATATGTTTTTCATTATTACAAATATCCTTCTTAGCTTGATATAGTTGCTTTTTTAGGCTGGAGATTTCAGATTTTAACTCTACTATCTCTTCTTTCGAAGCATTTTCAAGGCGCTCTATCTCCCTATTGAGATCTTGAATTTCTTGCTCACATCGGGCATAATCCCGTTCCAGTTGATTAATTTGTCTCTCATTCTAGTGATTAGTATCAACTTCTATCTGCAATTCACTACGAAGATGATAGTTCTCTTCTTCCAGCTCAGCTTTATGTTCTTCACATGTTCTTCTCTGCCTTGGATGAGATCTGTGAAATGACATTCTTTTTTTGTGATTATAAAAGAGAATGGGAGAACCCCTTGGATCAATTTATATCAATCTTCAGAAAGCGCATGATCTTAACCAGGATCTGGGTTAAGAACTAATCTGAAAAATTTGGCAGGTAGTACATTTCACAATTATATATACTAGGCGATCATGCATGCAGATTATATAGTGCAAAAAAATAAAGTATAAGCTATATTTGACCTCGACATAGTCAAGAGATACATAATACTAATATTTGGTTGAAAGATATTGCAAAGCGCCATAAGGGCTTGGCTAATAATTATACATGAAATATATTACACTATTTTAATAAAGAATCTATGCTCCAGAAAATTCGGCGCACATACTCACAATTATTATGTAAATCTGAGAAATTTATAGTAGTAGTCTCTCCATTAATACTAATATTTCCAGTTTTATAATAGCCAATATCTAGTAAATTATATTGATAATGTTTGCCTGCCAATTTACACTTATATTGTACATATTCTGAACTTCTAACAAAGTTTTCATTGCCATTGTTGAGGTATTTATCAATACGATAATATTCAGGATTTGATAGCCACTTTAACATATAGTTCCATCCTGAATATTCAACAATTCTATAGCCTTGCCGATGTAATTCTATAAAAGCAACTATGTATGCTACATTATTTAATCGTTCCCATAACTGTTCTCTCTTCTTTTCTACCCAGCTTTGTGAAGAATAATGATCATATAATATAGGAAGATTCTGATAATATGCAGGCATATCTTTAGCTTGAATTCTATCTCCATAATTAATTCCTGCCAGAAGATAACTGGGATCCCATATATAGTCTATATATCGATCATCAGGAACTCTTATTTTGCAAGGAGTTATACCTAGAAACTTCTTCTTGTCAGGAGAACCATCATTTCTTACCATATTCCAAACTTGTTTCGCCCATGTTTCAGGTCTCAACTTGAAAGTCCTCCAAGCCTGTTGGACAACTTTTGCACTTTCAATTAAATGATTTACAACCCTTTTCCTATCTTCAGGTAAATAATGATAACTATATTTAGTCCAGTAATTACTTAATGTAAAACAATATGTTCGATAAATCTCATCTATCTCGTCAGAACTAAGCGATAATACACTATTTCGGCTTGGCACTCCTCTTTTTTTCACATTTTTCTGTACAGGTTTAGAATATTCAATCCGCCTTTTGACTGTTTTAGCAATACACTCATTTAGGTGAATATTTGCACATTCAATGGTATTTTCACGGATAATTACTAAGGAGTCACATACAGTGCAATAAATATGAAATGAGCGTCTCCCAGTTTTAAATTCCCCATCTATATATGATCTTTCAATCATCTGGATAAACTCATTCTTCGAAAAGTATTTTGGGTTATATTCAAGAAGTTTCTTAAATGGATAACAAATACGAGAACACCACATTTCTGGTGTTTCACCATTATATCTATATTGCAGAGCATAGCGAACATGCTTATATCACCTTGTTGATCATTTGCCGATCATATAGTAAATTAGGTGATATCGGACTTTAAGGCTTCGGGCGAAGCCACAGAAGTTCGGGCGAAACTTGAAACTTTTATAGCCCATAGTTTAACTGCTTTAAAATTAATGGCCGAAGTAACCAAGTATAATTTTTGGTAACACAAAAGTTATGAATAAAATTGTATTTGCAATTATAATACTATAATTTATATAATAAATAGAAATTTTCAAAATATCATTTCTCAATCAATTTTGCATAAATATTTATGAAATTACTATCAAAATGTTCGTCTTGATGAGATGAATCCAACAAGCTATAAATCGTTAAATTCTGATCACTGGGTGTTGCAACATCATCAATTATTTTTTAATTTTTCTAATTATTAAAAATTTAGCCTATTTTCGGCTGGGTAGTTAACTTTGGATATGAAAACATTAATTTTCGGACTTTTTTTATGAATTTTGATAACAAATAAAATTATATAACTAAATTTATTGTTAATTTTTTTTAATTTTTTTTATAAATAGCTTAAGATTTGTAAGAAAACTCTTTATTTTTGAAAAATAAATCATTTAAAAATTTAAATTAAAAAATGGAAACAGAAAACATATTAAATGTTTGTAAATTTCATTCTACTGACTGCAAGGGAAGAATTAGAATAATTACTGAAAATATAGATATTCCAGTAACAATGAAAGAAATTGTTTTAGTTGGCATGAAACTATGTCAAACTCATTATAATAGATATGTCATTAATGAAACTCATAATCTTGGATATAATAAATCTTGTTCTCATCCAAAACATGAACTATATAAAACACAATCAAAAGGCAATAAACAATCAAAAAAACTTAATCTTGAAAAAGTTCCAAAGAGGTTAATTGAAGTATTAGGATTAGATGAGTTTGCAGAAATTTGTAGCATGTGTAGGAAAAAAACTGATAAGGATCCTGAATATTTACAAACTGAAGAATATAAAGCACCTATTTCAAAAAAAAAACAAAATGATGATAAAATTCTACAAGTTGGTAATTATTCTTATATATTAAGAAATGATGTTTTTTATAGTGGAGAAGAATTAAAACAACTTGAATTGGATTTTCAAGAAATTTTAGAGCATATGACAATTCCAAATGAAGTTAGTTTAAGTGATAAGATAATAAAAATGTCCAATATTCTTTATCATAATCAACATAAATTAAATCAAAAGCCTATTTATGAACCAACAACTTTTAAAATAATGTTAGAAGCAGCTGATAAAGATTTGGTTGGTTTTTTTGATGAATTATATATTGGTACTAATCCCCATACTAAATCTGATAAAACAAATGAAAATAACAAGAAAAAATTAGTTTCTTTATGTTATTTTTTGGCCAGTATTAATAATAAATATATTAATAGTATTAAAGCTGATATTGGATCATATTTACAAACTTCTGGTGCATCATCATCATCTATTGATACATTAGCAAATATAGGATTTTCAATAAGAAGAATGACAGTAGATCGTCAAAAAAATCTTATTTCAAATGAGCATCAGCAAACTGTTGATATTTACTGCTTGCAAAATATAGAAAAAATATTTATTTTAAATATTGATGATTATCATAATATTCATCGTCGTAATAAGCCAACATTATTAGAAACACATAATATATTTCATTTTGTTACAATTTTATTAAATTCTAATTCTAATATAGCAGCAATACCATATTGTTCAAATAATATTTTAATACATAATCCTAAAGGGATTGACTTTAAATTAATTATTAAAAATTTTGAGGATTTTTTTATGAAGCAAATAGGTAAAAGTTATTATGAACAAAATGAATTATAGAAACAATTCTTAATTGAAGATTCTTATGAAAATAGAGTTGAAAATCTTAATGTTCATGATTATGATGGTCGAATTCAAAATTACCAAGAATTAAGATCATTAAATAATAGCAAATTAGTAGATTTTATCTTACATTCATTGCATAGTACTAAAGATTATATAGAATGTTTAGATATTTTATTCAAAGTATTTGAAAGGTCAGAAAATGAATATAATTATTTAGATAATTATGTTATTCCAGTAGTTGCTGATTGGCCAGGACAAGTAAATATAAGAAGAGCTATAACATTAAGAATTAATAAAGGAAATAAATCTGGTATTTCAGAACAAATATTAAGTTTAATTCCTATAATTGGTCCACTTCATATTTCATTAAATAGTAGAGAAACTTTGTTTCAAACCTATCATTTTTTTTTTGAAAAATTATACCATGATTTATTTGGAGAAAAAAAAATATTATCTCATAAACCAAAACAAACTGTAATTAATCTTATTTTAGATTTAACATTTAATGGTTGGAAAAGATTCGAAATGTTGTTATGCATCGTTTTGGAAATTCTAAAGATATGGAATATAGAATGATGATTGATTTATTAGATAATTCTATACCACTTACTTTAGATATATATACAATACTCTTTAGAAGTGGATATTTTGAAGGATATTTAGAAGGTGTTGTAAGAATTTGGGTATTATTTCAAAGATTAAGACGACATAATTATAATAAAGCACCACTTATGTTTTTAAGCGATGTGTTTTATTGGAAATTAAATAATCATCCAATGGCTAATATTTTAAAAAATCATTTGCCAATTTTTAATGATTATTTTGTAGAAAATTTTCATAGTTCTATTAGAAGTCAAACTGCTGAATCAAATACAGCATTACAAATTATTCAAAAGGCCAAAATTTTTGATGTTGAAAAAAATAGCAACCTTTCTTTTAAAGAAGCTTTTGTTAATTCAAGAAATCCAGTTATTTCTCAAGTTAGATTAAATTACTTAGAATAAAAAGTTTCCTTGTTTTTGTTTTCTATTTTTGATGAAATTTTTCATAATTTAGGAAATACAAATCAATTTAATAATAATAAGTATCCAAGTTTTGCACTTCCAACCTTTAAAATTAATGTTGATATAAAGGCCCTTCCATTGGCTTGGAATACAAAAAGCAAACCTTCTGATGATAAGGATAAATTTTGTGATGCAGAAAAATGTTTGCTATCTAATAATAATAATATAGATTTACCTAATAATAATGTTATTTTAATTTGTGGGCATGGCTTTCATAAAGAATGTTTAACTTTATATAATGGTAATTGTAACCATTGTTTTAATTATTTATCATCTGAAATAAAAAAAAATATTAATAGTTTAACAGAAAGATTAAATACACCACTAAAAGATAATGAGAAGCCTTTAATTGAAAAAGATGCAAATAACAATATAAATGAGGATATTGATGAAAATATACAAGATATTATGGAAAATGTAGAACAAAATATAGATAACCAATTTGAAATTTTATATCAAAAATGGTCAGATTATGATAATTTATATTAATTTATTAAATTTATAATAGATTTATTTATTTTTATTAAAAGTTATTACTAATAGATATTATTCAATAGTAATACAACTCTAATAAAATTTAATACATAGTAAATTAAAACAATACTAAAATTATTTGTAAAATTTAAACATGTATTATTGTGTAAAATTTTCCGATTGAAGCTAATTATTGGCATTTTAAAAGTTATTATTAGTAAAAGTTGCCTAATAATAGTGCGATTCTAATAAAATTCAATATATTGTAAATTCAAATGCTGTTTGTAAATTTTGAGTATATATTGATCAATATTATTATGTAGAATCGTTCAATTTAAGCTAATCAATTTAATTATAGCGATGTGATAAAGTTGAAAAGTGATCAACAAATGATCGTCAAATGATCGCCAAAATTGTGATAAAATAGGGATGTTCGCTATGCTATATTGCAGATTGTTTAACGCCTGCACTACTACAGGATTTAAACCAGAATAGTTAGTTTTAACCATTTTACGGATATAGGGACTTTGTAGCAATTTATAGTGAATTTGATAATTTATAGCGGTTTTAAAGACTTATAGCAATTTATAGCAAGTATATTATAATAAAATATCATATTCATTTTTATTCGATTACAAGCATATCGGGGATTTATATAGTGGCTATATTTACATGCGGTATTGCGATTTATGGCATGACGTATATCGTATCACAGGTATCACCCTAGCTCCCCTGGCACTGGTCAAACCTTTTTTTATTATTTATACTTTAATACACCAAAATGAAAAATCTGACCGCTGGGCGCAGTAGTTGAATTGTGTGTGTACTATAATTGATCTGCATTTAATACAGTATAGGAAAAATTCGAATATATATATGCATTATAAGTCACATTACGGAAAAATAAAAATCAGTGGGCAATTATATAATGCCTATGGCTTGTGAAAACTACTATTATTACATGGAAAAATAGAAATGGCATTGTTGTTAGATGATGCGAAATTTCTACAAGATGAATATTACATAATCAAATTACTGCACATAAAAAATTAGCAACATTAAGACACATTATAATCGGTTGTGTACGTCATGTACGTCGTTTAAGCGCATGTTCCTTTTGGTAGTGTTTCAAGAAAGCGTGGTGACTAGTAAAAGTTGCTGTACATCCAGGTCCGTTACAAGGAATATTAGTAACATCATCATATGAACCTGAATCTTGCTGTAATCATTTGATGAAATAAATAAATGATAAGATCTAAAATAAAATCATCAATGATAAATCGTCACAACATACTTGTGAGATAGCCTCTTCAATCATCTCAACATCCAAGATGAATCCTGGAAGAATCTGCTGACCGCTAACCCTGGTATCCATATTTCGCCATCCATGTTCATAATGACGTACAGCATTACTATTTTCGTACCATTTCCACGAATGGATAGTTCCCACCAGTTGGCCGTTATTATCTTGGCCGATGTCAACTAGAAATCCTAACTCCACAGATGTTCCCTGTGCAAAAATTTCATTTCTGAATCTATCGTCAAATACTTGGAATTGTGCTTCACTTTCAATAAAATCAACCTCAACAACAAATATTGGGGTGAAGGGTTGACCTTGGAAGGTCCAATTTTGTAGTGCGTTCAAACCGCGGTCTGTTTGTTTTGGAGTGAAAGAAACGTCGGGTGCTCGAATTGTTCTCTGTCCCCCGACATTAAAATCAAAGCCACCTTGCGAAGAGGTAACGCCTCCATTTTGATGGGTTTCGATGTTCCAGTTGCGCAACTGTCCTACAATCTCGGCAACAACCTTTTCTCTTGCGTATGGAGTCTGAGGCATTGGGATTAACTTTCCGTTTTTGTATTCGAAGAGGTTAACTGGTTTTCCGTTAAGTTGTATAGTGCGAGTCTTAAGTTGGTCGTTTATGTACTCGAACTCTTCGAAGGTATAAACCTTCTTAAGGTCTAGATTTTTGAGATCTATTTTCTCGCAGTAAACTTTAGACATGTTCGCCATGGTTATTGGAATAGAGTATGAAATTTTTTAATACGAGAAATCCGTTTTTAACGACTTTACGTTACACAAGTGAACAAGCCAATGACTTACTTCTGTTGAAGATATAAGTAATCCCCTTACTAATATTATATCCAATGTATGACGTAATAGCGATCAAAAGAAGAACGAAAGTAATAGGAAAGAACTAAAAGCGACAAAAAGAAAGCCTTAGATAAGTAATAATCCAAATAGTAAATTCAGATATCTTAATAATCACACAGACCACGAACGCGATAAAAATCACGAGAAGGATAGATATGATATCGGTAAAACTTTCTTTATCAATGAAAGAAGAAGACATTGATTAAAATTTTAAGAAAGAAGTTTAAGAAACATTTTTTTTGAATACTAATTATTATATATCTTATGAGGATGACATCATTTGATTAATTGATTTTGTATACTTTTTTTATGCATCATTTGATTTTACTGATGTTATATTTCGGAGTTCAAAGATATACATATTTACATATGAAAGAACTACATAAACAATGATTTATTTTTCGATTCCTTTATAAAAAAGTGGAGGTAGTAAGCGAAATGTATGATGCTATCAAAGAGGGAGGGAGTACGCGGATCATAGGCCATTTAGTGCGAGTCCCAGCATCAAGTTATTTCTTTGCTCTCTTACATTTACGAAAAGTATCTATAACTAATTTGTTTCTACCAATATAACTAACTGCAAGATTTTAAAAATCATTCAAAACATTCTTTATTGCAAAGTAATACATGAGAAAGGGCCGGCCGGCTAAGTAAAAAATGAAAATAAAAAAACAATAGAGTAGCAGGTTGTTTCAAGGGAGAAATAAAGCATAAATGCCTGCCAGGCCCTAACCCATATATTGGCAGTTCCTTCCCCGCTACTCCGCATTATTATTAAAACTAGCTACCCATGCGTTTATCTGATTAACAGTACTAACTGTACTACGACCAACACCACTATAAAAATTTTTCACTGTTGAGATTTTAATATTCCCTCCAAGACCACGAATATCTACCGCTACCGAGATAAACATCTCATCAGAAGTATAATTCCTCGCCTTCATAAGTCGATCAAAGTGTTGTTTAAAGCGGATTCTAATATCTCCAGTAATATCAAAAATTCCAGATAAATTGGAACCTTCAGATGAAGAGCTTGAACTAGTTGAAGCTGAGGCAGAGTTTAGCGAACTTCCCAATTCAGATTCATTAGTTTCAGATTCATTGAACACGCTTTGTTGATCGAAATTGGCTCTTTGGACAACCGCATAACGTTGGGCCAAATCATTTTGAAGAATTTCAATAGAAGCTTTGATTGATGTAAATTCGGACGAAATGTTTCCAAAATCATTATGACAGGCTTCTTCGATCCTATCAAGCCTTTCA
This sequence comes from Rhizophagus irregularis, assembly GCF_026210795.1. Taxonomy (NCBI): domain Eukaryota; kingdom Fungi; phylum Glomeromycota; class Glomeromycetes; order Glomerales; family Glomeraceae; genus Rhizophagus; species Rhizophagus irregularis. The sequence continues at coordinate 805,714 of NC_089430.1, read as the reverse complement.
GTAACAGTACTGATCATTGAAAAGATTTTCTGTGTCTCCTTAGTGAAGTCATCATCACGTGCCTTGTTTTCCGCGGTAAGTTTATTATTAAGATCATTATTGATTCTGTCGAGCTTCTCAGTGAAAATAGAATTAATATCGGAAATACATGTGTCAAATTTATCATTAAGTTCAGTAGAGATCTGGTCATGAAGTGACCTCTTTCCCGGTATATTATTTAGTATACCAAGATCGATGAGAATTTTGATGACATGTGCGGAAAGTTCATTAGAGATCTTTTGTTTTAGATTTCCATACATGGTGACGATTCCTACGAATATCGCTGGACTAATGAACAAAAAAATGACGGTTAAGGCCAAAAATGACATGGCTTCCGAAGAGTTGAGCAATGACAAACTTTACATGATTAGGCGTAGTAATTTTATTGAGATTTTATTGGTGGATCAAGTTTTTTAGATAATATCGCTTGATTTTTTTAATAGCAATAGTTATCTTGCGTAAATGCGCTGGGAGAAAGGTTTATTTTATACTGTATGCTTACTACGCGTGAAAAGAGAATTTAACCCGATTTAATAAAAATTACGTGTATTTGTCATAACTATATTTTTCATAATTATATTTTTTCAGCTAAAGCAATTATAACGGCCTGGATCCTGTCTAATAATAACAAATGTTCCTCCCTGAATTTGAGGCGCATTTAACAATACGGCTTAAAAGTAAATCCGACGAATTACGGTTCTATGTCAACTTAATGTAACACTAATGGAGCAATACCGTGTCTCAAAATTTTCCGTTTACTTCTAAGATCTCTTGCAAAACAGAAGATCGCATGTGGTGTATTTTTGTTTGAGTTCACAGCCCCTCCCAAATAGGAAGTTCGTTATGTATTATTAACCTATCCCTATTTCAATTGTAATCAAAAAAAATCGGAATATTTGTTCGAGATCTGTAGATGACGAACCGCACATGTTACCACTAATTCCTATTCAAAAACGGATTAATATGTGATTAGCATATACACGTAATTTGAATGCACTAACGTCAGTAGGATAATAAAAATTTACCGTTTATCCGAGGATCTGTAAATCATAGATTCTAATCGACTCTATTTCCATTTTGAATTTCTTTTTAACGACGCCCTGTCTTACGATCCGCAAAATGTAAATCAGGGATGTGTTTTTTTATTAGTAATTCAGAACTGCGTAATGAGTGAGATAGAACATACCAGAACATTGGGGAAAGTTCATAAGTATAGTAACGCAAAAATATTGCTCTTATAGCCGGGGTTATTAATAGATCCTCTGTCTTAGCGCCTTTACGACTGCGGATGCCGGTGACGTCTTACTGCGGAGGAATATAGGGATGACGTTTACATGATATCTAAGCCACCCACGTGATTCGGAAAAAAAGAAATATACGATAATTCAGTCAATGCGAGTAATTAATTCGCCCAATAATTCTCCTAGGCAGTTACCGGTGAAATAATAGGACTCATCATTGGAGAGGTTTTCCTTTCACGTCTTCTGTCACGATAATAATAGCCTCTGTCACAATTACCCCATTCATCGTATCCATCATATCTATTATATCCGTCATCATCCGATTCATCTGGCACCTCTTCTTCGGAATCATTGTCGTGGCTACAATTACTATCATCGTCTGTCTGAACTTCATTAATTCCTTTCTCCATTGACGAAGGCATGGGATCATCAAAATACGTATCATCATCATAATATACCTCATCATAGTCGACAAGATTCTCTGCCTCGGCTGGAGCAATTTGTGGCGTGAATGATGAATTACCTAAAGAATTAGAGCCATGTGTAACAGGAATAGGTGCGATTAATTCACTTACCTCAGCTGAATTTTGGCCGGGGCCCCCGGCTGAAATCCCCATGGGTACTTCTTCCACATCGGTGTTATCGTTATCGTTATCATTATGCTCGGAGAAATTATCTATGATATCTTGAACTTTATCATTAGTCAACTCAGAAATAGAGTTCGCACTATATGTCGTAATATACTTAATATTCTCTACGCCTACCTTTTCAAATATTATATATATCTTTACAGCTTTCTGAGTTTTCCTTTGTAAGTTTTTACGGGAGATTTCTGGGAGGCGCAATCCTGTCTCTTCAGATCGTTGCTTTCGCAACATGGATAGGTGTTCCAACATTTTATCATAGATTATTCCCTTTGCCTTTTTTTCACCTATTTTGCCTTTTCCATCTTGTACAATCACACTAACCTGAGTTAAAAATTCCTTTCCATAATAATACCAGCGCAAAATCTCTTCCTGATTAGCACGAATTGCGCCATATTCAGCATCATCCGCTTTATCGAATAATTGTGCTAGAGAAAGCAATGAATCTGTAGATGAATTTTGGTTGAGACTCTCAATTGAAATCACATCGCAAGGAATGGCTTTATCACTCGATTGGGCATCATCCTTAATACCATCAGCTATCAATTGTACGATATTTTCTGCACCTTTCTTCCTATGGCTATTTTGGCCGGGGGCCCCGGCTGAAATTTTAGTCACGGGATTGAATACCTCCAGTATCTTTTCAGAAGTGGAGCACCCGGTGTCAGATTCTTGATCTTGGTTAAGAGATGCTTGCTCTGCTTTGCTAAGTTTCTTTTCCTTATTGCGTTGCTTTATTTCACTACTAACGATTTTCTTATGAGCCTCAAGCAAGAAACTATCCATCTCTTTCTCCTCTAACGGTTTTTCATGATGGACCGCACCCGAATTGAAGTTAGATGAGTTAATGTTAGGGGTATTATCATTAGAAGAATTATCATTTAGCACCTGCCTCTGTTCCACTTTCGTGAGTCTATCTCTAACTTCAATATTCTCAGATTTCAACTCCTCGATTGTGGCCCTGAGTTTGGCATTTTCAGCATCACGCCTCTCGTTATATTCCTTATTCGCTCTTAGAAACTCGTTATTACTGCGCTTAAGTTCAGCTATTTCAGCATCAGACACTGAGAGCTTTCTTCTAAGATCAACTCTCTCAGCATCGAACTCTGAGATCTTTCTTCTAAGATCAGGTATTTCGGCATTCTCAGCCTCAAGTTCTATGATACGCTGTTTCAATACTTCAAGCTCGGATGACATGATCTATAATATATAAAACTAATAGACTGTATATAAGCATTCAAAATAAAAAATATCATGTGATTTTCCTGACCCGAGGTCAGCGAAATTTGCCAAGAAAAATTTTTATTAATATACATACATGCAAAAATAAATACAAGATCGGGACTTAGCCCGTGATACAACTGATACATGACGCTTCTATACTAAATGTCTAATGTATATCCCTACAGTCTAACTAACCACCTGACATTTACGTGACTTGGAAATTCGCCCCTCCTTCTTTACGAAATGTCTGTAAAATACATGATTATTAATTATAAGAAATTAGCCGTTAGCCATTAAGGCGCTTCGCAGGCGCTTCGCAAGATTGCAAGAAATAGGAATTTGCGAAATAATAAATCTTACGTATTATATCTATCTAGCAAGTTAGAGTATTTGAGCTGTTCCTCCTCGAAAAGCTTTCTCTTCTTTTTTGTGTCCTCCCGACTTGCCATACCGAAGTCAATCAGATAGACGCCACCGTCATCGTTAATTAAGATGTTTTCCTCCCGAATGTCATTGTGGAGGATGCCATGCTTGTGGATCGCTTCTAATCCCTTAATAGCCCTTGTCTTTTGCTGTTTCTTTATTTTTTGGTCGCTCAACGAAGTGCCGACAATAGTCATGCCGATAACGAAGCTCATACCTCCTCCATAATATCCATAACAGACCAACTTCGGGATATACTTGCCTTGGATATCAGCGAGTTCCTTGTAAATCTCTACTTCCTTCTGCATTTCTTTCAGAACATACGATGGAGCCTTCGACAAGTCTACGCTCTTCAAAGCAATCGTATCGCCACGAAACTCGCAAAGGAGTGTTTTACCACTTCGTCCTTCACCTAGTATGCCCTTAAACTTGAAGTCCGCGAAGCTAAACTTTTGCTGGTTTACTGGGATGTTAGAAGACGATTGTTGATTTGCAAAAGTGCCGGAAGTTGATTGTTGATCTATTGAGGAGCTGGAAGTCGATTTCGAATGTGACCGAAGATTACGTGAATTATTGTCTCCATGAGCCGGCACTAGTACTTGAGGTTTAGGAGACTTGGGATTCTCTTTCGCCCGTCGAGTTAGATAAGCATATGCCTTGAGTACAGGTGGAGTTTCAGATTGAAGTGGGAGGGTTTTTGAGATCCGGAGCTCTGTATGCTCTCGGAGTAGAAACCAGTGATTATCATAGGTGGAGAGAATACCATATCTAAGTTCGTTTCCTCCCATATAATTATAGATTTGTTGAACTACATCCTTGCCTTTACTCGTCTGATAAAATTCGGGAAATGTTTGTTCCCCCATATCTTCTAAAACATGTTTTCTTTTAGCTTCCATCACCAAGATCAATGAACCCACGAGATGACAGTTGAAATCTGGTATGCCGGGAGTGTCAGTAGATTTCCTTGAATATACGTAGTCTGGTCCTGTAAGATCATTCAATATCATACAAATATTAACATTTATGGCATTACGAACATCCTCTTCATCGACCACAGCAAATCTATCATTAAATCTCGGCCTCTCGAATATCGGCTGTTGGTCGAAATGAAAGCTGTTCACTTGCTCGAAAAAGTCTCCCCAAAGTTGCACACTTGCCGGCGGGTCACCTACAGCCTTAGTAGTGGTCTTCGAGGTAACGCAGTCCGGAGAATATGTTATGGGTGGTGGAATACACGACAACGCCTCTTCCAAGCTGAGAACTGGAAACGAATGCGTGTTAATATTACAAGGGCAAATGACGAAAAATTAGACTATACCAGACACTCCAGACACTTACGGGGCAATTTTACAATAACATGGATATGCCTCTTAGGCGGTTTCTCAGTCCAGTAGTCTCCAATTTCTCTTGTTGCAAGGAGCTCGGGTTCGTCATTGAGAATGAGATTGCTTAAGAGATCGTCCTGATCGTCAGGAATTTCCTTTTTCCATAGCCTGAGCCTGTCTGCAGGAAAATTGTCGAACTCTGGTGACTTTTTTGCCTTAATAGCGTCCTTGAGTTCACTAATAGGCTCGTCCCTGTTTATTTTAACAGAGAAAGCGTTCGCGGTTGTATTTCCTTTAACGAGACAGAATAAAGTGATAGACATATTTCCGACTTATATAGTATTTTTTGTGAAATGTTATTGGCTCAAAGTGCGGTATATGAGGACAAGAGTAAAAAGAATTTTATTTGTGAAAAAAAATACTGAGTGAGCACTATATGTGAGAAATTATTCTGTTTCACAAGCCTGCCGTATGATCAGCAATTGCATGGTGCAACGAACGCCTAATCACTGCGCCTCCCTAACTGTGAAGACTCTTCTCACTTATCAGTTATCACCTGATATAGTGCTACGCTTTTTTATATAGGCTAGATTGGTTAGATTTATAGTCCGATATTACATAGTGATCGGGTTCGCACCCCATTTCATTAGACGTGACCCGTTTCTCATAACGTTCGATAAAAATACTTTATTTATGAAATAAAAACGTTGCCGGAAGCCGGCTTACAATACATAAAAATTGCGACTATAGCGCTACATAACACTAAAATTATGGAGAATATACGGTGACATGGAAGTGACCCGCTCGAGGTTGAAATTGATCATTAAAAAAAACAGAAATATAGGCTTGAGAGTTCATTGGTCTTTCGCTAACTGTTCCGGGATGGATCTGACGAATACTTAGAGAAAGATTAGAAAATTGTACCCCCAACAGGCCTAACTGGTTTAACCGGTTACGAATTGCAATTTCAAGTCCGCCAACCGTTCGACCTGTGTTGATTGTAATTGCTTGATCTACTTGGTTGCTTGGAAGATCGAAGAGGTTCCCTATGGGAACGATAAGACAATTGAGAGTGATATCAATACCATCCCTATCATTGTTATCGGTCATTGTGTAGCGAATTTCCTAAATTTAAGAGCCTATAGTGAGTATTTTTTATGTCGCACTTCGCTCCCATACATAACTTCTATCACATACGCACCTTAAATTTTTTTGCGGAAAGTTGGCTGAACTTCCACATACTCCTACATGCTTTATATCTTGCTGGAAAAAGAGCGCCAAGCCGAAGTTAAGGAGATAAGAATAGTGATTAGCATTGTCGTATGATGCCAAGAGTTCTATGAAGGCACATGCAAATAGAATTCTCATACCTTTTCACATGTAGATCTACCGGAAAGACATAGTTGGTTTTACGCCTGGCGATCTCGAAATTGCGTATCCCTCAGCCTTTCATAACATATGCTTTTGCCGTCAGTATTTACTTTTGGAGTTGGTCCTGTGTTGCAACTAGACCTCCTTTCAAGCGAAGCGCCTGTGAAGCAGGCCATTTTCTCACATTTGTTCGGGAAAAAAATATAGGTACTGGTTAGTATGTTTTCTTTTTCGAATATATATGCAAAAATTAATATGTCGCACAAGACCTGACTGATGATCCACTTATTTTGTCGCACAATTTGTGGCTCAGCAAAATCTTCCGAGCTGATGATCACTGCTCCGGACTGATTAGTGTTGTTAATCCGGCACGAAAACTATTATCGCAAAATGCTTCGAAAAATGATGAAACTCGAAAAAAAATCCAAGCCGATTAACAATACTAGGACTGATATTACCTAAATTTACCTAAATGTAAGACGGTTTACGGTTATCATCCATTTTCCTCCTCCGGTCGAGAATCTTGTATGTACCGATTGGGGACTTATAAATAGCAAATCTTTGCTGTTGTGATATAAAGTCTAAGCATGCTTGCAAGAGTAGTTTAGACGTTGTACCTTTTTCTACTTGAATAAGCATTATTACCAATACATCAAGAGGTAAATCTGGTGGAAAAATATATTCAAAATCCATTAAAGCGAAATGCTTATTTTTTGGCGTTAACCCTTTAATGAATACTTCTTTAAGATGATTTTTACAGAGTTTGATAACATCGTTACATCTCTTTATCTTCGAGTAATAATCCACTATTGAGTCTTCATCTTGAAGCAATGATCCACACCGGAACTTATCAACCTCATCTGCATTATTTTCTACCTTGATCTCATCTGTATCTTTACCATCCGGCCATATTTCCCATCGAAGTTCCTCGGCACTATACGGTAATTCTATTAGGCTTAAAATTTGTGGGAGGTAAAAAGCATTGGATTGTATGAATACATGGAATAATGATGCTGGATTTCTTATGCCGGGCAGACTATATACAAATTTCTTAAGTATTTTTTCTCTCCAATGCCTAATTGCCTTTGTCTTCCAATAGATTTTGATTTCGCAAAAAAGATCTTCCCAGTCTTCCCACTCTGGTGTAAATTTAGGAATTCCTTCATTGCCCCATTCATACCTTTCCCCATATTCTTTGATAAATTCATTATAGGCCTCATCCGCGTCATCAAACATTTTGCTAATATTGTAGATCAATTATACTTAATAAAAAATAAAGTACTGTTAGCGTGCATAGCTTCTTTTCAGTATATGCGAAAATTATGTTGCACATGACCTGACTGATGATCCACTTATTTTTCTGTCGCACAGGAGTGGCCCAGCAAATTCTTCTTTCGAGCGAAGTGATCACTGCTCCGGACTAGTTGGATCGAACTCCCAGATATTCACTCAGCTCGGGATAATCGAACACGCCTACAATCCTATCCTGTCTTTTATTCTTGACAGTGATAAAGCCGGTTGCCCTATCATATGTGTGCTCATATTTGGCTGGATTGCATAGGGGCAAATATTGTGTGGGATTAGTAGTAAACTTACCCATTGTCTTGCGCCTGTTATTTCTTGATTTTTTAGCCATTACCAGATAGTTTGTCCGATTCAATTAATCTATTCTTTTTCTGAACAAATATGAGAAATAAGGGAGGGCTGATTAATCAACCTGGCATTTCATCTATATCACTTCTTAACATTTTTATATATCTGAAAAAAATAAACTGAATATTTATCGCACAATCTGGCCGAAGGCGCTGTGTATGGCTCGTCTATTTCCGAATTTCAGCTAACATTGCGATTTCTGCTAACATTGAATCCATATCCATAGTCTGAGACTTTTTTGGATCGTTATTTCTAGACTGAGATGCAGGTGAAGAAGCCTGTGTTTGGGGGTTTGGACCATCACCTGTCTCTGGTTCAGATTTGGGCTCCTTCTTCGATTTTGGATCACCCAAAGCGTAATTTTTTCCTGCATCAAGACGGTTAATTTTATGTCTTAATGCGATTTCTGAAAGATTGTCGAGATGTTGAGGGTTGGATTTGGACCGGTATGAACCATCGAGGCGTGTTTAGCTCCTATTTTTCTTAGAAGCTCGGGGGTAATCTCATCTTCGTCCTGATTAGTTTTTAAACTCTTTATGAATTTGGCAAATGGCACATTATTACGCTTTCCAGTTTCAGTATAAACTGGATCACGCAACTTCCCAGCCTTAATAGCGTCGCAAAAAGAGTGAGTAGGGTTTGTAACTTTGGCCGAAGACGCGGTTACTAAGCTGACCCGCTAAAGCAAAGGAATTTTAAATATCTATAATAAAAGTGAAGATGAAGTTTTGAGATTATTAGTATCAAAATTACCTCGTATGGGTCGTTTTATCTGCCAATATATCAAGAGAGATGGTTCGATTTGTGGGAAAGGGTGTATGAGCGAATTAGGATGTTCCAGACATTTTAATGCCCATCCTAGAACAATATGCCCTGTCTGTAAGATGGGAACCTATTCCGATACTGGAATCTGTAGCACACATGGTGGAATTTATGACCATGCCTGGCGCAAAAGTAAAAAAACTAAAACAGAATCAGATATGGTTAAGACTTAGTTGAATAACGATCTGAGCTGAAGTATTATTTGTCTTGCCCTATAGAATCAAAGAGTTCCTGAATATCATTATCTGTTTTCGGCCTATATGGTGGAAGCTCTGGCGTACCTTTATCTCCAAAACCAAGACCATCATATGGTTGCCGATTAATTTGATATGAACGTTCCCAAACCTGTTTTTCTTTAGGCCCTATTTTTTTCCTATTTATCTTTACAGTATAGCCACACCAATTTCCAGCAATTGCATTAATTGCCCTTATAGCTGAATTAAGATCCGATGTTACCTTAGCACAAGACTTAAATCCGAAGAGTAATAGGGATTGATCCAGGACTTTTATAAACCTCTCGCAGGATTGTGTGAATGTTTCTGATATTATATTACTGGAAAAAATACGCTTATCATCTATGCCGGTAAAGCCTAGTATTTGAAAGAGTTCCCTTATAACTTTCCAATGATTAGCTGAATATGATTTGTGCAAGTCCTCTGCTACTGATTTCTCAGAATTATAACCAGCTTTATAATGGCTATCTTCCCATTGCGCAATATCTTTGACCTCTAACCCTTTCATTGCACTTTCCTCATCATAGCCTTGCTTTCTAAAGTGAGATAACTGCAAGAAATGTTTCTGAGGTTCGGGCGGACTGAAATGTTTTACAAACTTTTTATTGCAAAGATTATCCCAAATCTCATTGTCTATATCTTTACCATAAATATTTCGCATATAGAAACGTTTAAGTGCCATAGTATCTGGGATAGAGCGTTCTTGGTCAAACTTAAGATTTTCAGCTTCTTCAGGATCGAGATTCCGGGAAGTAGCAACTGCATCAAAATCTGTTTCCTTGATAACTAGTGCTTCAACCCTAACCTCATTGCGGACTTTTTTACGATTCCCTATAACTCCTCGGCTCTCATCCATTTTTATTAGTTGGAGAGAAGCACCAGTACTGGCTATAAGACTACAAAGCTTCTCAATAAAATATCTCGCAGAAAGCCGTTTCTGATGCTCAACTTCGACAAATGTTATTACAGCAGGAGATTCATCGATTTTATAAGAAATGGCGTTGCTATCCCATTCACGGTGACCCTTTATTGATGTAGGCAAATTATTAGGTCGAGCACTTTCAAGTTCTGCTCGGATATTTTCACGACCTGGTGGACGAAAAAGTTCATTAGAATTTTTTTGATAAAACACAGAAACAATACGACGAGGACAGTCACGAATTCGATAAAGCATTTGCGCAAGAGCCTCAACATGAACTGGAGTGGTGATGTTTGTAATAGCTATAACTATATCAAAATGGCCCGTAACCTCAAATGATATTCCCGCCTCCACTGTATTTGTGTAAGCTACACAGTCAAGCTCACCCCAAGCAACATCAATATTAGAGAAGTCTTTTTGTCTCTGCTTCCCATCCATATTCCCATAATATGCACGGGCTTTAACAGGAGAATTGTCAGGTTTAAACAACTTAGATGCTTTTTCTACTAGCGCTCTAGCCATCACTGCTCCAGTAGATACGAATGCTACACGTTTGCCCTGCCTCAAAAGATCATATCCTATTCGCATGGCTTCAGCTCCGCTATTCAGATCATAAATAAATTCAACTGTCTCGCCTATACGAGGCTGATACTTATTATCAACTATGCAAATATTTTCACCACGATAAGTCTGGAGAAAGGTTAGTGTTGATTTATTTGCAAAAGCATCCACGGCCAAAACATGTCTCACAGATCTTAGTACATCACGTATTGCATTCTCAGATTCTCGTGCATTTGTACCACTAGACATTTGACGCATAATGGCATTAGCTTCATCAAGAATAGCTACAAATGGACGGGCTGTAAACTCGATACGGAAAAGACTCTCAACCTGTACTATGATAATATCCCACTCATTTATAGATAAGTCTCCTTGTATATTTTGATAATTGCAAATTCGAAAACCAGATGCTTTTAGCTCATCAAGTTTCGTTTTTGATTCATTACTAAGAGACTTTCGGTAAGAAACCCAGATATAACATGGCAAAGAAGAGAGATCATGTACATTATTTTTCAATGCCATAATAATCTCTCTTAATGTAGTGGTTTTCCATGTTCCCGGAGGAGAACGAATAAGTGTTGTCATTTTCTTAATACCCAAGAAATCGGGATATACTTCTGGAGCATCCTTTAATTTTTCTACATTAATCATTGTCTCTGATAATTCTACAAGGGGGCGTGGATTTGATATAGCATCACCTATTCTTTCGACTATTCCTCGCTTAGGTTTTGCAGAAATTTCGATCACTTTTCCAAATGCTAATCCTTTATGATCTGGTTTATAATTTTTCTGCCAATAGCATTTGAGTACAAAACAGCCATTACTTCGAAGAAAGCCATATAACTGATCCTTTTCGTGCTTGATTTCACAAATAGGACATGCTTCATATAATTGGGCTTGAAAGTGGACAAATCCATTCCCAATTTTTCTGATCTCAAGCCATCCATATAGAGGTAGGCTCCGAATCTGGTCAATCCGGTCATCCTAGGATCAATCCGTCTAATAGGCGGATTCGGATTGATCAGATGAATCCGTCAAATAGACCGGATGGATGACCGGATATCCGATCTATCCTATACGGGATCGACAAAAAAATTTCCTTTTTAGGAAATTTTATGTTACACGACCGGAAACTAAATTTAGAAAAACTGGTTTTTTGTGGAACGGGTATCGCCAAAAATGGAAACGATCGACATGCCCGTGCGTCACGTGACAACAATTAAATACCTAATCATAAATTCCGGCTGAAATTAAATGATCGGCGAAAAATTTCCTTTTTAGGATTCTTGTGAAACCCAAAATTTCATTTTTGCTGGGAAACAAAATTGCCTTTTTTGGATTTGTGTAACGTTACTCGTGCCCTAAAAAGGATAATTCTATGCCGATTACTTAATTCCGGCCGGAATTATAATCAATCCGGTCAATCCGCGGATAATCCGATGATCCGATTTTTTTAATCCGGATTGATCCGTCACGTGATCATCCGGATGACGGATTGACCAGATTCATCCGGAGCGCACCTCTAATGTTACCAAATATAGTAAATTTTATTTTGTGTAACTTATAAAATATACTATATTTGGTAATTTGATTAGCATGATGTCTAGACTATGGCACGCCGGACTGGACAGATGTTTAAACGTAAAAGCTAAATCATTTGACGTTTAAGGTTAACTGCGAAATTCAAATGATTTGCTGTACCAACAAACTGTTTGACTTTATTGTTAAATTCTTTGCCAATACTGTCAAACAGTTTGGCGATATGAAAATAATTTTCCATATTTGGTTGAAATTTAAATGGTGCAATTTAAGTAATAATTTTCTTTTTAAAAGTCTCGTGAAATCCTATTTCCTTTATAGGAAATTTGTTTATAGATTTGCAAATACTTTGGAATTAATGGCAAATGCTTTGGGAATTAATGACAAATGCTTTGGAATTAATGACAAATGGTTTATATTTAACGCCAAATGCTTTGTACTCCAAAGTCAAATGATATGGTGTTAACGTCAAATGATTTAGCTTTTACGTTAAACATCTGTCCAGCCTGGCGTGCCATACTAGACATCATGTCGGTTGATGTCTTTCACATCATGTTAAATAATGTGCAAACATCATCCTACATATATCAAATATGTATGGAAAGCCGTCCTTGACAAAAAGTTGATGTCCAAACATCATGAAATATAATATTTAGACATCATGATGGTATGTCTAGACATCATGTTTCATATATGTAGGATGATGTTTGTACATTATTTAACATGATGTGAAAGACATCAACCGACATGATGTCTAGACATCATGCTGATCAAATTACCAAATATAGTATATTTATGAGTTACACAAAATAAAATTTACTATATTTGGTAACATGATGTCTAAGACATCATGTCGGTTGATGCTTGAGCATCATGTTGAATGATGTACAAACATTATTCTACATATATCAAACATGATGTCTAGACATTATCCAACATGATGTCTGGATATCAACCTTTTGTCAAGGACGGCTTTCCATAAATATGATGTCTAGACATACCATCATGATGTCTAAACATTATATTTTATGATGTTTGGATATCAACCTTTTGTCAAGGATGGCTTTCCATAGAATTTCGTAGTTGAAGTTTATAGCTATGCTAATTCATTGCTATTGCTATAGCGAAAGAAAAAAAAAAAGCTATAGCGAAAGAAAAATACAGTTTTTATTATTAATAAAGATGTTTAATTAGTAATCCATGTACCAATCGGACCACCCCTTAAATCTGCATTTCCAATATAGGAATATCCAACAATTTTTAATCGAATAGATTGAAATTTTTAATGAAAAAACTTTGACATTTGCTTTATTTTATTAAAGTATCAAAAATAGCTCTTAAAAAAGTCAAACTTTCACCAATAAACTTTAAATTTCTTCAATTCGTAATTTGTGTAACCATCGACACAAAACCGAAAAATTTTTTCACTTAATAATTTGAAAATAAATGCTTTAAATATGTTCAGAACTTATATTTTAAGATAAAATTACCATTTTTAAATTCCTAAAGATTGATTTATAAAAGTTTCATATAAGCATTAAAAATGGGAAAATGGATTATTGTTAGTTAACCTTAAAGTAGGAAATATTTTTACATTTATTATATCATTTTTTTTTTAATATTCTATTAATATATGTCCAAAGTATATATGTGTGAATTTTGAGACTTCTTGCTAGTACTTTTATTAGAAAAAAAAATGATAAATAATTTTTACTAAAATTTCGCTAATTGATGATATTTAAAAGCAATTCGCAAAATTTTGAGTTTTGAAATACTTAAATTTATATTTTTACAAAATAGATTTAATCTCTAAGTTTTTTTTAAAAAAAAATTTAATTGGTTTGGCTAAAAATTGACCGACTTTACTTTTTTTGGAAGTGGAGATTTGATTTTGCCGATCACTAGGTCCGATTCATTCGTGGATCGGCAATTAATTTAATTTCTTTTCGCCCTTTAGGGTGAGTTTCCTTAATTTTATTTTTCATTATTTCCGTTTGATCTGGTTTATTGGGAATAATTCAATTTATTGATTTATTTTAGGTATTTAGTTTAGTATTAGTGTTTAGTTTTTTTTAACTGTAACTTAGAATCAAACTAAAGGCATGATTGTAATTTCCATAAATTTTTCTTAATAAGTTTTTATTGTTAACCAGTAAAAAAAAAAAAAAAAAAAATTGCTATTGCTATAGCTATTATAGCTATAGCAATATAGCAAAATTGCTTCTTTTGACATCATTAGAATAAAATCACAAATTATTCACTTTTGTGCCACTTTTAATGCATTTTTAATTGTACCATCAAAAAAAAGGTTTTTGTAAAAAAATTTAATTTCCGTTGATCAATAAAAAATTTCATTGATCAATGAGAAGACCATTTTTCAATAAAGATGATTACATATCAGTTTATATTTATAAAAGGAAAAATTCATGTGAATTTTTCTTACATACCAGTTTATGATATTAAAAATTTTATTAAAAAAAAAATCTCAATAATAATTATTATTAAAAAAATATTTCATTTTATTTATTACATTACACATTATTTATTTATTCAAAAAAATAAATATATTATTAACATTTATTATTTATTTATTAAAAAGAACTTTTAATATATTTAATGATGTATGATATATCTACAAGATTTATTTTTTAAAGGATGGCTTTTCTTTTGGGATGGCCTTTCTTTCACTTTTAAATAAAAAAAAGAAATCTGAGAAATTTCTTGGTACAAAATTTTATTGTTTATTTAATTAATTAAAAAAAAATTGGTTTGGTAAAATTTACAACCAATCAAAAAAAAAGAAAAATTTGAAAAAAAAATAGTTCAGTAAAATACAGCCAACCAAAAAAGATAATATTATTTGTAAGCTATAATTATATTAATAAAATATAATATAAAAAATGCAATTTTATATTTAAAATTCATGTTTATATATGCTTATTTTTTGTTTTCTTATTTTTTTATTAATAAAACTGAAAAGATAATTTTTTTTACAAACCAAGTTACATACCTTTAAACAGTATTACATCCAAAAAAATATTTACATTTATTAAAGAGAAATCATTTTAGTCATACAAAAAATCACTTAGGGGGCGAAATCCCCCACAAATCGCAACTTCTATTTTATATATTAAGATTGAATTTGCATAAGAAAACTATTAATCCATAAAATTAATATACAGAAAGAAGGTGTTTCTCAACTTCAATAAATGGTTATACTTTTTTGTTATATCATACCATGCTACTTTAATAAACTGGAAAATTTTCGCCCGAATTTCAGTAATAAATTATTTTCGGTGTTGGTATATTGAACTCTTTTGTAAATTATAGCGATTTTACCCTATAAAAAATTTTTATCCGAATATTTCCATTATTTCTCCGTGTTTTCCGTAAAAATTCCGTGAAAATGATACATTCACGGAAAAAACATGGAAAGATAAAACACGGATCAGATTTTTTACAGGGCAAAAAAATTTTGATGATGATATTTATCGTTTATCATCTTTGTGACTTTTTAAAATTGTAACATAAATGGTTAAGATGCTTAAGATAATAAGATATCAGTGAAATATCTATTAATTGTGTTAATAAGACATTATTACACTTTTAAAATTTATTAATTCTAATTTTTCTGATACAGTAATTAGGATTTCATATATTTCGGTCAAACTTAATGCCAACCAAATTAAATTTTAAATTGAAGAAATAAGAAGTAAATAAAACATAATTGAAATAACTAGACTTTATTTATTTATTTATTGAAAGAAAATTATATTTACAAATAAATAAAATATGAAATTAACCAATAAAAAGCTTTATGATAAAAATAAAAAATTAATAAAAAAATAATAATAGTGATTTTCAAGGAAGTAAATTAATTATGTGATGCGTATGTTATAGTTAATTTAAAGGCTTACCTTAATTCAAGAAACTTTTTTTTATTAATGTAATATTCGGTTACGATTAAAAATACATGTGAATAATATTATTGAATAATAAAGTTATAAAACAAATAAAATTGAAAATACATTATTGAATATCTTGTTACTTTCTCGATAACATTCGATAAATTAATAAATAAATAAGTAAATTGAAAATATTAATCAAAATTTTAATTATAGTTGTCGCTAGATCAAAACTTTTAAAGCACATGATGGTAAAACCATA
The DNA here is from genome assembly GCF_026210795.1 of Rhizophagus irregularis. Taxonomy (NCBI): domain Eukaryota; kingdom Fungi; phylum Glomeromycota; class Glomeromycetes; order Glomerales; family Glomeraceae; genus Rhizophagus; species Rhizophagus irregularis. The sequence goes on along the minus strand of NC_089430.1, from coordinate 789,553 downwards.
ATATTCTTTGAATTTTTTTTTTTTTAAAAAAAAAACTTTATTAATAACATGATGATCGCAGAAACTGCGCATCATGTTCTAGACGATGTGCATCTGCTAATAAAGTATTATTCTTTGAATTTCCTTTCGCTTCTCTTTTTCTATTAATCAATTTAAATTACTAAAGTTAATTATTTAATAAAGGATAATACAAATGTCAACAACAGGAAAAATGTAAAATGTAGTTACTGTTTCAACGTAAATTAGGAATATAATAAATGTAAATTATATTTATTACCATTAACAACACGATTAAAAAAAATTTTCGATGATTGATAATCAGACGTTCAAGACGTCACAATAATTTGACACGTGATCTGCGGTATAAAATTTATTCCGATCGCCGAAATTTATTTTTTTTCACTTTAATTTTTTTTCTTTCAAAATAAATAATAGTACATATTTTATAATTATTATATATCAAATATTCTATATGCATAAATTCAAAACTATCTTTTCAAAGAAAACTAAAAATGTCATTGAATACTTTGGTGTGTGTCATGATTGTAAAAAGCCTAATACCGGAATAGAATGGTGTAATAAATGTGACCCAGGACGGTTTTTAAGAGAAGGAAAAACGAGTGGAAATCCTGAAATAGACAAATTAATTCATGAATCACAACTTAATACTGATGATCGTTATAATTTAGAATGGATACCATATGATAAATTTCTTGATATTAAATCAATAAGTGAAGGTGGTTTTTCTAATATTTTTTCAGCTTCTTGGAATAATAAAAGGAGAAATCCGAACGGGTCTATTATAGTTGCACTTAAAAAATTTAAAAACTCAATAAAAATGACAGAAACTTTTATTAACGAGGTAAAAATTTTTTTTTACAAAAATTATAAAATTATTAAATTTTTAATTATTAAATTTTTTTTTATTTAAAATTATATTAATTATTTTTATATTTATTTAGATTAAAATGTATAATGAATTTGATAATTCTCTTCGTTTATATATCGTACAATTTTATGGTATAACAAAAGATCCACAAACAGAAGAATTTATGATGGTATTAAAATTTGCAGATGAAAGTTTAAGAGAGTACCTTAAAAAAAATTTTCATAATTTAAATTGGAAAGAAAAATTAAATATTTTATGTAATATTGCAGACTCTCTTGATATTATTCATAAGAATAATTATATTCATAAGGATTTACATAGTGGAAATATACTTCAATTTTATATGGATGTTAAAGTTACAAAAATTGCAGATTTAGGAATTGCAAAATTAATACAAAATTCAAGATCCTCTGATTCTTCAAATGTTTGTGGAGTACTTCCTTATATAGCCCCAGAAGTTTTATATGGAGAACCATACACATTTGCTAGTGATATTTATAGTTTTGGAATTATTATGATAGAAATGACAACTAGAAGGTCACCTTATTCAAATGTACCACATGATGAGAAACTTGCATTAGCAATTTGCAATGGTTTAAGACCAAGAGTAGCCAAAGGAACACCAAAAGTTTATATTAATTTAGTAAATCAATGCCTTGATGCAAATCCCGAAAAAAGACCCAAAAATTTATCTTACTATTTACATTATTTAAAAAGTTATAAGAATTTTATTGATATTAATTCACAGGATTCCACTTCAGAAAACAAATTTCATTCTGAAGCAATATACATTAGTCGTTATATGAGTTTTACTAATCTTACCATTCCAAGAAATTCTACAAAAGTTCAAATTGAAGATTCAAAAGGTGAAAATTTTAAAATTAACTTAATAGTTTTAAATTCAGAATTTAGAAAATTCAAATGTCTTTTATTTCAGTTTCAGATTCACAATTAATTGACCAGCATATTTCTGATGATTTTCAAAGTTCATTTGATCAAGGTATCTATATATTAATTATTTTTCTGTCATTTCTATTTTGTTATTTAACTTATTGTTATTGCATATAGATTATATAGAAATGAATGAAAATGTTGATAAAATCGATCTTATTAAATATTATACAGAAGACGATGAATAAGAATCATTTCTACTCTATATGTTGTAATATAATTATGTATTTTTTAGTATTAAACTATTAATAAGATAAAAATTTTTAAAGCCACTCATTTGAAGTATTATTTAATAAAACTTACCAATAGTGATCTGACTAAATTTATCTTGAAATAAAAAATTGATTACGTTCACAGGCACATGAAAAATTAATTATTTTTATTTGATATACTGTACATATCGTCGGATTTGTTTCATCACCCAAATATGCTGAATTTTGCATTATGTGGGCATAGCAAAGTTAAGGATGCGTTGCACGATATCCATAAAGGTGTGATTAAAAAAAAAATTTTTGACCGGAATTAACATAATTTTGGCCAGACTTATGATATGTAGATTAGTGTTACATCATATGATAACGATAAGCCACTCTAAAAAAATTTTTTTTTACTTTCGCTTCTTTTTAATTTAATTTTTAATTTTAAAAAGTACACAAGTAGTATATGAGTCTACAAGCTAAAACTTAAAAATTGATTTTTAAATTATAAATTTAATCTATTAATCTATTACAATATTTATAATACTTTATATTTCACTATTTTTTGTCATAAATGTTGAGCGTTCAAAATGTTTTATTTTTCTTATTATACTTAAATTTAAGATAACCACCCAAACTCTTTCAAAAATTCATTTTCAAAATATCTTTACAATAAGTCTTTTCAAATGAACCTATATAAGCAAAAAAAAAGAGAATTTAGAACAATATTATTTAAAAAAATTTTTAGATCTAAAAGGTAAAAAAGAAAAAAAATAGAAATAGAAAAATAGCCAAAAGAAATAAAAAAAAATCGCCACCAAATATTCATACAACTCACAAAATAACATACTATGTCGGATAGTTAAAACACGGTTTTTTTTTAAAATATTTTTTTTTTTTAACGTTGAAAAAAAATTTTTTTTAATTGATCAACAACTCACTTGATGTGAAATCTCGTGTTTGCAGATCAGTTTTAGTATTACGCAAAAGGACCAATGCAATAAAGTAATTTTATCTCGTGAATCAAATCCGCCCATATGATGGCTAAAAATTTATAATTTTGTAGTGTAGTGATAAAGTCGTTGTACTGTAAACGATTTAATATTTTTCTAGAATTTTTTTAGTGGGCAAATTCATAAAACAATTTGTGACTTTTTTTTTTACAATTCGTGACTTTTTACCTTTCGTCTTTTTATAAACCATATAACTTAAATATTAGTATTATTTACTATTTCATGGGGAGTTGGGTTTTTTTCCCGAAAGTAAAAAACACTAAGCTAATCACTCGCAATTTTTAAAAATTAGTATGAAGGTGATCATGAGTGACACTTTGTGCGACAGAGGATTAATAGTATTAAAAATAAATTTCATTCATTCATTTATTTTATTTTATTTTTATTTTATCGATTATATACTACTAGTAATAAATTACAACATGATCAACTACAAGCCTTGAGACTATTTCTTTAGAATTATAACATATAAGTAAAATTTCGGCTGAGACGAGTTTTACCTAATTTGGTTTATGAGAAAGTTCATTTGAAAAGCGGATCGGATTATGAATAGAAGAGTTTGACCCGAAATATCACTAATTATTTGCGGAAAGTAATTTTTTTTTCGGATATTTTGATAAAAAAAAAAAAAATTTTTTAGCCGACTAAAATTATTATTTACTGTATTATATGAGCCGATCTGGAGGGCAAGTTAGCAAAATCTTAGACTTTTTCTTTTGGATATTTAATATAGTATTATTTAAAGTGAAATTGTAAGGAAATAGCATAGCGTGTGACTACAATTTTCATTAAATAAAAAGATGAATCGAATTTATTGTATCATGATCATAAAAAATTATTATACTAATTGTAATCTTAAATTTAATAGTAAGAAAGTTTTTTGATATGATTTTAATAGAACGAATCATGTATTTTCTGAACGTCATTATTCGGTAACACCAGTTCCGAATTTTAACCGGATAATCCGGCTATTTAAATATTTTATAAATTTTATTAACATTAAATGGGACAAAATAATATACAATATCCACTTCCAATATTCATACTGTATGAAATTTATAAAGCATATTACTTTACCTTGGGATAAATTTCATTTGATAATGTACGGATGTTCTGCATTTTATTTAGTATACTAGTATATAAAAAAAATGATGTTCTAAAAAAATCTTATAATTGCAAGAAATAATGTTCAAAGAAAATTATTATAGTCATAATCAAATTAACGCCTCGTTAACATGCAACAAATTAGTATTTTTTGACATTTACTTGTAATTATAAAAAATGGGACATAATTAATTTCATATGGTTACTTATAACATTTTTAACTATTAAACATGACTTTCAAATTTGTAAGTACGTCGTATTTTTTTGCCAAATATTTTTCAGCTAAATTAAAAACGATCCTGGTTTATGATTTTTTTCAAGAGGTTATTTTTTTTTTTTGAAGAAGAATTGGCGCTATTGCTTAAGATAACATATTGTACATGGACTTACATCACTAGACGAATAATACTGATTATTTTTCTTAAATTTTCAATTTGAGAATAGGAAATCCATTCATTGTTCGTTTTAAACAATTATTTTGAGTTCACGCTTAAAACTATACACTGATAATACTGTATGTTTAAATGTTCACATTTTTAACCATCCCTAATCCCTATAAAGCATCCGATATTATATTTAGTATGCAAGCAGGGGACGACTACTCTAGGTGCAACCTTTACACTAGCACAAATAGCTGAGGACCATGCAACCATTGCAACGTTCATTCGAAGTCAATGATTTTTGTTAACAATTGTTTTTAGCATATTTCTAATATTACATTTTAATATAATGGTTGAACTTTATTAGAATTAAATCATTTTTTAGTCAATAATTTAATTTTAAAATTTTATAAAGACGATTTTTTTTTTTTTAATAGTAACGCATTTTATTAATTATTTTAAATATTAAAATTTACATAATTAATTTAAAATACTTAGAGCCTAGTATCGAAATACTAAACCCTATAACTAGAATTTACATTTTTAGTTTAACGATATTAAACATAGCACTTAGATAGATATAGTTTAGAATAGATAGTTTAAACTTAAACTAAAAAAAATTATATTATATTTTAAAATCAAAAGTTTTCAGTGTTAGATCCCAGGCCAAACCTTTGCTTGCTCCTTCTGTTAAAGCTCTAATCATTCTATCTCTCGTTACTATGTTAATATTTTTATTATTATTTTTTTTAATTCTTTTATCTTTTTCATTTGTTTTTCTAATTTTTCCTTTTTTATTCCCGTTATCTTTATCATTTTCCTTTTTTTCTTTAGATCCTGCTTTTGTATACCTTCAATTTTCTCTAAACGTGATATTTCCTCGCAACGTGGTATCCAAATTCTTGATCTAAGTTCTTCATAAGTAAAGTTCCATAATTCTTTAATTATAATTCTTTCTTCTTTTTTATTGGTTATTTTGTTGAAATTATCGTTAAACACCCCTCTCAGAAGTTCCCATATCCGATTCTTCCCTAAAAGGTTTTATAAAGACGATTCGTTTCAGTTATAGAAGGAAAAAACAATTAATTATATTAGAAACTTTGATCACTACATTGTGTTACATACTGTACTAGGAACACAATACAAATTATAGATTCGTGTTACATACTAAGAACACAAAGGATAAATGTGACTAATGGAAAATTAACAAAGAAAAAGTGGCACGTAATTCCGGGAATCATTCAAAAAGGAAGTGATGCTTATCAACAGGTAATAAACAAAATTTTAACGCACATTCAATAGATTTCTATGAAAGAAAAAATTTTATTATTATTATCTTTTTTTTTTTGTCTTTTACTAACAAGGTCTGAAAATTCGGTTTATTTACTGTTATACTATTGACTTTATGCAATATTATTATTCTATCTAGTATTCAACCCAGAAATTCTTGGCATGAAATGAATAAAATATAAATAAGGCTGTTCCAACTTGATTATTTGTTTAATGTCCCTCATCCTCCTCTATTTTTTAAAAAATTTGAGATCTAATAAACACATTAATAAATACCCTCTCTATTTTTGAAAAAATTTTTAGGCTAATAAACATATAGTGATAAATATTCCCTTTAAATTTTGCCTGAAATTTTCAAAATTTCTTATGTTTTTTTATTTAGTTTGTTTAACTTAAAACCCCCTCCCCCTTAATTTTTTCAAAAGGCCTGAACGTTAAACAAACAATTAAATTGGAACAGCCTAATTAAAAGAAAAAACTACTTAATTACAAAACTTTTTGTAATTTCTTTTTCAAAAAAGCATCTCTTGTCAATTTTATTGTTCTTAAAACACAAACCTTTTGTAATTTCTTCTTAAAATATGATCTCGCAAATAATACAAGTATTATATTTAATTTTCGTCCTCCTTGACCTGTTGCCACCTTATACCTCAGGGAAAATTCCAGATATAGCAAATATTCGTAGCAGTTTGAACGATCAAATTTCAAATAAAGCAAATAATAGTAGCAGTTTGATATGGCGAGCTGTGCTTGACAAAAGGGTGACGCATCAAATTCCAAATAAAGCAAATGATTATACAATAAGTTTGAACGATTAAATCAAAATTTACGGCGTAGCGATAAAGTCGTTATACCGCAAACGATTTAACTTAGAATTATATTAATAGACAATATCATATTCTTACACCACCTTACATTCATTAATTTATCGTCGATATACTCGATTAAATACATATTTAATTTTTCGAAGTAAAATACAGCATTTTTTTTTATATAACTTATGACTTCGTAATTATTAAAATTTGTTTATTTTATTTTATTTATTTTATTCTATTTTTTAAATTTTGTTTATTCTATTTTATTTATTTTATTCTATTTTATTTTATTTTATTTTATTTATTTTATTATGTAATTTTTTTTTTTGCACGTATTATATGTAAATAATTAATAAATTACACTACCCTTATTTTTTAATAATAAATCGTATAAAAAATTTTCTGAAGTATGTTTTGTTATGTCACAGTTTTACGCAACTTTAACGGGAAAAGGACAAAAAAAAGAAAAAAAAAATTTGAGCTATGCTACGCACACACATGGGTATAAAAATTAAAATTTTAAATTAAAAATAAAGAACGCTTAAATTAATAAAGTATTAAAAACCATTTATAGTTTGGCAATCATGGGAACAAGCTAAGTTATTAAATAGAAAAATGTTAAACTTTACTTTCTGTAAGTAACGAGAAATTGTTTGGAATTTAAATTAAGATTTTTCTTACAAAAAATTCTTGGTATAATGTAAGTTGAATATACGGTAAATTATTAAAAGATTCAAAGAATTATATTAATATTAAGATTTTTCCACATATACATTCACGATTTTAACGATTATTTAATATCGTATTTTTGACAAAATTTCGCCCATTATTCATACAGCGGTTAGATTTGATAGTCTTAATATTATTTTGATCAAGTAAATCATGCTCGAAACCTGTTTTAGCGTGTGTTATGAAAAGTGTATTAACTTATTTATTGCCAAAAAACTTTAGACGAAAAGGAGACTATTTATTGTATTAAAAGAGTTAAACGTTTTTGAGTGAATTTGGAGTGGATAACTCACTCCATCAATTAATTTTGGACAAGCAAATGTTTCCACCGAATATAGGACCAGGTATTTCATGGACCGCGGAATAAAAAGGAGGAATGTTAATATAATAATTATCCGTTTGAGATAATTGATTTATTAATAATTTCTCTTTCATTTTTTAAACTTTCTTGAATCGCATTCTTTTTTTTATAAGCAAAATATTCAATGGTCTTCTCACGTTTTCTTTGAAAATTATCTTTGAAATTGTCCTTTCATAACATACTTGATATTTTTTTAGATAAATTATTACTGCGTAATATCTTTGATATTTTTGACGCATTACGTCATTTAGATTAAATACTACACATTAATTTTTATAGGTAAAATACCTATTGTTTATTATACTTTTTATATAGACTAAACATGATCCTGGACGTCTACATAATAACACAGTTATTATTGTGTATGCCTACCCAATAACTAATATATACTAAGATGAGAGCGGGTAAATTGGAATTTTTTTATAAATTTTGAAATATTAAATTCCATTTACCAAAATTTTATTACTATTTAACATAATTGAAAAGGTCACTATTGTACTTAATTTATATTTATCTGGCTTTTGTACTATATAATTAATTACAAAATCAAAAATCATAGAACCTAAATTTTAGAAATAATACAGCTAACTCTTAACACTGCTAATAATAAATTTAAACTCATCATCAATTATAAGGATTGACGTTAACGATTTCCCTAAGTTCTTAAATTTTATCATAATTATTAAGATATAATAATTATTGAAAAATGAGAAATGATAAATCGTTCTATTGAATCACTAAATAACAAATATACAAAACTTCGTAATACTTGATAAAAGGTGATACAATAGTAAATTAATAATGTATCAAAATATGTTGTCTAAATGTGTCAATTTTTATTTATATTAAAATAAAAAAGTTAGAATAACATTAATTTCACAATGTTTAGTTATTATTAATCTTTCAGTACTTCAATTTTCATATCGTCATCTTACACAATAAAAAAAAAGCTTTAGTTAATTTAATTATATTTTATTAAACATAATAACATTCAAATAAAAAAATACCTTGACTCTGTTCTTGAATAGCAATAACAAGCATGCGGTTAATTAAATCAGAATCCGAAACTATAAAATGAAAATTATGTAACTACACAGTAATTATATATTATATATATATTAAATAAGATAATATTCACCATTATTATCTTCAAATTGAACTCTTTGGGAATTTACTGATTTAGGGAGATTATTAGGAAATCTCATATTACGACTAATATAAATTGCTCCATCATGTAATGTTATTTCAGCAGGTGATTCTAAGATAATTTTATCTGCCTCAGAAAATTCGTCAAAGATTTTTGATGGTTTTTTATCTTCTAATTTTAATTTCCAATTTTCAAATATTCTATATAATTCAATACTAGAAGGTCTTTCTTGTGGTTCTGCATCAAGACACTGGTTTACTAAATCAATATAACGTTTAGGTGTTCCTTTAGCAACTCTTGGTCTTAAACCACTGCAAATTGCAAGTGTAAGATCATCATTATGAGGTACAGTTCCATAAGGCGGTTTTCCTGTAGTTAATTCTGTCATAATAATCCCTAAGCTATAAATATCACTTGCTTCTGTATAAGGTTCTCCTTCCAAGATCTCAGGTGCTACATAAGGAAGTATTCCACATACATTTGTAGAATCTGAAGTTTTAGAATTATTTATGAATTGTGAAAGCCCAAAATCAGTAATTTTTGTGTCAGGAAATTCATCATCATTAAGGTTTAAACCAAGACTACTCAATTTAGAGTTTAAAGATTCGCCAAAATTAAACGTTGGATCATTAAAACCAATGAGTATGTTTCCACTATGTAAATCTTTATGAATACATCCTGATCCATGAATAACTTGAAGATTTAATGTAACAAAAGATAATATATTTAATTTGTGTTCCCATTTTAAAGTAGAAAATTTTTCTTTTAAATAATTTCTTAAATTTCCATGTTTAGCATATGCTAAAACCATTATAGGTTCTTTTGATCGTGGACCTCTTGTTATACCGTATAATCTAGTGCTACCAGTATTACATTCATTATGTATTTTAACCTAAGTAAAAAATATTTATTAGTAATAACTTCAAATAATAATTAACCAAAAAAAAATTTTATTCACCTCATTAGTAAGAGCTTCCATGATATTTAATGAGCTCTTAAATTTTTTAAGTGCAACTGTAATAGGACCAGTACGTTCTCTATGGAGTTCATTAGGTTCTCCATCCAACCAAGTAGCTGAATAAACAATAGCATAGCCTCCTTTACCAATAGGTTTAATATCTTGAAACCTATCATAAGGTATCCATTCTAAATTATGATAATAATTATTTGTTTGAAGTTGTGATTCATAAATTAATTTATCTAATTCAGGATCTCCACTTGATTTTCCTTCTCTTAAAAAACGTCCTGGATCACATTTATTACACCAGTCTTCTCCAGTATTTGGACTCTTACAATTAGAACATACTCCCTTTTCTTCAATTTCATCTCTTAAATCTTTTGAAACAAGAGCTTTAAATTTATATTTTGTATTAAGTTTAGTATAATTCATATTATATAAATATTATATAAAATTATATAATAGTTATTTAAATAATATTTGATATATAAAATGAAATGAAAGTTTGGACAAAAAAAAGAAAGAGTAAACCGGAAGTTTAAAATTTATTTTTCTTGAATACAAATTAATAAAGTGTAACTATTCGTGCATATGAAAAATATAATTTGTAGATCCAGCAGATCACTAATTCAAAATTGGAATAGTCTGTACAACATATTTTTTCAGCCGCACATATCACATTATAAATCGAAAAGGAATTTCATACCTTATCAGTACATTCACGGATTCACCAATAAACTAGTATAATGAACCATCCTTTCATATACTTGATATATATTAAGTAATAATGTATTTGAATGGATAAAATTGAAAAAATAAATGATGAGTTTTATCAAATTATGAAACTTTTTAATTTCTACACCAGTTTGTATAATTTCTTTTGAAACAGTGTATCTTATATAATTTACACCACTCAGATTAACATCACATTCTTTATATTTCAAGTTGACATTTAAATAAAACTCTTTTCGGTAGGTCGCCATATGGCTACAAAAAAATACAATGACATATAATTCGCATTTTTACATGTTCAACATTTGATTTTAAATTAAAAGAGGTACCAACTTGAATAACGTAAATGTCTAAATGATTTACGGATGATCATTGGATCATATTCGATGATAGTTTGTTTACAAGGATGAAAAAGTCATTTACGATTATCTATTTGAAATAAAATCTCAATAAAAACTCTCATAAAAATGAATAAAAGGGGTTAAAAGAGTAACAAATCGTAAAGTACAATTTCATAAATAAATGCCTAATCAAAATTGTTATTCTTATCGTAATAAACCATTTATTGGAGATTTGGAGAAGTATCAAGTATGATGTAAAGAATTATGCATCTTTAATATTACATTTCAAATCTTTTCTCCTGCTTGTTACCAATACTCTCATGCGAGAATTGATACCATAAAATTATAAAATTCAAAATATTCAAAATATTCTAATCATTGATGTACAAATTTATAATATAGTATTAAAAATAATAAACATTATTGGTAATACTTTCATTATAATGTAATCAGATTATACGAGACCCATTTTCTATTATTAAAAAAGGAGAACGGCTGGGAGGTACATGAAGTCTTTGAATTCTAAACTAATAATCGTATTGATAAGAACTTAACAAAAAATTTTTTTTTTTTTTAACAATTTTAGCCACTTTGACAACAAAATAATTGAATTTTGAATTTAAATAGGCCAAATAATCATGTATATCTTTCTTTTTTGGACAATTTTCGATAATGCTGGCCAGAGTTTTATTTCCTGTTCTAGTAGCTGCCTGACACTAATACTGTAATTTTTTTTTGGCTAGACCTTACCTATTTTAATATTTTTTGAGTGTCCTCAATGCAAATTGTGTATTTATTACCTAAATATTTAAAAAGAATTTGTATAAAGATAAAAATTTTTTCAAGTAAATTTTGATATGATCGACATTGAAATTTTACTAACAAGCCTTATTACATAATGCTTATATAAGTAATTTATGCAGATTTTTGTGTTACCTGTTACTTGTACATTACAAAGTTTATTATAAATAAGATTTTTATTTGGAAAAAATTTTGAACTTTTGAAAACAATGTTTTCTCAAAAAATACTCTTGACAGAAAATAATATTCAGGAATATTTAGAAATCAATCGGGCCAGTGAAAATAAAAAAATTGATGATTTCATACAAGAAAGGCAACTTAAAATTAATGATTCTGATAATATGATAGTATTTGAATGGATACCATACAATCAGTTTAATGAAATTAAAGAGACAGGCAAAAATGGCCTTATAACAATATATTCTGCAATATGGGAGGATGGTCCATTACACAAAAAGCATCAATATGATAAAAATTAGACAAGAGGTTCAAATAAAAAAGTTGCTTTAAAATGTTTACATAATTCACAATCAATTGATTCTTTAATAAATGAGGTATGAAATTTCTTCAAATATTTAAATATTTTTTTTAGTTAATATATTTACAACCTTTTTTATTATTTAGGCTAAAAGATATTCAACAAAATATAATGCATTTCAAGTATTGTATGGAATATCTAAAAATTCAGATACAGGAAATTATATTTTGGTTCAAAACAATTATATGTGGACAAGTGGAAATGAAAAAATTGATAATTTCATTCAAGAGAGGCAATTAAAATTAATAAATATAATGATATAGTATTTGAATGGATACCATACAATCAGTTTAATGAAATTAAAGAGACAAGCAAAAATGACCTTATAACAATATATTCTGCAATATGGGAGGATGGTCCATTACACAAAGAGTATCTGTATGATTACAAAAGTGATAGTGAGTATAATGAGTACACAAGAGATTCAAATAAAAAAGTTGCTTTAAAATGTTTACATAATTCACAATCAATTGATTCTTTAATAAATGAGGTATGAATTTCTTCAAATATTTAAATATTTTTTTTAGTTAATATATTTAAAACTTTTTTATTTATAATAGGCTAAAAAATATTCAACAAAATATGGTGTGTTTCAAGTATTGTATGGAATATCTCAAAATCAAAGTACAGGAGATTATATTTTAGTTCAAAGTTATACTATAAACATGACAAATTGGATTAGTGGAAACAAAAACATTGATGATTTCATCCAAGAAATGCAACTAAAAATTAATAATTGTGATAATATAGTATTTGAATGGATACCATACAATCAGTTTAATGAAATTAAAGAAATAGGCAAAAATGGCCAGATAACAGTATATTCTGCAATATGGAAGGATGGTCCATTATCAAACTCAAGGAGTTGGGAGGGAATTTATACAAGAGATTCATATAAAGAAGTTGCTTTAAAATGTTTACATAATTTACAATCCATAGATTCCTTAATAAATGAGGTATGAAAAAACTTCAAATATTTAAATACTTTTTTAATTAATATATTTACAATCTCTTTTTATTAGGCTAAAAAATATCTAACAAAAGATGAAAATTTTCAAATATTATATGGAATATCTCAAAACCCAATTACAGGAGATTATATTCTTGTTCAAAATAATTGTATATGGATAAGTGAAAATGAAAAGGTTGATAATTTCATCCAAGAAATGCAATTAAAAATTAATAAATATAATGATATAGTATTTGAATGGATACCATACAATCAGTTTAATGAAATTAAAGAGACAGGCAAAAATGGCCAGATAACAGTATATTCTGCAATATGGAAGGATGGTCCATTATCAAACTCAAGGAGTTGGGATGGAATTTATACAAGAGATTCATATAAAGAAGTTGCTTTAAAATGTTTACATAATTTACAATCCATAGATTCCTTAATAAATGAGGTATGAAAAAACTTCAAATATTTAAATACTTTTTTAATTAATATATTTACAATCTCTTTTCATTAGGCTAAAAAATATCTAACAAAAGATGAAAATTTTCAAACATTATATGGAATATCTCAAAATCAAGATACAGGAGATTATATTCTTGTTCAAAATAATTATATATGGACAAGTAAAAATGAAAAGATTGATAATTTTATTAAAGAAATGCAATTAAAAATTAATAAATATAATGATATAGTATTTGAATGGATACCATACAATCAGTTTAATGAAATTAAAGAGACAGGCAAAAATGGCCAGATAACAATATATTCTGCAATATGGAAGGATGGTCCATTACATTATCAGTATAGTGAATACATAAGAGATTCAAATAAAAAAGTTGCTTTAAAATGTTTACATAATTTACAATCCATAGATTCTTTGAAAAATGAGGTATGAAATAACTTCAAATATTTAAATACTTTTTTAATAATATATTTACAATCTCTTTTTATTAGGCTAAAAAATATCTAAAATTTCAAATATTATATGGAATATCTCAAAACCCAGATACAAGAGATTATATTCTTGCTCAAAATAATTATATATGGACAAGTGAAAATGAAAAGGTTGATAATTTCATCCAAGAAATGCAATTAAAAATTAATAAATATAATAATATAGTATTTGAATGGATACCATACAATCAGTTTAATGAAATTAAAGAGACAGGCAAAAATGGCCTTATAACAGTATATTCTGCAATATGGAAGGATGGTCCATTAGTGGCGAATTATAAGGAAACAAATTATACAAGAGATTCAAATAAAAAAGTTGCTTTGAAATGTTTACATAATTTACAATCCATAGATTCTTTGATAAATGAGGTATAAAATAACTTCAAATATTTAAATACTTTTTTAATAATATATTTACAATCTCTTTTATTAGGTTAAAAAATATCTAACAAAAGATGAAAAATTTCAAATATTATATGGAATATCTCAAAATCCTGATACACAAGATTATATTTTTGTTCAAAATAATTATATATTGACAAGTGGAAATAAAAAAAATTGATGATTTCATCCAAGAAATGCAATTAAAAATTAATAAATATAATGATATAGTGCTTGAATGGATACCATACAATCAGTTTAATGAAATTATAGAAACAGGCAAAAATGGCCTTATAACTTTATATTCTGCAATATGGAAGGATGGTCCATTACACAAAAAGCATCAGGATGATAAAAATTATACAAGAGATTCTAATAAAAAAGTTGCTTTAAAATGTTTACATAATTCACAAAAATCCATTGATTCTTTAATAAATGAGGTATGAGATTTTTTCAACTATTTGAATACTTTTTTAATTAATATATTTACAATCACTTTTATTTATATTTAGGTCAAAAAATATTTAACAGACAATGGATTATTTCAAGTATTGTATGGAATATCTCAAAATCAAGATACAGGAGATTATATTTTGGTTCAAAATTATACTATAAACATGGCAAATTGGATTAGTGGAAACGAAAAAATTGATGATTTCATCCAAGAAATGCAATTAAAAATTAATGATTGTGATGATATAGTGCTTGAATGGATACCATACAATCAGTTTAATGAAATTAAAGAAACAGGCAAAAATGGCCAGATAACAGTATATTCTGCAATATGGAAGGATGGTCCACTATACAAGAAGTATTGTCATAGTAGTTATATAAGAGATTCAAATAAAAAAGTTGCTTTAAAATGTTTACATAATTCACAAGAATCCATTGACTCTTTAATAAATAAGGTATTTAATTTCTTTAAATATTTAAATACTTTTTAATTAATATATTTATTTACAATTCTTTTATTAGGCTAAAAAATATTCAACAAAAAATAAAGTATTTCAATTATTATATGGAATATCCCAAAATTCAGATACAGGAGATTATGTTTTTGTTCAAAATTATACTATAAACATGGCAAATTGGATTAGTGGAAACGAAAAAATTGATGATTTCATCCAAGAAATGCAATTAAAAATTAATGATTGTGATGATATAGTATTTGAATGGATACCATACAATCAGTTTAATGAAATTAAAAAGACAGGCAAAAATGGCCTTATAACAATGTATTCTGCAATATGGAAGGTTGGTCCATTACAGTATAGTAAGTATAGTAATAAGTACACAGGAGATAGTATATATATATAGTGAGTATAGTGATGAGTATACAGTAGATAGTATATATAGTGAGTACACAAGAGATTCAAATAAAAAAGTTGCTTTAAAATGTTTACATAATTTACAAGAATCCATTGATTCTTTAATAAATGAGGTATGTAATTTCTTTAAATATTTAAATACTTCTTAATTAATATATTTATTTACAATTTCTTTTATTAGGCTAAAAAATATTCAACAAAACATGAAGTATTTCAATTATTGTATGGAATATCTCAAAATTCAGATACAGGTGATTATGTTTTTGTTCAAAGTTATACTATAAACATGGCAAATTGGATTAGTGGAAATGAAAAAATTGATGAATTCATCCAAGAAATGCAATTAAAAATTAATGATTATGATGATATAGTATTTGAATGGATACAATACTATCAGTTTAATGAAATTAAAGAGATAGGCAAAAATGACCTTATAACAATATATTCTGCAATATGGAAGGATGGTCCATTACACAAAAAGCATCAGGAATGCAAATATGCTAGAGATTCAAATGAAAAAGTTGCTTTAAAATATTTACATAATTCACAAGCAATTGATTCTTTAAAAAATGAGGTATGAAATTTCTTCAAATATCTAAATATTTTTTTTAGTTAATATATTTACAAACCTTTTTATTTATAATAGGCTAAAAAATATTCAACAAAATATGGTGCGTTTCAAGTATTGTATGGAATATCTCAAAATCAAAGTACAGGAGATTATATTTTAGTTCAAAGTTATACTATAAACATGACAAATAGGATTAGTGGAAACGAAAAAATTGATGATTTCATCCAAGAAATGCAATTAAAAATTAATAAATGTAATGATATAGTATTTGAATGGATACCATACAATCAGTTTAATGAAATTAAAGAGACAAGCAAAAATGGCATTATAACAATATATTCTGCAATATGGGAGGATGGTCCATTACATTATCAGTATAGTGAGTACATAAGAGATTCAAATAAAAAAGTTGCTTTAAAATGTTTACATAATTCACAATCCATTGACTCTTTAATAAATGAGGTATGTAATTTCTTTAAACATTTAAATACTTTTTAATTAATATATTTATTTACAATTTCATTTATTAGGTTAAAAAATATTCAACAGAATATGATGCATTTCAAGTATTGTATGGAATATCTCAAAATTCAGATACAGGAGATTATGTTTTTGTTCAAAATTATACTATAAACATGGAAAATTTGATTTGTGGGAACGAAAAAATTGATAATTTCATCCAAGAAATGCAATTAAAAATTATTAAATATAATGATATAGTATTTGAATGGGTACCATACAATCGGTTTGATGAAATTAAAGAGACAGGTAAAAATAGCCAGATAACAATATATTCTGCAATATGGAAGGATGGTCCATTATTACACAGGCAGAGTAGTTTGGGGGAAACTAATTATACAAGAGATTCAAATAAAAAAGTTGCTTTAAAATGTTTACATAATTTACAATCCATAGATTCTTTAATAAATGAGGTATGAAATATCTTCAAATATTTCAGGTAAATACTTTTTTAATTAATATATTTACAATTTCTTTTTATTAGGCTAAAAAATATCTAACAAAAGATGAAAAATTTCGAATATTATATGGAATGTCTCAAAACCCAGATACAGGAGATTATATTTTTATTCAAAATAATTATACATGGACAAGTGAAAATGAAAATGTTGATAATTTCATTAAAGAAATGCAACTAAATAATATAGTATTTGAGTGGATACTATACAATCAGTTTAATGAAATTAAAGAGACAGGCAAAAATGGACTTATGACAATATATTCTGCAATATGGAAGGATGGCCCATTACTACAGCAGTATAGTGAGTGTAGTAATGAGTACACAGAAGATAGTATGTATAGTGAGTACACAAGAGATTCAAATAAAAAAGTTGCTTTAAAATATTTATATAATTCACAATCAATTAATTCTTTAATAAATGAGGTATGAAATATCTTCAAATATTTAAATACTTTTTTAATTAATATATTTACAATCTCTTTTATTAGGCTAAAAAATATTTAAGAAAAGATGAAAAATTTCAAATATTATATGGAATATCTCAAAACCCAGATACAGGAGATTATATTCTTGTCCAAAATAATTATATATTGACAAGTGGAAATGATAAAGTTGATAATTTCATCCAAGAAATGCAATTAAAAATTAATGAATATAATAATATAGTATTTGAGTGGATACCATACAATCAGTTTAATGAAATTAAAGAGACAGGTAAAAATGGCCAGATAACAATATATTCTGCAATATGGAAGGATGGTCCATTACACAAAAAGCATCAGGATGATAAAAATTATACAAGAGATTTAAATGAAAAAGTCATTTTAAGATGTTTACATAATTTTCAATCCATAGATTCTTTAATAAATAAGGTATGAAATTTCTTCAAATATTTCAGTTAAATACTTTTTTAATTAATATATTTACAATTTCTTTTATTAGGCTAAAAAATATCTAATAAAAGATGAAAATTTTCAAATATTATTTGGAATATCTCAAAACCCAGATACAGGAGATTATATTCTTGTTCAAAATAATTATATATGGATAAGTGGAATTAAAAAAGTTGATAATTTCATTAAAGAAATGCAATTAAAAAAATTAAATATTAATAAATATGATAATATAGTATTTGAATGGATACCATACGATCAGTTTAATGTAATTAAAGAAACAGGCAAAAATGGCCTTATAACAATATATTCTGCAATATGGAAGGATGGTCCATTACACAAAAAGCATAAGGATGATAAAAATTATACAAGAGATTCAAATAAAAAAGTTGCTTTAAAATATTTACATAATTCACAATCAATTGATTCTTTGATAAATGAGGTATGAAGTAACTTTAAATATGTAAATACTTTTTTAATTAATATATTTACAATCTCTTTTTGTTAGGCTAAAAAATATCTAACAAAAGATGAAAATTTTCAAATATTATATGGAATATCTCAAAGTCAAGATACAGGAGATTATATTTTGGTTCAAAATAATTATATATGGATAAGTGGAATTGAAAAAGTTGATAATTTCATCCAAGAAATGCAATTAAAAATTAATGATTGTGATGATATAGTATTTGAATGGATACCATACAATCAGTTTAATGAAATTAAAGAGACAGGCAAAAATAACCTTATAACAATTTATTTTGCAATATGGAAGGATGGTCCATTACATTATCAGAATAGTGAATACACAAGAGATTCAAATAAAAAAGTTGCTTTAAAATATTTACATAATTCACAATCAATTGATTCTTTAATAAATGAGGTATGAGATTTCTTCAACTATCTGAATACTTTTTTAATTAATATATTTACAATCACTTTTATTTATATTTAGGCTAAAAGATATTTAACAGACAATGGATTATTTCAAGTATTGTATGGAATATCTCAAAAACAAGATACAGGAGATTATATTTTAGTTCAAAGTTATACTATAAACATGGCAAATTGGATTAGTGGAAACGAAAAAATTGATAATTTCATCCAAGAAATGCAATTAAAAATTAATGATTGTGATGATATAGTGATTGAATGGATACCATACAATCAGTTTAATGAAATTAAAGAAACAGGCAAAAATGGCCTTATAACAATATATTCTGCAATATGGAAGGATGGTCCATTACATTATCAGTATAATGAGTATACAAGAAATTCAAATAAAAAAGTTGCTTTAAAATGTTTACATAATTTACAAGAATCCATTGATTCTTTAATAACTGAGGTATTAAATTTCTTCAAATATTTAAATACTTTTTTAATTATTAATATATTTACAATCTTTTTTATTTACATTTAGGCTAAAAAATATCTAACAAGACATAAAGCATTTCAAGTATTGTATGGAATATCTCAAAATCAAGATACAGGAGATTATATTTTGGGTCAAAGTTATACTATAAACTTGACAAATTGGATTAGTGGAAACGAAAAAATTGATAATTTCATTCAAAAAAGGAAACTTAAAATTAATGAATATGATGATATAGTGCTTGAATGGATACCATACAATCAGTTTAATGAAATTAAAGAGACAGGCAAAAATGGCCTTATAACAGTATATTCTGCAATATGGAAGGATGGTCCATTATATAAGAAAAATAAATGGAGTGATTGTACAAGAGATTCATATAAAGAAGTTGCTTTAAAATATTTACATAATTCACAATCAATTGATTCTTTGATAAATGAGGTATGAAGTAACTTCAAATATTTAAATACTTTTTTAATTAATATATTTACAATCTTTTTTTATTAGGCTAAAAAATATCTAATAAAAGATGGTAAATTTCAAATATTATATGGAATATCTCAAAATCCTGATACACAAGATTATATTTTTGTTCAAAATAATTATATATTGACAAGTGGAAATAAAAAAAATTGATGATTTCATCCAAGAAATGCAATTAAAAATTAATAAATATAATGGTATAGTACTTGAATGGATACCATACAATCAGTTTAATGAAATTAAAGAAACAGGCAAAAATGGCCTTATAACTTTATATTCTGCAATATGGAAGGATGGTCCATTACACAAAAAGCATAAGGATGATAAAAATTATACGAGGGATTCAAATAAAAAAGTTGCTTTAAAATATTTACATAATTCACAAGAATCTATTGATTCTTTAATAAATGAGGTATGAAATTTCTTTAAGTATTTAATACTTTTTTTGTACCTAATATGTTTACAATCTCTTTATTTATATTTAGGCTAGAAAATATTTAACAGACAATGGATTATTTCAAGTATTGTATGGAATATCTCAAAATCAAAATACAGGAGATTATATTTTGGTTCAAAGTTATACTATAAACTTGACAAATTGGATTAGTGGAAATGAAATAATTGATGATTTCATCCAAGAAATGCAATTAAAAATTAATAAATATAATGATATAGTATTTGAATGGATACCATACAATCAGTTTAATGAAATTAAAGATTCAAGCAAAAATGGTCTTGTAACAATATATTCTGCAATATGGAAGGATGGTCCATTTAATTATCAGAATAGTGAATACACAAGAGATTCAAATAAAAAAGTTGCTTTAAAATATTTACATAATTTACAATCAATTGATTCTTTAATAAATGAGGTACGAAATTTCTTCAAATATTTAAATATTTTTCTAATTAATATATTTATAATTTTTTTATTTATATTTAGGCTAAAAAATATTCAACAAAATATGATGCATTTCAAGTATTGTATGGAATATCTCTAAATCAAAGTACAGGAGATTATATTTTGGTTCAAAGTCATACTAAAAACTTGACAAATTGGATTAGTGGAAGTAAAAAAATTGATGATTTCATTCAAAAAATTAATGCCCATTATAAAATAGTACTTGAATGGATACCATACAATCAGTTTTATAAAATTAAGAAAACAGGCAAAAATGGTGTATATTCTGCAATATGGAAGGATGGTCCATTATATGATCAGTATGAAAGATATTCAAATGAAGAAGTTGCTTTTAAATGTTTAGAATCCATTAATTCTTTAATAAATGAGGTATGAAATTTCTTCAAATATTTAAATACTTTTTAATTAATATATTTACAATCTCTTTATTTATACTTAGGCTGAAAAATATCCAATAAAACATAATGTATTTCAAGAATTGTATGGAATATCTCAAAATCCAGATACAGAAGATTATATTTTAGTTCTTATGTGGACAAGTGGAAATGAAAAAATTGATGAATTCATCCAAGAAATGCAATTACAAATTTATAACTATCATAGTGATATAGTGCTTGAATGGATACCATACAATCAGTTCAATGAAATTAAAGAGACAGGCAAAAATGGCCTTATAACAATATATTCTGCAATATGGAAGGATGGTCCATTACTTAAATATGATAGTGAGTATAGTGAGTACACAAGAGATTCAAATAAAAAAGTTGCTTTAAAATATTTAAATAATTCACAATCAATTGATTCTTTAATAAATGAGGTATGAAATTTCTACAAATATTTAATATTTTTTTAGTTAAATATATTTACAACCTTTTTTATTTATATTTAGGCTAAAAAATATTCAACAGTATATGATGCAATTCAAGCATTATATGGAATATCTCAAAATAATGATACAGGAGATTATATTTTGGTTCAAAGTTATACTATAAACATGGTAAATTGGATTAGTGGAAACGAAAAAATTGATAATTTCATCCAAGAAATGCAATTACAAATTTATAACTATCATAGTGATATAGTATTTGAATGGATACCATACAATCAGTTTAATGAAATTAAAGAAACAGGCAAAAATGGTCTTATAACAATATATTCTGCAATATGGAAGGATGGTCCATTACATTATCAGTATAGAGAGTTTACAAGGGATTCATATAAAAAAGTTGCTCTAAAATGTTTACATAATTCACAAGAATCCATTGATTCTTTAATAAATGAGGTATGTAATTTCTTTAAATATTTAAATACTTTTTAATTAATATATTTATTTACAATCTCTTTTATTAGGCTAAAAAATATTCAACAAAACATGAAGCATTTCAATTATTGTATGGAATATCTCAAAATTCAGATACAGGTGATTATGTTTTTGTTCAAAGTTATACTATAAACTTGATAAATTGGATTAGTGGAAATGAAAGAATTGATAATTTCATTCAAGAAAGGCAACTTAAAATTAATGATTATGATGATATAATACTTGAATGGATACCATACAATCAGTTTAATGAAATTGAAGAAACAGGCAAAAATGACCTTATAACATCATATTTAGCAATATGGAAGGATGGTCCATTACACAAAAAGCATCAGGATGATAAATATTATACAAGAGATTCAAATAAAAAAGTTGCTTTAAAATATTTACATAATTCACAAGAATCTATTGATTCTTTAATAAATGAGGTATGAAATTTTTTTAAGTATTTAATACTTTTTTTAGTAATTAATATGTTTACAATCTCTTTATTTATGTTTAGGCTAAAATTTATCCAACAAAGCATAAAGCTTTTCAAGTATTGTATGGAATTTCTCAAAATTCATATACAGGTGATTATATTTTAGTTCTTATGTGGACGAGTGGAAATAAAAAAATTGATGATTTCATTCAAGAAATGCAATTAAAAGTTAATAAATGTGATGATATAGTAGTTGAATGGATACCATATAATCAGTTCAATAATTTTAAGAAAGTAGGTGAAGGTGGCTTTGCTACAGTATATTCTGCAAATTGGAAAAATGGTCCATTAAAATATGGTACAGATAAAAATATATATAAAAGGAAACCAAATAAAATAGTTGCCTTAAAATGCTTACATAAGTCACAAAATATTAGTAATAAATTTTTAAATGAGGTATGAAATTTTTTAAAAATCATTTTAATAGAAAAATTCTTTATAAATTTAACTATTTTTTGTTACTTAAATATTTAATAGGTTAAAAAATACTCAATAAATATAGAAAGTAATATTCTTAATATATATGGAATATCTCAACATCCAGATACGAAAGAATATGTTATGGTTCTCCAATATGCAGCAGAAGGCAATTTCAATCATTGGATAAATGAAAACTACGAGTATTTTAATTGGAAAGATAAACTACTTGCACTGCTCAATATTATTAATGGCCTTAAAGAAATTCATCAAAAAAGTATATTATTTTTAAGTAAAATGCATAATTTTGAGGATTGGATATTAATTTCAGATATGGGATTATGTGGAAAAGTTGGTGATATAGATATAGATGAAACTAAAATCTATGGAGTTATGCCTTATGTGGCTCCTGAAGTATTGAGAAGGAGGCCTTATACCCAGGAATCAGATATCTATAGTTTTGGTATGATAATGTATTTTGTAGCAACTGGAAAACAACCTTTTTACAATCGTGCACATGATCATCTTCTTGCATTAGATATTTGTAAAGGAGTTAGACCTGAAATAAATGAACCAGAAGCACCAAAATGGTATATTGATTTAATGAAAAAGTGTTGGGATTTAAACCCGAATAATAGACCAGATATTTTTGGTATAAATAAATTAATTGAGTCATTACATAAGTCATATATGGTGGATTTTTCCACAGAAAATGAAGAAATTGGAATGCAATTTAAGAAAGCAGAAGAATATAGAAAAGCAAATCTTTCATCCATTAAAAATTACCAAGTAGTTACCCATCCACAAGCTATTTACACATCTCGA
This sequence comes from Rhizophagus irregularis, assembly GCF_026210795.1. NCBI lineage: Eukaryota > Fungi > Glomeromycota > Glomeromycetes > Glomerales > Glomeraceae > Rhizophagus > Rhizophagus irregularis. Next base: position 765,422 of record NC_089430.1, on the reverse strand, counting down.
TTACTTAATCCTTTTACAGATGACCTTCCAGAATATGATGATAATTCTCAAGGTTTAGATTACGCAATCTAATCTAAATGAGATCAAGATGTGCATACCTATACAATTAAAAATTATTCTTCTGACGTTTAGAATACCTCCATAGAAATAATTTGAATTGTATAAGGAAAACATGTGATACTATTAGAGTCATGTGTAAGTCCCAATGACTAATCGGTAAAATTTGTGTGGCTAATCCAGTTCCAGATATATATATACACAAATATATATATTTATGTATATAGTTAATGAAATTTTGATTAGTTTTATTCCTTACAATCCTGATAAAAAAAGTTTAGTAACACGCATTTATGTATAGTATATCGTATAAAGATATATATAATTACATTTTTTTTATTTTTTTCCAACCAAACCTTTTTTTTCAAATTTTTTTTTCCAGTTTTTTTTCCAGTTTTTTTTTATACGATTTTTTTCCTTTTTTTGTTTGTTTTTTTTTTCTATAACCAAAGTTTTTTTAAAAATATTTTAAATTTCTTTTCGATTTGGTTTTTTTAAACCGAATTGTGTTTAAATTTTTTTTCCTTCATAATCTTAGATTCAAGTCACATAAATATTATAACAATAATAAAAAAAAAAGTAATATAAGATCTTGACACTGCGGTGTTACATAATTATTTTTTTTGCCAATATTTTCTCTCATTTTTTTTCTTTCTTTCACCTTTAAGGTTACTATTTGATGCTGTCTGGATAATTATAGGACCTTAATGTCAATAATAAAAATTGGAAATTTATTAAATATAAATTATAATTTCATCATGGCGGATTTATGAAATACCCAAAATTTGTCCATCGTGCAAATAAATATTCGTCAGTATTTTAGTTATTTAAGTCCCAAATTTATTAGTGAACAGTCAAAAATGTGCCCCAAAAAATTTTTTTGTATCCAAATCTTGCGTCTAACCAATTTTCCAACTATCTAACCAATTTTTCTAGTGTTAAAGGTTGTCATTATTTGATATTTTTTAGGGAAAAAGCGTAAGTCAATTTTAATTCCCGAGGACGCAGCAGGAGTTTTTGCAAAATTTCATAAATCCGCCGTAATGTATAGCAAGATATAATATTTAATATAAAAATAATATTACTTTTTCGAAAATTTGCTGTTCAATCGTAAAGTTACTCCTTGTATCTTTACAAATCATATACTTCACTATACATTTCTATTTGTCATAGGGATTATTCCTCGTACATGATTTTATGAATTTTCAGAAATCAAGATATTTCTTATCCTTGATTATGAATTAGATTATTAGGTTATTTCGTTCTTTTTTGCTTTTATACCATTTGTATAAATAAAAAAGTTCCAACTATTTATTAATAAAAATGTCATTAACTAAAGATCCAATAATTATACCAGTTGTAACATCTGAATGTGTATTTAATTATGTATTAGGTTGTCATTGATTGACGTTGATGGGATCCGTACAAAATCCCGAATGTCAAAATCCCGAATGGTACGAAATCCCGAAATATTGGCCAACATTAAGCATAATGCTGCCCGGTTCGGGATTTTCGGGATTTTGACATTCGGGATTTGTACCAGACCCAAATGATAAATATATTATATAAATAATTATTGGGTAGGGAGGTTGAAATATCACCGAACTGCGAAAATATAGAGGTCAAAAGATGATGTCAAAACATATTCGTTATTATTACTCAAATCATCTTGATTATAACTTTCACCTTTTAATATGTACTTATAAATGAGTATTTCTATTATCGGAAATTAAAAAATATAGTATTAATATTATATTTACCAAAAGTTATAACCATGCATTTTCTTTATAAGAAGTACGGCTTGATGGAATTTTTCCAGTAACTTTGAATATACCAATTTGTTTAACACATAAAGTGGATTTTTGCAATTGTCTCGTCCTCTACAATATAATTACACTTTGAATATCTAGTCCTATTAATCATGAACTTTCTTCTGAATGGATAATTTCAACTAAATATATTATAAATTATTCCGTTAAAATATTAAGGAAAAAAAGTATTTTTTAAGAATACTCAAAAATAAACAACTTACTAAAGGTATTTTCATAAGTTTGATAAAATATTTAAGAAGTATGTTATTAATAATCAAGTTTATTAATAATCAAAAAGAAAATTATTTATGTTGGATTGATTTTTTTATATTTACCTGATTTATGGAATCGATTAACCACCAATTTATAAAATTACATATTTTGATTTAATATAAAAGTACGTTCCCGTATAGATAATAAACTTATTTGATCATCGTGCTGTGTTCTTGCCAAGTTAAAATATTTTAATTTATTATAAACATATCGTTATTATTATACAGAAGCTACTCCTTGATGAATTGTAGCGTTGCTAATAACACTGATTATATAATTATATCAAGAAATCTGTAGTACTTTGGTAATATATAGCAAAAATTAGATATACTAATTTTAGGAATTTTAAAACTTTTACACTTAGATTTATGACGCGGGTACTAACTTAATATGACGCTATAAGCGATGTAAAATTATAAGATTGATATTAAAGATTCATGAAGAAAAGACAATATTTTATTTATATTTATAACAATATACTTCTTTGCCAAATCGGTTACTGATTTATTGATATTCTACATATTAACTATCTAACGGAGAAAATTTCTCAAGCCCTCATTAAAGATTGTATCAAACTTTGTCATGTCACGACTGTCACGTCATTGCCTAATTGAATCAAATATTGTTATTATGTTTTGCGCGTTACTCTCAAGTCATTAAACGGTTTTATACTACTTTAAGAATACAATCATGCTTTTTGGTAATTAATTTTTTTCATATATTTTCTACTGTATATACAGTATTAGACAAGATAATGTATCTAAAGAAATAATAAATAATCCTTATATTAAATTTATAAATGTTTATTTTGCTTTATATGTTATAGGTAAACTATAATGTTATAGGTAAATTATTTGTATTAAAATATCGATAAATTCGGTGCCATGTGATTAATTTTATTGATTAATTGTCATTCAGTACAGATTTTATGCGAGTCAATTTTTTTTTAAAAAAAACTGCTTGACCATAATTCTAGCATTTCTTTCCTAAGTTAATTATGGATTCTATTTTCAAGCAAAAATTCTTTTTATGCACTGTATATAAGCATTCAAAATAATGTGACATTCTGACAAATGGACAGCGAAATTTTGCCAAGAAAAGCATTTTTTAATACACATCTACCCACACGAAAAAAAATATTTTTTTCTGTGATGCTAATAATGTTTTTGGAAATCTGTATGAAAAGATGTTATCAAATGCATATTTATTCATACCTTGATTGTGAAATGCCCATTTGGACTTTGTAAACAGTGATTTATCGTTTACTTTAAACAAGCTTATATGTTTAGACTTGGGAAAAATAGTAAAATGGTTTTGGTGGAACATGAAAATCTTACATCACACAGAGTTACTGTACTTAATTTTTTAAATCTATGTGATGTGTTTCAAGTAGATTGATCATACAAAAAGCCACATTTGTTAAATACGCGATAACATTAATTCACCTTTTTCAATAAATACATGGGAATCGGAGAATAAATTCAACGCCAAAATTTTTTTTTTTTGCATAATCTTTTTACCAATTATGTATTTATGTTATTTCTGCATTTCGTTATAACAAGCTACCTACCAAGAGCCTATCAAGAATATTAATCGGTAAGGTCCATATAAATATAATGGCCTCAAACTTTTATAAGTTTTCATCATTATTTCAAAAAATTCTCGTTTTACCTCTGTATTGTACTTTGTTTAAGAATTGCGTAAAGTTTTTAATAAGTAACCACGAAAAAATGTCATGAAATAGCTTTAAGTATGGCGTGCGTTTGATATAGTAGTGTGACACCGGTGGTGAAAAAATCACGTGGATTGTCTTTCATGTGCGTGTCCTCTTTGTATTACGAACAAAATCACAATCGTATGAAAATCAGTCCTTACATGCTTCATTCATTAACGAAAATAGCATTGCGGCTATTGATCAGCATAAAAAGTCAAAATTCCTAAGACGCTTAATTTTTTTTTTTTTACAAAAAACGATTTAGGCTAAGTTTAAATCTTTTGCACATTATTCTTAAATATGACATCACCAAATGATTGGATTGACAAAAAAATAAAAGATGATGATATCAATTATTTCGAGTATAATGAATTTAGCAATATGAAAAATATTGGTAATGGAGCCTTCGGAATAGTAAATAGAGCTGATTGGAAAAGTTGTAGAAGTAAAGTAGCATTAAAAATTCTTGCAAGCAATTCTTCAATCAATGAAGATAATATGAACAAGTTTCTTAAAGAGGTACGTAATTAATTTTGAATATGATACTGTAGTTAGTACTAAGCCTAAATTTTATTATTATTGTATTTTAAATAGTTAAAGAATTTAAGAAAGGTCAATTTTCATCCAAATATAAACCGGTGTTTTGGAATTACCAAAGGTAAAGATATAATATTTTATACTTTTTTTTTAAATAAAAAAATTATTTTAACTAATTATTGGTTTAGAGCCGTCATCAAACAATTATATTATGGTATTACACTACGCCAATCAGGGAAATTTAAGAGAATATTTAGAAAATAACTTTGCTTCACTTCAATGGAAAGACAAAATTCAAATGGCTTTGGATATTACATTGGGATTGAAGTGTTTGCATTCTAGAGAAATAATTCATAGAGATTTGGTAATATAAAATTTATTTTTTATAATATAAATATATAAATTCTAAAATTTTATTTCATTTTATTTTATTTATAGCATGCAAAAAATATATTAGTTAATGATAATACATTGATGATTGCGGACCTTGGATTATCCAAACAAACGACTGTCGATGTTACGTCAATTTCAAAAATTTATGGAATGCCAGCATATGTCGAACCACAATGTTATAAAACTGACAACTATGTTAGAAATAAAAAGTCTGATGTTTACAGTTTAGGTGTTCTTTTATGGGAAATTTCAAGTGGATATCCGCCTTTTTCAACCATTCCAATTCAAATTTTAGGTTATAAAATCGCAATGGGTTATAGAGAACAGCCAATAATTGACACACCTTCATCTTATGTGGATCTTTATCAGAAATGTTGGGATGATAATCCAGATTTAAGACCAACTATTGATGATGTTTTTGATAAATTAAATAAAATTTCTTTAGAATTTAACACCGATAATGAAGGCTATTCGGAGATTACTGAGAATAATAATAATAATGAAACAGAATCTCAATCATCAAAATCAAGTGATTTTCAAATCAGTAAGTACAATATATTATTTGTTATTATGTTTGTTTACATATACTAATGACAATACGTTATTAGGTACACCATTATCATCTGTTTCATTTTATATTGATAACGAAAGAAAATCATCCATCTCATCTGATGTTAGTCAAACTGAAAATCAAACTGGTAAGTGCACATTTATTTATTGTTGGTTTGTTTAAAATTTTATTTAAAAACATTAATATTGTGTTATTAGATAAACCTCCGCCATCATCATCCGTTTCGTCTAACATTAATGAGGATAAAAGCGTTAATCAAACTGAAAATCAAACTAGTAAGTACATATTTATTTATTAATGATTTGCTTAAGATTTATTAATAATATTAATGTTGTATTATTAGATACACCTCCGCCATCATCACCCGTTTCGTCTAACATTAATGAGGATAAAAGCGTTAATCAAACTGAAAATCAAACCAGTAAGTACGTGTATATTTATGATTTGCTTATGATTTATTAATAATATTAGTGTGTATTATTAGATACACCTCCACCATCATCACCCATTTCATCTAAAAATAATGAGAACGAAAAAAAATCAAATACTCTTTTAGAGGAAATTTTTCAAGCATATTTAAAATATCACAATAATGGATTTACAAAGAGTTTCGATTTTTATAAATTTTTGGAAAATCATAAGGCAAAATCACGCGAAATTTTGAATTATTTTGCTAATAATCAAGCTACACAACATTATAAAGTGATTATTGGATTTTTTCATTATAAAGGGTTTGGAGTCGATAAAGATTTGGATATGGCTTTTAAGTGGTATACACATGCAAGTCAGCATAATGTTATAAATGGTTATTATCATGTTGGAAGGTGTTATCATTATGGATATGGTATTAAAAAAGATCTCAAAAAAGCATTTAAATTTTATCAAATTGCTGCTAACAATGGATGTAATATAGCCTTATATTATCTTGCAAATTTTTATGAATATGGTTATGGTATACAAAAAAATAATTTTAAAGCATATGAATTATATAAAAATTCTGCTAAAAATGGATTTATACCCTCTCAATATTCTTTAGCTATATGTTATGAATATGGAATAGATACTTTAGATAATCAAGTACCAGTAAATAAAGGAAAGGCTTTAAAATGGTATAAATTATATCAAGAAAATGATGGAATACATAAAGTATCAGAATATATTAGCAATATTAAAAAAGAATTGGTTAGTATTTATTTTTTTTATTTTGTTTATTTAAATTTTAATATGAACTATTTATTGATTAATTATATTTATTCTGATAGGAACAATAAGAAAAAACCCTATATAAAACGGTTGATATACAATTTACTAGTCAACTTTTTTGTTTGATACTGTGACTTCATGCATTAAATAAGTAGTATTAGATTTTTTTTTGTTTCGTAAAAATCTTAAAATATATATGTATATTATCTATATTTTATTATTATTTATTTGGGCTGTTTTCTGGCGATTTTGTAGTTAACTTACTATATATTTAAATTATTTAAATATATCATTTTTATCAATATTTTATTGAGTGAAACGTAGGATTATGCTTTAGGAAGACAATTTATCATGTGAGATGTCGTAAAAAATGGTAGCTGGTTAGGATGAGACACTATGCAACAAAATTACAACCCTAATACCATTAACCTAATCCCAAAGATTCAGAATATAAATCCGGATACCATTTTTGTGGACGACGGCTGCGACACTATATAAGTTCACAATACTTTAATGATAAGAACAATTTTTAAACATCTATTTCATGGGAAAAACTAATTTTCACGCAATTTCTAAAGATTAAAATTAACCATCTTGTTTCACGAGATTTATGGAAATATTTTTTTGCTCTTGATAACTTCCATCTCCTAGTTAACTGTAACTAATTTTAACTAATTGTAAAATTTTTACAAAATTTCGACAATAAAAGTGGAAAGTATAATATGGTAAGCATGATATCTCGTATTTCATAACTAATGTATAATATTCTAATTCAGGATCTTTTGCAAAACTATAAATTATAATGAGATGAAAACACTGTTTATACAAATAATATCGCAATACATATCATATACTGAAAAAATTGTTAATTCATACACTGCAAAATTACCCATATTTATTAATTAAAATTTTTCATTTCAAAACTAAATTATTGAATATGACCCCTACTCTCGCCATACTCTTTCACTTTCAAAAATCAAATTTGAAGTGTCCAACCCCTAATACTTCAAAATACAATAATAAATAATACATTCCTTAACATTATATAGTTAAATATTTTCTGGATGCTGCCACAATTATAAGCCAGTCATCAAACGAAGAATAAGGAGAATAAAACAAAAAAATAAATAAAATAAAAAAGTTCATAAAAACTGTACAATTCTGCTCTATTAAATAAAAAGATACATTTAAACCATGTTCTCAGGAGTTTAACCCATACTTTCTAAAAAAATATTTGGTAATTTAAATGAAAAAATGTGAGGAATAATAAATTCAGTATATACATAAATCAGTGCTTTTTTAGCCATACCCTCATCCAGCCTTTGGGAAATATCCAGTTAGGAAGTGAGAAATCAGCTGATTAGTTAATTTTAAAAATAAATATTAAAATTAGTACATACACAATCTAAAAGTTATTCCAATATTTTACCATACATCATATTAAGTGTAATTGGATAAACCTTCTGAAAAAATGTGCAGCTGACTCAGGATATTTTTGAAAAATCCAGATGAAAAGAGGAGGTAACATGTTCACCTCTTCCTATTTTTTTTTCAAATTCCTTATAGAGCAGAAGTCTGAATTGCTATTGTATAATTTCTTAATACAAATAACTAATAGTTGTCCAGTTTCTGATTTATGAAAATCTATAATTAAATGAAAAAGATTAAAAAGAAAATTAAAGAAATCATAAAAAAGTAAGTGATGGCCTCGTTAAAAACGTTTAAGCAAAGAACCGAAAAGAAACCCAGTAAGAAACTATACAGACCTGCTGCATGGTGAAAGGCTCGAGTTGTAATAGACCTGAAAAATATGAAGACAAGCCATTTTTTTATATTGACAGCAAATAAATAAAATAGACTTGAGATTTTTAATTTTTGTACAAATAAATAGCGTATTGTCTTCAAATTCTGATTGGTTTAGCTTATGAAAGTTGGCGTAGACATTATAATTATATAATTATTTACCAAACGCGTCAATTAATTAAATTAATCAATTAATCAATTATCATCATCAAAAGCTATAGTTATCGTAGTTATCCGTTATTGAAATATCACGCGTTTTTAAATAATCTGTTAAAAGTCAGACTAGTCAGCTTGTCCAGCTTGTCATGAATTAATTCTATCATATTATGTTTTATTAAAAGCGTTGTAAGCGATATATTTAGCAATATCATAACCCACGTGATGATTAACAGTCAATTTTTACACAAATTCCAAATTAGTCGGACAATTTGTTCACATAAACTGGCTATGTTTTTTTTTTTAAAAAAAAAGTGAACTTACAAAAAGTTATTATTACCAACTTAATTCATTTTATCTCTTTGTAAATTATAATTAGAAATTTTAGAGCAGCGACGCCACATTACTTACAATATAATAGATGGGAATTTTTACTATATTAGCCTTCACAAAATTAGCTACGATTCTAAACACTTATTTCTCAAAACATTCATATCATTATTTAAAAAAGTTATTGGGGAAACTTTCAAATGAAGTTTAAAAAAATCAATAAATTATTAGAATACTACTTACGAATCTTTGTATTCTTTTTGTACAAATATCATCTTTAATGTATTATTTAAAATTGAAAATATGAAAATAATGTTAGTCTACAATTATCGTAATAATAAACTTTGCGTATGATCAATTTAGATTATTTTAATAGTTTCTTTATTTTTCTAAGATATTGTCTCATTTAATAAACTAATATCACATGATTGACTATCAACTTGTTTGAAATTTAACGATTGGCTACAAAATGAAAAGAGGTGTGATCAACATCCAAAAAACTTCGGTTATATTTGTACATTTTCTGATTTTTTTTTATTGGTTAAACAGTTTCTAATATCTAATCAATTAAAGTATAAACTATATTTTCTATCACATCTGAATATTTCCAGTCATACTATTTAGTTCTTTCAGTTCCACAATTAATAAAGTATGTTTTTTTACTTTTTATTTATTTTTTTTTATTTCGTTTCTATCTTATATTTTATTTCTTACTAACTTTATTTTTTTTTAATTTATGGTTTTATTTTTTACTTGGTTTCCTATCATTACCAAACCTCCTATCATGATCATTTTTTTATTTTTTGTATTACTACTTTTCATTTTCCACTATCTCTTTTTCTCTCCTGTTTATTTCCCATCATTTCTTTTTGTCTCTCATCACTCCTTTTCGTCTCCCATCACTCCTCTTCATCTTCTCATCACTTCTTTCGTCTCCCATCGCTCCTTTTCGTCTCCCATCACTTCTTTTCGTTTCTCATCACTCCTTTTCCTCTCCCATCACTCCTCATCTCCCATCACTTCTTCACCCATCGCTCCTCTTCATCTTCCATCACTTCTTTTCGTCTCCCATCACTTCTTTTCATCTCCCATCACTTCTTTTCGTCTCCCATCATTCCCATCACTCCTCATCATCTCCCATCACTTGTTTTCGTCTCTCATCACTCCTTTTCGTCTCTCATCACTCCTTTTCGTCTCCCATCACTCCTTTTCGTCTCCCATCACTCCTTTTCGTCTCCCATCACTCCTCTTCGTCTCCCATCACTCCTTTTTACCTCCCATCACTCCTCTTCTCCCATCACTACTTTTCATCTCTCATCATGCCCTATTTCTCCTTTTTGCTTCTTATCACTTCTCATTACTATTTTTTACTCCCTTTCATCTTCTATTATTTTCCATTACTCCATTGTTGCTTCATTTTTATTAGCATCTTTCTCCTTGATCATTGTAATTTACTTATCTTTTTTATTCATTGTTATTGTTTTTTTTTATTTGTATTACTTCATTAAAAATAAATACAGTGATTTTTTTCTTTAAAATCGTAAATGTGTTGACTTAAATTTTTATATATGCAAATAAAATTCTAAAAAAATATTACAAAAAAAGACTATACAATAAAATAAAACTGAAACTGTAAATATAAACGAAAAAATAATAAAAATTGAAAATCTTCACTGTAAAAAAAACATCTATTCTCTATAAAAAAAATAAAAAGTACTATTTTATATAAAAATTTTTTAAATAGTTTAAAGCTTTGGACCTAATCAAATTTTCAAATTTATTATGCATAATGTTTATATAGGTTCTGTGACTTCCGTCAAATATTAGCATCTAATAGTTATCAGTATTATTTATTTAAGAGAAATAATAAATTCTTGAAAGTGTTTTTTTTTAAAAAAATGAAATAAGCAACGAAAATAAATTATTTAGATATGTAAAATTAGGGAAGTTATCTCAATTTTCGTTTTAATCAATATTTTCTTAAGGGAACAAGAAACTCTTTCCAAAACATTAAACTGTGATTTTTTCGTGAAATTAAAAGGATCTTTTTCCAAATTTTCAAAGAAATAACTATAGTATTTGGTTCAAAACACAGTTAGTAGAAACTGATCCGGATACAAAAATTTAGTTGTAACATGATCCCTGACTGTATATATTAAAAAATTTTATCATAGTGGTAAAAACTGTTCGTTGGAAGAATAATTATGAAAAAAAAATTATTAGGAAGAAATAGGATGAGAGAAAAGTTTCGTAAAAAAATTCCAAGATGAACTGCCAAAGTTGTACAAAAGTATTTTTAGTACAGTACTAGTATAATTTATGTAAACGTATGTACTATCAAAATATAAAGGCGTTCGTACTGAGCTCATATCAACGTATAGCACTATTTTACTTATTACCTATAAAAATATCAAAATTTTATTAACTGGAATCGGATTAGCCACATGAATTGGCCATCGGAATGTTTACATGGCAACTAAATTATAAATTTTTCTGCTATACAAATTATCTATATGGAGGTATTCTAAACGTCAAATAAATTTTTTAGTTACGCAATAATAAGTCATTTTTTACAATAACTTTTAATTAAAATCTTCTATAGACTTCCCGTGAACATGACCTCTTGTTAATAGACAAAATAGTCAATTTTCTACAATAATGTCAATGTAATCAAAATTAGATTGTAAGAAGTAATCTTATTAGTATTTTGCTTCAATAAAATTGGGTAAAAAATTTGTATAAATGAAATTTTAGGTGAACAAAAATCATTGTACTGATATTATAGTTAGTATTTTTATTATTATTATTAAATTTGATGATAATTATATAAACTTAAATATTCTACTATCCTACTCAGTTATTTTTTTATGTTTAGAATAATATTTTCGTTATAAAATTGTCAAATAAAATTCTTTATATATGAATTATTTTTTATGGTGTTCAAAAATTTAAATACGTAAATATTTATTTTAAAAAATATAAAAAACGTTAAAATTTATATATTTTTCAATCAAAATTCCAAGTCAAGAAACATTAAAAGCATAAAATATGACATAAAAGGACATGGAAAAATTAAAAAGTTGCAATGTGAAAACGAGTTCAGAAATAGTATAACGGAATCATTAACCAATGTCAGTTGTTATAGTCTTATGGATAATAAATACTGTATACAGAAATTATTTACTAGAATTATTATTGAACAAGTTAATAATTTTATGGAAACAGCAATAATTTTCTCGTCAATTAGTAAGTTTTTTTTTGGAATAAAATTATGTACATTTTATAACTTCGCACGCATTATTAAACGAACCAATTTTCGATTAATCAATATTAGGAATTCAGTGGAAGATATTGTTCTGTCAAGCTTTTTTTTCTTTTAATTGCCAATTTGGCGATGGCACGACGTCACGTCAATGGGCATTTTATTATAATCTGTAGAAAGAAAATATATATGATTTTTATAATGAATACATTAGTTACTAATACATTTTTTTAAAAGTATAAACAAATTCAGTACTTAAAGAAGAATAAATTTGAACCTTAATATTATATAATTTAAATTCTTTTACTTTATATATCTTTTAAGACGAATAAATCATTATTATTCACCTTAAAACCCAAATATTTAACTTAACCTTTATATAATGTAAAATATCATTCCCGCCTTCACGAATAATAATAATTCTAATACATAATCTATTAATAAAAGTATTTTGAGAGAATTTTTAAAAATATTTCAAAATCACTTGCATTTTCAATTATAAGATTTAAATCTAAATATTCTAATTTAAGGTAGGATTTGTCCTAAATTTTGTAATACAATTAAGCTAATTTCAATATATCACTTATCTGATGAATTTAATGAATTGCAAGATGATTAAGATTTGACCAATATTTCCCAAAACTAACATTTTCTAAATACTTACCAGATTTTTGTAATAAATCAATATTCAGTAACTCATTATTCATAAATAAAGTTTTTAATTTAAAAGGTTTGGTAATATTAAGAATTCGTTGAATAAAAGAATTTAAAGAGTCACAATCAATAATATGAGTAGATTCTAAAATTTAATTGTTCAAATATTTTATTAAAAGCAAAAATGTCATTAAAACTAATATTACGAAAAGTAATTATTTTTAAAGTATTCAAAATATTAGAATTTTTGAATGAAGTAAATAAATAATTTAAGTTTCTGGAATTAGATACATGTGGTAAATGAATTATATTAAAATATTGATCATAACGACATTATATTAATTGATTTTAAATAAAGGATAATTGTTGTTATATTTATGCGTGTTGGATAAATGTTGAAATTTAAATTTTTGATATTATAAATGAAACTTTGATTTTGTAAAATTAATTTAAAAACAATATTAAAATAATCACAATCATCATTTGATAAGATAAAAATGTCAAAAATATTCAAATTTGTTTCTCTTTCAATAAATATCTTAAATAATGATTCATATATAAATTTAAAAGATTATATTCTGTAATGTAAGTTTGATTTGATTGCTTTCCAATTTCTCTAATTGATGAATTTCTAACTCACAGTTTAATAATTGTAATAACATTCTGTGTATTTAAATGTTTAATGAAACTAAGATAATTGAATAATGTATTTAAAGGAAATAAATTTTTATTAATACCATAATCTTGTAATTTTTCTTTACCTTTTCTTCTAAATATTGTAAATAAATTTCAATGAAATGATAATTTTTAAGTTTTTTAATTGAAAATGTGTCTTCCCATAATAATGGAATGGCTAAACGATACTATATAAAAGATTATAGCAAGTATTTTAATCAATAAAATTTATCCTTTGAAATTACAAAAAATAAAATATTTCAATCTAATATGAAAAAAGAAACTATAAAATTAAATATTATGAATTTTTCGTTAATTCTATACAATTTGAAACTCAACTTCTATAATAAAACTTCTATTTTGTGCAACTAATATTTAACCCATATAATCACAAATCACCATTTCCAAATGATGGACCGTAATTCCAACAGTTACGTGTAGCGCTCCTTTCATTTATTATGCGACTTAAAATATAATCATTATTTCTAAAAGAAATATAAAACCATCTTTAGTAATACCATAAAGATTATTAGATTTCCATTCAATCGGATTATATCCTCCCAAAATTTTATCACCGTCTTTAACTTTAATAAATGTAACAGTGCGGGCTTTGTTATCACAAATTTCATGGAATTTTTTAACCGTACATCCGTCACGAAATCCACGAGAAATTAATTTAAATTCATATCTTGTCCGTGTTCTCTAATCTATCAATCCATTTTGAGATTAATTCAACATGTTGAAATATAATGATTGTAGAATCAATATTTTTTGGTCTTATTGATGATCCTATCCCAGGTTCTGATATTTCATTGAAATCATCTTTTGAATAGTTTTCAATGTCAGATGGAAGTCCCCGATTTTGAGCAAGTCCCCATATAATCACATGTTCCCAGACTTGTAATTCATTCAATTGATTAGTGATTAAATTAGTACAGTATTTTGAAGATGTAAAAGAATTATTTTCAAAACTCGTTCGATATATCAAATCAAAGTTTTGTTCCATTCGATCAAATTTTCTTTTAATTAAAAAGGTTTTTAAATAAGGAAATAATTCTTGAAGGCCAAGTTCATTAGCAGTGACCAAGATTTCGATGATATCCTAAACCTCATATTCTCCCAAAGATAATTTCCCTCCATAAATATATCTAAAATAAACACTTTTGAATAATAAAGTATAATAATTATAAATATTTATTTTATATATATATATTTTTTTTACCTTAAAACCACATTAACCACATTAAAAATTTCAGGTGAAATATTTGGTGCGCCAAAGTTTCATCATTCCTCTTTTTATTTGTTGATAAAACTTCTTCGTAAATAAGGGGAACGATAATTTAAAATAATCATATGAGCACGAAATATTTTACGTCAGGGACATTGTCAACTTCAATTGTAATATCATAATATCTTCATCATTTAAAGATTTCAAGCAAATTTTGTGATAATTTTGGTAAAAGTTTATTGTCAACAATTATTACAATTATTAAATGGTTAAGAAATTCAATTTATATTTATATATTTTAAATTCTTCATAGATATTATGATTTTTCTTATCATGAATGTAATTTATTTGTGCATACTTTATTAAATGGTTTAAAACCATTGATGTCAGTGCGAAGTAACGGGTGACTGCTAATTTAAACTAACAAAATTATTAATTTATAAAATTATTGTAGGTAAGTTACATATTATTAATATAATATTTGCATGTAATGTCATCGCTTGCTCTGTATAAAATTATAAATAGCCTTAAGGAAACACGTGATACCTTTACGCCTGATCTATTCCATATTTATCATGGTTAGAATAATTTGATTAGATGAAAAGATTTTTTTGGTCGGAATTTTATTTTATTTTATTTTTTTTTTGAGGCTGTGTAATTATCATCTATTTTCAGATGATAAACTTTCTTACATTAAAATTTTGCTAATATTGATTAAATTGATCATGCGATCATGCATATTTGTATTTCTAGGTTTGACTCTCCGCTGTATTTTAAGGCAAATAGTCTAACCGATATGGAAATTTGCTGTTCATTAAGAATAAGTTATACAAAAGTTGGGGTTACAAATTTATCAATTTTTTTTTTTTTTGAAAGAAAAAAAAACTCGTGAGTCGTGACGCAATGATTTCAATACCTTTTTAGTCATATGATAGCTCGGCCATTTAAAATTATAGTAAAGATGACGTCATGGTTGATAGACTTATATCACGGGATAAGAAAATAATATAAAAAGGGGACATCTTCCTAACAAAAAAGCTACTACCTAATAAAAAAACTCTGTTCCGCTCTTCTAACAAAAAAAGATGATGGGACTGTTCATACGAACAACAAAAAAGCTTTTATGAATAAAACTAAACTCTCCAACAAAAAAAAGGATGACGGGGCCAGTCCATACGAACAATAAAAGTCTTTTATGGATAAAACTAAACTCTAATAACAAAAAAGGTGTCGGGACAGTCCATACGAACAATTAAAGTCTTTTATGGATAAAACTAAACTCTCTAACAAAAAAAAAGTTGACGGGATGGTCCATACGAACAACAAAAGGCTTTTACGGATAATAACATTGCCTCCGACCCACTGGCCATAATCTTTGACTGCACACCGTGTTGGCCAGACGGCTTTAAAGGGTTGCAAATAGATGACCAGGTCCCATCATACGGGAACCCACCCCAAGGTTAATCTTTAAAAGTGGAGATTTGTATTCACTTTTGATATGTTTAGTGTTAATGATTTTTACTTTATTATGAATCACCTAAAGAATCACAACCATAACGTGAGAGCTCGAAATGGGCCGCGTTTGGTTGAGTTTATTTTTTACTTTTTTTGTTCATAGTGTAGGTCAGAACCGGTGATCTGGTATGTTTAGTGTTAATGGTTTTTTGCTTTGTTATGAACTATCTAAAGAACCACAACCATTACGTGAGAGCTCGAAATGGGCCGCGTTTGGTTGAGTTTTTTACTTTTTTTATTCATAGTCAGTGTAGGTCAGAGTCAGTGATCTGCCGTGCTGATTAAGAAATTTGTATTCACTTTTGGTATGTTTATTGTTAATGGTTTTTTTACTTTATTATGAACTATCTAAGAATCACAACCATTACGTGAGAGCTCGAAATGGGCCGCGTTTGGTTGAGTTTGTTCTTTACTTTTTTTTGTTCATAGTCGGTGTAGGTCAAGAACCGGTGATCTGCTGTGCTGATTAAGAAATTTGTATTCACTTTGGTATGTTTAGTGTTAATGGTTTTTTACTTTATTATGAACTATCTAAAGAATCACAACCATAACGTGAGAGCTCAAAATGGGCCGCGTTTGGTTGAGTTTATTTTTACTTTTTTTCGTTCATAATCGGTGTAGGTCAGAACCGGTGATCTGGTATGTTTAGTGTTAATTGTTTTTACTTTGTTATGAATTATCACAACCATTACGTGAGAGCTCAAAATGGGCCGCGTTTGGTTGAGTTTATTTTTTACTTTTTTTTGTTCATAGTAGGTGTAGGTCAGAACCGGTGATCTGCCGTGCTGATTAAGAAATTTGTATTCACTTTTGGTATGTTTATTGTTAATGGGTTTTTACTTTGTTATGAACTATCTAAAGAATCACAACCATAACGTGAGAGCTCGAAATGGGCCGCGTTTGGTTGAGTTTATTTTTGCTTTTTTTCGTTCAAAGTCGGTATAGGTCAGAACTGGTGATCTGGTATGTTTAGTGTCAATGGTTTTTTATTTTATTATGAACTATCTAAAGAATCACAACCATTACGTGAGAGCTCAAAATGGGCCGCGTTTGGTTGAGTTTATTTTTTACTTTTTTTGTTCATAGTCAGTGTAGGTCAGAGTCAGTGATCTGCCGTGCTGATTAAGAAATTTGTATTCACTTTTGGTATGTTTATTGTTAATGGTTTTTTTACTTTATTATGAACTATCTAAGAATCACAACCATTACGTGAGAGCTCGAAATGGGCCGCGTTTGGTTGAGTTTATTTTTTACTTTTTTTGTTCATAGTCAGTGTAGGTCAGAACTGGGAGTTACGTGCTTGGAGGAAGATGATGAAAAGCGTGGGTTGTACGAATTTAACGCCTTATAAAAAGCAAAAATCGAAGGTAAGTTTTTTTGTAATTAGCCATTTATACTAAAATTTCATAAAATTCGATCTGATATAATCACGTAGTTAAAAATTGAATCAGATTTTTACTAAAAAAAAAAAATTTACTTTTATATAGCCTGAATTTTGGACGTGCGCGGTGAATTCCAGTAGTGACAGTACCACACTTCCATACTTATTTAGTAAGAATTTGCTAAATGGTGTTTATAATAATGAAGTCGAATTTATAAAAGAAAACAATCAAAGAAGCGATCAAAGTTAATAAATGCAGATTAGATGGAAAGCAACGAATTCTTTCTATTATAACACAAAAGTTTGGATTTAGAGAAATACAATAAAAATTGCAAGTAAGTTTGAATATGATGTCGTTTGTTATTTCATAAATGAAATAAACTTACTACAATTTCTTTTTTGACTTCAAACGATTTAATTAGTGCAAATCAGTTTTAAATTTTATCTCCGAAATAAAAGATAGAGAATTGATTTCTCTGACAAAAAAATGTCACGATGAGCTCTTATCATGTTGATCTGAAACTAACCTACTGTTACTACATCTAAAAGATAAAGAAACTCTATGGCAAAAATTTGAGGATATCCTGATGGAATAATGAGGACCTCTTTTATGGTACATTTGGCAAGTGGTCAATATGTGTATCGAAAAGATTTGGGTGGGCCATGTAATATTTGCGGTGAATATTATTATGGAGTGTTTAATACGTTAATTAGTTTGGTACGATTACATGTAGAAAAGGAATCACAGGTATACAATGAGAATATTATGTAACAAAATTTTGTTTGAATTTATTATTTATAAAAAATTGGAAATAAATATTATTTTCTAATTTTTATTTTTTTTAAAAAAAATAAAAATCTCAAAAACTCAAGAATTCACTAGTAAATGAACTTGAAAAATTACGCCATCATCTAAAATGAGGTTTCGAAAATGAGCTTATTGTAAATGAAGATGGCACAGTATCACATACGGATGCAATTAACCACTGCTTATTATACGCGTTTGGAGGGTGTACACAAGAACATAAGAGCCGTTGCGCCATGTGTGATCAGCTATTCGTGCTTCTTGAACATTTAACTGTGATACTTCCAGAGAATTTTCGCACGTACAGCAAATTAATTTACTTGTGTTTGCACCTCTTTGAAGCCTATTATTGTTGTGCCAACACTCTTTTGCTACAGTATATTTATTACAATTAGATCATGTCTTGTTTGTACAAATCTATTATTAGGATTTGTTCTATAATTTTCATTCATCTTATTATTATTATTATATTCTGAATTAAGTTTCCAATAAAATTTCCCTATAAAAAAAGAATGTCCGGAAATTGTAGCTGAAAACGTCCGGAAAATGTTTATTTGTCTGGAATATGTCCGGAATATTGCAATATTCCGGACGTTGGAAAATTTCCATTTTCCGGAAAATGTCCAGAAAATGTCTAGGAGGGTTCAGACCCAGCGTCCAGAAAGTGTCCGGAATATTGCAATTTTCTGGACGTTTTCCGGACACACGGACATTTTCCGGATGTTTTTAGCTACAATTTCCGGACATTTTTTTTTTACAGGGTTTCTTCTCTCGAAATAAATTGTAGTTATCTAATTTCCAGCATATTATTTTTACTCGCAATTTTTTCTTACTTTTTGTTCCATTTTTTAGTTCAAAACTTTTTACCTTCATTTTTTTCTTCAAGTATTACGCAAAATTAATTAATAAAAAACGAGTTCATTAAATACTCCAGATAGATAAAAATTAAAAACTATCAAAGAAACATATAAAATACTACAAATATAACAAATATAACGAATTTAAAGATGGATTAGTTATTAAAATATATAAAACACTCTAGACAAAATCAAAAAAGCGCGTCAAAATAATTTAATTTAAAAGATGATAAAGATGATGCTATTGCATTGCTACTGCTAAAGAATAAAGAGAAGTAAGTAATCAAGAGCGAGTTTTTATTTATTAAAAATTTGCTCGTAATAAAATCGTTATATTAAGCAAAATTACAATTGATGCTTAGTCATTTAAGTTCAAAGATAAACTGATTTCATTTGTTTAAAGCCCGAGAATAAAAAAAGAAATTTTAATTAATTTATTTTGATTGTTTTTTAAAAAATAAACGCCAAATACCTATTATAAACTGAGACAATCCCAAAATATCAAACAAAATAAAAAATAATTAACTTTAGTTAATTACTGGCAGCCATCCGTTGCTTCTATTGCTCCAAAATTGTTTAATTTTAGTAAAAATGTCAGTATACATCATATGAAATTTACATAAAAAAATTTAAATATGGCAGTATATTATTGCTATACCCAACATCCCTCTATATACAGTACCTAAGTGCAGGTTCGTTCAAGTCTATAGAATGTTCCAGTGATGAGTAGTCTAAAAACAAAAAAAAAAGAATGTTACTACATTTCTTTAATACTATTGAAAGTCTAACCCACATAGTACTTCTAGAACCCAATAAAGAAACTTAAAAACACCAGAAAAGATCTCATGTTGATATAGAAGAAATTATTGGCATTCTCTACCGATCTATTAGTAGATTTGACGCAGCATACTACACATTACACAATTCAAACTTAATTTTTTGATAGCCACTGTACTAAATATTATATATTTGATATTGCGATAATTAAAAGAAAAAGATCAGTTAAAATTAAAAAAAATTAAATTTTTCAGCTTAAATCAAAAAAATAAAAAAAAACCAATTAAAAAAAAATTATTTTCGGTATTTGAAAAAGACTGAAATAAAAAATTAAAAAAATTATTTTCCAGTATTGAAAATAAATAGAAAATAATTTTAAAAAATTTATATTCGGTGACTGAAAAAACAAAAACCTGATCGAAAAAAATTATTATTGGCATTGAAAAAAACCAAAAATAAAAAAAAAACTGAAGAAAAAAAAAATAAATAAAATAAGTCGGGTTTGAAAAAAAAAATAAAAAATAAAAAATATTAATAATACAAAAAAAAAGGAATTCGGTTTAAAAAAAAAAACATGCTGATCAAAAAAAAAAAGAAATAAATAAATTATTGTTAGTATTATAAATAATATCCAATCAAAATTTCATTAACCGGAACTGGATCAGAATGTATACATGACCAGACAGGCCATAATAATTATAATAATTATGGAATAGATCAGGCACGGACATATCACGCGTTTCTATATTACACAAATTCAAATTATTTATAGAGTTTGTTGTCAAACGGTCGGTTAAATGGTCAACTAAAGTGATCAGTAATTGGTTAAAGGTTCTTAACTACCAGTTATGACTGACTGGTAACTGATCATGGGCGACCATTGCAGAATACCAAAATGACTTATTTGTATATAGTTCAATTTTTTCAATTTTAACTAGAAAATCATATTAACCAAGAATTTCGCCCAATCATGGCCTAGTCCTTAATGGTAATTTTATATACTTTATATGCTTTATGCTTCATACTTTTATTCTTCATGGTATCTGGATTTTTTACGAATAGTATTTCCACATTTAAAATTAGAATTTACTACGTTTATACTGACTAAAAATTCATCGGTGATAATTTTTAATAAACATATCACAAATTGATTTTATTTATGAAAAAAAGAAGTTCACATAATCAGTGCGTGTTAAACAGAAACTATATAATTGTGCTAAGTGACTACCACATCAAAAATCCAAGAACATAAAATGACACATTTCTATTTCAATCTTTAACTTCACAATCCAAACATTCTGTCATTACATAAAAATATTTATTAAATATTAGTTTATATAAGTAGATTGAATGAGTAATAAGGTAAGATTTTTTATAAATACCTGAATATTTCATACTTGTTATATTATCAAAATATTCATAATAATCATCAGAATTTTTCGGTTCGGGAAGATTTTTAAAACTAAGTAATCTACTTGTATATATAGCTCCAGAATGCATCGTATTCATTTTATTTATTGAAGGTAAATCTGATAAACTATTGCTTATTTCTTCAATTTGTTTAATTAATTCTGGTTTACGTCTATTAAAATCTATCATTAATTCTTTAAAAATTCTTGAAAGATCCTTTGCATTTGGTCGATTTGATGGTTTTGCATCTAAGCATTTCTTTATTAATTCAATGATTAATTGTGGTACTTTAATATTAAAATTGGGTCTTAACCCTTTACAGATCTCTACTGCTAAAACTTCATCATGATTAATATCATAATATGGAGGCATTTCCGAAATTGCCTCATACATAATTATGCCAAAACTATAAATATCGGATGCTTGTGTATAATGTTCTCCTCTTAAAACCTCAGGTGCTACATAAGGTAAAACGCCATACGCATTATTTTCTGAATTTTCTAATTCCTCATAATTTGCTGGTTTACATAATCCCATATCAGTTATACAAATCATACTTTTAAAACATACTATATTTCCGGTATGTAAATCTCTATGAATTAATCCTTTTACATGAATTCTCTTAAGCCCAGTTGCAATACAATTCATAACAATAATTTTACGTCTCAATTTCAAATAGAGGATATTTTCTTCACGCGATTTCTTTTCATATTTTTCTTTCTTATCAAAATAATTTCGCAAACCTCCCCAATCAGCAAATTTCATAACCATGATATATTCTTTTGTATTTGGGTCTTGACTTATTCCATAGCATCTAATAAATTGGTTCAGTGGTCTATCTTCAACTATTTTGAGTTGTGACGTAATCTAAATTATCAAAATTTATTATAATTTGCAAAACAAAAATATTTCGAAAAAAAATTCAATAACCCAATTTTGTTACCTCCTTGATAAATTGTGATTTGAGGTTCTGAGAGTCATTTAAACTTTTAAGAGCTACGTGCATACGCACACTATTTCTTTCCCATTGATTTTTACTCACATCCCAATGTGATATCTTGCCATCTTGCCAAATTGCTTTATATACTTTGCCAAATCCTCCTTTTGCAACATATACAACTTCAGAAAATCTATCATAGGGTATCCACTCTAATAATTGATATTTATTTCTTGCTGATAACTGAATATTTTGAATAAATTTATCAATATCATCATTATTACTAGTCCAATTGTTAAAATTTTGTTGAAATCTTTTTGAATTACAAGTTTGACACCAATCAATTCCAGTATTTATTTGCTTGCATTCTATACACTTTCCATATTTTTGTTCTAGAGAAGTTGAATAACAAGTATGACATGTTCTTGTTCCCTTAGCTTTTTGCTTTATTTGTTTGCATACTATACACTTTCCAGATTTTCTTTCTTTAAAAAGTGAATCACAAGTATAACATAAGAGTGATGTACTTATTTGTTTACATCCTATACATCTTCCATATTTTTGTTCTTCTATATTTGATTGATCCATGATACAAATAATAATTATTACTTGAGTAGATTTAACAATCAATATTCGATAAAGAATTTAATGCGTGGTTTTTATTAAAAAAAATGGTATTATAAGTTTTTAGATCGACAAAATTGTAAAATTTATATAGCAAGAATGGTTATTGAGATTATTTTTATGAGATTTACATCATTATAAACCAAGATAAGGAAACTTTTGTGACAAGTTTAGAAAGTATGGATCATCTATCTAGCTATCAAATCAATTTATTCTAATGAGACTAATGTGACTCTTACATCATTATTATCAACTAAAAATGGGGAAACTTTTATGGCAAGAATAATCTTCTATCTATTATATTAATTTACTATTAAATCAAAATATAAATGAATATTTTGGTAACAAGTAAAATTAGGATTTCCTTATTTGATGTGATTCTAAATAATACTTTCTTTATTTCTTTTATTTCTCAAAATAGTTGGTAATGACACCAAAAACTAAATCAAAACCAAAATGTAAATTAAATTAGTATAATCGAAAATTAAAGTTATTATTATTATATTTGATTGATTTATTAAAAGTTTAAAATTTCTCTTGCTCAGTTATTGGCTGACTTAATTATGCAATTGTACAATTTATAGAAAATTTTATCTAAAACCTTACCATGAAATGGTAACAATTTATGGTATAATTTCAACTCTGGCCAAATTTATAGTGTGGTCCAAATTAATATCAGTGTAATTTAAAGTATCGGTACAACGGTAAAATTTCAAAACGTTAAAAAACGTTTCGATAAAATAAATAAAAAAAATCGGAATACAGTACAGTATATATAATATTGGTATAACGAGGTTTTTTTATTAGTTGTGAAACAGAACATGGAAAATTTATCGGTACTTGCAATTATCAGTACATAGGATATCGGTCTGACTGTATACAGTCTGACCTCGATATATAAACGAACCCACGATATAACGAACTCTTGACTTACCGAACTTTTTTTTGAAAACCGGGTTCATATTATTTAAAAAAATCTCGATATACCAAATTTCATATAAACTCGAAATAACGTATACCGAACTTTTATGATTTACCGTTTATAATTTATTTTATTTTATTTTATGTGAAGCTGGAAAGAAGATTTACCGTTTATAATAAAGCATATAAAAAAAATTCTTCATATACCGAACTTGATCACGTGGTTGAAATTTCACATAATTTATACTGTTAAATCTTACATGAGCTTCTACTATATATATACCGAACTTTTGCCGGTTTGACTGTATAGTGTATTTTTTTTTCTTTCGGCATTCTCGGTACATTTTCTGTATATTACCTCAACATTTTTCGGACAAAACACACCCTGTAAATCTGTAATAAATCATTTAATAGGGCGATTTACAATAAACGACCCTAAAAAAAAAAATCACAATTCCGATAATATCAATTAGTTCACTTGATTGTCGTAAATCCATAAATATATAAAAAAAAAATTATGAATTATGTCAGTTAAAAACTTCTCTAAAAACTTCTGTAAAATTATCTGACATTTATGGTATATGTATTTCTTTATTTCCTTAATTTTGAAAGTCAGTCACGTTGCATTTATATTAACCGATCTGCAGAATGCAAGTGATAATTCGATGCTATGCGTTCTGCGGATCGGCAGATATGTCACGCTTATACTCTTGCTTTTATAAATCTCAGAATAGTATAGCTTATGCATGTTCATTCTCGCTATAAATGAAGTACTTTAATCAACAATGATAGAAAATTCACACATTTAACATTGCATTGGCATCGATATAGTAAAATGAACCATTTTTGCCATAAAAAGTTTCATTTATCGATTCATTGATTGTTTAGTAGTACAATAGTTTAGTTATTATAATATCAGTCTACGGTTATTAATAGAGCCCATTCTTGTCATTTAAGTTTTGCTCATCTCGGTCAAGCCCACAAACTAAATGGATAGATGATCCAAACTTCATCTTAAAAGCTTTCTTTATCTGGTTGACAATGATGTACTAAATCTCACGAGTAACCATTCTTGATATAAAAATCTTATTACACAATTCAAATTATTTACATGGAGGCTATTCTAAACGCCAGATTATGCAAAATAAAGTTAGACTTCACAGATTATCGATAAATAAAATACGTAAGAATTTATATGAAAATCGTGCCATAATATGAAAATCCCTACGCCTGATCTATTCATTATTTATACTAAATTGTTAAAGTAACACACATAATGATGTAATTATCTCTTCATTTATTTTTTTTTTTTTACTAACCATATATATTTTATTCAAACCTATCATTATAATATATAGACTTTTTTAGTAGAATAATAAGTTGAATGATTACTTAATAATCTTTCATGTTCATTATTCACCATGTTATTTATTTAAAATAAATTCAATTTAAAATAACTAAAGAAAAATTGTCCCGTTCATCAACAATATATTGTTTTTTAAGTAAGATTTAAAAATAACTACAAATTAATAATCTGTTGAATAACAATCATTGATTTTCGTTTACTAAATTATTTGAATATTAATCAATATAATCAAGGAACTGAATATTATCTATTCATTAAGTATATCAAATTTGTTAAACACAAATTGTATTTGCTGAAAAAAAATAAATAAATAAAATTAAAATTAGAAACTGAAGTACGATAATATTTTTCTTTTTTTGATTATGAGGCGTAAAATACTACGCCTCAAGATCACAAAATTTATGTGGGCATGAAGTTTGATCAACAATTTGCATTTTACTAATTTATCTCGTAGTAACGAACTTAAAATAATTATATCTTTCTTTCTTATTGATTACATTATGTCCACTCTTCGATATGAATTAATTGCTGCAACAACTAATAGAGCAATAACATTAACAGATACTAATATTTACGATGATATACACAAACGATTTGAATTTCAAAAACAAACAGTCCTTGCTGATAAAATTCTTAGAAATGACGAAAATACTTATGCAATAAGATGGTTAACTAAAACTTATGATCGAAATAAAATTATTTTTAATTCAGGAACAAAAAGAATTTGTGAAAATTGTAACCAAGAATGTTTAGCTACATTATATTGTGAATATTGTGTTCGAAATTATTTACAAGAAAATTTTCCAAATTGGACATCTGGGAATGATGATATTGATAATTTAATACAGAAATGTCAAATGGAATCACTTATGCCAAATATGGTGGTTGAATGGATCCCATATAGTAATTTAGAAAATATAAAATATTTAACAAAAGGTGGATTCTCAGAAATTTATACAGCAGATTGGATTAATGGAGGTTATGATGAATGGGATTCTGAAAAAAAACAATTAAAAAGAATTGAAAGACCTGGAATGCAAAACATGGTGGCAGAAGTAGTACTTAAAACTTTAGAAATGCAAATCAAAGTTGGTTTGAAGAGGTTTGTATAATTATATTCTAAATTTATTGTATAAAATTATGCAGGTTTTATATTAATATGAGCATTTTTACAAATTACTGCTTTTTAGGCTAAATCACATTTAACTATAAGTAATAAATGGGCGGATGTTGTTCGATGTTATGGTTTAACGCAAAATCCATCAAATGGAAATTATATGCTTGTAATGAATAAAATGGATATAAATTTAAGAAAATATTTACAACAAAATCATAATCAACTTACATGGAAAGATAGAATTAATATTACTTATGAAGTAATACTTGCACTTAGTTATATTCATGATGAGAAAGCAATTCATAGAGATTTACATTCTGGAAATATATTATATTCTCAATTTAATGATCGGTGGTGTATCAGTGATCTTGGATTTTGTGGACCTGCTGATAAATCTTCAACAAGTATATATGGAAATCTTCCTTACATAGCACCCGAAGTTATTGTTGGAAGAGAATATACTTTTGCATCAGATATTTATAGTATTGCAATTCTTATGTGGGAAATTTCATCTGGACAAACACCATTTATAAAATATGAACATGAAAATGATATTGTAATGAATATTATTAACGGTATAAGACCAAAAATCGTGCCAAGAACTCCATTAGAATATAAAAATTTAATGAAAGAATGTTGGGATGCTGATCCATTAAAAAGACCCAACGTTAATGCACTTGAGAGAAAAATGCATAAAATTAATTTCAAAATATGTCAGATGAATTATTCAAATCAGAAATAGATAATTTAGAAATGAATAAAGTAGAAGAAAATTATACGAATAGCAGATTATTTACAAGTAAAATTCACAACTTTGAAAATCTATCTGAACCAAGAAATGCAACAGAAGGTATAAGTTATAATATTTTATTAATGAATGTATTTATTTTAAAATACATTATTAATATTATCATTTTATTATAATAGAAGAACAAGAAGGTATAACCATATAAACAATAATTTTTACCATTTTTTGGTGACTATAATAATTTAATTTTTAAAATACATTACTTTACTACTAATAGTGTTTCATAGTAAATTGTATGATTTTAACATTCCTCGCGATAGTAAGTATTTATTAACATTACAGCATTGAATTATTACATAATGATGTTTAATAATTGATATTTATTTTAGTTAATGATTTTAATAAATCAAATAAGCGAAATAGCAAATCATCAAAAGTAATTACTATTTTTAGAGGTAATGTATTTTAATTATTGTCAAATAGAGATTGATTTATATATTAAATCTATATTTTAATTTTTAGATAGTAATAAAAAATTATCTAAATTATTTAAAAAGTTGCAAATAAAGTCAAATAGTAAGTAAATTAATTACTAACGAACAAAATTACTATATCAATTTCGTTATTTAACGCGACCTTCATTTAAAATTTAGATGATGAAAAGGAAATAACTCAACAACATGTCGATGGTAGGTGAAAATCTTACGTAATAACAAACAATTTTTATACTATTTTAATTATGTTTATTTTCTTATAGATGATGACGAAGTATATAATAATCCAAATCTTCATTCAGAAGAACAAGATGAACTGGAAATTCCTGATCGTAAGTTCTTAAATAAATTAAATTTCTTTTTAAAGCAAATAATTGATTTATAATTTGTTATTTTTTAACTTTAGATGGATTTTGAATTGCCTTTTAACAATATATTTTTTTATATTTTAAATTATTATCATTTATTTATCCATCTATTATTATTTATTTAGGTTATTTATACACTAAGACTAGAATAGTAAATGTTTTACAAAAATTCTTAGTTTGTAATTTAAATAATTTTAATAAATTTATGTAAATTATTACATGTATAATACCATCCCAGTAAATAGTTTTTGTATAAATTTGTACCAAATGGGCTCATCCATATATAATTGGCTCTAGATTGGCTTAAATTTGGATTATTTTTTGCATAAATTTGAGCTAATTTCGAGCCAATGAGCCCGTTTGGTATAAATTTATACAAAAACTATTTATTGGGCATATATTGGCGAAAATTAAATACCTTAACGTAAATTTATGGTAAAATCACGACAGATTATTCCATTCGTTATACATGAATTTATTACAACAAGTTGACTTTAACCTCATGAAAGTATGACAAGAAGTGACGTAAATATTATGTACAAAAAAATTTATTTATAATAAATAGGTTGGATTGTCAAATTTTTTACAATAACATCTTATAAGTTTCTTTATAATTTAGCATAAAATCAATACTTATAAGAAAGATAATATCAAATAGAATAAAATTATCATGATCCTTAGTTAATGATGGTATACGAAACATTTTTTTTTATGAAAATCACAATAACCCTAATATTCGATCGCAAATGATAAAAAATTTTTTCAAAAACATTTAGATATCGAAAAATTCAACACTTAAGATTAGAATAATAAGATTTCATATATAAAATTTCTTAGCTTATAATTTGTTATCTGATAAATTTTAAGTTATTATTAGTAAATATTACAGTATTGTAATAAACTTTTAATGAATTAGTACCATTTGAATTATTCAAATTTTTTAATGCTGATTTCGATTCTTCTATTATATTAAGAAAAAAAGATTAATATTTCGATGATAGTACAAATTAAAGTCACTTTATTAGCTAAATTTATATTAGACTTTTAACTATAATAAAGTTAATTTTAAAAATTTGTAATTAAAATTGTTAATGATAATAATCTTACACATAGGAATAAATCTTGGCAGAAATTGTCGTACTTGAAAATGCGCAAATAAAAAAATTTTCAATTCACAAAATAAAATCAAAATTTTTCATTAGCTTTTAGAAAAAAAAAGTTATCATATATTATGATTTTATGCACAGATTATCTATAAATTAACCCCAAAAAAATAAGACGTAAAAAGTCACAAATCCTTTAACTGCTTAGTTAAGTTGCAAATCAATTAAATATTTTATCTTTAAACAATTAAAAACTTCGATAGTACATTAGAAGTTAAAGCCGTATATCCATTGTAGCAAATTCGTCAAAAACTTAATATTTTTATCATCCATTTTTTAGTTAACATTGAAGTGAATAATTATCGAATATTTTGTATTGTAATAATTAAATTATTTTGATTTATTGAAAAAAAAGGAAAATTTAGGATTATCAGCTCGGCAAATAAAAAAAATTTGATAATATTGTTAGGAATTTATGCTGGAGAAATCAGCTCTTAATCAAATTGAGCGAGATAGATTGGTAATTGATTGGGTCAATTAATTGATCGATCACGAGTTATAAAAACGTTAATTAAATTAATTTGATTTTTGATCAATTTTTCTGTTCCGCAATTTTTCAATTTATTAAATGGCGCAATAGAAATTTTTAAAAAATAGTCTTCTATCACTTGCTTTCGTTTGTTTTTATTAAACCACAAACAACTCGCGAATACGACACTTCATTCCATATCTTATAGTATATACATATGGTAAAAGTTTTAAACTTTTAATAAAATTATACAGTTGACTAGCTCGACAAAGTCTTTTTAAACATACTTTTAATATAGTATTCCTTTACGAACGCCTCAAATTTATCTTTCTATTGTCGCCTGTACGTCCCCTACTTTATAATATATATTTTTATACCTCTTTAGTTATTATCACAAAGACATGTCGTCCTCATTATCACCGTTCTCATGTTCGGAAACAAAAAACTCCCTTCAGGTCTCCCTGAAAAAATTTCACGTGATAGACCCAAACGTTCAGGTTACAAGAAGATCAGGCGATCGAGAAGTGAATTAGTTGATCGTCATCAGATATTAATCTAAAGATACACACCAACGACTATCATATGAAATCGACCCCGTCTAGTTATAAGAACACGAGTTCGTATCCGAATTACAAATACCAATTGAGCTGTATGTTAACACATTTTTTTTCCTTACAAAGAGTTATACCACGCCACGCCGAATTCAACAAAAATACTTCAACATGATTCGTAAAAAATTATTGGAACGCGCCGCTCAGTTAATATTACGTGGCTCAAGTAACGCCAAACGCAACACTATCACAAAAACTTTTTTCAACTTCTCTTACAAAAGTTGCAAGAATCCGACCTCGTTCGTTATGTTACAATACCGACGCGCTTGCGTCAATCATCAAAAAATTTTTTTAAAACAGATGTTCAAAAATATCAAAACAGCTGATCCCACAGTTGTGAAAGACACTACCAACGACTTTATTAACGACAAATCTTCACATGCTAATCTTCTATTTCACCGTTGGATATTATGACAACAAAAACATGTCACTTCAGATAGATTGGGTATCTCCTATAAAGAGTCGATTCACGCCTGCGACTCTAACTCGATCTTAAAATTGGGAAATAGACTTATGTATCGAAAAAAATAATTAAATTTCGATTCTCGCCTAGCCCCAATCCGAATACTCGGAAAAAGCAATAAAAACGATTTCAACGCTCGTCCAACATAGCATGCTTTCTATATTATCACTTTGCCGATCACTTTGCCGATCACTTTCATTTTCCATTAAAAAAAATAATTTTAACGAAATGTTATATAAAAATAAAATTGCAAAATCTGTTAGGTATCATAATTATGAATTACGTAATTGTTTGACACAAGTGTACGCATTTTTATTAGCTAGATCTCGTGATGTTACACAAAACTTAAATTCGTGATATCTTCACTTTCACTATCTTAATTAAATAGCGCCACAAAAAATTTAATAGCAAAAGTTACATGCATATTTCAATACTGCAAACTCTTTTTAAGTACCTCGCAAAATAATTTGAATATTGGAGAGGTAATTCAGAAGTTACAAGTATGTTAAAGTTTCGCATAAAATAGTAATATTATATTTTATAATTATTTTTATTTAATTTATATTTATTCTTATTCAATATACAGTAATTATAATTTGTTATTTTTTAAAAGTTTACTTCTATAATGGTCTATTAAAGTAAATAAAACGACAAGATAAATATTTTGACCAAATATTTTTGCAGAATAAAGGGAGAGTTTTTTGGTATAGGATTTTCAGAGTAATTTTTTTCCTTTTTTTAATAAACTAATTATATATGTTTTTTCACTCTTCTTTTAGGACGAAGTTATTTCATATGTTCCATCAATTTCATCCTACTAAAAGCTTAAATGACATTTTTTAAATGAAATGAAAATAATCTTATGATTTTTTTTTTATTATAGTAAGGAATATGATCTATATTTTTTAATGGGTTTTGATTGTAGTTATATTCATTGATTTCTCGTATATACTAAATAAACAATTTATATTTATTTGAAAAGGAAAATATACACTAATTTTAGAATTAAAGATCATTCAAATTAAATTATTACATGTGGAGATATTGATGATTAAGTTCAATAATTGGAAATTAATATGTTGGACGAAATTATTCATCAACCAGTGATTCAATTTACGTGATTTTTAATCGCTGGATAGACCTCACTCTCCCCTTTCAAATAAATGTAGAATCATGTCTCTAGCGTACATGTATGTCAAATTATTTACAATTTTGCTATAAGAATTATTTTTGATTTTAATTTTAAGCGAACAGTACATATTAAAGTCCCTTATTTTATTTCCAATTTTAATAAAAATTTATACACAGATATACTAAATTGATATTTAATAGATTGGAAAGTTTGAGGTATATTTATTATGTAAAATTTTAATCTACCAAGACATTTATATTAAAAATAGTCGAGAGATTATGTTAAATTAAATATTATTACATATAAAAGTTGACCAATAATGAATGGTTTTTAATAAAAATAAATATATTTAAAATACATAATAAAATTAAAACATTGGCAAATTTTGAGAATATATTATTATGTAGAACTATTCAAAAGAATCAATATGATGCATCATAACGATATGTGATAAAATTGAAAATGATCGGCAAAATCTACGTGATAATATAGAAAGCCTGCTATGCTCGCTCGCGCTCGTCCTTAATAAATCAAAACCCAAACTTCACTTACATTTGAAGACCAACTTTGCCGCTGCTAAAAAAAAATAGATTTCTTTTTCTTAAATCACAATACGTCAACAAACCGATCAAACACCTAAAATACGCCAAAGCCTTTACAGAACCAGACGCGAATGACTACAACTACCTGGTCCCATTCTTTGCATTTCGAAAAATAAAAGTTAATGCTACTCCCTCTGGGAAAGTTACCGAAAAGAATACTAACACTTATACCAGTACGGTATGTTGCAGCCGTTTCAAATGATCCGTTAACTATCACGACACCTCTGCCACAATCAAACCAGCCTGTAGTGCCTACTACCTCGACCCGTTTAAATGCCTATATCACTTGAAGATGAACTTGATATGGTCACCGAACAAGAACGTATAGATAATTTATCATCAACACAATCTTCAAGAGAAGCCCGTGCAAGAGATGCACAGGCCGAAGCAACTTTCCATGGAACGAACGTGAAAAGTTTCACACGACGCGAACAACAAGAACAGTATTTAATGAAACTTAATGACAACTATCATCAAATATGACCGCATTCGCAAAAAGAGCGAAAAAGACGAAAAAAGTTAGCCACCAACGTTTATTAAACAAAGAAATGAACAACTTTATACAACACTTCCCTAACGCTTGCCAAGTATTGAAAGCTGGTCATACGTTTAACCATACCGATTCCTCCACATCGGACGATACGAAAGAAGTTGAAGCACGACCTAACAAGCGAAATGTCGCTACTAATCGCAATTTAAATTTTTCACACAGCACTATAGACTTGAAACGATTATGTCCTTCTCCGGAACCTCTTCTTGAATCCCTGGAAGCGGACCTTCTACAATCGCCAAATTTTCTTTTTAATTTTAGTTAGTCATAGCGAGTCTTTTAACTCAAATTACCCCTTACTATATAGTAGTATTTCTACATCTTATTGACAATATTACGTCTACAAACAATTTAGAATAGTGTGAATCATTCCACCTCTTACAGTATTTACAGGTGGCGGCCGTCAGGCCGAAAAAAAAATATGAACCATTTATTTTATTTTTTGGTTGTTGACTTCTCTAATCTGTCGTTTCTATCGATATAGTCTTCCTTTTTATAATTTGTTATTATGTTCTGCTAGGTCCTTTTTTTTCATTATCATTCGTTTTGTTCCTCATCGGATGGATTAGGGTTCAAACTGGGTTTTCTTCAAACACAAGTGAGGGCCTGATTTCGATTTTGAATCGACTTTGGGTGATAATTTCCTGTTAGTATTATTTATTTCATGGGGAGTTGAAAATAATAGGTTTTTTTCCCGAAGGGAAAAAAACCCTATTGTTTTCCTTCCCAGGAAATAAATGGGTAATCCCCTGGAGCGTGTCACTCATTAAATATTAACTATTTTAATTATTTTAAACTAAAATTAGTAATTTCCCGGCTATCTATATATGAGACCGGGAAATAACTAAACGAAGATTCCCGGTCATTTATAAACTCAGCTAATCACTCGCAATTTTTTAAAATTAGTATGAAGGTGATCATGAGTGACACTTAGTGCGACAGGGGATTATAGTGCTTATTTCTCTTCTTTTGAATTGTAATAGCCTCAGTAGGCAATTTCCTGCTTGACATAAAATAAATAAAATAAACAATCAATTTTGCTTAAATTGGACGATCTCACAATTTACCAATTAGTAATATGAATATTATGTAATATGATGAATAAATATAAATGAGTTTTTTTTATGCAAAAAATTATTGTTAAAATGATTTTAAACCAAATAGTATCCTTCTTTTGTTTGAATGAACTACAAAATTGATTAAAAAATCAATTGCACACTCATGATCAATCAAGATTAATCGATTTTTGATTGATCATGCATCTGCAAGAATCCGCAAGATTGTCAATTTCTTAAAGTAACTTTTTGAGTTAATTAAATACCTAATCCACAGTCTTTAGGGTGATACTGGATGTTGGGACATTCACCCACTAATAATATTTTTTTTTGTTAACAATAATTATGGGATAAGCAATAA
Organism: Rhizophagus irregularis; assembly: GCF_026210795.1. Taxonomy (NCBI): domain Eukaryota; kingdom Fungi; phylum Glomeromycota; class Glomeromycetes; order Glomerales; family Glomeraceae; genus Rhizophagus; species Rhizophagus irregularis. Next base: position 731,029 of record NC_089430.1, on the reverse strand, counting down.
CTAATACTAAACTTATACCCTCACATGACTCTTAAAATTATTGAGTATTTATTGACTACTCAATAAAAGTTTAAAAATTATAAAACATAAATAAAATTTTAAAAAGTAATAATTTCACATCACTATTACGTGATCAGTTAAATATTTGATTGATTATAGAATAATCGTGACCGATGATCATGTTACGAATGTTGCAAATGTTACGAATGTTCGATATGTTTAACATATGCAACCTTGAACATATAGCATATATTTAACTAGAGTAACTTGGTAATTATTAGTGAGTTATAATCATTATACTGTCAGATTGACTCGAAAATTTTGGGTCGGGTCATCAAACGTTTTTATAATTAAATATAAAAAAAATTGATTTTTTATTAAAAACGTCAGACTTGACGTTTTTGTAATTAAAAAATCAAAAAAATGACTTTTTTAGTTAAAAAACGTCAGGCTTGACGTTTTTGTAATTAAAAAATCAAAAAAATGATTTTTTTAGTTAAAAAATGTCAGGCTTGACGTTTTTGTAATTAAAAAATCAAAAAAATGATTTTTTTAGTTAAAAAACGTCAGGCTTGACGTTTTTGTAATTAAAAAATCAAAAAAAAATGACTTTTTCAGTTAAAAAACGTCAGACTTGACGTTTTTGTAATTAAAAAATCAAAAAAAATGACTTTTTTAGTTAAAAAACGTCAGACATGACATTTTTGTGATTAAAAATAAAAAAAATGATTTTTTTAATTAAAAACGTCAGATTTGACGTTTTTGTAATTAAAAAATCAAAAAAATGACTTTTTTAGTTAAAAAACGTCAGACTTGACATTTTTGTAATTAAAAAATCAAAAAAATGACTTTTTTAGTTAAAAAACGTCAGACTTGACGTTTTTGTAATTAAAAAATCAAAAAAATGACTTTTTTAGTTAAAAAACGTCAGACTTGACGTTTTTTAATTAAAAAATCAAAAAAAATGATTTTTTTAGTTAAAAAACGTCAGACTTGACGTTTTTTAATTAAAAAATCAAAAAAAATGATTTTTTTAGTTAAAAACGTCAGTCATGACAATTTTGTGATTAAAAATAAAAAAAAAATGATTTTTTAATTAAAAACGTCAGATTTGACATTTTTATGATTCAAAAAATTATTTTTTACGTTAGATTTGACAATTTTGTAAAAAAATTGATTTTTTTAGTTAAAAACGTCAGACTTGACGTTTTTGTGATTAAAAATCAAAAAAAATATTGGTTTTTTTTAATTAAAAATGTCAGACTTGATGTTTTTGTGATTAAAAATCAAAAAAATATTGATTTTTTAATTAAAAACGTCAGACTTGGCAGTTGGCATTTTGTAATTAAAAATCAAAAAAATATTGTTTTTTTTAATTAAAAACATCAGACTTGACGTTTTTGTAATTAAAAAATCAAAAAAATGATTTTTTTGATTAAAAATGTCAGACTTGATGTTTTTGTAATTAAAAAATCAAAAAAAAAATGATTTTTTTGATTAAAAACGTTAGACTTGACGTTATTGTAATTAAAAAATCAAAAAAAATGATTTTTTTGATTAAAAACATCAGACTTGACGTTTTTGTTATTAAAAAATCAAAAAAATGATTTTTTAATTAAAAAACGTCAGACTTGACATTTTTGTGATTAAAAAATAAAAATTAAAAAAATATTGGTTTTTTTTAATTAAAAATGTCAGACTTGACGTTTTTGTAATTAAAAAATCAAAAAAAATGATTTTTTTGATTAAAAACGTCAGACTTGACATTTTTGTGATTAAAAAATCAAAAAAAATGATTTTTTAATTAAAAACGTCAGACTTGACATTTTTGTGATTAAAAATCAAAAAAATATTGGTTTTTTTTAATTAAAAACGTCAGTCTTGACATTTTTTGTTAAAAAAATAAAAAATGAAGAAAAAACGTTTTTGTGTTATTTTTTTTATAATTTTATATGGAAAAATGCCAAAATGTTTTTTTCTTAATAGTAATGCAAAAAAAAAAGTTTTTGGCATTTTTTTTAATAATATTATATGAAAAAACGCTGAAACGTTTTTTTTACAATTTTTTTATTTTTTTGCAATATTTTATGAAATTTTAATGATCAACAAAATAATGAAATTATACAAATATTGAATGATGCAACAATTTAACAGGGACTTTTAGTGGCACAGGAAGAGTTTTTGCGAAAAGTTGGCATTAGAAGTTTTTTTCATTGTCAGTGTCATTGACATTGACATTGACATTGACATTGACATTGACATTGACATTGACATTGTCACTGACATTGACATTGTCATTGACATTTACATAAAGTTATATAAGATTAATCTGAGAGTTTTTTACCAAAAAGGAAATTTTTTTATAAAAAGGGAAATGATTTTCAATTTCGAGGCAATTCAGCAGGTGTTTTAATAACAAATTGAGAAATGATTTCCATAGAAAATCTCGTGACAAAATTTATAATAAATTTAAAATAAATGATCAACAAATGATTAACAAAATCGTTACTAGTTTTATAAAAAACGCCCAATAATATCTTTTTATTGTTTTAATATATTTTTAATATATAACACTTATTAAACATGTAGCATTTATACATTATATTAAACATGATTAGCATAGATTTTATTGTTATAAATATGTGCGTTCCAAATCAATGTAAAAACAGATAATTTGTCTTGAATTTTTGTAAAGCATTTATTAAAGAGGTTATCTCATTGTTTATTTTAAGGTTTTGTTCTATTGTGAATCAATATTTGCGTCTGAGTGTATATGCTAGTGTATGCATTACCGTATTCGCATTTGATTCATCTGTTTTATTGTGTTACCTTCGTAAATTGATCGACAGTGATATACTTATTAGTGTTTTAATACGCACGCTTATACGCGTTTATTAACATTTATTTTATTAATATTCCTTCTGCTTACTATACACATATAAGCTTATTTTTATAAGCATTCAAGAACTGGGCATAACAATATGATAAAATATTTTTTTTGGTGCAGTCATTTAACTCTATCTTTCTTTATTTTCTTCAATAAAATATCCCTATAAAAAAATTGGGATACATTTTTTATAAAGTTTTTATACGATTTTTTTCCTTAGAAATAATGTATCATAATAGGATACGGAAAAATGCACAATTCCGTATCACTAAAAATGTGGTTTGGATACGGAATTTGCACGGAATTCATATGGAATTTACATGATTTGATCACTGATTTTATCACGAAATTTATACGATTTGGTCACTGAATTTACTATTTGTATTACAGTTTACTATAATTATATTTACATAAATCTAATTTTACTTTATTAAATTAAATAAAAAATAAAAAATAAACAAAATACAAATACATTATGAAAATTCCCTCCTTATTAAAACCACCTATTGCAACCAAAATTATCTATAAGTTCAGGTTCATTTGGAGTCAAATAACAAAAAAAGAAACATAAGAATGTCTAGCTTAATTGGAAACAAAACCCCCCCCCTTCATATAGTATCTGCAATCGTCCAAGTCACCAAAGGTCAGCATTCCTACAAAAAAAGAAAGAGAACTCCAGAATGTCTGACCTACATAAATGAAAAAAATTATGAAGCATCTGATGAAAAAGAAACCAAAACAACAAAATAAATCCAAAACTGACCTACAAAAAAAGAAGACTCTAAAGCAACAAACTGAAACAACCTACCCTATAAAAAATAAATGTCCGGAAAATGTCAAAGAAAATGTCCGGAATAAATCAATACAAATTCCGGACATATGTTTGTCCAGAAAATGTTCCAAAAACACACTCGTTTCCGGACACTCATTTTGTCCGGAATTTGTACTGGTTTTAGTTTTTGTCCGGTATTTGTCCATATTTTGTCCAAAACTTTAAACAACGGAAAATCAATATGAAAATCGGGATACTTTTGGGACATTTTGCAGACATTTTCAGAACATTATCCGGAAAGTATCCGGATTTCTCATTTACAAAATTTATCAGTTAATTTCAGCCGAATTTATCAATCAATTTCAGCCGAGTTTATCAGTTAATTTCAGCCGGGTTTATCAATCAATTTTCAATCAATTTCAGTTGAATTTATCAATCAATTTCAGCCGAATTTATCAGTTAATTTCAGCCGGGTTTGTCAGTTAAAAATTTATCAGATAATTGCAGCCGAATTTATAGGATAATTGCGACTAATTCCAGCCGATTCATAAATATATATCAGTCAAAAGTCAAATTTGCATTTAGCAGCCAAATTTAGAATTGATTATAAATCAAATTTACATTCGAATTTCGAAATTTAAATTATAAATCTTTATTAAATCAAATATAAATTACATTAATAAACATTATACGGTATATGCTATATTTTCTAAATATTTTTAGTATCTAAATAATAAAAGTGATATGCAATATTTAAATATTTAAAATGTAAAATTAATAAGAGATATACGGTATTAGTAGTAGTATTTAAATGTAAAAGAAATAAAGAGTTATTATTAGTAATATTTAAACGTGAAAAAATTAATAAAAGATATTAGTATTTAAATGTAAAAAAAAAAATAATTAGTATTATTAATATTTAAACATAAAAAATTAAGATATTAGTATTTAAATGTAAAAAAAAATAATTAGTATTATTAATATTTAAACATAAAAAATTAAGATATTAGTATTTAAATGTAAAAAAATAGAGAAATATTAGTATTTAAATGTAAAATGATGAGAGGTATTAGTTTTGGTGTAAATAGTGTAAAAAAAGAGATATTAGTATTTAATGTGAAAACAAGAATTAGTAATGTTTATATGTAAAAAAAAGTAATAAGAGCGAGATAAAATAAGAGAAAAGTTACCAATATTATCGATAATATTTTCAATTTTACTATTTTTTTTTGTTATAAATTGATGAAAAAGAGCTCGTAAATATTGTAAATATTGAAAACAAAAAGAAAATAAAAGAAAGAGGAAAAAATTTTTTTATTTTTTTCTTTTGAAAAAACCATATATTTATATATTTATAGTAAATTCGTGATTTACTATTTTTAAAACAATCATAACACGTATTATCAATGACACGTGCATGATTAACTTACAATTTTGAAAATAATTTTTATTGGCCAATTATTAGCATGACGGAATTCCTATGATCCTATCTGCTATAGTTACACAAATTATTTACGTTCTACATTATTTTCTTAACATGTTGGTTTGTAAAGACCTTGTAAGACTAAAAATATTTAATAAAATATGCATTTTTGTCCTTGGAATTTACGTGATCTTTCCTTTGAAATCTTTGTAAAAATCACAAATTGTCATAGAAATATAAAATCGATCAATAACCTTGTTAAAAATCTACTTTCAATTATTTTTTAGAGAATTGTGATAATAAATAAAGCATTTAACCATGCAAAAAAAGAATAAATAAATAAATTTTTTTTTTTTTAAAAAAAAATTAGTAACGCGTTTATTAATTAACAATTCAATAATATTAATTGATTACATAATTATTTAAACACTTAGAAGAAAATTTAATAAAAAATTAAATTATCCTCTATAACTGAAAGATCATCAATTAAATTTTTAACTTCTATTTTCGATGAAATCTTGTTAAATCTGTTATTAAAATCGCCTCTTATTAACTTCCAATCTTTACTTTTTCCTAATAAAATTTCTGATTGTTGATTAAGAATCTGTATAAAATTAAAATTATTTTCACGTAAAATATTACATTCTGTATGCTTCTCTTGAATTTTTAACATTTTTTCGTATTCTACTATTGATCTTTCTATAATTTCTTTGACGTTCAGAAGATTCAAAAGATAGAGTTTATAAAATAAAGAATCTTATAAAGGAATTGCCAACGTATAGAATCTTAAATAAAAGGAACGTTAATAAAATAGAGAGTGATATATGCATAAGATGTGAGAGAAAAGTGGAAGACTGGGATCATGTATGGGTATGCGAAAGGAATGAGTTCACACAAATTGCCAAGGAGAATATTTATTCCTATTACTGATAAAACTAAGAGTTTTTACTCAATCAAACTCATTTTTAAATTATATAGAAATAAGTTTTCTAGTTTGGCGCTATTAAGCAATTCGTAAATAAATTTTTTTTGCATTGCGTCTATTTTTTTTTATTTAATGTTTATTGCCCATAATTTTGGAACTATTTTTATTAAAATAATAATTCAGTTGACGGTTAAAAGTAAAAAAGCTGTCTGCTGCATTTTACCACCAAAAATCAATCTTTATTTAATGTGTAAAAATCAGGTTACATACGAAAAAAAAGTAATATTTCTCGATTACCAAAAAAATTTACAAGGAAAGTTTTTTAGCCAAAAATCAAAATAATCTCATTTCTTCACTCTAGTTAACGGAAATTTCATTTAGGATGTATTAAAATTTTAATTATTATGGGTTTTTTTTTTATTTTCATTGTAATCTTTAAATTAAATTTATAAATGTGAGAATTTAGTTAAGGCAATGTAGAAATAAAATAAAATTACTACACCTACCAATGACCTTCTTTGTTGCTGATCTGCGAGATTTTTGTTCAAAAAAATCGCTTGCATCGTTATCATTTTTGTCACCCTCTCGTCTAATCTTTTTTTGTTTTTGATTATTGTCTGATCTTTTCATTCTTTTTTTGTCTTGAATAAAACCTATGGACCTTTTACCTTTCATATCAGACACTAAATTGTTAAGAATTACTTGATTTAGCTTTATATTTAGAAATGACTTAAAATTCAATATATAATTATATCTCCTTGACCTGGATTATCTTTAGGTTGCTTTACTCCAATTCCACGCTTATCAGCCAAAAAGTCAATTAATTCATCTTGTGCTTCAGGATATAATATTAAGTAAGCATTCATTAAATGCTCAGGTTCTTCGCTCAGCCAAAAATTCTGATCTGCAAAGTAAAATACATTAGAAAGACCGTTAATTCATTAAAAAATTATGACAATTATTACCTCTTTCATTCACATCTTCATTAGGCTAAAAATTCAAAATTATAAAATATTTAATTTAATATTTATATTATTATAAAACACACAAATTTTTAGAAAACATTAATCGTTATCACCTCAATCTCATCATGCATATTTTCTAAATCCTCAGAATTCTAGAATTTTTTTTTAAAAGAAAAAAGGTTAATGTGAATTATAATTGTAAAAAAGTTTTTAATGGTCAATTAAATACCTGCTGAATATGCTTTTCTGATTGCATTTCATCAATTTCATCATCTTGCTCTTGGTCCTTATAATTCTTTTTATTTCGTGAATATTCACCTGGATAGAAAAATGCAAAAGCAATACATGATATTATGATTAATTATTAAATTATAAATGCAGATTGATGTAAAATAAAAAAAATTAATACTTACGTTTATTATTAATTATAGCACGGATTATTTCCTTAATTGCCCAATCGTTAGCGCAATTAGGAAAAGTGGGATTTTTTTGTTTAAACTAATAATATAACATATGAATTAGCATATAAAATAAAAATATTAAATCATTTGAATGAATCAAATTTAATGCAATTACCAGATAGATAAGACTTAAAATTTTTTTCATATCCTAGTCACACCATTTCTTATCACGATCTAACATACCATTGATCAAATCACGTAAATCAGCCTAATAATAGTTTAATTTTAAATATATTAACAATTTAATTATTATTAATGTAAAAATATTATAAAATAAGAACTTACACGATATCCTTGATATTCACGTCTTGTTAAATTCAATGCTTTACGAACATTTTTAGCTAAATTACCACGTGGTTTTGCAATAGGTAATGATGGTTGGACTGGTTGATCCTTAAATGAAGATTGAATAATAGATGATTGATTTAAAAATGATGTACATGGACTCAAATGACTTTGAGATTCAATATCTTCAACGGAAGCAATTGAAGATCTTCTTGATTGCTGTTACAAATTAAATAAATCAGTTATTTTATATAAAGTAATTTATACTTTATACCAAATCACATACATTTTCGTCTGTTGAATCTTGATTTTGTTGTTGACTTTGCTTGAGCCGTCTAAGTAAATCTTTATTTTGTTTATTCATAATTTCTAATTGATTTTTTAGGTCTTGTATACTAGTAGCTGTTAATGAATATTTTTTTTTAAATTTTAATATATAAAAGTATTAAATTATAAAAGTATTAAATTATTATTTAAAATTATAATATATTAATAAATAAATATACTTTGACCATCACTAATAAACGTAGATTGAGTTTCAGGTTGGGTATATTTTTTTTTTACTAATTTTGACATCACTTTTAAAAACGCGAGCAAAAAATATCTAGAGAATAAAATTGCATTCGCGTTTGAGAAAATTATATACTATTTATAATATATTGATAAATCCACATCTTACAATAAACTCCCTATAGAAAATCAACATACAATCAGTCCAATCAACCTTTTTCATACATTTTAAACGTGCTATTTTTCTGTAAATATCGTAAATCTAGAGATTCATCTGGTATTAGTTACTGCATGTCAATCTAGTAAATAACATTTGTGTGCGATATCTTTGACTTTTATTTTCATAAAAAAATAGACATTTAAAGAGTAAAATTATTGTGTATTTAAACAAAATATAACATTACATTTATAAAAATAATAAATAAAGCTAAACTGTTATTGGACCGATCAATTATTCATTTGGTAATCAATCAGATATCTGATAAAGGACATTTATAACTGAAAGTTTAAAATTAAAAAATATTTTACGCAATAAATTTAATAAAAAATGTATTTTTATACTATTAAATAACTTTTATTTAACAATATTTTTTTATTTTTACATTCCACATGAACTCTATTTGGAAAATTTAACTTGCATACTGTACTTGAAATTCCGAAGTTTAAAGTAAGGGGAGAATTTTTTTTAAATAGGAGTAAACCTTTTTTTTTTTGTGCAATATATTTTTTATAAAAAAAAAGGGTGGAATTTTTTTTCACATGAAATGAAAATTCTCACACTAAAGTACATAATAAAAAAGATGTTAATTACGTAGTTTTCTGATCATGTATATCATGTATATCAGTTTTAACTGTTTGTTTAATATCAATCATGGGGAACATTTCCTTATTTAATGATACTTAAATTAAATTAACTTGATATAGCTTAGCTTGATATTAAATTAACTTAATATAGTTTAGCTTGAAAGTCTTATGATCATCCCTGAACTGGTACTTCTTTATTTGGCCGGTAAACTACATATTATTCAGATTAATAAATATTCATTAAAAACTATTATTTGATAATCATTGTGTATCTCGGATTGAAGCTCATGCATCTCATGTGAAGTATGTGAATTGGTTGATTATCTGCGATCTGAGTGCTTTTTTTTTAATATTCTACTGGTAACTAAGAATAATAAAAACATTTCACAACTCAAAAATATGATCAATTTACTTCTTTTAGGTAAATGCAGAAAGTTTATCTTTTTTTTATGTTCTTTAATTAGAAATATGTTTAACCATTCATTTTTTTTTATTATAGGAACTGGTTAGAATGAACTTTTGAAACAGCAATTTCACCTTTTCTGAGGTAGATGGTGTTTCTTTATCTTTTTTTTGGTATTTTTCTTTTAGGAACGTTACTAATCACTCCTTTTCTTTTTTTCTTTATAGAAACTGGTTAGAATGAACTTTTTAAACAGCAATTCATCTTCTTTGAGTTAAGTAGTTCATTATCTTTTTTTTTGTATTTTTCGTAAGGAACATTACTTACCGTCTCTTTTCCTTTTATTATAGGAATGAATTACTTAGATTTCTTTGTAAAGCAAAAAGTATGGGATAATTTAAGTGTAGAAAGAATAAAAAAAATTAATGAATATTTTAAAAAATTAAATAATGTATCTTCTATCAATAAATAAAATTAATTAATACTACTAAAAAAGAGTATTATGAATTACTTTAGATTCAACTAGGTGTAACCCATCACATTGTGACGGGAATGATACTTGCCCATCAAGTAAGAGAGTAATAAAGAGAGTAATAATAACACACGTCTCCCATCACTTCTTTTCGTCACTCCTCTTCGTCTCCCATCACTCCTTTTTACCTCCCATCACTCCTCTTCATCTTTCCATCACTTCTTTTTGTCTCCCATCACTCCTTTTTATCTCTCATAACTCCTCTTCGTCTCCCATCACTCCTTTTCGTCTTCCATCACTTCTCTTCATCTTTCCATCACTCCTTTCCGTCTCCTATCACTTCTCCTCATCACTCCTTTTATCTCCCATTACTCCTCTTCATCTACCATCATACCATATTTCTCCTTTTTGTTTCCTATCACTTTTCACTACTCTTTTTTACTCTCTTTCATCTTCCATTACATTCCATTACTCCATTATTATTTCATTTTTTATTAGATTCTTTCTTCTTGATCATTGTAATATGAAAAAAAATTCAATTATAACAATCTATTGTCATGAAAAAAATATTTCCCATAGAATTTACTAAACCGATCTATTGTTACAAAAAATAAATAAGTAAATTATACATCAGTCTATTTATATTGAGCCTAAAAAATAATTAGGGAAAATATTATTACTAATAATAATAATAAGAATCGGAAAAAAGGCAATTACCATGGTGCTATCAATCTGATCACCGATCCAAATCTAAATGGTTTAAGAATGTGATTTGAGAAAAAAAAATAACAATGAAGAAAATTGAAAAAAAGATAAAAATAAAATTTGAGGGAAAAGAAAAAAGATAAGAAAAGAAAAAAAGGAATCTGTAAAAAAAATAAGCACCGAAAAAAATTCTGAAAAGAAAGAACAATAATCTGGTCCAAAAAGACTGAAAAAAAAAATTTTAAAATAAATTAATAATACGGTCTAAAAAAAAGACTGAAAAAAATAATAATATAAAAAAAAATCGATCTTAAAAGACCAATAAAAAAAATTTCAGTTTGGAAAAAAACCAATAAAATTCTCGGGTTGGAAAAAAAACCAAACCAAAAAAAGAGGGAAAAAAATGAAAATTTTTTTTAAAAAAAAGGAAAAGAAAAAGGGAAAGAACAAGGAAAAAGGTTTAAAAGAGAAAAGAGGAAACTTTTAAAAAAAAGAAAGAACTGAAAGTAAAAGATCGATTCAAGAAAAAAAAAGAAAATTAAAAAAAAGGGAACTGAAAGAATTCAATTTGGTAATTTGGTTCGGAAGAAAAGATAAAATTTTAAAAATAGGTTTAAAAAAAATGAAAAAAATAAAATTGAAAAAAAAATATGTAAATCGGTCGATTAAAATTTCATTAACCGGAATTGGATTATATATAACAATATGACTTGCTAATCAAGCGGGTCTTAGCTATAAAGAATTCAGATCAGCAATTTAAAATTAATTTATACAGGTTAATTTAAACGTAATGCCCAATGATTTTTTTTGTGTAATAAAAAAATGTGGTGGCAAAAAATAATTATATGCAATTCTGTGGCACATTCTGATTTATGTGACATCCACGGATCCACCCCACATCATACGTATAAGATCAACATATCCAGTGGCTGGTTTATATATATGTTGCAGATCATCCCAATTATCAGATGGTAATACGACTAATACGTTTAGCAATTTATTATTTATTATATGTATAAAATACAAAAAATAAATTACTAATCTTTTGAAATTTCAGCTATATCCTTATCTCTATCTATAATACAATATTTATTTCCTAATGGAAAAAAGCCAACACAACAATCAATAGCTGATACTCTTATAAAATCATAATAACTAAATCCACTAAATAATAATACTCCTACATTATCTTCAGTAACTGGTTTTGTCCACTGAATATACGCTAACATTTTTTTTTGATCATTAAATTCATATAAAAAAAAGAATTCAATAATTCCATAAAAAGTTTTTGTTACAAATTCAGATTCGCGATATTTGAAATTCGCCCATTTATCAACTTCAATTTGTACCTAAAAAATATATAAAATAAAAATATTGTAATTTATTATAATTAATAAACACTACAATAATATATAAAACTGGAATATTTACTTTTACAGTATGATTAATTCTTGCCCAATCATTATTCTTATTAATCCATTTTGATCCAATAAAATATTTATTTTTGGTTAACATCCGTCCATACATTATACCTTCTTTTGGTAAACTCTAAATAAATTAATAGTTAATATATTTAAAAATAGTTGAAAATTAAAATATGATAATAATATTTAATCAAACTGTACTTACATTTAAATTTAAATCAGTTATATTATTATATGATGTTGATAAATTTTCTTTTATTTTTTTAAGTTGAATTTGTGAAAGAATATGTTTTTTAGTAGGAAAATAAAATTCTTCAAAATAATATTCATCAGTATATATTAAATGCTGAGCATATTGCTTTGGAGATGATTTTGATAAAAAAACATGTTGATAAATTTCATGATAAGGGAGATGGTTAAATAATTCCATAAGATATACGTTATTAATAATATTTTTATAGGGATGTAAACATGATTTTGCCAATGGAATTAACATTCCGCATATACGCTCCATGGGAAATTGCCAAGTGGCCCAACAAGGACCTGTATTTCTAATACTATCAGTTACATGTAATAAGTAATGAAAACAAAGTTTTATTGCACTGATATTTTCTTTAATACCGCCATAATATTCTCTACAAATAAAATAAAGTAATAAAAATATTAATTTAAAATATTATAATGAAATATAATAAATATTTTGCATTAAATAATATTATTAATTTTTTTAAAAATTAATTAAATAAATTAATGTATACTTACTTTTCGTAATGCTTATAAAAATTTAATAATAAAATTTTAATTTCTGATATATCTTCTTCAAATAAACATAATTTTTTACATAATCTAACTGCTTTAACAAATAAAGCCCAACCTTCATAATATTTTATTGAAAGCTTATCTTTTAACAAAGGTAAGGAATACATAATAATCCAGGCCATCCATTCTTCTGCCTTATAACTATTATAATAAAGAGTAATATTACGAGGTGGGCGTCCAAGATAAGATGGAATCATTTTACGAGCTGTATGCATTAGATTTCCAATTTCGGTCCATATAGTTTTATTAAGTATATATGGTTTATTACTATTTTCGCCAACATTTTTGAAAAATACACCAAACCAATGCTTAACCATATATTTTGCAACATTTTCAAACATTAGGTGCATTATATCTAATGCAAAAGAAGATGGAAATTTGATTGAAGGTAGATCATATAATATACTTTGATTTTTTATTCCTGATATTATAGTTAATATATATTATTATTAGATAGTATATTTATTATAATAGATTAATAAAAACTTACCATAATTTCGTTGTAAAGATTCAATTGCTTGTTGTGTTATTATACAATTTAAATTTCGTATTATTTTTTCATATTCTTCATGTGATCTTAAGGGTAAATTATTTGCATCGTAGCTCATTAAATTATTGGATCCTATCGGAGGAATGGTAGAAAAGTATACATGTTTTACACAGATTCCTTTAATATTACAATAGCGACATCCCTTATATGAATTATGGCCAGTAAAACACTTTAGTTTTGTCAGGCCAGGTGTATCACCCGACCATGACAAAACATGTGCTTTTAAAATAAAATGATTCTTGGTATTGCCATCTATACAGTCAGTACCTCCTTTATAAGATAAAAGATTTTAATTAAAAATAGTTTAATTATTTAATTACATTATAATAATTATAATTGTAAATAAAACTTAACTGGCTAATTCCTTAAGTTCATCAACTATTGGATTCATGAATGAGTTAAAATCTTTTGGCTCCTTTGGTCCAGGAATTATTGATGTAATTAATAAATTTTCCTTAAGTACCCATTTTTCTGGTGAAAGATTTGCATTGATAAATAATAATATCCAGCAAGTTTCAGTTTTTTGACGAAAGATCTGATAACCATCTACAGAGCCAGTTAAAGCAATATCATGCTCATCTTGAATTTATCCTATTTTCAAAAGATCTAAATAACATTTTCCATCAAATACATCTCCTATTTTACCATCTTCGCCAAATCCATTACATGTTATGTATATATATTGATAACGTAACTCATTTGCACAATTTGGATTCTCATATTGTATTTTTAAATGCTTTATAAGGGAAAAACACGCAAATTGGTAACGCGGTTTTTTTTTGATCATACCTAGATTTATTGCAATAAGGACATAGCATTTCATTCTCAAATTGTCCTGTATATGCACAACAGGAATTAATACACATATCAATCCACTGTGGTTCAGTATTTACCAATTTTTTTAATGTTTTTTTTATTTGATAAATACTGATTGAAATATTGCTTGCTCTCATGATCTGATTCAATGCGTTATCAGTTAAATTGCATCGAACTTTAATTTCAAAAAGTCGTAATGCTTGTGCCAAGTCTTGAGATATATTTAATTTGAAGTCATCTATATAAGTTGAAATTTCGTTAGCAATACTATATAAGCTATTATTTAAATATAATATAAAGATATAAATCAAAGCTTACTATTATTTAAGTCGTCCGTAAATGATGTTTCTTGTGCATCATAATTATTATATTCTTGATCTAATTCTTGCATATAATAATCATCTTGCAAGCTACCATTGCTTGAATTTTCATAATCCTCTAAGCTACCATTGCTTGAATTTTCATAATCCTCTAAGCTACCATCACTTGAATTTTCATAATCCTTTAAGCTACCATCACTTGAATTTTCATAATCCTCTAAGTTATCATAATTGTTATCATCTAGCGAGTTATCATTGTCACTTAAATCTTGTAAGTCATTATCATTATTTAAATTATTATCTTGTAATAATTTATCATGAAACTCATCCATAGTTAAATCAGTATTTTGATAAAAATCTTGAAATTGTATATTATCGCCCCTATCACTTTTATTAATATAAATAAAAATTAGTTAAGTTTTTAGTTTACTTAGTATTAAACTGAAAAAACTCACCTTACTTCAATACTTTGGCTATTCATATTTGTATTTTTTATCCATTCAAGTTCTTTTTTTCTATGCTTTTTTACAGTTGGAAAGGTATGATACTTACCGCCTAATTCAGGGTTTTTTGCTTTACAAATAAAACATTTACACAATACTTTTTCTGACATTATAAAATTGAAAAATTAAAAAAGGGAATTTTATTTATAAAAGTGTGTTAAATTCAAAGATATTTTTACACTGAGCGACAGAGCATGATCAACTTAATCTCCTGATTAAAATATTGATATCCGATATGTATCACAAGAAGGGAGGTTTATATTTGTACTACTTGGCAAAAAAAATTTAATAAAGATGAAGCATCAGCGTGAATTTTTTCTTTTTTAAATAACTTCTGAAATTTGGAACTCTTTTATTATTATTATTTTTTAATTACTTAATGTTTAGGGATTTTTTTTTTAGGAATCAGCTTTATGTTGAGTGGATCTTAAATTGAGGGAATTTGGTTATTTAAATCCCATTCATCATATCAATATAACAAATTGGAATCCATGTTGAAAAGATTGTGAAGTAGGTGGTGGTGATGCTGTAGTAGCAGAAGTATGTATCATTTTAATGTTTTTTATTCTATGATCTATTAGATATAATTACACACTTTTCATAATGATAATGTATTTATATGCAATTAATGATATAAATTATATTTAATAGATATAACTCTTATTTTCTTTACTTGACGTAATATTCATGGTGATGATGTTAGAACATGACTTGGGCTTAAACACAATAAAACAATCATTATTTTTTATGCTATAGTAAGTGCCCAGTTTCTTTTTCATTTCTTTTATTATTATTTATTTTTCACTATTTTTTTTATTAAATTTTTTTCTATTTATTTCTTTAGGACCCCGGATATCTAATATAAAGGTCATAATGGACTTTTGGCCAAAAACACCCCTTTTTGCTGAAACTCAAAAAATCGTTTTTTGTAAATATCTCAGCATCCAGTAATTCAATTTTAATGAACTTTTTTTTATTTTGTAGCCCTCATTTAGCTCTACAATTTAAAAAAAAGTTCATCAAAATTGGACCACTGGATGCCGAGATATTTACAAAAAACGATTTTTTGAGCCCCTGAAAAATGTGCCAATCTGCCGAAAGTGTGACTTATGACCTGTTTTGGAGATATCCGGGGTCCTATTTCTTTCCTTTATTTTTCTTCTTTTATGATCAGAAAGCCTTGGAACAGTTTTAACTTGATGTTGCAGTACCATAGTAAGTGTTAGATTCTTTTTTTTTTCTTTTTTTTTATTAATTTTTATTTTACTATTTTTTTTATTAAATTTTTTTCTTTATTTTCCTTCTTTTAGGATCAGTTTGAGTTCGGATTGATGTTGCAGTACCATACCCTGTAAAAAATATGATCTGTGTTTTATCTTTCCATGTTTTTCCATGAATGTATCATTTTCATGGAATTTATAGCCTTAAATCATGGAAATTTTCATCTCGCTAATACAGATATCCGTGAATGTATCATTTTCACAGAATTTTTTATAGAAGACACAGAGAAAGAATGGAAATATTCGGATAAAAATTTTTTATAGGAATAGTACCATAGTAGGCATCAGATTCTTTTTTTATTTGTTTTTTTTTTGATTTATTTATTTTTTTTTTGATTTTCACTAATTTTTTTTTATTAAATTTTTTCAATTTTTTTCTTTCCTTCATTTTCTTCTTTTAAGATCAGGAAGTCTTGGATAGGTTTCAGCGTGTGGTTGCAGTGCCACAGTAAGTTCCAAATATTTTTTGAAAAGTTTTTCTTTTTTTTTTATTAATTTGCCAATAATTTTTTTTCTTTTCATCTCCTGAGATCGGGAACTCATAGGTCAGATGGAATAATACAATGGTAAGTGTCAATTCTCATTTCTTTTTCGTTTCAAAATAAATTTTTATTATTATTATTTATTAATATCTTTTTACCTTAGATTCAGAAGTTTCAGCGTAATGCAACAGTAAGAATTAATTTCTTTTTTTCACTCTTTTTTCCTGTTTCATTCATTCATTCTTTTTGTTTATATTTACTAATATTTTTCCTTTATTATTTTTCTAATTTAGATTCGGGAGAGGAGGGCTTGGATCAGATTGTGCACCTACTGCTGCGGTACTATAGTAAGTGCTGGGTTCTTTTTTTTTCATTGTGAATTTTTCCTTTATTTGATTATTTTAATTAATACTTTTTATTAACTTTCTTTCTTTAGTTTTCTTCTTTTAGGTTCAAGAAGAGCTAGATTGGATTCTGTATGATGTTGTGGCATTATGTAAGTGCTATATATCTCTTTTTTTCATTTTTTATTCCTTTTTTATACTCCTTTCTTTTTAAGTCTTTAGATTCAGATTGGATGAGACGTACTTATTGGATGTGATACTACTGTACACTGTAAGCACTAAATCTTTTTTCATTTTGAAACTTTTTCCCTTATTTTTTCATTTTTTTAATTTTTTTTTTTAATTTTTTTTTCTTTGTCTTTTAGGTGTGAAGTTTTAGATCAGGTTTAGCACAATGCTGCAGTGCAAATAGACCGATAGCTCCCTCATCAGCTTTAAAAAATTTATTATCAACATTTCTTAAAAATTTACAAAGATGATTAGCAAAAATTATTTTTGCTCAAAAACTCCCACGTTCTGATAAGATTTATCCAGAAAAGAAGAAATTACACACGAATGCTAACTTCAAAGAATATTGTCTAGTGGATACCTCAAGACCCTTTTCCTTCTTATGATACCTATCACCAAATCTGACCCGTATTATTCAAGCACGTCAGAAAATACCCTAACAAATGATCTTCAAAAATTGACACATGATTCATTAGTGCAAAAATCATCTGACCACCTGTTTTGTTAAATATTTAATTTTACTTTAGTTTTATGCAGAGTTGCAGACCTTCGTTCAATCTTTAATCTCAATACAATATATAAGCAGGATAGACTTATAGTATTTAGTGAAGTAGATCTCCAGATCTGAAATAACAATGTTAAAATTTCTTTTGTATTTGTGTTAATTTTGTGGTTTTCATGTGGAATCTCACAAATTTATTAAATCTGCCTAGAAATTGTTTTACAATAAAGTATACCTTTATCTACAATTTATATTATTGTGTTGTGTTTAAAAATAAATAAATAAGATGTCATAAAAAAATGAAAAAAATGATCATCCCTATGATGACCAATCTTTTTATTTTTTTTTTTAAGTCTAGCTACATATGAAAACTTAAATCAGAATTTTGTAGTGGCAAATAGCAATAGCGAACAATTAATAATAACAATTTATAATACTAATATTGTAAATAACAAGCAATTATTGATAATGATAAATTCCATAATAAATTTTTATTTGAATAATTAAACGAACAGATAATTCGAAAAAAATAATTATTTTTTCTAAAAATTTAAAAAATAATAATGATCAAGTTAATTTATTTTATTTAGATGATTTAATGTAATAAATTATACAACATCAGATCCAAACTCTACTCCAAACCAGTTTTTGAACTTGATCTGACTCGTAGAACCAAGGTAAAGTCGTTCCCATCCCTATTACATGTGACAATTGGGACATACGTTGATAATTTAATTTTACTACCATTGTGATTTGTAAATTATAAAATTATAATAATTTTACTAATATAGAACTGCGCAGCTACTGATTTTATTTATTTTATTTATTAGGTTAACTTCGCTCTGAGCTAATACAAAAAAATATTTAAGTACATTCTGCCTATTGTACGTGGTTTATACCTGAATGTTACCTCTTATTCATCTACCCTATCCTTCAAACCAATAATGGCTTTTGTCTCGTGGTCTTGTGTGAATCAGTTCATCCCTTCCATTGTATTTTAATAAAATTCCAATCCATAGCAAATCTTTTTTTTTTAAAAAAATCTGTACATATTCCGGACATTTTCTGTATAGAAAAACAGCAATTTTTTTTTTAAAAAAAATTCTATACAAATTCTGGACATTTTCCGTATTAGAAAATTAATAATTTTTTTTTTTAAAAAAAAATTCTGTACATATTCCGGACAATTAATAATTTTATGTACATATTCTGGACATTTAAAAACTTGTGAATGGATGATGTGATTATTTTTTAGGACGAAAAATGGTCATTTTCTGGACACATTCAAATATACCAGGACATTTTCTGGACATTTTTGTAGATGCTTTCCGGACAATCCTTTTTTATAGGGTAGTCACTTGGAGAATTTGTTTTTATCGACCAGTGTGGGGATTTTTATCAACCAGGGGCTGGCAGTTTCGGTCTGATAATCTGCGGGGTATGGGCTTCAACTTACTAAAGCTTAGTTTATTTAGGTGAGAGTATGGGAGGCAGTGGGCAGTGGCGTTATCTGGATTTTTGTGTCATAGGGTCTAATTTTAGTATCTTCACATTGTACCTTCTTTCTGTTAATTGGTTAATTGCCCACCGGTTTGAGTAGATTATTTTTGCGTGTAGTTTAGTTAGTATTTTTGTCAATTTTGACTTATATGTAATTTTCTACTTATAATCATGTCCATGTTAGGTTTCTAACTGGAGCCCATTAATAAAAATAAAAATAAAAATAAAAAATAAAAATAAAATACAAAATATGTACCCACTAACTATTACTGTTAAATAAAAATAAAAATAAAAATAAAATACAAAATATAACTTCACATAAATATTTCAAATGTTAAAAAATTTCCCATAAAATTTAGATATTTTCACACATAATAAAATAAAATTTCCCAACTATTTCAATAAACAAAACTTATATAAGGGTTATTAAAAAAATATTTGTATTATTTTTTTATCTATAAACAAAAATACCAACTTAACTTTCCATAATTTTATATATTTTAAATTATAAAGAATCTACTGCAATAAATTTCTTTATTGGTTCTGCAACTGTATAACAAGATTAAATGAAAATGATTTGATACAAACATTTAACATGACTATTTTTTATCCAATTGATCCTTCTACACTAAGTTCCCAAAATTGGGAAATATCAATTAAATTAATGTAAAATTTTTTTTTATTTTTTTAATCTATTTTTTTATTTTTCACTTTTTATTTTATTTATTACATTTTTATTTTATTTTCTTTTATTTTCACTTTTAATTTTACTATCATTATATTATATTTTAATTAAACAAATAACAATTACACATTAAATTATTGCCCTATAAAAAAAGAAAATTCGGAATTTGTCCTGAAAAGTATGGAAAATGTCCGGAAATTTTCCGTGCGTCCGGAAAACATTCGGAAACGGTCACGTTTTGGAACATTTTCCGGACGCACAAATTCCAGACATTTTCTTGACACTCCAGAATTTGTCCAGAATCGAGCGTCCGGAAAATGTTCCAAAACATGACCGTTTCCGAATGTTTTCCGGACGCATGGAAAATTTCCGGACATTTTCCATACTTTTCAGGACAAATTCCGAATTTTCTTTTTTTATAGGGTTGACATTACTGACAAGGTTGTCCAGGGATGGAGTCCCTGGTATTAGACACATTTCTAGTTATATTTAATAATTGGAAAGCTAAAAAAAAAGATTTATTTAAATTACAAACTAAGAAATTTGTAAAATTTTACTACTCTAGCCTTAGTGTTTAAATAATTCAAAAAAAAGAAAATACATATATGAATAAGATATAAAAAAAGGAATTATTTAAATTACAAACTAAGAATATTGTAAAATATTTTACTAGTACTCTAGCTTTAGTGTTTAAATAAATCTAAACAATAATTTCTGTTAAATGCATGACATCAAATATCACTTATAAAAAAACTATAAATTCTTATAAACACCAATATTTACTAGTTATTTTTTATCAGTTTTAATATCTAAATAATTAAATAAATAAAATTAATTTTACATAAATAATTGCAAAATTAATTCTTTTTATATACTAATCTTTACTTACTGGTAGCATTTTATTCACTTTTTACACTAGCTTGTAAATCTTCACTTTCAAGAATTTCATTCACTTTTTCACTAATAGATCGACTTGAATAATAAACTTGCAAATCTCTACTTTTGAGAATTTCATTTAACTGTTTACTAGTAAAACTAAGTAAGCGACTTGTATAATATGCCTGTGGGTGAGATTCAGTAGCAAGATTATTGTTATGCCCAATTGGTGCATTTATAAATTCCATAATATTGCATTTTAATTCTTCATTAATATCTTCAATTTTGACATTATCAGAAAGAGAAATCCATTTTTTAATAATATTTAACACTTTTTTAGAAGATGGCCTTTTTGATGGGTTTTCATTCCAACATTTTTTCATCAAATCTACATAACATTGTGGAGTATCTTCAATAATTTCAGGACGTTCACCTTCACAAATACTTAAACTAAGTTGTAAATCATGTGCTCTATTATTAAATGGAGGTGTCCCAGATGTAAATTCCCACATAATCATAGAAAGACTATATATATCACTAGCTGGAGTATAAGGTTTGCCTCTTAAAACTTCTGGTGCCATAAATGGTATAACACCATAAATCTTATATTCTTTCAAAAATGATTTTACAGGTTTACATAATCCTAAATCACTAATATAAATTTTTTTTTCACTATGTCTTAAAATATTGCCATCATGAAAGTCACAATGGATAAGATTTTGTTCATGTATATCATTAAGTCCAGAAATAATTCCAAATAACATATATAATTTTTGATACCAACCACTTTTGATTATTCTTGTTAAGTTTCTTCTTAAATTACCTTTATTTGCATAATCCATTACTACCATATATTTTAAAGTATCTGGATCTTTTGTAAACCCATAAAAATAAATAATATCATGTGAATTTAAACAACTTTCATGATATTCCCACTATAAAAAAGTGATAATATATTAGTATAAATAAATTATAATTCAAATTAAAAAATAAATAATATATTATCATACTTCATTTAAAAATTCATTTAAATTTTCATTTAAATTATTATGACACTTAAGAATTACTTCTTTATGATTATAATACCAAATAGCTTTGTATATAGTACCAAATCCTCCTTTATCAAGATATTTAACATCTTTAAATTCATCGTAGGGAATCCATTTTAACTTTTTTTCTAAAATAAAATTATCTATAATTGTATTTCCACTTTTTCCATATCTATATATATATATTAAACAATTAAAATAATTATTAAAGTTATATTAAAAATTACACTAAATTTAAGATTAAAATCAACACTACTTACTCTAAAATTTAAATAGAAATTAATTATAATATATGTTTAGTTTTGCATATAAATATATATGATAATAGCCTATATTTCACAACTTACCAACTAAAGTAACAGAAATTTTATATGAATAGAATTCAATTAACAAATAAATATTTATAAATATATAATAATAAAAACAACAAATAACTTACAAGCTATATTATTAAATAATTTTTATAAATAAAAAATTTAGTTAGCCCAAATTATATCAATATGTAAATATTATAACAATAAGTAATATTAGAATTAAATAAATAACTTAGAACTTACAATCTATTTAAATAAAAAATTTAGTTAGTTTAAATTATATGTAAATACAGTGACACCTCTATAAGTGCACCCTCTATAAGTGCATGTACTATACAAATTCTCTTTAAGTGCAGTGGGACTGGTACCAACTTATTAGAGCTCTTAATATTTTACTTTCTATAAATGCACACTGCACATTCTACTATTTTTTATTATAATACCAAAGGGAGTGCACTTAGAAAGGTGTCACTGTATTATAAAAATAAGTAATAATAGAATTAAATAAATAACTTATAACTTACAATCTATTTAAATAAAGAATTTAGTCGGTCAAAATTATATATAAATATTGCAACAATAAGTAATAATAGAATTAAATAAATAACTTATAACTTACAATCTATTTAAATAAAGAATTTAGTCAGTCAAAATATATATAAATATTACAACAAGAATTAAATAAATAACTTATAACTTACAATCTATTTAAATAAAGAATTTTAGTTAGTTTAAATTATATGTAAATGCTATAACAATAAGTAATAATAGAATTAAATAAATAACATAACTTACCATCTATTTAATTAAAGAATTTAGTTAGTTTAAATTATATATAAATATTAAAAATTAGTTAAAATTATGTACAAATATTATTGTTAGTTTAAATTATATGTAAATATTATCTGTTATAGTTAGTTTAAATATTATAACAATAAATAATAATATAATAAAATAAATAACTTACTCCCTATATAATTAAATATTTTTAAATAAAGGATTTAGTTAGTTTAAATTATATGTAAACATTATAACAATAAGTGATAATAGAATTATATAATAACTTATAACTTACGATCTATTTAAATAAAGAATTTAGTTAGTTTAAATTATATGTAAATATTATCTGTTATAGTTAGTTTAAGTATTATAACAATAAATAATAATATAATAAAATAAATAACTTACTCTCTATATAATTAAATATTTTTAAATAAAGGATTAGTTAATTTAAATTATATGTAAACATTATAACAATAAGTGATAATAGAATTATATAATAACTTATAACTTACGATCTATTCAAATAAAGAATTTAGTTAGTTTAAATTATATGTAAATATTATAACAACAATAGAATTAAATAAATAACTTACCCCCTATATCATTAAATAATTTTTTAAATAATTTAGTTTAAAATTATATATAAATATTATAACAATAAGTACTAATAGAATTAAAATAAATAACTTTAACTTACGATCTATTTAATTAAAGAATTTAGTTAGTTTAAATCATATGTAAATATTATAACAATAAGTAATAATAGAATTAAATAAATAACTTACTCCCTATATTATTTAATAATTTTTTAAATAAAGCATTTAGTTAGTTTAAATTATATGTAAATATAATAACAATAAGTAATAATAGAATTATAAATAAATAACTTACTAGCTATGAAATAAGTTTTTAAATAAAGAATTTAGTCAATTTAAATTATATGTAACCATTATAGCAATAAGTAATACCATATTTTGTGGTATATAAGCATCCCCTTTTGCACTTAATGCCGTCCAAGATCCTCATAATTTTGGCCAAAATCGCCATAATTCTGGCCGGGGTGCTTATTTTCGGGGTGCTTACTTACCGCAAAATACGGTAATAGAATTATATAATAACTTATAACTTACCATCTATTTAAATAAAGAATTAAATTAGTTTAAATTACATGTAAATATTATAATAATAAATAATAACAGAATTAAATGAATAACTTATAACTTACCCGCTAAAAGAAATTACAAAATAATTTTTTTAAATAAAGAATTTAGTTAGTTTAAATGATATATAAATATTATAATGATAAGTAACAATAGAATTAAATAAATAACATACTTCCTATATTATTAAATATAATAAAGAATTTAGTTAGTTTAAATTATATGATAACATTATAACAATTAGTAATAATAGAATTAAATAATAACTTAGAACTTACGATCTATTTAAATAAAGAATTTAGTTAGTTTAAATTACATGTAAATATTATAACAATAAGTATTAATAGAATTAAAATAAATAACTTTAACTTACGATCTATTTAATTAAAGAATTTAGTTAGTTTAAATTATATATAAAATATTAAAATTAGTTAAAATTATGTATAAATATTATAGTTAGTTTAAATTATATGTAAATATTATCTGTTATAGTTAGTTTAAGTATTATAACAATAAATAATAATATAATAAAATAAATAACTTACTCTCTATATAATTAAATATTTTTAAATAAAGGATTAGTTAATTTAAATTATATGTAAACATTATAACAATAAGTGATAATAGAATTATATAATAACTTATAACTTACGATCTATTTAAATAAAGAATTTAGTTAGTTTAAATTATATGTAAATATTATAACAACAATAGAATTAAATAAATAACTTACCCCCTATATCATTAAATAATTTTTTAAATAAAGCATTTAGTTAGTTTAAAATTATATATAAATATTATAACAATAAGTATTAATAGAATTAAAATAAATAACTTTAACTTACGATCTATTTAATTAAAGAATTTAGTTAGTTTAAATCATATATAAAATATTAAAATTAGTTAAAATTATGTATAAATATTATAGTTTAAATTATTCGTAAATATTATAACAATAAGTAAATAATAGAATTAAATAAATAACTTATAAATTACCAACTAAATGAATAATTTTTTAAATAAAGAATTTGGTTAGTTTAAATTATATGTAAATATTATAATGATAAGTAATAATAGAATTATATAAATAACTTATAACTTACCAACTAAAAGAAATTACAAAATAATTTTTTAAATAAAAATAAAGAATTTATTTAGTTTAAATTATATGTAAATACTATAGCAATAAGTAACAATAGAATTAAATAAATAACTTACTCCCTATATTATTAAATAATTTTTTTAAATAAAGAATTTAGTTAGTTTGAATTACATGTAAATATTAACAATAAATAATAATAGAATTAAATAAATAACTTACTCTCTATATTATTAAATAAAGAATTTAGTTAGTTTAAATTATATAGTATAAATATCATAGCAATAAGTAATAATTGAATTAAATAAATAACTAATAACTTACCAACTAAAGAAATTACAAAATAATTTTTTAAAATTATGTGTAAATAATGTAACAATAAGTAATAATAGATTTAAATAAATGACTTATAACTTACGATCTATTTAAATAAAGAATATAATTAGTTTAAATTATATGTAAATATTATGACAATAAGTAATAATAGAATTAAATAAATAACTTATAACTTACCAACTAAAAGAAATTACAAAATAATTTTTTAAATAAAAAATTTAGTTAGTTTAAATTATATAACAAATAAGTAATAATAGAATTATATAATGATAACTTATAGCTTACGATCTATTTAAATAAAAAATTTAGTTAGTTTAAATTATATGTAAATATTATAATAATAAGTAATAATAGAATTATATAAATAACTTACTCCCTATATTATTAAATAATTTTTTAAATAAAGATTTAGTTAGTTTAAATAGTATGTAATTATTATAACAATAAGTAATAATAAAATTATACAAATAACTTATAACTTACCAACTAAAAGAAATTATAAAATAATTTTTTAAATAAAGAATTTAGTTAGTTTTAAATCATATTAAATATTATAACAATAAGTAATAATAGAATTAAATAAATAACTTATAACATACAATCTATTTAAATAAAGAATTTAGTTAGTTTAAATTATATGTAAATATTATAATTAATTTAAATTATACATAGTAAATATTATAGTTAGTTTAGATATATGTAAATATTATAACAATAAGTATTAATAGAATTAAAATAAATAACTTTAACTTACGATCTATTAAATAATAGAATTTAGTAAGTTTAAATTATATGTAAATATTATAACAATAAATAATAATAGAATTAAATAAATAACTTATAACTTACTAACTAAAAGAAATTACAAAATAATTTTTTAAATAAAGAATTTAGTTAGTTTAAATTATTTGTAAATATTATAACAATAAGTAATAATAGAATTATATAAATAACTTATAACTTACTAACTAAAAGAAATTACAAAATAATTTTTTAAATAAAGAATTTAATTAGTTTAAATTATATATAAATATTGTAACAATAAGTAATAACAGAATTAAATAAAAACTTACTCTCTATATTATTAAATAATTTTTAAATAGAATTTAGTTAGTTTAAATAATATGTAAAATATTACAAGAATTAAATATAACTTACGATCTATTTAAATAAAGAATTTATTTAGTTTAAATTATTTGTAAACATTATAAAATAGAATTAAGTAAATAATTTATAACTTACCAACTAAAACAAATTACAAAATATTTTTTTAATATGTAAATATTGTAACAATAAGTAATAGTAATAGGATTAAATGAAAATTTATAACTTACGATCTATTTAAATAAAGAATTTAGATAGTTTAAATTATATGTAATATTATAACAATAAGTAATAATAGTACAAGTAAATATATTGTTAAATGATTTTTTAAATAAAAAATTTAGTTAAATATTATAACAATAGTTAATAATAGAATTAAGTAAATAACTTACTTTCTATAATTTTTTAAATAAAGAATTTAGTTAGTTTAAATTACATATAAATATTATAACAAAAAGTAATAATAAAATTAAATAAATAGCTTATAACTTACCAACTAAAAGAAATTACAAAATAATTTTTTGAATAACGAATTTTTGTTAGTTTAAATTATGTGCAAATATTATAACAATAAGTAATAATAGAATTAAATAAATAACTTATAACTTACAATCTATTTAAATAAAGAATTTAGTTAGTTTGAATTATATAAAATATTATAACAATAAGTAATAATAGAATTAAATAAATAACTTACTCCCTATATTATTAAATAAATTTTTAGATAAAGAATTTAGTTAGTTTAAATATATGTAAATATCATAACAATAAGCAATAGCAAAATCATATAAGAATTTAATTAGTTTAAATTATATGAAATATTGTAATAATAAGTAATAATGGAATTAAATAAATAACTTACTTCCTATATTATAAAATAATATTTTTAGATAAAGAATTTAGATAGTTTAAATTATATGTAAATATTATAACAATGAGTTATAATCAAATTATATAAATAACTTATAACTTACCAACTAAAAGAAATTACAAAATAATTTTTTAAATAAGGAATTTAGTTAGTTTAAATTTCTATGTGGATATTATGACAATAAGGAATAATAGTATTAAAGAAATAACTTATAACTTACAATCTATTTAAATAAAGAATTTAGTTAGTTTAATTATATGTAAATATTATAGTTAGTCTAATTATATGTAATATTTAAATTAAAATAATATAATAATAGAATTTAATGAATAACTTACTACTCTCTATATTATTAAACAATTTTTTAAATAAAGAATTAGTTAGTTTAAATTATATGTAAATATTATAGTTAGTCTAATTAAATTATATGTAATAGTTAAATTAAAATAATATATTAATAGAATTTAATAAATAACTTACTACTCTCTATATTATTAAATAATTTTTTAAATAAAGAATTTAGTTAGTTTAAATTATATATAAATATTATAACAATAAGTAATAATAGAATTAAATAAATAACTTACGCTCTATATTATTTAATAATTTTTTAAATAAAGAAATTAGTTAGTTTAAATTATATGTAAATATTATAACAATAATAATAGAATTAAATAAATAACTTACGCCCTATATTATTAAATAATTTTTTAAATAAAGAAATAAGTTAGTTTAAATTATATGTAAATATTATAACAATAAGTAATAATAGAATTAAATAAATAACTTACTCTCTATATTATTAAATAATTTTTTAAATAAAGAATTTAGTTAGTTTAAATTTTATGCAAATATTATAATGATAAGTAATAATAGAATTAAATAAATAACTTACTCCCTGTATTATTAAATAATTTTTTAAATAAAGAATTTAGTCAGTTTAAATTATATGTAAATACTATAACAATTGTTAATAATAGAATTAAATAAAAAACTTACTCTCTATATTATTAAATAATTTTTTAAATAAAGAAATTAGTTAGTTTAAATTATGTGCAAATATTATAACAATAAGTAATAACTAATAAGGATGATCATTGGTCCTACTGGTCCTACTCAACCCTAGACTGGTCAGTCCCAGGACTTGTAGGACCAGACCACGGTTTTGCATTTTTTTGTGTGCAGTAGGACTGGTCCTGAGGACTGACCAGTCCTCATACTGGTCTTCTCATAATAAATGATTTTATATTAAATTTAAAGCTCAAAAAATTTTTTTGTTTGCAAAAAAAAAAAGCAAAAAAAACTGATCAGTCTTAAAAAGACTGTGGTTCTTAAAAATACTGATGGTCTTATTGTATGTGATATAGGGCTGAAAGACCACAGTCCTACACCAAGATGGACTGGTTTGTCTTTTCAAGGTGTAAGACTGTAAGACCATGATCTTTTAGGACCAATGAGCATCCTTAGTAATAATAGAATTAAATAAATAACTTACTCCCTATATTATTAAATAATTTTTTAAATAATGAATTTAGTGAGTTTAAATTATATGTACATATCACAACAATGAGTTATGATAGAATTAAATAAATAACTTATAACTTACCAACTAAAAGAAATTAGAAAATAATTTTTTAATTAAAGAATTTAGTTAATTTAAATTACATTTAAATATTATAACAAGAATTAAATAACTTACTATCTATATTATTAAATAATTTATTAAATAAAGAATTTAGTTAGTTTAAATTATATGTAAAATATTATAACAATAAGTAATAATAGAATTAAATAAATAAATTATAACTTACGATCTGTTTAAATAAAAAATTTAGTTAGTTTAAATTATATGTAATTATTATGAATAAATAACTTATAACTTACCAACTAAAGAAATTACAAAATAATTTTTTAAATAAAGAATTTAGTTAATTTAGTTAATTTAAATAATAGAAATGTAAGTATTCTATAACTTACACCCTAGTATTATTAATTAATTACTGTATTAGTTAAATATAAATATAATATAAAAGTAATTACTGTAAATAAATATATCACTTACAATCTAGTTATTTAAATTAAGAATATAATTAGTTAAGTTATATAAATATTAAACAAATAAATATGATATTGTAACTTACCTTCTGTAACACAATTAATTATTAAATAGTTAATTAAATAAAGAATTTACTCAATTTAGTTATTTGAATATTATGCAAAATAACAAAATAAAGAATTAATAACTTAAATAACTAATAACTTACCAACTAAACCATTAAATGAATTATTTAATTACATGAAATGTGATAAAAATGATAAGTAATTCCATTATTATTCAGTTATAAGATAACCTATATTAACTTACGAGCTATATTTGTATATTATATAAGATATAATTATTATAGATAGTATTTAAATATAAAAACTTAATATTTTTACATGCTTAATATACCTTTAGATTCCTTGGTACTGCTTTTTGCAAATTCTTCAAAGCCACTTTCTTTGAATTCCTTAGAGCTATTTCCTTCAAATTCTTTAGTACTGCTTCCTTCAAATTCAATATTACTAGAAACTAGTTTTATTATATTGTAAATTTGTTTAAAAATATTAGAATTCTAATTGTATTAAATGTTTATATTATATATTGATTATTACCTTTATCATCCATTACTATACAATTATATTAAAATTCTTTCTGACTGGAAAAGATAATGTAAATATTCTTTTTTTCTTTTTTTTTATTATTAAACACCTTTATAAGTATATATATATGGTAATAATATTTATGCAAAATGCATTATGCGCAAAAGTGTTGATCATAAGTACAAGCATTATGTACAACAACAAATTTTGCACATATATCTGAAATGTGTGTCAATCATGAATCATCAAGCCTCATTGTTACACAGCAAAAATCATGAAAAAAACATTTTCTTAATTCGCACTTTTTTTGTTAAAACCAACTTGGAAATGATCAGTTACATCTGTTACATCTAAAGTGGTGATCATGTAGAATAAACTTTTACATCATTACCATAATTTTTAAAATTATATTATGTAATTTCATAATCTACATATGGTGCTGATACTCGACAATCACATGATTTTGTTTCAATTTTCTGAGCTGATTCTATATCATGTGATCTGGAATTTAGCCAATAAAAAACTGGGATAAGTACTAATAAAATGCAATTTATTATTACAAACCTGAAGCTCAAATTATATGATATATTCTAAATAAAGGTCTATCAATAATTTATGAATTTATTAAATATTAAAATTTCACATTTTTATTAAAGATGTGATTTTATTTATTTATTAATTATTTTCAAATGAAAATTTAGTGAAAATTTGAAGTCAAAAACAAGATTTTGTAAATATTTCAAAATAATTTTGTTTTAATATATATATACTATATATATATTATAAAGATATATTATTATTCGCAATTCTCCATAAATTATTTTCGGATTTTGTTAATACGATATCAATTCCACAGAAACTAACGAATTCTTTCTCAAATTTTCAAATTCTATTTTGGTTAGTAATATTCAACATTCGTAAAAGTTTAACTTAAACTCACGTTGCCTATTATGGGAATTTATATAAAAAGCCACAATTGCCAAAATTGAATAAATTAATTGCCGATCAAGATTAGAGTTTCTGTGTATTTTAGTATTTTAATAGTCTTTTTGATAATTTGTTGCCGATCTCGACATCATTGCAACGTTTAACCACTATTTCTTTTTTCTTTCCTTTCTTTTTTTTTGTTTAATAAATTATTTATTAAAATGGCTGAAATTAAACTAAGTGATGATGTATTTGAACAAATAAAAGATTTTGACAATCATAATTTGACCGAAGAACAAGAATCGTTAATCGATAAACTAATAACAGACAAAGAATTAAAAGAACTTTATAAAGTATTTGGTTTATGTAAAGAATGTAAGCAGCCTAATACTGGTTATTGTGTTTGTTGGCCATGTATTTTACAGCATTTTAAACAAAATTTCAAAAATTGGACAAGTGGAAATCATGACGTTGATGAATTTATTAAAAAAGCACAATTGAAAGCTAAAGATCCAAGGCATATCATAGAGTGGATTGAATATGATAAATTTGAAGATGTTGAATATTTAGCAAAAGGAGGATTTGGAACTACTTTTAAAGCAGTTTGGAAAGATGGAAATATTTTGAGATGGAATTATGATAATAATCAGTGGAAAAGAAATGGTGAGACAAAAGTTGCTTTAAAATGTTTATATAATTCACAAGGTATTACAGCAGATTTTTTAAAAGAAGTAAGATATTTTCTTATGAATCTTCATTATCCTTTATAAATGTTAAACTAACTAGTATAATTTTATTTTAAGGTTGAATCAAATATTTTAGTATATCATTCTGGTTGGACAGTTTGTTGTTTTGGTATTACAAAAGATCCAAAAACAAATAATTTTATGATGGTGATGCAATTAAAAGATGGTAGTTTAAGACAACATTTGAATAACTATTTCATTTCACTGAATTGGAGCCAAAAATTGATGATTTTACAAAGTGTTGCAAATGGTCTTAAAGATATTCATCATGAAGGTTTAATTCATCATGATTTTCATTGTGGGAATATATTAAGTAACTTTATTGGCCAAGCTTATATTACTGATTTGGGACTATGTCAACCAGCAAATGTCGGATTCTCTCAAAATAGTAATAAAAAAATATATGGAGTATTACCTTATGTAGCACCAGAAGTTTTAAGAGGAAAAGAATATACACAAGCAAGTGATATTTATGGATATGGAATTATTGCATATGAAATTTGTACAGGTTTCCCACCTTATTATGATATAGCTCATGATGAATTTTTAGCAATGAAAATTTGCAAGGGGTTGAGGCCAAAGTCCAATTATAAAATTCCTCAATTAATTTTTGATACTATTAATCAATGTTGGAATGCAGACCCTTTAAAACGACCTAATGCATATGAATTATCTAGGTTATTTTATGGTTTATGGGCTGCTATTAATAGTAGTAAAGTGGATTCTGTAATTTATAGGCAAGTTAAAGAAACAGATGATATTAATAAAAACTTGTCATCTTCAATGGATCAACCACCATTATCATCTACTAGTAATCTCTTATATACAACACACCCTCAAGCAGTTTATACAAGTAGTCTTTTGGATTTTAAAAATCTTCCAGAACCCAAAAATGCAGACAATACTGATTTAGAATATTCAGGTAACTTTAATTAAAATAATTATTTAATTCTATTTAGAGTAATAATTATTCCTTTATTTTACAGATTCCTTAAAAATGGATTTTACTAAACTTGATATTAATTCTAAAGGTAATTTCTTTGCATGTGATTTTTTTATCTATTAAATTTAATTAAACTATTTTTTTGTTATAGATGGAGGAAATTAAAACTTATTTTACTTTTATGTAAATATTTAGTATATAAAAATAACATCAGATATAAATTTTATTCTTGTTTTATTATTATTTATTATTCATATTTGAAAAAATTATCAAAAAAAGAAGTAATAAATAAACTAACTATTAATATTCCAATTGTATTAATAAGTAATAATTAAGTTTGATGTAAAATTACTTTTCTATGACGTCTTTATTACAGTAGAATACACCCACTAGAAGTTCATGTAATAAATGTGGCTTAATAAAGTATCTTTGTATGTACATTATGTAAGGATGGTTCTAAATAAGTTGTGGATTATTGCGAAATAAAATATTATTCTTCGATAATATTCTTTATGATAGTAAGTATTGGCTTTTTATTTTAGAGGTTTGAACTGATTAACATTAATAGATGATTAAGATGGTTAGCCAGTTAGGGCATCTCAAAAATCGGTCAATTTATTAAAATTAATAATGCAACCAGAAATGATGAAATTTCGGTCACATATTCTCCAAAACTCAAATTTTAACAAACGGATTTTTTATTAATGTTTTAATAATAAAATTAATTAAATATGGCTTTATACAACTAATTATATGAGTAAAAATAAATAGGTACAATCTGCAGCCAAAAAAGAATTTATAATATTTTTTAATATTAATCGATTAATTAATTAAGGTCCTTGGTTAAACAGTTTCTAATCAGTTAAAGTTTTTTAGATGTTGATCACACCTCTCTTCATTTTATTTGTAGCCAATCGTTAAATTTCAAACATGTTGATAGTCAATCATGTGATATTTGTTTATTAAATGAATAATCGTAGAAAAATAAACTATTAAAATAATCTAAATTAATCATACGCAAAGATTATTATTACGATAATTGTAGACTAACATTATTTTCAATTTTAAATAATATATTAAAGATGATATTTGCACAAAAAGAATACAAAGATTCGTAAGATATATTGAAAAATCAAAAGGATTACCATCTAATAATTTAACGATTTTTTTAAACTTCATTTGAAAGTTTCTTCAATAACTTTTTTAAATAATGATATGAATGTTTGAGAAATAAGTGTTTAGAATCGTAGCTAATTTTGTGAATAGGCTAATATAGTAAAAATTTCCATCTATTATATTGTACAGTAATGTGGTGTCGCAGCTCTAAAATTTCTAATTATAATTTACAAAGAGATAAAATGAATTAAGTTGGTAGTAATAACTTTCTGTAAGTTCACTTTTTTTTCAAAAAAAAAGAACATAGCCAGATTATGTGAACAAATTGTCCGACTACTTTGGAATTTGTGTAAAAATTGACTGTTAATCATCACATGGGTTATGATATTGCTAAATATATCGCTTACAATACTTTTAATTACATAATATAGTAGAATTAATTCATGACAAGCTGACTAGCCTGACTTTTAACAGATTATCTAAAAATGCATGATATTTTGATAATGGATAACTATGATAACCTATAGCTTTTGATGGTAATTGATTAATTGACGCGTTTGGTTAATAATTATATAATTATAATGTCTACGCCAACTTTCATAAGCTAAACCAATCAGAATTTGAGGACAATACGCTATTTATTTGTACAAAAATTAAAAATCTCAGGTCTATTTTATTTATTTGCTGTCAATATAAAAAAATGGCTTATCTTCATATTTTTCAGGTCTATTACAACTCGAGCCTTTCACCATGCAGCAGGTCTGTATAGTTTCTTACTGGGTTTCTTTTTGGTTCTTTGCTTAAACATTTTTTAACGAGGCCATCAACTTACTTTTTTATGATTTCTTTAATTTTCTTTTTAATCTTTTTCATTTAATTATAGATTTTCATAAATCAGAAACTGGACAACTATTAGTTATTTGTATTAAGAAATTATACAATAGCAATCCAGACTTCTGCTCTATTAGGAATTTGAAAAAAAATAGGAAGAGGTGAACATGTTACCTCCTCTTTTCATCTGGATTTTTCAAAAATATCCTGAGTCAGCTGCACATTTTTTCAGAAGGTTTATCCAATTACACTTAATATGATGTATGATAAAATATTGGAATAACTTTTAGATTGTATATGTACAAATTTTAATATTTATTTTTAAAATTAACTAATCAGCTGATTTCTCACTTCCTAACTGGATATTTCCTAAAGGCTAAATGAGGGGTATGGCTAAAAAAGCACTGATTTATGTATATACTGAATTTATTATTCCTCACATTTTTTCATCTAAATTACCAAATATTTTTTTAGAAAGCACGGGTTAAACTCCTGAAGATATAGTTTAAATGTATCTTTTTATTTATTTAATAGAGCAGAATTGTACAGTTTTTATGAACTTTTTTTTTTTTGTTTTATTCTCCTTATTCTTCGTTTGATGACTGGCTTATAATTGTGCAGCATCCAGAAAATATTTAACTATGTAATGTTAAGGAATGTATTATTTATTATTATATTTTGAAGTATTAGGGGTTGGACACTTCAAATTTGATTTTTGAAAGTGAAAGAGTATGGCGAGAGTAGGGGTCATATTCAATAATTTAGTTTTGAAATGAAAAATTTTAATTAATAAATATAGGTAATTTTGCAGTGTATGAATTAACAATTTTTTCATTATATGATATGTATTGTGATAATATTTGTATAAACAGTGTTTTCATCTTATTATAATTTATAGTTTTGCAAAAGATCCTGAATTAGAATATTATACATTAGTTATGAAATACCAGATATCGTGCTTACCATATTATATTTTCCACTTTTATTGTCGAAATTTTGTAAAAATTTTACAATTAGTTAAAATTAGTTACAATTAACTAGGAGATGGAAGTTATCAAGAGCAAAAAAATATTTCCATAAATCTTGTGAAACAAGATGGTTAATTTTAATCTTTAAAAATTGCGTGAAATTAGTTTGTTTCCATGAAATAGATGTTTAAAAATTGTTTTTATCATTAAAGTATTGTGAACTTATATAGCATCACGGCCGTCGTCCAGAAAAATGGTATCCAGATTTATATTCTGAATCTTTAGAATTAGGTTAATGGTATTAAGGTTGGAATTTTGTTGTATGGGCGAATGTAATATGCAAGTACAAACATAAAAATCTTAATTACAATATATTTTCTTTTTAAAATTGTTTTAATTATCTTTCTCTGCCCATCTTGATGCAGAGAAACTAGATATCAAGCGTTCAAAAAATGAGTTAATGTCTGCATTACTATTTGAAAAAACAAAAATTTTCTTAACTGTTAATAAAAGAGAAAATTTTATCCGGGTATCGTAGAATCCGTTACATGATTGGCAAAAAGTTGGATCACAATATTCTGCCATTTCGGTAATTCCAAATAACAAAATATTCCGCAATTTGATCCTCATATATATGTTACATATTCGCGGAATTTAAATGGAAAAAAACCCGCATCTCAAATAAAAAAAATAAACAAAATTCTTTAATAGAATGGCCTTATTAATTTCTATCAAGATTAATTTATGCAATACGTCAAGTAATTTATGGTACATTCTGTTATGGTCTTTTAATTTCACACACACAGTAATTTTTTCTGTAATATAATCATACAACGTTACTATTTAACAATCTACGATCTTGATTCAATAGTTTAATTGACAATTTATTAATTTTTAAAGGCGTATTTGCAGCTTGTTCTACAAATTAAAAAATGATTATTGTTTTTTATACAAATTAAAAGTTTTTATATTCATGTGATAATATAACTCAATTTTATTTTTTTATCCTTTTCCTGACAAAAGATGTGTGAAGCTGTGGGTACAACCAAGAGTTATTTTGGTAAATCTCATAACAAGCATACTTCAGAAAAGTCTTTATGTGATTTATTATTAAAAAAAAATATTATACTGTAATGTAAGTTATTATTACATTATTATTAGTACATGTAATACTGATACATTTAAAAAAAATTACATAAATAAATAGGTTACTCATTGAGTAACAAAATTTAAAAATTTAATCCCTATTCCTAACGTTATTAACCTTAATAGAAATCTTAATTAATAGTCATGTGATCGAATTGATTAGTTATACTATATCTTACATTTGATTAATTAAAATAATATGAAGTCATAATAAAGTATAGTTGTATAAAAAAAAAATGTGTGTTTCGTTTCAAAAAATTAATTATGTGCCGTATTTAATCGAGTATATCGAAATTTTAATGCGATTTTATTTCTTCTTTGCAATTATTTAACGATAAATTAATGAATGTAAGGTGTACCGAATATGATATCGTCCACTAAAAAAAAATCGTTTGACAACTTATCGCTACGCTACAAATTCGTCAATCTTTTGAGAGTATCGATTAACAGAAATTACGAAAGATTTATGTTGTAAGAAAGTCATTCGCGATAGTATACTTTTAATGTGATAGTTATTGATGATCACTTTCCAAATAAATGTACTTTTTCGCTTAATTTGGTATTTGTTGTGTGATCTTCAAGTATTTTTTCAGAAATTTGGAAGTGTGCAACGTGAACTTTAGAATTCAAATTTATATATATATAAATATGCATATGCAATTGCAACAGCATATGCATATGCATATTCGCAATTTCAATAGTAATACATTATTTAATGCTAATATTTCAAAAAATATTGCTATATGCAAATATTGCTTCTTTTGACATCATTAGAATAAAATCATAAATTGGGCACTTCTGTGATACTCTTATTGCTTGTTAAGTTTAATTATCAAATAATAAACTTTTGTAAAAAAAAATTTTGTTGATCATCTTTTTTCTTTGATCATCGTCAAAGAGATAAATAAAAAAAATTAAAAAAAAATTAAAAAATGAAAAAACAATTAAATTTAATTAACATTTAATTAAATAATGAAGTTTTTACTAAAATTTATTAAATAAAAATGATATATTGTATTGTTTTAATTATTTTATCCATTACAATATAATTTTTATATTAAAAATTAAACCAATAATACTAGTGCGTTGATCATTTCAATGATTAAAACATTGAATAATAAAAAAGCTCCGAACAGTTCCAATTTTCAATTTTTTTTAATTGGTCAGAATCGTTTTCACGTAATAACTCACCATCCAGTGATCGTAGAAAGACGATTAAGAGCTCATTAGAATCCTCTTATTGAGAGCTTTCAAATGATGCCAAAATCATCATTTTAGCATCGATAGATGGTGAGTTATTTTGACACATTATCAAAAAAAATAAAAATTGGAACCATTTGGCCAGGAGCTTTAAACAATACGCAAAATAATATTATTTACTGATTATTGACATTTACTGAACATTATTCACTCAAGAATTGCTCATTGTATTGTTCAATGCTATATTATTTTTTGTAGAATTATTTTACTTTTTATTCAATACTTATCAATTTTTAAACTTCACAAAAAATTTAATACATATTTAATCAAAGGTCATCTGATTTAACTTCAAGAAACTTTCAGTTAGTAAAGTTAACCCAAAATTAAATTTTTCATAAAATTTTATCGATTTAACTTTTATAAACCTAAATTAAATATGTGTTATATGTTCAGATAATCCAAATTTATCAGAAAATAAAAAAATTTTTTTTATTATATTCAAAAATAAAGATAATAACCAATTCTTTTTTTCAATCACTTTTCAATCACTTTTTTGTTAAAAAAAATTAATAAATATATAAAGTGGTTATTTTAAACAGTAAGTAAAAAAAAAATTATTATTCATAAGAAAAAATTATTTTTTATTTGTTTTAACTTCAGTTCCCTACTTTTTTTTATATAAAATATTAAAAATATAAGCTATAATATAAGATTTTTTATTTTTTTTAAGTTAATAAGATTCTAAATTTTTTTTTGATAAGAAATGATAACTTTATGTCAGTTTATGCAATTAACAAGTTCATTAATATCTTGCCATTCACATATGCTAATCAAATAATTTTAAACTCATTTGAAAGGTAAGAATGTACTTTATTTTAGCATTACTAGGCATGGTGATATCAACAATCAAAGATAAAAATTAAAAAAAAATATATATTGAATGCATTTGCTCAGCAACCAGTGAATCAATTCATTTGTTTTTAGATTCATTAGATAGGTCTTAATTTTCTCTTTTGGATGAATATAAATTCATCCATTTATCTTACATAGACATCAAGTTATTTGCAATTTTGTTCCAAGAATTTTATAATGATTATTTAAATTTTAATAATGGTGTATTAAAAAAAATATGATTAACAATTTTATTCATAGATTATTATTTTGTGCAACCAGTAATTTGGTAAAGTTTGTTTTTTAGAATCAAAAAGTGCTAATTCCAAAAATTGGCATATATGAACAAATGATATGCTTGTGGGACGAGGTCCCCCTTATTTAAGAAATAAATAAAGTTAAAAAAATTAAAAACGTATAGATGATCATGCAGATCTTGTGATAATCAATTAAAAAAGTGTTAGACGAAATTTTTTTTCAAAATTTAAAATTTTTTCTTTTTTTATAAAAACATCATAAAATTTTTTTTACATTTTTTTCTATTTGTAAGATTATTGCCATTTTCAGAAATGTTGACAATCTGAAATTTTGACCATTTTATACTGAACACACCGTGAACACATACAAAAAATTATGCAAACTTGAAGTATTCATGCATAACTTTATATAAAAACTATTTTTGTCACTTTTTAGATATGAATAAAATTGAAAATATGAAAATTTGTACCGAACACACACCGAACACAAACGAACACACCAAACACACCGAACATTGGCAAATACAAGCAAATACAAGTGAATACATATATGCAAATAATATAATTTTTATACATTTTTTTATGCACACTACCTAAAAATATATTACTAAAGTTTTAATTTTGCTTTTTTTAAAGGAAAATTTGTTTTTTTTTAATTTTAATTGCCGTGTTCAGTGTGTGTTCGGTGTGTTCGATTTATAGAAATGATCGACATTCTAATGTCAACATTTCTGAAAACGGCAATAAATATTTGGATATTACATAATTACAAACTAAAATTATAAGTGTATTTCTTTTAAAAAATACTGTGATATTTCATAAAAAATATTTTTTTTTACTATTTTTATTTTTAAACTACTTGAATTTATAATTAATGAAAGAATTAATTTAAAATTCATGTTATTTCAAATTTTTGTCAACTCAGTTCTTAATTTTTATATTACATTTTTTTTTATATAAAATTTTTTTAAATTAAACTTCTTTTTCCAAACACACTATAATCTCCACTTTGGACAAATGAAATCAACTTTATTTATTAATTGAAAGTTGTTCAGGTGGGTTAAAAGCACTTGAATATTAATTTTCATGAATGTAGATGTAGTGCTTAGAGAAGATTGCATTTTTCTTGATGATATTAACTCTCTTTTCTGTTTTTTTTTGAATTTAGAGCGTAATATCTCCACTTTGGACAAATGAAATCAACTTCATTTATTAATTGAAAGTTGTTCAGGTGGGTTGATTCTACTTGAATATTAATTTTCATGAATATAGGTGTAGTGCTTAGAGAAGATTGCATTTTTCTTGATGATATTAACTCTCTTTTCTGTTTTTTTAATTTAGAGCGTAATATCTCCACTTTGGACAAATGAAATCAACTTCATTTATTAATTGAAAGTTGTTCAGGTGGGTTGATTCTGCTTGAATATTAATTTTCATGAATATAGATGTAGTACTTAGAGAAGATTGCATTTTTCTTGATGATATCTCTTTTTTCTGTTTTTTTTTTAATTAGAGCGTAATATCTCCACTTTGGACAAATGAAATCAACCTCATTTATTAATTGAAAGTTGTTCAGGTGGGTTGATTCTGCTTGAATATTAATTTTCACGAACATAGGTATAGTGCTTAGAGAAGATTGCATTTTTCTTGATGATATTAACTCTCTTTTCTATTTTTTTTTAATTTAGAGCGTAATATCTCCACTTTGGACAAATAAAATCAACTTCATTTATTAATTGAAAGTTGTTCGGGTGGGTTGATTCTACTTGAATATTAATTTTCATGAATATAGGTGTAGTGCTTAGAGAAGATTGCATTTTTCTTGATGATATTAACTCTTTATCTTTTCTGTTTTTTTAATTTAGAGCGTAATATATCCACTTTGGACAAATGAAATCAACTTTATTTATTAATTGAATGTTGTTCAGGTGGGTTAAAAGCACTTGAATATTAATTTTCATAAATGTAGATGTAGTGCTTAGAGAAGATTGCATTTTTCTTGATGATATTAACTCTCTTTTCTGTTTTTTTTTGAATTTAGAGCGTAATATCTCCACTTTGGACAAATGAAATCAACTTCATTTATTAATTGAAAGTTGTTCGGGTGGGTTGATTCTACTTGAATATTAATTTTCATGAATATAGGTGTAGTGCTTAAAGAAGATTGCATTTTTCTTGATGATATTAACTCTTTATCTTTTCTGTTTTTTTAATTTAGAGCGTAATATATCCACTTTGGACAAATGAAATCAACTTTATTTATTAATTGAATGTTGTTCAGGTGGGTTGATTCTACTTGAATATTAATTTTCATGAATGTAGGTGTAGTACTTAGAGAAAATTGCATTTTCTTGATGATATTAACTCTCTTTTCTGTTTTTTTTTTAATTTAGAGCGTAATATCTCTATTTTGGACAAATGAAATCAACTTCATTTATTAATTAAAAATTGTTCAGGTGGGTTGAAACCACTTGAATATTAATTTTCATGAATGTAGGTGTAGTGCTTAAAGAAAATTGCATTTTTCTTAATGATATTAACTCTCTTTTCTGTTTTTTTTTTAATTTAGAGCGTAATATATCTACTTTGGACAAATGAAATCAACTTTATTTATTAATTGAAAGTTGTTCAGGCGGGTTGATTCTACTTGAATATTAATTTTTATAAGATTTCATTTTTTTGTAGCTGTATTAACTTTAAAATACTTATTACAACTTACATCATTATTTTAAATCATAAGAATTAATTTATATTATTGGCTAATTATAATCACATTGATACTAAGGATTTTTTTTTATTTTTATATTTGATTTAATAATTTAATAAAATATTATTAAAATCAAATTCATATAAATGCAACTAATATTAATAATTGTAATTTAAGTAGTAAATTCATTAACCAAATCATGTAAATTCTATGCTTAAAGTATGTAATTTCTGTGATCAAATCAATATAAATTCAGCATAAATTATGGTCAAATCATGCAAATGATGCATTTTGTAATATGGAATTGTGCATTTTCTGTATTCCTATATAGATTAGAAATATTATTTTTAAGAAAAAATTGTATAAAACCTTATTAAAAACATGATTTTTTATAGGATCTAATTATAATAAATTTTATTATTCAGTAATATTTTAGTGATTTTACATACAATTCAATTTATTTATATCAAAGAATTTTTTTAATTATAAATGTTATATTTGGGGGACGAAGTCTCCTGGCAAATCGCATATTCTAGTTCTTAATAATAAAATTGACAACAAAAAAATACTTTTTTTGAAAAGAGATTACAAAAGTTTTGAAAGTAAGAATTTTTTTTTTAATTATTTATATTTTATTCATTCCATACCAAGAATTTCTGTATAGAAAAAATTCCCAAGTTAAATTCTTCATAAAATAATCACGCCACTAGTGTAGCAGTAAATAATTTTCAGACCTTTTAGTGAAAGGCAAAAATAAATAAATAAATAAATAAATAAATTTTTTTTTGTAGAGATGGGCGTTAAAATTTTTGCATCACTTTCAACTAGTGCTCCTAACAGATCGGTTCAGACCGGATTTAGCTTAAATCTGATCCGATCTGATTTTTATTTTAATAGATCTGATCTGATCCGAATCTGATCAGATCTGGTTCAATTTGATCCGAATCTGGTTCGGATCCATTTGAATCCGATTTGAATCTGATCCGAATCTGGTTCGGATCTGGTCCTTGTACTAAAAAAGGAAAGGGAACGTTAATTACGTTCCTTAAAGTAAAAAAAAATAAAATAAAAAATAAAAAAACGAACTTACCATAGTTCGTTCTTTTAAATCCTGGTCGTTCAGCTTCGTCTCGCGTCCAGGTTTCCTAAAAATAAAAGAAAGGGAACGTTAATTACGTTCCCTTAAGTAAAAATAAAAAAAAACCTAAAAAAAGAAACAAACTTACCATAGTTCGTTCTTTTTTTTTAAATCCTGGTCGTTAACGTCTTAACGACTTCGTTCGTCCAGGTTTCCTAAAAAAAAAGAAAGGGAACGTTAATTATGTTCCCTTAAGTAAAAATAAAAAAAAAAACTTAAAAAAAGAAATGAACTTACCATAGTTCGTTCTTTTTAAATCCTGGTCGTTAATGGCTTCGTCCACGTCCAGGTTTCCTAAAAAAAGAAAGGGAACGTTAATTACGTTTCCTTAAGTAAATTAAAAAAAAAAACTTAAAAAAAGAAATGAACTTACCATAGTTCGTTCTTTTTTTAAATCCTGGTCGTTAATGGCTTCGTCCACGTCCAGGTTTCCTAAAAAAAAAAGAAAGGGAACGTTAATTATGTTCCCTTAAGTAAATTAAAAAAAAAAACTTAAAAAAGAAACGAACTTACCATAGTTCATTCTTTTTTTAAATCCTGGTCATTAACGACTTCGTCCACGTCCAGGTTTTCTAAAAAAAAAGAAAGGGAATGTTAATTACGTTCCCTTAAGTAAAAATAAAAAAAAAAACTTAAAAAAAGAAATGAACTTACCATAGTTCGTTCTTTTTTTAAATCCTGGTCATTAATGGCTTCGTCCACGTCCAGGTTTCCTAAAAAAAAGAAAGGGAACGTTAATTACGTTCCCTTAAGTAAAAATAAAAAAAAAAACTTAAAAAAAGAAATGAACTTACCATAGTTCGTTCTTTTTTTAAATCCTGGACATTAATGGCTTCGTCCACGTCTAGGTTTCCTAAAAAAAAAAGA
The DNA here is from genome assembly GCF_026210795.1 of Rhizophagus irregularis. NCBI lineage: Eukaryota > Fungi > Glomeromycota > Glomeromycetes > Glomerales > Glomeraceae > Rhizophagus > Rhizophagus irregularis. The sequence continues at coordinate 686,992 of NC_089430.1, read as the reverse complement.
AAGGGAACGTTAATTACGTTCCCTTAAGTAAATTAAAAAAAAAAACTTAAAAAAAGAAATGAACTTACCATAGTTCGTTCTTTTTAAATCCTGGTCGTTAATGGCTTCGTCCACGTCCAGGTTTCCTAAAAAAAAGAAAGGGAACGTTAATTACGTTCCCTTAAGTAAAAATAAAAAAAAAACTTAAAAAAAGAACGAACTCACCATAGGTTCGTTCTTTTTTTTTTAAATCCTGGTCGTTAGGCTTCGTTCGTCCAGGCTTCCTAATAAAAAGAAGGGAACCGTTAATTAAGTTCCCTCAAGTAAAAATAACAAAAAAAAAGAAATGAACTTACCTAGTTAGTTCTTTTAAATCTTGGTCGTCCGGCGTCCGTTCATCCAGGAAAGGGTTTTTAAAAAAAAAATGAATTTTTTTTAAAAATTTAAAAAAAAAATCTGATCCGAAATCTGTTCAGATCAGATCAGATTTTCTCGTGTTTGATCTGATCCGATCTGAATCTGATCAGATCAGATTTTTTTTAAATCCGATCTGATCTATGGATCAAAATTTTGAAAACCGAACCGATCTGGCTCGGATCAAATCTGCGGATCCCAGATCAGATCAGATTTTTTTCGGAGCACTACTTTCAACCATTTCCTTTTTTTGAATGATTCTCTGAATTACGTACACTTTTGCTTTGTTTATTTCCATTTCAGATAATCGCAGTCACATGTATCCTGAACTATAATTTATGTTCCTAGTATGTAACACGATGTAGTGAATGAGTATATTTACGACAAAATATTTTAAGTTCAAATAGATACATAAATAATTAACCTTTTTTTCCTTCTATAAAGGATCGTTTTTATTAAAATAATAAATCAATAAATCTTTTATTATGTTTCTTCATTTACTCATTTACAAAGAATGAATGGACAATTTTTTTCATTTTTAGCCAATAATTTAAAGTGAAATTTTATAATGTTCAAAACAAAGATCATTGACCTTGGATGAATGTTGCATGATGATTTTGTGTTGAACTTAGAAGTCCTATGCTATTTGTGTTCCATCTAAAGTAGTAATAATTATTGCATACTAAAATACGATATCATATTTTTTATAGGGTTTAAAAATCTGAACATTTATTTTAAGTGTGAATACAAAATAATTGTTCAAAAACGAATAATGGATGGATTCTGTAAATAATTTTAAGGAAAAAATATCAGGAATATTATTGATTCTTCTGACAATTTGACGTGGTCCATTAAAGAAAATTAGAAATTTGATCTCGTTAAAACAATTCTAAATGGTTTGAAAATGTTTCTTTATTTTTCATAGTTAATACAAAAATTATTGAGAATGAAAATAACCAAACTTTTTTTTTTTTTTATACATTGCAAAATACAATAGTTTTTCGTATTAAAGATAACCCTTTTATTAGATAATATTGCAAAAAATAAAGTCAATGTACATTATCTTAAGCAATAGCACCATTTCTTCATCCCTAAAAATAAGTTAATTAAAAAAAAAGATAACCTCTCAAAAATCTAAAACTTACCTTTTCAACTCGAATCTAATGAACTGTTGAATGTTTTGTAAAAACAGAAAATAATATAAAAATCTAAAAACAGCGTCACACTCATTTCAGCTGAAAATTTCACTTCAAAGTTTCTCATATGTTAAAATTCTGCTCAAAACTTGTAATTTATTAATTAATAAAATAAAAATAAAAATAAAAGTAAAATAAATAAATGAGCCAAATAAAATTTAAGACTAACTTATCCTAAAAAATGATTGAAGAACAAAAGGGTAAAAGTCACAAATTAATTCAAACCAATTTGGTAACGTGATCGAAATATGAAGTATGCGAAGTATAACTGATGGAAAAAAAATAATTCAAGCATGTGTGACAAATGAAGTGTAATGATATGACGGAATATTTTGAAAAAAAATGAAAATTAAATAATACAAATTTAAGCAAGAATTTAAAAAAATTAAATCGTTTGTAGTATAACAACTTTATTGCTACACTACAAATTTAGATTTTAAAAACGTATAAAAAAAAGTTGATATATTGGTATGTGTATTTTGCCCACAAAAAAGAAATTTTTAAAAAAATAAATCGATTGTAGTATCGCTACACTACAATTTAGATTTAAAAACAATTCCTAAAAATCAAATGATTATAGTAAATTGTAACAAATATAATTTTATCAAATAAAAAAAATTAAATCGTTTAATCATTTTTTGGCCAAAATATAATTAGATTTCTAATGAAATCATTATGTTATTATGCTTAATATTGGTATGATACTATGATATGGCGCTAATGACCAGTTCTTACGACCATTCATTGTTGATAAAAAAACTTTTTTGATAAGAATTGCAAAAATTTTTTTATGTTTTTTACGCAGGAAGTTTAATTATTTATAATTTATTCACGTTGGACAAAGAATTTCTTTATGAAAAATTTTGAATGATTTCTACAATCTCTTTGGAAGTTTTTTTCATTATTTTTATAACTTACTCTGTATGGAAAAAAAACAATTTCTTCATAGAATTGATCTGCTATACACCGATATTGGCGTAGCTCCAAGTAAATATATAAATAAGTATATGGTAATATGGGGTGTGACACGCCGCCCATAGGATATTAAAATTAAATAACGTATGTTGCCACCGACGTGTTGAGTTCGAATAATATCTATAAATGAGTATATTCATATTTGAATAAATTTTAATAATTAATATTTTAATATTATTTTTATTGAGCCAAAAATTGACTACTGAATTTCCTATCGAAATCCACTTGTATTTATATATTTTAAAAAAAATATTTCTAATATTTACTATCTTTTCTAATAAAATTTGAAGATCTATTATCATATGACTATCTCGTTACACTAAACTAAACTATAAATATAATTTTATTGACTAATTATTTACCCATCAGTTAATTATTTATCCTTCGGCTAATTATTTATCCTTATTCTATTTTATTGTGTTTTCGGTTATTACATTTATCCTCCTCTTGAAAAATTTATGTCCCATAAATTAAGAATTGAATTCGGGTCTCAAACATATTATATTATTATATATGGTTCAAATATTTCTCTATCAAAGTATTCTTTTAATAATTCTCCATTCACTGAGTGGTCTTCTTAAAATTCTTCCATTTAATTCTTTAATTTTGTACGATTCATTTATTATTACTTCATGTATATAATATGGTCCCTTCCATTTTTCTTCTAGTTTTCCTGTATGTGTTTTGTATTTTGCTGCATCAAAGTATAATACTTTATCTCCTATTTGAAAATTTTGTTTTTGTTTTCCAATTTTGTCATGATATTTCTTTTGTTGTTCTTGTGCTTTTTCAATATTCTTCTTTGCTTCATGTCTTTTTATTGGTAATTCTTCTATTATATGTTCTATTCTTTTAATCATTGTAATTCCTTTAACTTCTTCATCATTTGGTATTATTACTCTTCTTCCATAAGTCAAATAAAATGGTGTCATTTTACTTGATTTCTGTATTTTACTTCTATATGCAAACAATATTGGTGCTATTCTTTGATCCCAATTTTTATCTTCATATTCTCTATTTCTATATATCGTTAATTTTTCTTTTACTAATTTTGCCAATGATTCTATTAATGTTTTATTAAATTGTTCTACTAATCCATTTGTTTTAGGGTGATAAGGAGTTGAGAATTTATGTTGAACATTAAATTTTTTGGTAAGATTTTTAGTTAATTGATTATTAAATTCTGATCCATTATCTGTAAGTATTTTCTTTGGACATCCATGTGACCATGTCGACAAATTATTTCTTCATAAATGAATTTTGATATTTCTTTTGCATTCGCTTCTTTTATTGCTTTTGCTTCTGGCCATTTCGTAAAGAAATCTATTGCTACTACTATATATTTATTTCCTTCTTCTGTTCTTGGTAATGGTCCTATCACATCTATCCCAATCATATGAAAAGGTTCTTTTACTTCTATTGGATGTAATTCATGTAACCCTTGTGGATTATTTCTTCTTTGGCAATTATCACAACTTTTTACATATTTTTCTACATCTCGTTTCATATTCTTCCACCAATATTTTTCTTTTACTTTTTCATATGTAGCTTGAATCCCAAAATGTGCTGATAATTCTCGGAGCATGCACCAAAAATGTGACACGCCACCCATAGGATATTAAAATTAAATAACGTATGTTGCCATGTTTAATAATAAATTTTCTTGAAATAAATCTTGTAAATTATAATCAGATATTTCACTTTCACTATCAGAATCTTCAATATTCAATGAATTATTCAAGTCTGAATTTTGACTTAAACTAAAACCTTCTGTATTTATAACATTTTCATTTTCGCTCTCAAATTCATTCTCATCAAAACTTTCAGTATTTTCTTCCCAAATCTCATGTTCTTCTGGATCTAATATTTCTCCAATCTTTTCTGAATCATTTGTATCATCATTTTCTTTTTCAACTTCTTCTTCACTTTCTTCAATTTCAAATTTCTTTAAATATTCATCTAATATTTTCCTTATTTCTTTTTCTGTTTCATTTTTATATTCTTGAAATTTTCTTATAAAGTCTGCACTTAATATATCAACATCTCTATATCCCATACTTATTAATCTTAATAATTCTCCATCAGAAACTTAAATTTCTAAAATTTTGATTAGATTTTTTAACTGTTCTAATTTTTTCTCTATTTCTGTTTCATCATCTAATTCATTCTCATCTTCTACATTTTCTAATTCTTTTTCATAACAACTTTTACATATTCTTTCTATAAATTCTTTATTATATTCTACCGCTTTTATTGCTTCTTTCTTTAATATTATTTTGTTACACATTGGACATTCTATTGTATACATATAATGCCATATTCTTAACTCTTCTTCTATTCCTTTGTCATCTAATTCTTCAATAGTTTTGTAAAATTTCATAAATTCTTTAGTTTTTATTATTTCATATTCTACTCTAAAATTTATTATTCATCTTATTTCTTCAATATCAATTTTACAACCATTCTTTAACCAATAATTTCTGTATATTCTTTCTATATGTTCGTCTCCTTCATTTGAACTTGATTCTCCCACATCATCTGAACTTTCTAGTTCTCCTACGTCACTTTGTTCTTCAACAAAACCTTTTGTTTCTACAATTTTCTCTATTATCTTATCTGTTAAATCATCGTTCATCCATGGTTTTGGATATTTATTTCCATCCCACCATTGATATGTTATACTTTTCTGAAACTTCTTGATTTTCTCTCTATTTTCTTCTTCTGCAATATTTTCTTCTAAATGTAATATTTCTTTAAAATTTCTCATAGTACCATATCCTTTATTCTTAATAGTTACTAATTCTATTTCTTCCAACCATTCTTCAAATTTTGCAAATTTTATATCCAATTCATCATCTTCTATTATATATCTATACATCAACAATTCTTTATTCCCTAACAAATTCTCTTCTGTTTGATCATCTAATATGAACTCGTTATCTTCACTGAGTATATAATGTTCACATATTACTTTTATTACTGATATAATTCCTATTTTTCTATAATCTGATTTATTTCTATACTTAATTGACCTTACGACTATATCTAACAGTTTTTCTCCTTCTTTTTTTATTTTCTCAAATTCTTTATTTCTTTTCTTTTTACTAGATGGATAACTTTCTTCTCCATCCTTTCTTGTCAATACTATATATTCCATTAATTTTGTATATGTGTTTCTATTATAACTCATTGCTTCCAGTATTACTTTTTGAAAAATTTTCCAAAATCTTTTAAACCAATCTCTTATTTCTATTTCATCAGTTCTATAACATTTTAAGCATGAAGGATCTGCTTGATATTCTTCTTTTGATTCATTATGTTTCTTTATTTCATGTCTTCTTTTAATCTCTTCTAATTCATCGTATATATCAGACATTTTTATTTATTTAAACATTTTATAATTTCACTTTTATTTATATTTTATAAAATTTTATCATTAACTTAACATCATTTAAATTACTATTTTTATCTTTTACTTCTTTAAAACACAATTTAAATTCTAATATTTTCAAAGTTCCAGCTTTGATTCTATAATTTCTCTATACATTCTATAATATAATCTATAATCGCAATTTTATTTATAAAATTTCTATATCTTGCACAAATAAACTGTGATCAAAGCTAGGGATTATTTATAACTGGGGCCACCCAGTGTCAGACTAATATGATCATTAACAAAGGCTTATTTATACTGGGTCCTCCCAGTGTGCTCTTATTTATACCGGGTTCTCCCAGTTCTATACACAACATTAAACTTTTAATAACTTTTAATCTTTTTCTTATATTAACTTTCAAAATATTTATTTCAAATCTATTTCATATTATTTTATTTCTCGTATATTATTTTATAATACATTTACATTTTCTTATTATAATTGGATAGCCACGGATTTTTAAGCGATCAACGTACTAAAATTTCTGTTGACATAACGCCCCTGGCGACACAACTATTTCTTCTATTATTTTCTTATTCATTTATATTTTTATTAATCAGTCGCCTCTGCCTAAGGGTAGCTATATATTTCTTTTACTGCGCCTTATCACGTGACTTATACTTTCTCTTATTTCTTTTATTTACTGCGCTTCATCACGTGATTTACATTACTCACGTGATTTGTACAACATTTTATTTTTCTACTGCGTTTTAATCACATGATTTTTACTGCGCTTTTAACACATGACTTGTCGCAGTATAATTTTTATTTTATTTATTCATTTTTGTAATTGAACTCATGTTCTCTCTTTCCAATTAAATATTTTATTACGTTTTATATTGTTTACGCAACATGCTTACGCAATTTCTTTTTATTTTTATATTACATCATTATTACATCATTTATTTCATATAATTCATTATTATCTTTTATAATCTTTCATATTATTCTTTTATTGTAATAAAATTATTTTTCATATATCAAATAATAACATTTCATTATTTCTTATATTTATAATATCATTTAATTTTCTTTTTATTTAGTAACCTATACCGGGCTTGCCTTTACCTTCTTCATAGAAGTATAGTAGTTTACGGGTTTATTACTAATAACTTTTCTTTTTCTCATAATACTTTTGAATTTTTCAATCATTTATTAACTTCTTATTATTCACAAAATTCATCTTTCGCAAAATTTTCTCCAAAGTTGACTTTAAATAAAGGTTTTCCTTCCACATAATTAATTGAACATTTTACAATATGGTTTGCTTTTCCATATTGAGTTTCAACAATATAATTGTGAGGAATTGGATGTTTTGGATTTCTGGTGTAATGAAGTTGATTGGTAAGAGGATATATTCCCTCTTTTATGATTTTGTAATAGAAAGTTCTTTTTTTATCATAAAGTTTAATAAAACGACTTGTTGGATAAGTACTATCTTCTTCCATTTTGTTATTTTGAAATTAGTGTTAGAAAAAATTTTTTTTGAAATCAAGTGTGATACAAACTTACATATGATTCTTAAATTGTATATGTATTATGTCATCATGTTTTGTTTATATGAACCAATTTTGCAATTGGATGATCAATTTTTTATTTACACTTAATGTTAACCCATTAATATTATCAAAGACCGCAGCATGACGCAACATATATTTTACAGAATACATATTCTTTTGTATTCTTTTTTTCCGTCGCAAATAATATTATAAAGTTTTGGCCAGAATTAAGTTCAGCCAAATTATGTTAATTCTGGCCAGAAATAAAATTGCGACAAATTTAAATTTTTTTTTAGGATTATATGCACATCATACTAAGCATTAACTTCGCAACATTTATTTTTATTCATATAACAAAATTCAATAATTATAGGTAATGAAACAAACCCGCTGATATGCATAGAGTAAGTTGCATTTTTTAATTGAATACTAATTTTTAAATTTTACTTTTCTATTTTCCAACTTTAGAATGTAAGTTCATCACTTTATTCAAATGAAACTACTCTTTTATGCTTAAGTAAAATTATTCAGCAAGGTTAAAATTACTTGTATCTTAATTTTAATGAAAGTAGATTATAATATTAATGGAGGCATATCGTATTAATTGATTAATTTATAATAAAGTTATTTTTTTTATAATATAATAAATAGTCTATGATTTTTATTGTTATGCTTTTAATTTGAATAAATAAATAATACTGCTAAAAAAACTATAAAGTAAATCATATAAGCAAATTACTTATTTATGAATAATCAAAATTTGGACAAATGACGGACAAATATATGGCAAAAACTGGACGAATTCCTTATTTATGAATGTCCGGAATATTGCAATATTCCGGATGTTTATAGATCCTGTTTTTGTCCGGAAAATATAGGCGGACGATTTCTGAACAAAAACTGGACATTTTTTTTTTATAGGGATATAGTTACTATTAGCTCTATGCATCATCTTCAAGGGCAATGCCAGTCTGCATTATCCAAAAAAGGAACGATTTACACATTTCTTGTTTGCTTTTTATGTATATTGCATAGGGAAAAAAAAGAATTCTATAGAATCGTTTTATATGCTGAATAAGTTATTGCCCAGAGCAACATTTATTTAATCACATGCACATGTATTCTGCAAAAACTGGAATGAGAATTGTACCAATTTGTTCCTATTCACAACTTGTAGGGGTAATAGTCACCGGTCCTAAAAGATTGTGGTCCTACATTTCAAAAAAAAAAGGAAATGTCTTAATTTATTTAATAAAAAATTACATCACTAGACGAACTTACCTTTCAAAAAAAAAAAATTTCAAAATCTCTGGTTCGAAGTCTATCCAATTATCAAAATAAAAAAACAATCAATTTAAATAATATAAAAGACAAAAAAGCTGTTATGCAAAATTTATCTCATCATCTAAAAATTTTTAAATAAAATTTCAACAAAACAAAAAAAGGAAACCACCATAAAAAGCTCACCATAACCGAATTGCTAGTGAAAGAGGACATCCAAATAACCTAAAGATTCTAAAGAATGAAAAATGCTACCTGGCTAAAAAAAGATGTGAAAGTGAAATCGAAGAATTTGCCTAAAAGAAAAGAAGATTGGCTGGTTATGGACCGAACGTTGTTCGGTTAACTAACCTGAAAAAAATGTCTCGAAATTACGCAACTTGAAGTGTGGCGCATATGTGACGGATAGTGCGTGACGAGTAGGATTTTGTTACTCCAAGACACTTATGAAAAATGGAAAGGACGCCGGTGATGAAAAATGTCACGTGATTTTTCGTGCATAAAGTTTTTTATTTTCCCCAGTAACACCATCAAATTTTCACTATCACGAGAAAGTGAAAAATATTCATCACAGGAATCACACCCTCTACTGTTCACCCAAACTATATTTATCTGAGGGACTTAGTTTTTTTCGAGTGGGCAAAAGCTTATATTATTCGTCATTGTTTATTTTCACACGTTAGTGCATAATGTCGTAATGCGGTCCAAAGTCACGTGATAGTGAAATTTTGATCAGGTTACGCTGTTGAACTAACGATTCTACTGCGCCACAAAAAATTAGGAACGGCCCAATTCATCTTCATCTGCATTAATACAATCATGGTTTACTGTCGTTATCCAATTAAAATTCAGCCGCTAACTGAAAGAAAAAAAAATATACAAAATTATTGTAGAAAATTGTATTATTAAATCACTTAAATCATTTATAGATAAATAATGGACTCGACTGAATCAATTAATCTCAATTAAAAAAAATCATTGAAATTTGGATTTAGAGAAATTGGATGATGTAAAAAAAAATCAGTTGATTCGATATTTTAATTTGAAAATATTTTTATGTTAATTAAATAAAGTATCGTACTTATTGATCGACAAGTCATTAAAATATAGTATATATAGTTATTATTTCTATTTTTATAAATTAAATTACATATTATACGTTGGAAATATATTAAATAATTATGATGATATTGACAATAAAAGAATTAGCCAAACTTTAGATATTGCTACCACCGGAAAAGGGTGATAAAAGAAAAGTTATAAGAGATTATCTGCTGATACTGCTCTCTCGGCGCGTCTGTAGCGGCCAGTTCCAAACCCGAAGAAAATATACACAAATCGGTTAACAATACAATGATTTTTAGGAAAGGATAAATTTGAGTTGGAAATTCAAATTATATACGAATAGTGCAATAAGATAGCTTAGAGAACAATCGGTAAAAATATCAATTTTATTAATTAACTACAGGACATATTTTTTCTATCGTTACTTATATAAAAAAAATTCATCTATAATTCATCTAAGATGTGGGATTGCTGTTTAATTCTATACAAGAAAAATAGTTGATATATGGGCAGTATTAAATTTGACAGATGTACTGTACAAGATGTACAGTATAAATAATATTGACGAGGTCTCATCAAAAAAAGATCGGCCTGTTTTTACGAAATATAATAGTAAGAACTAATTTTCATGTCTGTTACGAATTATTGTAGAACCGAAGTTCAACTTGATATAATACATAACGAGAAAATTTTGGAGATGTTGTAGACCAAACTTGACTATGTCGTTCCAAACCTTACCATCGGTCTAAATTATCGGCCCAATCTAATAATGCCTTAAGACTGTACCAACGATGATCTCCTAATTTAGGCCGATGGTAAGGTTTGGGACATGGTTTGATTTGGTCTACAACAGAGAAAATCATTACGGTAGCAGGTAGTGTTACCTATTACAGGGTTCACTTGAATGTTACAAAATTTATGTACAACCGTGTGATATCCAAAATTAGGCTTATAATGACTTATTTACTCCGATACTCCGTAAAAAAACTTTCTTTCCTTCCTAAATTTTCAAAATGACTTTACCTTATTTAACAGATGATTGTATTTTTTACATTTTACAACATCTTAAAAATAATCGTTCAATTTTATTTAATTGTTTATTAGTTAATAGATTTTGGTGTAAATCAACGATTCCTTTACTTTATGCAAATCCTTTTATAAATATAACTGAAGAAAATTACTCGATAATCACGACCTTAATTTTTTGTTTTAATAAAGAAGAAATTTTACAATTGAAGAATCAACTAGAAATAAACCAGATTAATAATATTAATTTGGATGAAGAATACAAACCATTATTTGAATATCTGAAATATTTGGAAAACTATGATTATTTTAAAATAGATTACGTAATTGATAGTTGTTTTATAAAATATTGTTCAGGTTTATCAATTTCTAATATTAAAATATATGATAGTATTCCAATATTTCATCAATCAATTTTACGTCAAAGTAAAAACATCAAAAAATTAGATATTTCGTCATCTTTATTTTATAGTGAAACGTTTAAAAATTTTAATGTTAAAAATTTCACATCAAATTTAACAAAATTAAATTCATTATCATTAGATTTTGATGGAATTAGTAATAAATTTGAACAAGAATTTTTAAGCAATATAGCAAATAATTTACAAGAATTAATAATTGATTTTTCCAATAATTTTGTCGAAATTACTACTTTTGAAAAGATTTGTACAATTATTCGAGAGCAAAACAAACTTAAAAGATTTAAGATAACGAATTGTTATTCTTTATTAAATAATATTCTTTTATCTTTAGAAATTCAAAAGAATTCTTTAGTTAATATTGAATTTATAAATACTAATTTTAGTAATGCTAATTTAAAAAGTTTCAATAATTTATATAATTTGAAGTATTTGAGATTTGTAACTTGTAAAGGTATATTATTAGATCAATGTGAGATTTTAAATTTTGTTCCATTTAAGCTCAAGGAAATATCATTTGCACGAAATAGTTGGGATGCTAATGTCACATCATTAATGATCAAATATTTAGGTGCATCATTAAAAAGATTATTAATTAGAAATCCGACAATTTCTTCTATTGAAAATATATCAATGTATTGTTCAAATCTTATTTTTTTAAAAATAAGAATTGATACCCATTTTAATTGTTCAGCGTTACCATTTTTTAGAAATTTAAGAACAAGAATATTAAATCTTAGTGTTATTACATATAATAATAAATTTCTTGTAAATTTATCAAATAATATCCCTATTAATATTAGTAAAATTTCTATTTATTATCATAATTCTAATAAGTATTTCAGATTTAGGGAATTTTTAGATAATTGTCATAATAAGTTTGAAGTAATTAATTTAAATTGTATTATTGAGTTAAACTCTCTTAAACTTGTTTTAAATTATATTGAAAGAAGTGATAATAGTTTAAAAATTCTTGGTATGAAGAAATTGAATAAAAATTTGAATGATGAGGAATTAATGTTATTTAATAGTATTAAAGCTAAAGGGATTAAAATAATGGAATTTAATAATTTATATGGTGTTTATAAAGGCATATAATATTAGTATTAGGGTTTATAGGTTAATATTTAACTTTAGGGTTTATTTGTTTTTGTTTATTATTTTTATTTTCTTATAAATAAAGCCAAATTTTTATATTTTGTTACACTCGTTGAATTTAAATCAGTTTTGATATTTAAAGATTTTACTAATCTCAATATTTGTTCATTAGGCGTCCAACCGATATCATACTAACGATGTTTTCTATTGTGATAATTGTGATAAGTGTAATAATCACTGACCACAATAATCTATAAATAATTCAAAAATACAAGTATATATCAAACAGGATGTAATAAGATAAACGTCGAAACGTTCTTAAAAAAAAATTGTGTATTCAATTTAAATTTTAATTCGAGTGTGATTTCTTTACGATAAATTAATAAATGTAAAATTGTAACAAATATGATTTTGTCCAATAAAAAATTCTAGATTTAATAAGACGTACAGGAGTATTATATTAGGACATATTTGTTGTTGATTAGTTTAAGATTTTTCTACGATTAAGACATTATGTTACTGATATTTATTCTATAGTAAGTGCTCAATTCAAATCATTCCATTTTTGAATGAGGCGTAAAGTGACGTAAGTAAAATTTCATGTAGTGAGTATCTTAGAAGTTTCTAACTCGCACATATTGTTTTACATATAGTAGGTTAAGAAGGCGAATAGTAAAGGGTCAAGAAGGTAATTTTTACATCTGGAAAGAATATTCTTGAAGTTCAAATCTTTCTCCAAATGGAATGCTTTTATTAAATTAATCAAAGTCTATACATTTTATGAAAAAAGTTTATTTATATGTACCCTGTTTATTATTATGACAAATAAGTATAAAAAGCAAGAAGTACGTCCGCTTGTTTTAATTACTTGTTGAACTGTTAAGTTTTTGTTAACAATCTATTCCTTAACAGCTTTAACAATAAAGCTTATGAAGTGTCATCGGGATTATGGCAATTCGGGATTTTGACGTTTCGGATTTAGTGTCGGGATAATGTACTGTACCTTGGGATTTTGAGTTTACCAAACCCATTATATAATTTAATACAGCCAATATTAAAATATAATTTACCTCAAGTAAGAAAAAATTGAAATTTGATCTATATAAATCAGACCGATTTGGAAATTGTGAAGTATGTAAGTATAACGGGAAATAATTCAATATATTTGCCAAACGAGTGTGATGATAAACGTATGTAATCATAAGTGTAATTATGTATGCGAAATATAACGGGAAAATAAGTGTTAAACTAAGTGTGATGATGTGAAGAAACGTCGTTTATAACGACTTTATCGCTATGCTACAAATTTAGATTTAAAATATTTGAACGCTTTATATGATAGAATTCGATCAAAATTTTAAATTACAAGTATATTTACGAAAATTAAAGAATGTAAAAGTGTAACAAATATGATTTTGTCCACTAGAAGTAATTTTAAAAAATTAAATCGTTTGTAGTATAACGACTTTATCGCTACACTACAAATTTAGATTTAAAAAATAATTTGTAGCAATAAACGGTATATTACATAATTATAAGTCGGGTAAGAAATATTAAAATTATTGTCCGATTTAACAAAACTCGATATTTATAATTCATTTAAAGTCACACCAAGAATTTTCATAGAATTGATGACATATACGCCCGACAGTAATACTTCTATGCTGATCTAATCCGAATAAGTTAAATCATTTCCGAGGCGTAAAATGTGACGTGTGAGTATCTTAGAACCCTCCTTGTGTTACTGACTTGATTCGCACATATTATTTTATATATAGTAGACTATGTTAAGAAGGAGTATCGCACAGGGTCAAGAAGATATTTTGCATCTCGGAATGAATATTCCAGTAGATGCATGAATAATTAAACTTTTTTTCCTTCTAAATGGATCACGGTAGCAGACAATATCTATACAAAAGTTTTTCATGCAGGAAGTTTAATTATTATAATTTATTTATGTTGAACCAAGAATTTCTTTATGAAAAATTTTTTTAAATTTTGAATAATTTCTGCTGTACGGAAAAAAAACAATTCCTTCATAAATTGATCTTGCTATACACCGACATTGGCGTAGCTCCAAGCAAATATATAAATAGGTATATGGCAGAAGGCAAAAAAAAAGAATCTTTTTATATGCTGATCTAATCCGAATAAGTTATTGCTCAGAGCAAAGGCACCCACTGCGCCTGAGTGGGTGTCATTGGCCGTCATACTGCCGTCATCGGTCGGTCGCGGCGCAGTAGAACCTCTGATTTCATTTTCACATCTTTTTTAGCAAGGTAGGATTTTCATTCTTTAGAATCTGTTATTTGGATTTCCTCTTTTATTAGTAATTCGGTTGTGAGCTTTACATCCCATTTTTTTTGTTTTGTTGAAATTTTTATTTAGAAGGTTTTAGATGAAGAGATAAATTTTGCGTAACAACTTTTTTGTCTTTTATATTATTTAAACAGATTATTTTTTTATTTTGATAATTGGATAGACCTCGAACCAGAGTTTTTTTTTTGAAAGGTAAGTTCGTCTAGTGATGTAATTTTTTATTAAATAAATTAATACATTTCTTTTTTTTTTGAAATGTAGGACCAAGAGATCCGCAGTCTTTTAGGACCGGTGGCTATTACCCCTACAAGTTGTAAATAGGCAATTGTTTTTATACTAAATAAAATATTCTTATTCCAGTTTTTGCAGAAGACATGTGCATGTGATTAAATGCACGCTCATCCCACTCAGGTGATCATATATTATTAAATCACATACAGTAAATCATCTGTGTATTGATGATTTATAGTTAAATAATGGACTCGACTGACTTATTTGTAAAAATTTAAAAAAAAAAATAGTTGATTCTATAATCGATATTTTAATTTCAATATATTTTTATGTTAATTATTTATCGGACTTATTGATCGACACCAAAGATCTCAAGTCATTAAAATATAATCTATTTTTATCCAATTAAATTACATATTATACGGTGGAGATATATTAAATAATTATGATAATATTAGCAATAAAAGAATTATCCAAACCCTATATATTGTTACCACTAGAAACGGGCGATAAACGAAAAGTTATAGAGGGATAAAATTAACGAGTTGTATTAAAATTCTTCGAATTATCTGTTGATACTGTCTCTCTCGGCGCGCCTGTTGTAGCGACCAATCCCCAACGAAAATATACACAAATCGGTTAACAATAAGGAAATGATAAATTTAAGTTGGAAATTCAAATTATATACGAATGGTACAATAAGATAGCTTAGAGAACAGTCGGTAAAAATATCAATTTTATTAATTACAGGACACATTTTTTCTATCGTTACAAGAGGCTACTTATATCAAAAAAATTCATTTATAATTTATCTAAGAATCGGGATTGCCGTTTAATTCTATACAAAAAAAATAATTGATATATGGGCAGTATTAAATTTGACAGACGTACAGTATAAATATTGACAAGGCCTCATCAAAAAAGATCGACCTGTTTTTACGAACTATTTTTCATGTCTGCTATGTTTTATTCTCCGGGCCAACATGTTAATCGGACAAAGCGGCTATAGCCATATATGATTTTATCATTTACTGAATATCAATTATTACTACAAATTATTGTACAACCGAAGTTCAACTTGATATAAATACATAACGAAGAAAATTTGGAGAAAATCATTACGGTAGTGTCAGTGTGTCACCTATTACAGGGTTTACCTGAATGTTACAAAATTTATGTACAACCGTGTGATATCCAAAATTAGGCTTATAATGACTTATTTACTCCGATACTCCGTAAAAAACTTTCTTTCCTTCCTAAAATTTTCAAGATGACTTTACCTTATTTAACAGATGATTGTATTTTTTACATTTTACAACATCTTAAAAATAATCATTCAACTTTATTTAATTGTTTATTAGTTAATCGATTTTGGTGTAAATCAACGATTCCTTTACTTTATGCAAATCCTTTTATAAATATAACTGAAGAAAAGTACTCGATAATCACGACCTTAATTTTATGTTTTAATAAAGAAGAAATTTTACAATTGAAAAATAAACTAGAACTAAACCAAATTAATAATATTAATTTGGATGAAGAATGCAAACCATTATTTGAATATCCGAAATATTTGGAAAACTATGATTATGTTACAATAGATAACGTAATTGATAGTTGTCTTGTAAGATGTTGTTCAGGTTTATTGATTCCTTATAATAAAGTATATGATATTATTCCAATATTTCATCAATCAATTTTACGTCAAAGTAAAAACATCAAACAATTAGATATTTCGACATATTTATTTTATGGAGAAGCGTTTAAAAATTTCAATGTTAAAAATTTCACATCAAATTTAACAAAATTAAATTCGTTATCATTAAATTTAAATGGCACAACTAGTAATAATAAAATTGAACAAGAATTTTTAAGTAATATGGCGAATAATTTGCGAGAATTAATAATTAATCTTTATAAAAATTTTGTCGATATTACTACTTTTGAAAAGATTTGTACAATTATTCAAGAGCAAAACAAACTTAAAAAATTTAAGATATTGGATTGTCATTCTTTATTAAATAATATTCTTTTGTCTTTAGAATTTCAAAAGAATTCTTTAGTTAATATTGAATTCACAAATTCTAACTTTAGTAATGCTAGTTTAAAAAGTTTTAATAATTTATATAATTTGAAGTATTTAAGATTTGATAATTGTGAAGGTATATCATTAGATCAATGTGAGATTTTAAAATTTGCTCAATTTAAGCTCAAGGAATTATCATTTGTACGCATTAGTTGGGATGCTAATGTCACATCATTAATGATCAAATATTTAGGTGCATCATTACAAAGATTATTAATTAGAAATCCGACAATTCTTTCTATTGAAAATATATCAATGTATTGTTCAAATCTTATTTTTTTAGAAATAAGAACTTATTTAAGTTTTAATCGTTTAGTGTTACCATTTTTTAGAAATTTAAGAACAAGAATATTAAATTTTTATATTTTTACATATGATGCTGAATTTTTTATAAATTTATCAAATAATATACCTATTAATATTAGTAAAATTTCTATTTATTATTACTATAATCGTGATAAGAATTTCCAATTCAAGGAATTTTTAAAAAATTGTCATAATAAGTTTGAAATAATTAGTTTGAATAACGTTATTAAGTTAGACTTTCTTAAAGTTGTTTTAAATTATATTGAAAGAAGTAACAATAGTTTAAAAATTCTTGGTTTGATTAATTTGAATAGACAATGGGATGATGAGGAATCAATGTTATTGAATAGTATTAAAGCTAAAGGGGTTAAAATAACGGAATTTGATAATATACATGGTGTTTATGAAGGCATATAATATTAGTATTATTGTAGAGTTTATAGGTTAATATTTAACTTTAGGGTTGATTTATTTTGTTTATTGTTTTTTATTTGCTTATAAATAAAGCTAAATATTTAAATATCAAAACACGTCCAACCGATAAACATTCGTTGAAAATATGAAGTATTGTAACATCATACTAACGATGTTTTCTATTGTGATTAATTGTGATATAAGTGTAATCACTGACCACAATAGTCTCACTCACAAGCTATGGTAATATTTTGATTAAATAATATGAGGGAAAAAATAATTCAATAATACAAGTATACTGTATATCAAACAGGATGTAATAAGATAAATGTCGAAACGTTCTGAAAAAAAAAAAATGCTTATTAAATTGAAATTTTGATTCTTTACGATAAATTAATAATAAATGTAAATTTGTAACAAATATGATTTTGTCCAATAAAAAAATTCTGGATTCAATAAGACGTACAGAATAAAATCTCCTTCCTAAATAACAATTTTAAAATCATCATCCATCATCTGACTATCACCTTATTTTCGCGTAACATCAATTTTTTGTAACAATATTTTTTATTTAATAATAATATTGTTAAAAGTTAAATAATTTTTTAATTACATAATTTAAAAGGATCTAATGGTATTCTATAATTTTTATTGTATTTTTTAGAATTAGAAAAATTTCAACAATTAATTGGATTGTTTATTTTAGGATTTCATTAGAAAAAGTTATTTAGATTTGGTTATTTTCGTAATAATATTAAATCAAATCTTTAAAATTATCCTTTGATAAATGGGAAGGTAGGCATCCTACGTTATTACAATTTAGTCAAATAACTTAGAAAAATATATAGTTTAAAATATGAGGCGAGAAGAATAGTTGAAAAATTCGAATATAATAGATTTTTAAGATGAATTTGAGGGAGAATTTAAACAGAATTTAATATATTAATAAGTATATACTGAAAATATAGAATTTTTAATTACTTAGTTTATCTGATAGTGTTCCGAAGGGGTCGAGTCGGGTCGGGTTTTGAGGTGTATTCGAACTCGACCCGAGTGTAAAAGTAACGACTCGGATTCGACTTGACTTGACTATAGTCTGACTCGGATAACCCGGGTTCGACCCGTCAAGTTGTATTTAAAATTGAAATTTTTAGTTAAAAATATAATAGAAAGTAACCTGACTCGACGGGTCGGGTCGAGTTCATGCGGGTTACGAGTCATCAAATCATGCGACCCCAACCCGACTCCTAAATACAAGTCGGGTCAACTCGGGTTTGACCCGACCCTTTCGGAACACTAGTTTATCATTCCGTGCAAGTATTATCTCTGATTAACTTGGTTTAAACTACCAATTATTATTCAAATATTACTAATATTTAAGATTTTGGATTATTAAATAAGTCGACTGGTTATGTATAACATTGAACCATTTTATTTTGGAGAGTTTCAATATAAGCAACAATTGATAGCGACCCCAGTAACACCTGAAAAAATTCTGCAATCATGTAATATACGGAATTTTTTCGGGAAAGTTATTATTGATCACGTTCTGCGCCTCTGTGTGTAGCTAACGTTTAGCAATTTATGATGCCAGGTTTACCGGGTGTTGATTATACTTGCTGCGCATGGTGCAAAAAAAAAAATATCTGTAAAAAGGATTTCAAAATTTTTATTAAGTAATATGGTAAGCCCGTAGGACTAGAGTTAATTTGGAAGTAATTTATTAAAAAATTTGTCAAACAACATAGTTTGTTATTTAAAATTTATAGTGCTATTAAAGTAAAATTTTATTCATTTTATTTTAGTGTAGTCAACTATTAAAGTAAAATAATATAAATAAATTTTCGATAATGTCACAATTTTTCACGTGGTCGGCGTACTGTTTTTATTGGTGTATATTATAAATTTTAGGGACGATTGACGTGTGACAATTAGGGAATTACGCCAAAATGTCACCCTCTTTCTGCGGGATTGCCTTATTAATCACGTGATATCCACGTTAAATTTGTCACGTTATTAGTGACGAAATATATATACTGTATATTTTTTTTGCTAACATTTAATATATAATTAAATTATTTATTTTTATCATTCTTACAAAATTCCATAGATAATCTAAAGTCAAATCTAATAAAAGAATGATAACTAGCATACTATCGATTAATTAATTGTTCATTATTAAGTTAACACTATTAGAACCTAACTGATAATGATGGATCCTCATCTACTGAGTCATCATGAAAGTCGTCGGCGATGTAAAAATAAACAACAACGATGACGTTTATAAGTTTTTTTTTATGTAAAATAATTAACCTATTATTTCAATTATTGTTTATTTTTTAAAAAAAATATTCTTTGTTTTGTTTCAAACATTTATCTTGTGAACACGTATTTTATTTTCTCGCACGGATACAGATTCCATCTTTACTTATACAGTAGATTTGGTAAATGGCAATATAAACCAAACATAAAATATTAATTTACGGTTTGATTTATACATCAACATTTGATTTTTTTTATATATCGTTGTAACATTATAAAATAAAAAAAAAAATTGACAAAAATTAATGGAATTTATATAAATAAAAGCTTCGATTAAGAACTTTCATATAATAATAGATAATTTTTTCAACATAACTATACATTTTTTTTATCAATTATATTAAGTATTAACCAAAAATAATTTTTCCAAATAATATTAAATTATATTTTTTATTCTTTTATTTTAATATATTTATTAATTAGATGATTTCACCTTTTTAAACAATAATGGTGTAGTTAGCCGAAAAATAATTAGCCGCAACGTGATCCGGACCCGGCTCAGGCGTAGATCGTCGTGGAATTCCAGTGGATTTTCTGTGATTAAACCGGATCCGGATGATCGGCAATCAGGAATTCAGCTCCATTTTTCGGCTAATAGTCCCAAAAGTAGTGCTCCGAACGATACGAGTCGACCCGGGTTAATTTGACCTGACTCGACTTTTAAATCGGGTCGGTACTAACGATTTTTAATGACTCGTGACCTGCATGACCCGCATGACCCAACCCGCCAGGTCGGGTCATAAATTTCCTTGACCCGGGTTTGACCCGGATCGACCCGGATGTTTTTAATTCTGGCAAAATTATAATTTTGGCCAAAATTAAGCCAAGAATTAGTTTTAACAAATATTAAGCATAGCTTAAGCAGAAAAATAAAAAAATTAACCTTTGGCTTTTGAGAATAATATTTTTCTGATAGCTTTAGAATTCCAATTTATCTTTGATTTGAATATCTGCTAATTATTTTGCCTAATTCTTTGACTTTTATTACAGTATATTAAACCAGGTTCAAAATTCGTATTTTTAGTTAATTAGTCAAGGAGAAAAATAAGAGCTAGTGTTACATGTTTTGTATAACCATTCATGATACAAATTTCAGGTGGCTACTAGTGGTTAATCACTAAGTCACCTTTTTTTCAAATAAAAGGAAATTAATTTTTTTATTATTATAAGAAATCCTCAGTTAGTACCCATTTTACTTAAATGTTCGGGTCTAACCCGGGTTACACGAGTTAAATTATACTCGGTCGAGTCAAGGGTCGGGTTACGAAAATATGAGACCCGAATAAATCTGAGTCTTATATTTTTTTATTCAGATCGGGTCGAATATTTCCTCAAAACCCGACCCGACTTGACCCGGAAGGAGCACTACCCAAAAGTTTACTATGCGGCATATTTTCAACTCATACTTACTATACTCACTACACAAATAGAAATTTAACATAATATTTTTTTATTATTTTTTAAATATGTGAAGTAAAAACTCGTTTTATCTTCACTTGTTTTTTTACGATTTTATTTAAATTTTTTTTTTTTCCAATTTAAAACTTTATTAATATTATAATAATTATATAAAACAACCTATTATAATATAGACGTAAACATCTGTTAATAAAGCATCTATCTAAAAAAAAAAACTATACTAACCGAACTAATCTAGAATACTAAAATTAGAAGCATAATTAGAAGATCTAAATGTAACTAAACTATTATATTTCCATAAATCTTCTACACCTATTTCATACCAAATACTTTTAGCTGCTATATCATTATTAATATAATACCCTGTCCACCTTTGCAAAACATCAGAAATAAATTTTTTTTTCTTTTTCTCATCATAACCCAAGCTAGGTAATGAAGATTTATACAGTTTACTCACTTTTTTTCATTTGTTTCGTTATGCCCTGCTTTATTTCCCATTCATTAAAACTTTTACAACGCTCACTCCACATGAATTTTCTGGCCATATCATGTATATCCTCTACAAAACTTGCTATAGCGTCCTTAAAAAATTTATCCTCCATCTCCAAAAACAACCTTTCATTAACTATGCCTTTAATGGCTTCATGAAAGATTCTACCATTAAAAACCACTCTCGGCTTTTCATTCAAAATACGTAGTAAACGTGCATGGTAATTATAATGTATCCTAAAATCTTTTTCATCTAACTTAGCTTTTAAAATTTCAAAAGCTGCATTAATTATTTGAATGATAGACGTATCTGCTTTATTACATATCCAGATATGTGTCCATGTTTCAATTGTGTAATTACAACGTATACATCTTCCACTTTGATATAATTCTGGATTACGCTTATTTAATAAATTCGCCACAGGTAAAATTTCCAAAAAATTTTTGACTTTATAAGCATTATCAAAATTATTCCTATCTGTATTTTCATCATTAAAAGCTTTCATGATAATTCTGATTGAACGACACCAATCAACTTTTTCCATTGAATTATTAAATCTATAATATCGACACATGTCCAAGGATAAAAATTCTGCCTTATAACTCCATTGATTATATAACTTATAAAACTCTCTTGGCGCTTCTTTATTTTATTTAAATTTCATTCTATACCTAAACTAATAGTCCAAATGATGGACGTGGGTACCGGTGACACAAATAGACGGTATCACTTTGAATTATAATTAGAATTCATAAAAACCTTGTAATTATCTGGAAATTGTTAAACTACTAAGAAGTGTAAGATATAGGAAAAAAGCTCAAAATCAGTTATAGCTACACAAATAATGAATCACCTAATCAAGTGTATATGGAATTCTCTTTTTTTAATTCCTATAACGATAATTACCATCCATCCTTTCTTTTCATAATAATAATGATACAACAGCTTTCTAAGTATAATTTGTTTTTCTTGAAATAAATGTTAGAATTAGTTTATCATATAAATAATTATAATAAATAGTTAATGGCCAGTAATTGAACAATACAAAAAATTTGTGTAACACATCATGTGACTTATGTAAGGTGAAGCGGCGATGCAAAAGTGAAAAATTAATCACAAGTTGCAAATAAATTATTTAATTTTTTTTTTGAAAATTACCAAATATCAAACAATTAGTGCCTCATAAGTATTTGGCATACTCAAAGATACAATGGCTTGGATTTTGAATTTATTTGGGTAATTATGGTCGTATTATACATAGTGGAGAATAAAATTTAACCTGTTTTTTTTTAAAGAAAGATTCATAATTTTTCAAAGAGAAAATATACAAAAAAAGAAAAAATCTTTCCTTTCAGATTCCTAAAATATTTACGCGCTGTATTCTCATATATAAACGTTTTGCCGATTGTGAAATTTTTCCATTTTTTTTGGTTAAAAGAATTTTTCACATGATCGATTTGTGGCGCAGTTTTTAGGCATTACTGTAGCTATTTTGGTAATACGTTAACAATTTCAGTTAGAATTACAGTTTACAGTTCAAAAAATACTGGCTTGTTTTTAAATAAACGAAATTTTTATTTTTATTATTTTGAAATAAAAAATACAATAAATTAATTTATAAAATAAAAAAAAATTAAAATAAAAATAAAAAAATTTAAAAATTTAAAAAAAGGTAATAAAATGAAAGTGATTATATAGAATACCGTTTACATAAACGGTATTCACATTTTCTTGATTATTTAATATTGTGGCTGCTGAATTAGCCACTCCATTAGTGATCGATACGGCCTCCAGATCGTACCGATTGCCGTCATTTGTAATTACCGTTGTTGTCATAGTGCTGGAGGTAAGATGTTGGAATAGTAGTTGTTGTTGTTGTTGTTGTTGTTGTTGATAATGTTGTTGTTGTTGAGGAGCATATTGAGGTTGTTGAGGTTGTTGAGGAGCATATTGAGGCTGTTGAGGTTGTTGAGGAACATATTGAGGTTGTTGAGGCTCTTGTTGAGGCTCTTGTTGAAATTGTTGAAATTGTTGGGGTAGTTGAAATTGTTGAAATTGTTGAGGTTGTTGAAATTGTTGAAATTGTTGAAGTTGTTGAAGTTGTTGGGGTTGTTGAGGCAGTTGATGTTGAGGATGCTGAGGGTATTGAAGTTGGGGTTGGGGTTGAGGTTGTTGATAATGTTGATTTAATTGATATTGTTGGCAATGTTGGTATAATTGGTATTGTTGATGTTGTTGATATTGATTATACTGATAAATACAACAATCATAAGAAGTATGATCCGATGAAAATGAGACTGATTCCATTACGTTTATTAAAAAAATTTGGGGATTGTTTTGTTTTTTTTTGTATTGTTTTTAATATGATCAAAAGTTAATTATTTTTAATATTTTTTTATTGTTTTTGAGGAAAAAAAAAAACCCTTGGTCTTTTGTAAGGCCTATTTATAACTATTTTCATCATTATTAATTTTATAAGTAATATTTTAACGTTTATATATTCGGTAAAGATTATCTTTGAAGAAAATTGATAAACGATGAATGAACTATAAATTGATTGATTGACATGCACTTTTATTCAATTTCCTTATTTTGGAGATTACTGTAAATATCAAAATAATAATAATAATAATAAACAATAATAATAATTCATCATCATTCAAAAAACTTTAATATAACGCATTGAAATGCATGTAACGCATTACGCATATACGTGAGAAAATTATATAAATCATAAATTAGATCACTATTATATTATCATATAATATATTTACAGGATTACAAATAATAAAGAATAATCACGAATTAATAATTAAAAAACATGATTTTGAATATATCAAGAAATTTTTATCAATCTTGAAACAATTTTTTTTCTCCTGTAAACATTTAAATAAAAAGAACAAATTGGGTTAAATGAAAAAAAAGATAAGAAAAGAGATAAGAATACGAAATATTGTTTTTATTGTAAAAAAAAAAAAACTTGTTTTGTGAGATTTTTTTCATGAACTGCGGTAACGTATAACGTATCAGTTGTATACTTTTGTATTACGATGGTTTATCTGCAGATCTTTCATTTTTTAAAACAATGAAACCATGAACTTTTTTTTTCTATTCTTTTCTTTTACAACATCTTATCAAAGATGGGTTTAGTATACCACAAATAGTATAGTCACAAATATCAAGATAGGAACTTATTTTCCTTTTTCTTTTTTATTTTTCGGAACCATTAGGACTTGCAATTTTTTTATCTGCAATTAACGTACAATTAACGTACCATGACAAATTATCAGCAGGTCAATATTTTTATTCCCACGGAGTTAGTATAGTTTAACAATATTTCCAATTTTCTGATTTTTTGATCCGAAAAGAAACTTAAACTTATTGTTATTGCGTAAATAAATATATATAAAATAATAAATAAATTATTTAGATAAGCCACTTAGATATGCACTTTCCTTTTTTAATTAAAATACTTAAGGTTTATTTACTAATGGTGGTTGGGAAAAAAAAACCTGTTTTATTTACATTTTTTTTTTTATTTATTTCTTAGTGGGCTGAAAAAGATTTGCACGTAAAGAGAAAAAAAAAACTTTAAATGAAAATGATGAGTCGAATTTTTTTCCGAATTTGAAATATTGATATATATTTATATGAAATCATATTTGGTTTAAATCGATGTTTTGTAAGCCTAATCCTAATTTGGAAACATTTGTTGGATTGTTTTTGGATATGTGCATCATCTTTCATATACTCATCTCCAATCGATTTGTTTGTAGTTTCATTGTATGACATTTCGTGATACCCAAATGAATTCTTTAAAAGGTAATCGAAAGAGGAACAAAAGAAATTTTTTTTTGTACTCCCATTAAAAAAAATTTAAAAAAATAATATCAAATTTTTCATGTCAGATATATTTTTTCATAATTGTCTTATAAAATTTTTTTTTTATTATTTTTTATATAGGAAATATATTTGTTAGTCGCATTGTAAATTTTTGGTTTCAAAAGTTAAATAATTATATAAAAAAAATAAAAAATAAAATTTATAATTATAATTTATTCGAAAAATATTATTATGAATAAACGTAAATAATTTTTAATAATGATGGTAGTACAAATGATTTATTTAATTAAACTTTAATGATCAAATGCGATAGGAGTAACTTTAAAAGAAAAATTATTCAAAAAAAAAATCTTTTTTTTTTAAAAAAAGGAACTGATAGAAAAAAAGAAACTGATGGAAAAAAGAAGGAACTGATGAAAAAAAAGGGTCCGAATGTCCGATGATGAGTCATTAAATTAAAAAACAATATAAATAATCGATCTATTATAATTTAAATATTAAATATATTATTTATTTTTTTTATTTTATTTTATTCTAACCTTTTTTTTTCACAGAAAATGCGAATCATGAAACGAACGAAAAACGCCAATTTTTTTAGATAATGATAAGGTAATATTACATAATTTATAGAATTCTTAACAATAAATTATAAATCAAAAAAATTATTTTCTCACACAATGAAAAACATTAGAAATTGATTAAGCGATTGATAACAAAGAAATTTTAATTATATTAAAAAAGAAAAGTATGTTTTACAATCTAATAATATAAATCTTTATTAGTAATAATTGATTGTCTTTAAAGTTTTTAAATGAAAAACCAAATGAATAAAAAAAGTATGTATTATCCTAATTTGAGTCCAAAAAAAAAAAACTTGTTTAAAAAAGATATGCAATTAAAGTATCACAGAATAAAACCGATGATACCGATGATAATAATATAAATTTTTTATTTATACAGTAAATATTATATATCCGGAGGGATTATCAAAATTTTGTCGTCAGTTTAATTTTTTTTTATAATTAATAAGGAATAATTGATACATGTTTTGATATATTCATTTCACCTGCATCATGACAATAAAAACATAATCAATATAAACAAATTAGAAAAAAAGAAAAAAGAATCCAATGGCAGAAGTTTGACGGTATTTTTTTTATTGATTTTTTTAGCGTGAAATACTGTAAATAAAAATAATAAAAAAAAAATAATAATTTTTTCTAAAAAAATTTTTTTTTTCAATGTTATTCATCTCAAAATATAAAATATGTATCATGTAAATAATTTTTTAAGAATACTTTTTTGATTTCTTTTTTTCGTCCCCACTTCTTTTAATGATAACTATAATTAAAAATTTTATTCGGAAAAATATGATTGCAAATTTTGTCACACGAATTTGCATTATCTGATAGACCGAATTTTTCTTTTTTGCTATTCTGTTCTGTGAAGCATCATGGAGTACAACACACTTCCTCTTCCAATCAAATTATCAAAAGACGCATGTGTTGATTGCGTAATATTTCGTAATCACCAAAATCACGTGCTTGTATCACGTCCCTTTGATCTCTTTGTTCGAAAATCCCAATCTCTATAAATTATTGAAATCCATACTAAGCTAATGACAAATCTGATTTAAGCCATATTTATTTTCATATAAAAAAGTGTATATATATTGATAATACTAAATTAATTATATATCATATGTACAATAACTCTTAATGGCGGAAACTCTACATTTTATTTCTTCCAGATTTTTTTACAAGCAAAATATAATAAAATTTATAAAATTTTTTCTTTTTGATATCAATGAATAATTTTATTTTTAATTGGTGCGTCATGTAAAACAATTTTTATTTTTCCATAAAAAATCGTCATGATAAATATTTCAAGTCTTGTACAACTGGCTAAAAGTTCTATTTCATTCGGACATTGGAAATTAAACCCGATGATCAAATGATAAGGAAGTTGCAGTTTTAAATAGTTTAAATCAAAAAATATATATATACATATATGTTAAATAAAAAAAGAATTAACCATGTAAAGAAAATTTCCCTAAATAAATATAGTCATTGAAATATTTATCAAGAATTTTATATGGTTGATCTTAATTTCAGCTGAAATTATTAAAAAAAATTATTATTTCTTATTAACCCGCCCAGAATTGTAGACAAAACCATGTTCATCCCCAATCAAATTCTTGTATTTGCTCTCTTGTGAAACTTGTGAAACTTCCGGATACCAAACTCCCACAAATAAACCTATTTTTTTGTAAGTTTCACAGAAATTTTTGTACCAATATACTCGCATATAAATTTACTTTTGTACCAACTTACTCGCATATTTAATTTTCTTTTCATCTTGTTTCACAGAAATCTTGTACCAATTTACTCGCATATTAATTTCAAACAAAATGTGGTTTTCTTATACCCACCTGCCCCACCAAAGATGTGTTGATAATCACAATTACTTCATTCGTCAACAGTTATGTTAATACTCCATATATAACTTTTTAAGATTCAAAAGTATTGAGTTCAGGATTTCGTTTTAATAAGAAAAAAAAATTAAAAATATTTTGACGAAACAATTTATCATAACACAAGTGACGTCATATATCAGAGGTGATAAGAAAATTGTAAATTAAGAATTTTTTTCTTTTTTTTTATCATATCGATATTGATTATAGAACTATGTTTAAACTATATTTTCATGAGGTGCAGCATTTCGGGTGTATGAATCATTGCATAGAGAATTTTCAAGTTTATTCCTACCTGCCACCGAAAATAAAGGCTGACTTTCAGAGAACATCAATTTGAATATCAAAATGTAATAATTTTATTTGACTACATTGTGGCGCTCATAGGATGATCAACTTTAACAATATAGACAACCTTTCGACCATATTTAAATTTATATCATGGTTTCGAACATCTACAATTAACACAAAATAACAAGTAGCTATTTACCTCTTGGAGAATGTGGCCGTAACAATTCTACATATTATTGAGTTGAGAAGAAATATTGTTTTTTTGGTGTAATTCATCCGCCTTCACACCTATCGTCTTTTTTATCGTGATAGTCGTAGCCCGTTTCTTTTGGTCATGAGTCATATCACCCTTAATAACATTTCGAACATCATCTACCGCTTTCGCTATTGAATAATATTCTAAACGATGTTGGAGTATTTTAATCCCAATTTTACATTAAAAATGGATAAAGTATTAGGACCAAATACCCCTTGCTTGGAGATTATCAGGGACTTAGTCTCAACAAATAACAAATTTTCTGGAGAGTTTCTTCCATAAAAAGAATTATTCTAAAAAATGAACGCTCGTTCATTCTTATTTCTACAGGTATTGATTTGTTATTTTGCATGTTAATGATTGTTAATATTTCTCCATAACTTTTTAGAAAATGAAGAAATTCAAACTGAGGAATAAGATGAAGAAAAAGGAAGAGGAATGATTAGAGTAGGTTTCTTAAACTTCGATTTCATACTGTCAATATGATATTGGATATAGTACCAAATTATGATCTTTTTTGCCAAGGCTACGATGATGGGAGCGCAGTGATGTAAGTGATTTAATTAATTTGCAACAATCGGTTTTAAAATTAGTTTTTTTGTTGAATATGAAGATTTCAGTTAATTTTAAATTTTCATTGTTTATTAGAGTGATAAAAGACAATTATAATTACAAAATAATTGAAATAATTGAAATATGGAGATTACTGATGCCAAGACCGATCGCCAATAATTATAACTTTATGTCCAACAGGCAACAACTGATTTGTTGTAGGTGATGTAGGTAGGTAACTCCCATGACATACATGACATACGAGAGCAAAAAAAAAATTTTTTTTAATTGAACGAAAGGTTCCTTGAACTTATTCACAAAGTATTTCAACTACTATTATAACATTTTCGTAACATTAAGAAAATTTATCTACAACTGTATTGGGACTACTACAAGAACAGCTCGCCCGTATCAAATTAAGGCGCAGTAAGGAGTAAGGCGCTAGTTTTTTCGTATATGACTTTTTCGTCTTCCTACCGTCTTCCTGATTTGTCTCATTTTTCCGTGGTGGCTCTTCTTCTGCATCCAGTTTCTGACCTTGGACGGGTCGAATGTTGTTTTTCATAACGCCCTCGCGAAAGTGACGTAACTACATCCTTGACTCCAGACATGCTGTTTCAAAAAAAAAGAATCATCTTTATTCGTGACAAAACATTCATCTCTGAGCCACAACGTTTCTTTTATTCCGCTGTTTTTAAATCTTTTGTTAAAAATATCCAATAGCTTCTTTTTCAGTTCTAGCCAAATCCAATTTCATTACCTGAACGAAATGGTCGGCATTACGCAATTTGACTTCGCACATGTGAGAAAGTGTGTGACGAATAAGATTTGCTACTGCTCGGGCTATAATGTGATATATCGATTTTTTATTAAGAAAAAAGAATACGTGAAAATAACTTCATCATTAGTGATTATTTTATTTGTTAAATGTAGCTTGAAAATTTATCTTTAGCGACGAACGGCTGGTATATTTTTTTCGCTTCTTTCTTTTTTTTGTTCGTTTATTTTGTTCCTAATTTCATTTTCTTTTTGATCTTTTCTTTCTTATTAGGTCTTTAGGTTTCTCTATTTTGCGGGCAAAGGTATGTTTTTCCTCTCTCTTTTGTTTTGTTTTTGTTGTTTTTTTTTGCTTCTCCATTTCTAATCCTTCTCTCTTTTTCTTAGATCTTTAGGTTCTCCAGTTTTGCGGCGAAGGTATTTTTCTTCTTTAGCTTTCCATTTCTAATTTTCTTTTTCTTTTTTTAGGTCTTTGGGTTTTTCTCGCTTGGAATTAAAGTACGTTCTCCTTTTCTCTTTTTTATCTTGTTTCTTAATTTGTTCCTTACTAACTACATTCCTTTACTTTATGCCGCACTTAACTTTGCAGGTTTTGTTCTTGTTTCGTTCTTTAGCTTTCTTCACTGATCTCGTTCTTTAACTTCATTCTGGTTTTTTTTTCTTTTCTTTTGGTATTGATTGCCTTTTTTTTGTTTTTTGTTTTTTAATTCCTTTTCTCTTTTTTTAGGTCTTATGTTCTTCTCGTACGTTTCTATTTTTCTTTTTCTTTGTTTTGTTTCCTAATTTCTGTTCTTTACTAATTAAATTCATTTACTTTATACTGCTCTTTAACTTCACGGGTTTTATTCTTCAACATTACGGATTTTGTTCTTTAATTTCGTGGGCTTTGTTATTTCGTTCTTTTAACTCATCATGCATTATGCGTTTTGTTCTTTATCTTCATCATGGGTTTGCTCTTTACATTTCGTTCTTGACATCTTGATTTCATTTTTTTCATCCCTTACTTTATTGGTTTCATTCTTTACACTTGTTTTTCCTAATTTCCTCTCCCATTATTCTTTTTATATCCTTTTCGTCCGTTTTTTTTTTGTTTTTTTTTATTTCTTTTTCGTTTTCTTTATTTCTGATTGTTTTTTATATTCTTTTATTTTATTTATTTTATTTGTCATTGTCGCTTGGCAGGCGTAGTTTTGTTAAAATACATAATGAATTTAACGGTGCTTCCTTAACTTTATATAAAAATTTTTAAATTATTATGTATCATTGTTTATGTAAGATAAAAATACTACGTTGCAAAATTTTTAACAAAATGTTTTTTGCGAAAAAAGTTATATTGGAAATTTTTATACTTTGTGAAAATTTTTGCGAAAAGTTGCGTTGCAGCAAAATGAAAATTAGCTGATTAAAAAATTGACCAATCAAAAATTTAATTTAGGGGGTGAGTAATATCAAATCTTAGGAATAGATTCACTCTTTTATTGTCCGGAACATAGCGAAGGAGTTGATAGTTAACCCATGTAATATTCCTCCCTTCCACCCACGACGTCATCCTTTTCACCCCTGCATTTTCCTTTTTTGATTATATGTAATTACTCATATCGGTCATATTACTTACGCGAAAAAATTACTCATGTAATACATGATGCGAGTTTTATCATTACTCACAATTTGAATAATAATATAAATATGTCGATTTTCTTTATCCTTTTTTTTTCTTTGTCTTTTTTTTTTTTTAGGTCTTCTTTATCTTCTTTTTTTAGGTCTGTTTTCTCTCTGTCTATACTCTTAGGCCTCTTATCTTTACGTCTTCCTATAGGTATGTGGGTTGTTGTGTGTAAGTTTTGTAAGTTTGCGTGTGGGTTTGTGTGTAGGTGGTGTGTTATTTCCTTGTTCTTTCCCCTTCCCTTCTCTCGCTTTCTCTTTCCCCTTCGTTACCCTTTCCCCTTCGTTTTACCCTTTCCCCTTCGTTTTATCCTTCCCTTTCGTCTTACCCTTTCCCTTCGTCTTACCTTTTCCCCTTCGTCTTACCCTTTCCCCTTCGTTTTATCCTTCCCTTTCGTCTTACCCTTTCCCTTCGTCTTACCCTTTCCCCTTCGTCTTACCCTCCCCTTCGTCCCTTCGTTTACCCTTTCCCCTTCGTCTTACCCTTTCCCCTTCGTTTTACCCTTTCCCCTTCGTTTTACCCTTTCCCCTTCGTTTTACCCTTTCCCTTCGTCTTACCCTTTCCCCTTCGTCTTCGTCTTACCCTTTCCCCTTCGTATTACCCTTCCCCTTCGTTTTACCCTTCCCCTTCGTTTTACCCTTCCCCTTCGTTTTACCCTTTCCACTTCGTTTTACCCTTCCCCTTCGTTTTACCCTTTCCACTTCGTTTTACCCTTCCCCTTCGTTTTACCCTTTCCCCTTCGTTTTATCCTTCCCTTTCGTCTTACCCTTTCTCTTCGTCTTACCCTTTCTCTTCGTCTTACCCTTTCCCTTCGTCTTACCCTTTCCCCTTCGTTTTACCCTTTCCCCTTCGTCTTACCTTTCCCCTTCGTCTTACCCTTCCCTTCGTTTACCCTTTCCTACCTTTCCCTTCCGTTTCCCTTTTTCCTTTCGCTTTCCCCTTCCCCCCTGATCAATGTTGCTGCACCTCAACGTGGTGATCAGGTGACAACAAGTTTTTTAAAAAACTTGGCTAAGTCAGCAACAAATAACAATTACATATTACATAAGTCATAAATTAATTTGTTCACTTTATCAATTTATTAAATTGATTTCATATTAACATAACTAAATTAACAAGACTATTTGATTTTGAATTATTATGCAAAATTTTTCCATAGTTAATTCTTAGGACTATCACATTGAAGAAATTTTTAACATTCAAATTTAAACAATGATTTTCTATATGTTTTAAAAAATCCTTTCAATTATTCCTTTTCTTTGTGACACTGATAATAAAAAAGACCCTGAGAAAGTAAACGTGACGAACTTTAACGGATACCGTCTTCTTTTAAAGAATCAATATGCGGCCAAAATAAAATATATATGTACAATAGCGTTTATCATTCGAAATTTTCTTAGAAAGTGATCAACGTTATCGCTTGATTGATCTTTTAATATTTAATAATTATAGTAAAGAAGTTATATTTTCTTCTCATCTAAAGCAAACTCAAGAAAATTACCTTTAAAAAGTTTATTTCTTACGTTAAATTATTGATATTAACTAAACCTATATTACAACGTAATCTGGACTTTCGCCTCACTCGGTTCAGATTATCATGAAATTTTTGCAGTTAAGATGGTTGACAAATCTGAAATGTGTGTTACCGTTACTTTTGCGAATAAAAAATAACAGTATGTAGTTTCATAGTAAATTTTTTTTTAATCGGCTTTTCTTCAAAGAATATTTTGATCATCATTTTTAAGAAAAAAAAAACTTGTTTGTCGTGGCTTGTGATCGACATAATTGCACATAATGCATACAATACGTCCTTATTGTTCTGAAACCGATTACCTACTTGGCGTCTGCATTTTGCATTCTGTATGGTTATCCTGTATATATACCCACATTAATAAAGGTATTTAATAAAGAATATATTATACACCGTCTCTTTAGGAAGAATTTCAAACATAATTATTATAATGGCTAATGGTAACGATGAAGGTAAAAGAAATAGCATGAATATTTAATTTAAATTAGAATATTCTAAATTTTGAAACGAATTTGTAATAAATACCAAAACTAGTTTCAAGTACCAGTACCAAGGAATCTGAAGGTAAATAAAATATTGAAATAATTTTTTAAACAATTTTCATATTATTTTACCTTACGTAATATTCACATATAAATTTGAATTATTTCTAATTTAATAATCATTTAAATAATTAGATCGTAAGTTAATATAATTCGAATAATAATTGAAAATTACTTATCTTTATCATATTCTAAATAACTAAATCATGATTAATAATACTTTAGTTAGTAAGTAATTATCAGTTATTTATTTTTTTACCATATTTTTTGCATAATATTCAAATAACAAAATTCTTTGTTTAAATAATTATTCATTCATTAATGATGTTATAGATGGTAAGTTATTTAATTTTATTATTTATTTAATTTTTGCGCATATTTCAAAACTAATCATTTTATTCTTTATTTAAATAATTAGATTGTAAGTAATATAATTAATTTTTTTTACATCATGTATTTTTGTAATAATGTTTTTATCTAATTAATAATAATATTACAGGGTGTAAGTTATATGTTATCTATGTCTTTAAGTTGTATATAACTTAAACTAACTAGAAAAAAATGAAAAATTTATTGGTAATTTATTTTAGTTGGTAAGTTGCAAGTTATTTATTTAATTCTATTAGTACATGTTTATTAAGATATTTACATATAAATTTAAACTAACTAAATTCTTTATTTTAATAATATAGAGAGTGAGTTATTCTACTTATTTATTTAATATTATTATAAAATATTTATATAATATTTAAACTAATTAAATTCTTTATATAAAAAATATTTAATAATATAGCGTGTAAGTAATAAGTCATTTATTTAATTCCATTATTACATATTTAACGACATTATTTAAGCTAATTATTTCTTTATTTTAATAATATAGCATGTAAGTTATTTATTTAATTTTATTTATTAAATATTTTAATATACTAAAAGAAAAAAAAATATTTAATTTAAAAAAAAAATTATTTGGTAATTTATTTATATAGTTGGTACGTAATAAATTATTTATTTAATTTTATTATCATATATTTATATAATATTCACATATAACTTTAACTAATTAATTTTTTTATTTTACATAATTTTTTTTAGTTGGTAAGTTATTTATTTAATTCTACCATTACATATTTATGAAATATTTACATGTGATTTAAATTAACTAAATTTTTTTATTTAAAAAATTATTAATAATGTAGAAAGTGAGTTTATTTCAAGTTATTTAATTCTATCAATTGTATATTTATATATGATATATACATATTATTTAAACTAATTGAATTTTTTTTTATTTAAAAAAAAATTAATTGGTAATTTATTTTAGATAGTAAGTTATAGTTATTTATTTAATTCCATTATTACGCTTCATATATAATTTGAACTAACTATTATTATTAAAAAATAATATAGCATGTAAGTTATATGTCATTTATTTAATTTTATTAGGAACATTGACATTTATTACGAGAATTGGACACATAATAAAATCATGTGATATATAATTATATTATATTTTAATTGGTTACCTATCTTACGCTGATATCACCCGAAATTTGTTGTTGGATTACGGGCGTTACGTAATATATTACGCTGCCCTTATTACAAAAATTTATAATATTTTTTAAAAAACGGTTTAATGATTTAGCAAGTGAGTTGTTTATTTTATTTTATTACTACTTATTTATATGATATCTAATATAATTAAACTAATCACAAATAAATATTGGTAATTTTCTTAGGACGTAAGTTAAATATGTGTTATTTATTTAATTTTATTATTTTAAATATATATTTAATATTGTAATTTAATAAATTAACTAAATTTTCCGTCTAAAAATTATTTGGTGGTTTATTATAGTTGGTAAGTTATTTATTTAATTCTATCATACATATATATTTATACACTATTTACAATAATTTAAACTAACTTTGGTAATTTATTTTAGATTGTAAGTTATAAGTCATTTATTTATTCCTATTATTGCATATTTATATAATATTTATATAATTTGAACTAAATTCCTTATTTAAAAATCATTTAATAATATACAGGGAGTAAGTTATTTATTTGATTTGATTATTACAGATCTATCATAAAGTTCGCAATTTTGGGCTACATTACGATGTTCTTGGCTAGCATTATGTGCAAAAAGGGCGGACTTTATGATATATGATATTTACATATATTTTAAACTAACTAAATTCTTTCTAAAAACGGTTAATAATATAGGAAGTAAGTTATTTAATTTCATTATAGAATATTTGTATATAATATAAGCTAACGAAATTCTTATTTAAAATAATCACTTTGTAATTTTATTATAGTTGGCAAGTTATTAATTTAATTCTATTATATTTATATGAAATTTTACATATATTCATATATTATATATTTTAAACTAACGAAATTCTTTATTTAACAAATTATCTGGAAATTTATTATAGCTGGTAAGTTATAAGTCATTTATTTAATTTACCATTATACATTTATATAAAATATTTACGTGATTATTTAAATTAATTATAAACTAAATTTTTATTTTAATAATATAGAGAGTAAGTTATTCTATCGTTATGTATTTAAATAATATTTACGTATAATTTCAGTTAAATAATCAAATTCTTTATTTAAAAAATTAATATTTTAGTTGGTAAGTTATAAATTATTTATTTAATTATTACATTATAATGCAATTATATAATACTTGTAAATAATTTAAATTAACTTTTCAATTTTTTAATAATAGAGAGTGAGTTATTTATTTAATTCTATTATTATTTACAAATATTTAATTTGAATTAATTGAATTCTTTATTAAAAAATTATTTGGCAATTTCTTTTAGATGGTAAGTTATAAATCATTTATTTAATTCTATTATCATACCATTAATACTATCATATATAATTTAAATTAAACTAAATTCTTTATTATAATAATATAGATCGTAAGTTACTTTATTAAATTCTATTATTGCATACTTTTTATATGAATTTAAATTAACTAAATTTTTTATTAAAAATTATTTTTATAATAAGCACGTATGTTATTTTTATTTTTATTTTTTACCATAATTTATACGTAACTTAAACTAACTAAAATTATCTAAAAATATTTAATATATAGCACGTAAGTGACAAGTTATTTATTTAATTCTATTTATATATCTACAAATAATTTAAATTAACGAAATTCTTTATTATAAAAATTATTTGAACAATTTACTTGTATTAGTTTGTAAGTTATAAGTTAATTATTTATTCTATTATTATATAATATTCACTAATATATTTAAAACTTTTTATTTAAAAAATTGTAATATAGTGCGTAAGTAATAATTATTTATTTGATTTTATTATTATATATTATTTGATATTTACACATACATAATTTAAACTAACTAAATTTTTTATTTAAAAAAAAATATTTAATAATATAGGGAGTAAGTTGCTTATTTATCGATAGTATTATTATACGTTTGCATAACATTTAAATTTATGTTAACTAACAAATTCTTTATTAAAATATCTGACAATTTATTTAGATTGTAAGTTATTTATTTCTATTATTACATATGATATTTATATAATTTAAACTAACTAAATTATTTGTTCTTTAATAATACAGCACGTGAGTTATTTGTATTTGTATATTTATAATACATACTATAAATTAAACTGACTTCTTTACTTTGAAAAACTATTTAATAATATACTAGAGAGTGAGTTATTTATTTTATTCTACCATTATATATTTTATTGCATTCTCATATAATATAAACTAATTAAATTTTTCGCAAATTATTACATGTTTTAGTTGGTAAGTTAGAAGTTATTTATTTATTCTATTACATGTATAGCATTTGTATTTAATTTAACTATATTTTCTATTTGAAAAAATACTATTTGTTTATTTTAGTTAGTAAGTTATAAGTTATTTATTTAATTTTATTTTGACATTTATATAATATTATTTAAACTAACTAAAATTAACTGAATTCTTTATTTAAATATTGCTAATAATATAGAGAGTAAGTTATTTTATTCTATGTATTTATATAATACCTGTTACATATGATTTAATCTAAATTTTTTTTTTTAAAAAAAAAAATCAATAATCTAGAAGGTAATTTGTCTATCACATATTTATATAAGGATCTTAGCCAGGGGGAAAATTAACCGGTAAATGAAGGAATTAATGTTAATGCTGGTAATGAGTTGACTTGGAATTGTGTAATTCTGCCCACCGGTTAATTTTCCTCACGGTTAAATGTAGTTATTTTCTTTATAAAATACTTACAAATAATTCGAAAAAAAAAAATTAAATTCGTCATTTAATAGATGGTAAGTTATAATTTATTTATTTAATTCATATTTACATATAATTTAAATTAACTAAATTTTTCGTTTAAAAAATTATTCAAAAATATAGAAAGTGAGTAATCCTATTATTATATATTTATGTAATGTTTATATATAATTTAAACTAATTTGATTCTTTATTTATAGATTGTAAGTTATAAATTATGTTATTACATTGTTTATATGATGACTGTATATGATTTATTGATTAAATCCTTTATTTAAAAATAATCGTTAATAATTTTAGATTGTAAGTTATATAAACTATTCTATTTGATTGTATTGTTATGCATATGTATGTATTATTTAAACTAACTAAATTCTTTATTTAATAATATAGTTCGTAAGTTACTTAATTTAATTCTGTCATTATATGATTAATTGATGTTTAAATATAATTTATACTAAATTCTTTATTTATAAATTATTTGGTAATATAGGAAGTAAGTTGTTTATTAATTCTATTATTACGTATTTATATCATATTCACATATAATTTAAACTAAATTTGTTATTTAATAATGTAGAGCGTAAGTTGTAATAAATTATTTATTCAATTTTGTTATTATATTCAATATATATTTAAATTAATTAAAAAAAATTGATTGATAATTTATTTAGATTTTTGTAAGTAACAAGTAATTTTATTATTATATATTTATGTGATATTTGCATATAATTTAAACTAACTAGATTCTAATTTAATTTAGGTTGTAAGTTATTAGATATTGCTATCCTTGTATATTTACTGTATTTAATATTCACAAATAATTTTAATTAACTAAATTCTTTATATTTGTTTATTTACTTTAGTTAGTAAGTTACAAATTTTGGTTATTATTACGTTACTATTTATGTAAAAAATAAATTAAAATTTATCATTTATTAAAATTTCTTATTAAATTTTAGGGTAAGTGTTAATGTTATTTTTTTTAAAATTTAATATTTCAACGATTTCAACGTAATTTTTTAATGAATTTTAATTATTTAAAATTATTTAGATTTGGAAAAAGTGGAAATATAATTATGGATAATTTTATTTTAGAAAAAAAATTAAAATGGATTCCTTATAAAAAATTTAAGGATGTTGAATATCTTAATGAAGGAGGATTTGGTAGTGTTTATAAAGCTATTTGGTTAAAAGAAAACGGTGATATGGAAGTAGTTCTTAAATGTCCCAAAGATTTAAATGAAAATTTAAGTAAATTTTTAAAAGAAGTAAGATATATATTATTTATAACATTTTATTTATTTTTTTTTTTAAACTTAAATTATAATTTATTTATATAAATTTATTTTAATAATCTTTTAACTTTTTATATAGTGGAAATATCATGAAAGTTGTTTAGATTCAACTGAAATTATTAACTTGTACGGATTTACAAGAAATCCAGATTCGAAATATATGGCAATAATGGATTATGCAAATAAAGGCAATTTAAGAGAAAATTTAACAAAAATAATTAAAAATAATTGGAAACAGAGATTATATATATTATATAAAATTATTTCTGGACTTCATAAAATACATGAACAAAATCTTATTCATTGTGATTTTCATGATGGTAATATTTTAAAACATAATAAGTATAAAAATAATTTAAAAGATGATGAAAATAAAGATGATGAAATTTATATTAGTGATTTAGGATTATGTCAACCTTTGGAATCATTTTTAAACAAAGATAGTATTTATGGTGTTATACCATTTATGGCACCTGAAATTTTAAGAGGTAAATCATATACTCCAGCTAGTGATATATATAGTTTTTCTATGATTATGTGGGAATTTACATCTGGAGTTCCACCATTTAGTGACAGAAAATATGATGATATTCAACTTAGTTTAAGTATTTGTAAAGGTGAACGTCCTGAAATTATTGAAAATACTCCACAATGCTATATAGATTTAATGAAAAAATGTTGGAATGAAGATCCATTAGAAAGGCCATCTGCATTAAAAGTTAAAAATATCATTAAAAATTGGATTTTTAATCCTGAAATCAGTGATATAAGTGATATAAATGAAGAATTAAAAAGCAATATTATGGAATTTATAAATGCATCAATTCAATGTAACAATTTAATTACCGAATCTCATCCACAAGTATGCCATACAAGTCGCTTACTTAGTTTTACTAGTAAAGAATTGAATAAAATTCTTGAAAATGAAGATACACATGTATATTATTTAAGTCATTCTACTAGTGGAAAAGTGAATGAAATTCAAGAAAGCGGAAGTTTGAGAGATTGTATCATTATTAATGAAGGTATGTAATATAGAAAAATAAAATAATTTTGCAAATAATTTTATATGAAATTAATTTTTTTTTTTTAATTATTCAGATAATGAAAAAGATTTAATTTGAATTATTTTTAAAAACTTTTTTTTTAAATGATATGATTTGATGTTATTGTTCATTTAACAAATTTTTTTTATATGTATATTTTTTTTTTATTAGAATTATTTAAACACTAAAGTTAGAGTAGTAAAATATTTTACAAATTTCTTAGTTTGTAATTTAAATGATTCTTATTTCTTATAAATTATTAAATATTCAAATTCTCTTTATTTTTATTAGAATTATTTAAACACTAAGGTTAAAGTAGTAGAATATTTTACAAGTTTTTTAGTTTGTAATTTGAATAATTCTTTTTTTTTGTAACTTATTTAATTATTAAATATATATAAATCATCACATTTGATTTTTGCAATATCTCACAGGTCAAAGGAGCACCTTGTCCAAATTTCAAAAAATGCAAATTTCACATTTTCCTGAAAAATGGTAGGAAATTATGGAAAATGCTGCATTACGCTGAGCAATTTTTTGGAATAGCATTGTTACAACATTATCCAATTTAGCAAATTTTATGAAAATTTGGGAAAATGCTACTTTACACCTCAAATGTAATATTATTGTAACATTTCACAACATTGTTATAACATTGTCAATTAAAATCAAATTTTGCTTTTTTTTTTGTCAAATATTCCAATTTTCTTGCAAATGGTGCATTAGGATCCAGAAATATATATAGGGGTCAGGTGGCGAAAAATTTTTTTACTATGAGCTATACGCAGAGACTTTTTATATGAGTAGTACGGCACAGTAGTATGCATAATTGACACCTGATATTGAAAATCCTGTAAAAATATGCAAATAAAATTTTAGACATTAAGTTATTAATTAGGCCGCTCCAAATTAATAATTAGTTTAACGTCCTCCCCCCTCTTTTTTTGAAAAATTTCAGATTTAAATAAACATAATATATGTCACATGACTGTATATGATTTGATAGTTTTAACCAAGCAACGCACCTCGCACAGATATGATAAAATTGGATCATGTACCACACGATCTGACCTATATTTTAATCTTTTTTTTATCGTTAACTCTAACTCTATTTCTGTCATCATAATGTATTTCATTGTTGCCATTTATAAGCACAATAAATTGTTACAAGATGATGCCATAGATATTGAAGAAAATAAAAATTTTGAAGACTTGCTGAGTGAAGTACGGGTTATACAGTTAATGATCGGAGAATATCTGTACAATTCTACAACCCAATAACAAAACATTGGGCCAATATTAGAAAACTTGATATGAAATTATCATTTTGTAAAAATTTTGAACCATGTCAAGTTAAATATATTTTGGAAGATTTGGAAGACATTGAACCTGATTTAGTACCACATGTTAATCCTTTGCCAATATTAATGGTGAATAGTCAAAGATATTGTCTTCCAGTAGCACATAAATCATCAACAAGACGGGACTTTTTATTTAATGATATATTATGGATTTTACAACAAAATTCACTAGGATGGACCAGAGGTATGCACGAAACATTTGGAGACAAATTTATTAATTGTTTAATTATTGATTTACTATGGTATCTTGACCCACATCATGCAAAATTAAAAGATCGTGGATGTAATTTGCCAAACATAATTTTAAATTTACCAGAATATAAAATTAATTCCAATTATAACAGATTTTATTTTACTGGAAAGCATAAAAAAGAACAATTATCTGTGGTAAAGTTAGATGGATATGTTAAAGAAGTTGAATCATGTGTATCTCAACCATGGGCTAGTGCAGAAAGATGGAAACAATTTGTCTTTTCAGTACTTGATTTATGTCATAATGCAAGAAAGTATATAAAGTATTTAGAAGAAGTAAATCAGAGTGTTAAAGAAAATCATTTGAGTGTAGATTTTATACGCAACAAAATTGATAATATTTTGATAGAAATACGTGAAAAGAAAGAAAGCTTTGATAAGAAATATGATGATATTTCTTCAATACTTCACAATTCTGATTATTATGAATTAATATCACTTGATACTTATCTTTCTGATGATAAGCGAGCACGTTACGATTTTATTTTAAATTTGGAAGTTGATTCTGCATTTACTTTATATCGGTATTATCATGGGAACTATTTAGGAACTTTAAATTTTATTTGGAAATTACCATATTTTGATGATAGAAGTAAAACTAAAGAGTCTCAATTAATTTTATTAGCAAATGAAATGGTACCAATATTCTTTACAAGACAAATGAAGAAAAATGTAATTGAAAAGGTTAGTATAAGAAAGCTTTTAATTTAATTCAGTTATAAAATTATATAACCTAATTTTTATTTTACTTTTATAGTACAGCTTAATTGCAAAGTTAACGCCATTAATTTGGAATAAATTATTACAAGATTTGTCTGGAGATTCGTCATCATCATCAAATGAATTAACAAAAGAAATGCAAGATCGGATCCAAACTGTATTGGATTTACAAGATCCAGAAATTATCTTAGATTTAAGAGTAAATTATAAATAATGGATTCAAAGGCACAAAATTTGATATTTTTTGGGATGAAATGAACAATTATTTTAATGAGGTAAAATAATAATGATAATAATAATAATAATTTATTTTTTGTTTATTTAATATTGATGTCATTTGTATTAATTTATTAATTTTATATACTAGATAGTTCCAGCTGTACATGATAGACGGGAACAGGGCGGACATCCTCATATTATCACATTATTGCCGATCATTTTGCCGATCATCTATTTTAAATATTATCACATAAAAAATACTATTTTTTTGCAAATTTAACTATATAAATTTTATTTGTTATCAAAATTTATCCAAAGTCCGAAAATTAATGTTTTCAAATCCAAAAATTAACTAAAACCCAAAAATGGGCAGAATTTTAATAATAATTAGAAAATTGAAATTATTTTAATGATATTGTGACAACCAGTGATTAAAATTTAATGTTTTATAGCTTTTTAGATTCATCTCGTCAAGACAAACATTTTGATAGTAATTTTATAATTTTTTACGCCAAATTGATTGAGAAATTGCATTTTGAAAATTTCTATTTATTATATAGATTATAACAAATATAATTGCAAGTATAAATTTAGCCATAACTTCTTGATTACCTAAAATTAGGAATGATTACTTCGGCCATTGATTTTAAATCAGTTAAACTATAACCCATAAAAGTTTCAAGCTTCGGCCAAACTTCTGTGACTTTGGCCGAAGTTTTAAAGTCTGATATCACCCAATTTACTATAAGATCGGCAAATGATCGGCAAGGTGATATAAGGATGTCCGCCCTGTTATAGACGGGCCAGTTCTGTTTTATATTTGCCTATTGCAATGTCTATATCCGATCTCAAAAAAATAATTATACAAAAATTAGAATCAAAATATGGTGCTCCATTAAATTCAGAAATATGTATACCATCTGATGAATATATCCGACTTCAATTCTGGCCAAAGAATCCTGCTACACAAACTGCTTCACAATATACTGGAAGATTCAATATAAAATATAAAATACAAACACGGCAACTATCAAAATTCCATCCAGATGCACACTATTGTGCAGCACTTTTTCAATACATGAGATTATTTTCAATTAAATTTCGAAAATATACTTCATTTATCTGTGCAGATGACAAACATAAAATAGCAATTGGAGAAGGAATTGCAAC
Source organism: Rhizophagus irregularis (assembly GCF_026210795.1). Taxonomy (NCBI): domain Eukaryota; kingdom Fungi; phylum Glomeromycota; class Glomeromycetes; order Glomerales; family Glomeraceae; genus Rhizophagus; species Rhizophagus irregularis. The sequence continues at coordinate 642,718 of NC_089430.1, read as the reverse complement.
TTCAACTGGAGTTCGTAATAAAAAATCACTTGTGCCACAAAATGTGGATTTAACATCATCTGATCATGATTATACGAAACTATCTTTAACACCATCAGTAACATTATTCATAGATATACCAGAAAGTATTAATGAATCTTTTTATCATGGACAAGTTTATGTATCATATAAAGATACAACTTTTCAACCAAGTACAGCAATACAACATGCCACTGAAATTTATAATAATATTAAAAAGCAACATCAAGAAAATTTACCTGAAATGCTTTTATTATCTCCTAATCGGCACCATTTACACGATTATGCAAATGTAGGTAATACTTATACACTGATGGTGGTCCTGATCATAGAGTAACATTTGGATCTGTATAAATTTCATTAATTTGTTTGTTTCTTTGTAGTAATTTTGATTTTTTGGCTAGTGTTAGAACTGCACCATACCATAGCTGGATGAACCCTGCAGAGCGTGTAATGTCAATATTAAATTTAGCATTACAAGGAGTAACACTGCAACATGATAAGATGGATGATATTTTAGAAGATATATTTAAAAGTAAAAATACATTAGAAGAAATTTGCTTGGCAGCTGAAGGAAATAAACAGTTAGCAATTCAATTGCAAAAATCTATTGAAGAGGTGCAATCTTTATTAAAAGAGAGAACTATCCGATTGTCACTTAATGAAAAAAGCTTTCAGCACTATAAACTTGCTTATAGAATGCAAATTGATGAATTATTTGAAGTAAGAATTGTTTTATGAATAATATAATAAATATATTTGGTTTGATAAATATTAACAAATTATTTTTAATTTTATTTATTTTTAAATATCATAGAAAATTTATAAGATAGACGAAACTTTAGAATTACATGAAACTTCACTAAGAAATGCATTGAGTAAGCATGGAATTCTTTAAGACTTTATTAAAACCCATTGTTGTATTCGTACATATAGTTTTCAAGTATGTACAAATTGAATTTATAAAAGTTATTATTCATTTATTAAATATTTTATTCTAATTTTTTTTTAAAAAATTATTAATTTTAGATAAAAAAATGTGGTGAACTTGAATATAACTTTTGTTTGCCAATACAATTACCAAAAGAAATATTTAGTGAATTGCATTTATATCTTTAAAAAAATTGATCTATTTTTAAATTATATATATGAACTAAAATATTTTAAAATATTTTTAGATTTATAACACTATAGAGATTTTAATGATTTATATGGAACTGAAACAAAGGAGCATTTGCCAAATTTATCCAATTCTTCAAAAGAAACAATTCCAACTGGTCTAATTAATAATAATCGCGTTCGTGATTTTGTTTTTTGTACATATTGCAACAAACCAAGGTGTATATTCAGCAGGAATGTTCTTAAAGATAACAAAAAATTACAGCTTAAAATTTAGGATAGAATATTTAATGCAACACATTTTTATTGAACCAAACAAATGTAACAAATTCAATAGAATTTTACGTTCAATTTTTAAACACTCCCTATCATTACCAAAATCCTTTTTTAATTCGGTGGTACATAATCCGATATACCCCAATATTTGAATATTTGGGATTCACAATTGCGTTCCCAAGCATCCTTATTAAATGCACAAATCAATAACCCAGTCACGTCAAAAGTTATAGAATTCCTTTTTTTAACATCACAATGTAAACTTTGGACAAATGATATAAGTGAAATGACTAAATATTTTCACAAACCTTCTAGACATTTTAATCGTTTAGAAAATCTATTATGCATTTTCCATTTCTATAACTTATCCTTTAATACAAATTTTAAATATAATGTTACTGGTGGTTTACATCCAATTAGTTATTTCATCGTTGACCCCAAAAAATATTTTGGTTTTGTTAAATCACTGAAGAACAAGAATATTTTCTTCTTGGATCAAATAATTAGCAATGACGGTGCTTTTCTTAAAACTTGGAAAGAGATCAAGAAATTATTAAAAAATAATCGAGGGCGTCGACCTAAATGGTATGATTTTCTTAAAGATAATATCGTATTAAATCCTTCAACAAATCGTTTACAATTTATGACTCAATCCGATAATATGTCACCTGATCTTGGATTTCCACAGCCTAAAATAATTAAATGTAATAATCATAGTGTTCCTTGTAAAAATCAATGGGCTGCTTTTTGGTCGCCACGAGTGTCATGTATAGTTTATGGAAAAATTTTGGAAAAATCACATTTTCCTGGAGATTCACCAAAGGTCTATTTAGAACATCATATCCCCTTTAAAGATATGTCTAATCCTTAATCATAATATAACTCCTCACTCCACACCTAATTTACTTACACCTTGCACTGGTTGTGAACTTCATAATTCATTCTATATTGGTGACGTTTGTCCCAAATGCATTATTAGCTATTTTTCTAATTTTACAATCACTTTACACGTTGTTAACCGATTCGGTACGTTGAATAGATTAACTATGATTTGCAGTCAGGGAGATTAAGTACGTTTAACTATGACTGAAATCCAATCAAACAAGACACGCTTAAAATAGGAAGTTCGTTTATAGTGTAAAAGGTTATACTTTATTATAGAACTTTATAATTACAAGAATAAGAATTATGGAACTAAAGATAAACTAATTCGAACTGAAGGAACTATCTTTTTAACGAAGGAAAATACCAACGTTATTTATATAAAAGTTACTACATATAAAGATATAATAAATATAATAGATATAATAAATATAAGAAATATAACTAATATAATAAATATAACTAATATAATAAATATAATAAATAAATTAAATATAATAAATAAAATAATTATATCGATTATATTAAATATAATTAATATAATAAATATAATAAAAATAATAGGCTAAATAGGCTGCGGCTAGGTCGGCTTGGCACAGTTGGGCACAGTAGATCCTAATTTTCCACATGATCTTCTGGCGTAGTAAATTGTAACTCTACACGTGACTAGGGGTAACAGGTTCCTCCTCTTAATTTGCAGCTCCTGCGAAAATCAATAAATTATTTCTAAGTTTCCTTATCTGAGGTCTGGTAATTTTCCTAATAACCTGGACGTCTAGTTTCTTCGTCCTTAAGATTTGTTCTGGAAAAAACTCAAAAATATCAAAAGTCTTTTTTACAATTGTTGCATAATGTAGTGACATTTTATGCTTGTATTTTAATCGTTCGCTAGGAGTTGATAGTTGGTCTAGGAGTTGTCCCAAATAGAAAGAGTTAATCATAGCCAATTGTGTGTCCTTTAGTCGTATTGACTTCGTTACACTTCTTAAAGTTGCAGAAAATTTAACTTGGAAATCTTCATCTTCCATGTAGGGTGGCGGTGGAAAATTAATTTCTTCTGAAGTAGTTTGTTGAATATCTTCTAGTATTTCTGAAAAATCCATTTTTCTTCAAGCGGTTTAAACTCTTTTGTCAACTTATCCGCATCTATATATATATTTTAAATTTCTGTAGATCATTTTGCTGATTAGATTTTTGTTTATTTCTGATAAGATTTTTGTATTACTTGTCATGTTTCACCACATCTATCAGTTATTTTTAGCGCTTAAATTATTTAACCGCGTTTTTTTTTTTTCTATTTTAAGATTATTTTTCCTTGTTCTAAAAATATCTTCACATTTTTCTCTAGAACTTTCCAGAAATATTTTCAAAAGTGATTTTTGCGCGTCTTATGCGTCCACATTTTTCATAATTTTTCGCGTCGTGATTTTTCGTGATATTTTTGTTGTGCCTGATTTTAACGTGTTTTCGCGTCGTGCCTATTTCTTATATAAGGTCTAAATTTTTCCCTTTCTCTTTTTCTTATCTTCACGTAAAATCTTTGATATTATCCCAAAATTTTTCCAAAGTTTTCTTTGTCTACCTATCTATCTAACATGACCTGTCGTCGATCTAATACCTCACGTCAGAAATCTCGAGCAAGATTTCAAAGACTTAAAGAAGCGCGTAAAATGAAAGTTCGTCAACTTGAAGGTGGGTATTGTACGCAAGGTTCTTAAGATGTCTCTTGAACGGTATGATTGCCTGTAGACAGGGTTTCGACCTTATATCCGGTTCTTGAAAGGTTGATTTTGCGCAGCTTGTAGACGGGGTACTTGTACTTCTAGGATATTTAAGTCTTGAAAGGCCTCTACCTGTAGAACTTTTTTGTACTATCGACCTTATTCACTTAGTTTTTAACTAACTTGGAGTGACCATAAATCTCCATTTTTATTTCTAATAGAGGACCTTACGAAAGCTAAGGAAGAAAAAGAAGATCTTCAAGAGAAATTTGAAAACTTGCTGGAAATGGGGACCCATAAGAGTCTCGAGATAGAATTCCAAAATAAAATCTGGGCTGGAGAGCAGCGAAAATTATGGGAGGCCCAAAAATTAATTATCGACCAGCAGCGAACAATAGAAGGTCTTGAAGAAGGAGTTTGTCAATTAATTTCACATAATATTAGCTTGCAGAGTAGTAGAGGTCGTGCTGAAGCAGCATTTGAAGAAGCAAAACAAATGCTTTTTGAGGAATGTAATATAATTTTGTCAAACGGTTCTACTTCTAATCCTAGTTATGAAGAAGTTGATTAAAAAAAAATTTCTTCTTTCTGATTTTCCCTATAATTTTCTAATATATTTTTGTAATAAATTTTTCATTAAGTTTTTCACAATAAAATTTCTAAAATTTTTCATCTTTTTAATAAATTTTTCTGGGGCATTGAGTCGCAAATTCATTTTGATCGTCTGTAACACTTGTAAATAAAATTAACTATTTGCCACGAGTTGTAGATCTTAATCGTGACTAATTATACTACAATTATTGGTTCCCAATTTTGTCGATCGTGATACAATTTTAATAAACTTCCATTTACAGGAGTTCGTAAGACTTTTCCATCTATAGTTCGTAATTTGTACGCTCCTTTTTCTCCAACTTGATGAATATAGTATGGTCCTTTCCATTTTGGATTTAGTTTTCCAGTCCATTGCTTTTCTTTTGCTGCGTCATAATATAAGACTTTATCTCCAATAGAAAATTTTATTTGATGACGTAATTTTCTATCATGTCGTTCTTTTTGTTTTTGTTGAGATATTTCAATATTTGTCTTAGCTATTTCGATTTCTTGAGGTAGTTGGTCAACTAAATTTTCTATGTGATTTATTAAAGTTGGATTTCCATTATTTTCTAATGAATCAGTTGGTAGTTTAGCATCTCGTCCATATAATAAAAAGAAAGGTGCGATTTTTGTAGTCGAATGTTTTGTAGTACGATAAGCAAATAAAATTGGTGCAATATAATTATCCCAATTATCAATATGATCTGTTGATAATTTTGCTAAAGATTCTGATAAAGTACGATTAAATCTTTCTACAAGTCCATTTGTTTGAGGGTGGTATGGTGTTGAAAATAAATGTTTTATCTGAAATTTTTCCATTAATTTTTCAATTATTTGATTTCTAAAATGAGTTCCTTGGTCTGATAATATTTTTGCTGGACATCCATGTCGACAAATTATTTCTTCATAAATAAAAAGTGCAGCTTGTTCTGCAGTAGCTTCTTTTACAGGTCGTGCTTCTGGCCATTTTGTTAAATAATTCATTGCTGTAATTATATATTTGTTTCCATTTTTAGTTATAGGTAAAGGTCCTACAAAATCTATTCCTATTTGATGAAAGGACTTTCTACTGGAATAGGATGTAAAGGTAACTTTGTCTTTTGTTTTCCTCTTCGTTGACAAGAGTCACATGACATGACATAAGCTCTGATGTCATTGTACATTTGTGGCCAATAATATCTTGATTGAATTTTGTCAAACATTGTGTCAACTGAAAAATGCACAGCAGTAGGATCGTTGTGGAACATAAAAAGAACTGGTTCCAATTCATGTCTTCTAATTACTCGTAGTAAATTATTTTGTCTCTTTTTATCCTTTTTATAAATGAAATTATTTTTGATAATAAAATATACTGATTGTTTTTGAATTTGTTGTTGTTGTTGGTTATTTAATGTAAAAGGTAATTGATTATATTTTAAATAATTATATATGTTATTGTAATGTTCAATATCCATTTTTGAAAATTTAGGCTGTCTCGTCACGATGCGGACACTTTCGCTTTCACCCTTTGATACTTTGTTAATTATAATATGTAAAAGAGGTGGACTTTTAGTCCAAATTGGCAATGAAAGGTTCCAAAGATGCTTTGTAAACTGGTAAATCATTCATTAATCGTTCGATATATTTAAGATAATTGATATTATTTTCAAGTTGTACTGCTTGAGGTTCTTTCCACCATTGATTATTAATAAGGAATTTGGGATTCATATCTGGCCTAATTTTTCCTAAAGTGAATCCAATGATACAGTCGTGCATAGTAGTTCCATAAAATAGATTCTTCTTGCACATCGTACAATATGTATACACGTGATGATTTTCTGTATCACATTCCATAGTACATCGACTTCCACCATGATTGATTTGTTGACCGGCGATTACTTGTTTAATTTTTATATTTTCCAAATACATATTTTCTAGAGCTTGACGGTTCATACCACACATGGTCCAGGCGATATGTTCTTCAATATTAATCTGATTTTCTTCTGAATAATCAGAGAATGCATCTCCATAAATTTGTCTTTCCCACGAATTATTATATTCTTCTGTATCAATCGAATAGTTATCTTCATTACACTGACAAATAATTTCGTTACAACAACTATATGGTGATGGTGAACGGGCTGGAGGAGGTTGACAAACTTTACAAATACAATCTTCTGGATGAGGTCCATTGGGGTTGTCAAAATCATATCGAATTCCTGAAACAATATTAATAGGAGAGTTATTTTCAGATCGTTCTTCAATGTAGCTTTGCATATCATATATTAGATTATCACAACGATTTAACAAATCAATAGCTCTTTGAGCAGGTCTATCAGTATAATCATCTTCTGAATCTGCATCGTACTCTTCGTGTACTGGAGTAGAACTTTCATTTGCATTAATTTGTCCTTCTTTTTCGATAGAAATCATGAAACAACTAAGAGTTTGGCTATCTTCTTCAAACATTCTAGATAATGCATCTGCATTTGCGTTCGCTTTTCCCGCTCGATGCTTAATATTAAAGTCATACTGTTGAAGGTCCATGACCCATCTCGCACGGCGGCCTTTTGGGATTTTGGATGTCTTTAACCATTTTAGAGCAGAATGGTCAGTAACAATTGTGAAAGGTTTTAATCCTAAGTAGTGTTGGAAATGTTTGATAGCCCACACTATCGCAAGACATTCTTGGTCGGTTATAGGGTAATTGCATTCAGCCTTATTTAAAGATCTGCTGGTATAAGCGACTACATGTTCTTTTCCATCTTCTCTTATTTGTAATAACACAGCACCAAGTCCAGTACCAGATGCGTCTGTATGAATAATGAAGGGTTGTTCAAAGTCAGGGTATGTTAAGATCGGGGATTTAGCTAATCTTTCCTTCAAATAATCAAATGCAGTTTGCTGTTTCTCAGTCCAATGAAAAGGAGTTTCCTTCTTTAAAAGTAATAACATTGGTTTGGCTATTTTTGAGAAATCTTTGATGAACTTTCGATAGTAAGAGAATAAGCCTAATGCTGAGCGAAGTTGTGTTAGATTTGTTGGAACCGGAAAAGTTTTAATTTTCTCAATTTTTTCTGGATCAGGCCGGATACCTTCTCGTCCGACTACATGTCCTAGGAAATGAATATTTCCAAGACAGAAGTAACATTTCTTAAGTTTAATTTTCAAATTTGCTCGTCTAAGAGTTTCAAATACTTGTCTAAGGTGATCCAAGTGCTGTTCTAAGGTTCCTTTTGAGTAAATGATTACATCATCTAAGTATACTGCCACAAACTTTCCTAGATACTCCTGGAGTATTCTATTCATTAGTCATTGAAAAGTTCCAGGCGCATAAGCTAAACCAAAGGGCATTACTAAAAATTCATATAGTCCAAATGGAGTAATAAAAGCAGTCTTTTCAACATCTGCTGAATCCATAGCTACTTGCCAATAACCACTGGCTAAATCTAATGTGGTAAACCATGTTGCATTACTAAAAGATTCAAGCATATCATCAATTCGAGGCAATGGGTAAGCATCTGCTTTGGTGACAGCATTCAATTTACGATAGTCTATGCATAAACGTTTTTCTCCTCCTTTTTTATCAACAATTACCACAGGTGAAGCCCAAGGGCTGGCTGATTTTCGTATAAGACCTTGACTTTCCATTCTTGTGATTTCTCCTTGTAAAAACTCTCTATATTTAGGATTACATCTGTAGGGTGGTTGAAAGATGGGAGTAGCATCTTTTGTAATAATTTTGTGCTTAATTACATTTGTTTTTCCAATTTCTGTTTGGCTTTTAGCACAAATATCTGCATAGTCACTCAAGAGTTGTTGAAATTGGCTTTGTTGATGGTAGTCTAACGGTCCTAAATGTAAGTCTGGATTGACTTTTTCTCCACTATATACTTCTGCTTGAGCTAAATAAATGGCAGGATTTGATTCTTCCAATTCTTCATCTTCATTATTTTGGTGGGCAGGAGATACTTCATTTTCCCATGGGTTAAATTCAAGGGATTCTTCTGTTGAATAACCAGAAAAATCAGATATATAGATTTGAGCTTCTTCTAACTCTTCAGACTCATATTCTTCTTCGTCATCATACTCAAATGATTGCTTCATTTTAATAGGTTTTGGGAGAGTAAAAATCACAGGGACTGTTGTGGATCGTCCATTGTATCTGATAGTTAGTGTCTTCTTGTCCCAGTCAAGAGCAGCATTTACCTTTCTCATCCAGTTATTTCCTAGAATAAAAACACTATCGCTTGATTCTATGATTTGAACATTGGTTTTAATAATTAAATTTCTGACTTTTAGGGGTAAGTTTTGGATTTTTCCCAATGACCTAACTCTAGTTCCATTGGCAGTTTTAATTACATATTCTGAAGGTCCATCGATAGTTAATTTCAAAGTTTTCATCATGGCAGTAGTCATAATACTAACTGCAGCTCCACTATCAATTACTGCAATAACTGGTTGTTGGTTAATATGAAATTCACATTTAGCAGCGGTAGTGGGAGTTTCTTCTTCTGAGTTGGAGTCTCCATAGTAACTTTCTCCAATATAATTATTGTTATCAATCTTTTCACGCTTTCTCCTCATACTTTGAATTAATCCTTTCCTGTAAACAGGAAGTTGGGCTGTTGCTTGACCGATAGATAGACCACAAGGAAGGTCACTAATATATTTAGCTATATCAAATTCATTGACATTTTCAATAGGCGCAGGGACCATTTTGGTTCTTACTTTTCTTTTTGTAGAAGGTTCTGCTGTAGCATCCATTTCCATGGGTGTAGAAGGAGTTACTGGGGGAATAGGTTGGGTACGTAATTGGTCTTCCTTTTGAGATTCTGAAAATCTTGTTCTTTTTCCTCTAGGAGAGGATATCTCATATGGAACAGATCTAGAACGAGTTGTGACATATGCTTCATATTCGTCTTCTTCCTCCCATTCTTCCTCATATTCATTCTCATATTCATCATAGTAAATTTCTGCTTCATCATCTGCATAATTAATAGGTGTAACTGGTGCTCTTTGGCGAGGGCGATTATTATTATTATTATTAATATTTCCATTATTGGTATATCTTCCCATTTGGCAGTTTCTGGAAATATGACCTACATTTCCACACCTGAAACAAGTGATATTTGGATTAAAGGAATTCTGAGTAGGGGCTTGACCATTTTGACGATTTTGATTGTTATTATTATTAGGTCTAGGTCTAGTATTTCGAGGAGTGCTTTGTTGAACCATTAAAACTGATGAAAGATTTGCATAATTAAGAGCGAGTTGTTGCATTTGTTTTGTTAATGCTTCCATTTCATCCACTTGTGGAGTTGGTTTAACAGTAGTAGTAGTTGGAATAGGTTCTGTAGTACTAGTAGTTACAGGTGTTGTAGTTAAAAGAGTAGTATTTACACCTAATTCTACTAACTTGGCTCGGGTAATGGTTGCTTCCAAAGTATTAGTATTTCCAATTACTACCTGTCCAACTAAAAAGGACTTGAGACCATTAATATAGTAGTTAATTTGGTATCTTGCAGCTAAAGCTTCTCCTTGAGTAGCTTTATTTAACAACTTCTTAAAATGTCGGGAGTAGTTTTCTACTGATTCATTGTCTCCTTGTTTAATATTTTGCAGTTCTCTGGTCCACTGATTCCTTCGAGCAGCAGTTGCAAAGTAGTTTATAAGTCGGGTATCAAAGTTATTTGCATTGTCATCTACATGCCATTGGTTGATATTTCCTCTATCCTCTTCATACCAATCTCGGGCAGCTTCCTTAAGAAATCCAGCGGCTAAAGCAATTTTTCGATTATCTGGCCATCCATTAGCTGCAAAGGCAGCTTCAAAGAGTCGACACCATTCGTATGGATCTTCATCATCACGCCCATAGAAAAAGGGAACATCTACAACTTTAGATGTTGTACGATTTTGGTTGGCAGTTGTAAGAGCATTGAGGGCATTAAGATTATTTTGTAACGCAGTAGTAATGGCAGTTGTATTATTATTCAAAGTATTTTCCAAGAGGTTTCCAACATTTCTGGGGTTATTATTATCAGTTGGGTCAGTTCCCCAAACTAACTTCATAAGATCTTTCATCTGACCTTCATTCATGTTGGTGTTATTATTTACTGGTATATTATGAAAAATTTGATATGCGTTGGTCACTTGAGTATTGGTTGGTAAACTCTTGAATCCGTTTGTTAATTCAAATAATTTATGTAAATAAAAAGATAATTCTAATAAAGAAGTATTTATTTGTCGAAACTTTATACTTTGTAGGATCTTAGTAGTTATACCGACAAGTGTATTGAGTTGTGTAGTTATAAAGAATTCAGTTTTTAATACTTTAAAAGCGGCTACTGTTGCTCCAGTATATTGTTTTGCTGTGTACTGAATAGAAATCCAGAGCCAAAATTTCTCAAATCCGTCAGGGATATTGTCAGCTGGAATAGAATCTGTTGGATAACACTGAATACAGTAAACTTCTTTTTGGTTGATTGTTCTTCCTCTACGATGTTTTCTTTGATGTGACTTTAATTCTGCTTTAGATAAATTGTAAAAGAGCATTCAATTTCAAAATTCAAATTGTTGCAAGTACGTCTGCTAATATCTCAAGTACGTCTGAGAAAGTAAATTTCGTTTGCAAGTGCGTCTGCAAATATCTCAAGTTCGTCTGAGAAAAGAATTACATCTGCAAGTTCGTCTGCAAGTATTCTCAAGTTCGTCTGAGAAAAGAAATCACGTCTGCAAGTACGTCTGCAAGTATTCTCAAGTTCGTCTGAGAAAAGAAATCAATTGTTAATTCACAGTATAGCCTTTTACCTGGCAGGAATCACCACTTGTTAACCGATTAGGTACGTTGAATAGATTAACTATGATTTGCAGTCAGGGAGATTAAGTACGTTTAACTATGACTGAAATCCAATCAAACAAGACACGCTTAAAATAGGGAGTTCGTTTATAGTGTAAAAGGTTATACTTTATTATAGAACTTTATAATTACAAGAATAAGAATTATGGAACTAAAGATAAACTAATTCGAACTGAAGGAACTATCTTTTTAACGAAGGAAAATACCAACGTTATTTATATAAAAGTTACTACATATAAAGATATAATAAATATAATAGATATAATAAATATAAGAAATATAACTAATATAATAAATATAACTAATATAATAAATATAATAAATAAATTAAATATAATAAATAAAATAATTATATCGATTATATTAAATATAATTAATATAATAAATATAATAAAAATAATAGGCTAAATAGGCTGCGGCTAGGTCGGCTTGGCACAGTTGGGCACAGTAGATCCTAATTTTCCACATGATCTTCTGGCGTAGTAAATTGTAACTCTACACGTGACTAGGGGTAACAACGTTAATATACATAAAAAAGATAATAATCGATTTAATAATATTTTTATTGTACATAAGTCTGACAGTGAATTACGCGCAGACACTTTTAAAGATTTCAAAATTAGAACAGACCCCTCATTTAGAAATAGAATTATTACTTCACAATCAATTACCCCTCGTTTATATATCCCTTCTAACATTAATCATAGATTAGTGAATGGTTTATTATTACCTAATGATATTTTTAATGAATTTTATATTTTAATTAATAATTTAGCTTCTTTCACAAATCTAGAATTTTATACTGATGGTTCTTTAAAAATAGATGATAATAATCCTCGTATGGGTTTTGGGTGGATATTTACTTCGGATACTAGTTTAAATATAGAATTTTCTGGTGTAACTACACAATGGCCCAGTTCTACTAGAGCTGAAATTATGGCAGTATTAACATGTCTTATAGTTTGTCCACCTAATAGTTTAATTAATATTTTTACAGATAGCCAATGTACAATCGATACTTTCACATCGTTATTGAATTATAAGCTAACACCAAGACGAAAGCAAAAGATTAATAATATTATTCTCTGGCAGGCAGTCCAACAAATCATAATTGAATTGAATTTACAGGTACAATTCACGAAAGTTAGGGCACATTCAGGAGTAGAATATAACGATAAAGCTGATAAATTGGCCAAAGACGGATGTGATTCCAATAGGATAATTTCAATTTCACCAAAGGGCGTCAAAGCACAAAAAGGTTATATCATGTTTAACAATGATACTATCATTGATCGTAATATTAGGAAAACATTAAAGAAACTGATTAACTTCCGTAACTTAGAACGTCACATTTCACTCAAACCCTTGCAAGCACTCAAATCATTCACCATTAATCATATCATCAACTGGGAGTTTTCACAATTATGGATCAATCATAACCCCTTTCAAAAAGTAACAAGTGAATCGTATAGTAAACATGTTGGTTGGCGTATCAAATGTTCAAATTATACTTTACCTACGTTGGACGCTCTCAATCGGAATTATCCAGATATCCTTAATGGATACGACACATGTTTTTTATGTTCCTCTGCTGCAGAATCTAATGAACATTTTTGGACTTGCCCAAAGTCGATAGATATTTTGAAATCCATATTCAGAAACCATGAACAGAAAATTTCGATCATATATTATTAATAACATGGATAAAGAAAAGATCAATATTAACAATATCGACTTTGATATTCCTATATTTACTTCTTTCAATTCCCCTATCAATTCAATTTATGATGCACCAGAATTACATTGCCTCCTGATTAATCTAGTCCCGGATTGTCTCTTATTACCGTTCAAAGACGCAAAAATTCACAAAAAATTAATCAAACATATACTCCTTTCATTTTTAGTTGATTTACATCATAATATTTATGAACAACTATGGAAAGCTCGTAATATTAAATGGAAAGACCATAAGAAAATTAATGGTATTACTAAAAATTCGTTTTTAAAATGACCAAAACAATGAAAGAAATGACGTCAAACCAACAATGATAACTCGACATTCGGTGACAACACTAATTATAATATAACAAATGTTGGATATATTAATCCATTCATGACTTCTATTAGAAATCTTGACGATTCTATATTTTGGATCTATTTAACTAACAGTAATTTCCGTCATAATCTACCATGGATCAATTCTTTATCAATTAATTTCATAGATTCTATTACTTTTGATTACAATTTGTTTTATTACACTATATAACCTCTTCGCTTGTCACATACTGTAGATAAAGTTAGACTATATTACTCGCCCTTAACTTTTCTTTTTTTAGATAGCTGCTAGTCTCTCAGATGGTTTTTATTATGGTTTCCATTTGATTTATTAGCATAGTCCTACTTTATCAAATAGTACAGATCGAAGAGTGGGGTCCCGTAGAGGATGACAAACAAAGGTCTATACATATATATTAGTTTTAAGTCTTCTCGAACTCTTTTTTCTTTTATTTGTAATAGACTGGATTTCAACACTCTTTTAGTAATAAAATAAATAAATAAATAAATAAACAGCTTAAAATTTTAATTGAAGGCATATATAGTCTATCATTGCAGATCACCCATTGTTTATGAAAACCACCCATTATTTGATATTGTTTATATTAGACAAAAAATTAACTGCAAAACACCTGTAGAAGCAGTATACTATTCATGTAAATGTTTAAATACAGAAACTATATGTTACTATTGTGGCGAAAAAGGTGGATTGTTGGAGCCAAATAAAAATTTGATAAAAAATTATCAAAAAATATATTCTTTTTGTGAAGTTTGTAAGGGAAAAAGGTCATAATTGGCCAACAAAAGGAAAAATTAATGTAGGACAAAGAGAAAAAGAAATGAATAAATAATAAAAATTAATTTTTTCTATACATAAATATATATGTTTATTTAATATGTTTGTTTAAATCATACCTTCCCCCTTAATTTTTTCTGACAAAAAGGACGTTAAACTAATTTTTAATTTAGAACAGCCTAAACAAAAAAATAAATATGATGATAACGGTGATGAGATTGCAGTTCTGATACTCATTATGACAACTATCTACATTATTTATGTGATGCATAGCCAGGAATCAATCTAAATATCATCATTTTATTCATAATAAACTCATACAAAAGATGGAAACAATTAAGAGGATTTTAATACCGAAGATAATATTTTTGATGCCAATTTTGAATTTGTATACTGTATATTTTTTTTGATTTATTACGAACAATTGATAATTTTTTTTTACATTTGATTATATTAATAAATATCTCTTTGAATCATTTAATAAAAGAAATAATTTTTTTAAATATACAATATATGAAAGGCATAAATGCCTTTATAAAAGATGTTTGACATATCATTTTAACAATGTCAAAATATTAAATCGCTATTGCAATAAAAAAAACCCTATTCCAGATCCATTGTCGATTTCATTAGCTTTGCATTTGCGCATCAAGGTTGACTCTATCTGCACGGATGCCTACTACCTATATTTTCATCCAGAAACCCTATAAAAAAGAAAAGTAGAAATGTTAGCAATGTTTTTTAAAGAAAATAACAAAAAAACCTTTTCCCCCAGCCCTTTCTTACCTTAATTCCAAAAATTGGTCATAATTTTCATCTGGCAACCCTCTACATGCATTAAGCTAAACATCTAAATATTTGTGTATACTTGCGCCAATGTATCAGGCTGTAATAGGTGGATAAAAAGAAAAAAAATAAATTAGTTAAATTTATTAAAAAAAATTATGAAACCCTTTCCCTAACATTCTTTTACCTTAACTCTAACATCTGGTAATATTTCTTGTCCAGAAACTCTATAAAAAAGAAAAAGTAAATTAGTTACTAATTTATTAAGAAAATGACATCAAAAAAGCTTTCCCTCAGCCCTCCCTTACCTCAATCCAAAAGTCTGGTCATATTTTTCATCTGGTGTAATAGTTAGGAATGGGGTCAGTTCAATTACTTAATTTTGAGCAGTTTTTGGAACTGATCAAAATCTCGTGAGTTTCAAACTTATATGAGCCAAAAATCTTATTGGGAATAGAGAAACACTAATATTTTTACAATAAATAAAAAAAAAGAAAATTTATAAGTCAAATCAATTTTTAATAGCTTTTAAAAATTGAACCAAACCAGTTCTGAACCAGTTCTAAAAACTGGTTCAAAATATGATCAACGTCAAAATTATGATGATCATGAACCAACTATTGATTGTTAACCAATCAAAATTTTTTTAATTTATAATCAATATATGTTCGACTTGTATCTTTAATTTGACACATGTAGCTTATATTTTTCTTAATGGGAACTGACATGGAACCGATGGGGAACCGAAATGGAACTGAACGAACTGTTCCCATCCCTAGTAATAGTAAATATTGGACTTGATCATATGAAATAGATAAGTAGAAAATGGCATATGATTATAAGTCATGTGATAAGATATAATATTTATGATGGGATCACGTGATAAAAGTCACATAATAAAAGTAACATAATAAAAAAGAGCGTCCTTATCCTAGACCTCTGGTTCAGGTTTCTTATTCTAGACCCCCGGGGTTCAGGCTTCTTATCCTAGACCCTCCTTAAATATGATTGGTTTAATCAACCACTGAAATCCATTGGACAAAGACTTATTTTTGCATAACATTTATCTTAGAAAATTTTTCACGATGTTACTGTATACACGCGTAACAACTATAACATTCATCTTAGAAAAATTTTCATAAATTTTTTTATAATATATACATTAATATGCGTGTAATATTTTTATCAGCATAAATTTTTTTTTATAATATATACATTATAAATACGCGTGTAACATTTTTATCTTAGAAATTTTCATAAATTTTTTTATAATACTTATACGCTAATACGCGCGTAACATTTATAGAAATTTTTCAAGATTTTTAAATTAATTTTTTTATTAAAGCAATATTTCACAACGAGATACGAAGTATAAGCATTTTTCTTGGAATATTTTATGACAAAAAATTAAACTAAACCAAAAATTAGAAGTGTTTATCAAATATTTGACAACTAGGTAAAGAATTATCTATTATATTATTATTTATTCTTTCCTTACAAAATAACCTTGTATTAAAAAAATACCATTATTACTTATTAAAGTGAAAATATTTCACAAATTTCCATTGAAATTTTGTAAATACAAGTATTCAAACAATTTTATTTTCAACATACCAACCAAAGCCAATTAATTTAATCAGAATGCTAAAATTATACCATGAAAATCTACAAAAAGCACGTACATGTTAGTAAAATTACAAACTTTAGTTGAAAAAAGTTTCAAACAATACATACCGTAATAATTTAATCTAAAACTCAAAGAAACCAGAATAAACTTACCTATTGCAAGTGTTAAAGCGTAATTATTAGAGAAAGAACACTTTGTATTTATTAGATTTAAAATTTTTGATAAAAAAGATTTTTTATTGTTCTAATAAACACTATTATGAAAATAATGGTAATAAAAAAATATTTATTATAAAAAAAAAGAAAAATAATTTGTGTAGAAAAAAATAATATAAAGAAAAAAACCAAATGAAAGAGCAGGTAAGAGAGAGAGTGAGCATAGCGTTTATTTCATGTGAAAAAAAAAATGGTGGTAAATAAACAAATGAGGCTGATAATGATCAGCTGTGCCACAAGGTCTAAGATAAGAGGTCTGGACCCCCCAGGTCCAGGATAAGAAGCCTAAACCCCCTGGTCTAGGTTAATAATAATAGTAAGTCACGTGATAATTAAGTCACATGATATAATATAAATAGATGGATCACGTGATAGGAAGTAATTAATGAAATCAAATAAATCTAATTGAGAGTTGATCACCTTTATTTAATTGGTAGATCACTGGGATTCCTGATTATAGTAAGATCGTAGGTTTGATTTCACTGATGACCGATCAATGGAAATTAGAAAAATATAAAATTAATACAGAAGGAAAAGAATACTTTACAAAAACCTTGAATTTTTAAACAATACCAAATTGATATAATAATGATGTTAAATAAATATCGTGGCAATATCGATTTGCAAATGATATCATTATGATATTGCAATGATATCATTTCAATATTAATTCAATATATCAAAATAATATCGTAAAGATATTTATTTGAAAAATATCAGATCGATATCATTTCGATATTGTTATAACAACAATGAATTTTTTGAAAAATGGGAAGTAAATACGATATTAATATGATATCGTTCCAACATTAATTCAATATCAATATGATATCGTAAAGATATCACTTTATAATTATCTAATCAACATCATAATAATATTGATGAAACATCAAATCGATATCATATCAATATTTCGATATTGTTATAACAATAATGAAAAATAGAAAGTAAATACGATATTAATATGATATCGTTCCAACATTAATTCAATATCAATATGATATCGTAAAGATATCACTTTATAATTATCTAATCGACATCATAACGATATTGACGAAACATCAAATTGATATCATTTCAATATTGTTATAACAATAATGAAAAATAGAAAGTAAATACGATATTAATATGATATCGTTCCAACATTAATTCAATATCAATATGATATCGTAAAGATATCACTTTATAATTATCTAATCGACATCATAACGATATTGATGAAACATCAAATTGATATCATTTCGATATTGTTATAACAATAATGAAAAATAGAAAGTAAATACGATATTAATATGATATCGTTTTGATATAACGAAACGATATCATTTTGATATTGTTATAACAATAATGATTTTTTTTTTTAATAAATGCAATATCAATACAGTCTAACCTCGATATACCGATATTCGATATACCGATATACTATTAAAAACTTGATATACCGATAAAATTTTATTTTCCCACTATATGTGAGGACATATAAATATCGGTATAACTTTGATATAATGATATTTTCTAAAAATTTCATATATGTCCCGACATATCATTATATAAAGGTTTGACTGTATAATATTATTTTAATATTAATTCAGTATCAAAATAATATCAAAATGATATTATCTATAAATATTGAATTTACCTTTAAAAATATCAAATCAATCAAATATCGTTAAATTCAATTTTATAATATTTTAATAATTTGTAATCTAATTTAAAAGTTAATTTCAATAGATTTAAGTTACCGGTTATTTATTACAATAACAATTTTAATTACAGATAAAGTATAAATGACCAATTCGCTTCAGATGAAATGGAAAGGTTTGGCTAAATTCAAAAAATATCCAGGAATCTACTGTTACTGGATGCGAAGCATTTCCTGGTGAAATGTTAAGACCTACTTCCAAAAATGTAGTATTATCACAATCGTACATTAGTTTAAATATTATATAACAGATAAAAAAAAATATCAATAAATCTATAATAAACTAATTCAATAAATTAGAATTATGAGTTAAATTGGTGATATAAGTCAAAACATTATGCCTTAATACTCCCCTATAAAAAATATGTATACAGTTTTTATACTGTATATACGTATTTTTGATACAGTTTGCATTTTTACATACGGCATATCAGTATAATGTATACTGTTCGCAAAATGTGCTTAGTAAAAAATACAATAAAGTATACGGTAAACATACTGTGTGATACGGTATATTAAATTCATACGTCTATAACGTATATCATTTCTACTGTATATCAATATTTTGTATACGGTTCACAAAAATATTGTAAATAAAGGATACGGTATACGTATTATTCTACAGTATATTAAAATTCATACGTTTATAACATATTTTCTACAGATATACACAGGTCAAATAAATAAAAATCAGATTTTTGCCCTTTTTAATATGGCTGTCTGATTTTTTGGCAATTTTAATATAATATTTCCGATTTTAATAAATATTTTTATAATATTTCTGATTTTTAACATGAAATTGCCAATTTTTGGTTATTTGTAATAGGATTTTTCGATTTTAATATATCTGATATAACATGTGATTATGTATTACGGTTTAATATTTATTTATTAACTTAGATTTTTTTTTTTATTTCAGTTATAATTATTTTTTTGCCTTAAAAACTTTACTAAAATACTTTTTAAATACTTTATAAAATAGAATTAAAATATTTTTTTCTTAAATATAAATACATTTAAATTAAATAACTCATAATTTAAAATATAAACAAATATTATATTTTTTTACATATATTTCAAAGTATGGTTTGAGCATTTTGGCTGAAGTAAATCTTATTCTTTTAATTAAAAGTAGTTTAGTAAGTTTAAAACTGTTAAGATCATAAAAGTACAGTTAATATTTTTGGAATTATTTACATTTTTTATATTATACAATAGTATTAAGTTACAAATTTTTTTACCTTCAGAGCGTATTTTGAGATCTTTAGCCAAAGTAAATCAACTTCTTATATTAATTGTAAGTTGTTCGGCAGGTTAAAATCTACTTGAATATTAATTTTCACGAAGGTACAGTTAATACTTGATGAGTTATTTACAATTTTCACAACAGTACTCATTCACGACTTTTATTTTTTTATTTTGTCACTTCAGAGCGTATTTTGAGCACTTTAGTCAACTTAAATCGACTTCTTTTATTAATTGAAAGTTGTTTAGCATGTCAAAATCTACTTGAATATTAATTTTCACGAAGGTACAGTTAATACTTGATGAGTTATTCACGATTTTCACAATGGTACTCATTTACGAATTTTATTTTTTTCCGTTTTGTCACTTCAGAGCGTATTTTGAGCACTTTAGTCAAAGTAAATCGACTTCTTTTATTAATTGAAAGTTGTTTAGCATGTCAAAATCTACTTGAATATTAATTTTCACGAAGGTAAAGTTAATACTTGATGAGTTATTCACGATTTTCACAATGGTACTCATTTACGAATTTTATTTTTTTCCGTTTTGTCACTTCAGAGCGTATTTTGAGCACTTTAGTCAAAGTAAATCGACTTCTTTTATTAATTGAAAGTTGTTTAGCATGTCAAAATCTACTTGGATATTAATTTTTACGAAGGTACAGTTAATACTTGATGAGTTATTCACGATTTTCACAACAGTACTCATTTACGAATTTTATTTTTTTCCGTTTTGTCACTTCAGAGCGTATTTTGAGCACTTTAGTCAAAGTAAATCGACTTCTTTTATTAATTGAAAGTTGTTTAGCATGTCAAAATCTACTTGGATATTAATTTTTACGAAGGTACAGTTAATACTTGATGAGTTATTCACGATTTTCACAACAGTACTCATTTACGAATTTTATTTTTTTCCGTTTTGTCACTTCAGAGCGTATTTTGAGCACTTTAGTCAAAGTAAATCGACTTCTTTTATTAATTGATAGTTGTTCAGCAGGTCAAAAACTACTTGGATATTAATTTTTACGAAGGTACAGTTAATACTTGATGAGTTATTCACGATTTTCACAACGGTACTCATTTACGAATTTTATTTTTTTCCGTTTTGTCACTTCAGAGCGT
Organism: Rhizophagus irregularis; assembly: GCF_026210795.1. Classification (NCBI taxonomy): domain Eukaryota; kingdom Fungi; phylum Glomeromycota; class Glomeromycetes; order Glomerales; family Glomeraceae; genus Rhizophagus; species Rhizophagus irregularis. The sequence continues at coordinate 621,723 of NC_089430.1, read as the reverse complement.
ATTTTGAGCACTTTAGCCAAAGTAAATCGACTTCTTTTATTAATTAAAAATTGTTCAGCAGCTTAGAATCTACTTGAATATTTATTTTAATGAAGGCACAGTTAATATTTGTGTAGTTATTAATTTTTTATAATTGTGCGTATTACATTAAATTACAAGTAAATTTATATTCTTAATGTATTTTGTTTAAAATTTAATTATTTAAGATTAGTTTTTTATTTAATATTGCTTAATAAAATATTTTTTAAATTTTAATTCAATATTACAATATAATTTTTTATAAAAATATATATTTCATAATGTAATATACAATTTTTTTGTATAGTGAAAAAACTGAAAAATGTGGTTAAGAATTGGTAATACAGCTGTAAAAAGTCACAAATTGGACAAATATAGCTAAAATCAGCCAATTTTTATTTATTTGACGTGTGATAGAGTAAGTTTTTCTACACTTTAAAGCATCAAACAATACTAGTATCTGCTAATATGTACTACCCAAAAACTCACTGATGTAAAATCACAATTATTAAAAAATTCACAAGAATTTTTGTTAATACTGTTTAATTTTTAAGTTCAAAGTCCGATTGATAATACTAAATTCAAAACTCAATTATAAATCATTTTTATAAATTATAATTTAAAAATTAAGCAAGTATTAAGGAAAATTCTCATGAATTTTCCTTAATACTACTTAATTCTAATTTAACTAATTTAGTATTAAGGTTTTAATTTAAAAATTAAGGAAAATTCTTGCGAATTTTTCTTAATACTGCTTAATTCTAATTTAACTAATTTAGTATTAAGGTTTTAATTTAAAAATTAAGCAGTATCAAGGAAAATTCTTGCAAATTTTTCTTAATACTGCTTAATTCTAATTTAACTAATTTAGTATTAAGGCTTTAATTTAAAAATTAAGCAGTATCAAGGAAAATTCTTGCGAATTTTTCTTAATACTGCTTATTGTGCTTAATTCTAATTTAACTAATTTAGTATTAAGGCTTTAATTTAAAAATTAAGCAGTATCAAGGAAAATTCTTGCAAATTTTTCTTAATACTGCTTATATCTGCCAATTCGTGAAATTAGCCAAACATAAAGATTTGCACATTTTAACAAGAATTATGTTTCACAAGCTTAAATTGTATGTGTTACATAATCAGATGATCTAAATCTATCAAAAAATAAAAAAAATTTTTTAACGTTTATTCAAAAATAACAATGGCAACTACTTTCTTTTTCAATCACTTTTCAATCACTTTTCAATCAGATTTTTGTTAGGTGACTTAGAAAAGTTTATAGGCATATACAGCAGGTTTTTTTTAATCAGTAAGTAAGAAAATAAATATTAATAATTTTTATTAATAAGAAAAATCTTTTTTCATTTATTTTTAACCTTATTTCCTTCTTTTTTTTAGTAAAAATATATACAAAATAAAAATGTGAGTTATGATTTAGAGTTTTTGAGATGTTTTTTTTTGTTTTTTACTATACTAATTTTATTCTACTTGTTAATTACTTTTTAAAATTGATTTTATTAATTTATTCAATTTAAAACAGAAATGGCAAATAAAAACTTGTTAAGTAAAGTAAAAAGAGCCCAATAATACCTGTAAAGATCATCTTTTGGTAAGAATTATAATTTTAAAAATTTTTGTGTCAGAGTTTTATTCAATTAACAAAATCGTTAATATCTCGGCGTACATATATGCTAAACACATATATTTATATTCATATGAAAGCCCAGAATCTACTCTACCTGAACGAAAAAAGATTATTCAAATCGAATTACTAGATGTGAAGATATTAACGATCAAAGTCAAAGGTTAAAAATAAATATATTGAACGTAATTATTCAGCAACTTGTGATCCAATTCATGTGATATTTGGTTTATGAATAGCTCTTGATTACCTCTTTCTAATGAATATAAATTCATTCGTCTAGCACACATATACGTTAAGTTATTCAATATTTTGTCATGACAATTATATTTAAATTTTTTAATTTTAATGATATTATTAAAAAAATCAAAAAATAATATAATCAAATCAATTTTATTTATATCAGCGGTGTGAATCTATCATTTTCATGTAAATTGTATTAGCATTTTCTTAATAAAGTTAGTTTTTTGAATATAAAAACTTAATTCCATAAATCAGTCCATATGTTAATTCTAATTTAACTAATTTAGTAGTATTAAGGCTTTAATTTAAAAATTAAGCAGTATCAAGGAAAATTCTTGCGAATTTTTCTTAATATTGCTTAATTCTAATTTAACTAATTTAATATTAAGGCTTTAATTTAAAAATTAAGCAGTATCAAAGAAAATTCTCACAAATTTTTCTTAATTCTAATTTAGCTAATTTAGTATTAAGGCTTTAATTTAAAAATTAAGCAGTATTAAGAAAAATTTTTACAAATTTTCTTGTTAAAAAAAAAGAACTTTTAAATTACTAATTAAACTTTAAAAACAATCTGTATGATTTAAATTTTAAAAAAAATACTTCTGCTTTTTAATTTTCGCATTTCTACATTTAACCAATTAAAATTCAGCTGATCGCTGATCACATGCATTAATAACACGTTATTGTTTATTTTTTGTTTATTTTTTCAAAAATATTCTTTTCTCTTCTTTTTTTTAGAAAAAAAAGACAATAAAAATGAATACCAAAATTATTTTAACATATAATAATAAAAATTAAATAAAAAACTTATTTTGATAATATATAATATATATATTTGTACCAAACTACTAGTTATACAAAAAGTGATATGCACGTATATCAATTAACAATTACTTTCACTAATATCTCTCTGGAATTGTAATGGTGAATTTTAACTAAACAACTATATGTACACCATTTTATGTTTTTATTTTTATATTAATATTATATGTTAACATATATTAATTATATTTTTTTTTACTTTTATGTATTTTATTTAATTTTTTTAATATATTACTAACATTACTACTATCGTTTTATTACTTTTTTATATCTAACTAATATATTAATAATATTACTAACTTTTTATTATTTCTTTTTTATATTTAAAATAATGATAATATTACTAATTAAATTTCTTTTTTTTTACTAACCTTTTATTATTCCTTTTTTATATTTAAAATAATGATAATATTACTAATTAAATTTCTTTTTTTTTACAAACCTTTTATTATTCCTTTTTTATATTTAAAATAATGATAATATTACTAATTAAATTTCTTTTTTTTTGTTTATATTTTGCTAATATTATATTTTTTACAAATAGTATATTATTTTATACTAGTTTTTTATTTATATTATTTATAAAAAAATATTTGTATATTTAATATTATTTAATAAAAATTTTATTGATTATAAATGCATTTTAAATTCTGTTTGCAAATATAAAATATACGATTTAATTGAATAATATATACTATTTATCAGTACAAAATATGCAGTTTAAACTGGAAAAAAGTACTGTTTATCAGTATAAAATATACGGTTTATCCTGGAAAAGTATACTGTTCGCAATATAAAATATAAAACAATATACTGTTTATTGGTATAAAACATACGGTTTTTCTACTGTTTACAAGTATAAAACATACGGGTGAAACTGGAAAAATATACTGTATGCAAACCGTATATATGATACGGTGTGCAGAATACCAAATATATACAGTATGTGAAAATACTGTAATTATACGGTAATAATACTATAAATATACTGTTCGCAAAATACGAAAATACAGTATACTAACTGTATATATATTTTTTATAGGGCTCCAGAATCATAACTCATCAACCCAAAGTTGAGGATTAACCGGGTACCTTGCTTTAGATTCAGTGACACTGCTCAAGTTGGATGGAATGTCACAGGTACGCTTTAAGAAGACTCGCTATGACTCTATTGCAAAAAGGATAAGTATATTCGAAAACACCAGACATAAATTCACCTCAGAAGTTTGGCAGGAAACCCCTGTAAACAACTGCAGTTTCATCATTACCAAAATCATTGAACTTAGGGATACAATGAAAAAGTTCATGAGAATGAAGGCTTTAAAAAAAAAATACAAATATATTCTCAACTTTGACAATTCACCTTTATTCTTTGGCCTGGAATTCTCATATGACTGCATTATTGTTATTTGTAATTTGATCCATTGAATCCACCATAAATTGCCTGGCAAAGTGAACTTTTATTAGACAACCATAGCTTCATCAACAAACGTTGCAATGTGTTTGGACGAATGACATCCTGTTTAATAAATTTTAAATGGGCAAACGTGGACCTAAAACCCATTAAAGATAGGCTGCAAGAAGTGCAAAGCAACCTACCAACCCACGAGTGGGTCTAAGGGTTAGGGAATAAAATATACGCCAAACACACACAAATTGGTATGGAGTTAAAGTCTTACAAACTAAAAATTATTTTTGCCACTTAATTCTCCAATAATCAATGTTATAAAAAAGTTACTTACAACTTAAGCCTACTTAATTATATATAAAACGACACTTTGAACAGACAGAGCTCATGATATATGAGAATATCCCATCATGCCTATTTTAACCCTTGATTAAAGGATTTTTGTTACGTTAATTATATAAGCTTTACGCCTATATAACATAAGCTTACACCTATATAATTCAAGTCCGCCTTTCCCTATAACACACCATGCACGACGGCAAACGGTATAGGAGGCAGACTCTACTTTCAGAAAGAAAGTTTTTTTTTTTCAAAAAAAAAATGTACAAATAAAATAAATAGCGGTTAAATAAAATGGTGGTTGGATTGACTTTTTAGGAATTAATAGGTCTTATACGTGATCATTTAATATACGCGATCATTTAATTACGCGATCATTTAATCAGACAATTTTATAAATTTGGTATTATACGAACTTGATCAACCAATAATTGTTTAGGTAATGCACAGATGAGTTCTTTATAGGTGGATAACTGGATATTACTCAAAATAGAGCCAAATTAACTTTACACAGTTTATACAGATAATTGATTACTTAATGGTAATAAACCCAACAAGTTAAAGAAATTCAAATATGATTGAATCTCAACAGATATTCAAAACTTTTAAAACTTTTTGTGATTTTTCGATTGAAGCTAATTATTATTAAAGTCTATACCATTAAAAGAATAATAATTAAATAAACTAAAAAGAAATACTCAATAAAACTCAATTTTATTTTTTTATTAAAATTTTATAAAATCATTTATTAATGATTCTTCTTCGTCATATAATTTTATAAGAACGCACCTAAATCTATAATTTAATTTTATTAATATATTATTATCAAAAGCGTAATATGTGAAATAAATAAAATAACTTACTTGTTTTAGGGTATTTACTATATCACTTCCACTTCGGGAAGGGTTAATTAAATTTTTAGTCATGGTATATAACTCCTTTATACCAGATAAGTTTTTACCGTCCCAAGAAATGCAGACGGCTTCCTTAACAAACTCAACTAACGTATCAGTTCCTCCATTATTTGTTAATTCCAAAATATTGACAGCTGCGAGTTGACAGTTTAAAAGTTTTTGCATCACGTTTTCATCAACGTATTCTTTAATTTCTTTTGTGAAAGATTTCCAGTCGTACCCCTATAATTAATTAATTAATAATTATACAAATAGCACTATTTTGTTGACTATAAAACAATAAAATAAATAAATACCTGCTCTTTCTTATTTTTTGTATTCCTCCACTAAATTTAGAATATTTTGGTTGAATTTATTTCGAAAGTCAATTAAAGACTTACGAGTTTTTTCTAAATAGCTTCTAGCTTCACTAGTATAAATTTTAAACTGAAAAATTTTCACAACCAAATCATCGAGTGCTTCACTACTCAGATTCTTCGCTCGTAAAAATAAGCACTTTATCGACTCATCCCAGAGTCGTATTTTATCCTAAAATATTATGAGATACGTTATTTAAAGATTTAGACATAATAAATATTACCATATTGTATTAATACTAACTTCAGTATTCTTTGAACTAATGACATAAGATGATTCATTCATCTCATTTGCTAATCGTAAAATGTCTGGATTTTTTAGAAGCCAGTTACATATATCTAATTTTGTACAAAACTGAAATGGATCCAGAACTGTTTTAGTCATGCCTAACTTGTCGTTATCATTATCATCATCTTCATCATCTTCATCTTCTTTATCTTCATCTTCACTTTTATCCCTTACATCATCTTCTACTATTACTTCTTTTTCCATATAATATATCATTTCAATTATTTCAATTAAAATTAATAGAATAATATCAAAGAGCTAAAGCCTATATAATTAATATTTACCTAATAATAATTGATTAGTTTCTTCGATATTCATTTCTCTCCTCTTTTTCGATAAAGTCCTTGGATTTTTTTTCATTTCTATCATACATATTTTTGGTATTTTACTATTTATTTTTCTTACATATAAGCAAAAAATATAATTATATTTACAAAAAGTTATATAAATACCTGTTTCAACTTCTACTTGATTATTATAAACTGCTTTACGTTTAGACATAATATAAAATATTAGTGAAAAAAAATATAGAAAAATTCGATTAAGAAAAATAAGCGAAAAAAAAGTAAAATAAATATGTTTACCGAATTAAAGTTCTTTATATTAATTTTGAAACCGGACATTCTCATCTCGTGAGATCACACATTCACACAGTACATAATGTATGTATTCCAATTTTATACTGTAATCATAATTCTAAATTCTAATAACTGAGTTCTCGTGCTCCATCTCCTATTTTTTGATCCAATGTCTCATTTTTGAAGAATGCTACATAACAATGGAATTTATTATCTATTGTCAAAATATAAAATGACTATCATAAGATAAAAATAAATGTTATGAATTTCTGTTTAAAGAAATGAATGATGAAACAATAATGTTAAACTTCCTTTTACGATTAAGCACAGCCTTTTACAGCCACAATTGCTATATTATTCTGACACTGTATGACATATCAACTCACATGGTCAAAGAAAAAATCAAAATTTAATGATATCGGTATTATTTATGTTTCACAATTAAACATAAGTAAGGGTAATATTAATATAATTGGCATATACAAATGTAGTTAGATTATTATATCCAGCAAATTTAATCGTTTCGAAACTCGTCAAACTCGAGTTGAATTTGAGTTTGAATTTGCGTTGATGAAATTGTTAATTTTTGTTAGATTTGACTTGATTAAATATGATTTAATTTTACAATTAGAAAAAATAAACTAAACAATTAAAATTGTAAATAAAAAATAGTATAATAAATTCATAATATCTAGTGAAATAAGTTAGTTCGTGTGAACTCAAATTGAACTTGAGTTGAACTCATATTTGACGTGATTGAATTCGTTTGATATTTTAGATAATAACTTATTATTTGTAATTGTCTGATATAAATATATTGCAAGGGCATCTTAATCTTATTGCCTGCATATATTATTTTTAATTTTTAAATAAAAAAGAAATTTATTTTTGCAGATATCTTAAATATATTACTTGCATATATTATTTTGAATGTTAAGTAAAATAAACAGAATTTCAAACTAGAGAAAATATTTATAAGGGAAGTATACGTCTTTTTTTTAAAAAAAATAATCATTTCTCAACAAATTTTAATCATGCCTATAGAATGGACCCGTGCGGCTACTGACCATTTGATAAGACAAAGAAGGTAAAATAAAATATCTTTCTAGATGTCTTCTTTCTTTTATGTTACTTACATTATTCTTTTATCTAATAATTCAATAAATAACAATAATGTAAAAACGTGGTAATGAGTGCTACCATGATATGGATGGTAGAAGTAGGGTTTCCTTCTGGGAAACAACCGCAAGATGACTCTACCAGGACCTACGATTTCATTGCTCTGCAAGACAGTGTAAGCAATGATTCTGAAATTTAATTCGGAATTTCAATGTTAGTAAAGCAATAACAAAATAAAGATAATAAAAAAAAATGTATTAACTGTGTTGATATTTTTAGGATTTTGTTGAGTGGAGAAATGGAGGAAGTAGAGGTCACTGGACCAGAACAGGCTAGCGTTACTATCGGTCTTTCAGAAGCAGATTCTGGGAGCAGCCCGGTAATTATTAGAGATCTTTTAATTAATTCTTATATTTATTTATATTAAATTATTTTATTTACATTATTAGAAACGCGGTATAGTAGGAGACGCCAACGTAACAGGAGGCACCTACGGCGACTTCGAGCTTGAGATTAATTTATATTTTTTTTTATTTTATATTTTTTTTATTTTATATTTTTTATTTTTATGTTTTATTTTTATATATTTTAATTTTATATTTTTTAATTTTATATTTTAATTTTATATTTTTATATTTTTATATTTTAATTTTATATTTTTTAATTTTATATTTTTATTTTTATTTTTATATATTTTATTTTTAATTTTATAATTTTTATATTTTCCCTTTCCCTTTCATCTTCTCCCTTTCCTTCATCTTTTTCTTTCCCCTTTTCTTTGTTTTTTTTTTCTCTTTTGTTTCCCCCTTCCCCTTCATCTTTTTCTTTCCTCTTTCCCTTTTCCTTTCATTTTCCCCTCACCCCGATCAATGTTGCTGCACCTCAACGTGGTGATCAGGTGACAACAAGTTTTTTTAAATGACTTGGCAACAAATTGTGGCTGTAATAAATTATATTACTCAATTTGACGCATTTAAATCATATAGTCATTATCATTAAAATAAAGTAAATAATTTTTTATGAAAGGTGCTGTACAGTTTAATTTCATAAATTCCATAAAGTTCTTGCTAAATTGATTTTTTAATTTAAATTGAATAATTGAATAAAGTTTTTTAATTATGAGACAATGATATACTCATTCTAATTCTATAAAACCATTTCGAATTCACAATCGGTTTTCTCATGACAGTCATAATGAGGCATTACCTGATAATGTTTTCAATAACGTATTATCCAAACATGTTAACATGGAAAACATTAATCATGGTGATAATGATAATAATGAGTTGATATTATTGGAAGATGGTGTGGTTACCGAATCATCAGATGATGATAATGAAGAGGAAAGTAGTGGCGAAGAGGAAGATAATAACGACAAAGAGGAAGGTAGTAGTTATGAAAAGGAAGGTAACAATGATGAAGAGAAAGGTAATAACAGCGAAGATGACTGTAACAATGATGAAGAGGAAGGTAATAACAACAAAGATGACTGTAACAATGATGAAGAGGAACATAATTATGATAAAGAGAAGGGTGATGGCAACGAAGAGGAAGCAATACATCAAATTGTTGAAGCTTTGGATGAAGATAAGATACCATCCTGTGATGGCAAATTTGCTCCTTACTTTGATAATTATACAACTACAGCACTGTTCTGTTGGCTTCAAAAACATAATGTTTCTACAAAAGCATATGAAGATCTTGTTGATATCATTCACAATCCTCAATTCGAACCTACTCATGTAGTAAAAAATATCCGTAGATTCCAATCATGGAGAAAACGTCTTCCTCTCCTACCAATAATAACAAATCCTATTCAAATTTTACCAAAAAAAACTCCGTCAACTTCACGAAGTTCGAAGCTTTCATATCAACTTTCAATTAGTGATATTATATGGCATGTTTTCAACAATCCAATGCTGATGAAGCATATGTATTTCGGACCCGGTGTTAATTCTGAAACAAAATCAGAATATTAGCATAGAACTTTATGGGGAGAATCACCACTTTTTGGACAACATGAAATAATAATATCAGAAGGTAATAGGACAATATACTTTGATATAATTATGATTTGTTAACATTAAAATATTTATTTTAATAAAATAGTAATATATCAGTCTGGTGATTTTGTCTACTATTATGATAATGGTCTTCAAAAACTTGGAAAGTTGAGAGCAATTCTGAAAGATGAAAATGGAAACTATGAGTTACGAGTTCAACTAATTTTAAATTATGATGATTTACCTGGAAATCTAAAAGGGCTATCAAGACGACGTCGTTCTCTAACTGGGGAAGTATGGTTTCAGGATGAACCATTTATAACCATAATGACCTCTCAAATTTTAGAGAAAGTAACTATAATGATGACGTATCAACACCAAATTATTCCAGAAGGTTCATTACGAATTACTGAAATAATTTATAAATGTAATGACCGTTGGCACATTCGTGATGCAAAGCTTTCATACCAACATCCTTCAGATTACATTTCTGTCAGAAATCCACCATCGTCTATGCCAGTTTATAAGCTGTTTTTAGATCTTTACTATGATGATTTTGGTACATTTAGAAATGTATACCATTCCTTAGGTGGCGTCTATATACAGTTTGGTAACATGCCAATGCATCAAAAAAAGCTAATCAAGAACCATTTTGTTCTTGGATTTATTCCATTTGGCGGAAATTTTAATGAGTTTATGGTACCATTTGTTTCAGAAATAAAAAAATTTGAGAAAGGAAAGATTATGACTGTTCAAGAACAAGATGCATGGATAATTGCTGGGTTGGTCCTTGTTACAGCAGATCTACCTCAAGGTAATGATATGGCAGGAGTACTAAGGTATTTTTCAATTTAATTATTAATCTTAATAATATATTTTCATAACAACTATTAAAATGATTTAAATTTAAAAATCAATTTAGATATAATGCAAATAAAGGTTGCCGTACTTGTACAACTAAAAAGGAATTATTGAGTACCTATAATCAGGATAGTGTGACAATATTACGTTATCATCATATCACAGATGAAGAAATTTCAAAAATTTCTCAAGAATCTGTAAGTTCAAAAAGAGGACAACTTTGTACAGAATATGGTTTAAGATCATTACCTAGTATTTTGGATAAATTAAAATGTGAGAGACATTTACAGACGCCACAGGATATTTATCATGCCACCGCAGGAAAGATTAGGCGGCTACTAAAACTAACCTGTGAATTATTTTCACAAGAAGGAGAGGATGATTTTGTTAAAATTTGGAAAAATTTTGTAATTCCAAAAAAGTGGTCTCGTCTACTAAATTCAATTAGTCATTACAATAGCTTTATGATGTCTGATCTTCTTAGACTAGCTATGATTATGCCATTTTTATTAAATCGATTTTTAAAGGAATCAAGCCTCAAAAATAATGAAGCAGCCACTATTTGATAAAGGATTGATGTGGCTCGAATTAGCTTAGTGCTAAAAGCTATTATATCTTGTTGGGTACAAGTTGCAAAGACTATGAAAGCAGTTTTTAATAAGGAATTTACATTAGATAGCTATGAGGAATTACAGCTATATCTTAAAGAAGAGTTTTTAATTCTTCCAAAGGTATAATTATAAATTTGAAATTCAGAACATGGAATAATTCAATAATTAACAATATTTTGTTTTTTTATAGGTTTTTGCAAGTTTTGTTAACTTACCAAATATACATATTAATATGCATTTTTTGATGCATGCTAAAACTTTTGGTACACTTGTCAACTCTCAGGTTGGTATAAAAGAGATGGTTCATCGTATCTTTAAAGGAATGATACCAAAAACTAATTGCAAAACTATAGACCTGGATTTATTAAAATGTTACAATACTTTATTTGCAATTCGATATTTAGCAGATGGAGGTATAGATCCAAGATTAAATAGATCTTGTACTGGGTTCACAAGTTCAAATTTTGATCAATTATTTTCGAATTGGTATGTTACAGAAGATAAATATTTAATTGAGGAACAAATTCAAATGATGACGTAAAAGGTAAGATAGCAAAATATTATAGTACTTCATATTTATTTTTTCACATATGCATTACTGGTAAAAAAATGGTCTATCCTACACATATCCTACATATATTTTACATATATCAGGTACTCAAAATGTAGAAAATCATACACAAATAATACACATATCATATACATATCGGGTACTTATATATATAATATACCTATCAGGTACCTGATATATGTATGATATATATATTAGTACCCGATATGTGTATGATATGTGTATTATTTGTGTATGATTTTCTACATTTTGAGTACCCAATATGTGTAAGATATGTGTAGGATAAATCATTTTTTTACCAGTGCATAATATTTACTAATCTTTTAATTTAGTTGCTTTACCAGTAAATTTTATTTCCAATATTTCCTTAAAAAAAAGAATGTCAAAGCAGGAACATGATAAACTTCTCTTGACTTTGCATAATTTTAAAATTGAATTGTTTTTATCTTATGTGGATATAAAGTTTGAGGTGGCACTTATAAATTCTTCAATTAGTTGGTACAAATTAGCATCATATACAATTGAAGAAAAAATGGTATTCTTTCAAAAGTTCACCTACATCTCGGTGATTTTATCACAATTTATGAAGAAGATCATGAAGAATCTTATGCAATAATCAAAAGTATCTTTCAACATAAGGGTAATAATAACAAATATTATGCATTTATTGTTGTAGATTGGTTTGAAGATACTATGGTTGAACATTCAGTATTAAAATGTCCACTTTACCGTCTTCAAGCAACAGGAGATAAATGGAGACATATTTTTCCAATTACTGTAATAGATAATGTTCAAAAAGTACACTTTATTCATAATTGTAATTCAGAAAGGTGCCAACTACCAAATCATGATACTACAAATAGAATTTGGATAAAAAATAATTTTTATTTTACAGCCATATAATTATATTAATTATATAAATATAATAAAATAATTATTTAATTTGTATCGTATAAAATTTTGGTTAAAATTAACCAATAAAATCATATGCATGATGTAATAATAAATTAAAATTAACCAATTAAAATCACTTTAATTACATGCATGTGATATCTAAAAATAGCTAAAATTCACGTTTATTAATGAGATTTTTTTTGTTTATTTTCAAAAATACACTTTTCTCTTGTCTTTTATATTAACACTTTATGGTATTTTGTTTGTCTCTTCTTTTCTCTTTTTAAAGTATACTTTAATTATCTTTTTACAATATTAACAATACTTTGGGACACTTTAGTTTATATAAGGGGTCTTCACAAAAAACGTGATTGAGATTGAGATTGAGATTTCATATAGAATTTTCAATCTTAATATATTAGTAAGATTGAAATTCTATACTAAATTTCAATCTCAATCTCAATCATGTTTTTTGTGAAGACCCCATATTCAACATAGTAAAACATCTACATACGAAAAGCAAGAATAAAAAAAGAATAAAGAACAGAAAATGTACCCACCACTCACATACAAAATAAAAGAATAAAAGAAAGGAAAAATGTACCCACCTAACCACATACAAAAGAGAAAAAAGCCATTTTTTAAATAAATAGTGAAGCTGTTAAGCAAGGTATGAAAATAGGATATATGCGTATTTTTCATATTTTTTTTACAATATGTTGTGGTTTGAGTATTTTTTTGTTAGACTGTGGTATAAATGTGAATATATTTTTCAACGGCCATGTATCTATTGCTTGTTAAATATATTTGCAATTTCTTTGTTAAACTGTGGTATTACAATATGAAGTGTGAATATATTTTTCAATGGCCATATATCTATTGCTTGTTAAATATATTTGCAATTTCTTTTGTAATATTTGCTTTAGCCTGGAAGAAAATGTTGTAAAATAGGGCTGGATATTTATGGCATTTTCCGCCTTTCAATTACTTTGTCCGGGGTAGCCTGACAATTTGTCATTGTCCGTCAGTCGTAGCAACCAGCATTTTTTTACAATATTATGATTTTAAGAAACAAAACACTCAAAAAAATTTAAAGAAAGAACTAACTTAAAAATATTATCATTTTTATTATTCTTTACAAAATCCCAGAATTACCTGCTCTAACTATTATCCCAAGGTTATGTACTATTAAATTTTAAATATATTTTACAAATACATTTTATTAATCATGATTGTTTTTTTTATATATATATATATTTTAAAATTGAAAATGACGTATCCATCTACTCACATATGAAAAGAAAAGAATAAAAAAGAGAAGAAAAGAATAAAAAAAAAGGAAGAAAAGAAATGTACTCCATGCCACTCACCCATAATAATCCACTAATAAAAAATTATTATTATTAATGTGTAATAAATAATAAACATATATTACAATAAAAATATTTTTGTGATGTTAATTCAGTGCTAATATAATATCATTACGATGTAGTTACGATATTAAATAAATGTAAAACATTTTTTGTAATATTAATTCGATATTAATATGATATTATTATGATGTAGTTACGATATCAAATAAAATTGTAATATTAATTCAATGTTAATACAACATCACTACGATGTGGCTACGATATCAAACAGATGTAAAATATTTTTGCAATATTAATTTGATGTTAATATGATATCACTACGATGTGGTTACGATATCAAATAAAATTTAAAATATTTTGTAATATTAATTCAATGTTAATACAACATCACTATGATGTGGTTACGATATCAAATAGATGTAAAATATTTTTGCAATATTAATTCGATATTAATATGATATCACTACGATGTGGTTACAATATCAAATAAAATGTTAAATATTTTGTAATATTAATTCAATGTTAATACAATATCACTACGACATGGTTACGATATCAAATAAAATGTCAAATATTTTGTAATATTAATTCAATGTTAATATGACATCACTATGATGTGGTTACGATATCAAATAAAATGTCAAATATCTTTGCAATATTAATTCGATGTTAATATGGACATTTTATTTGATATCGTAACCATGTCATAGTGATATTGTATTAACATTGAATTAATATTGCAAAGATATTTGACATTTTATTTGTTATCGTAACCACATCATAGTGATGTCATATTAACATTGAATTAATATTACAAAATATTTGACATTTTATTTGATATCATAACCATGTCGTAGTGATATTGTATTAACATTGAATTAATATTACAAAATATTTGACATTTTATTTGATATCGTAACCACATCATAGTGATATCATATTAACATCGAATTAATATTGCAAAAATATTTTACATCTGTTTGATATCGTAGCCACATCGTAGTGATGTCGTATTAACATTGAATTAATATTACAATTTTATTTGATATCGTAACTACATCATAATAATATCATATTAATATCGAATTATTATTACAAAAAATGTTTTACATTTATTTAATATCGTAACTACATCGTAATGATATTATATTAACACTGAATTAACATCACAAAAATATTTTTATTGTAATATAATGTTTATTATTTATTATACATTAATAATAATAATTTTTTATTAGTGGATTATTATGGGTGAGTGGAGTACGTTTCTTTTCTTCCTTTTTTTTTATTCTTTTCTTCTCTTTTTTATTCTTTTCTTTTCATATGTGAGTGGATGGATACGTCATTTTCAATTTTAAAAAAAATATATATATATAAAAAACAATCATGATTAATAAAATGTATTCTTTGTAAAATATATTTAAAATTTAATACATAACCTTGGGATAATAGTTAGAGTAGGTAATTCTGGGATTTTGTAAAGAATAATAAAAATGATAATATTTTTAAGTTAGTTCTTTCTTTAAATTTTTTTGAGAGTGTTTTGTTTCTTAAAATCATAATATTGTAAAAAAATGCTGGTTGCTATGACTGACAGACAACGACAAATTGTCAGGCTACCCCCGGACAAAGTAATTGGAAGGCGGAAAATGCCATAAATATCCAGCCCTATTTTACAACATTTTCTTCCAGGCTAAAGCAAATATTACAAAAGAAATTGCAAATATATTTAATAAGCAATAGATATATGGCCATTGAAAAATATATTCACACTTCATATTGTAATACCACAGTCTAACAAAGAAATTGCAAATATATTTAACAAGCAATAGATACATGGCCGTTGAAAAATATATTCACATTTATACCACAATCTAACAAAAAAATACTCAAACCACAACATATTGTAAAAAAAATATGAAAAATATGCGTATATCCTATTTTCATACCTTGCTTAACAGCTCCACTATTTATTTAAAAAATGGCTTTTTTCTCTTTTGTATGTGGTTAGGTGGGTACATTTTTCCTTTCTTTTATTCTTTTCTTTCGTATGTGAGTGGTGGGTACATTCTCTGTTCTTTATTCTTTTTTTATTCTTGCTTTTCGTATGTGGATGTTTTACTATGTTGAATATGGGGGTCTTCACAAAAAACATGATTGAGATTGAGATTGAAATTTAGTATAGAATTTCAATCTTACTAACATATTAAGATTGAAAATTCTATATGAAATCTCAATCTCAATCTCAATCACGTTTTTTGTGAAGACCCCTTATATAAACTAAAGTGTCCCAAAGTATTATTAATATTGTAAAAAGATAATTAAAGTATACTTTAAAAAGAGAAAAAAAGAGACAAACAAAATACCGTAAAGTGTTAATATAAAAGACAAGAGAAAAGTGTATTTTTGAAAATAAACAAAAAAATCTCATTAATAAACGTGAATTTTAGCTATTTTTAGATATCACATGCATGTAATTAAAGTGATTTTAATTGGTTAATTTTAATTTATTATTACATCATGCATATGATTTTATTGGTTAATTTTAACCAAAATTTTATACGATACAAATTAAATAATTATTTTATTATATTTATATAATTAATATAATTATATGGCTGTAAAATAAAAAATATTTTTTATCCAAATTCTATTTTTAGTATCATGATTTGGTAGTTGGCACCTTTCTGAATTACAATTATGAATAAAGTGTACTTTTTGAACATTATCTATTACAGTAATTGGAAAAATACGTCTCCATTTATCTCCTGTTGCTTGAAGACGGTAAAGCAGACATTTTAATACTGAATGTTCAACCATAGTATTTTCAAACCAATCTACAACAATAAATGCATAATATTTGTTATTATTACTCTTATGTTGAAAGATACCTTTGATTATTGCATAAGATTCTTCATGATCTTCTTCATAAATTGTGATAAAATCACTGAGATGTAGGTGAACTTTTGAAAAAATACCATTTTTTTCTTCAATTGTATATGATGCTAATTTGTACCAACTAATTGAAGAATTTATAAGTGCCGCCTCAAACTTCATATCCACATAAGATAAAAACAATTCAATTTTAAAATTATGCAAAGTCAAGAGAAGTTTATCATGTTCCTGCTTTGACATTCTTTTTTTTAAGGAAATATTGGAAATAAAATTTACTGGTGAAGTAACTATGATTCAAATGCGTCAAATTAGGTAATATAATTTATCACAGCCACAATTTGTTGCCAAGTCATTTAAAAAAACTTGTTGTCACCTGATCACCACGTTGAGGCAGTGTTCGGAAATGACCTGGTCATTTGACCATTTTTCGGATTAGGAGTCATTTGGTCAAATGACACCCCATCATTTGGCATTTGGCATTTGAATTATTCGTGAAATGACAAATGCCAAATGATTGGGTATCATTTGAATGTCATTTGCGTCCTTTGTCATTTGGTCATTTGTCATTAAAATATTTAAAGATTATTGGACAATTTATAATCACGTGATGTATAAAAAAGGAAGGACGTAATCGAAATAATCACAAACAGAATCAATTTCACAAAATTATTTATTTTTTACTGTAATCTGAAAATAATAAATAATACAACCATAATTATTAAAGTGATAATAATATTTGATATGTTATTTATTATATATAATTTTATTATATAATTATATGCATAAATAAATGTTATGGCCATCTTATGATTAAATAAAGACAACAATTATATATATCGGATCCACTACATGTGTTACAATTAAATATTTTATTGCATAATTAATTAACTTTTATCTGTATGGATAAAATGATCATTAGTGAAATAATTATAAGTGAAATAATCCTGTCTATAATAATATTATTAACAAATAATAACCTGTAAAAATAATGACAAATCACGTGATTAAAAAATCTTTACTACTATTGAAACTTTTTTGATTATATATATTAAACCAATTTTGTTTTAATATTTTTGTTTTCTTAATTAAAATAAATAAAATAATTAATAAGAATTCTCAGAATATTTAATATTTTTCAAATGACTTAAATGACAGGTCATTTGAGTTGCAAATGACAAATGACAAATGACTTGTCATTTGAGTCATTTGTTCATTTCAAGTCATTTGCCAAACACTGCGTTGAGGTGCAGCAACATTGATCGGGGGGAAAAAACGAAAGGGAAAGAAAAAGGGGAAAGAAAAAGACGAAGGGAAGGGGAAACAAAAGAGAAAGAAAAAAACAAAGAAAAGGGGAAAGAAAAAGATGAAGGGAAGGGAGAAGATGAAAGGGAAAAGGAAAATATAAAAATTATAAAATTAAAAATAAAATATATAAAAATATAAAAATATAAAATTAAAAAATATAAAATTAAAATATAAAAATATGAAAATATAAAATTAAAATATAAAATTAAAAAATATAAAATTAAATATATAAAAATAAATCCTATAAAAAAATCGGATACGTTTTTTATAAAGTTTTTATACAATTTTTTTTCCTTAGAAATAACGTATCATGAAAGGATACGGAAAAATGCACAATTCCGTATCACTAAAAATATGGTTTGGATACGGAATTTACACGGGATTCATATGGAATTTACATGATTTGATCACTGATTTTATCATGAAATTTATACGATTTGTTACTGAATTTACCATTATATTACAGTTTATTATAGTTGTATTTACATAAATTTAATTCTACTTTATTAAATTAAATATAAATTAAAAATTAAACAAATACAAATATATTAAATACATTATTAAAATTCCCTTCCTTATCAAAACCACCTATTGCAACCCAAATTATCTATAATATGTTAAGGTTCATTCAGAGTCAAAAAACCTAAAAAGAAAAAAGAAACATGAGAATGTTTAACTTAACCGGAAACCAAAACACCTCATATAGTATCTGCAATCGTCCAAGTCACCAAGGGTCAGTATTCCTACAAAAAAGAAAAAGAACTCCAAAATGTCTGACCTACATAAAAGAAAAGAATCATAAAACATCTGATGAAAAGAAACCAAAACAACTTACAAGAAAAAAATCCAGAATCTGAACCAAACTTACAAAGAAAAAAGAAAATATGAACTGACCTAAAAAAGAAAAAAAATCCTGTACCATCCTACAAAAAGAAAAGGACTCCCAAACTAATTTACAAAAAAAGAAAAAAGAAACTTTCAAAAAAAATCTGTTGGCCTATGAAAAAAAAGAGATAATATAAATAAAAAAGAAAGGGTAGTGAGTAGGGAATAAAAGAACAAATCAAAAAATATTTTTCTTTAAAAAGAGGGGTGACAAAGTTAGGAAAGTTAAAAAAATTTTTTTTTAAAAAAAAAGGGAGGATGTCAATGTTAGAAAAATAAAAAATTTTTTATAAAGAATAGAAAGAAAATTTTTTTTTTAAAAAAAAAAGGAAAGAGTGGTGAGTGGGGAATAAAAAAAATAAAGTCAAAAAAAAAATTTTTTTAAAGGAGTGACGAAAAAAAATTTTTTTTTTAAAGGAGAGTGATGAAAAAAAATTTTTTAAAGGAGTGACGAAAAAAAAATCTCTTTTTAAAGGGAGGTGACGAAGAAAGAAGAAAGAAAAATTTTTTAAAATATAAAAAAAAAAACAAAATAACAAAAGACAAAAGAAAGGAAAGACCAAAAGGAAGATCAAAGTAATTGTTAAGGGTTTATATAAAAAACAAAAAAACGTATCATAACAAAACAATAAACAATCACGTGATCACGTGTAATGATTGTAAAATTATTTTCTAAAATATTAAGCTTAAAAATTCCGTATACATTCCGCATTATTGATTTTTTCCGTATACATTTTGTATACGTTAGTTTTTTAAAAAAATGTTCAAAAATAAATTTCTTATTAAATATACGGAATTTGTATACGGAATCTATAGAAATGTACATAAAATGTATACAAAACGTATCCATTCCATATACAGATTTCTTATAGGGAAAACATAAAAATAAAACATAAAAATAAAAAATATAAAATAAAAAAAAATATAAAATAAAAAAAATATAAAATAAAAAAAAAATATAAATTAATCTCAAGCTCGAAGTCACCGTAGGTGCCTCCTGTTACGTTGGCATCTCCTACTATACTGTGTTTCTAATAATGTAAATAAAATAAATTTAATATAAATAAATATAAGAATTAATTAAAAGAACTCTAATAATTACCGGGCTGCTCCCAGAATCTGCTTCTGAAAGACTGATAGTAACGCTGGCCTGTTCTGGTCCAGCGACTTCTACTTCCTCCATTTCTCCACTTAACAAAATCCTAAAAATATCAACACAGTTAATACATTTTTTTTTATTATCTTTATTTTATTATTGCTTTACTAACATTGAAATTCCGAATTAAATTTCAGAATCGTTGCTCACACTGTCTTGCAGAGCAACGAAATCGTAGGTCCTGGTAGAGTCGTCTTGCAGTTGTCTCCCAGAAGGAGACCCTACTTCTACCATCCATATCGTGGTAGCGCTCATTACCA
This sequence comes from Rhizophagus irregularis, assembly GCF_026210795.1. Taxonomy (NCBI): domain Eukaryota; kingdom Fungi; phylum Glomeromycota; class Glomeromycetes; order Glomerales; family Glomeraceae; genus Rhizophagus; species Rhizophagus irregularis. The sequence continues at coordinate 601,184 of NC_089430.1, read as the reverse complement.
CGTCTTTACATTATTGTTATTTATTGAATTATTAGATAAAAGAATAATATAAGTAACATAAAAGAAAGAAGACATCTAGAAAGATATTTTATTTTACCTTCTTTGTCTTATCAAATGGTCAGTAGCCACACGGGTCCATTCTATAGGCATGATTAAAATTTGTTGAGAAATGATTATTTTTTTTAAAAAAAAGACGTATACTTCTCTTATAAATATTTTCTCTAGTTTGAAATTCTGTTTATTTTAGTTAACATTCAAAATAATATATGCAAGTAATATGTTTAAGATATCTGCAAAAATAAATTTTTTTTTTATTTAAAAATTAAAAATAATATATGCAGGCAATAAGATTAAGATGCCCTTGCAATATATTTATATCAGACAATTACAAATAATAAGTTATTATCTAAAATATCGAACGAATTCAATCGCATCAAATATGAGTTCAACTTGTGTTCAATTTGAGTTCACACGAACTAATTTATTTCACTAGATATTATGAATTTATTATACTATTTTTTATTTACAATTTTAATCGTTTAGTTTATTTTTTCTAATTGTAAAATTAAATCATATTTAATCAAGTCAAATCTAACAAAAATTAACAATTTCATCAACGCAAATTCAAACTCAAATTCAACTCGAGTTCGACGAGTTTCGAAACGATTAAATTCGCTGGATATAATAATCTAACTACATTTGTACATGCCAATTATATTAATATTATAATATTAACCCTTACTTATGTTTAATTGTGAAACATAAATAATACCGATATCATTAAATTTTGATTTTTTCTTTGACCATGCGAGTTGATATGTCGTACAGTATCAGAATAATATAGCAATTGTGGCTGTAAAAGGCTGTGCTTAATCGTAAAAGGAAGTTTAACATTATTGTTTCATCATTCATTTCTTTAAACAGAAATTCATAACATTTATTTTTATCTTATGATAGTCATTTTATATTTTGACAATAGATAATAAATTCCATTGTTACCCTATGAAAAAAAATCATCCAATTTTTGTACGATATTTGTTCAAGTCCGTGTGGAAATTGTACAATTATTGCAGATTTTTGGATAAAAATAGCTATGAAGTTTTTCAAAGCATATTAAAAGTATGCAATTTTTGTACAACTTAAATTTAGAATATAGAAAATGTTCAATTTTTGTGTGATCTTTATACAACTTAAATTTAGGATACAGAAAACATTCAATTTTTGTACAATAAAAATTGTGATTATTGTACAACTTGAAAATAGACTTAAATTTAGGATACAGAAATCAATTTTTGAGTTATCCTACTATACTACTTTCCATCTTACCTGTATGGTTACATTTGACCACTTTTAGGGTCAAATAGACCACTTTTAACCATTACAAATAGATTTTCCTAAGTAAAGTGATTTATGCAGTAAGGTTACACAAATTTCAACTGCATATTTGCTTATAAACGGGCATCTTTCAGACCCATTGGTGAAATTTTTGTATTATCTTGTAACTAAAAAAAAGTCAAAAACTTTTTATTAGGTTACACAATTAGTTCTGACTGGAATTATAATTTGGCCAGAATTATGTGGTAAAAATTAACTCTTAAATTATATATGTTGATCACGTGATCTGATCGTCAAAATAAATATGATGACACGAAATGTTTTTGTTTATGTTTTTTTAACCTTTTAACTTTTCTTCAACTTTCTTTTAAAATATCAGGTAAGAAAAACTTGTGTTCTTTATCTTTTTATTTTCCTAACTTTTTACATTTTAATGTTACTAACTTGCTTTCTTCACTAACTTCATACTTTTTTTTTATTACTAACACTAATAATTTACTTTTTAACACACTAATTTGCTTTCTTCACTAACTTCATACTTTTTTATTACTAACACTAATAATTTACTTTTTAACACTACTAATTTGCTTTCTTCACTAACTTCATACTTTTTTATTTATTTAATACTAATAATTTACTTACACTAATAATTTACTTTCTTCTTTGATACTACTAATTTACTTTCATGTTATTAACATACTTTATTTTATTTTATTTTCTTACAAATTTTTATATTTATGATTATATTAAATTTAGTATTTTATTTATAAAATATTGTGTATATTTTTTATATTTTAAGTCAATAAAAATTCATAATTTCACTTTATAAATTGCCTGTTATTACTGTAAAATTTAACCTATAATTCCTAAAATATGGCCTAAAATTTGGCTCAGAAATCACACAATAATTGTATAAATTCAGGTCAAAAATAGGATAATTATTGAATGAATTACCATGCAATAATTGTGTGATTTATTGCAATTTTTAGCACAATTATTGTATGGTCAAATATACAGAAATCGTAGTGAATTTAATTGAATGATTTTTCAACAAAAATCACACAGACTTTTTTCATAGGGTTATGTAACATTCTTCAAAAATGAGACATTGGATCAAAAAATAGGAGATGGAACACGAGAACTCAGTTATTAGAATTTAGAATTATGATTACAGTATAAAATTGGAATACATACATTATGTACTGTGTGAATGTGTGATCTCGCGAGATGAGAATGTCCGGTTTCAAAATTAATATAAAGAACTTTAATTCGGTAAACATATTTATTTTACTTTTTTTTCACTTATTTTTCTTAATCGAATTTTTCTATATTTTTTTTCACTAATATTTTATATTATGTCTAAACGTAAAGCAGTTTATAATAATCAAGTAGAAGTTGAAACAGGTATTTATATAACTTTTTGTAAATATAATTATATTTTTTGCTTATATGTAAGGAAAATAAATAGTAAAATACCAAAAATATGTATGATAGGAACGAAAAAAAATCCAAGGACTTTAACGAAAAAGAGGAGAGAAATGAATATCGAAGAAACTAATCAATTATTATTAGGTAAATATTAATTATATAGGCTTTAGCTCTTTGATATTATTCTATTAATTTTAATTGAAATAATTGAAATGATATATTATATAGAAAAAGAAGTAATAGTAGAAGATGATGTAAGGAATAAAAGTGAAGATGAAGATGAAGAAGATGAAGAAGATGAAGATGATGATAATGATAATGACAAGTTAGGTGCGGCTAAAACAGTTCTGGATCCATTTCAGTTTTGTAAAAAATTAGATATATGTAACTGGCTTCTAAAAAATCCAGACATTTTACGATTAGCAAATGAGATGAATGAATCATCTTATGTCATTAGTTCAAAGAATACTGAAGTTAGTATTAATACAATATGGTAACATTTATTATGTCTAAATCTTTAAATAACGTATCTCATAATATTTTAGGATAAAATACGACTCTGGGATGAGTTGGTAAAGTGCTTATTTTTACGAGCGAGGAATCCGAGTAGTGAAGCACTCGATGATTTGGTTGTGAAAATTTTTCAGTTTAAAATTTATACTAGTGAAGCCAGAAGCTATTTAAAAAAAACTCGTAAATCTTTAATTGACTTTCAAAATAAATTCAACCAAAATATTCTAAATTTAGTGGAGGAATACAAAAAAATAAGAAAGAGCAGGTATTTATTTATTTCATTGTTTTATAGTCAACAAAATAGTGCTATTTGTATAATTATTAATTAATTAATTATAGGGGTACGACTGGAAATCTTTCACAAAAAGAAATTAAAGAATACTTTGATGAAAACGTAATGCAAAAACTTTTAAACCGTCAACTCGCAGCTGTCAATATTTTGGAATTAACAAATAATGGAGGAACTGATATGTTAGTTGAGTTTGTTAAAGAAGCCATCCGCGTTTCTTGGGATGGTAAAAACTTATCTGGTATAAAGGAGTTGTATACTATGACTAAAAATTTAATTATCCCTTCCTGAAGTAGAAGTGATATAGTAAATACCCTAAAACAAGTAAGTTATTTTATTTATTTCGCACATTACGCTTTTGATAATAATATATTAATAAAATTAAATTATAGATTTAGGTGCGTTCTTATAAAATTATATGACGAAGAAAAATCATTAATAAATGATTTTATAAAATTTTAATAAAAAAATAAAATTGAGTTTTATTGAGTATTTCTTTTTAGTTTATTTAATTATTATTCTTTTAATGGTATAGACTTTAATAATAATTAGCTTCAATCGAAAAATCACATAAAGTTTTAAAAGTTTTGAATATCTGTTGAGATTCAATCATATTTGAATTTCTTTAACTTGTTGTGTTATTACCATTAAGTAATCAATTATCTGTATAAACTGTGTAAAGTTAATTTGGCTCTATTTTGAGTAATATCCACCTATAAAGAACTCATCCATGTATTACCTAAACAATTATTGGTTGATCAAGTTCGTATAATACCAAATTTATAAAATTGTCTGATTAAATGATCGCGTAATTAAATGATCGCGTATATTAAATGATCACGTATAAGACCTATTAATTCCTAAAAAGTCAATTCAACCACCATTTTATTTAACCGCTATTTATTTGTACGTTTTTTTTTGAAAAAAAAAACTTTCTTTCTGAAAGTAGAGTCTGCCTCCTATACCGTTTGCTGTCATGCATATATAGTGTGTTATAGGAAAAGGCGGACTTGAATTATATAGGTGTAAGCTTATGTTATATAGGCGTAAAGCTTATATAATTAACGCAACAAAAATCCTTTAATCAAGAGTTAAAATAGGCATGATGGGATATTCTCATATATCATGAGCTCTATCTGTTCAAAGTGTCGTTTTATATATAATTAAGTAGGCTTAAGTCGTAAGTAACTTTTTTATAACATTGATTATTGGAGAATTAAGTGGCAAAAATAATTTTTAGTTTGTAAGACTTTAACTCCATACCAACTTGTGTGTGTTTGGCATATATTTTATTCCCTAACCTTTAGACCCACTCGTGGGTTGGTAGGTTGCTTTGCACTTCTTGCAGCCTATCTTTAATGGGTTTTAGGTCCACGTTTACCCATTTAAAATTTATTAAACAGGATGTCATTCATCCAAACACATTGCAACGTTTGTTGATGAAGCTATGGTTGTCTAATAAAAGTTCGCTTTGCCAGGCAATTTATGGTGGATTCAATGGATCAAATTACAAACAACAATAATGCAGTCATATGAGAATTCCAGGCCAAAGAATAAGGGTGAATTGTCAAAGTTGAGAATCACTGGTAAAAAAATGATTTATCCTACACATATCTTACATATATTAGGTACTCAAAATGTAGAAAATCATACACAAATAATACACATATCATACACATATCAGGTACTAATATATATATCATACATATATCAGGTACCTGATAGGTATACTATATATATAAGTACCTGATATGTATATGATATGTGTATTATTTGTGTATGATTTTCTACATTTTGAGTACCCGATATATGTAAGATATGTGTAGGATATGTGTAGGATAGACCATTTTTTTACCAGTGAATATATTTGTATTTTTTTTTTAAAGCCGTCATTCTCATGAACTTTTTCATTGTATCCCTAAGTTCAATGATTTTGGTAATGATGAAACTGCAGTTGTTTACAGGGGTTTTCCGCCAAACTTCTGAGGTGAATTTATGTCTGGTGTTTTTGAATATACTTATCCTTTTTGCAATAGAGTTATAGCGAGTCTTCTTAAAGCATACCTGTGACATCCCATCCAACTTGGGCAGTGTCACTGAATCTAAAGCAAGGTACCCGGTTAATCCTCAACTTTGGGTTGATGAGTTATGATTCTGGAGTATTAAGGCATAATGTTTTGACTTACATCACCAATTTAACTCATAATTCTAATTTATTGAATTAGTTTATTATAGATTTATTGATATTTTTTTTATCTGTTATATAATATTTAAACTAATGTATACTTTATCTGTAATTAAAATTGTTATTGTAATAAATAACTGGTAACTTAAATCTATTGAAATTAACTTTTTTTTTTTTTTTTTTTTTTAAATGTTGAATCATGTACCATTTTATTAGAATATATTCGGATTACATAATAATCACAAATATTCTATGAATGATACTTCCAGCACCAGGCCAGTCCGATCAAACATTAGATGTTATACTACTAGTAGAATTAAGAATAAAAGTAATTAAAAGCAAACCAAAATAACCTACTATAAACTATAAACATAATAATTAAAATAAAAATAATAAACACCAACAAATACAAAAATAAAAACAAAAATAAATATAAAAATAAAAATATTAATAAAATAAAATTAGTAATAGAATATATATCTGAAATTATAAATATAATTGAGAACAGAATAAGAATATTATTTTGGAACTATCAATCCAGTAATTTCTTGCTCATGTATAATGTAACCTTATCAACTTTCTTTTTTATTGGAATCCAATCCTCACATATGTATTTCCTTACAAAGGTATCCATTGATTTCTTTACCAAGGAGACTGACCTCTGTAATTGATCTATTTTTCCTGTTTGTAGATTTTTGACTTTATTTGAAAGTTTATTTGAATTATCTTTTACTTTGGATTCTGAAGGTTGATTTGAATTGTCCTTTCCCTTGGATTCTGAAGTAATTTTATCTGTCCTGGAAATGCCTCTTCTTTTTTCCCATAAAATAACTTGTTCACATCTTGGTTTCCATATTAATTCTTTAAATGCTAAGATAAATCTAATTAAAATATTAGCCATAAGTGTCTGTGCCTCTGTAAGAGATATTTTAAAATCTTTTTGTAATTTTGTTGTTAAAAGAGTTTCAACTTTCACTTCTAATGCCAACTGTTGAAACTTTTGAAATTTTTCTGATTTTGCTGTAACTCCTAATATATTTTGTAATACTTTTTTAATAAAATCTTCACCTTGTCCTCTAATTTGTTTTTGTTTCAAGCATATAATTATAGATTCTTTTGTTGTAATCTCCAATATTTTTTTCCAAGCCACCTCATATGCCTGACATTCAAATAAATGATTCCAATTTTCTTTTTTATTACACTTCATAATACATTTCATTTCCTTGTAGAGTCTTGGTTTTCTAATTGCTAGAATAGATCCTAAAGGAAGGATTTTGTGAAATAATTTTGCTATAAAAGTCCATAAATAGTTAAGTCGCATGCTAATGCAGTGAAATCCCTTGCAATAATGGAAAATAAGCCAAGTAACTTTCCAGTCTATCTGATTAACATTCCCATAACATAATTCCTGATTATTTTTTAATAATGACCATTCAGTAGCTTCACCTGTAGCTGATATTTTCAAAATGAATCTTTTAATATTAACTTCAATAGGATTATCTATAAAAACAGGAAAGTAAGATATTATATTATTAATAAAATCTACATTATTCCTGAATAAATTGTTTCCACATTGGCCTTTCTTTGCTAATTTATCAGCTATATCAATTGAAATTAACTTTTAAATTAGATTACAAATTATTAAAATATTATAAAATTGAATTTAACGATATTTAATTGATTTGATATTTTTAAAGGTAAATTCAATATTTATAGATAATATCATTTTGATATTATTTTGATACTGAATTAATATTAAAATAATATTATATTGATATTGCATTTATTAAAAAAAAAATCATTATTGTTATAACAATATCAAAATGATATCGTTTCGTTATATCAAAACGATATCATATTAATATCGTATTTACTTTCTATTTTTCATTATTGTTATAACAATATCGAAATATCAATATGATATTGATTTGATGTTTCGTCAATATCATTATGATGTTGATTAGATAATTATAAAGTGATATCTTTACGATATCATATTGATATTGAATTAATGTTGGAACGATATCATATTAATATCGTATTTACTTCCCATTTTTCAAAAAATTCATTGTTGTTATAACAATATCGAAATGATATCGATCTGATATTTTTTCAAACAAATATCTTTACGATATCATTTCGATATATTGAATTAATATTGAAATGATATCATTGCGATATCATAATGATATCATTTGCAAATCGATATCACCACGATATTTATTTAACATCATTATTATATCAATTCGGTATTGTTTAAAAATTCAAGGTTTCTGTAAAGTTAGCTCAACATAAATTTTTTATAAAAGTATTATATTTAAAAAAAAGGTATTTAAATAAGTAAAATAGTTCCTAAAGAACAAAAATATATAAAGTTTTTATAATATATAACTTAAGAAAATTTATGTTAATATAAATACAAAAAATTACTATTTATTAGTAATTATAAGAGAAATGAAATGACCACTGACTGATACATTTTCCAATGAAGTAAACTCGCGTCTTGAGTTGTATCTGGCTACACACCATCCTTCCATATCTTCACTCTCTGCTCTTCCTTTGGACAAACTTTGACACGCTCTTAAACATTCTATTCTTAGTGGTGCCATTGATTCTTTACCATTTCAACATGTATCCAATACTCATCACCATAAATATCCTCCTGAGCTTACAATGCTTATTGCTATCAACAAATTCTTGGATAAATTATTGTTCAAATTGACCACGTCTTGGCCTAGTCGACCTGCTCAAATTTCACAAATGATTAATTCTCTGCCTATACAATTAACTCTTCTTAAATTCCTTTTAAAAGATTATACTATACCTATTTATAGTACAACACCACTTCCTGCTTTTGTTAAATTTTTGCATTCACAAAAAGCTTTGGTCTCCGCTTATCTCTCTACACAATTTCATTAACATCGTACAGACTCTATTGAGTATTAAACTGCTCTTAAAGATGAACATTTCTCTATGTCACTGGGCTCTTTCATTTCTTCAGCCCTGTTAGTAGAACATCGCTCTATCGTTCTTGATAGAGTTTTGGTTGTAATTGACTCCAAACCTACTCTACTTACTGATCCTTCAGATATTAAACAAGCTGCTATCAAACATTTCCAATCGGTCATTACTCCTCCTTTGATTCAATATTATTACATAGATTCATTTCCTTCACGCTGGCAAAGAGACTATACTCCTATTTCTGATATTGACTCGTCTTTATATAACTCAGTCATGTCTCCTATTTTGGAAGAAGAATGGAAAAATATTATCAAGTCTACTTTACAGAAACCTTGAATTTTTAAACAATACCGAATTGATATAATAATGATGTTAAATAAATATCGTGGCGATATCAATTTGCAAATGATATCATTATGATATCGCAATGATATCATTTCAATATTAATTCAATATATCGAAATGATATCGTAAAGATATTTGTTTGAAAAAATATCAGATCGATATCATTTCAATATTGTTATAACAACAATAAATTTTTTGAAAAATGGGAAGTAAATACGATATTAATATGATATCGTTCTAACATTAATTCAATATCAATATGATATCGTAAAGATATCACTTTATAATTGTCTAATCGACATCATAACGATATTGATGAAACATCAAATTGATATCATTTCGATATTGTTAATTGTTATAACAATAATGAAAAATAGAAAGTAAATACGATATTAATATGATATCGTTCTAACATTAATTCAATATCAATATGATATCGTAAAGATATCACTTTATAATTATCTAATCGACATCATAATGATATTGACGAAACATCAAATTGATATCATTTCGATATTGTTATAACAATAATGAAAAATAGAAAGTAAATACGATATTAATATGATATCATTTTGATATTATGTCAATGTCAATATAATATCATAAAGATATCACTTTATAATTATCTAATCGATATTGACAAATAACGAAACAATATTATTTTGATATTGTTATAACAATAATGATTTTTTTTTAATAAATGCAATATCGATATAATATTAATTCAGTATCAAAATAATAATATCAAAATGATATTATCTATAAATATTGAATTTACCTTTAAAAATATCAAATCAATCAAATATCGTTTTATAATATTTTAATAATTTGTAATCTAATTTAAAAGTTAATTTCAATAGATTTAAGTTACCGGTTATTTATTACAATAACAATTTTAATTACAGATAAAGTATACATTAGTTTAAATATTATATAACAGATAAAAAAAATATCAATAAATCTATAATAAACTAATTCAATAAATTAGAATTATGAGTTAAATTGGTGATGTAAGTCAAAACATTATGCCTTAATACTCCAGAATCATAACTCATCAACCCAAAGTTGAGGATTAACCAGGTACCTTGCTTTAGATTCAGCGACACTGCCCAAGTTGGATGGGGTGTCACAGGTACGCTTTAAGAAGACTCACTACGACTCTATTGCAAAAAGGATAAGTATATTCGAAAACACCAGACATAAATTCACCTCAGAAGTTTGGTGGGAAACCCCTATAAACAACTGCAGTTTCATCATTACCAAAATCATTGAATTTAGGGATACAATGAAAAAGTTCATGAGAATGACGGCTTTAAAAAAAAAATACAAATATATTCTCAACTTTGACAATTCACCCTTATTCTTTGGCCTGGAATTCTCATATGACTGCATTATTGTTGTTTGTAATTTGATCCATTGAATCCACCATAAATTGCCTGGCAAAGCGAACTTTTATTAGACAACTATAGCTTCATCAACAAACATTGCAATGTGTTTGGACGAATGACATCCTGTTTAATAAATTTTAAATGGGCAAACGTGGACCTAAAACCCATTATAAGGTAGGCTGCAAGAAGTGCAAAGCAACCTACCTAACCCACGAGTGGGTCTAAGGGTTAGGGAATTAATTACACGCTAAACACACACAAGTTGGTATGGAGTTAAAAGTCTTACAAACTAAAAATTATTTTTGCCACTTAATTCTCCAATAATCAATGTTATAAAAAAGTTACTTACAACTTAAGCCTACTTAATTATATATAAAATGACACTTCAAACAGACAGAGCTCATGATATATGAGAATATCCATCATGCCTATTTTAACCTTTGATTAAAGGATTTTCGTTGCATTAATTATATAAGCTTTACGCCTATATAACATAAGCTTATACCTATATAATTCAAGTCCGCCTTTTCCTATAACACACTATGCACGACGGCAAACGGTATAGGAGGAAGACTCTACTTTCAGAAAGAAAGTTTTTTTTTTTCAAAAAAAAAAAATGTACAAATAAATAGCGGTTAAATAAAATAGTGGTTAAATTGACTTTTTAGGAATTAATAGGCCTTATAGCCTTATAATATACGTGATCATTTAATATATGCGATCATTTAATCAGACAATTTATTAAATTTGGTATTACACGAACTTGATCAACCTGATAATTGTTTAGTCTCTTTATAGGTGGATATTTCTTAAATTATCACCTGAACTTTTCAATTTTTTGCAGAATCGAAGATGGAAACCGGAAAAGTATTCTGATTCAGAATTTTTTTTTAAGAAATGTGTTTGTTATTTTGTAAATTACCAGTCAGAATTGGCTTAAACTTTAAAGTTCTTACTTTACGTAAATGTTACGCAAATGTATTCTTTTTGATCTGTATAAGAACGTCAAATATATAGAGATATTTAGGCTGTATATACTAAAGAAGAAACGTCATATAATAACCATTCCATTTTTAACAAAACAACAATTACTTTTTAAACTTGAAAATGTTATATCTTAGACAAACATTTTATAGTTTTATACATCCATTTTATTTTATATTATTATCACTCGACATTATGGTATAATGTTTAGAATAATGATGTTTCATATTATCATTTGCTTGTAAAATTTACTAAATTTATTCAATGTAATATCGTTATAAAATGCATAATTTTATAAAAAAATTAGAGCGTTTGCTAAGATTTATAACTATGTATAATTTAATATTATTATTAATAATTATGATTAAAGGATATGAAGTATCAGTACAGTATAAATAAAATAACTTACTGATAAAGAATCAACGATCTTATTTCCGCTCCTAGAAGGGATCGTTAATTTTTTGGTCATATTATCTAATTCTTTAACGGCGGACAAATTTTTTCTGTTCCACGAAACCTTAAAGGTTTCTCTTACGAAATCAACCAAAGTATTGAATCCTCCATTTCTTGTTAATTCTGAAATATTAACAGCTACAAGCTGTCGGCTTAAAATCTTTTGGACAAATTCTTCATCAACGTAATCTATAAGTTCCTTTTGAGATAAACTTCCAGTAGATGCTCTATAATTAAATTAATAATTAATACAAACAGTACTATTTGGTTAGCTACGAAACAATTAAATAAATACCTGTTTTTTCTTATTTCTTTAAATTCTTCTACAGAAGTTAAAATAATTTGGTTAAACTTATTTCTGAAATCGATAAAAAATTTTCGGGTTTTTTTGAGGTAGCTTTTAGCTTCATTCGAATGTATTTTTATTTTGAAAATTTTTGTTATCAACTCATCAAAAACTTCACCACGCGGACTTCTTGCACGTAAAAAAAGACACTTGACACTTTCGTCCCATAGACGAATTTTATCCTAAAATATTAAAAATACATTATTTAAAAGATTTAAACATAATAAAATCATGTTAATTTAATACTTACGTCCGTAATTTTACTAGATGATGAGATAGCAACATCTGTATTGTTCATTTCTAGTGCCAATCTTAAAATTTCCGGATGGTCGACGAGCTAAGCAACTATTTCTAAATTTGACTTTGATTGAAATACTTCGGGTTTTTTATGATCTTCCGTCTTACTCTCATCATCATCATCATTATCATCATCATCATCATCATCATCATCATCATCATCATCATCATCATCATCATCATCATCATCATCATCATCATCATCATCATCATCATCATCATCATTACTTCTTTTTTCATTTACTACTATAACTTCTTTATCAGCAGATTCGGCAGCTTCTTTATTACTATTTTTACTTTTTTTCATCAACTGATTGGCTTTCTCAATGTCAATATCTCTTCTTTTTTTCGTAATTTGTTTTCTTTTCGATCCTATTATACATATTTTTGGTATTTATTAATTATTCTTCTTACATATAACTATATAAGCAAAACTTACTATAAATTTACAAAAGAGTTATATCTACATACCTCCTTCAACTTCCATTTCTTAATTATCATCAGACGATTTATTAGGTAATTTACGTTTAGTCGTCATAATATAAAAAAAATATGAGCGAAAAAAAAAGTGGAACAACCTTTTTGTTTAAAAGTAGGTGATATTTATCGAGAAAATATGAATGAATAAAAAATGTAGAGCAACTTTCTTGCTCAAAAAAGTAGATGATAAATATTGAATGAACAAAAAAAAGGGCGAGGTTATCATGATATAATTTTGAGATTTTAGCTATTGTAATTATGATTGTAGTATTTAATTGGAAAATATACATGATCTTAATATCATTGTGTATCGTGTAGAATGCAGGATCAGTTAAAAATATCAGGAGATGGGAAAACTAAAAATTATGATTTCTAGAAGATCGAAAATTAAATTTAATTAATATAAATAAATTATTACAATATCGAATTTCATTCAGTGAACTTTTTTTTTACATGGAAAATTACCTCAAATCGATTTTACGGTTTCAAATTTATTATATTTTTCAGGCTATACGTGGAATGAGAAGAAAAATAATGGAAAAGTGAGAAGAAAAATGATCGGTAGAAGAAAAGGAGTGAGAAGAAATTAATGGAATATTACGTTTTGAATTTCCATTTTTATGTGTGTGATACGATGACATGCAAGAAAAAAAAATTTATAAGATCCTGGTACTCTTGACAGAAAAATAACTGAGCCAATGAACCATGTGATGATCCTATCTAACTAAGCCATATCTATTTAGTGTAAGCCTCTGGATTGATTACATAAAAAATAGATGGGATCTACAGTAGTCGACTTACAACGATATTTGAAAAATACCGATATATTGATTGAAATTATGAAATTACTGATAGGAAAGAGTTTTAATACATATTGGTGTAATCAAATATCGGTATATAAAGTATCAACTATTCAAATAATACAAGTCATGTGCAACTAATCATTTGTTTAATTGTTCGATAATATTCCTAAAATGGAGTAAATTAAGATCGAATTAAGTTCCTTACGGTGTAAATTAAGGTTAGCTTAAAATTCAGTATAATTGTAATATATCATCGCAGTGTAATATGAAATATAATCAAGGAAGGACATGCGTGATTTAAAATATTATATTTTATAATTATAAAGTATAAAGATAACATTTTAACTCATTTTTTATTAATAGAATTTGTTTATTTATTTTTATTTATATATATTAATTAATGCAGTATTACTATAATTATATTTTTAAAATAAATTGATAAATCAAAAAATTGAGTGTATTCAATGTTAAATAAATTAATTAAAGATGATTGCATTAGAACTAAAAAATTTAGGCAAGATCGTAAAAATAAACTCAAAGAAATCAAAAAAAAATTATGTGTGTATTCATTGTTAAATAAATTAATTAAGAATGATTGCATTAGAACTAAAAAATTTAGACAAGATCGTAAAAATAAACTCAAAGAAATCAAAAAAAAATTATGTGTGTATTCAATGTTAAATAAATTAATTAAGGATGATTGCATTAGAACTAAAAAATTTAGACAAGATCGTAAAAATAAACTCAAAGAAATCATAATAAATTTATTATAAATATAGAGCCTTTTCTTGACATTTTCCCCATCAAACTAATAATATTTAATAATGGCAGCATTAAACTTAAACGCAAATCTTCCAGTATACATTCAATGGCCCGATGACGCTACTTTGACCTTAATTCAGCGTCGTTGGGCCTATCAGCCCTTATTCACCACAATGAGGTTACATGACCAAAACCAATTATGGCGTGGAATTGCTCGTGATATATGAAACAACCACATATTCAGGCCAACTAGAAAACAATGTAGAGAGAAATGGAATGCGCTAAAGTCAGGGAGGACCCCGGATATCTAATATAAAGGTCATAATGGACTTTGGCCAAAAACACCCCTTTTTGCTGAAACTCAAAAAATCGTTTTTTGTAAATATCTCAGCATCCAGTAATTCAATTTTAATGAACTTTTTTTATTTTGTAGCCCTCATTTAGCTCTACAATTTAAAAAAAAGTTCATCAAAATTGGACCACTGGATGCCGAGATATTTACAAAAAACGATTTTTTGAGCCCCTGAAAAATGGGCCAATCTGCCGAAAGTGTGACTTATGACCTGTTTTGGAGATATCCGGGGTCCTGTTGCCACTGACGTGTTGAGTTCGTATAATATTTATGCTTGGTTTTAAAAATAAAAATTAGTTACAAAAATTACAAAACATTATTTTTTACCAAAATTTTAAATTACGATAGTTTCTCTATATTTTCGATAAACCATTAATTAAAATAAAATAATTAATGTGGCACTTTTTACTCATAAGAAAAAGGCTAAAAGAATGTGTTTGTTTATTATTAAGGACGAAATAAAATTTTTATTTTTCAAAAAATTGAACTCTGGAATTTCCTATCGAAATCCACTTGTATTTATACATTTTTAAGAAAAATATTTCTAATATTTCTAATATTTCTAATAAAATTTGAAGATCTATTATCATATGACTATCTCGTTACACTGAACTAAACTTTTATTGGCTAAATATTTATCCGTCACTTACTGCGCCATGTGACTTGTCACGTGACTTTGTATTCCCAATTATTTCTTCTTGTGTAACCATATCATGTGACTTACTGCACCACAGGATTTACTGCGTTATTTATCTATTATATTTTCAGTTATTACAATGTCCACTTTACCGTCTCCAAGCAACAGGAGATAAATGGAGACGTATTTTTCCAATTACTGTAATAGATAATGTTCAAAAAGTACATTTTATTCATAATTGTAATTCAGAAAGGTGCCAACTACCAAATCATGATACTACAAATAGAATTTGGATAAAAAATAATTATTATTTTACAGCCATATAATTATATTAATTATATAAATATAATAAAATAATTATTTTAATTTGTATCGTATAAAATTTTAACCAATAAAATCATATGCATGATGTAATAATAAATTAAAATTAACCAATTAAAATCACTTTAATTACATGCATGTGATATCATGCATGTGATATCTAAAAATAGCTAAAATTCGCGTTTATTAATGAGATTTTTTTTGTTTATTTTCAAAAATACGCTTTTCTCTTATCTTTTATATTAATACTTTACGGTATTTTAGTTCGTCTCTTCTTTTTTCTTTTTAAAGTATACTTTAATTATCTTTTTACAATATTAACAATACTTTGGGACACTTTAGTTTATATATTCAACATAGTAAGACACCTACATACGAAAAGCAAGAATAAAAGCAAAAATAAAGAAAAGAAAATGTACCTGCCACTCACATACGAAAGAAAAGAATAAAAGAAAGGAAAAATGTACCCACCTACCCACATACAAAAGAGAAAAAAGCCGTTTTTTAAATAAATAGTGGAGCTGTTAAGCAAGGTATGAAAATAGGATATACGCTTATTTTTCATATTTTTTTTACAATATGTTGTGGTTTGAGTATTTTTTTGTTAGACTGTGGTATAAATGTGAATATATTTTTCAACGGCCATGTATCTATTGCTTGTTAAATATATTTGCAATTTCTTTGTTAGACTGTGGTATTACAATATGAAGTGTGAATATATTTTTCAACAGCCATGTATCTATTGCTTGTTAAATATATTTGCAATTTCTTTTGTAATATTTGCTTTAGCCTGGAAGAAAATGTTGTAAAATAGAGCTGGATATTTATGGCATTTTCCGCCTTCCAATTACTTTGTCCGGGGGTAGCCTGACAATTTGTCGTTGTCCGTCAGTCGTAGCAACCAGCATTTTTTTACAATATTATGATTTTAAGAAACAAAACACTTTCAAAAAAATTTAAAGAAAGAACTAACTTAAAAATATTATCATTTTTATTATTCTTTACAAAATCCCGGAATTACCTGCTCTAACTATTATCCCAAGGTTATGTATTAAATTTTAAATATATTTTACAAAGAGTACATTTTATTAATCATGATTATTTTTTTTATTTTTTATATATATATATATATATTTTAAAATTGAAAATGACGTATCCATCCACTCACATACGAGAAGATAAGAATAAAAAAGAGAAGAAAAGAATAAAAAAGAGAAGAAAAGAATAAAAAAGAGAAGAAAAGAATAAAAAAGAGAAGAAAAGAATAAAAAAGAGAAGAAAAGAATAAAAAAGAGAAGAAAAGAATAAAAAAGAGAAGAAAAGAATAAAAAAGAGAAGAAAAGAATAAAAAAAAAAGGAAGAAAAGAAACGTACTCCACTCACCCATAATAATCCACTAATAAAAAATTATTATTATTAATGTATAATAAATAATAAACATATATTACAATAAAAATATTTTTGTGATGTTAATTTGGTGTTAATATAATATCATTACGATGTAGTTACGATATTAAATAAATGTAAAACATTTTTTGTAATATTAATTCGATATTAATATGATATTATTATGATGTAGTTACGATATCAAATAAAATTGTAATATTAATTCAATGTTAATACGACATCACTACGATGTGGCTACGATATCAAATAGATGTAAAATATTTTTAATATTTTTGCAATATTAATTCGATGTTAATATGATATCACTACAATATGGCTACGATGTGGTTACGATATCAAATAAAATGTCAAATATTTTGCAATATTAATTCGATGTTAATATGATATCACTACGATGTGGTTACGATATCAAATAAAATGTCAAATATTTTGTAATATTAATTCAAAGTTTAATACGACATCACTACGATGTGGTTACGATATCAAATAAAATGTCAAATATTTTTGCAATATTAATTCGATGTTAATATGATATCACTACGATGTGGTTACGATATCAAATAAAATGTCAAATATTTTGTCAATGTTAATACAATATCACTACAGGACCCCGGATATCTCCAAAACAGGTCATAAGTCACACTTTCGGCAGATTGGCCCATTTTTCAGGGGTTCAAAAAATCGTTTTTTGTAAATATCTCGGCATCCAGTGGTCCAATATTGATGAACATTTTTTTAAATTGTAGAGCTAAATGAGGGCTACAAAATAAAAAAAAAGTTCATTAAAATTGAATTACTGGATGCTGAGATATTTACAAAAAACGATTTTTTGAGTTTCAGCAAAAAGGGGTGTTTTTGGCCAAAAGTCCATTATGACCTTTATATTAGATATCCGGGGTCCTATCACTACGACATGGTTACGATATCAAATAAATGTCAAATATTTTTGTAATATTAATTCAATGTTAATACGACATCACTACGATGTGGTTACGTGATAATATTTACATCGCATAATGATCGCAGCGATATCGCAGAGATATAGAACTAATCAATGTCGATTAAATACAGATACGACTAACTTAACGATGTTGAATCTATTTTTTATCAAAATATCGTAATGATATCGTAATGATATCATTGCGATATCTAATCAATATCGATTGTAAACTCCAAGTTTCAGCAAAGTATGTCTAATAATAAAGCCTCTGGCCCTTCTAAGATCTCTTATGAGATGCTCAAACACTTAACTGGAGAAGCTTTCAATTTGTCCCCTGTTTTAGCTAATGCTTGTCTAATTCATCATGGTGATATTCCTGCTGATTGGCGTGAAGTATTTGTTTATTCTATTCCAAGGCCTCATGAATTTGACGCTTAATTAAAGAATACGTGACCTATCACTTTGTTAGAACTATACGAAAATGTGTGGTTAAGGTCATTACAACTTGACTTTCAAAAATCCTAACTGATAATCAAGTGCTCTAAAGTGGTAATTTTGCTGGATTGCCAGGCGGTTGTACTGACATTCCTATTAAGATGCTTGATGCTATTGTTCACCAGCGCCATTTTAATAAAATTGATGACCAAGAATTATGGATTGTTTCTCAAGACATTTCTAAGGCCTTTAATTCGATCATCAGTAAATTTTTTGGAATATGGATCCTTAAAGATTCCATAAATTGCTTTAGAATCCTTAAGGATCTGTAATTTTATGGATTCTTTAAAAATCTATACTGATTTGTAAAATACCCTTAAGGAATCTATAAGTTTACAGATCCTTAAAGATTCTTTAAAGATTCCATATAAAAAATCCTTATATATTCAAGGATAAGCATATTATATTTTAAAAATAGTGCAATTTAATTAAGGAATAAGGATAAGCATATTATATTAGAATCAATAAGTTTTAAGGACTTCGTTAATTAAATTTATTACATTAGATCAATAAATTTTAAGAACTGCGTTACAAAAAAAAATTTAGAACTGCGTTAATTAAATTTATTACATTAGAATCAAAACTGTGTTTATTTTGTTACAAATACTTTAATTATGTAAAATGTTATTATTTTCATCAGTTCATGTTTTAAACATTATAACGAATTTTAAAATTATTATAAATATTATGAAATTTGAATTTCTTTTTCGCAATTCAAAACCAAATTGTATTTTAATTTTCAAATTGTATTTAATTTTCAAGTTACGAAAAAATTATAAAAATAAAAAATAGCAGCATTAGTACCTTTTGTCCCACCGCCACCACCAGTATTCCAATGGACGATTAACGCAGCTAGGCAATTAATCATGGAACGAAGAAACTTACATTAGCAATTCGAAAGAATTGCAAACCGTCATCATGTAAATGCATGAACAATAATAGCAAATAGGATGTTTGTTGCAACAGGATTTGCAGCGACACCCAGGCAATGCCAAACAAAATGGAATGCCCTCAAACGAGGTTATGAAAATTTCAGTAGGATAATAAATAATAATAATGACGACATTCCTATTATAAGCCCAAATAGTTTTGATAGAGCGTGTTTTGCTGATATGAACGATAAATTCTGGTTACAAACCAGTAATTATTATTAATTATTATTTTAAATTAATTTTATTTAGGCAATTCATTCAATTCATTAATATTTTTATTGGATTTTAGATCTGTTTAGATGAGAGTATCGACGGAAGTATGCTGCGCATGATCGACATTGATATGAATATAGATTGTGAAGGGAAAGAAGAAGGTCGCGATCTAGGTCTCGATCAAGAAGTAAATCAAGAAGTAGAGATAGAAGACGAGATAGAAGTAGAGATAGAAGACGGAACAGAAGTAGAGATAGAAGAAGAGGTAGAAGCAGGTCCCTACATAGAAGATAAAGATATTATTAAATTTTAATTTTTATTATATTTTTAATCGTATATTTTATTAGTTTAATATTAAATATTATAAAATAAATATTTACATACAAAAAATCACATTGTCTTTATTCTTATAAATTGTTTAAATGCCGAAACTCTAATTAAATCATATAGAAAGTATTGCCGAAACGCTGAAACAGTTTTGGCAAGTTACAGCAGTTTCACGATTTTGATAGGTTTCGCAATTTCGGCATTTCTTGATGATTTTGTGAAACTAGTTTTGGCAGTTTCACGTACGCCATTCTGCCAAAACCCTCTAGTTTCGGCAAGCAACCTTAATATCGATCAATGCACATGATGGTTACATGACAATATTTTGGAATTTTCTTGTGTTTTTAATACAGATTTTTACATCACTAAATTATTAGGTAGTCCAGTGACTATTCCCGGTCAAAATCGTAAATTTTACATTAAGATTTTTATGTAAAATTAATGAAAAATGTGTCCAATAACTGTTAATGGACTATTAACTTATTAATCAGTATAATTATCATGATTTCGCACAGTAACCAGACAATACTGTCTTATAACCGAAATTTTAAAGGGATCATCATTTTTATTAGTATTAGCTTAATGGTTTCAACTTAAATAAGTCAAAAACATATATATTATAAATTAAAAGTTTAAATAGTTTAAGTGATTAGATAACAAAAAATAAGTACCTCAGGTTTTAGGTTCGATTCCTAAGGTAAGTATAAGTTTATATATATTAAATATGAGTAGGGTTGTAAAATTACGGTATCTTAAAAAATTTTGATGTAAGTTACATTTTAAGTTTTGTAAGTTACATGTAACTTACATCGGAAGGTTTTGGAAAAAATATCGGAATAATTCGGAATCTTAAGCTTGTAAGTAAAATTATAACAATTATAACATTAGATTGATTCTGAATTTCTGATTTTTAAATTGATTTAATGATTTACTAAAATGTGATTTGAATAATAAAAAGTGATCAAATTGATCATCAATTGAGCAACGCTACACGAAATCTTTTTTCTTCAAGTTTAACCCATTTTATTATGCCGAAAATAAGAGGAAATTTTTGGTCTGAGTATGAAGTTACTGTTGATTCTAATGAAAAAGAAAAATATGCATGTAAAACTTGTTCTGGTACATGGTCTAAAAATACTTCTCGTCTTAAAGAACATATCAAAAAATGCAAAGATATAAATGTAGAAACTGAAACTTTACAACCTCAAGGTACTAAATGTAAAAGACAGCAAACATTTGACGAATACAAATTTGCTTTTACTTCCAAAGATCAGATTATTTTAGAAAGTCTTCTTATACGGGCTTTTTGCTCAGTGGGTATTTCATTTAATGTAATTGAAAATGAAGATTTTATTTTATTCTTAAAAAAAGCCTGCCCTTCTTTTAAGATTCCTTCACATTTTACTCTTTCAAACACTCTTTTAGATCAAGAATTTGAACATTTAGAATTAGTTGTTAATTCAGCATTATCTGAAAGTCCTACATATTGTTTAATTAGCGATGGATGGTCAAATATTCAAAAAACTTCTATTGTAAACTGTATGATCTCAACGCCAAAACCATTATTTTTTAAAGCAACTGCTTTTAAGGAAGAACGTCATACTGCAGAGAATATTGCACTAGGACTTGAAACTACTATGAAAGATGCTGGTATTAATAAATTTGGTGCAATAATCACAGACAATGCGTCAAACATGAAGGCTGCTTGGAAGATCTTAAAACAAAAATATCCCAAAAAAATCTTTCTTGGCTGTTGGGCGCATGGTATTCATTTATGGATGAAAGATATTATAAGTATTGAATGGATAAAGGAAATAATAGAAAAAGCCAAAAAATTATCAATTTACTTTCGTAATCACCAAGTAATACTTGCTGCACTTTGACGCTTACAAAAAGAAAAATATGGAAAGGAAATCGCATTGATTTTACCTTGCGATACACGATAGAGATCTTCATATTCTTGTATTAACCAGTTATTCCTTACAAAATCAGCTATTCGATCTACTATTGCTGAGGATCATCTTAATCTTGATGATAGAATGAAGTCACTTATTTCTAGTGATACTTTTTGGAATAATCTTGGGAAAATTCAAAATTTTTTAGAAAATTTTGCTATTTTTATTAAAAAATTAGAAGGAGATGAAACATTTCTTTCTACTGCATATTTTGAATATCAGCAACTTAAAGCACATGTGCGAAATAATACTGATTTACCTGAAAATATTCGTGAAGAAGTTAAAAAATTTGGCACAAATCGGTGGCAAAACTTCTTATACAATCCAGTTGTCATTGTTGCTTATAAATTAGATCTACGATATTGTGGTAGTCGGCTTAATGCACGCATATTTGATCCTATTATTGAAAAGGAAATTTTAAGTTTAGTAGGGGAAGAATATAAGGATATAGTTTTAACAGAACTTGCTGAATATGTTAGGAAAACAGGAAGTTTTGCGCATAGCCATTTGTGGGGAGATGTAATTCAAAAATCCGTTAACTGGTGGAATTTAATGAAAGGAAGATATCCAATTCTTAGTGATATAGCCATTCAGATACTTTTCATACCTGCAACTTCAGCAGCCAGTGAGAGAAATTGGTCTACATTTGGATTTATTCATTCAAAGTTACGAAATAAATTGCATAAAAAGCGGGTAGAAAAAATTGTTTATATGTTTTGGAATCTGCGGATATTACGTTCATTAGAAAAGGCACTTACTATAGAGAGCTGGGTTGAGAAAGTATTGCAAAAGAAAGCTATAAGAGAAGCTGCCAAAGGTAATAATGAACAAGAAATTAGAGGTTAGAACCGACCAAAAAAACCTTAATCGATTAATAATCGATTAACCAAGGGCCCTAATCGATTAATAATCGATTAATATTAAAATATTAAAAAATTTTTTTTTTTTGACCGCAGATTGCCCCAAATTGTTTTTGATCATACATTTAGTTATAGGAAAGTCTTATTTATTATTATTATCATTAAAAAATTAATACAAATTCTTCCAAGTTCGGAGAACACGTGACCAAAATTCACAGCTCTGGGCCGCATTAGATAATTTGACCAGAATTATGGGTTGATAATTTTAATTGATTAACCGATTTTTGAGATACCTTAATCGATTAACCGTCTTAGTCGATTAATTAATCGATTAACCTTAATCAATTTCAAACTCTACAAGAAATTGATGTTAAATCTGATTTTTCTGATTTAGATTTTCAATCCTATTCAGATTTGGAAGGATTATTGGATGAAGAATTAAATGAATTTCAAGATTAATTTTTTAAATATAATATTGTAAATGTAATTAATTTCTTGAAAAAATAAATAAAGTAGATAAAGTGTTTCGTTTCATGAATTTTATTTAGGAAATTTTGATCACATGATATGCTAATTTTGTACCAATAGGAATCGATTTTATAATATTATATAAGATGTAAGTTATAAGGGGTCGATGTAATTTACAACATAAGTTACATGTATTGTAACCTATGTAATGTAACTCTCACAACCCTAAATATGAGTTTTGCTAACTTGCCCCCGGGTTAAATCACTCCTCATTATAAAAAAATTTTTTATTTTATATTAAAATTTAACTTGCCCGGGTTAAATAACCCAGGTTAAATCACCACCCCATTTTTAATTGGATGAATTTATTTCAATTAATGCTGGTTATTTCTCATCCTAAATTAAATCGTGATTGTGTGATTGGCTAATTAGCAAAATTTATATTCCATCGTATTATAACTGATAATCTTTTTTTAAAAAAAAAAGTTGAATAAAAATTTCTTTCTTTTATTTCTTTTAAAAATGATTTATTTTTACAATAAAATGTAGATTTTTAACAATAAAGATTTCTTTCATAAGTTATTAAGAAACACAAATAAAAATCTAGAAATACATTAAGAATAATTAAGCTTCAATAATAACAAAAATCAAGAAACATGAATTTGAGACAAAAAGACTGTTAATATGAATTTACACAAATATAAGATCCAGGAATATTTATTTGAAGTAGGTAAAACCAGTTTTTTTTTACAGAATTTGGTTTATGGATTTCTGAAATGTGAAATAATAAAAAATCATAAGGGGCAAAAAAGATGGAAAAAATAGTAGATGAAAGGTGATGAATGGAATAATGATTGTAGTTGAAAAAGATGATAAGAAATGAAAAGATGAAGAAGAACGGTAGAAATCAAAATAAAGTGGAAAATAATGGGAGATGAAAAGATAATAATAAATGAAAAAAAGATGACAAACAATAGGGAATGAACAGAACGAGAAAGAAAAAAAAAAGAGGATTAAAGAGAACAATTAAAAAGGAGGAGAAACAAAGAGAACAACGAAAAAAGGAGGGAAAACAAAAAAGAACAAGAAAAAGGGAGGGAATAAAAAAAGAATAGGGGAAAAGAAAAGGAGAAAGGGAACAGAAAAAGAGCAGAAAATCCAACCAAAAAAAACCCCAACCAAAAAGAGAAAAGAACAAACCGAAACCCAGAAAGAAATCCAAAAAGAGTCCAACCGAAATCCAAGAAGAAATCCGAGTAAAAAGAAACCCAAGAAAAACATAAGAGAAAACCCAGAAAGAAATCCAAGAAGAAACACAAGAAGAAACCCCAACCAAAAAAGAAAAAAAAAGGACTGGTTAGTTCTGTAAAGAAAATAGGTTTACAAAATTCTAAAAAAAAACCCAAAACTTACCATTTAGTAAGATGCCAAAGAACCTACAAAAAAAAGAGGAAAATAGTTAATTAGTAAGTAACAAAAACAAATAAATAAAGCTAATAAAAACATGCCATGTTAAAAGGTTAAAGTTCAAAATGTTGATGTTGAAAGAAGAGTAAAAGACCAGAAATGAAGGGAAGAAGGAAGTATCGAAAGGAATATAAAAAGACATACGAGAAACCCACCTAGAGAAAGAGAAAAAAAGTAATAAAAATAAAAAAGGAAGGAGGGGAAAAAGAAAGAAATGCGTTGTTATGGCAAATAAACAAATAACTCGTGAAATATTACATTATTATGTAATTACTAGATTAAATCACCCAGTTAAATTATCCTAAAAATTACCAGGTTAAATCACCCTGGTTAAATCACTGGGGTTAAAATTAGTCTTATACATTAAATATTATTAAAATATTTAATATTAAATAATTTTTTCAACAGATCAAACGTCCATATACCTGAAATTGACGGTTTATGGATGTACATAATATAACATCCAACCTACAGAGGGTCTGTCAATGGACAGTTAGTGGACATATGTCCAATAATGGTTGCCGACCTGCCTGGAAATTTAGTGATAACTAGTCATAATTAAACCTCAAATTTATTGTTTCAATATGATATTAATGTTTAACTAGAAATGCATTTAACATCAAGAACTTTATCTCAGGATAATCTTGACAATATTAATAATTTAATGAGTGATTAGTATCTATGTTTAAGGAAACAATATAGTCCAGTGTTGGCAAATTTTGAGGTCATTTCACTTTTTTGAAATGACCTTAGGTCATTTCGTATATGATCACGTGAAATATTCATAGTAAAATCATGACGTAATCAGGTCATTTAAAGGTCATTTCAAGGTCATTTGCCAACACTGTTATAGTCAAAATATAATATTAACAACAATGATAATGAAATTGGCAAAAAAACAAAATAATAATAAATAAAAAAATAACAATAAAGTGAAAAAAAAAATGATAAAGAAAAAAGTCTAAGAAGAGGATCTGGGATGACTTGATTACCCCAGAAAAATTTATTATATATTTTTAGTGATTTTTGCTATAATTTTAATATTTTGGTACACAAATAATATGGAGTATTCATTATTATTATTATTTCAGTATTTAGCATTAGCAATTTTTATCAAAATAATGAATTAGGGGCAGTTTGATTGGTCCTTTCAGAAAGATTGGATATCTTTCAACATAAATTGGTATATGCAATAAAATATCCTTTTTCTGCTGCTGATTTATATAATTCAAATGCTCTTGTTTCATTAAATTCAGTTCCAATTTTTTTTTCATAACAATATCCTAGTTAATATTGTGCATTTAAATAATCTTTTTCTGCTGCCATTTTATATAATTTAAATGCTCTTGTTTCATTAATTTTAGTTCCAATTCTTTTTTCATAACAATATCCAAGGTTAAACATACTACTTCATTACCACTTTCTGCTGCTTTATTATACCAATCATCAGGAGATTAAATTGTGTGATTATATGTGTAGATTTATCAAATATGTGTAATACCGAAAATCTACACCTTAAAAAAAAGTGTAAATATCAATTATGTGTAATTTACACCTTAGAACATAGTTTCAGTAATCAAAGTTTATATAAAATCACATAAATAGGTATTTTCAGTATTTTGCAATTTTGAAAAAAAGCGTGAATACACAATTTCATGTAGTTTACACATGAAATCATAGTTTCAGTAATTTTAATTGTCAAGAGTTTACGTGAAATCATACAAATGGGTATTTTAAGTAATTTACACTTCAAAAAATTGTGTAAATACACAATTTGAGTAATTTACATATAAATATATTGATCAAAATACTCTTAGTAATTTGTATTTTAAAAACTTATATGTATTTTATATAAATAGAAAATTTTGGCAATTTACACCTTAAAAAATTGTGTAAATACATGATTATATGTAATTTAAACCTAATTTTTATTATATAAATTAGAATACTAAATATAAAATATAATATATAAAATTAAAAAAAAATTTAAATAGTATAGTGGTTAGGTCGTAAGCTATGGTATATTAGTGATAAGGTATTTGGTTTGGTTCTCAAGGTATGTAAAATAAATTGAAATTAATTTTATTAAAAAATATGGAATTTTTTGTTGCAAGAATTTTCATTATTAAATAATATTCGCAAATTTGCAGCACCCGTCATAGGAGTGATTCAACATGTTGTTTTATATGTGTATAGTTTCGCAAATTCACACCCTATTTAAACTTCTAATGATAAATAGCTTTATTTAAATCCTTTTCTATTCCTTTACCATGCTGATATGCATATCCAAATTATTTTGTGCAGTAATATGTTCATTTTCTGCTGCTAATTTATATAATTCTAATGCTTTTATTTCATTAACTTCAGTTCCAATTCCTTCTTCATAACAATATCCAAGATTATTTTGTGCAATAATATATCCTTTTTCTTCTGCTAATTTATATAATTCAAATGCTTTTGTCTTATTAACTTTAGTTCCAATTCCTTTTTCATAACAATATCCAAGATTAAATAGTGCTACTTCATTACCAATTTCTGCTGCTTTATTATACCAATAAATAGCTTTATTTAAATTCTTTTCTATTCCTTCACCATGCTGATATGAATAACCAAGATTATTTTGTGCAGTAATATGTCCATTTTCTGCTGCTAATTTATATAATTCAAATGCTTTTGATTTATTAACTTCAGTTCCAATTCCTTTATCATAACAACATCCAAGATTAAATTGTGCTTCTTTAATTCCATTTTCTGCTGCTTTATTATACCAATAAAAAGCTTTGTCTAAATCCATTTTTATTCCTTTACCACAATCATATAAATATCCAAGATTATTTTGTGCAACAATATGTCCCTTATCTGCTGATGATTTATATAATTCAAATGCTTTTGTTTCATTAGCTTCAGTACCAATTCCTTTTTCATAGCAATATCCAAGATTAAATTGTGCAGTAATATGTCCATTTTCTGCTGCTTTATTATACCAATAAATAGCTTTATTTAAATCCTTTTCTATTCCTTTACCATGCTGATATGCATATCCAAGATTATTTTGTGCAGTAATATGTCCATTTTCTGCTGCTAATTTATATAATTCAAATGCTTTTATTTCATTAACTTCAGTTCCAATTCCTTCTTCATAACAATATCCAAGATTATTTTGTGC
Organism: Rhizophagus irregularis; assembly: GCF_026210795.1. Lineage (NCBI taxonomy): Eukaryota > Fungi > Glomeromycota > Glomeromycetes > Glomerales > Glomeraceae > Rhizophagus > Rhizophagus irregularis. The sequence continues at coordinate 573,075 of NC_089430.1, read as the reverse complement.
AATAATATATCTTTTTTCTGCTGCTAATTTATATAATTTAAATGCTTTTGTCTCATTAACTTTAGTTCCAATTCCTTTTTCATAACAATATCCAAGATTAAATAGTGCTTTTTCATTTCCACTTTCTGCTGCTAATTTATATAATTCAAATGCTTTTGATTTATTAACTTCAGTTCCAATTCCTTTTTTATAACAATATCCAAGATTAAATAGTGCTACTTCATTACCAATTTCTGCTGCTTTATTATACCAATAAATAGCTTTATTTAAATTCTTTTCTATTCCTTCACCATACTGATATGAATATCCAAGATTATTTTGTGCAGTAATATGTCCATTTTCTGCTGCTAATTTATATAATTCAAATGCTTTTGATTTATTAACTTCAGTTCCAATTCCCTTACCATAACAACATCCAAGATTAAATTGTGCTTCCTTAATTCCATTTTCTGCTGCTTTATTATACCAATAAATAGCTTTATCTAAATCTATTTTTATTCCTTTACCATATTGATATGAAATTCCAAGATTATTTTGTGCAAGAATATGTTCTTTTTCTGCTGCTGATTTATATAATTCAAATGCTTTTGTTTCATTAACTTTAATTCCAATTCCTTTCTCATAGCAATATCCAAGATTAAATAGTGCTTCTTCATTTCCATTTTCTGCTGCTTCATTATACCAATAAATAGCTTTATCTAAATCTATTTTTATTCCTTTACCATATTGATATGAAATTCCAAGATTATTTTGTGCAAGAATATGTTCTTTTTCTGCTGCTGATTTATATAATTCAAATGCTTTTGTTTCATTAACTTTAATTCCAATTCCTTTCTCATAGCAATATCCAAGATTAAATAGTGCTTCTTCATTTCCATTTTCTGCTGCTTTATTATACCAATAAATAGCTTTATCTAAATCTATTTTTATTCCTTTACCATATTGATATGAAATTCCAAGATTATTTTGTGCAAGAATATGTTCTTTTTCTGCTGCTAATTTATATAATTCAAATGCTTTTGATTTATTAACTTCAGTTCCAATTCCTTTTTCATAACAATATCCAAGATTAAATAGTGCTTCTTTATTGCCATTTTCTGCTGCTTTATTATACCAATAAATGGCTTTGTCTAAATTCATTTTTGTTCCCTTACCATATTGGTATGAAATTCCAAGATTATTTTGTGCAATAATATATCCTTTTTCTGCTGCTGAATTATATAATTTAAATGCTTTTGATTCATTAACTTCAGTTCCAATTCCTTTTTCATAACAATATCCAAGATTAGATAGTGTTACTTCATCACCACTTTCTGCTGCTAATTTATGTAGTTCAAATGCTTTTAATTCATTAACTTCAGTTCCGATTCCTTTTTTATAACAATACCCAAGATTATTTTGTGCAATGATATGTCCTTTTTCTACTGCTGATTTATATAATTCAAATGCTTTTGATTCATTAACTTCAGTTCCAATTCCTTTTTCATAACAATATCCAAGATTATTTTGTGCAATAATATGTCCTTTTTCTACTGCTAATTTATATAATTCAAATGCTTTTGTTTCATTGACTTTAGTTCCAATTCCTTTTTCATTACAATATCCAAGATTAAATAGTGCTTCTTTATTTCCATTTTCTGCTGCTTTATTATACCAATAAATGGCTTTGTCTAAATTCATTTTTGTTCCCTTACCATATTGGTATGAAATTCCAAGATTATTTTGTGCAATAATATATCCTTTTTCTGCTGCTGATTTATATAATTCAAATGCTTTTGCTTCATTAACTTCAATTCCAATTCCTTTTTCATAACAATATCCAAGATTAATTAATGCTTCCTCATTTTCATTTTTTGCTGCTTTATTATACCAATAAATGGCTTTATTTAAATCCATTTTTGTTCCTTTACCATATTGATATGAAATTCCAAGATTATTTTGTGCAATAATATATTCTTTTTCTGCTGCTAATTTATATAATGCAAATGCTTTTATTTCATTAACTTCAGTTCCAATTCCTTTTTCATAACAATATCCAAGATTAAATAGTACTACTTCATCACCACTTTCTGCTGCTAATTTATGTAATTCAAATGCTTTTGATTTATTAACTTCAGTTCCAATTCCTTTATTATAACAATATCCAAGATTATTTTGTGCAATAATATGTCCTTTTTCTGCTGCTGATTTATATAATTCAAATGCTTTTAATTCATTAACTTCAGTTCCAATTCCTTTTTCATAACAATATCCAAGATTAAATAGTGCTTCTTTATTGCCATTTTCTGCTGCTTTATTATACCAATAAATAGCTTTGTATAAATCCATTTTTATGCCTTTACCATATTGATATGAAATTCCAAGATTACTTTGTGCAATAATATATTCTTTTTCTGCTGCTGATTTATATAATTCAAATGCTTTTGATTCATTAATTTCAGTTCCAATTCCTTTTTCATAACAATATCCAAGATTAAATAGTGCTTCTTCATTTCCATTTTCTGCTGCTTTATCATACCAATAAATAGCTTTGTCTAAATCTATTTTTGTTCCTTTACCATATTGATATAAAATTCCAAGATTACTTTGTGCAATAATATATCCTTTTTCTGCTGCTAATTTGTATAATTCAAATGCTTTTATTTCATTAACTTCAGTTCCAATCCCTTTTTCATAACAATATCCAAGATTAAATAGTGCTTCTTCATTTCCATTTTCTGCTGCTTTTTCATACCAGTAAATAAGTTTATCTATAAAAAGTTGTCATAAATAAGCCAGTAATTATACTTTGTATACTTTATATGCAATTATAATAATTTACTCACTGTTATTTATAATATCTTTTCTTATGTTTGAAATAAGTGCACTTAATGGCCTACTAGTATAAATTGCATCTAAATGTGAAACATTCTTAATTATGGAAGATGGTCTAAAATATCAATAATATGTTGTTATTATTAATAAATGATTCAATACTAAAAATATATAATATTTGATCTTGATATTATATTAACCTTTGAATATTTATATCTATATCAAAATCTAAATCATTTGAAACATATCCTAAGAATAGAAAGAAATTTAATATTTAGTAAAAATTTTTAAGCAATATAATAAATACCTTTAAGCGAAGAGGATCTCAAGGATTTAGAAATAAGTTTACTATAAAAATAAAATAAATTAATAATTCAATTCAATAATCTAAATTTTCCAAAATCATGTATCATTACCTTTGAATATTGTCTTTCATGTCTATATCAAAATCTAAATCGTTTGAAATATAATCTAAGAAATAGAAAGAAACTTAATATTTAATAAGAATTTTTTTAAATCATACAATAAATACCTTTAAGCGAAGAAGATTTCAAAGACAGAGAAATAAGTTTACTATAAAAATAATGAATTAATAATTAAATTCAAGAATATGAATTTTCGAAATTATAAATTATTACCTTCGAGTATCGTCCATGTCTATATCAAAATCTAAATCGTTTGAGATATTACCTAAGAAATAGAAAGAAACTTAATATTTAATAAGAATTTTTTTAAACAATAATAAGTACCTTTAACTTTAAGCAAAGAGGATTTCAAAGATTTAGAAATAAGTTTACTATAAAAATAAATAAATTAATAATTAAATTCAAGAATATAAATTTTCGAAATTATAAATTATTACCTTCGAGTATTGTCTATATCAAATTTATATTCCGAAGTAAATTCCATAAAAATAAAATTATTCAAAATTAGAAAATCAGCTTAATTTGTTTATATATAATAACAACTTTTCTTTAACAAATTATATAACACATACCTTGCTCTGAAATTGTTGAATTTACAGATGAAGATTGAGAGATATAAGAATTTAAAGGTCTACTAGTATAAATAGCGCCAGGATGCGATTTTTCGGGTTCAAGTTGTTTTGATTGTATTAATTCTAGTCGTTTTTTTTCAGCCTCATAAAATATTCCACCACTTTTTTTGTACCAATCATAAACGATATCTTTAATTTTTGTTATGGATGGTCTTTTTAAAGGATCAGAAGTCCAACATCTTTTCATTAAATTAGAATAACACTCGGGAGTATCATTTGTAACTATAGGCCTTTTTCCATCAATAATTCGCAAAATAAGTGCAGTATTATGTTCAACTTTAGAAAATGGTTTACAACCTGTTGCTAATTCCCACATAACGATACCTAGACTATATATGTCAGACTCTTTCGAAAATACACCACCTTGAAATATTTCTGGTGCGACATAAGGTATTACTCCATATATTTCATTATTCGATGAATTATCTGCTGGTTGAGATAATCCTAGATCACCAATTACCCACTTTTTGTGATCATTTTTTAATGATAATATATTTCCACTATGAATATCTCGATGTATAAAATTTTCATGATGAATAGTCTTAAGTCTAGAATAAAAAATACAAATAGATTAATATCATTTCATATAAAAATAGTAATAGCAATAAAAAAATAAATACCCATCTGAAATTTGACACAAAATAGCTAATTTTGTGATCCACTTAATATTTGTAAACTTTTCTTTTAAATAATTATGTAAATTTCCACCACTCGCATATTCCATTATTAACATATAATCTTTTTCTACAGGATCTTGTGTAATACCATAATATTTAACAATGAAAACCGTATCACAACATCGGTGGAGTGATTTCACCTAGAATAATAGATTCGATTTAATAATTAAAATGTAATTACATAAATATTATAAATAATCATTACCTCATTTAAAAAATTACTTATATTACGCGATGTTAAAAATTTTTTTACGGCAACATGAGTTTTAAACCAAGTTGCTTTATAAATAATACCAAATCCCCCTTCTGCTATTTTTTCTAAACTTTTAATTTGAGAATATGGAATCCATTCCATTGTTCGTTTTGAATTAACATTTTTAAGATCTCGTTCAATAAAACTATATACATTCAAAGGATCGGAACTTTTATTCATATTATTCATATAATTAGCGATCTTTTCATGATTATCAATATTGGTTCTAGTTGAGACAATAAATTCATCTATATTGTGATTTCCACTGCTAATATTTTTAACGTCAATATCTATTTTTGATACTCTTTTACACTTTTTACATTGAGTTTGTTCTGTAATTCCAAAAATAATATTTGTTGTCAAACAATATCTACATCCAATATAAACTATGAAGCAATCTGAACACCATTTTTGACAATCATTAACAAATTTTAGGTTATGATTACAAATTCTACTTTTACTGGAAGCGTCCCACCATGGTAAGTAAAGAATTGGAATAGACTTATTAGTAAAAGTTGATTCTATCCACCCAGAAGAAATTAAGTAACAATCCGAACACATTCTTAACTCGGAAGAAGTCTGATGATAAACCAATTTTCCACATAGGTTACAATCTTTTACTGTTACTTTATATTGTTTTGAAGTATTAAGATGATCATGATAATTATTAAAATGGGAAATCTCAAAGCAACCTTCACACCACTCTTGAATTTTTGGACTAGTTGCTATATGTTTATGATTACATTTATCAAAATTCGCGAACAGGTGCACATCCAAGTATATACTATTATCATTATTTTTTGTTGTGTCTTTAATATACGTTAATAAACATTTATTACAATATTTTTGTTTATATATAAGCGTAAGAGAATACTTATGTCCACAATTACATTTGTTTTTTTCATTGTTAAATGAAATAAATAAAATTGGTTTAGGGCTAGATTTTAATTTTGGAGTTGGGCCAAAATAATTATTGCTATTTTTATTTGCAGGCTCCATCTTGAGAATTAAAAAAAAAAGGATGCTATATTTATATCGTATTTTGGTTTCGGAATTCGGAAAAATTATTCCCGACCGGTCAAATTAAGTGTTTTTATAATGTAATTATGTAATATGTACGCACGAACATCAAATGCAACAACAACAAATTTTTCCCTTCCAACTTTGATGCGTTGTAAGTGCCGAAAGCGAAAATTGAAAGTCGTATGTTGCATTATTATTAAGTTCTTTACACAGATTTGATCAACTAATCGCATGACGTATAAAGAACATATCCTAGATATTATTATTTTCCAAAAACTAAAATTGTATTATTAATTAAGACTAGCCGTTAGCCCGCAATCGTTACATGTAAAAAAAAGCGTGACGTAGCTAAGCCCGCGCTATGTAACATACTAACAGGTAACACAGGTAGCACAATACAAAAATATTTAGTCTTAACGTTACGGTTACACACAAAAACAATTATTATATAGTAGATATAAAAGGCTATCTACGTTACATTTTCTTGAAGAAAATGTCAAAAATTCTAGAATCTGAATTAGAAATCAAGGAATTCTATAGCCGAACTCTTTGTTGAAATGTCGTGCGTCTGCATGAAACGTCTGAAACGAATGAAGCATGCAATCATGTATGATAAAATTGTATGTAAATCGAGTGCTATGTAACATAAATCTAAATAGGTGAGTTGTTAATCCCTTTATTGAATTCATAGTCTATGTTATCTTTACCTTTTGGCTTTTCTTTTCAATGGATAGACACTTCCAAAAATTTGTGGCGCAGCGGTATACTTTAATATCGTTGTATTACGAACGGAAAAGTCTCGTCAATACTTAGTCAAGTGGGAACGATACCAGATACTGAGGCTACGGGGGACCTGCTGACCGACTGGAGGAAGACATCCCTAATCTGGTGCGTGAATTCTGGGGGTAAAAAAATGTGGTATTTTTTTTTTAAGTTCGATTTAAATTTACGGTCAGAGATATTTTTATGAGTTACGTTTTAAATTTACGACGACGATATTTTTACGAAATACGTTTAATTTTTCACCAGAAATATTTTACCAATTATGTTTTAAATTTTGTCACGTGATCACATATGTTATATATGTACCTGGATTACTAATATGATTCTTGTATTGTGTTACACCAATTTAGGAACCGTAGCTCAAACCACAAAATTCAGAGAATCATTCAAAAAGGAAAAAGTTGAAAGAAACAGATAAACAAAACTTATACGCCCCCGAAATAACTTTACTTGGTTAAGATCAACGTAGAATGATTCTATAGAATTCTGCAAAAAAATAAAATTTTTTTTTTTGCCTTCTATTAAGAAGGTCTGGAATTCTGTTATTTACTATTACACCAACTTCGGTATGTAGTGTGGACTGTGGAGCTGTTCAGAATTTTAAATAGAGAAAATTCTTGATGGTATTAAAAAACTTCCATTTTTTTTTGTTAACAACGATTTCTTTGCAACACAATTTTTATAATTATCAAAGAAAAATTCGTAAACGATTTGATTTATATGTAAAATTTTATCGTATTGGTTACACCTTATATTCATTAATTTATCATTACATTATAAGGAAGAAAAAAAAAAATAAAATCACACTCGAATTAAAGTTTCGATATACTTTTCAATTGTTCGGAGCGTCGAAACCTATTATCGCTCCGTTTACGTTGCAGCGTCACGTTATGACAAATTTATATCACTGAATTATGCGTAAGCATAAATATCGAACTTTTAGAAAAAAGTTGAACGAAATTCCATGTATTTCAAATTTTTTGCTCTTTATTAATTATTTTTTTTGTGAGATCTTTACAATGATGGTAATAAATCACAAATCGCATGATAAAATTTTTAATTCACGGATAAAAACTTTAATTCTCTTTGGAAAAAAGTTCAGAACTTCAAGCGTTAAAATTGTGACCCTAAACTTATTGCTGTCTATATTTCATTTAATTCCATAAACTTCATGATGTGAAATATCGTAAATTCGTAATGATTTAAAGCAGTGTTGTTAAATTGCCACGTAATTTGCCCATTTTTCAAATGACATTTATCATTTCTCATACTTTTTCATAGTAAATCGATGTCATTTAATATCATTTGATGTCATTTCAATGTCATTTCAGTGTCATTTGACAACACAATCAAAAAATAAACACTTAAAAAAGAAAAAAAATCAAACAATATATCTTGTACAAATAAAACTTGCTTTTAAAATAAAGTTCATCATTTACGGTGATAAATAAATAATTAAATAAAATATTTTCTAATTTAACATAATTAGAAAAAAATTGTATTACCATTTTATCAATCATTATATAAAAGGTTAACTTTGTTATTTTTCTTAGAAGTTAAAAAATTCTAGAATCCGTATTTGAAAGAAATCATTTAGAGAATTCTATAATCGAATTCTTTGTTGAAATGTCATGCGCCTGCATGAAACCATTGAAGCATGTATGACAAAATTTAACAAATCGAGTACAATGAAAACATAAAGTATTGATATAAATTCAAGCCTAATATCAATAAATATCAATAACAAATCCTACAAAATTAACAAATCTTACGAAATTTAACAACGTTTCAATTAAATTCAAGATGCTAGGCACCGCAAAATGTCCAATAATCCGTCCAATAATCAGCTATATTAGCTATATTAAAGTTCCAACTTGAAATTTTCGAATTACATGAATTTAAAACCCGAACAAATAAAAGACTTCCAAAAATTTGTGGCGCAGCGTTTCGTTGTACTACGAACGGAAGAATCTTCTTTTTTCAGGTTTTGTTAATAATGCACATGAATGGTCTTAGTAGAATACTATGATTTATATTTTGCCAACTTTTTGTTTTACACGATTATGTTTGATTATGCACAATTTTTAGTTTTACATGATTATGCCTTTTGGCTTTTACTTTGATTATGCCAATTTTTTTATTCTTTCAATTTTTCTCTTTATTTTTTTCAGTTTTTCTCAGATTTATCATTTTTATTTTTCAATTTTTCTCAGATTTATCATTTTTCACTTTTTTCTCAGATTTATCAATTTTTTTTTTATTTTTCAATTTTTCTCAGATTTATCGATTTTTTTTTTATTTTCAATTTTCTCAGATTTATCGATTTTTTTTTATTTTTCAATTTTTCTCAGATTTATCAATTTTTTTTTATTTTCAATTTTCTCAGATTTATCAATTTTTTTTATTTTTCAATTTCTCAGACTTATCAATTTTCTCAGATTTATCAATTTGTTTTTTTATTTTTTCAATTTTTCTTAGATTTATCAACTTTTTTTTTGAATTTTTCTCAGAATTTTTTCAGATTTGACAATTCTTTTTTTTTTAAATAAAATCAGAAATGTTGATAAATTGATATGAAAATAAAAATAATAAAGGTTTATAAATAAAATTAATGAAATTTTGATTTTATTTTTATGCACTTTTACATGATGCAGTTGATGCACGTATCCACATTCCACACGGGATTTATTAGATTGAATAAAATATTTATTTATTTTATTTTTATTAAAAGTAGCTACAGTGAATATAAAAGATCATGGCGTTAAGTGTTCTCGGAAAGGTGTGTTCGCTTGTTTTGAGTGGTCTGATCTCTATTTGTCACGACGTTCCTAAGTGAACTAGTTGCGACAATTAGCTCACAAAGAAAGTGAAATCTTTATTATGTAATTTTGTCTATAATTTACATTTAGATATTTATAAAGATATTTGGAAATTTCGATGATGTAAGAATAAAAACGTAGTAACAATATAACAAAAAAGTCGTGGGTCCCGTAGGGGATGAGCACATTTCGTCAAGTTTAAAGGTAGTGTGTATGCCGATCATTTTTCATAAGTGCGCAGTGGTAAATAATTTTGTTGATCACATGAGGTTCCAGAAACTCGGTACGTATTAAAGCGGGTTTTTCTTTTGCTGACATACAGTATAGTAATATGACACGTAACTGATATCAAAATTATTAAAAAAATTTTTCAAAACTCAAGTTATTAAAAAAAAATAAAAAATATTCGTAGTATTGTTCTTTCAGTATCTAATGACGATATTATTTCAATAAATAAGATGTTATTTTGTTAATTGTATGGCTGTAATAAATTACTTGATTATATACTTCCTGCTAAACAATTCCCTACACGTTCTTTCCAAGACCAATAGCCAAAACAAACTAACCTTAAATAAAGTTTAAGCAAGTCAAAGAAGTATTATTAAAGGAAACTAAATTTAGTAAAAATAAGTGGAAACTAGAAAGTAATAATGGAATGTTTATAGAAATGAGGTAGGGAATAAAATTAAATGATTCTAATTTAATTTTTTTTAATGAAAGAGGGGAGAGTGTGAAACTAGACTAAATTTAACAATAAAATACGCGTGAAAGTGAAATCAATAAAATTTTTTAACTAAATGGGATAAGGAATAATATTACTGATTCAGAGTTAAATTTTTTAGTTGAAAAAGGGAAAGGGAGCGAAATCAGATGAGATATAACGTAAAATACGAAATTTTTTCACAAAAATAAGGTAAATAATGACATAACATTTAATGAAATATATTTAAAAATGGTTCTAATTGAATTTTTAAAGAATGAAATATAGAATCAATTCAAAATAACATGGTTTATAAATATATACAGGTGAGGAACATGATGGTGGCTAACAGTTATTTGAAATTATTTATTTGATGCTAATGAACTATATTTAATTTGTAGATATTAAAATGATAAACATATTATCATCTACACGGATATTACGATGGGTTTGCTTTATTCTTTAGAAGCAAAGGTGGAAGGATGTACGTGCGAAGTACAGTATATGTATGCCAATACTTTCCGTGCAGGCGGTGGCATAAGCAATCTACATATCATAATAGAAATATTAGCTATTATTACTGTTATTAATTTAACCATAGAATACAAAATTTATGTTCTTATTCGTTAGACGCGTAAAAAGTAATAAATTTCAATAGTTAACGCTAATTTTACTAAATAAATAGTTCTTTGGTATTTTAAAATAAATATAGAACTAACTACAGTGTAAAGAAATGGTTTACAAAAGTATTTCTAATAAGTTAAAACAATAAACACTTTTAAAAAAGTATTTATTCAGTATTTAAATTATATTATATTATAAACGTATTATAAGCGTTACCAAGTTCTTTTGTTGAGTCGACACCAGTAAATAGGAAACCAATAAAAACCTTATTTGCCCATTCGCAAAAAAAGATTCCCATTCGCAACTTCATACGACGTTTTTTCAAAAAGTTTTTTATGCAACAAAATTTTTTAAAGTTGCAAAGTGTTGCTCAAGTTCGTGGCTTTCTAAACATATAAATTTTTACCCCCTTACGTTAGTATTACAAAGTCTATATTGTACTGAAAATTTGTATTCCGATTTGCCATGTTGATCAATAAGAAATTATCACGTGATTTACAATACCTTTAATTAGATGGATTTCATGTAACGTAACAATCGTAACATGCCAGATATGAGCAAAATAATTAGGCTATGGTATGATCGACTAACTATAAATCATCATTTTACCTAGAATTTCTTTATAGAATAAAATAAATTTTCACAATTAATCTTAATCTAAAACATTTACAATGAAAAAATATCTCTATTTAAGGTATCAAGACCGTGGGCCAGGTAAAGGTAAAAATAAAAATTATATAAAAAAAGGCACAAGTAAAATATATTTTAATTATAAGTAAGTGTATCTGATATACAGTAAATAATTTACAAAATTTTAAAATCACAAAAAAGCATACTTAAGAATAACAGGTATCCCAGTAAAGTTTCCGTAATGAAAGTTGCTCTTTAACCTATTTAGAAACGACAAAGTGGATTTTATTGCGTAATTCTCTAAACATTTGACATATTAGAGTAAGTTTTATTATATAAATAACAATAACAATATTTTATATTTTTTAATAAATAGTGACGAAAAAATAATTATTATGAGATCAAATAAAAGTGGCAATGAGTCCCTATAAGAAATATGTATACGGAAAGGATACGTTTTGTATACATTTTTATGTACGTTTTTATAGATTCCGTATACAAATTCCCGTATATTTAATAAGCAATTCATTTTTGAACATTTTTTAAAAAAACTAATGTATACGAAATGTATACGGTCATACGGAATGTATACGGAATTTTTAAACTTTATTTATTTATTTATTTATTTATTTTATGTGAAGCTGGATAACTAATTACATAGAGAATTTTTAAACTTAATATTTTTAGAAAATAATTTTCGTATCATAACACGAGATCACGTGATTGTTTATTGTTTTGTTATCTGTTATGATACGTTTTTGTTTTTATATAAACCCTTACTTTGATGAGTTTGATCTTCCGATCTTCCTTTCTGTCTTTCCCTTCCTTCTCTTTTTTCTTGTCTTATTTTTGTTATTTTTTCTAAATTTTTCTTCTTTTTTCGTCACCCCCCTTTTAAAAAAAAATTTTTTTTTTTCGTACCTCACTTTAAAAATTTTTTTTTCATCACTCTCCTTTAAAAAAAAAATTTTTTTTGATTTTATTCTTTTATTCCCACTCTTCTTTTTTTTAAAAAAAAATTCTTCTTTCTATTTCTATTTCCTCTTTATAAAAAATTTTTTATTTTTCTAACTTTGACGTCCTCCCTTTAAAAAAAAAATTTTTTTGAACTTTCCTAACTTCGTTACTCTCTTTTTAAAAAAATATTTTTTTTGATTTATTCTTTATTCCCCTTTATATTTGTCCCTTTTTTTATTTCATAGGCCAGCAGATTTTTTTTTGTGAGAAGATTCAGTTTCTTTTTTCTTTTTGTAGATCAGTTTGGGAGTCCTTTCCTTTTTGTAGGATTGTTCAGGGGTTTTTTCTTTTTTTAGATCAGTTCAAATTTTCTTTTTTTTTTTGTAAGTTGGGTTCAGATTCTTTTCTTTTTGTAGGTTGTTTCAGTTTTGTTGCTTCAGAGTCTTCTTTTTTTGTAGGTCAGTTTTGGATTTATTTTGTTGTTTTGGTTTCTTTTTCATCAGATGCTTCATAATTCTTTTCATTTATGTAGGTCAGACATTCTGGAGTTCTCTTTCTTTTTTTGTAGGAATGCTGACCTTTGGTGACTTGGACGATTGCAGGTACTATATGAAGGGGGGGGGGGGTTTGTTTCCAATTAAGTTAGACGTTCTTATTGTTTCTTTTTTTTATTTTTTTTAGGTTGTTTGACTCCAAATGAACCTGAACTTATAGATAATTTTGGTTGCAATGGGTGGGTTTAATAAGGATTAAGGAGGGAATTTTCATAATGTATTTGTATTTTGTTTATTTTTTAATTTAATAAAGTAAAATTAGATTAATGTAAATATAATTATGGTAAACTGTAATACAAATAGTAAATTCAGTGACCAAATCGTATAAATTTCGTGATAAAATCAGTGACCAAATCATGTAAATTCTATATGAATTCCGTGCAAATTCCGTATCCAAACCATATTTTTAGTGATACGGAATTGTGCATTTTCCGTATCCTATTATGATACGTTATTTCTAAGGAAAAAAATCGTATAAAAACTTTATAAAAAACGTATCCAATTTTTTTATAGGGAGTGTCAGTGTATAATTGTGAGTTTATTTATTTTGTTATTTGTACTTTTTTTTAATGAATCTGTCTAATAATTACATTTTCTATTATTAGCGTTAGATATTGTATGATACAAATTATTAAATATTTATTTAATATTGTGTCATTAATTTATATTTATATTTATACTATTTATATTTTGCCAATATTATTAATGAACAATTATTATAATTAAAATTAGGGTTTTGTTTTTTATCGCACCCGCGATGTGTCGCAGGGGTCACGCCACCAAATTTTATTGGTGGAAAATTTGCGCCATGATCTGCGGCGCAAAACGTGACGCGCGATTTTAAAAAATTTTTTTTTCCTAGATCTGGCTTCCTGAAGAAATGTTTCTTTGTTTATTTTTGGGAACACGAGTGGAATAATGGGGATTTGAGGCTTCGTACTTGTAAGTACTTGTTGGTTTTTTTGTTACTTTTTGTTACTTTTGTAATCTGGGAACGCTACAAGCGTTCCTTTTCCTTTCTCTTTTTTAGGACAGGTTCATGAAAAGATTTTAGCTTTGGACTTTGAAGTCATGATTCGGTAAGTTTTTTGTGATTTTTTTTTCATTTTTTGTGATGTAATAACCCTACTAAGTACTAACGTTCCTTTTCCTTCCTTTATTTTAGGACAGGCTCACATATTTCGGACTTTGGTATTTTGCAAGGTAGATTCGGGCGGGTAAGTGTTTCTTTAGTGAAATATACTTCAAGAAACGCATAACTAACGTTTCTTTCTATTATTTTTGTAGGTTCGGCTTTTATGAAGTGGATATTCAGACGGGTAAGTGTTTCTTTAGTGAAATATACTTCAAGAAATGCATAACTAACGTTTCTTTTTTTTGATTTGTAGGTTTCGCGAATAATGACATTAGTAAAAGATCGGAATCCTGATTATTTTCCGATTCTTTATTGATTCTGTTATATATTTCCGATTGGGCGCATAATCTTGTAGGACAACATCAGTAAACTATATTTAGTGAAAGAATCGGGTAGCAACCAGATAATCATTTAAGCCTTTATTTTATTATAAGGTTATTATTTATTTAGTACATATAAGGAACTATGCATACATTACATCATATTACATAATTCTATCTAAATTCCTATACTATTCAATATTTTTACTTGTTGTTAATGGTTTGGAACATTGTTCCAGTTGGTTCAATTCCAACAAACAACTATTAGTAATATCATAATTCTTATGATGTATATACTTAACATATCCTAGAATAGTCAGAAAAGAAAAATCAAAAAAAAGAAACGTTAGATATGCGTTTCTTGAAGTTTATTTCAAATCCATTTCAAAGAGAGTACTTCTCAAAATTCCCTTCCATAGAAGCCGAAACCTACATAAATTAAAAAGAGGACCGTAGCATGTTTCTAAAGTTGGATGGCGAAACTTTTCCCAAGGTAATTACTTGCCATAATGAAATACTATTCCAGGATGCCAAACCCTACAAAAATAACAGAAAGATACGTGAGTTAAACGTTTCTTGAAGTCTAATTCACTAAAGAAGCACTTACCCGCCCAAATATCCACTTCATAAAAGCCGAACCTACAAAAATAATAGAAAGAAACGTTAGTTATGCGTTTCTTGAAGTATATTTCACTAAAGAAACACTTACCCGCCCGAATCTACCTTGCAAAATACCAAAGTCCGAAATATACGAGCCTGTCTTAAAATAAAGGAAGGAAAAGGAACGTTAGTACTTAGTAGCGTTCTTATATCACAAAAAATGAAAAAAAATCGCAAAAAACTTACCGAATCATGACTCCAAAGTCCAAAGTTGATATCTTTTCATGAACCTGTCCTAAAAAAGAGAAAGGAAAAGGAACACTGGTAGCATTCCCAGAACACAAAAGTAACAAAAAGAAACAAAAAAACTAACAAGTACTTACGAGTACGAAGCTTCAAATCCCCATTAATCCACTCGTGTTCCCAAAAATAAACAAAGAAAACATTTCTTCAGGGAAGCCAAATCTAGGAAAAAAAAAATATTTAAAAATCGCGCGTCACGTTTTGCGCCGCAGATCATGGCACAAATTTCCACCAATAAAATTCGGTGGCATGACCCCTGCGACATCATATCGCGGGTGCGATAAAAAACAAAACCCTTAAAATTACTAAATATCTAAATATTTAAATTCTTCTTTACTTTATTTATGTAAGCAAATGTTTAAATTTTTATAAACTATTCAATTTTTTTTTAATAAATCTTAACGCGTAATTTCTTTGTTTCAATTTACAATATATACAGTATCGATTATTTGGATCGTTTCGTTCAAGTTATAAAAGATGCCCTTTCACAAATATTTTCATGAGAGATAATAACAAATCCTTTTGTGATTCATTTGATAATGATGTAGTATTAATTTCTTCCGTACTCATTTTATTAAAATTTTGAATGAGCTGAGATAATTCACCTTGTGATACATACAGTAATTGCTGGAATTTTGCGAAATACAGTAGTAGCATTGGTCATTAGTTTGAAAAATACGTTTGTTTTATTTTTTCCCTTTGTAGTTTGTACAAACTATGCTTTAAATTGGTCTAGTGCGTTTTAGCTTAGTAAACTAGACTATGTTATAAATCAGATTTTACCCTAGTTTGAGCTTAACCGATATAGTTAGTCTAAAACCAGCTAATTTACTAGTTTTGAAACTTAGTTTAATCAGGTTTGAATAAACTCGTTAAACTTTTTTATTTATAAATTTAACGATATTTATTCTCCATACTAACTTTCATCATAAAACTTACGCAATATAATTTTCCATAATTTATATTTAAGTTCATAATGCCACAATATAAAGTTATATATGTTTTAGGAAATTACTTTAATTTCATTTACTCAAGCAAACATATGTTCCAGATGAACAAATGATTAGTAATTATTAAATTAATGAATAGAAATTTTATTATGTATTTATGTATTTTATTATTGTAATAATTATTATTTAATTTTAAATATAAAATTATTCTTTGTAAATATCATTTACTTAATTATTTGGAAATATCATATTTGATCATATATATAGAACAAGACAAAATATCAAAAGTTTACGGATACCTAGTTTGAAAACTAAAACTATTAATTTGGATTATTAGAAATATAATATAAGTTAAAAAATTTATATATAACATTTATTAAATACTACATTTTCATATTTTTTATTTTTTACATAAAAAGTTATCATAAATAAACTAATAAACTATATGTAATTTTAATAATTTACTAACTATAATTTGAAATATAAATTGCAATTGGATCCTTTGTAGGTAATCTAAATATTAATAATACAGTATGTCATTATTATTATATTATTATTAACAAGTAATATAAGAATATATATATGTATTTGATTTTTAAATTATATTAAACCTTTGAGTATTTGTGTCTATATTAAAATCTAAATCTTTTGAAATATATCCTATAAGATAAAAGAAAAATCTTTTAAATAATGATACAACATCAGAAAATGTCCTTAAAGGTTAAAAATAGTTGACCTAAGTTTATTTAATATGGGTAAATTTATTAACGTTAATAAATTTTCAATAATTAATTTTTATCTGTAATAATATATTTACATAGAAGTGTATCATACTATAGAAAATTAGAAACAAATTTCATTAATAATTTAATTTTTACACTATTTAAAATAAAACACTAATGATCAATCTCGTTAAAAAAAAATATGTGTATAAAAATAAATAAGATACCTACATTATTTCGAAAATGTTGCTAGAGGCTGGGATGTTGTTTTCAAGTAAACTCGGGACCAATTTGCTTCGATTATATTACCTAAAAGAAATATTATCAATTAATTTTCCGTATAATTTACAATCCTTTTTCATACATATGATATGTTATTGCCCGCTATATTTTAAATATACAATAAACGTTGTTTGCAATATTTCTGCTTATATAAATTTGTGGCAGAATATACTGTACCTCCACAATTATTACATCTAAGTTTTTAATTATCTGTACAGAGCTTAATTTTAATTTTGGCGTTGGGTTAAAAACCGGTCAAAATTATTTTTATTTGTAAGTTTCATTATATTATACTTAAAAATTTTAGTAAATAATGAAGATTTATTATTATTATTTAAAAAAAAGGAAATTCTTCATCGTGTTGCGACAAGTTTTTAAGCCACAAAAATTGCATATGACTGCAATTGGTATTTAAACAATTTTTTACATACGCAATAGTACAGTAGATGTGTCACGACACTCACGTGTTAGTGCATATATATGTGCACGAATCCACGTTTGCAAATCGGTTAAGTGCCAGAAATGGAAAATTTACAAAGCAAAATTATTTCATACAATTCAGAAAAAGGCTTTATGCCATTAAGTGATATAAGTAATTCAAAAAGAAATGTTTGAAAGAACGTTAATCAAGAGAATAAAATTTTATTCCATTACATCCATAAATAGTCCTCCGCTTTGCTCCGAATAAATAATTTATTCAACATAAAAACGATTCTATATAATATTGTAATAAAAAAAAAATTCTTTTTATTTTAAAAAAGGAACTCTAAGAATTTCTGATTGAAAATTCGAGACTATATAAAGTTAATGAACAATCAAATTCCATGAAGAAATTGTTCAATTTAAGTTTTTTCTAGAAAGAAAATTTCTTGGTGTTACATGAATCAATTATAAATATCAAACTAATTTCTTGTCAACGAAAGCATCGTAATTTCATTTCAAGAAATTTTTTTGTTAATAACAAACGGATGTTAACAATGTAATCGGACCGAACGAATCGGTCATAGTCACGATAATCGGGCGAAATTTTTTTGCTAATAACAAATGGATGTTAACAACTAATGTATTCGGACCGAACGAACCGGTCAAAGTCACGATAATTGGTCAAATTTTTTTGTTAATAACAAACGATCGAACGAATCGGGCATAGTTTTTTTATGAGCGAAATCGATGTGTGCGTGTTATATGTAATGCATTATATGTGTATCTACGTAAGACCAAATAGATATTAACATGGTCTAAATCTAAATTTGTGGCGTAGCGATTAAGTCGTTATACTGTAAACGGTTTAGAATAGTACTTGATTCGACGTTTCATTCGTTTTGTTCGTTTTTTTTTAAATTCGTTAGCTATAGCAATCACAAAATTTAATTCAAGCCTGAGAATTTTTTTCGGAACATTTCTTCATTATTGTATTCTCACACCATTGTTAGGTAGTACATACGTATTTGAAATTTTTTTTATATTTTATTTTTTTTCATAATAAATTTATAATTTTACGGAAACAGTAATTTTACTTTGTGTAAATAATTTTGTCGAAGTATACTTGACACAAGGTAAAATTGCTGCACCATCCACCTAATACGCAATTTGCTATCATTTTATTATCCCTCAAAGAAGAACTATTAGAGTAAAATAATTGCATCCTTTTGTTTCAAATTTTACAGTTATGTTTATGAAATGATAATTTTAGAATTATTAAGTTCCTTTGAGAACGACCATCTATGAATTTTAATTGGAAGAATAATGTAAATCATCATAAAAGGATAAATTGTATGACAGCAGATGTCCAAACACAAGATTTGTTCATGCGATGATTATAAAAACTGTTAAAATATTATAATTTACTAAAAAATTTAGTTTTTTACTTTGTATTCTTGCCACGTATAAATATAAAAGAAAAATTAAAGCAACTTCATTGGGCGAAATTGGAGTTGCTTTTATTTTATAATTCTGAACCGATTTAATTGTGTACCGTATAGTACAGTGGACTAAGAATTCTATAATTTTAGGTATTGGCTAGCAGTCAATGGACTTGAACCATATTTATTTATTTATTTATTTTATTTCAAGAAGAGTAGTAATCGATTTCTATTACATTAACAGCATATGTACATGAAAAAAAAACAGAGACTATTCAGGTAATTGGAACGTCGAATCTCATGGCTAAGCAGGACCTCACCCTAAACTATTTCAACAGGAGAACTACGCTACTGCTAAAATTTAGAAAAAAAAAGAAAAACCTAAGAAAATCAAACCTACAAAAAAAATGAAGGATTCGTACTTTGCTTTCGACACAAATGTCACCACTTGTAAATACTGTAAGAAGTGGAATGTTTCAAACTATTCTAAATTGAAGTTTAAATGATGTAGTAAAATTATATATATAAGGGTAATAAAACTACTAGAGTAAAAAATATATATATCGGCAGTTAATCCAAGTGTTATTAATTGAGATTCGTCCCGACTGTAGAGCCAGAGAAAGGATCAGACGGAACTTCATGGGAAATATCCATTTTTTGTTTCTTAAAGAGACGTCGAAGCGTCGTTGTTTTGAGCATCCTTTGTGTTGAATAGAATGGGATGTGCTAATTGAAACTCTTCATATTGTGAGTTAAGCTCTTTTAATTTGTCAGAGTCGGTTGTTGCTTTTTTTCGTTTTGTAAAATATGAAGTTAAAAGGTAAACATGATGTTCGTTGGAGTCACGTGATACATTGATGCGTTCTTGATCTAGTTTCTTAACAGAGGTGCCGAGTGAGTTTGTTTGTTGAACTTTGTTAATATTAGAGGATTCTCTTCTAGTTAACTCGGCGTACCATTCTTTGCTTCCTTTATCTAGAAGAGTCCGGTTGTTGTTACGATCAGTAGAGTAAACCTTACCATCAACAGGTATAAAAGCTCGTAAGTATTAAGGAATATCGTTATCATCATATTCCGTTGTAATTTTAGGGGGTATAATAATACTTGTTATTCTCAGTAGGCGCAGGATTTTTATCAAATAAAAAGAAGCGTGGTTCTTTAGTCCTTTGTCGTCGATTAAAACGTTGTCGAGATTTCGCTGAGCGTACTCTCCATCGGAGGTATAATAATCTGTAGCTTTGCCAGTAAAGACTAGTGGAGTGTCTGTTGGTGTAGATTGATCGTTAGTTTGAGTTTTGATAGTCGAAGAAGTGGAAGGTGTTTCACAAATTGCATCGCTAACGGGGTTTGTTCTTAAAAAGGACGTGATCGGAATTTTGTATTTGTAATCATCGGTATAAGCAAAATCTTTTTTCTTTTTGTATTTAAGATGAGTTATAGGTTTATTAAAACCTTGTGATTTCAAAAATAAAAATCGGTGTTGCTTAGCAGCATGAAGTTTGTATTCTACATCCATCAAATCCGGATTGGTGACTATATATGTGGAGAAGAAAAAATTCTCCTACAGTGTTTCGAAACGAGCACGTTGTTTCCCAGCAGTACGAGGTTTTGGACTATAATCTTGACGAAATTCTTCAAATCTTTCCTATACAGCGTTTTTGGTGATCGGTAAAAAAATTTTTTCTACTAGCTTGGATTTTGGTCTTGTAGGAAATACCAAGACGACGAGAATATACTGTCTTGACAGGTTCATTTAACCATCAGTGATATAGAAGGTCAGCGTGTGTATTTTTATTATTTTCAGAGAATTCGAAGTAGGCGGTTTCCACTGTTTTTTTTTCTTTGGTTTAAAATTTTCAAAAATATTAGAGTTTTTCTGATGGTTGACGCATTTACGCCTCCTATACGTCATGATAAAAGGAGGAGTAAAACTAACTAGTTTTTTAGGGTCGATATCTACAGTGTTACAACTTACAAGGGTATATATTCCAAATCTTTCTTTTTTGAATTAGCAGATCCCTCAAAAAACACAAATGAAATCCATTTGAAGATCTACCACAAACGATTATATGAACACTACACCTATTCCACGAGTAAATTACCTAACACCAAATACCAAATCAGCAAAATGCTCTCGCATTTTTTTCCCTACAAACAGCTATCCCACGACGAATACAGAGTAAATATTACGACATGATTAGATCGAAGTTACTAGAACGTATCACAATATAAACCAACGAGGTTCACCGAACGTGAAGAATAACAAACTTTTTTTGTTATAACCAGATCTATTAGGTTTCGTCACGTAGAATTTTTCAGGGAGACCAGGAAGGAGTTTTTTGAAGGAGAATATGTGACGGGTTTAGAAAAAGACATAATAATATTATTAAAGAGTGTAATAAAAGTATGTAAATAGTTGTGAGTTTGCTATAAGATAATAATATGGCAGTGTAAAGAAGAGAATAAAAAAACTCTTTATGTATCCCAAAGTGTATATAATAAAATAAAATTTTGGTGTATCTAATAAAAACTTTGTCCCGGGTTCGTATTATTCTTTTAGGGAAGATCCAATAAAGAATCATAAATCGAAGCAACAACAGAAACTAAAGGCGAATAAGCAGCAGCCCATCATTCAGGTAAGCGGAGTGTCGATAACACTTGTTTAAAGTTTTAAGCGGTGTTCCTTTGACAAAAATGTTTATGGAGTTTCACTACTGCGCCATACTATGTAAATTTAATGTGAACGGGAAAGAGTTTCTTCAATAACTGTGATATAAAATGATCAACACTCGTGATACGAATCTAATGATTTGAGAATGTGCTACACGTTTCACAATTCAAATTAATATATACAGGGTAATCTAATATCACCAAAACGCTTCAAAAAGATTGTGGTCCAAAGAAAAATGTCATGAATAATTTCATGAATAGTATAGGTGCAATTTGTATTCAACGCGCATCTCTTTCCTTGCTCGCATTTTATGAAATAATTCCTATACAGTATTTCATCACTAAATAGTCTCAAATCAAAAAATTATTCTATGACCGCAAAAGAGCAAAAGACAATTGAAATTATATTTTTAAGATCCATTGTAAATACTGTAAATATATATACATACTTTTCACTTAATGCATTAAGTATTTTAATATTAATTATCATCCTCTGGAAGATTAAAACTGATTTACAGTCCCATTGGTATTGCACTCATCAAGAAATTTATCTTTCCTTTGTCATATGATATTTAACACATGATGATTTGATAGAAATTGTATTTAATCATATTTAATTTCATATTCATAATTGATTAATTGATGATAACAACGAAATTAATTACTATTATTAAAAATTTAAACCAATTGAAAAAATTTTTTCGATATTGAAAAGAAAAAAAAATTTTATAGTATTGAAAAAAACTAGTTAAAAAAAATCATTTTTTTTTTTTAGCTTTGAAAAAAAATCGAATAAAAATATTTTTTTTCAGTATTGAAAAGAATTAATTAATTTTAAAAAAAAAATTGGAATGGTCGAAATGAAATATGCCTAATAAGACAAAGACAAATTAATCTCACTAGCAAAAAAAAAATTAGCCACAAAGTCTCGCTCATCGGCACGTGCACATGACCACGATAGTAATTTTGTTTTATTCTTTTATTCTGATTCGAAATGATTATATAATACGGAATAAATCAGGCGCATCACGCAATTCAGTAATCTAAATTTATTGCTAATAGATATACCAGTATCATGTAACCAACACATTATTCTACCGATGTTGCTGCAAAATACATTTTTGACTTACTGAATTTAAATAAAAATGATATTCAAAAGAATAATTTTTGTACAGTATATTAGACACCGGCACACTGTCAGATTAACAGTAAAGATTAAGTTTGTAGATTTGATTTTGACGAGTTTCTTTTTGCAATAATTGAATAATCGCCCAATTTTGGTTATTGGTAAAGTTAAATATAAATTTATTTACTCACTTTGAAATTATGTTATATTTAAGTAAAATAACCAACGTAAAGTACTTTAGTCATAAACATATATTTTACTACGTTAAATCATTTTACTACTTGCAAAAAAACGTTGCGTAATTTAGAGGTCTTAAAATCATGGGGACAAATTTCTTAAATTTAAATCGGTCCAGTCCGGTCCAGGTTGAAAAACGGTCTTTTGGGACTGGACCAGACCGGACTAACCCAACCCTACCTTACTCTAATCTTTATTTCCTTATTATTTAATTTTTCTTATTATTTTTAAAATAAATTAATTTATAAATGTTTAAAAAACTTCTTCTTTTCATAAAATACTAAAAGGTATTCTACTTTTCCTCAAAAAAAAAAAATAAAAAGAAAAATAAAAAAAATTTTTTTTTATAATGAAATATTTATTTATTATCATAAAAAAATTTTTTTGATTTAACTGATTCTCCTAAGTCATAACAATTCTTTATTAATAAATGTATTAATAAATATATTTTTCCAATTTCTTATTACGGATATATTAAATATTTATGGTGACTACACAAAAAAAAATATGTATATACAAATCAACTCATGGAATTAACCTATGAGATTTTTATGTTAACAATCTGTCATTATCAAGAAAAGCTTTTATTTAATTTAGAAATTATGAAGCTAATGAAGTTTTAATTACTTTAATATTATCAGCACCGTCTTGAAGATGAATATAAAAAATTTCACATTATTTTATTTTGATTTCTCAAATTGGAGATGGTTTTATACTACATACATCATTTTGATAATTTATATTTAATAATTGGATTAGTTAAGAAAAATCAAGATTTATTTAAATTACAAACTAAGAATTTTGTAAAATATTCATTACTCTAACAACAGTGTTTAAATAATTCTAAGTAAAAAAAAAAAGAATATATATATTTAAATATTTGGATAAGCCATATAAAAAAGAATTATTTAAATTACAAACTTAACATAATATTAAAATTATTTTGAACATAATTCTTTCAATAATTTCTCATGAGATTTTAATTGCTCCAATATTACCTCATTGTCAATAGGATTATGTTTAATTTTAAGTTCTTTTAATAAATTATTCCGCATCTCTGTGAATTCCTTTGTATCCCATTCACCCTCTTTAATCAATCTTTGAACTTCTCCTCGAGTCTTATCAATATCGGCATAATAATGTCTTGAAAAAATAAATTTGAATAATTAATAAAATTATAACATTAAATTTTTTTAAAAAAGTAAAACTACATACATTACTTCAGGAAACCATGTTTGCCAACGTCTCTGATGTGGTAATAGGTAAAATAACTCAATCTCAGCCAAAATCTAAAAGTTGAGATATATTAGTATATTTACAATGAATGATTAATAATAATGTTATTTACCTCTGCCTTCTGCATCAAATATGAGACTCTATTATTATCTTCTTCAATTGCATTGCTGAGTAATCCAATTAACAAGTTCATAAGATATATAACAATTAAAAGGGAAAATAAAACAATCAATACTGCAATTGATGGATTTTCTGTATATGTCCAATTAGATAATGCACTTGAATCACCTATTGATAAGAAGAATTGTTTAAAAATATTAGAAAATATTATGTATATTTACATAATTATGAAAAATTTAAAACATACCTATTAAAAATAAATATGTAGCAAAAAGGGAAGTTTTAATATCCATAAACATGTTTGTATTTCCATCAGGAATTTGAATCATAAGTGGATTGGAATTTATATTTCCATTATTATCAATTTGACTATAACTAGGAGCTAAATTCCAAGGATTATTTGGATCATCATTATTATTTGTATTATATTGTTCAAGTGAAAATTCAGGTTTTGGTGATAATAAAATATAAAATGCATGTGCAAAACTTATTATAATAATGAATAAGAGTAATAAAAAAGAAAAAATCTTTTTTCCAACACTAATAATAATTGCAAAATATACACCAAAATATTCAAATGCTCTAAAAAATAACAAAAATTTTATATCCAAAAATAAGCATGAAAAAGAAAGCAATTGAATTAGATACTTATTATTGTTTTTATCATTTGTTTGAAGCCAATAAATAGAAGTGTAGATTGAAAGTACATAAGCAATTATATCTGCAATAATAAAATATTATATAATTAATTTTCATTTTCTTAAAACATATAATTAAATTAAACATTTATATTTACCAAAAATATTCCAAAAATTATAGAACCACTTAGCAATATTATAAAAAAATTGACGAATTTCAAAAATCAAATGAATAAATCCAAGTATAATCGAAGCAATAAAAAGTTGTTGTCTAACTTCTTCATTAATATATTTCTGAGGAATTGTTGCAGCAGTAGTAAAGCATCCAAGCAAAGCAATAAATAAAATCCAAATCATTGCATAATAATATTTTCCATAAGCATTCCATTTAAAATTAATTAATGCTTCTCCATTCCATGTTTTATAAATATTTCTATTCATTGTTTCAGTAAATGGACTAGGTTGAGGTCTAATTAATTCTAAAAACCAATTATAATCTTTTGAATAATTAACAAAATTAATATAAGGAATCATAAAGGTAATCATTGGTGTCGTTGTTATATATTTTTTAAAAATTTTAAAAATTTTAAATTCAGTATAGAAATAAATAAAAGAAAATAAATCTGAAGTGTAAATATTATTAATAAAATTGTATTTTGATAAAATATAAAATGTAGCCAAGCAAAGTGGTAAAGCTAAAAGTATTATTAAAGCTTGAATAACAGATATAATTAACCATATAAAAATCAACAATGATGAACCTCTATATCTATCAATTGTGCAACCAATTTTATAACAGAATTTTGTCCATAAAAGAGATTGAGATAAGTTAGCTATTTGAGGAGATTGAAAAAAGGAATAAAGGTGTAAATTTTTATTTTGATGCTCTATACTATAAAAAGAAGAATCTATGATCATATTCGTTTCTGATGAACATTTTAGAATATATTCTGGATAATATTTATCTAGTAATGGCATTGCGGAAGTGATAATGCTTAAAAATGACTTATTGTTCATTAAATCCTCTTTAAAATAAGTCATACATTTTTTATAAATATCATCAATTAATTCTAACTTATGTTCTTTAATTGCAAATTTTAATAATTCAACTCCATATTTCAAAAGACTTGACTTATTATTTATTACATCTAAAACCCATCCATCTAATCTAAAACTATCATAATTTGGTAGTGGTAAAATAGATTTTGAAAACATTCTTTTGTAATGTTGAAGTATTTTCATATCAAATTCCATAAAATAAAAATAATTTAAAAAAATAGATTTGTCTTTTTCACTAGATTTGTTATTTTCACTAAAAGTATAAATAAGAATACCAATTGTTGTTAATATAACAATATCATTGTTATTAAATAATGAGCCCGTAATTAATTTACAAGAATCATAAGGGTGATATTCAGTTTTCGTGCTAATTGATTCCCATTCAGTATTAATTTTTTTGAAAACTTCCAGTTTAATTTTACCTTCATAAACATGTATATCCCATTTAATTAAATTTCTAGTTAATTCAGTTGAATTTCTAAAACTAATATCATTTATGGCTTTTCGAAATAATTTAGATACAGTACGCATATATAGATTAAATGAATGAACATTTAAGTATTCATCACGTTCAACAATTTTATTATTTTCTTTATTTAATTCATCAGAATTTTCGGATGAAAAGTTCAGTTTTGACATCTTTTCGTCAAAGTTAGATTTCCAAACATGTCCTCTTAGAATTCCAAAAACTAACTTTGTTTGATCATCAGTTGATTCATCAGTTGGTTCATCAAATGAAGTTTGATTAAACCTACTTTTGTATTTATTGTTCCAGCAATATTTGATTTCTTTATCTGGGGTATAATAGAATAAAGAAGGTAAAAGAAATAAACCAGTGTGTTTCATAAAATTATATAGTTGAATGTCTAAATAAAAAATAATATTTAATATGAGTAATAATTAAAAAGTATAAATAAAATTTTATAAAATTGTTACCATCATTTATATCTAAAGAAGCAATAGGAATTCCCAAATTGATTGAATAAACGATTATTTTATCATTGATTTTTAGAAAAATAAACTTTTTATTACTGAATATTCCGATATTTTTTGTTTCAAACTAAAAAATAATTAGTATTTATATATTTAATTATAATTTAATATTTGATTGGGAAAATAAATTTTATAATATTTATTACCTTATTCTTATCCTTATTATTACCAAATATTTTTACACCTCTCTCGGTATTAATATTCCATTCATAAATGTAATCATTTGAAAACAGGTAAACTTTATCATATTTTGATATACTAATTAATTCATAATCTTCAGGTATCCTGTAAAATTTCTTACATTCCCATTTGTTATTTTTAGTTTGTGTGGAATAAATCCAAATAATTTTATGTTCTCCAAAATAACTGTCAACTAAACTATATAAAATAAGTTCACCTTTTAAATTAAAGGTACAATACTTTGCAACAGCATTTTTATCAAAACTTAGTGTAATTTTTTCATATTTATCATAATTCATATCGATTACTAATAAATATTAACATAAATATCAATTACCATAATTTAATAATTACATAATCAAATAATTTTTACTTACCAGTAATAGTTTGATCAACAATAACATTATTATAACGTTTAATAATACAATTAATATAAGCAAGTTTCTTATCATCAGAAACGCATAAACTTTCGATTTCATATTTCTTATCTTCATTATCTTCATTATTTTCATTAATTTCAACAGTTTGATGAAATTTAAGTTGAACCTTATCTATATCTTTAACATTCCAACTGACAATTGAACGTTTTTCTTCACTATAAATAATAAGGCATTTTTCTTTTGGTGATATTTCTACCATAGTAATAGAGTTACTATTATGTGGTTCATCATCGAAGGTAAATATTTTATCAGCGTCAGTTTTATCAACATCAATTTTATCAATATCGATTTGGTCAGAATCATTTTTATCATCATTTTTATCATCATCGATTTTATCAAAATCTATTTTATCAACATCAATTTTATCAACTTCGATTTCGATTTTGTTATCATCATCGTTAACTTCGATTACTGAATTGTCACTCATTTGGTAATCGCTTATAAATATATAAATTTATTACCAAGAAATTATTTTTTTTATATCGTCCATTTGCGATTATATACTTTTTTTTCATTTGAAACACGTGTAAATATGCATGGTTGTACGTACATAAAAAAGGAATTTTTTTTTTTATTGTGAAATGCTAATTAAGCTTTATTATTGAAACACATGTTAAATATTCATGGCTGTACGTAAAATTTCGCCTCCCGCATAAAAAAAAGCCTTTTTTTTATTATGAAAAGTTAATCATGTATAAATTTGTACGTAAATTTCGCCTCATGCATAAAAAAAAAAAATTTCTTATTGTGAGATTTTTTATTTGAAACACAAATTAAATATACATGGTTGTACAGTACGTAAAATTCCGTAAAAAAAAGAAAATTTTTTTATTGTGAAAAGTTTATTGAGTTTTTTGTTTTGAAACACATATAAATATGCATGTCTGTACGTAAACTTCGCCTCTTGCATAAAAAAAAAAATTTTCTTATTATGAAAAGTTAATTGAGCAATGATCAACTTTCGATAAAAAAATTTTTCATTGTGAAGCATTTTTTTTTTTTGTGCGTGGTTGTACATATACAGTATATAAGGAAATTTCAGATAAATAATTTATGCATTAACGCCCTTGATCATTATTTTTAGAATGATCATCCAATTTATATAACACTCAAGGTGGGTTACGCACAGAAAATATAATATATATAGGGGGTTTTTTTTTTTTAAAAAAAAAAAAAAACTAAAACCAAACAAAAAGTAGTTAAATTTTAATAAAATGAGTAAAATGAAATTTAAAAAAATTATTGAAGAAAAAGTTGAAAAAGATGGCAAAGTTAAATTAAAAGTCCAAAAAGATGGATATCATTCTGGATTAGTCCGTTTAAATCCTAACGAGAAATTATCAAATATTCGTCAAGAACTTGAAAAAAATTCGGTAATTTCAATGAAAGATATACATTTGTTTGCAGCGAAAAGAAATGTAATAGCAAGGGAAGAAGAAAAAGATTGGAAATTAGATGATATTATAGAAACAAGTGGTAATGATAAAATTTTATGTTTAGTAAAAAGTTCGACTCCTAATGTGAGATTTTTGATAGATCATCATAAATTAGAATATGGGCGTACTATAACTCCTAATGGAATTGAGGTAGCTAGTGAAAAATCCTTTGACATAGAGGAGGGTTGTAAATTGAAGGAATTTGGTGCTGAAGGATACGGAAAAGGAAAATATGAATATAATTCAAATGAAAGTGAGATTATAAAAACGTTATTATCTTTAAGTAGTGATATTGATGTACAAAACTTTGCAAATTTTGCATTATCATTTGGAAAAACGAAAAGTACAAGTTCTAGTAATTCTACTGAAATTAGTTCAATGTGTAATTTTACCTTTTATAACAAAGTATCTTTAAAATTATTTGAAGATTTAGAACAAATAAATTATGATCATTATCTTAAACCAACTGAAAAATTTCGTAATAAAATAGAAATGGCTATAAAATCTGCAAATCCTAGAAAAGAATTTAAGGAAATTACTAAAGAATTTGGTCGATTCATTTCAAATGAAGTTTTTTTTGGAGAAAAAATTTATTTTGAAGAAGAAAGTTTACAGGAAACTTCAAAAGAAAATGAGAGAGTGAATTTAAATAGTTCTTCAAAAGTTCTAGCAATAAAGAATGCTTTAAATTTAACTGGAAAATTTAGGCGTACTAAAAATGAATTATTTAAATTAATTGGAAGTAAGCAATCTAATAACCTTGAAGAATTTGATGAAAAGGCTTGGATTGAATCTCTAAATGATTTTGAAAATTGGGGTATTACAGAATATAAAAAACCTGTTAGCATTTTTCGACTTTTACCTTATGAATTACGTAAAAGAATCTTCGAATCTATTGGAAAGAGAATTCTTTATAATGATCCAGGAGAAGATTATATTTATCTGCAAAATGAAAAAAAAAGTTTTGAATTAAAAAATATGCCACCAAATATAGCGGATATTATTCAAAAAAAAGATGCCGAATGCAATATATTTGCTACTGTTATCGATACTGATGATTCAAAAAATAATTTCTTTAATTGTCAAATCCTTTGGTTACCAAATAAGAAACCGAGTCTCATAATCCATTGTATTCAAAATTCTAATTTTAAAAAACCAAAGTATAACCTTAAAATTGGACTGATGGTTGTCGGTTATGATATAAATTTTAATTTCATTAATTCACATTCTAATATTCACATTAAAGTAATAGAAAAAAAAATTAAGGCAACAAAATCAATGTATTGTAAAGAACTTTTTGATGATTCATTTACCAAAGATACCGAAGAACATATTTGTTTAGGAATTCCAGTACTAAGAGAATTGAACCCTTCTTTTGATTCTCTCATCATTGGCCATCATTTTTTCAATTGTCAAGAGAGTAACAGAATTGGGGCATACATATTTTCTTATTGTTTGAAGAAAAATCATTATGTTGAATTACCAGAATTTACTTTTCACACGCTCATTATCTCAAATTATCCTGATTGTAATGAATATAAAATAATACCTTTTAATTGCAAAAGTTCTTTCTTTGATAAATTATTACCTTTTAATTTTAAGAATTCTGTCATTTTACCCAATGATAATGACCCTCAACTAGTAATACCAAAATATATTAGTTTACATTCTAGTGAAGATAATTGTGCTCCGATTTTCCTAAAACAAAAGCAGAATGAAATTAAAATAAAATATATGAAAGGTATGAAAGGTAAAGAAAATTGTAAAGATACTTGCATTTGCAAAAAAACATTAATATATGATGATATAAAATTGCACTCTTTGATAACTCCCAAGGTATTTATTTCTATTTTTTTTACTTACTTTATTATATTTAATTTATATATTTATTTGTTTTGTTTTTTTATTAGGCTCTATATGAAACTGATTAGTCCAAAAATTAAACGAATATGATGTATATGATTAAAATATTTTGTTTATATATCATTTTTTTAAAAAAATATTTTTATTATTATTTATTTTTTAAGATAAAAAATTTAGGATTAGGTTTATCAATAAAAATTTATTATTTTTAATTAAAAATTTTTAAAATACGTGATGTAAGAGTATACTAAAGCAAATTTATTAACAATTTAATTTCGCAATACATACCTTGCTTCGAAATTTTTGAAGATGGTTATCAGATGAAGCTTGAGAAATAGGAGAATTTAAAAGCCGAATAATATAAATAGCACCAGGATATTGTTTTTAGTAAATTTAGGACCGATTTGTTTCGATTGTATTACCTGAAAGAAATCTTATTAATTTTCGTAATCCTCTTTTAAATATATATGTTATTTTCCGTTATATTTTCAATGTACGATAATAAACATTGTTTGCAATATTTCTGTTTGTATAAATTTGTGGCAGAATATATACCTCCACAATTATTACATTTAAGTTTTTCAATTATTAAAGAGAAAAAATAAAATCGTTACAGGACTAGATTTTAATTTTGGCGTTGAGTCAAATTTATTTTCATTCATACTAAGTTTCATTATATTATATACAAGAAACTTTAATAAAATAATGAAGATTAAATAGTGATACAGTTTATTTGCCAAATAATCATTTATGCATCTATTGGGACTTCAAAGAATATTAGTATTTTTTTTTTTAAAAAAAAAGGAGGTTCTTAAATACTGCATCGTGTTACGAAAAGTTTTAAAAATTGTGAAATATCATTGCGACTACTATCTAAAATTGGTATTACATACGCAATAGTAAAGATGTGTCACGACTGTCACGTGCTAAAGGGTATTTGCAAATCGGTTAGGTGTCTGAAATGGAGGTAGTAGGATAATCGGTACGGTACGAAATTGCAAACCTGTACGGTACAGTTGATCACCCATACAAAATTACAAAATTTGATCAACATGACCGTACCGTACCGACACTATAATAAAGAGAAAATCAGTAGTGTCCATTTTCCTAATTTTGACACCAATGTCCAAAATGTTCATTTTTGTAATTTTGACACCAATATCCAAAATGTTCATTTTTCTAATTTGGACACCAATATCCAAAATGTTCATTTTTCTAATTTGGACACCAATGTCCAAAATATTCATTTTTGTAATTTGGACACCAATGTCCAAAATGTTCATTTTTGTAATTTGGACACCAATGTCCAAAATGTTCATTTTTGTAATTTGGACACCAATGTCCAAAATATTCATTTGTAATTTGGACACCAATGTCCAAAATGTTCATTTTTGTAATTTGGACACCAATGTCCAAAATGTTCATTTTTGTAATTTGGACACCAATGTCCAAAATTTTCATTTTAATAATTTGGACACCAATGTCCAAAATGTCCATTTAAAACAATAACCGTACCGTACTGTACTGGTTCTATATATAGAGAGATTATTATAGAGCCAGTACGGTATGGTACAGTTGGTTAAATTTTATGGTTGATCATTTCGTACCGTACCGTACTGGTTCTATAATAATCTCTTTATATATAGAACCAGTACGGTATGGTCCGAAATGATTATCACAAAAATTGATCAACCGTACCGTACAGGTTTGCAAATTCGTACCGTACTGGATAAATATATATTCCTGAAATGGATATACAAAGCAAAATTATTTCATACAATTCGAAAAAAGCTGATATAAGTAATTCAAAAAGAAATGTTTGAAAGGACGTTAAGCAAGAGGATAAAAATTTATTGCCATTAAATCCATGAATAGTCCTCCGCTTTGCTCTGAATGAATAACTTATTCGAATTGGATCAACATAGAAATGATTCTATATAATATTGTAATAAAAAAAAAATTGTTTTTTATTTAAAAAAAAGGAATCCTAAGAATTTACTCTAACTAATTCGGATTAGAAACAACAATTCTGCAAGATTTTCTGATTGAAAATTCAAAGACTATATATGGTTAAATTGAACAATTTCTTCATAGAATTTAATTGCTTACTAAGTTTTTTCTATACAGATAAATTTCTTGATGTTACATGAATCAATCATAAATATCAAACTAATTTCTTGTCAACGAAAGCATCGTAGTTTCATTTCAAGAAATTTTATTGTTAATAACAAACGGATGTTAACAATGTAGTCGGACCGAATGAATCAGTCATAGTCTTTTTATGAATGAAATCGATATGCTGTATATACCAAATTCATAAAAAAAAGAGAGAATAATATCAAACCTAATAGATATTAAACATAAAACGGTCTAAATCTGAATTTGTGGCGTAGCGGTGAAGTTGTCGTTATACTACGAATAGTGTTCAAAGTAAAATTTTAAAACTTTCATTGTTAACTATAGTAATCACAAAATTTAATTCAAGCCTGAGAATTTTTTCAGAACATTTCTTCATTATTGTATTCTCACATCATTGTTAGATAGTACATACATATTTGAATTACTACTATTATTATTTTCCTTTTTATTTATGTTACTGCCTAACTATAATCCCTATTATTTTTTGTGTTTGTTTTTTTTTTATAATAAATTTATAATTTTATGGAAATAGTAATTTTACTTTGTGTAAATAATTTTGTCGAAGTATACTTACAGATAACTACCCCAGTGGCACCGACAAAATTTTGCAATCACGTGACCAATTTTATCAATCATTCCCAAAAATGGTAAGCAGATTTAACGAAAAAAATTATTATATTTTTTTTTGAATAAAACTTACTACAGATATTTTCTAATTTTAAAATTCATATATTATATCTAAATTTGCTTGCTCTGCAAGTTTACTTAGGCAATAAAGGTAGATTTTGAATACAGATTTTTGTAAAATTAATTATTTACGAATTATCATATAAAAAGTCAAAATTTATATTTTAAAACATATTTTTCTCGTCTAGGTAAATTTGCAGAGTGTTCAAAAATACACATACCATGTGAGTTTAAAAATGTATGGCATTTATATTAGGGTTGGATCAGTCTGGTCTGGTCTGGTCCAGTCCCAAAAAGACCGGTCTTTCAACCTGGACCAGACCGGACTGGGACCGGACCGATTTAAATTCAAGAAATTTTGTCCCCATGATTTTAAGACCTCTAAAACATTAAAGAACGTTGCGAAACATTTTTTAACATGTAATTTAACAAATAAACAACGTTTTGCAACGTTTTTTTAATTATTTTAATAGAAAACGTTGCGAAAACGTTTTTTATTAATAAGTTCATAAAAAAAAATGTTTTTCGCAAACGTTTTTAATTATTTTAACAAACAACGTTGCGAAAATGTTTTTATTAAGTAATTTACGTTTTGCAGCATTTTTTATTAAGTAATTTAATAAAAAAACGTTTTAGCACGTTTTTTAATTATTTTATTAATAGGAAACGTTACAAAAACGTTTTTTATTAATAATTTCACGAAAAAAAGGTTTTCGCACATTTTTTTAATAAAAAACGTTGTGAAAATGTTAAAAACTGAACTGATAATCAGTTTTGGCAAAAATCGTGCCTTAGAAGTACATGAGCACAAAAATTTGGCTCATTTTTATTGGATATTAATAATATAAGATCAGTCCCGGTCCAGACCGGTTCTCAGATCTCGGACCGAAGACCATGAAGACCGGTCCCAAGAGCGACGCAGGACCGGTCTTTGCTAGGACTGATCCAACCCTAATTTATATTGTGTTTATTATTATTTTTTTATTTTTTCGTTAAATCTGCTTACCATTTTTGGGAATGATTGACAAAATTGGTCACATGATCGTGAAATTTTGTCGGTGGCACTGGGGTAGTTCTTACAGATAAAATTGCTGCGCCATCCACTTAATATGCAATTTGCTATCATTTTATCATCCCTCAAAGAAGAAAATTTTTTATTGCATGAAATTCTAGTATTAGAGTAAAATAATTGCATCCTTTTGTTTCTAACTTTACAGTTATGTTTATGAAATGATAATTTAGAATTATTAAGTTCCTTGAGAACGACCATCTATGAATTTTAATTGGAAGAATAATGTAAATCATCGTTAGTCATCGCTAAAAGAATAAATGGTATAGCAGCAGGTGTCCAAACACAAGATTTGTTCATGCGATGATAATAAAAACTGTTAAAACAATAAAATTTATTAAAAAATTATATAGTTTTTTAGCTTTGTATTCTTGACTCTTTACGTTACCATGAATGCCACGTATAAATATAAAAGAAAAATTAAAGCAACTTCATTGGACGAAATTGGAGTTGCTTTTATTTTATAATTCTGAACCAATTTAATTGTGTACAGTATAGTGAGGATTAGGAATTCTATAATTTTAAGTATTGACTAGCAGTCAATGGACTTAAACCATTTTTATTTTATTTTTATTTTACTTTAGAAGTTGTTGCTATTAATGGATTTCAACCATTTAAATTATGCTAGTGATATAAAATGATCAACACTCATGATACAAGCTACATGTTACACAATTCAAATTAATTTATTCAGGGTGATCTAAATATCACCAAAAAATCTAAGTACGCAGTTCAATTTATTTTATTTTAAAAAAGATTGTGGTATGAAATATACAATATTAGAATATTTCAAGTCCAAAGAAAAAAGTATAGACGCAATTTGTAATCTATTTCCTTTCTCGCATTTTATGAAATAATTCCTATATTTCATCGCTAATTAGTCACATAATCATCTCAAATCAATCTGAAGTTCGTATAAATATAAACTAATTAATCCGTGAAAATAGATTATACAACCTATTTCTATTATACAAATTTTATTATTAGTCATGTTGATTGATCACATGCATTTAGTATTCCTCTTATTATTATGGAATTAACACCTTTTTATTTGTATAATAAATTTTCCAATATGTTCTCTGGATTTAATGTCTTGAATATTACTAAATATTACTAAATTCTTATAATTTTACGTTCATTTAGCAGAAAAAATATTCATCTTGACTATTGAATTTTCAAAGGCTGGTGATCAAAAAAGATCATTGGGTCTATTAATCAATATATCAAAATCCAAAAAAATATTCTATGACCGCGAAAGAGCAAAAGATAATTGAAATTGTATTATTATGATAATTATTATATTAATAAATACTGTAATTATATATACATTTCATTTAATACATGAAGTATTATTATCATTCTCTGGGCAATTAAACTAATTACAGCCCATGGTATTGCACTCATCATCAAGAAATTTATCTTTTACTATATCTCATGGCTCATGCGATTTATTTTTTGTCATGTGACAATTAACACATAATGACTTGATAGAAATTGTATTTGATCATATTTAATTTCATTTTTATGACAACGAAATTAATAACTAAAAAATTTTTTTTTGCTTTGAAAAAAAAAGATTGAAAATAAAATAAAAAAATTTTTTAAGTATTGGAAAAAAAACTGAAAAAAAAACTAATTAAAAAAATTTTTTTTAGTTTGAACTGAAAAACCGAAAAAAAACTAATTAGAAAAATTTTTTTTTTAGTTTTGAAGTGTCAATTAATTCGAGATCCACATAGGGATTGGAATCGATTTTACAATAATCGAATTTTTGAAAATCGATAAGAATCGATTTTAAATTGATTATCGAATAAAAATTGAATTTACTTATTGTGGCGCAGTAGCGTTAATACTGTGTACCCTACAAGTATTGGTTTTATTTCGGTTGACAAAAACCTATTTGTCACTCATTATTTGTCACACAGTTAATTTCTTAATTTCTTAATGCTGGCCGTTTCGTGACATTTTGGGGTAGTCCGTTAATAAGAAGTTATGTCATTATCACGTGACATTAACAAAAATCCAAAAAAGGAAATTTTGTTGTCCGATGAAATTGTTATATTGTATAAAATTCCCAAAAAGGAAATTTTTTATGTCGATCTTAATAATTTTGATAGTCATGTGACCGGCAGTAGTATAATTTCGATTAATAATTAATCGACAATTAATCGATTATAAAATTGATTCTAATAATGATAATTGATTCCAATCCCTAGATCCATGACTCCATGTCCACAAGTCAACAGCAAATGATCTGCAGAAAATGGGAATCTGGCGTGGCGTCAAATGAAGTGCAAAATTATGTGAAAAAATTATTGTAAAAAACAAACTATTTGAAACTTTGGGATAAATATTATGTATTATTAAAATAAATTGGTGTTGAAAATTTGCACCCATATATGAATTTTTTGCAGTTGACTCATGGATCACGAATTAAAATTTTTTTTTTTGGTATTTGAAAAAAAAGATTAAAACAAAATATTTTTTTTTCCAGTATTGAAAAAAAAAACATTTTTTCAGGCTGAATCAATTAATTAAAAAATTGGTTGATGCTTAATAAGAAAATTTAAACATTTTTGTTACAATCTCAGATTTGGCTCATCGGCACGCGCATATGAACATGGTTTTATTTAATTCAAAATGATTATTTTAACTATAATAAATACGGAATAGATCAGGCACACGTTTCAATCATTTCATGTTGCACAATTTAGTATCCAAGTTTTTTTTAGTTATAGATATATAAATATACTAAATTTATGAAACTTTCTAACTAAACAATAATCATATTATATTATTGGATAGATTAATATATTATACTAGGAAACAGGAACCATTGTAAGTTTATTTATTTATTTATTTTATTTTATTACTAAAAGAGTGGTAAAACCCAGGCTATTACAAATAGAAGAGGAAAGAGTTCGAAAAGACTTAAGACTAATATATGTGTATAGACCTTTGTTCGTCATCCCCTACGGGACCCCACTCTTCGATCTGTACTATTTGATAAAGTAGGACTACGCTAATAAATCAAATGGGAACAATCAAAAAAAGCTAATCTAAAAAAAGAGAAGTTAGTTGATCCGTATTTTTCTCTTGGCCGAAGCCACCACCTGTAAATACTGTCATAGGCGGAATGGTTAACACTATTCTTATTGTATATACTATCATAATAGATAAAAAAGAAACATAAGAAATAGACAATGTCTATACTAAAAAATGATTCCAAAAAAAAAAAAAAAACTAATTTATAAGTATGAAGATAAGAATATTAATAAAATTATTTGGATGATCCCGCCTGCTCGGAATCAAAAGCTAAAGGAGTATCGAGACGGGAGCGTTTATATGTATCATGAGATCCGTGATTATAGTTAAACGTACGATCATCTCGTTTTAAAGGATGAGTTTCTATTTCCTTGGTGTCATCAGACGTGTACGGTTCACCAGGGCATATATTATCCATATAATCGAACACTGATCGCGTAGTATTGCGCTTTAGGGTTAAAGGAGCGGATACGTTTGGATAGTTAATCATAAAAGAATCTATTTCTGATTGTAAAAGTTTTTTCTTCTGTTTAGCTTTCTTCTTTTGATATTTCGAAAGGGTAGGACATTCAGCGTATATCATATTATTATGAAAAACATTACTCCAAACAGACAAATCCGTCGCTTGACGTTGCCGATATTTCACGTGTTTAGGACTAGTGCCATGATATATGGCCAAATTTTGAACTCGAGCGACTTCTTCTAATTGAAGCCTCGTAATTTCTTTTAAACGTTCTTCTTGTCATTGTTAATAACGAAGTTTAGCAGCCACAGATTCGGCATAAAGTTCGTCCATTCTAGCAGCAAATTTAGCATCTTCAGCTTTTTCGAGGCGTTCATCACGTGTATTTAAGTCCAATTGATACATATAAGTAAACCATTCCCTAGAACCAGGGATAATAAAAGAACCAAAATTATCATAAATAGGATCAGGCGGTATGATATCCCGATATTTAAGAGGAATAAACATATCCGGAATAGGATTATAAGGAATGACCGTATATAATAATTCATCGTTAGAAGCCGGAATAAGAGTCGAATCTGTGACAATGGAAATATTATTTGTAGTCCTTGATGCCTTGGTCGTGTTCGTATTGGCGCCAAAATAATGCGGAATAGTAAAGTTATAATCCTTTTGTTTGGGGATATCAACAGTTTTCTTATAACGTAAGTGTTTGAGAGGAGTCGTAAATTTTTGAGATGGTAAAAAAAGGAACCGTCCTTTTTTAGCTGCAGCCAGTTTCGTTAATGTACTGGAAACAGCGCCTGGTTTAATAACTTCTTGTAATAAAATACGATGACAAGAGCGTTCAAATCTCATTTGTTGCCTTTTAGCTGTCCTCGAATTTGGACTTGGAGTTGAACGGAAATTATTCATGAGTTTGTGATACATGTGAGTACGTCCAGGGTTGATTTTACGATTTGAATTACAAACAATATATCTTGAGTTATAAGAAATTCCCGTTCTTGAAGAGAAAATTGATTTCAATTCTTTATTTATCCATCGGTCAAATATCAATTTAGCATGAAGCTCTTTGTTCTGGGATTGGATCTTAGGTGTGAGATCACCATTTTCATTTCGAATAAAAGTTAACCCATCTGGATATTTCTTAAAAAAATGTAAACCACATCCATATCTATTATTAGACATAACTATAGGAGAAGGAACCTCACAACTTCAAGGTGGAATAGATAAGCCTTTCGCTTCAATTCTGTGATCGCAAGGGATAAAGATACCAAAATGAAATCTGTATCTTTTATACGAAAAATTAAAAAAGGTTTTTGTTGTTGTATTCTTATTTTTGATTTTGTATTCACGTGATTTGATAAACGTGATTCTATCTAATAATTTTTGGCGTATCATATTAAAATATTTATGTTGAATACGGCGTGGAATAACTCTTTGTGAAGAAAAAAAATGCTGAAGACCTTTGCTAATTTGATATTTGGCATTCGGTAGTGCACTTGTGGAATGATACTTAATAGGGGTAGTTGACATGAGATCATCATTTGTGTGTATCTTTAAATGAAGCTGATTGGTGTCCAAATGGTGATCAACAATCTCAAAAAAGAAACTTTTTGAACGTCTAAATTCGTAGATCTTGTTATAACCGGATTTGTGTATTCTAGTCACGTGAAATTTCTTGAAGGAAATGAGAAAAGAATTATTTTTACACGAAGGTGGTGAAAGACATAAAGGAGTGTGGACTGGTATAGTCGAGAGTAAAGTATTCTGTAGTTGTATATTTGTGTCTAAAACATTATTTTCAGCAAGTCCGTCTTCAGCAATATTACTTCTGATATCGGAAATAGCGTCCAACTGGCTATAAGATTTCAGAGACTCGTATGAAACCGAGAAAAAATCTATCTCAATAAAGTTTGAAGAAGTCATATCCCTAATATATGGGTATTAATAAGAATAAAACCTCGTACTGTGACCGAGGCGCCCTACAGGGCCTCTTATCCCTTTGGGTGTTTCAAATAGAAACTACAAAAAAAAACCTTGCGCTAAATTACTGCGGAAAACTAACAAAACTAAAAAAAGGGGAAAGAGTTTTTTTTTTCAGAACCATTGTAAGTCCAGACTCAAGAGTGAAAAACTAAAATTTGCGATTTCACCATGTGATGATCACATGGCGGACAGAGAAATTCATGTGATCGATTTTTCTTCCATAGTGTCATCCCAAGAAAAAAGCCTTGACACGTGACCATGTAAACATTCGTCACACCCTCAGTGTTTTCATTGTTTATATTTATCTGAGGGACTTAGTTTGGTAAAAACTTATTCGTCACACATTAATTGTCACCGCACCGATCACGTGACAGTG
This sequence comes from Rhizophagus irregularis, assembly GCF_026210795.1. Taxonomy (NCBI): domain Eukaryota; kingdom Fungi; phylum Glomeromycota; class Glomeromycetes; order Glomerales; family Glomeraceae; genus Rhizophagus; species Rhizophagus irregularis. The sequence continues at coordinate 532,244 of NC_089430.1, read as the reverse complement.
CATAATTCCGCATAATGCCGGCCACCAAGTGCTTTTTTTCTTGGGAACGCTAGGGTAGTTGTAACATATTGCTTCGCTCTGAACAATAATTGGTCCACGTTGTGGCAAAATTAGTTTATCACATATTATTTTACCGATTTTGTTGTAAAATATTTATTCTTAAATTTAGCTTACTGAATTTAAATAATAGCAGAACATGCATAAAAACACTGCATTATTTATTAAATTTTTTTTTTGTATTGAAAATTGGCGTCAAATAATTTTTTATTTTTTTTTACTAATTAAAATATTCCAAAAGATAATTTCTGTATATTAGGCACCCGTCACACACTCACACTGTCAGATTAACAGTAAAGTTTAAGTTTATAGAAATTTTATTGAATTTAATTTGACAAGTTTGCAATAATTGAATATTCGTCCAATGTTGGTTATGCCTACATTGGTTATTTTACTTAAATATATTTATAAACATATATTTTACTACGTTAAATCATTTTACTACTAGCTAATTTCTATTGTTCTTTACATGTGAAATAAGTGCGCTTAATGGTCTACTAGTATAAATTGCACTTGGATGCGAAATATTATGAGACATAGAACTTATATCTATTGTGGATAACCTAAAATATCAACAACGTTTATTATTAATAAAAATTTAATTTAAAAAAAAAAAATATATATATATATTTGATCTTAAACATATATGTACCTTTGTGTATTTGTTTCTATATCCATATCTAAATCTTTTGAAATATATTCTATATAATAGAAAAATATTAAACTTAATATAAAATCGAGAAATCTTTTAAGTAACAGTACAGTACATACCAGAAGATGATTTGATAGACGAAGATTCAAACGTGGTTAGTCTAAATTTATTATTATTAATCATAATCAAAAGTTAGATAATTTTATTTTTGTCTATATCAAATAAGTTTCATTTTATTACCTTTGAGTATTTGTTTCTATATCCATATCTAAATCTTTTGAAATATATCCTATAAGATAGAAAGATAAACTTAGTATAAAATCAAGGAATCTTTTTAAGTAATAGTACTGTACATACCAGATGATGAGTTGATAGACGAAGATCTTGAAGATTAAAAAATGGTTTGTATAAGTTTGTTAATAAAAGTTATTTATATAGAAAAAAGATCGTTATCTAAGTTCATTTCAATACCTTTGAGTATTATGACTATTATCTGTATCAAATTTACATTCTTCTGAAGTACATACTGTAAAAATAATTAGCAAATTTAATAATTATTAAATTTTACATTATTCAAATAAAAATAATACATACCTTGCTTCGAAACTCTTGAAGATGAGTTATTAGATGAAACTTGGGAAATAAGAGAACTTAAAGGCTGACTAGTATAAATAGCACTTATATCTTGTTTTTCGGTAAATTCAGGGCCAATTTGTTTCGATTCAATTAATTCTAATCGTTTATTATCAGCTTTAGCCAATATATCATCATCTTTTTTACATTTTCTATACCAATCATCAACGATGCTTTTGATTGTTGTTATGGAAGGTCGTTTTAAGGGATCAGAATACCAACACTGTTTCATCAAATTAGTAAAACACTTAGGAGCATCAGTTGTAATTTCAGGTCTTTTTGGTCTTTTTTCATCAATAATTTGGTAGATAAGATTAATGTCATGCTCAATATTGAAAAATGGTTTACGACCTGTTGTTAATTCCCACATAATCATACCCAAACTATATATGTCAGACTCTTTCGAAAATACTTCACCTCGAAATATTTCTGGTGCGACATAAGGTATTACTCCATATATTTCATTATTCGACGAATTATCTGCTGGTTGCGATAATCCTAGGTCTCCAATTACCCACTTTTTGTGATCATTTTTTAATGATAATATATTTCCGCTATGAAAATCTCGATGTATAAAATTTTCCTGATGAATAGTCTTAAGTCTAGAATAAAAAATATTAAATAATTTAATATTATTTCACATAAATGAAATTGATAGAAATATTAATAATAATATATACCCATCTGAAATTTGACATAAAATAGCTAATTTTGTGATCCATTTAATATTTATAAAATTTTTGTTTAAATAACTGTGTAAATTTCCACCACTCGCATATTCCATTATTAACATATAATCTTTTATTACAGGGTCTTGCGTAATACCATAATACTTGACAATAAAAACTGTATCATAACATCGATGAAGAGATTTCACCTAAAAAAAATCATAAATCCAATAATTAGTTTAATATGATTACGTAAATATTATAAATAAAAATAATAATTACCTCATTTAAAAAGTTTAAAAAGTATTTGCTAATATCCTGCGATTTTCGAAATCTCTTTACGGCAACAGTTGTTTTATTTAACCAAATTGCTTTATAGATAATACCAAATCCTCCTTCCGCTATTTTTTCTAAATTTTTAATTTGAGAATATGGAATCCATTCCATTGTTCGTTTTGAACCAACCTTTTTAAGTTCTCGTTCAATAAAACTATATACGCTCAAGGGATCGGAATTTTTATTCATAGTATTCTTATAATTAGCAATCTTATCATGACAATCAGTATTTGTTCTTGTAGAAATAAGAAATTCATCTATATCGTGATTTCCACTGCTAATATTTTTAAATTCAATTTTTATATTTGATATTCTTTTGCATTTTATACATTGAGTTTGATCGATAATCCCATAAATTATGTTTGTTGTCAAACAATATCTACATCCTACGTAAATTATAAAGCAATCTGAGCACCATTTTTGACAATCTGTCATAAATTTTAAGTTATGCTTACAAAATATACTTTTATTGGAAGTATCCCACCATGGTAAATAAAGAATTGGAATATTTTTACCAGTAATAGTTGATTTTATCCACCCAGAAGAAATTAAGTAACAATCGGAACACATTTTAAACCCGAAAGAAATCTTATCGATTAATTTACCACATAATTTACAGTCCTTTTCTATAAATATATATTGCGTTGTAGTATTAATATAATCATAATAATTCTTAAAATATGAAATTTCAGAACAATTTTCACACCATTCTTGAATATTTTTCGTAAAAAAATTTAAATTTCTTGTTGATTTATGTTTAATACAATGTTCATTATTCGTAAGAATATTTACATTAAAATAAATGTTATTGTCCGTTATATTTTCAATGTACGATGATAAGCATTGTTTGCAATATTTCTGTTTATATAAATTTGTGGCTGAATATTTATTTTCACAATTATTACATCTAAGTTTTTCATTATTAAAGGGAAGAAATAAAATCGGTACAGGACTAGATTTTAATTTTGGCGTTGGATCAAAGTTATTTTCATTTATAAATTCCATTATATTGATTTGACGTTTTAACCGTTGAGCCAGTTTAAATAGAAAAATATTTCGTGATTTTATAGTTTATTTACAAAGAGTCTATTAGGACTTTAAGAATTTCCATTTTTTTTTTAAGATACTGCATGTTACGAAAACAGTTTTTAAGCCACAAAAATTGTAAGCAGAATGCATGTAGCTGCAATGCAAAAAGTATCGGGCTTGACGGACTTGACTTTCCTAATGACATTATCTTACATCATCTTGATCATCATCTTTGATCCCTTTATTGTAGAATATATTATGCCAGACATTAGATTTGCATCTGAGCGTGTCACACCTGTCACATATTAGTGCATACATAAATTGTTTAAATACAGTAAAAAAAAAAAACTTAAAAATTTTGGCCATGATGTTACATTTAAAGAAACTTATGTAAAACAATGAAAATTAAGTAGCGATATTTATAATTTAATCATTTCATGCATATAAATGAAACTTAATTCGGTTTTATTATATTTATTTTTTTTTAAAAAAAAAAAATTTTCTTGGGAGTAACAGGATGCATGTGACTGCGGCTAGCTGAAATGGAAATATACAAAAGGATCATTCGGGAGATAAACCACCCCACTCGGGTGATCAAAGGATATAACCTTATTATTTACGTCACAAGTGCATAGGATATATCCTTTGGTGGGCGGCCCATGGGCATTATTATATAAGTCACGTGACTTTTAATTTTAACGTTAATATTTTAATGCTAATTTCAGCACATACTTATAATGCCCATAATGTCTGGCACACAATCCCAGAGAAACATGCGCTGGTTTAGCGCATGTTTCCCAGAGTAACATGCGGTAACTCTGGCGCATGTTGATAACATGCCCCGATAGCTCTAGCGCATGTTACTAATGTAACATGCGATGACTCTGGCGCATGTTCCCTACTGTAACATGCGATGACTCTGGCGCATGTTCCTTACTGTAACATGCGATGACTCTGGCGCATGTTCCTACTGTAACGTGCGATGACTCTGGCGCATGTTCCTTACTGTAACGTGCGATGACTCTGGCGCATGTTCCCACTGTAACATGCGGTGACTCTGGCGCATGTTCCCCACTGTAACATGCGGTGACTCTGGCGCATGTTCCCTACTGTAACATGCGGTGACTCTGGCGCATGTTCCCTACTGTAACATGCGGTGACTCTGGTGCATGTTCCCTACTGTAACATGCGGTGACTCTGGCGCATGTTTCCTACTGTAACATGCGGTGACTCTGGCGCATGTTTCCTACTGTAACATGCGGTGACTCTGGCGCATGTTTCCTACTGTAACATGCGGTGACTCTGGCGCATGTTTCCTACTGTAACATGCGGTGACTCTGGCGCATGTTTCCTACTGTAACATGCGGTGACTCTGGCGCATGTTTCCTACTGTAACATGCGGTGACTCTGGCGCATGTTCCCTATAGTAACATGTGGTAACTCTAGTTTATTTTTCTTACTGTAACATGCAGTGATTTTAGTACATATTCTTATATCTAAAATACCAAATATTTAATACTAAGCATTACTAGAATCAATGCATATTATGTTATAGAATATTGCATATTATGTTTTAGAAATATATATAACTTTACTAAAAATGGCCATTTTTTTGAAATAGTATTTAAGGTTTATTTTTAGTAATTTTAGCAAAAAAATAATAAAACAAAAAAAATAAACAAAAAAAATAAACAAAAAAAAAATAAACAAAAAAAAATAAACAAAAAAAAATAAACAAAAAAAAATAAACAAAAAAAATAAACAAAAAAAAAATAAACAAAAAAAAAATAAACAAAAAAAAAATAAATAAACAAAAAAAAAATAAACAAAAAAAAATAAACAAAAAAAAAATAAACAAAAAAAAAAATAATAAAATAACAAAAAACAACAAAAAATAAAAAATAACAAATGATTTGCATAATCATGTTGTATATTTTAAAGTTTATAAGTAATTAATTTTATGATCATGTAAATCACTTTACTGATACAAATATAATAATCATTTGTTTTTTTTCATTCCTATATATTCAATTTTTTCTTTTTTTTTTATTTGATTTTATTTTTTTTATTGATTTTATTTTTTTTTGTTAATTTTATTTTTTTTTGTTAATTTTATTTTTTTTTTGTTAATTTTATCTTTTTTTTTTGTTAATTTTATTTATTTTTTTTTATTTATTTTTAATTTTTTATTGTTTATTATTTTTTTGCTAAAATTACTAAAATAAACTTTAAATACTATTTCAAAAAAAATATATAACAATTTAATATGTATTTTCTACCATAATATGCAGTAATCATAGCACATATTCCAGATGCTGTATATTATTTATTAATATAATATGCAGTAATTTAACATACATTCCAATGTAAATTTATAATGTATATACAACAATTCTTGCATATATTCCTGATGTATAATATGCAATATTCTATAATATAATGCAGTGATTCTGGTAATATTCAGTTTAAATATTTGATGTTTTAAACATAAGAACATGTATCAGAAATCAGAATCATTACAGTAAGGAATATACACCAGAGTTACCACATGTTATAGTAAGAAACATGCACCAGAATTACCGCATGTTACAGTAGGAAATATGCACCAAAGTTATTGCATATTACAGAAATAAACATGGAGAGAATTTGTGTGCTAGAATTATCACATATTGCTTTAGTAATATGTTCCAGAATTAAGAACTTTATAAAATTATATGTCACGTGACTTATATAGTAATGCCCATGGGATGCCCACCAAAGGATATAACCTCTGGAAAATGTGTGGTAGGGAATTAGCGCATGTTACTCTGGGAAACATGCGGCAAGGACTAGCGCATGTTACTCTGGGAAACATGCGGCAAGGACTAGCGCATGTTACTCTGGGAAACATGCGGCGGGACTAGCGCATGTTACTCTGGGAAACATGCGGCAAGGACTAGCGCATGTTACTCTGGGAAACATGCGGCAAGGACTAGCGCATGTTACTCTGGGAAACATGCGGCAAGGACTAGCGCATGTTACTCTGGGAAACATGCGGCAAGGACTAGCGCATGTTACTCTGGGAAACATGCGGCAAGGACTAGCGCATGTTACTCTGGGAAACATGCGGCAAGGACTAGCGCATGTTACTCTGGGAAACATGCGGCAAGGACTAGCGCATGTTACTCTGGGAAACATGCGGCAAGGACTAGCGCATGTTACTCTGGGAAACATGCGGCAAGGACTAGCGCATGTTACTCTGGGAAACATGCGGCAAGGACTAGCGCATGTTACTCTAGGAAACATGCGGCGGGACTAGCGCATGTTACTCTGGGAAACATGCGCCAGACTAATGCATGTTTCTCTGGAAATGTGCGCCAGACGTTATGGGCATTATAGGTATGTGCTGAAATTAGCATTAAAATATTAACGTTAAAATTAAAAGTCACGTGACTTATATAGTAATGCCCATGGGCCGCCCACCAAAGGATATAACCTATGCACTTGTGACGTAAATAATAAGGTTATATCCTTTGATGATCACCCGAGTGGGGTGAGATAAACAAAATTTATCCCAAAACAGTCATCGGGCGATAACTTATTCGGATTAGATCAGCGTATGAAAATTTTTTTGCTTTCTATTAAGAATGGTGTCGGTGTGTATGTAATGCGTTTCTATTCTATGAAGAAATTGCCAAGAATTTAAGTCAGAAATTTTTTTATGCAAACAATTTTTGGTGTGACTTGAAGAAATTATAAATAATCTATATATTTATCTATATACTTAAATCATGCAGTCACGTGGTGTCGTTTAGACTACCTGTATAAATCTTTGAATTATGTAATGAACACTTTGCTACAAAAATTTATATATAAAAAATTTATCACATGAACTACAGAAATGTTTTATATTGTTTAATGTTTTATTATTCGTGTATTGTCTCAAAAAATAAATATAACAGTAAAAAATAAAAGTACTACTGTATATACCAATTAGTTTTAACATTTTTTTTTTATTTAATTTTACAAATTTCTTTTCTTCTCTTTTTACCAGCATATCAAGTTTCTTCAAGCAATGCATTGTGCTGCAACTTTTCACTGACTAATGTTTTTAATGGCCTAGATTTCACTTCAAAATCTGCTTCACAAATCAGATGATAAATGTAAAATCGATCTATCTCCACAAACGACTTTCATTTTTGCTTCTTTTTCAACATGTAAACCTTTCCAATTTTTCAAGATTTCTGATTAGTAGGTATCTTTCAAAGTTGGCCAATCAGATGTCACAGTTTTACATATAAAAATTTTTTTATTAATAAAATATAAACCCTGGGCCTTTGCATTATATGTAAATTTATGTCAAAAAGAAGATGTTTTATGTTAAAAATGCTAATTGTTTAAGAAAACTTTAGGTAATGAAATTTTTTTAGAAGAAAAAGTTTACAAAAAAACAAAAATTTCATTTTGCCTAAAAGTTTCCATTAAATTTATATTAAGCCATTTATTTCTATCTCCTTAGTTGATTTTTTATATGTATCTAATACTTTTTGGCATACTGATTTTTTTGTTTTATATTCTTTATTGATATATTATTGTCTAGTGATATATTATTTAAATTATTCACTTTTACCGATCAACAATATCCAATTTTAGAAAATTATTAGGTACTATATATCTAAATTTTATAAATAGATGGTTAAACACAAAGATTAGTGGGTACAATGCATTAAAAAGGAAAAGTCAATTTTGAGCTGACAATGTATAATGAAAGCTATTAACGCTAATATTTCGTTCGTTTCGTTTGTTTCTTAATTCTGAATTTAACGTCAAGGTCTACCATCACTCATCATATCAAATATCATTTTATTTATCCCATAGTTCCTAGTTAAAATTTGTGATTTTTTTTCTTGATATTTTCACGGGTGGTGTTTATTTGAAAGATGGGTAAAAAGTCTATCAATATTAGAATAATTATTTAGTTAAGTATATTAAAGGGTTTTATGGTACGGTTACCGTGGGATAAATCAGTTATTTCACGGAGTCACTGGAATATCATGAACTTCACGGCGCAGCCGTGAAAATCATTGATATCCATTACTTATTTTTTTTTTAAAAAAAAATAAGATGGTTTACATATTGCTGTACAATCAGAGCGATGCGTAAATTTATATTGTAAATGCTGATGGCGAATAATTATACCACAATTTTATATAAAATTTTAATCATTCTATTGTAAAAATTAGATAAATTTGAAATCGCAAATATTCTTTTGTGTCAACGAACTGTTTGCATATTAAATTATAAAAATTTATAATCATAAATGTACAAAAACTTGTAAAATTATTGATTTATTGTAGTGGAAGCAAACGAATTTACTAATTAATCTTTCATTCTTTTTAACAACAGATTATTATCGTGGGATCAGACGATTGCGTAATTACCCTCATAAGAAAACCAAAAGATAATATTTTTTTTTGTTGCATGGAATTCTATTAAAAAATAAATATTTACACTTTTTTACTTCTATCTTCACAATTATATTAACGAATGATAATTTTAGAATTATTAAGTTCCCCATCTTAATAATGACAAATCATCTTAAATTCTTAAAATGACCAAAACACAAAATTTTTTGGTCGTGTGATGGCAATGACAAAATTATTCACGTGATTATTGTGACAGGTATAACTGCGTCACATTCCTAGTTTAACAAAATTATTTGATAGACACGGACACAAAAAGAGTAATACAAGTTATACAAGTAAAACAATAAATAAAATAAATAACGTATTACAAATTGTTTTGAAAAATATTCTTTTTATTTTTTACTTTTCCCTTTTTTTTATAAAAATAAGTTTTTTGAATTTTTATATATTTTATTCAAAACTTTAATTATTTTATATAAAATGTTATATCAAGACGATAACGATCAGTGTAAGGAATGTGACGAAAAATATACTAGTAAATATGATATAAAGTATAATTGGTGTAAATCATGTCAAATCAATAATTTAAAACAAAATTTTACAAATTGGACCAGTGGAAATGAAAAAATTGATAATTTAATTCAAGAATTTCAATTAGAAATTAATGAATTTGATGATATGATATTTGAATGGATACCATATGATCAATTTATTGATATTACAAATTTAGGTAATAAAGAAGATTTTGATAACGAAGAAGGTTTTGATAAAATATATTCAGCAATATGGAAAGATGGTCCTTTATATTATGATAAATATAAAAATGAATATACAAGAAATCAACAGGATAAAAAAGTTGCTTTAAAATTATTTAATTTACAAAATATCATTAATGAATTTTTTATTGATCAGGTAACAATAAAACTTCTTTATGAATTTAATTTTCATTTCCTTTGTAATAATTAACATAATTTTTTTTTCTATTAGGATAAAAAATATTCTATAACATATATTGGTGAAGTTCTTAGAATGTATGGAATATCTCAATGTCCAAATACAAAAGATTATATCATCGTTTTTCAAGAAATATATTGTAAAACATGTGGTAAAAAGTATACAAATATAATTAAAAAATGGTGTGAATCATGTCAAATATATTACTTTAATAAAAATTTGGCCATCAGTGGAAATGAAATAATTGATAATATAATTCAAGAAATGCAATTAAAAATCAATTATGAATCAGAACTAGTGTTTGAATGGATACCATATGATCAGTTAGATAATACTCAAGAAATAAGTAAAATTGATTTGGATATAATATATTCTGCAACGTGGAAGAATGGCCCATTATATTATAGTGATGGAGAATGGACGAGAAAATCAAATAAAAGGGTTAATTTAAAATATTTATATAATTCACAATATATTACTAAATTTCTAAATAAGGTATGAATTTATAGATATAAATTTATTTGTAACTATAGTTCTTTATTAATTTTTTTTTTGATTTAATAGATTAAAGTTGAGGAACATCTTAATATATATGGAATATCCCAAAATCCAGATACGGAAGACTATCTTATGGTTTTTCCGATTTTATATTGTAAAAGATGTAATGAACAATATAAATGTAAAGATGATGCAAGTGATGAGTGGTGTAAAATGTGTCAAATAAATAATTTAAAACAAAATTTTATGAACTGGACCAGTGGAAATGAAATGATTGATAATTTAATTCAAGAAATGCAATTAGAAATTAATAAAAATCAAGATATAGTATTCGAATGGATACCTTACAATCAGTTAAATGATATTAAAGAAGATATTTTTACTAAAGAATATTTGGCAATATGGAAGGATGGTCCATTAAATTATGATAAAATAAAAAATGAGTATATGAGAAATCAGCGTAATATAAAAGTTGCTTTAAAATTATATAATTTCCAAAATATTACTAATAATGAATTTTTAAATGAGGTACGAAGTTTCTGATGTTTTCTTTATAATTTTAATAGTGTTTTTATTATATTAATAATTAATTACGAATTCTTAATAGGTTAAAAAGTATCATGGTAAAATTTTTGGAATTTCACAAAATCCAAGTACAAAAGATTTTATTATGATTCTTCAAAACGAATATAATGAAAAATGCAATAAGTGTGATGAAAATTACATAAATACAAATTCTAATTGGTGTAGATTATGTCACATGAATTATTTGAAATTATTTTTTAAAAATTTGACCAGTGGAAATAAAAAAATTGATAATTTAATTCAAAAAATACAATTGAAAATTAGTGATCTTAATGATACAATACTTGAGTTTATACCATATAATCAGTTTATTAAAATTAAAGAAATAGATAAAGATGATTTTACTACAATATATTCAGCAATATGGAAAGATGGTCCATTACTTTATTATGATAAGAAATGGACAAGAGAATCAAATAAGAAAGTTTATTTAAAATTATATGATTTACAAAGTATTGATGAATTTACAGATGAGGTATGGAATTTCTAACAAATATTTATTTATTTATTTATTTATTTATTTTTTGAAATAATAATGTATACTTGATTTTTTTATTCTTATAGGTTGAAGAATATTTATCAGAAAGTGATAGTTCAATATATGGAATATCTCAAAATCAAGATACAAAACATTATATTATTGTTATTACAAGTAAATGTTTTTGTGAAAGGTGTGGTGTAGAATGTTTTATGTATAATCTTAAATATGGATGTATAGAATGTTTAGAAAATGATTTAAAATTAAACTTTGCAAACTGGACTAGCGAAAATGATGAAATTGATAACTTGATCCAAAAAATGCAATTAGAAGTTAATAGAATAGATAATAATAGAACATTTGAATGGATACCATACAATCAATTTATTAATATTAAAAAGATAAATAGTGATGATAACATATATTCAGTAATATGGAATAATGACTTTTTATATTATGATAATCTTTATGAAAAAGATCAGAAAAGAAGATTAAAATTAAAAGTTTCTTTAATGTATTCACAAAATATTATTGATGAGGTACAGTAATTTTCTATAGATTTGATTTTTAATAACGCGATTTATTTTTTAATGATTAATTTTTAATATTAACGTTAATACTTAATAGGTTGAAAAAGGTTCAATTATAAAAAAATATGGAATATCTCAAGATCCTAATACAAAAGATTATATTATAGTTTTTGAAAATGAGTATTGTGAACAATGTGATGAAAAATATACATCATTTTTATTTAATAAGTGGTGTAAACCATGCCAGTTAAAGAATATTAAAAACTTAATATACGGAACTAGTGGAAATAAAAGAATTGACAAATTAATTCAAGAAATGCAATCGGAAACTGATAATTCAAAAGATATAATATTTGAATGGATACCATACAATCAATTTAGTAATATTAAAGAAATAGGTAAAGGTGGTTTTGCTACAATATATTCAGCAACATGGAAAGATGGACCATTATCTTATAATGGATGTGAATATGTAAGAGATAAGAAAAAAATTGCTTTAAAACAATTATATGATTCACAAAATATTACTGTTAAATTTTTAAATGAGGTATGATGAGATTTTCCTATCTTAAAACTTTTTAAATATATTAAAAGTAATTAGTGGTTTAACTTTTAATAGATTAAAGAATATTCTATTTATGAATTAAATGAAATTCTTTCAGTATATGGAATATCCCAAAATACTGATACAAAAGATTATATTATGGTTCTTGATTATGCAGAAGGTGGAAATTTATGTCATTGGGTAAATAAGCATTACAAAAAATTTGATTGGTCATATAATATAAATGTATTACGTTTTATCATTAGTGGCCTTAAAGGAATTCATGAAAATAAAATGGTTCATCGTGACTTTCATACAGGAAATATATTATCAATGTCCAATTCTTTAGATAAAACTATTTCAATGGTTATATCGGATATGGGATTATGTGGAAAAGTTGATAAAATAGATAAATCGGATATTTATGGAGTTATGCCATATGTAGCTCCTGAAGTTTTAAGAGGAAACCCTTATACTCAAGCAGCAGATATATATAGTTTTGGTATGATTATGTATTTTGTAGCAACAGGAAGACAACCTTTTGCCAATCGAGCACATGATGAAGCTTTGGCATTAGATATCTGTAAAGATGAAAGCAGACCTAATATAAATGATCAAGAAGCACCAGAGTGTTATATTGATTTAATGAAAAGGTGTTGGAATTCAAATCCAGATAATAGGCCAAAAGCAACTGAAATATATGAATTGTTTTCGTTATTTTATGATTCATATGTTCCGGAATCAGATTTATATTTAGAAAAAGAACAACAACATTATGATATTGAAAAGCAATTCAAAAAAGCAGATGAATATAAAGAATCAAATTTCTTAATTTTAGAGGAAAAAAAACAATCAGTAACTCATCATCCACAAGCTTTTTATACATCTCAATTACTTAATCCTTATACAAAAAATCTATCAAAATACTATTATAATTATTCTGATGAATGTTCGGATTGTGAAATATGATATTTTATCATTGCATTTTATATTTTTTTTAAAAAAAAAATGAAATGAGTTAAAATTAAATTTTTTTTCAAGGAAATTTAAAGCTTTTAGAATAAATGATAATAAATATATTGTTTTGTTCAACACTGATTATAGAGTATATGTAAACTTTCATTTACATAAATAAATCAGTTTGTAATTGAGCAAATAATTTTTTTATAATAAAATAAATAAAATCAATTTTTTATGATTTAATAAAATTTAAAGTTTTCACTGGCGTAATTTATAATATTAATTAGCTGTTAGTATTTAAATAAAATAATACAACTGTGGTAAGTATTGTAAGAAAATTTTAAAATTAAAGAATATTAGAAGATTCGAAGGCTTTTCTTCTGAAGGCACAATGTGGCAATACTGTTATAGCCAGTTCTTTAGCGTTTACAAACGTAAACAAATGGAAAAGGGTAAGCAGAAGGTATATAGGTAGGCGGGTATAATCAATAAATAAACTATATGTATAAACACTTAATAAACAATCCAATCAGACGTGTAGTATAGCACTGTACGTCGGCATATACTCCCAACACGAATAAAGGATAACAAATTTATATTTCGTTAAATTCAAACAACAGTTTATTTAATATAATCATTAGAACCATTTTTATTAAGAAAACTCTTCTACTGAACTTCATTCAACTACAGGTCTAATTACAGGTCTATATATATGTAAAAATACTAGACTAAAAATATCTAACATATTGCATATATTGAATATATTAAATAAATTAAACATATTTGATATGTTGCATATATTTGATATGTTGAAATATTTGATATGTTGCATATATTTGATATGTTACATATATGCAACATATGCAACATTTCGAACATTGATCGTCACCTCGTGATTAGGCCCAAATTTTGGTCACGTGATCGATCGTTCGCTACAATACTGTAAAAAAGAAAGTATTGACGATCAAAGACACAAAATTATATAAAATTCACATATTAATAAAGAATTACACTTACCAGTATAATTTTCTAATGTTATGTGATATATAAAATTATTTTTGGCCATCTTTTCCAAATAGTTTGTCTTGCGATTTAGTATGTAATCCATAATAAATATTGAATTTTTTAAGTCTTTCATCATTCTAACGTCGTTAGCAAAATACAAAATCATGATTTGTCGTAGAAGTGTTTTTATGTGTTACATTTTCTGTTTGGCGTTGAGTCAAATTTATTTTCATTAAAGTTGGTTGCCGTCAGTAATAATTACGGCATTTTCAGATTACAACCTGGATTGCAACTCTAATTTACTTTAATTTCGAAATTTCTTCTTAATTCAATAATGCCGGGTCAATTTTCGCGTTATGTCACATGCCGTTACCCAAATTTCCAAAACAGGAGAATGAGTTTATACAAAGTTACACTAATTTGCTTGTCGATCACTTTAATAGTTACTATACATTTCACGTGATACATATTAATTGTTATACAAACCTTTACGATTATTACGGAAACTAACAATAATTTTCATTTGTAAGTTCCATTACAAAGAAACTTTAACAAATTAATGAAGATTAAATAGTGATACAGTTTATTTACAGATAATCATACATCTATTGGGACTTTAAGAATTTCCTTTTTTCTTTTAACAAAAAACTAATATACTTTCAAGAGGCTGCATCGTCACGATAACAGTTTTTAAGCCACAAAAATTGTAAACCGAATGCATGTGACTACGACTATCTGAAATGCAAAAGAATCGGACTTGACCCTCCTGGTGACATTATCTTCTTTGTCCTTTGTCTTGTATGCCAGACTTGTCGCACAATGTATTTACATTTGTGGCGTACCCGCTTGTCAGTTGTCACACGTTAATGCATACAGAATAAATTGTTTGTGTAGAAAAAAAAACTCAAAATTTTGGCGTTAAGTCTTCATTCATGATGTTATATTTAAGGAACTTTAATAAAACAATGAAAATTAGATAGTTTGATATTTATAATTTATATACGAATAATCATTTCATGTAAAATAATATCATTTTAAACTTTATTGATAAAAATAAATCATTTTAATATGATATTTTATGCATCTATTAAAACTTAGTTCTTTTTAATTTTATTTATTTTTAAAAAAATTGTTTCTTGAGAATATTTGTGTTACGGAATACTGTAGCAGGACGCACGCCCCTATAAAAAATTTTTATAAAATTGAGAATGAAAACTAGAAAAACGATCATTTATCGGAATTTTGCCCTGAAAATTTTTTATAGGGATTTAGTTGAAATGGAAAATATACAAAGGATCATTCAGGGAGATAAAAAAAGTTTATCCCATAAATAGTCATCGTTATGCTATAACTTATTCGGATTAGATCAGCGTACAATTTTCTTTTGCCTTCTAGAATTCGGTTTTATTACTGCTGCACCAGTGTCAGTGTGTAATACGTTCTATTCTACGAAGAAATTGTCAATAATTTAAGTTAGGAATTTTTTTATGCAAAATTTTGGTGTGACATGAATAAGTTATAAATAATTAAAAAATTTGCAAGTGGCGATGTCAAAACGATTAATTGCACGTACAGTATATATATATCATTTTGTTACATCACATTCGTTAATTTGTTGTATCGTGATTGCCAGAGGAAAAGATCAATTTTTGCTCGAATTCGAAAATTTTCAAATACTCGATTAAATACAAGTTATCTAATTTATGAATTGAAATAATCAGAACATTCGAAATTGTAGTGTAGTGGTGAATATATTATACTACAAATGAATCGAAATATTTTCAAAAATTTTACTACATCTAATTACAGTAATCAAAATTTGTGGAGTAGCGATGAAGTCGTTATACCACAAACGATTTAACTATATTTTTTTTTTTACGTTCTTGTTTTACATTTATTAATCTATCATTATATGATAAAATAGAATTGCATTCGAATTAAAATTTTAAAAAACTCAATACTAATGTTCGTTTTTTTTCTATTTTTTTTTTTTAATTAATTATAATGATCAAGTATTTTAATTCGAATTGAAATACATCGAACATTTTTTTCGAAACGTTTCTTTACATTATTACTTCCTCGTATTATTGTTAGGTAGTACATACATATTGAATTACTACTATTATTATTTTTGCACTATTCGTCACCTTTATATTTGTATTGCTATGAGGCCGGACCAATTTTATTTTCTGTCTAACAAAATCCCCCTCTCTCAAAAATTTTAAATTTAGATAGATATCAAAAAAAGCAAAATTTTATCAATTTTTTTAAATCCCCTTCTCCTTCCCCTCAAAAATTTGGTTTCTTACTACTGTATACATAAAAAAAAATTTTTATATAATATTCCCCCCACTATGGAATTAGATTTCTTTTTTTTTTACTTTTTCCTCCTCCCCCTCTCATATTTTTAAAATTTAATAATTTACAAAATTTTTAAATTATTTTTTTACTATTTTTAGCCCCTCCCCCCTCTCTTTTTTAAATAAAAACTCTTGTTAAAACCTGTAAAAAAACTGGATACGTTTTTAATAATGTTTTTTATACGATTTTTTTCCTTAGAAATAACGTACCATAATAGTCCGTTGAAAAGGATACGGAAAAATGCACAATTCCGTATCACTAAAAATACAAATTGGATACGGAATTTGCATGGAACTCACACGGAATTCACATGATTAAGACGCCGAATTCATGATGATTTGTAATGTAATTTGGTCGCAAAATTTACTACTTAAGCTACAGTTTATTGCTAGTTATATCATAATTAATTTTAAAAAATAATATTTATTAAACAAATATAAAAATAAAATAAAATGCAAATATATTATGAAAAGTTTTTTCAAACTAAAACAAAAAGAAACTTTGAATTTCCCGATAGATAAACCACTTCTCCTATCCAAGTCTTCTAGAATATAACAACCTAAAAAACAAAAAGAAAAAGAAACATAAGAATGTTTAACCCAATTAGAAACAAAACTTCCCCAAATCTCCAAGAGTTGGCATTTCTAAAGTTTGGAGTCTTGTAACAGCAAAAAGACCTACAAAAAAGAAAAAAATCCTGAAGCATTCTACAAAAAAAAATCTACGAAAAGAAACAACCCATGAAAAAAATTAACTAACGAAAAAGAATTAACCCACGAAAAGAAACAACTCACGTAAAAATATTAAATTGATCTACATAAAAATAATTGACTCACGTTTAAAGAACTGACCCATGAAGAACTAACCCACAAGAAGAATCAACCAACAAAAAAAATATATTCAACCTATAAGACAAAAAAAAAGAATAAAATATAAAATAAAAGAAACCTAAAAAGGGGAATAAAAAAATTTTTTTTTAAAAAAGGAGGGATGACAAAGTTAGGAAAAGGAGGATGATGAATAAAGTTAGAAAAATAGAAAAAATTTTTTTTTTATAAAAATGAGAAGAAAATATTTTTTTTTAAAAAAAAAGAAAGGGTAGCGAGTAGGGAATGAAAAAAATAAAATCAAAAATCAATTTTTTAAAGAAACTATGGGCGGGGCTAGATACTTGAGACAATGAGACATGTATGTAAGGTTAGAACCGGTGATAAAAAAACGTATCACAACAAAACAATAAACAATCACGTGATCTCGTGAAGATACGCGCAGTTGACTAATAAGTTTAAGTTTGTAGAAAGAACTTTTACTGAATTTTAATTTTGACTAATTTCTTTTTGCAGTAATTGAATATTCGTCCAATTTTGGTTATTGATAAAGTTAAAATAAAATAAATTTAATACTTATTCGCTTTACGCTTGGTTACTTTATTTAAATATAACGTATTTATTTATAATTACAAAATACATTTTACTACGTTAAATCATTTTACTACTTGTTAATTTCTATTATTCCTTACATGTGAAATAAGTGCGCTTAATGGTCTACTAGTATAAATTGCATTTGGATGTGACATTGAATTTATATTTATTGTAGATAACCTAAAATGTCAATAAAATAGTATATCGTTATTATTAACAAAATTTAATTTAAATAAAAATTTAAAAAAATAAAACAATGTATTTAATCTTAAACATATATGTACCTTTGAGTATTTGTTTCTATATCTATATCTAAATCTTTTGAAATATATCCTATATAATAGAAAAACATTAAACTTAATATGAAATCAAGAAATTTTTTTTTTCAAGTAATAGTACTGTACATACCAGAAGATGATTTGATAGACGAAGATCTTATAGATTCAAACGTGGTTAATCTAAGTTTATTATAATCAAAAGTTAGATAATTTATCTTGTTTGTATCAAATAAGTTTCATTTTAATACCTTTGAGTATTTGTTTCTATATCAAAATCTAAATCGTTTGAAATATATCCTATAAGATAGAAAGATAAACTTAATATAAAATCAAGAAATATTTTTAAGTAATAGTACTGTACATACCAGATGATGATTTGATAGACGAAGATCTTGAAATGGTTTGTCTAAGTTTGTTAATAGAAGTTAGATAACGATCTTTTTTCTGTATTAAATAAGTTTATTACAATACCTTTGAGTATCATGACTATTATCTATATCAAATTTATATTCTTCCGAAGTGTATACTGTAAAGAATAAAAATTTTATCTATTATTAAACTATTCAAGTAATATATCATTAATTAATTTTTAATACATACCTTGATTCGAAACTTGATTCGAAATAGTCGAAGACGAATTAAGAGATGAAACTTGAGAAATAAGAGATTTTATAGGCCTACTAGTATAAATAGCGCCAGGATGTTGTTTTTCTGTAAATTTTGGTCCAAGTTGTTTCAATTGTATTAATCCTATTCGTTGTTCCTCAGCGTTACTAAATATTATTTCAGTTTTGTTACGCTTTTTGTACCAACCATCAACGGTTTCTTTAATTTCTGCTATGGAAGGTCTCTTTAAGAGATTGGAATCCCAACATCTTTTCATTAAATTAGCGAAACACTCAGGAGTATCAATTGTGATTTCAGGTCTTTTACCATCAATAATTTGAAGAACAAGTCCAGCATCATGTTCAACTTTAGAAAAGGGCTTACAACCTGTTGTTAATTCCCACATAATCATACCCAAGCTATATATGTCAGACTCTTTTGAAAACATAGCATCTTGAAATATTTCCGGTGCGACGTAAGGTATTACTCCATATATTTCATTATTCGACGAATTATTTTCTGGTTGTGATAATCCTAAATCTCCAATTACCCATTTTTTGTGATCATTTTTTAATGATAATATATTTCCACTATGAAAATCTCGATGTATGAAATTTTCGTTATGAACAGCCTTAAGTCTAGTATGAATAGTAATTTAAATTTTAATATCATTTCGCGTAATTATTTATAGAATAATTAATATAAACATAAATACCCGTCTGAAATTTGACATAAAACAGCTAATTTTGTGGTCCATTTAATATCTGTAAAATTTTTTTGTAAATAACTATGTAAATTTCCGCCTCTCGCATATTCCATAATTAACATGTAGTCTTTTATTACAGGGTCTTGCGTAATACCATAATATTTAACAATAAAAACTGAATCATAGCATCGATGGAGTGATTTCACCTAAAAGTCATAAATTCAATTTAGTGATAAAATGTACAACAACTAATTAAATTAAATATTGTTATAATTAATTACCTCATTTAAAAAGTTTATTATATGTGATTTTGAAAATCTTTTTACGGCAACAGAAGTTTTATTTAACCAAATTGCTTTATAAATAATACCAAATCCCCCTTCTGCTATCTTTTCTAAATTATTAATTTGAGAATACGGAATCCATTCCATTGTTCGTTTATAATTAAAATTTATAAGCTTATGTTCGATAAAATTATATACGTTTAAAGGATTAGAATTTTTATCACTATTATTCATATAATTAGCAAACTTATCATGATTATCGGTATTTGTTCTTGTAGAAATAAGAAATTCATCTATATCGTGATTTCCACTGCTAATAATTTCGATATCAATATTTATATTTGATATTCTTTTGCATTTTTTGCATTGAGTTTGATCAATAATTCCAAAAATTATATTCGTTGTCAAACAATATCTACACCCTACGTAAACTATAAAGCAATATGAACACCATTTTTTACAATCGGTTAGAAATTTTAGGTTATGGTTGCAGACCCTACTTTTATTGGAAGCATCCCACCATGGTAAATGAAGTATTGGAATAGGTTTATTAGTAAGAATTGATTTTGTCCACCCAGAAGAAATTAAGTAGCAATTAGAACACAACTTAATCTCAAAGGTATTCTTATCAACAAATTTTTTTTCACATAATTTACAATCCTTTTCTTTACGAATACACTTCGTCGTAGTATTGATAACGTAATCATAGTAATTATTAAAATATAAAATTTCTGAGCAATTTACACACCATTCCTGGATGCTTTTTGTAAAAAATGTTATCTTTCTTGTTGACTTGTGTTCAATGCAATGAGTATTTATTGTCATAATGTTTACATCAAAGTATTTGTTATTGTCCGTATTGTCTGCTATATTTTCAATGTACAATAATAAACATTGTTTGCAATATTTCTGTTCATACAAATATGTGGTAGAATATTTATTTCCACAATTATTACATCTTAGTTTCTCATTATTAAATGGAAGAAATAAAATCGGTATGGGACTAGATTTTAATTTCGGTGTTGGGTCAAAATTATTTTTATTTGTAAGTTCCATTATGTTGTGTTTATTTAAGAAATTTTATTAAAACAAAGAAAATTACGTAGCGATTTTTATAGTTTATTTAAAGATAATCTATTAGAACTTTTAGAATTTTCGTAAGAAACTGACTGCATCATGTTACATACATACTAAATGATCACAAATTATAGTGGCGTAACAGAATGCACGTGACTGCGACTAGTTGAATTTTGCTAGTTACATAATCCATGGAACCCAATATAGAAATGAATTATAGAATTCTGTGGTAAAAATTTTTCTTCTTTTTTGATTTCCATTTCGAAAATTCGATTTATTTATTGTTACTCCAGTATCGGTGTGTAATATGATATATTCTCTGAAGAAATAAATAAGTTATTGTCCGGAGTTTTGATAACATTCTTAACAATTAAGATCATCAACATACAGTATAAATGATCTTTTATGTTTATTTTACCGTTACACCACGTTTGATGCGTAACGACGTAACGTAGTCATTTCTAAACAGAAGGAATTTTTCGGCACAGAATAACAAGACTTTTTATATATAAAGTATACAAAACTTTTAATATAAATAAATCATTAATTAACCAGACGAATCGGTAGTTCGTTATTCATATGATGCTATGTAAAATTAAGTCGACTAAGCCGTTATTTTACGCATTTCAACATCACCAACTGTTTATTCAGTCCTTTATGAACATTTTGATAGGAGTTTTAGTGTAAGTTTGTTAGTAGTTTTCAAATTTTTTCGACCAAAAGTTATTTCTCGCTGTCAGCCTTTACGGTAGTGACCCAAAAAGGGCCAAGTAGGGCGAGGTGTTGCTCCAACAAAAAGTTTGTCAGAAGTCGATAACAGAGGCTTGGAAAAATACAAAGAAAACTGACTTTTAGATAGTGGAGTTTAGCTCAGAAATTCAAAAGTAGTAACGGAAGATTCAGCGAGGAAATAGGAATGTCGAGAAGTGAGGTGATTTACTGTGGGACAAAATTGCGGCAACAATTTTATCCGAGGAAGGGAACAACCATATCCGCAGTAATCACGTGGCGTAATGATGACGAAAATAAGGATTAATTTTTAAGATTGGATTTCAAGAAGATTGGATTGGAGTATGACCATGGAGGGCCAACCGCTAGTCTTCTACCTTGGGGACACCACATAATTTTTCGGCTTTGTAGGACGTGTATTGGGAATAGGTAACGAGAGGGTTTACTGTGGGACAAATTCGGCAGCAAACGAGAAATCAGTCATATCCGCAGTAACCAAGATTTGGAACGAACGATAGAAAACATTATTCTCAAGTCTCTTGTTCGCAAGAATAAAATTTTTTGAGAAAAAAATTAAAGAAGGTTTCTGATCGTGGTATAGAATTGGGTTCGAGTATGGGGATTAAATGTTAGGGAAGAGGTCAACCTACACACTAGTTTACTTGCAATTTTCTAGGCTTAGCGCGAGCTTCTCTTGATTTTAGTTCCTATTGAGTAAAGTTAGTTAGTCTTTTTTAGATTAGGATTAGTTTAAATTAGGTTCGTATGTTACTCTCCAAAAATTATTTAAATAGCGATATTCCTTTCTTTTCTCTCTCGTTCTTCTCTTCCTTCCCTCTTACTTTGTTTGTGTGTTTTTTTTTAGCCGTATCGTGTTGCACGTGCGGTTCTACTGTTCTAGAATTTTTGGATGTGTTATCCTAATAAGGAAATGCATTACAAAATTTAAAAAAAAATATATATTCATTAAATCTAAATTTGCAGCGTAGTGATAAAATCGCTATACCGCAAACGATTTATCTTAGTAGTAATGTTACAATAGGGTAAAGCAAGTAAAGGGATTTAAACAGTCAGACTATTATAATGCGTATTTTTAACAGGAACAGGTTTTTTGTTTAAGGGTTTATTTTGCGTATTTTTAGTAATTTGGCTGATCATATATGTATATATTTATCAAAAACCATGGGAACTTCTAGCATTCCAACTATATATATGTAATATGTAAAGTTTAAAAGATTTATTGCTTGAATTACACTTAAAGTAACACCTATATAGAACATTTTACAAAAAAAAAAAATTTGTAGCGTTGTTTAGTCTCAAATAGAACATTTTTTTTAGAACAGTTTTTCATTATTGCATCTTCACATTATCGCTATGTGATTCATATGTATTTGAATTATTATTATTTTTTATATTGTCATATTCGTTACCTTTATATTTGTGTTAAATCCCTATTTATTTTGTAAATTTATAATTTTTACGGAAATGGTAATTTTGCTTATCATACATTTGATCAGATTTGTATAGAATTAAGTCAACGAGTAAAAAAATAAAATTTTGTGTTTGGATTTTTAATTTACACTCACTTTATTACAATATAAATGTGCTAAGGCGGTAAGGACATAGTTCACAAGTGAATTTTGCCTCCTAACACGTTATTTACAGTTTATTTCATAATAATCAAATAAATAAAGTCATTTCAGAACTTTTCTATCAAAATTGCTATGTAAAAGTTAAAAAAAACATCTTTCACAACTATCATCAATAAATATTATTTATGAAATTCTATTAAAGCATTTATAGAATTTATAAACTTCTATCTTACATGATTATGATTTATGACTCAGTAAATGTTTAACGTATCAGAGCTATTGGATTTTTTCTATTTTTAACTACATCAATTGCATCATGGCGTAATCTGCACGCACGTCTGAAATGTGTGCCAGGTTGACGGTGCAGTGTGGCGCAGTAATTTCAAAAAGATTTAAGTTAAAGTTTTTCTTTTTAATATAAAGCTTTTAAATTTACACATTAGATGTATTTTCATCTGTTTTACAAAATTCACTTATAAATGAAAGGAGGTTTTGGAAGTAGATTTTGACTTTAGTATATAACAACCGATTTTATCGTCTTTGCTGATCATTTCCAAAATTGGATTTGTTGAAAAAATGGTTTTTGTTAAATAACTCGAAAATGGCCTTCTAAACCACTTGCATATGCTCTAAGTAAATTTGCAAAGCGGACGAAAATACACCTAGTGCAGGAATTTAAAAGTTTTATTTTAAATAAAAAAATTGCAATTTAATTTTTTTTGGAAAAATCGCTGCGCCACACTGCGCCATCAACCTGGCACAAATTTCAGACATGCAATCCGCACATCCTCAGAACTAGTAATCAAATCACCCAGCTTTTCTGCCAAGATATGAATTTTTAAGAATAAATAATTAATTAAATCCTAGCATAATTTTTTTTTGTATAAATAAAAACGCATATGTTAAATAGTTAAAAATTAGCGGATAATAAAGAAGGATTATTATTTAAAGAAGTTGGTAATTCGGCTGTTTTATTTATACTTATAGATGGAATTAACAATAAAAATAACATACGTTCTTCAGAGTATTTTTCATCCTTCAATCGAATGATATTTTTATAAATAATCTTATCTTATTTTGAATTTAAGTTTTTACTTCAAAATCACCGGGGTGATCATCACCGTTGGCCAGAATTATCAATTTTTACCGGCACTATGTTTTTTTAATGCTGGTCGATCGTTATAATTTCAGTCACCGGTGATCATCACCCCCGGTGATAGTTGAAAAATTAAAAAAATAAAATTCATAAAAATTTTTTATCTTTAAACAAAAAAAGAATTTGTGAAACAGAACTTATGACTTACTGTAAATCTTATGGCGATGGTCTATAAATAAACTTAGAATTGCTACAATTCTGTAATATCACAATATTAAATTGTCACACTTGTTTACGCGAGCACACCATGCCACAAGCGTATGTTATTAAAATTATGGTACAGAACTCTTTCGGGTACGGGTACAAATTCTTAGATTAATCTAATTCATTAACTTATATTTTAAAGTTCAAAATGAGTATAGAAAATTTATCATGTATTGTACAAATTATAATTATGTCAAATTGATAAACGGAACAGAAATACTGTAATAACAATCAATGAAATTTATACCTAGAGAAATATCACAATATTTTTATATAATCATTATATCGATATATTATTGGTTGATTCTAAAGGCGTCAGAGCCATTAAAAATAGTATATGTTTTTATTATTTTCAAATTATTTACACGTTGGAGGTAAACTACATAACTGAATAATGTATATTAATCTAAAATAGATTATAGATTTATTATAGTTAACTTTTAGAGAAATATTAACTTCCCCACGTATCCACATGCAAATAATACATCTCTTAATCTTCATTTTCATTAATATTTTTTCATGAAATAATAAAATTTCCTTAATAATGCATCATTATTATGAGATGCAAAACGTTCAAATTTTGTTCATTATGCAGTTAGTATTATCGATAAAAAATGAATATTTCCTAAAAGACGGAAAAAAAACAAATAATTTTATTCCGCAAGTCTTTAAAACATTATAATTTAAGTCGCCTTAATAATATTTTTTTTTTTTTTTTTAAAAAAAAAAAGGAAACTATAAATATTCGTGATAAATCATGTTTTACGTAGTTATTATAAATATTAATACTATCATGCCATGCCTTTTGCCTAAGCAAAAATATTGCAAAGATATTATATATTTATGTCTATCAAGACAACTACTAATAACCGTAAAGAGTAGTTAAATATATATAGTATAAACCATTCTTATTGCTAATTCTTTTGTTTCGATAGGAAATGTTGTTTTTATTAGCAATCGTATTTTATATATAAGTAAGCTAAAATCACATTATTAGCATACTCAGTGTTATAATATATTTAACCATAAGATTAAATATTATGATATTAACTAACAAAAGATCTTGAACGAAAGATTATATTTTATGCGTAAGGCGGATTATTTATTAAGTTATCGCATAGAACGAAGATTCCATACTATTCAGCAGAGATACTATATTATTAGAAACTGAATCATTCAAAAATTGGAAAATTGGAGATATACAATTATCACAGCTTGCAGAAAGTACTTAACTAATATTTTGCGCAAGAAATATTAAGGGAACTTAACGACCTTACCGTACCACTAGTTGTAAATCTTTCAGATGGACAATTTTATACCGTATAGCACTGCCTAAAATACCCGGGTATATATCAATTTCACCAACTTAAAAATTGAATTATACCCGGGGTATCTTGTATGGAATATGGAAAAATTGGCCAGAATTAGCCGAATTCTTACCAGAATTAAGATTTTTTAACCACATATCATACCCGGGTATATTATCCCTTAAACTGTAGGGGCTAAAATTAATTTTAAAAATTTTTGAATTTTTAAAATATCTTAAGATCTAGTGATCATAGAAAGATGAAATTATATTTGTTAGATTCCTCTTATTAAGGCGCATTTAATGGTAACTCTAAAATTGATAATAAATTTTTAGATTTTATAAGTTATCCTGTCACATAATATTTGTAGAAGGACAATTTTATTTTTATCAGATTCTTCTCATTAAGACGCATCAAATGGTGGTAATTTTATATTTCTAGGGTTAATGGATAAAAAGATATTTCAATTTAAAAAATTTAGCTACTATTTGTTATAATTTGTCGATCATTTACTTTTAAAAAATCATTAATCAATTGAACTTTTTTTTCAATTTTTACTTAGAAAATACTATAGAATTTATTACAAAAATATTGGTTTATGTAATAAAATATTTTAAAGCATTTAAAAGTGTCTTTAATTAAAAAACAAAATTGCAGGCAAATTTGGCTGCAAAACAGTTTAAGGGATAGTGGGGGTACGCGGATAGGGGGGTCTCTTTAGAGCTTTGAACCGGATAACCCTAATGCTGTTATGGGGTTATCCGTTTCAAAAAAATTGTATCCGAATACCCTGTGTCAGTTAGTAACGGATAAATCCGAATGAAAATTATAAGATATTCGGATTATCCTAAGCTTACAGGCGCAGCAATTATCCACACATATTTATTTATTATAATTAATTCAAATAAATTTATATTTATTACATTTTCACTCGATTTAATTTTACTTAATCAATTAAACATCATATCAACCATGTTACGAAGTATTAATGCTTCAAACAAGTCTTCTTTCATTGAAGTTCTTTTAGCTGTCATTATCAAGCCTGCATCTCTAAATACATGTTCACTTGCGCCTGACGTTGCTTGAATTTGATAAATATTTTCTAGCAATTTGGCTAAAATTGGAAACTGTCTTTGATTTGCATTCCACCATTTTAGAGAATCTTGGTCCCTAGGAATCTGAGCTATTGCAAGATATTGTTCAACCTCATCATCTCCATTTTCTTTCTCAGATAGTTCCTCTTCATATTGTATTATTTATATTATTTTGTGCTAGTGTAGTTTCTTTATTATCACTAGTAGCCATTTTTAGAAGAGTTAAAAGCTTAAAAATAACAATTAAGCTATAAACTATTATTAAACCTGGGATATCCGAAAGTATAATCCGGATAATCCTATATAAAAAAAATCAATATTCGGATACTCTATAAAAACAATCCGGATATATAGGCTAATAGGATAAATCCTAGAGTATTCTAGTTACATTACCGTTAAGGAAAGCTCTAGGTCTCTTAGGCAGTGCTATACGGTAATGCCTTAAGAGAGTTGGCTAGCATTAGTCATCTGAGGTATGTCATATTTTTATAAATTGTTTACACACGAGTATTTTGAATAATATAGTTTTTTTTAACGAAAATGAAAAATAAAATGTAAATTATTTAATTATTTATAATAATGATAAAAAAATTAATTTTAATTCGACTAGTTTATAATTTGGTTAATCCATCATTAAAAGCCAATCCTTTTATAGAACTCAACTCAAAGAGCGAATAATATACCATGCTTTCTTTTGGCTAGTTTAATAAAATGCTTTCATCCAGAAATACAGTTTATATAAAATTTTATTAACCACGAATACAAGTAGGCTTATGACCTGGATATTTGTGTAAGCAACTATCAATAAAATAAATTTATGTCAAATTTTAATTTAAGCATAAATATTTCTTTATTAAAAAATGTAATACTTACATCATACAAAATATACATTTACATTCACATTTCATGGTATCACATCCGTTTACTTTCTCAATATATATATTACATCCAGGACATCTTTTTGTATTTGAAAGATAAGCTTTTGTAGCTGAGTCTGATCTTGATATACTTTTTTCATATTGTTCACAAGTTTGATCTTCATGCCAGATAACCTCATGAACATAACACGATTTCGCGCCACATCCTTCACAAATAAAAAGCGGATCTAAAGAAGTTAAAGAGAATTTTATTAGAATTTTATTAATGAGAAGAAAATTGCGACTCCCTAAAAAGTACCTTTTCCTTCATGAACTTGTCCACTTCCACAAAAGGCCTGACACCATCTAAATTCTGGGATCTTTTGTATTGCGTGTTTATAAGAAAGTTCATCATATCTAAAAGAAAAAAAGTAAATATTATTACGTACTGTATAAATAATGATACCTTTACAATAATAAGTTAAAAAACCTTTCAAATATTTCTTTTGTTGCAATATTTAATACATCATTCCTATCCATTGATTTATTACATCCTGGTGTAGGACAGGTGATTTCAATAGATTGTTTTTCATTAATACTCTTTTCAATGATTTTATTAACACATTCTACGCAAATGACGATTTTATGAGTACATTTTGAAGTTATTTTACAGTAATTTCTATTCTCCGTTTCACAACAAAATAAACATTCATAGAGGTCCATAATTTATTTAGTATCACTTTATCAGAAATTTTATTTAAAAAAAAAAAGAAACCAACTAGCTTTTATAATGGTTTGAGATGTCAATTTAATCCATTTATAGTTTAACATCTTTTGGGTGTTTATATTAGATACGCAAATTATTATTATGTCATTTATTCTTTATCTCCTCTATTGATAATAAAAAATGTTTATCTTTGTTAAATTCAGGCTTAGAGCAAGAATTGAAGTTAATTCTTATGATACGATTCTACAAGTCAAAAATAAAATCAAAGCACTCCATGATATTGATGTAAACAAACAATTATTACACCTTGGAAGCCAAAGACTTGAGAATGAAAGGACTATAAACGATTATAACATTAAAGAAAATGATCAAATTAGACTCACTCTTATCGTTACTGGTGGCATTCAAATATTTGTTGAAGATTTAGACGGAAGAACAACTTCTCTTCAAGTGCAGTCTTCATATACCATTAAAAAAGTTAAAGAATTATATTATGAAAGAAATGGATTAGAAGTAGGTAAACAAAGATATATCTTTGGAGGTCAACCACTCTTAGATGACAGAACACTGTCGAGTTATAATATTAAGACAAGAAATACCATAAATCTTGTTTATAGATTAGTTGGTGGTATTTTTTAATTGTCATAGCATAAATCAATCACTTTATTTAGGTTTTAGGAGACAATTAAGATAACTTTATGTAATTAATTATGTATTAACTGTAATATAATAAAGTGATGCATGGTTCTTCTTTTTATATTTTGTTACAATTTTTGCTTTTAAACTGTAAAATTTTATGAATATTAGAAAAATCACGTGTTTAAACATCAAAATGGTTTGATACAGTAAAAATTAGTCACACTTTAACGTACTGTACGTAGAAGGTTCTAGCAAATAATTGCGCTTGTGTATACAAATTTACGTCATTACAATGTTGACCCCGTTCCTTTGCAACACCAGAAATTATTTAAAAAAATTTGAAGGTATAGCAATGTATAATTTTGTTAAATTGAGAAACAAAGAACTTTAACTGGAAAGAAATATTTGAATTGTAAGAATAATATCCCGAAAATCCTTTTTAAGGGTGGTTTGATTTTTCAAGTTGGATTTTTTGTGCCATATTCCTATTTTTACGTTATATGGCCATAAATAAAATGAGTTTTTATAAAATTATGTATAATTCTTTTTTTCAATAAATGACTAGGTGTAATAACAAATAAACAAAGAACTAGATTGGCTATTATTGGAAATTATCTACAGTAAATAGAATGGTCATGTTTTAGGATCTAGCACGTCGGTAGTCTTCATGGTCTTCAAGTCAATAAATAATCTAAAGTTTGTTATTTTTATAATTATTTAAACTAATAATCATGTGTTAATTTTCTTCATAATAGTGTATGTACCTTTATTTATATAGAAAAAATTTTTGATAGCAAACGAGATTGAAATTTATATAGAAGAGAAAAAAGTATATTTCCGATATATAATTTACATAATATTAGGACAAGATCAGTGTTTTTTTTTTTGCACAGTTTATTTGTTTCCCAATGAAAAAAAAAAGTTCAAAGAGGTTTGATTTCTTTTTTAATTTCCTAGTCAATTGACCTCTAAATTACGTAGCATTACTGAAATAAATCTTGTGTCATTACATTAGATTATTAAATCTCTTTATTAAATTATTGTATTATATAATTTAAGACAAAATTCTTTAATTATACGGGTAGTTAATTATATATTTTGAAAAACAAAAAAAAATTGAGTTTCTTAACATTACGGTTATTGTCCGAAATCTTCACTTTTCAATATATTTTCTGGAACCTTCAACAAATATCTACCAATAATTATAAAGAAAATGTTTATTTACGTCAAGATCTCGATACAATACATTTGTATATTACTATAAGATTGGAATCTAATTAATATTTTACACAATAATATTTAAAGATTTTTAATTATTCATTTTCAAGTCCTTAATTTAATCTTCATTAAACAAAGTTACTTTCATTTTGTGAACATCACTTAATGCAAATTCGTACAATCCAATAACTATGGTGATGGGATAACACTATAACCTGTGTCAGAAGGATTTAAAAAGCATTTGCTGTTTATAAATTATAAGCATTAAAAAAAAATCCAACTAAAAAATAAACTTATTTTAATAAATTTTTTTAATGATAGTATTTCACTTCTTTCTATATGGTAATTACAATAATTCTATATCTTAATTTTATAACCGGACAATTAAATTATATAATGCTGATTAGGAAGAAATGAATTTCTTTTTTTATTGTAAGGTAATTATTATAATTTCAAAATATTAATATATTTACATATTTTATTTACTGTAGTTCCTCCTTTGCTCTTGTAGATATTTCATCTTTTGCTTTCAATAATCATAGGCCAGACCCAGTTATACAAACAAATGCTCCTGTAAATAAATAACTTAAAGTTGATAAACATTGAACCACTACGGAGAAAAATGGTCTTGCCCTTCTTTTAGTTACAATTATACATATAAACATGTTAAAATTTAAATATACGTAATATACGTCTAGAAATAAATGGAATAAGAGTTAGTACAATATTATAGTTATGTTGGCTATTTACAAATGTAAGAAAATATTGTAACTTAACGCGTTTTTTTTTTGCCAAAATATACGATAAAAAAAGTACAAATGTAATAATAAGTCACAATAAAAATTTTAAATAAAAATTACTTGTAATATGGTCCTAGTTCACGAAATTTTACGGAAAAAAAGACAACTTCTTTTTTAAAAAAAAATTTTTTTAACGTCGGAAAGGTAGGTAGGTAGCACAACGTCATACGAGTCGATAAACAAATAACAAAATCATGATTAAAATAATACATGACCTAAAATTATTTTTAGAAGCGGGGCCAGGATGACTGCTCAATTTACAGTTATAAATTAACTGTGCATTAATAACATTTAAAAATTACATTTATTTGCTTTGGCATATTAAATATAGCGAATAGTTATATTACATTATATTACATGATTATATAATTATTAAAGTTACAATCAAGATTAAAATTAGATAATGAACAATATTAATTGCATATAATATTTCAATAAATGGGATAATTCAGATTCCTCTTGATGAAAAAACTTCTTATCAGCTATAATTGATTTTCCAAAGTCAATAAAAAATATATTGTCTTCGTCATTAACTAAGATATTTTCTTCTCGAATATTGTTGTGAAAATGTTGTGACTATGAATTACTTTTAATGTCCTGAGAGCCTGTTTCTTTTTGCCATTTCTCTATCTTATGGAAACTCAACGCAGTACCAACAATTGTCATACCTATAACATAGCCTATTCCACCCTTTTAGTAAGACGTTGGTATAATTCGATTTCATTTTTCATTTTATAAAAGAATTGTCTATTCTTAGGTATAAATGTAACAGATATCATGTGGTAAAGAAGTCCAATTTTGGATGAGTAAATTTTTAATAATTGATTTAGATGATGTGGGTAAGGTTGACAAATATGAATTAATGAGTTTATTAAATTTGTCTGTAACAAAGTTTTCTATTTGATTTAATATACGTGTTATTAGCAAAAAGAAAATAAGGGATGTGAAATTTATGGTCTGATGGTTTGGTATCATTTTGGAATTGTATTACAAATGAGTTATAGATTTAAGAAATAATTCGAACTTATTGGTTGATAATTGAGTTTAGTTTCTGTATCTTGAAAATACAGTGATTATATTTTTTGATTGTTTTTTGTAAAATTTAGGATTGAAGACTCTGTAATTTTGAAATTAGAAATAAATTAAGCATCTGAGGTCATTGAATAATTTATTGGCATGAATAACCTTTTTTGGTGAGTGACACAAGCACGTCTATGGCAAATCAAACTTACTTCAGTTTATGTTTGCATGGCGCATAAATTTTGAAAATAGAAGTAGTAAAAGTAATATAATTCTTCTAAGTTATAATCAAATAATTTAATATCACTTTCTGGATTTTCTAAATTTTCTGGATTTATCAATAAACTATTCAAACTTTGAATTTTACTTAAATCCAAAACCATAGTATTTATATCTTCAGTTTCAATTTCATTATCATCATTAAGACTTATTTTCTATTTCATAATTTCTAAAATTATCATCATATTCTTTTTCAATTTTTGTTTTATTTTCACTTCCTATTTTTCCATCTTTTTTTCTTTTAATTATATATTCATTTAATTTTTCTCTTACATCTTTTTCATCATTTTCATTAAACAAATCCAACTGAATCCTTAACTTTCTATATTCAAATTTCATATCTTGTATATCCCTATATTAGAAATCTTTGTATTTCTTCTTCTCTAACTACTGCTCCTATTTCCTCTTTTTTTCTTAATAGTAATTGAACTATTTTTTCTATATCCTCATCATTTGCCCTATCTTGCTCATTATTTATTTTATTTTCTTTATCTCTTAATTCTTTAAAGTACTTTCTTAATGCTTTCTGTTGTAATTATAATTTTTCTTTCCATTATTCTCACAATATCTTTTAATGACTCTTTTCTTTATTATTTCATCTCTTGAAAATGCATATGCCATTATTCTTATAACTGTACTTTCTGATACATTTCCATTATACATGTGGTCGAAACTCAATAATTTCGGCCTAATTTCAGTATTCGGCTTTCGGCCAATCATTCCGAAACGAAACTCCAGCCGAAAATTGAAGATCAAGGTCGAAATCAGAAATTAGGTCGAAATACGAAAATCTGGACGAAACCTTTTTAGTATAGGCACAAATAAGGGTCAGCATAAATTTTTTTTAAAAATATTTTTTTTACTGGTTTTATTGTTGTCCAGTAATTTTTTTTGCTTAGGGGTACGATTAATGCTCCTTTTATTTTTATCGTTTTTTTTTCTTGGACGTAATTAACATTGATTATTTTTTCTTTTAGTGATGGCTTCTTGGAGTTTCTTAAGAACTAAACAGTAAATTATTTTTCTGTCTTTAAACTTCTTGTTTAGGGACGCAATTAACGCTCCTTCTTAAATTAGTTTTCTTTAGACGTGGTTTTTTGGGTTTTCTGATGACTAAGGTAATCTTTTTCAGTTTTTATTTTCATTGTCTTTTTAGGGATGTAATTAACGTTCCTTTATTTTTACTTTTTTGTTATTCCTTTTTATTCATTTTTTCTTTAGTGATTACTTTTTGAATTTTAATGTGGACTTATAGTACATTTCTAAATGACAAGGAAATGAAAAAATATTTTTTTTTGTTATTTTTAAGAGATTCTCGAAATTTTCATAAATATCCGGATTATATGTTTTATAAGAAATTTTATTTATTGAGTATGTGATCTATTGAATACAATAATAAAAAAAGTAAATGATTTTCTTTTGTTTTTCATGACTATTTTTTAGTTTCATTAACTTTTTGAACCTTGGAAAAATTTCTTATTAACTATGGAACTATGGAAGGAATGTTTTTAAATGATAATTTATATACATTAATGTATGATATTAATAATTATAATTTTTAAGGATTGTTGTAACCAAAAATACTTGAATTTTAATAAATAAAAACCTAAAACTAGAAGTAATCTTCAAAACTAACTTATTACAGAAATCATTTCCAAACCATTTATAAATGGTGCAAAAATAAAATTTGTGATATTGTTATTTGTTGATCTTTCGTACGCTTAAAAAGTTTGTGTTGCAAACATTTTTGTGTTTTTTTTTCTTTATTCTTTATTCTTTATTCTTTTTTTTTAAAAAAAATTTATTCTTACATAAAAATTTAAAAAGATACTTTTCAAGATGTCTAACCGTTTGGAAATTATTGATAAAGTTGTACCATATGATACTAATATTACCGGTTATAAAAAATGTATGAGTTGTAAAGAATCTCCCAAGATATTT
The DNA here is from genome assembly GCF_026210795.1 of Rhizophagus irregularis. Lineage (NCBI taxonomy): Eukaryota > Fungi > Glomeromycota > Glomeromycetes > Glomerales > Glomeraceae > Rhizophagus > Rhizophagus irregularis. Next base: position 497,614 of record NC_089430.1, on the reverse strand, counting down.
CCAAACGAGCCTAGTCGACGTGAATACCAAGAAATGACTGGAATTTGTCCCTGTTGTTGGGAAATATCACTTCTTGGACCTGATGATGGGGAGGAAGAGATTGAACATGCTAAAAAGGTGCTACTTTTCTACGGTCGCAAGTTTATATTGCAGGATCAGCCACCGCACTCATGGCAATGTCTTAAATGTAAAAAAATCGTCCAAGGTGAAGAAGTTAAGAGACCGCACATATGCGCAACTGAACAAACTGAGGTAACTGGGGTAACTGAAGGGGTATGCAAAATATGCATGAATAGCTGTAATATGAAATGCAGTAAATGTAAATCAGTGTACTATTGTAGCAAGGATTGTCAGAAGAAGGACTGGCCAAAGCACAAAAGAGAATGCGTTAGTAACATAAATACTTAGTATTAGTATTATTCTTTTTGTTTAATTTATTAAACTATTGTATTTATTATGTAATTTTATTTTTTGAGCAATAAAGATTTCAAGAATCCAATATCTTTTTAAGCGGAAGCGTTCCAGTTAAATTTGGATGAACTAGTGCTAATCTCTATTATCTTCAAATACGACTTCACAACTTAATAATTCAGGGCTTAACAAAAAAAAATGAAATTTGATATATAAAATAATTTCAATACCAGAAATTTTTAATGATTATTCCGTCATTTAGGTTCGTAATAATACGTGTGCTTTTTTTTTTTGACGGATTAACATATCTGACATATCTTTTTTTCGTTAGTAAGTTTGACAGTAAAAAATTTATACAAATTAGATCACGCAATTTACGCAATTTTATTCGCAAAATTTCAACGTTGTGCGGCAATATAGTCCTAAAACCCGGATCCGGGTCCATGAATTTTTGCCCAAAATTCAACCGTACACGAGTCACCCGACCAATGCAGGCCTCTATGCGTCAATAATAAACAGTGATTAAAAGTTAACCATGTACTATATGTAATAGCAATAATTATAGATTATTTTATTACTTTGCGGATGGAATTTTTGAAACTGGAAAAATAGCTACTTTCGCATGAACACTCGTTAGTCGTTACAATTTGATTTACTATGTAAAAGAGTATATCTACATTTACTCTATAGTCAGTTTGAGTAATAAACGAATAACGAAATAATTAATAAAAAGCACAATAATATCTCATTTTAAATTAGCACATTTGTATACTCGCATTTTTCAATGTGTTTTGAAAGATTATCCGTAAAAGGATTAAATCGAGATGTATAAATAGCTTGTGGACGAGATGACTTAATAATTCAATAGATAATGAATTTAATTTCTATTTTCTTTTGCTTTAAAATTTTTTTAATTTCCTTATCTCTAATATAAAAATCAGTCGAGGTACAAATCGAATCTTTGAATAGATCAAACATTCTTTTAATTCAGCAACAATGTAACATTTGGTCTATTATCTGTATTTGAATCCCAATGCTTTGTCATTAAAACTGATGTATATTTCTCATTTACTTCAGGTCTAATTCCGTGATCTATATCTAGTGCAAGATATTCATCATGCACGCAATTGGTAAAAGATTAAATTGCAACAAAATACATGATGCACGCCTGCTGCTTATGCCTCTTAACACTTCAGGAGGTTACATATGACATAACGTCATAAACTTTTGCTTCGCTAAATTTATCAGCCTTTTTACGTAACATATAATCTTTTGTCGAGATATTCCATTTATTATAATGTCAATATACGTGTTAGAATATGATTTAACCTATTAGAATGAAAGTAAGAGTATTTTATTAATAAATCAAAAGAAGTTTTTAAATTCTAAAAAAAGTTTAAAAGTTTATACCTCATTAAAAAATACGCTGTTAATATTTTGAGATATGTAAGATTTCAAAGAAAACTTATTATTCTGATCTCACGAATACAAATTTCACACACCTTTCACACCTTTTTATCCTCATCATAATATAACAAGCCATCTTTCTATTTTTTTTTATCATTTAGCTTACATAATAAAATAAGGTCACTCTTCTTGTTCTTGGAATCGTAAATTTTCTCAATCTTCTTTTAAAAGATAAAAACTACTAATAACGTCATTAAACTTATATTTTCCAAACTTTTGGCAGATCAAAAACTAAATTGATAAGCGCAGTTGAACATAATACACTCATTGCCTTTATTAATCTAACTAATTAAGTATTTAATTAATTAATTTACTAACCATTACACTATGATGGCGCAGCAATTTAACGGGAATTTTAGAAAAATTATGGATATGCCCTATAAAAAAAATTCTGGAAAAAACTCCGATAAATGATCATATTTCTAGATTTATTCGAAGAAACTCAGACACGCGATCATTTTCCTGACAAATTTTTTATAGGGATGTAGTATTTAACCTGTTTCTAATCCCAATGTAGGCCATTGCAGAATTTTTCTCGGATATTGGAGTCGTTCGCAACAACTTGAAGTCTTTTTTAGTTTTTAATTAATTAATTATTGCTGATGATAAACTTTAACCTTTTTTTTAACTTTTTTTACTAGGTTTTATACTTGAAATTTTTTTTTTTCGACATTAACAATTATATTATGCAGTAATTAGGACCCCAAAATATAATAAAAAGAGGTTCGAGTTTGCGACTTTGCGTACAACCAAAAAAAAATCATGAAATCTTTCCTTTTATAGCTAATGCCTGGTACAAAGCTATTACCTTTTTTGGATGTTGTCCGAAATTATCATAATCCCGGCCTTGTAAAAATGCGTACAGCTAATAGTAAATTGTTTTTAGCTGCCTCTGACTTTTTTAAAACATTGTGTTACTTATAGTATTTTAATAATTTTAAACAATGAATTGACAAATTTGTTCCGCAAATAATGCTACAGGATTTTAATATGATTTGCATTTTATGATTATTTTAATAGACTAATACAATTAGATTTTAATTGTGTAACGTATAATATTATGTATACATTACCTGTGACGATCTTGTTACATCTACGTTGTACTAATTATATATAATCAAGATCTATAGTTTATCATTACGTCATATTTCCTTTTTAGCAAATTTAGCGTCTTTCTTCACGCCATTTAAATTGAGGAGTCTTTTTTCTCAAAAATTAATATTCAATGGAATTTCTTACAAAAAATTCTCTAGACCTAGACAGTGGAAAGAAAATTATTGCAAAAAATTTTGCAAATTGGACCAGTGGGAATGAAATGATTGATAATATCATTCAAAAAAAGCAATTAAATTACAATGACAGTGAATCTGGATGTGGCGCAGTATTTGAATGGATACCGTATAGTGAACTTTTTGATATTAAAAAAATAGGAAATAACAGTTTAGCCACAGCAATATGGAAAGAAGGTTCATTGCATTATTGTGAAAATGAATGGATAAGAATATCATATGAAAAGGTTGTATTAAGGTTTTTATATGACTCTCGATATATCCTTGAATTTATAAATAAGGTATTAAATCTTTCTATGAATTTTAATTAGAATTTTATTATATATATGTTAATTTTTTTTTTTTGTATTTTTAGGCCATATCATATACTGATAAAAAATATGGATTATCTCAAAATCCAGGCACAAATGAATATATTTTTGTTTTCCCCCAAGATTATCTTAGACTGTGTTGTGAAAAATGCGGTAAAGAATATAAAGATAGACAGAATAAATGGTGTAAAGCATGCCAAATAAATTATTTAAAAAATAATTTTACAAACTGGACAAGTGGAAATGAAAAAATTGATGATTTCATTCAAAAAATGCAATTAAAAATTAATTACCCTTGTGATACTCTATTTGAATGGATACTATATAATGAGTTCATTAATGTTAAAGAAGTAGGAAGCGATTGTTTGAATACAGCAACATGGAAGGATGGTCCATTATATTATGACACTTATGAAAAGGAATGGATAAAAGAAACATATAAAAAAGTTTGTTTAAAATATCTACATAACTTGCGAGATATTACTGACGAAGTTATCAATAAGGTATAAATAAACTGTTTATTGATTAAAGTATTAGTACAATATTGATTTATTTTATTTTGATTTTTTGCTAGATTGAATCATATTTACATGGTTATGGTGTTCAAAGTTATGGAATATCTCAAAATCCAGACACAAAAGATTATATTTTAGTTTTTTCCCAAGATTATCTTAAAGAATACTGTAAAAAATGTGGTAATAATTATGGAATTAGATTGGATAAATGGTGTAAACCATGTCATATAAATTACCTAAAAAATAATTTTACAAACCGGACTAGCGGAAATGATAAAATTGATGGCCTCATTCAAGAAATGCGATTAAAAATTAATAAACCTGATGATACTATATTTGAATGGATACCATATAATGAGTTTATCAATGTTAAAGAAATAGGTGATAGTTTTGCTAAAGCGATGTGGAAAGATGGTCCATTATATTATGACACTGATAAAAAGGAATGGACAAGAGAATCATACGTAAAAGTTTATTTAAATTGCCTGTATAGCTTGCAAGATTTTACTGATGAAGTTATCAATAAGGTATAAATAATCTGTTAACTGATTAAAAGTATTAGTACAATATTGATCTTTTCATTTTAAATATTTGATAGATTGAATCATATTACGGTCTAAATTATGGAATATCTCAAAATCCAGACACAAAAGATTATATATTAGTTTTTAAAATTGAATATATTAAATTGTATTGTAAAAGATGTGGTAATAAATATGAACGTGAATGTGATGAATGGTGTAAAACATGTCATATAAATTACCCAAAAAATAATTTTACAGGCCGGACTAGTGGAAATGAGAAACTTGATGACTTCATTCAAAAAATGCCTCATTATCCTGTATTTGAATGGATACCATATAATGAGTTTATCAATGTTAAAGAAATAGGAAATGATTGTTTGACTATAGCAATAAGTAAAAAGGAAGGTCCATGCTACTATGACACTGGCGAGGCAAGAATATCATACCAAATAGTTTGTTTAAGATATCTGCATAACTCACGAGATATTACTGATGAAGTTATCAATAAGGTATAAAAATTAGTTAATTGATTAAAGTATTAGTACAATATTGATTATTTTATTTTTATATTTTGATAGATTGAATCATATTTATTTGGTCATCGAAGTTATGGAATATCTCAAAACCCGGACACAAAAGATTATATTTTAGTTTTTTCCCAAAATTATCTTAAAGAATATTGTAAAAAATGTGGTAATAAAAATGAAAGAAGGATGTGTATTAATCTATCATGTTTAAAAGATAATATCGATGATTTTAATATCGATAATTTTAATGAGTGGACTAGTGGAAATGAGAAAATTGATAATTTTATTCAAAAGATTCAATTAAAAATTAATGAATCTTATGGTCTTCTATTTGAATGGGTACCATATGATAGATTTGTTGATATTAGAGAAATAAGAATGGGTGACTTTGCCACGGCTATATGGAAAGATGGTCCATTATATTACAGAAATTCCAAAAAAATAATATCAAATGTAAATGTATTTTTAAAATATCTACATAATCCTCAAAATATTAATAATGAATTTTTAAATAAGGTATGAGTTTTTCTATTAGTTTAATTTAATTATTAACAACTATTAATATAACGAATCATTATATTTAACAGATTACATATTTAATGAAAAATAGTTATGGAATATCTCAAAATCCAAATACAAAAGAATACATCTTAGTTTATAAAATTGGATATCACTGTGAAAACTGTGGTGAAAAATATAATAATGCATTTGAAATAGATAATAAAAGCTGTATGTCATGTCAAACAAATCATGAAAATAGCAAAATTAGTAATTTAATCCAAGAGATGAAATTAAATATTGATCATAACTCCATTTACTCTAATATGATATTTGAATGGATACCATATAATCAGTTTAAAGATGTTGACGAAATAGGTAAAGGTGGTTTTTCTACAGTATATTCAGCAATATGGAAAGATGGTTTATTATATTATAGTAAAGAAGGTTGGAAAAGAAAATTAAATACAAGAGTTGCTTTAAAATGTTTACACAATTCACAAAATTTCATTGATGAGTTTATAAATGAGGTAATAATTTCTTTATAATTTTTTAGCAAAAAATTTATATAACAATTATTGACTAATATTATTTAATAGGTTAAAGCATATCCGAATCAAAATATAAAAAATATCCTCAAAATATATGGAATATCTCAAAATCCAAATACAAAAGATTACATTATGGTTCTTGAATATGCAGAAGGTGGAAATTTTAATAATTATTTAGATAAAAACTATGAAAATTTTGATTGGTTGAGTGGATTAAAAGTATTAACTAACGTTATTAAGGGTCTTAGTGAAATTCATCAAAAACAGATGGTTCATCGGGATTTTCATGTAGGAAATATATTATTTATAAGATATTCAACCTACTCATCTCGTCACAATATTCACAAAGATAATGATGACTATGATGCATGTATTTCTGATATGGGATTATGTAAAAAAATTGATGATATTAATGAAACAAGTATTTATGGAGTTATGCCTTACGTAGCTCCTGAAGTATTAAAAGGAAAAACTTATACTCAAGCAGCAGATATATATAGCTTTGGTATGATTATGTATTTTGTAGCAACTGGAAAACAACCTTTTGTTGATTGTGCTCATGATGGAGTTTTAGCACTAAGTATATGTAACGGGATTAGACCTGAAATAAATGAAAAAATTATACCAAAATGTTATACTGATTTAATGAAAAGATGTTGGGATTTAAATCCAGACAATAGGCCTAATTCTATTGAAATAAAAGAATTGATTGGTTTATATCGTCGAAATCTTGAGCAATTTGATGATACACAAGAATATAGGAAAGAAAATCTTTTATCAATTAAAAATAACCAATTTACTACTCACAAACAAGCTATATATACATCTCGATTACTTAACCCTTATACAAATAATCTTTCGAAATATGATACCGTAGAAATTACTGATTTTACAAAGTAATTGTATTTTTATATTATGTTCTTTTTTTTGTTTGTTTATTCTCATTCTTATTTTGCATTGGTAGTTTATAAGCTTTAATCTTTTACAAATGAATGATTTAAAATTACAAATGTAAGTTATTTTAACTAAGCTTATAGCATATCTTGACAGTTTATCGACCAAAACTTACTAAGCTTAATTTTTCATTAAATATTTATAATAATATTCTACTTACCGGATTAGGTTATTAAATAAATATTACAGTAAATTCACATATTGGTTCGATTTCTTCTTTTATTAATTTTTGGATTGATGTTTGTGATTTTTTTTGGAACCCTTTTATGTTTACTTCTTATTTAATAGAAATACATCGTATTGATTGATATACTTATTGTTGTATTAGATGGTATGCATTAATTAGTTAAATAAAATAGTAGGTTGTTTCTTTCATGGATTTTGTATTTGTTTATAAATTTTATTTTGAAATACAGTACCTTAAAATATTTCTGATATGAAGCATGAAAATAATCTTATTTATCGTATTATTTGTGAACGAATAAGAAGAATCTTATCTGGTATGCTATTATTAGGGGATTTTTACTCATTAAACGTTCAAGAAAATTCGGCATTTATAATTTTGACTGGTTTGAAAAAATTGGAGAAAATTCACTGTTAAGAGAGAAAATTAAACCGGATTTAAATTCATCCAGCTCGGATGGCTCGGATGAAAAATCAATCCGGTTTTATTTTCTCTTTTTTTTTTGTATTAAATAGTAATTTTTTAAATTACTAGATTGTACATGATTAAAAATAAATAATTTAACGTTGAATTTAAAATGTTCAAAGTATAGATCGCAGGCATCCGAACAATTCAAGAGTTCATTTCATGCATGAATGTGATGGAGATTGTAATAATGATAAACATGTTTTCACAAATCGGTACTATTTGAAAAATATGTATTATTATTTAGCAGTATAATAATAAAATTTATTAATATTTTAAAAATATTAATAATATTTTATAAAATTGTAAAATTGAATAATTGTGATGATATATTTTATAATATCTTGGTAAGTATTGGTTCTGACATGGTTTTCAGAATGATTTTTATTATGTGAAATATCTTTACAATCTTATTAAAATACAGATTTTATGCTCTTTTATGATATTATATAAGCATTGCATGACATCTTGAAAAATTTGCATTGCCTAGTTACTCCGAAAAAAAATTTTTTTTTTATTTATTGTCCGAACTTTTTTCGTGGTCGTTACAATTTTTTTTTTTTTTTCCGCTTAAAATTATCAGTAATTATTTCGAATATTTTGAACTCTAATTCTTTCTTTGTTAAATCCTTTTCAAATTTTTCGTATTTCAATTTCCATTAAGATGGAATTTCATTCTTTGGTCGAGAACTGCTTGTGTTTTGTCTATCTTTTTTGTGAATCAAAATTTTATTTTCCATCTCTTATTAAATGTTTTTTAATAAAAAGATGGTAATCTGCTGTATTTTTGTGTAAAAAGACTATACGTTTAACTTTTTTATCATATTGTTCTGTCAATTATTTCATCCTTTAACCATATTTTCTCTTTTAAAAAAAAATTGATCATGTTAGTGAACTAAAAATCTCATTTAAGAATGAGTAATTTGCCTAAATATAAAAAGAGTGAAAAGAATTGTCATATTTATTTAAGGTCTAAACCAAATTTTTTATTACTGTTAGTTGTAAATAAATACATTAAAAATGAATAATTAATAAGTAAAAAAAAAAGATTAAATAAAAAAACTGAAAATAAAATATTTAAAGAAAAATTTTTAAAAAAAAACCGAAAAATAAAACCAACTATATATATATATAGTAAAAAATTTTTTAAGAAAAATAATATAAATTTCAGATTTAATAAGAACCGAAAAAAAGGAACCTAATAATAGAATAAAAAAAAAAGGTACCGTATAACGGGGGCCACAGTACCCCGGGTATGATACAGATTTCAGAGGTTTTGACCTTATACCCCCCACCATTGTGTGAGTTTTTATTATTAGTAGATATTTATAAAACTTATATAATAATTGGGTATTTATCATGAGTAATACCTAGGTATTTATTAAATTATTTTAAATAATAAAATTGGTAGAAAATGGGAGTTCTTTTTTGTAGGGTACTGTGTATAGGGGGGGTACTGTGGCCCGCAAAATACGGTATTTAACAAATTTCCTGATTTATGAGAACTGAAAAAAAAAAATTAATAAAAGTAATAAAGCCTGTTATTTTGGACAGTTATTTGGTTATTTTGCCAATCACATGGTTCCAAGAAGATGAAAAAACATATCTTTAGATAATACCAGGTACACGGAAGAAAATATTACAAAATATTAAAATATTTTTAATAAACTATACACAAATATGTCAAATAACACTGGTTTAACGCAGAAAGAGGAAGTTAACAATTTTTAGAAAAAAAAGAAAGGTTTTATGAGGAATTCGTCAAAGCAGACCTGTCGAGTACATTTTATAAAGACATTTTTAGAGAACTTTTCAAAGTGAAGTCGCCAGAACAGTTTAAGTCGTTAGTTACAAATGTAATAAATGTATGGAATATTTTACTAGCAGAGATAATAAAAACCAACAAATGGCAAAATGTATACAACAGACTATATTATACTTTTATTATAAGGATGAGTTGACTTTTTGTTAAAAAAAATTTTGCGAAGTTCCTTGAACATTATTCTTCATCTATCCAAAGCGAGCGCAGCAATGATACGAAATCACGTGAGCTGGATGAGAAGATACGCAAATTGGAAACCGAGGTAGCCAACAAGGAATGAATAATATCGAAGAAAGATGAGGAGTTAATAAAGAAAGATCGATTTATAGTAACTCAATTAGAAAAATTAAAAATCTAATGAATAGCAAAAAGGATTTGGAAGCGGAGATTACAAAATTGGAAAATCGTAACAGGGAGTTAGAAGTTGATTTAACAGTTAAAGAACGAATGAGATTAGAAAAAGGAGAAGAGATAAAAATTATTTCTGGTAAATTGACAGAACTAGAGCAGAAAAAAGATACAGACTGACACGAGTTTATCGAACAAAAGAGGGAAAGATAACTAAAGTAAACAAAGAAAAAAATTTTTCAAAGGGCGTACAAGTTGGAAAAGATACACAAAATATCCTAAAATAAAGATCACTGAAGTGCCGGTCAACTGTATGTCATGCATTACATGGAGATTAGTTATACGGATAAAACACGTGGAATCACGTTTTACGATTTTTCTTGGTACTGGAAGGATGAAGTAATATATGAGATGATAGGAGAAGTAGCTACGTAGAAAAACTAACAATCAAACAAAGTTAGAAATACAAGATGGTAAAGGCCAAAATTTTCTTTACAAAAGATTATGAAGAAATTTATAAGTGAGGAGGATCGATATAATAATTATAAAAAATGACCGTGAGTATTTTTTCCGAAAGTTTGATTCGAAGTTGATGTTACAAGAAATCAATAAGAAATTTTGCTGGCAAGCGATTAAAAAAATAACGATAGATAATGGAGTGACTGATGGAAAGATAATCAAAGAACATATTAAGAAATACGATGGTCATTTCAGAAAAATAATTAGGATAAATAAAATCACAACGAGAATGACATGATGAACGCAGTATATAAAATCAATGGAGGATGAAATCGGAAAAGGGTTTCAACTGAAAGCAAAGATGAATTAATCATGAAGGATGGCACATTTGGGACCAGGAAGATCCAAAGGACGAAGCAAAATAATAAAGTCGTTGTCAACAATCCATCAGAGGATGAACAATTTTGTGAGGTAACGGGTTTCCCTGAACTCAATAGTTCATTTACCCATCCAGTACCCAAAAATCGTTTGATCTTAAAAAAAATTCAACACCTTCCCCGTAAACTCTTTAGCCATCTTCATCCTCCTTTATCACCTAAGCATAAATTGGCAAAAAATGTAAGAAAAACTGTCGGACGTAGACAACAATTGAAAATTGCTCATCGGAAAGAAGAAAGACGCTTACAACAAGAATTAATAGAGAAAGAAAACCATGATCGTAAGAAAGATCTGGCATACATCCAAGAGAAACGTGTCAAATGAGAAGCCAAAGAAAAAGCTGCTCGTGAACAACAAAAAGCTGGCACAGCACGCTGCTTTGCTAATGAACAAAAACAACAGGAAGCTAAATTACAATAACAAGCACAAAAAGCAACGCAACATACCCAACAAATGAATAACGATACACCTCAACACACTCCGTCAGTCAAAGATGTCGACAAAAACATTATCAATGATCCAGGACCTTCAACATCAACATTAACCACTTCATCATCTACATCCTCCATATCAACATCGCCCACTACACCTCAAATACTTTTTCCACAAGTATTTTAATAACGCCCGTTACTAACATCAGTGCCTTTACACACGTTAGCGATGTTTGTTCCAACATGCAATCCAAGTACGAATTTCACATCAACAAGAAAGATGCTAAATTTCTTTCACGCAACAATATTTTCATCAAGTGCTCTCTGCCACCAACGAATGACAGTGACAATGAGAGCACTAATAACCACAAACGCTCAAAAGCAAGGATCAATGATGAAACTGACACTCCTACCTCTGGCTCTAAGAGGCAGTATTTACAGACGGTATTTTTCAAAATGAAAGATCAATACAGGAGGGATAGTAATATCGTGAAATTATTTATACAGTCATGCCTAAATAGTTCGAGATTTGTTTTTAGGCGGGATGGTCTCACGCAACGCATGGGATTAGGTTTCAACTTTTAGAATGTTTAGTTTTATTGCTTTAATTTAAAGTGATTACTACATGGTGTTGTACCTTCACTGTCGTCATGCATGTTAAAATTAAAATATAATAATAATCAATATACCGATATATATTAAAATTCGATATGATGAATTAATGATAAAATTTTACTTCTCAAGAACATACAATATAAATATTATACGTCAAACAAATTTTTGTTGTTATCATTCAGCCCAATAGAATTTTTATAGATCAATATTTTTATTAGGTATAGCAAATATTTTTGCAGGAAAAGTTTAAATAAAGCTTATAAAATGGATTAAAAATATTAAAAATGAAATTTATAGAAAGCTTATTAATAATTAATGCATGATCAAAAACGTCAGAGCGATAACACACTTATTAGATGTGGGGCTATATCGGTTCTGTGACCGATATAGCTACTCCCTCATTCAATAACTATTCAATATAGTGAATTTTTATATTAAAACCTAAATGTTTAATAAAATGACCTTTTTTTTTTTTTTTTTTTTTTTTTGGTAAAACGTATTTTATTACTTTATTAGTATATATAACGCATCATAATACAAAATAATTATAATATCAATACTTGAAATTCAATGTCTAAAGACAAGGAATCCCTTCATACCAAAGCCATGGGTTATCTAACCAAGGCGCGAATAAACATAACCAATGAATTTCAAAACTATACTGCTATACTGTTACATTTTATACTATCACTATCTTGTATTTAACTAATCTAATCGTAAAATTTTGTTAAAGCTATCGTTAATTGGTTGTATGCGACTAGTGAATTTGTTAAATCACGTACTAACAAAAGCAAATTATAAAATAAATATACTATTATGATGCTAATCTAGATCTACCTATTCTAAATACGTTACCTTACTTGCGATTTTATATATGTTTTTAGTCTTTTTTATCTATTTTACTATATTTTTTATTAATTTTTCCTTTATTTTTATTTATAGAACTTTCTCTTTTTCCATAAATCTCATGAATTATCTCCATTGTTTGTTCATTCTTAACAAAGCGGAATGCGTATATTCGTCACGTTGTTGTTCCCACTCCATCCGAGAATCATATGTTCTTGAATCTCTATACCGATTGTTCGTTCCCCTATTATATTCTTGTCTAGACGGTCTTGAGGCCCTGTTCCAATTATTCGTCCCTCGTGAATATTCTCGTATATATCTATTATCATCGATAAAATCATTTAGTCTTCTTCTCCACGGCGGTCTTCTATTCAATTCTTGTATATCGCCATTTTCGTCTATACAATCATTCTCTTTCTTAAGTAAAAATTCCTGTCCTATATTGTAAACTTTCATCGATTCCGTAATCGCGTTCAGCAATTCCTTTTCCTTATTAAAATATAAAATTAAAAACCGTATTCCTTTAACTCTAATGATTTTTCCAAAAAAACCACGGTATGTCTTCACAAAGTCTTTGATTATATTAACATCATCATATTGAGTTTCACTATCTGTTATTCGTTTAACAGCTTGCCAACGGAATTTATGTTTAATCTCAGCGTATTGTAAGCATGAATCAAACATTCGTATAAAATAAGTACGATTTTTCCTTGGTAAAGACACGTTAACGCCACCCTCTTTGTATATCTTTTCGTACTCTTTGCTGAAGCGCAGCATTGTCTTAACGGTCTTGTACTTATGACATCGTTTAGTCCACATATACTCAACGTGACCCACATTGTCGTTCAATAGATCAAAAATCTCCTTGTCAGTCCAATACGCTGGTATATCATAAAATGTAATATCACGTGACCTTTCAGCATAATATTTATCCAGATAATCTTTATCATTATTATCTCCGATCGTTCCCAAATCGATTTCGTTGATCGTCCCATTTCTGATATGATTAGCGCGCGCCCGTTTCCTTTTTTTGTTTGGGCGTTTTTTCTTTTTCAAATTACTCGTTGGCTGTTCCTCCAAATCCATATTTGTCGAATTACTCGTTGGCAGTTCCTCTTTTTCTTCTAATACTTTTATTTTTTCCCATAAAATATTATTTGCTTCATTTTTCTCCAATATAATTCGTTCCTTTGCTATTACATCAGCTTCTAAATTTCGAATTCGATTTTCCAGATCTGCAATCAATAGTCCACTTGTTAGATCACTATCGCCCACTCTTTTTTCCAATTTTTCAAAATTATCCAAAATTTCTGCGTTCTCCTTTTTGATTTGTTCATAATTAAGCGCAGCAACTCTCGCACGATATATTATTCCTTCTAAGAGTAAATTTAATCCCTGTCCTGCCCGTTTTATTAGGAATAAAGATATAAAATAATATACTGCAAGTACTTTCGTCGTTGGTTTGTTGAGGCGTGTTGGTATTTTTCCTGGTTTTGAAAGAGGGTCCGGTCCCATAAGCTTTCTTTCTACCTCTGTATACTCTTCTATTTTTTTACACTCTACAATCTTTACTAAATATTCGTCGTAAATATCATGAAAATATTCGAAAAATGCTTTAATATATTTCTTTTTGTTGTCGTTAACCCACGTCATCACCTCTTCATCTTTTACTTCCACTGTTGGTTCCATATTATATAGCTTCGTCAGTAAAAATAAAAATTATTTCTTCCAAAAAATTTGGTTTAAGAGATCGACGGGGAAAGTTTCGTTCTCGCATCCTAATAAAATGACCTTTGTTATAGTGAAGATTTTCACTATAACGAATTTTTAAAGTTAGATCATAATAAATTTTTATCACATGATACATATGATATTTGTCATATGCAAAATTTTTACAATGTTAAAAATTCATATTTTAATGAGTTAGACTTTTATCAAAGAAGAATGTCAGATTTTTTTTGCTATATCAATTTGTTCTATTTTTTAGTCAATTAAAATATATGTAAGTCACGTGATTATAATAAATTTTGGTATAGTGGATATAGTGAAAATTTTATCTTTATTTGCTATTTGCTATAGTGAGTTCCCCCACTATAAAAGAGAACCATTTTAAAAAAAAATAAATAAAGATACCATTTATTGGAAATGAATAACAAAAGAAATCAAGTAACAAATTAAAAAAAATGGTTCCTAAAAACTGCAAACGAATTAATAAATAAATAAATAAAAACGATCAATTCAAATATAAATATTAGTAATCAACGAAAAATAGCATTAAGCTATGAATTTTTGATCGAATCACTTTTAACTATGCTGAACGCAACAAAATCCTTTACTACCAGGTCAGGCGCAGACGCAATATGTTACACAATTCAAAATTAGGGTAAGTCTAAACGTGACAGTCGTGACATTGAATATATAGAAGTATATTTTTTTACATAAAATAAAAAAGATATACTGTACCTGGCCAAAAAAAATAAAATTAAAAATTTTCGAACTAGAAATAATTTTTTCTTAAATAATAAGTATAATCAATACTTATTTTAATGTTGTTCTTTTTATTTAATATTAATACTAATAAAAAAAAATTCATTTACAACGTTGTCACCATACCTATTTTATGTGAAAATAAGTATATAAAGCATCAGTTTTCCTATAATTTATCTTATTCAATATGGTAAAGTTTATTTTTTACTCACATTATAATTCCAACTATGAAATTATGATATAAATAAATAAAAATCTTTCTATCTCTTCAAGTCTTGTATACATTGGTCCTGGAAGACCTCAACCTGTTCCAAATTATTGATGAGTTGTTACTGCTTTTGTAACTCTTTCTGCAGCTGTTGAAGTTGCAATTATTGTTCGATTATCACTAAATTAATATTATATAATATATACAGTATACCGAAATTTCATCATGCAACATTGCAACATGGTACAACTAGTAATGGACTAAATAATTATTAAGAATCTTACAACTTTGTGTACTTACATTAAAAACAGAAATACAAAGTTATACTAAAAATTTAAATAAATCATAATAATACTAAGAAACGCTAATTGTGAGCTGACGATCACGTTAGTGAGCAGAGATACACCCAGATTACATTATCTTCGCTTTGTGTTAGAAATTAGACACGCAAACACACCACTCACACCACTCGCACTTAATTTTTGAAAAAAAAAATCAAGTTAGAATTTTTGGCTTTATTATTATTTTCTTTCTTTTTTTTTTTACTAAAGTACTTTAAGTATAGAAATTAAATATGAAAAAATAATTATTTCTTAACAAAGGTCAATAAGAAGAACCATCTTAGAAATGACAAAAACTCATAAGATTAAATGATTGATAATGGAAAAAAAAAATACAAATAATGATAAAAAGGGAGGAAGGGAAGGATGAAAGAGAGGAAAGGGTTTTTTCTTACGAAACTTTATTTTTTTTTATTTTATTATGTGGTGCTTGTAACAGAATGCTGAAATTATTTGATCTAAATTAACTTGTTGTTTTTTGAGAAGATACTTTCTTTGGTTGTTTCATTTACTTAGGTCTAAAAAAAAGCAATATCATCATCATCTCTTCTATTGTCTTCATTCTAATTTCATAAACATCTCAAATATTTAATAACAACTTGATTTCATTTCCTTGCCAGATAGAAGGTATGGTAGTACTAAATGTTGTTATATATATTGTATATTAAACAAATTTGGTTAACGATCGTAATGTTATACTACAGAAACGCATAGGTACTGAGATATAACAAGATCGTCACAAGGTAACTGTATATATGATATCATACGTTACACAATTCAAGTTATCAGTTATACAAATTTTTTTTTAATCAGCATATGTTCAGGTGACATCTGAAAGCGACCGCGTGAACGATGACGGTTAAACATCTAGAAGAGTTTGAGGAACGCACGTTTAGAGATATACAATTTTATTAAGAAAACTTCAAGAATATGACGGTCATCATCTTTGTATGATACGGAACAAAGTTTTTAACCGTACGTATAAGAATACTCAAATATGTGAGGACGCAAGGCGAACTTTTAAAATTCGATTAATAATTTTAAATAATAAATTGATAAATGTTTTTGCTTAATTACGTAAATCTCAATTTTTACATTTGTCAAAAATTAATATGCTACAAAAATAGACTAATACAATTAGATTTTAATTGTGTAACGTATAATATTATGTATACATTACATGTGACGATCTTGCGTTGTAGTTTATTATTACGCCATATTTCCTTTTTAACCAAATTTAGCGTCTTTCTTCACGCCATTTAAATTGAAGAGTTTGCTCAAAAATTAATATTCTATGGAATATCTTACAAAAAATTCTCTAGACCTAGACAGTGGAAAGGAAATTATTGCAAAAAATTTTGCAAATTGGACTAGTGGGAATGAAATATTTGATAACCTCATTCAAGAAAAGCAATTAAAGTACAATGGATTTGGCGTAGTATTTGAATGGATACCGTATAGTGAACTTATTGATATTAAAAAAATAGGAAATAATGGTTTAGCCACAGCAATATGGAAAGAAGGTTCATTGCATTATTGTGTAAATGAATGGATAAGAATATCGTATGAAAAGGTTGTATTGAAGTTTTTATATGACTCTCAAAATATTTCTGACGAATTTATAAATAAGGTATTAAATCTTTCTATGAATTTTAATTAGAATTTTGTTATATACATGTATGTTAAATTTTTTTTTTTGTATTTTTGTAGACCAGATCATATACTGATAAAAAATATGGATTATCTCAAAATCCAGACACAAGTGATTATATTTTTGTATTTCCTCAAAATTATCTTGAACGACTGTGTTGTGAAAAATGTGGTAAAGAATGTGTAAGTATACGAGATAAATGGTGTAAAGCATGTCAAATAAAAAATAATTTTACAAACTGGACAAGTGGAAATGAAAAAATTGATGATTTTATTCAAAAAATGCAATTAAAAATTAATTACTCTAATGATTCTCTATTTGAATGGATACCATATAATGAGTTCATCAATGTTAAAGGAGTAGGAGATGATTGTTTGAATACAGCAATGTGGAAGGATGGTCCATTATATTATGACACTAATAAAAAAGAATGGGTAAAAGAAGCATATGAAAAAGTTTGTTTAAAATATCTACATAACTTGCAAGATATTACTGACGAAGTTATCAATAAGGTATAAATAATTTGTAATTGATTAAAATATTAATACAATATTGATTTATTTTATTTTGATATTGTGATAGATTAAATCATATTTACTTGGTCATTATGGTTGTCCAAGTTATGGAATATCTCAAAATCCAGATACAAAAGATTATATATTGGTTTTTAAAATTGAATATATTAAATTGTATTGTAAAAAATGTGGTAATAAATATGGAAGTGAACGGGATAAATGGTGTAAACCATGTCATATAAATTACCTAAAAACTAATTTTACAAACCGAACTAGTGGAAATGAAAAAATTGATGGCCTCATTCAAGAAATGCGATTAAAAATTAATAAACCTGATGATACTGTATATGAATGGATACCATATAATGAGTTTATCAATGTTAAAGAAATAGGTGATAGTTTGACTACAACGATATGGAGGGATGGTCCATTATATTATGACACTGATAGAAGAGAATGGACAAGAGAATCATATGTAAAAGTTTGTTTAAATTATCTACATAACTTGCAAGATTTTACCGATGAAGTTATCAATAAGGTATAAATAATCTGTTAACTGATTAAAGTATTAGTACAATATTGATCTTTTTCATTTTGATATTTTTGTTAGATTAAATCATATTTACTTGGTTATTATGATTGTCCAAGTTATGGAATATCTCAAAATCCAGACACAAAAGATTATATTTTAGTTGTTAAAGCTAATTATATTAAACTTTATTGTAAAAAATGTGGTAATAAATATAAAAGTACCATATTGGATAAATGGTGTAAATCATGTATGAATTGCCTAAAAAATGATTTTATAAGCCGGACTAGTGGAAATGAAAAAATTGATGACTTCATACAAAAGATGCGATTAAAACCTGAGAATCCTGTATTTGAATGGATACCATATAATGAGTTTATTAATGTTAAAGAA
Organism: Rhizophagus irregularis; assembly: GCF_026210795.1. Taxonomy (NCBI): domain Eukaryota; kingdom Fungi; phylum Glomeromycota; class Glomeromycetes; order Glomerales; family Glomeraceae; genus Rhizophagus; species Rhizophagus irregularis. The sequence continues at coordinate 478,835 of NC_089430.1, read as the reverse complement.
ATAGAAGATAATTGCTTGGCTACAGTAGTATGTAAGGAAGGTCCATTTTACTATGACACTAGTGAGGCAAAATGGATAAGAATATCATACAAAATAGTTTGTTTAAGATATTTGCATAACTCGCGAGATACTACTGATGAAGTTATCAATAAGGTAAAATAATCTGTCAATTGATTAAAACATTAATGCAATATTGATCTTTTTTTTATTTTGATATTTGATAGATTGAGTCATACTTAATTAATGGCTATATAGAATATTATGGAATGTCTCAAAATCCGGACACAAAAGATTATATTTTGGTTTTTTCCAAAAATTATCTTAAACAATATTGTAAAAAATGTGGTAATAAATATGAAAGAGGACTGTGTAATCTATGTTTAAAAGATAATTTTAATAAGTGGACTGGAAATGAAAAAATTGATAATTTTATTCAAAAGATGCAATTAAAAGTTAATGAATCTTATGGTTTTCTATTTGAATGGATACCATATGATAGATTTGTTGATATTAGAGAAATAAGAATAGATAACTTTGCCATTGCAATATGGAATGATGGTCCATTATATAATAGAAAAAGAAAATCAAATGAAAAGATACTTTTAAAATATCTACATAACTCTCAAAATATTAATAATGAATTTTTAAATAAGGTATGAGTTTTCTATTAGTTTAGTTTAATTATTAACAACTATTAATATAACAATTCATTATATTTAACAGATTACATATTTAATGGAAAATAGTTATGGAATATCTCAAAATCCAAATACAAAAGATTATATTTTAGTTTATAAAGTTGGATATCACTGTGAAAACTGTGGTGAAAAATATAATTACAAATTTGAAATAGATAATAAAAGCTGTATGTCATGTCAAACAAATCATGAAAATAGCAAAATTAATAATTTAATTCAAGAGATGAAATTAAATATTGATCATAACTCTATTCACTCTAGTATTATATTTGAATGGATACCATATAATCAGTTTAAAGATGTTGAAGAAATAGGTAAAGGTGGTTTTTCTACAATATATTCAGCAATATGGAAAAATGGTTTATTATATTATAGTAAAGAAAGTTGGGAAAGAAAATCGAATACAAGAGTTGCTTTAAAATGTTTACACAATTCACAAAATTTTATTGATGAATTTATAAATGAGGTAATAATTTCTTTATAATTTTTTAGCAAAATAATTTATACACATTTGTTGACTAATATTATTTAATAGGTTAAAGCATATCCGAATCAAAATATAAAAAATATCCTTAAAATATATGGAATATCTCAAAATCCAAATACGAAAGATTACATTATGGTTCTTGAATATGCAGAAGGTGGAAATTTTAATAATTATTTAGATAAAAACTATGAAAATTTTGATTGGTTTAATGGATTAAAAGTATTAACTAATATTATTAAGGGTCTTAGTGAAATTCATCAAAAACAGATGGTTCATCGGGATTTTCATGTAGGAAATATATTATTTATTAAAACTTTAACATACTCATATTCTTACGATCCTCACAAATATGATGCATGTATTTCTGATATGGGATTATGTAAAAAAATTGATGATATTAATGATACAAGTATTTATGGAGTTATGCCTTATGTAGCTCCTGAAGTGTTAAGAGGAAAAACTTATACTCAAGCAGCAGATGTATATAGCTTTGGTATGATTATGTATGTTGTAGCAACTGGACAACAACCTTTTATTGATTGTGCTCATGATGGAGTTTTAGCACTAAGTATATATAACGAGATTAGACCTGAAATAAATGAAAAAATTATACCAAAATGTTATGTTGATTTAATGAAAAGATGTTGGGATTCAAATCCAGACAATAGACCAAATTCTATTGAAATAAATGAATTGATTAATCTATTTTATTATTCGTTAGATCAACAATTTGAAAAAAAAGTACAGCAACATTATGAAATTGAAAAGCAATTTAATGAGACACAAAGATATAGAAGAAAAAATATTTTATCAATTAAAAATAACCAATTAATTACTCACACACAAGCTATATATACATCTCGATTACTTAACCCTTATACAAATAATCTTTCGAAATATGATACCGTAGAAATTACTGATTTTATAAAGTTGCATTTTTATATTATGTTACCTTTTCTTTTTTGTTCATTTCTCATTCCTATTTTACATTATAGTTTATGAGCTTTAATCATTTTACAAATGAATGATTTAAAATTACAAATGTAAATTATTTTAACTAAGCTTATAGCATATCTTGACAGTTTATCGACCAAAACTTATTAAGCTTGATTTTCCATAAATATTTTATGATATTATTTTATTTACAAGATTAAATTCAGAATATATAAATATTGGTTTGATTTTTCTTTTATTGATTTTTGGATCGAAGTTTGTGTTTTTTTGGAACCTTTTTATATTTACTTCTTATTTATTAGAAATATATCGTATTGATATAATTACTGTATTAGTGTAAATAATACATTAATTAGTTAAATAAAAATAGGTTGTTTATTTTATTTATTTTGCATTTGTTTATAATTTTTATTTTGAAATACAGTACCTTAAAATATTTCTGGCATGAAACATGAAATAATCTTATTTATCGAATTATTTATGGTACGAATTATTTATGGAAAAAGACGAAAAAGTATAATCAAATCATAATGATAAATAATGATACTCCCCAGAATTTCGTAAAGATGTTAGAATTTAGATTCTTCAAAAAAAAAAAAACTTTCATTACGGAATTAAAGAATCCATTTATGATGAATATTTTATGAAGTTGAGAAAATTTACTGAAAATCGTATCCTGGTATAGTTACATAATATTTTTATATATATTTTATAAAATAAGGCTTTGGAATATTAATTTATTGAGTGTTATTATGCCTCAAGTGTCGATTCGCGTCAGGTGATAACCGTGATAACCGACATGCGTCAGATATAATTGATTGAATCGTTAAATTTTCTCTCAGTAAATTTTTGTTATTAAATAAATTTATTTATCACATTACAATCCTAAATAACAGGTAAATAACAAGTAATTTCATTAATAAAAAAAAGTGTCTATTATGGAAGACTTGATTGTGCGACACAGGTTGACGCGCGTCAAATATCAATCAACACCTGACGGAAACCCAAAAGATCAATGTCCAAAACTATTTTATAATTCTGGCCAAATTTTTAGTTCTGGCCAGAATCATATATCACATGACATCGGATAAAGTTTAGCCACGCCGCCACGGGAAAGAATGTTACACAGAAATTTTCATGCCTGCGATGAAATTTTGTGTTACACAAATTTATAATGCGGGTCAAAATGAATAATGCTGGCCAGAAAATTTCGGCGACTTTCGGCTGGAGTTTCGTTTTGGAATGATTGGCCGAAGGCCGAATATTCCGAAATTGCCGAGTTTAGTGCGTCAGTCGCAAATTAAACATTATTTACATAATGTGATCTATATTAGCAATTTTAGATTATTTCAACCTGTAAACTCATTTTTTAAAAAAGAAAAAATATTTATTATGTTATACTATCTATAACTCCCGTATGATCATGTGGGAATTTACGATGAGGATCCATTAGAAGTTTTAAATATTATCCAAAAATGTATTTGCCATCCTCAATGTTATAGTGATAAGATTGCTGAAGAATTAAAAAGCAATATCATTATGGAATTTATAGATTCTTAATTTCTTATTCACAAGTATATAATAAAAGTGACTAATAAAGAGTTAATCAGGAAGAAGTGAATACTTGGATTGTAATATGATTGATAATTTCAAGTGTGTACAAAGCCAAATAATTTTATGTAATTATTTTATATAAATTAATTTTTACCATCACTAGACAGTCAAAACAAAAAAAATGCCACTAGGAGTCTACCATATAGTCACATCACTCACATAATAGTCACATGGTAGTATCGTTAAGGTTGCTAAATCAGAGGTTTCAGCAAAAGTAATACACAATACTAAATTGAAGCATTTATTGACACGGAATCAAATATTAGTTAAATAATGAAATATATGTATTTTCTGTTCCTCTCAGAAAATAAAAAAATTTCATATTTTACTATAAATTGCATTTGTGATATCGAAAAAACTGACCGCCATTCTTTTCGCTGGGGTCTGTATTAAAGAATTGATTTATATCTATCAAAAAATAAAAACATTTTATTTTTTAGCCAGATGGAAAAACCATCAACCAGTCTGGCAAAATTTCTTTTTAATTTTTCTTTTGATTAATTAGTTTATTTATCATATTAAAGAAAAAAAATACTTATCTAATTTAAAAAATGATATAAAAAAATTATTTTCAGCCAGATAGATTGATATATCAAAAACCATTAACCTGTCTGGCTGAAATCTTTTTTTTTTTTTGCTAATATGATTTTTTTTAAGAATGAAAAAATTTTTAAATTAAAAACATCAAAATTGACATTGCTTAATCCAAATATCCATCTTTCGATTGCCTGATATATGTGGATTTGACTACATCACATACTACACGGTTCATTTTGGTTAAGAAGTAGAGAGTAAAAAACTCTAATAATTTATTTACAAAGTCAATAGCAAAAAAAAAAAATTATTACAAACCAATTAAGATTTGACCAATTTTGCTATTATTCATTAAAAAAAAATATTATTATAATTATAATTAAGAAGAAAGATACAACTGAAGAACAATTGCATAATTTGTAAAAAATGGATAGTAAAAATATTTGATATAAAACCAATCAGAATTTGAACTAATTTTGCTAAATAATTCATTATCAAAGAAAAAAACTTTGAGAAATAATTTTTTAGTATTTATTTCTAAGTTACATTATTGTTGATTAATTTTTATATATTATTATTTCTTTATTAAATGTTTGAAGACATTTCCTAATGTTTAAATCAAATAAATGGATTTTAATCAATAAATATATTAAGTCTTTTTTTAAAAATCCAATGTAAGTTTTCAATAATAAATTTTTAATTAAATTGTAAATAATCAAAATGTTTAGGACTTCATTAATAATTTATTTCTCATCCGGAATTTAATATATATATAATGACGTCATACCGATCATTTTTCACATAATTTTGATGAAATTTTTTTTTAAAAAAATAAAACTTAATATAAGCTTTGTATAGCCTTTAAAATTGTAAATTATAAGTCATTTTGACAAATTTAATTAATACCTTAAGAAAGGTTATAAATACCATTTTTGACATTTTTGATAATTTACGACTTGGAGGGTGAGGAATATCGGATCTTCACCCAGGGAGGAACAAATTCCACTCTAATATATAAGTAGAGTAATGGAATTTCCTTTACTCGCTCATATTTAACTTAATGTTTTTTTTACTATTTTTTAAAGTGTTATTAACTTGAAACATTTTAATTGAATAATAGATTTGTTTATTTTGGCATTTCTTTTATGAATAATTTTTGTATAAATTTAATAAATTTTATCATTAAAAAAGCACGAAGATATTATATTCGAAAAAATGTATATATGAATTTTTTGGTAAATGTCACGTGATCCTGAATGATTGACAAATTTCTCATAAAAACGTGACTTAGTAAACCTACATCTATAAAATGTTGAACTCCTTTTTTTTGTAAAAAAATCGAATGGATAAATTTTCCAATTTATATTCTAGAATTTTTTTACAAACGTCGTAACAAATAGACAAAATTCAGTATTTATCATAGAAGAATCTTTCAATTCTAAATTATAATAAATAATTTGAAGTTTAAATTCAAAAGTTAAACAAAATACCTAATTTATTTTATTTTCCAATTTTGTACTTATTTTGAACATTATACATGTAATGCAAAAATTATAACCTAATGATGCTGTGCTACATAGAATTAGGTTTGTTGTAGCATGTGATACAAATTTGTTGATCAAAAGGCGGCGGTACACGAAAGTGACGAAACTCCGTTCTGAAACCCTTCTTTCCAACAAAATTAAAAGTAATATTTTGTTATGTCTGTTATACGAGTTGAGTTAATTAATGTGACAATCAATAGAGCGATTACATTAATAGATTATAATATTCATAATGATATAGACAAACAACATGAATTTATACAACAAACGGTTCTTGCTGATAAATCTTTCACAATGATGAAAAAAATGAAGCAATAAAAAGTACTGATAAAAATAAAGTTTTTTTTAATAAAGGGATAAGAAGAATTTGTGAAAATTGTAACCAAGAATGTTTAGCTATATCATATTGTGAATATTGTGTTCGAAATTATTTAAAATTAAATTTTTTAAATTGGACATCTGGAAATAATGATATTGATAATTTAATACAAAAATGTCAAATGGAAACAATTGAACCAGAAAAAATAGTTGAATGGATTCCATATGATAATTTGCAAAATATTAAATATCTAACAAAAGGTGGATTCTCAGAAATTTACACAGCAGTTTGGGATGATGGAAGATATGATGAATGGGATACTATGAAGCAGCAATTAACAAGATTTGAAAATCAAAATGTAGCACTTAAAAGATTAGAAAATGTTGAAAGTGCAGATCAAAGTTGGTTTGAAGAGGTTTGTAACCTAATGAATCAGTAATTGATAATTATCTTATTAGTGATAAATTAACTAATGTTCTTTTTTTTTTAGGCAAATTCACATTTTACTATAAGCAATAAACATCCAAATATTGTCCAATGTTTTGGCTTAACGCAAGATCCATCAAATGGAAATTACATGCTTGTAATGAATATAGCAGATTTGAATTTAAGAGAATATTTACAGCGAAACTATAATCAACTTACATGGAAAAGAAAAATACAATTTGCTTATAACATACTAACTACTGCACTCAAAGATATTCATGATGAAAATGCAATTCATAGAGATTTACATTCTGGTAATATATTATTCAAAGAAATTAATCAAAAATTTGTTATTAGTGATCTTGGATTTTGTGGTCCTGCAGACAAATCATCAAAAAGTATATATGGAAATCTTCCTTATATAGCACCTGAGGTTATTTCTGGAAAAGAATATACTTTTAAATCTGATATTTACAGTATTGCAATGCTTATTGTGGGAAATTTCATCTGGAAAACCACCTTTTAATAATTATGAACATGATTATTATCTTGCAATGAATATAATTAATGGTATAAGACCAAGAATAGTATCAGGAACTCCTTTAGAATACAAAAATTTAATGAAACAATGTTGGGATGCTGATCCATTAAAAAGACCTGATATTACAACATTTTGGAAAAAAATAAATAAATAAATATAAAATATCTGAATATGCTAAATGAATTAGAAGAAAATAACAATTTAGAAATAAATAAAACAGATAGCTTAGAAGAATCAAAAGAAACAAGCAGCATATTATTTACAAGTAGCAAACTTCATAATTTTGAAAATTTACCTGAACCAAGAAATGCTACGGAAGGTATATTATTACATATTGGATACTAATTCAATTACTAATAATTAATATAATATATTTTATTTTTATTTTTATTTAAAAACAACAGAAGAACAAGAAGGTATAAATTTTTAGCATTTCACAGCAAATCATATGATGATTTTTATATCCCTGATAGCAGTAAGTATTTATCAAATTTGTATTTGTAATAAATTTTTTATAGTAGAGCTTTTTAATTAATTTTATTTATGCTTTTTTAGTTAATGATTTTGCCAAACCAAGTAGTAGTAAGAATAACAGTATGTCAAAAAAAATAAGCAGTATTTTTAAAGGTAATTATTAGTATATTTTTTACATATTTAAAATAACTATGTATAATGAATATTAAATATATATCTAAAAAATTTTTGTAGTTAATAATGTTGATAGTCAATTATACGAAAAATTTGAGAAACTACAAGTCAAAAATGGCGAGTAAAATAATCAATATAATGTACTAAATTGATCAATGGCATTTTGTTAAATATGATTTATTTATTTATTCATATAGATTTTCATAATAATAACAATGAGACAATGAAACATCATTCTTATATTGATGGTATGTGAAGTTAGCTTTTGTATAACTGGAGTAATATTACTGATAATAATGATTTTATGTCCTTATTTTATAAGATGAAGATGAAGTACATAATAATCCAAATCTCCATTCAGAAGAACAAGACGAATTAGAAATTCCTGAATCCTGATGGTAAAGAAAATTTTCTAAATGATGATATTTAGATATTATTTATCATTAAATCTAATTTGTTGATTTTTCAATTTTTTAGATATTTGGATACGAATTATATAAATTTTTATGATTGATATTTAAAGTATTCTTTATACTTTTTTTTATTTTTTTTGAATTATTTAAAACACTAAGACTAGAGTAGTAAGTTATTCTTAGTTTGTAATTTTAAATAATTCATTTAATAAATTATTCAATTTTATATAAATTATTAAGTTTTTAGTAACTATTAATTATGTAATCAAATTAAATATTTACCAAAGTAATGAGAATGAAGCGTAACCCACATCTTAAATAACAGACATCACGTCAATTATCGTATAATTAATCATTCACTATAAATTACATCATCAAAAATTCTCATTATCACAGATGTAGTATAAACTATAAATGGTTAGATTAAATATTTTAGACGTACTAACCCAATTTAAATTTATGTATTCTCTTTTTTTTTTGTTTTATTAAGAATTATTTAATCATTAAGATTTGAATAGTAAAATATGTTTACAATTTACTTAGTTTGTAATTTAAATTTTAAATGATCCCTTTTATATTTATAAACTATTAGCCAAAATAAATTTTTCTCTTATAAAATGAAATACTGTCTAAAGTGAAAAACAAACAAATTTTAACTTTGTAAATTGCACTAGTAATATTTTATGAGGATATTTGGCTTTATAATCCCTCAAAAAAAAAAAAAAAAACTGGAAGTCAAAATATCTATTATTAGAACAAGATATTGATGTTATTTATTTATCTTTCTATCTTATGTGATTTGAATATTAGTTACATCACATTTCAAGATAATGAAATAGCCTTTATAAATTATGATAGATCGGACTTACCCTAAAGATTTTAATGTCTGCTATGCTAGTTGATGTGAACCATTAGAAAGTCCGAGGTGAGCTTCGTAAATTTTTACACGAGTTTAATTAATTACTTTAAAGGAACATAATAAATGAATATATTCATTTTAATAAATTTTTTCAATCAATCAAGAAATAGCTTAATTTAAAGTCTAATGGCAATACATGAGTAGATATAACGATTATCTAAAATTACTAGTCTAATTGCCAGTAAATGTCCTATAATTTCATAATCTTTTAGCGAGTTCTAGAATGTAAAATTTAAATTTAATAAAGTATTAAAATGCAGTAATCACATGAATATGCAAAAATGCAATGCAAAGATAATATTTATCCTAGAGAAATAACGTAAGTATAATGGATAAATAATTAGCGAATGGGTAAATTGAGAACCGAGGGAATAATTACTATGGTTACGCTGATGGAGATTCGTTTAAATCAAATAACAGATTAATGGATCAAAATAATAAATTAACTCGTTTTCACACGGTAAAACTACAATGGAAACTTCAGTTAATTATTAATGAGGTCCACAGACCTGAAAAATTACTCTAATAAAACTTTGAAATTATAAACCTCTTTTTTTATAAACTTCTAATACTTGGTCAACGTAATCTCTAAATAATTATCTGTTATTCCCAATTTTTGATTTCACTAAAATAATTATCCGCAATCACTTCCTCTGACAATTAGCAAAGACATGGTTGATATTTATGCATATGGTCTTGTGGGTGGAGAACGTTGACTTTAATGCACATACAGAACATATAACAGCTTTAACTCCAAATGCGCCAACTCTTATTTTTTACATACTGTGTATTACGAAAAAAAAACCCAGCTTTTACCGTATTAAAAAAAAAGAGAGAAATTTATTCATACTTTTTTATTTAAAAAAATGGTTTTAATGCAAAAAAAAAAAAAGTTTTCTTCGTAAAAATATCATATTTAATAGAACGATCGACTTGATGGAGACGTGTACATTGTATTTCGTTATTGAATGTAATTGAATCCAGAAAGTACTTGAGGGATAATGTATTTATGTAGAAAATGATACGACTAAATATAATTAAATTATACAAAATATTTTTTGATTAATTGTTTAATTTACATTTTACTAAGTTTATTTAATTTGATTTTAGAACGAAATTATTACTCAAAATATTGAGTTATATTCATAATATTGCAGAAATTATTTACAATTCGGACTATACAAATTAATTTATTTATGTAACTAGCAATTTTATTAATATACACTTTCAGAAGCAATAGATAAAATTAAAAATATAATGAAATTATTGACTTATCAATCATATTGACCTGAATTTGACTTGGAATACCTATAAAATTAAAGAGCACTAATGATGTAATGATGACATGTACAATAACCAAAATTTGTAACACGGGTCACTGTAACGATTAATTAGCAAAAGGAAATTTATAAATAGTCTATCAAGAAAACGAATAAGATTTAACGTCGCCCTTATTAGGGACCACCAATCAGATACTAACCACCTCACTTAACATACTTTCCTCCAACCTCCGATAAAGTATGCGTATTGCGATTGTATTTAATATTTGGCAATTTCAATGACATTTTTGAGGATCCTTATCATAGTCCTGCCATGTAAGAGAAGATTTTGCGGAATTAAATTATAATGATTGATTTTTTTTTAGTGAAAACATTTGTCAAAAGATTTTCAAAGTCCCAATTTCATCCAAAAAATTTATTAATTAATAAATTGTAATTACAAAATTTGACGTTCAATTAAAAATTTAAAAGTATTAAAACATATTATTATTTTTCAAAATTCATAAAATCAATTATTTAAACATAAAATTTTTATGTCGATAAAGCAAAAAAAAAAGGTGATAAAATAGTGAAATTAATTATATGTGCTTATAAACTAAAAAATACCGTCAGAGTTTATGTTCAAGAAAGAAAAAATATTATAAATCGATTTATGCTTATCTTGTGGATCTGTAATATAAGGTACCGGGCAATACAGAATTTGTATGAAAGGAAGACGCAAAGAAAGGGGCCTAAAAGAAAAAGACCTAGAAGACCTAGACAGAGAGAAGATAAACCTAAAAAAAAAGATGACGAAAAAAAAATAAAATGAAACACTACATACTCAACCCACACTCCCACAGACCCACACCAACCCGCCCTATAAAAAATTGGATACGTTTTTTATAAAGTTTTTATACGATTTTTTTCCTTAGAAATAACGTATCATAATAGGATACGGAAAAATGCACAATTCCGTATCACTAAAAATATGGTTTGGATACGGAATTTGCACGGAATTCATATGGAATTTACATGATTTGATCACTGATTTTATCACGAAATTTATACGATTTGGTCACTAAATTTACTAATTACAGCTTACTATAATTGTATTTACATAAATCTAATTTTACTTTATTAAATTAAATAAAAAATAAAAAATAAACAAAATACAAATATATTATGAAAATTCCCTCTTTATTAAAACCACCCTATTGCAACCAAAATTATCTGTAAGTTCAGGTTCATTTGGAGTCAAACAACCTAAAAAACAAAAAAAAGAAACATAAGAATGTCTAACTTAATTGGAAACAAACCCCCCCTTCATATAGTATCTGCAATCGTCCAAGTCACCAAAGGCCAGCATTCCTACAAAAAAAGAAAGAGAACTCCAGAATGTCTGACCTACATAAAAGAAAAGAATTATGAAGCATCTGATAAAAAAGAAACCAAAACAACAAAATAAATCCAATACTGACCTACAAAAAAAGAAGACTCTGAAGCAATAAAACTGAAACAACCTAAAGGACTCTCAAACTGATCTACAAAAAAGAAAAAAGAAACTGAATCCTCTCACAAAAAAAAATCTGCTGGCCTATGAAATAAAAAAAGGGATAAATATAAATAAAAAAGAAAAGGGAATAAAGAATAGATCAAAAAAAAAAAAATTTAAAGAGGGGTAATGAAGTTAGGAAAGTTAAAAAAATTTTTTTTTTAAAAAGAGGACGTCAAAGTTAGAAAAATAAAAAATTTTTTATAAAGAGGAAATAGAAATATAAAGAAGAAAATTTTTTTAAAAAAAGAAGAGTGGGAATAAAAGAATAAAATCAAAAAAAAATTTTTTTTAAAGAAGAGTGATGAAAAAAAAATTTTTTTTAAAAGAGGCACAAAAAAAAAAAAAATAAACGTATCATAACAAAACAATAAACAATCACGTGATCTCGTGTTATGATACGAGATTTTTGTAAAATTATTTTCTAAAAATATTAAGTTTAAAAATTCCGCATGATTAATTTTTTCCGTATACATTTTGTATACATTAGTTTTTTTAAAAGATGTTCAAAAATGAATTGCTTATTAAATACACGGAATTTGTATACGGAATCTATAGAAACGTGCATAAAATGTATACAAAACGTATCCTTTCCGTATACATATTTCTTATAGGGCCGCACTCCCAACCCACACTTCTACACTCCCAACCCACACTCCCAACCCGCACTCCCACACCCACCCGCACTCCCAACCCACACTCCCAACCCACACTCCCACACTCCCACCCGCACTCCCAACCCACACTCCCACACTCCCACACCCACCCGCACTCCCAACCCACACTCCCACACTCCCACCCGCACTCCCAACCCACACTACCCACATACCTAAAGAGAGGTGGAAAGAATAAAGGCCTAAAAAGGAGATCTAATGAAGGGAAGACCTGGACAGAGAGAAGATAAACCTAAAAAAAAGATGACGAAAAAAAAATAAAATGAAACACCCCATACACAAACCCACACACAACCCACACTCTCACACTCCTCCCACACTCCCAACCCACACTCCCACACTCCCACACTCCCACACTCCCACCCGCACTCCCAACCCACACTCCCACACCCACACTCCCACACCCACCCGCACTCCCAACCACACTACCCACATACCTAAAGAGAGACGTAAAGGAAAAGGACCTAAAAGAAAATCTAATAAAGAGAAGACCTAGACAGAGAGAAGATAAACCTAAAAAAAAAAGATGACGAAATAAAAATAAAATGAAAAACCACATACACAAACCCGCACACAAACCCATACTCTCGCACTACCCACATACCTAAAGAGAGACGTAAAGAAAAGGGCCTAAAAGGAGATCCAATAAAAGTGTTTGAAACGCCAAAAAAAATAAGAAAACTACGAAGAAGATAAGTTACTACCGCACTAAAGTGTGTGAGTGAGGTTTCTTATATATAAACAAAATAAAGTTAAAAATAATAAAAATTAAAATAATTTTTAAAAGAAACTTTTTGAAAAATATCCTCCACGTAGTTTTGAAACGCCAAAAAGGATAAGGAAACCATGAAGAAGATGGGTTACTATGTGAAAAAAAAAGTTTTTGTTCGAGTTTTTTTAGGAGAAGAGAAGGATATTTTTTTAAAAAAATTTTTCGGATGGAGAGGTACTTTATATAAAAAAAATTGTCATACAAAAAATTTTTTTTCCCATGGAGTTTGTGAGTTTGCTATAGCCAGAATCAATAATCGCGTCATGATCAAACAAATCAATAGTAAAAAGATGACTCATGGTTATTGATATTATTGATCATGTGATCATCATGTGATGAAAAATAAGCTTGCTTGAAGCTCGATATATTGGATCATGCATAAAATTTTGAAGGTCCGCTTATAAGATTTATAAAGTTAAATCTGGTTGTTTGCATGAGTCTATGAGACGTGATTTGTATATTATAAATAATATAAATAATATAGTGGTATGGTTTTTATTTTATTTTAACCTTTACGCCGCAGCTCCTGATCGTCAGTTTATTTGATAATGTAAAATAATTTTATTTTTTTTTATACAGATGTTAGTGATAATGTACTTCGAATAAAACAATATTATTTTCTTTATTAAAAATTATTTATTTGTAAATTAAAATTTATTCCTTTCGATAAGGGATTTTTGCAAACACATGCATTTAATATTTTAATTGTTTATGTACAAGATATCAAAGACGACTTATAAAGAAAATTCAAACTAAATACTATGAACCAATTCCATTCATTAGCGGAAGGACCAGAAATGTTACTTTAGAAGAACGTGTTCAAAGCATTGAAAATATACTTAAAGAATATTATCTTGATACCAGTTTCTTGAATTTATTAGGTAATAGAAGATAAAGTCAATTATAAAGTCTAGATCGTTACTGCGGCATAAATTTCTTGAATGTCACCTATAGAATTATGTATTATTAAATAAATACAGTTACGAATTTTTTATAAAATAGTTTTTTGTGCGAAATTTTTATTTGAAATTTTTTTTTTTTTCTTTTTTCAAATGACAAATATTTTCAAATGAAACCATTTTTTAGAATTTTTTTTTTTCAAATGATGGGAGATGAAAAGAAATGATGAGAAGATAAAGAGGAGTGATGGGAGACGAAAAGGATTGATAGGAGACAAAAAGAAGTGATAAGTAAAAATTTCTTAATATAAAATACGATTAACTTATATCAATTAATTAGTTACCTAAGTTATTTAACATGGTTTTCATTAGTTTCCCAAAAGTTTGTCATACAATATCTAACGCTAATAAAAAATGTACTAATTTCTAGACAATTTCACAACTAACAAAATAAATAAACTCATAATTAATTAATTATACACTATCATCTGCTATTATTTTATACAATGAGACTTATCCTAACTCAATAATTATTTTTAGAATATGCAGTAAACATTTTCAAATATCCATTATATCACTTCTAAAATAGGAAAAAGAGCAAACTTTTGAAAATTTCACTATGATTCCTATTTATGATTTTATGATTTATTGTGAACCTTAAAAACTTTAAAAAAAGTTGAGATTTAAACTCTTAAAGGATATAATAACGGATAAAAACTTTGTGCACTTATTAAATATGTCTAATAAAGTGTCTATTTATCCAAATATCAAAATAAATTTGACAAAAAAAATATTAAAATTTTATTGTAAGAAACGAAGTTGATGTGGCTTAGAATTGATCAACACATGATCGGCATAATTTTGAAAACCGCTGTAATTAATTTTTCATTTTTCTCCAAACACAAGAAATAAAAAATAGTTATCACTGCTTACAGTATCAAAAGATTAAGCCATTAAGGTATATTACACTATTAAATATATTTTTTTTTTATCAATGAAGTAAAAAAGTTAATTTTATCAGGATATAAGTTCTACCTAAAAAAGGAAAATTTCATCATTTACATATCAGATATGTTTATTTGTATTATTATAAAAGGAAAATTAAAATAAACCAGATAAAAAATTTTTTTTTTTTCTGAAACTTTAAAATCCGAATCTTATTTTAAATGAAGAAACCCTTAGTCATGAGGTCATAACATTAACACAAAAATTCTAAATTAAGGTCATTATGTAATATCAATTAGGGAAGATCTGCATTTAATGACAAATTAGATTTTAACGTAACATTCGATTTTTTTTTTTTTTACATTTTTTTTGAAAAATAATTTTTTTTTCAATTGAGTATTTTCACTAAATTATAAGTAAGTGTTATATTTTTACTTAGAAAATATTAATAAAATGGATACTTCAAAACAAAATTCAGATACAACTAAAACTGATGTTAAAAATTTATGGAAAGAATGCGATGGTGAATATCAGGTAAAAATATTATAATATAATAAACAATATAGATATTTATTAAAATTTTTTAATCTTTCATTTTGATAGCTCCACGCTACAATTTTTTCAACTGATTCAACTACTGAATCAGATGAAACTGGTTCCATTCTTAAAAGAGTAAATATTATGGATTTAGAAAAAAGAAAAGAAGCATACGGAGTATGTGGAGAATGTAATGAACCAGGTACAGGATTATATTGGTGCCAACCTTGTAATGCTAAAAGATTAAAGGAAAATTTTAACAATTGGACTAGTGGAAATAATAATATTGATGAATTTATACAACAATCACAACTTAATGCTTTTTTTTGCACAAAATGTCTTGAATGGATACCTTTTGAAAAATTTGAAAATGTTACCTATCTTACTAGAGGTGGTTTTAGTAAAATTTATTCGGCTGACTGGCCCGAAGGAAAAATTGGGCATTGGGATATTGAAAATCAAGAATGGATCCGAACTTCAAGAAAAGTTGCATTGAAAAGTTTAAATAATTCATCTAATAATATAAGTAATGATTTTTTTAATGAGGTAATTAAAATAAATATTGCTTATTAATATTTGTATTTTAATACGTAATTTATTAACAAAATTTCTCTTTTTAATGAATTTAGATTAAATATTATATTTCAGGTCATTTTCATTTTTCTATTACTGTTATGTGTTTTGGAATAACTCAAGATCCAAATACTAAAGATTATATGATGGTTTTAAAATATTGTGAGGGTGGAAATTTGAGAAATATTTTAACGAAAGGTTCAGATTATAAAACCAAAATAGATTATTTATTTTATATTATAGATGGACTATCAGGTATTCATGATGCTGGAAATATTCATAAAGATTTTCATTCGGGCAATATATTACAATATAATGATGATGAAATACTATCAATTAGTGATTTGGGAATGTGTCAACCAGTAAATGATAATGAACGAAAAGGAATTTATGGAGTAATACCATATATGGCACCCGAAGTTTTACGTGGATATCAATATACAAAAGCATCAGATATTTACTCATTTGGAATAATAATGAATGAACTTATGTCAGAAGAAATTCCTCATAATGATATTCCTCATGATCATTTTTTGGTTGTTAAAATATGTAAAGGATTTAGACCAAAAATTTCTGAAGATACACCAAAATTAATTGTAGATTTGATTATTAAATGTTGGGATGCTAAAGCAGAAAATAGACCAACTGCTAAAGAATTACGTCAAATATTTTATAAATATTTTTATGATGGCATTGATGACGAAAGTGACGAAATTTATTCTCAAATAAAAGAATGTGAAAAAATTAAAGAGAATAAATTAAAAAACAGAACAAATGAAAATAAATCTAAAAATCTTCAAACACACCCACAAGCAATTTATACTAGCAGACTTTTAAATTTTCAAAATCTTCCAGAACCAGTTAATTCAACCGATTATTTATCTTCAGTTCAAGGTAAATATACGTTTTATAAATTAATATGAAAATATATTTTATTGATTTTTTTATTTTTTTAATAGAAACTATTTCATCATCATCAGCAAATCCAAGTAAGTATATATTTGCATTATTAATGATTATCGTGATTATTATATAATAATATTTATTTTCATTTTATTAATAGTTTCTGAATGTTTGGATTGTGAATTAGATGAATTGGGTAAGATATCTGTTTATTAAACATATGAAATTATTAATTTAATTTAATTATTATTTTTTTTTTAAAAAAAAAATAGATCTTAAGCAAGATGATGATGAATAAATTTTAAGAAGTAAATTTATTTATTGCATCGCCTCTAGGCGAAATTATGTAATACCAACCAAAATAAAGGAGAGTGACATGGGTGATAAAAGGTAGCGATGACATCGCACGCGTGATGAATAAATTTTTTCAATTTTAAATTAGTATATAGTTCAAAAAAATTTTATGTTATATATTATTCCATTTTCTTATATAAATTCTTTTTTGATTTCAGTACTTTTATTATTATATTATCTTAGCAAATTTCCTTATATAAATTTTTTATTTTTATTATACAATGTAGCGACGTGATCAAAGAAAAATAAATAAAATAAATACATCATCTATTTTATTCTCTAAAATTTTTAGTTATAAATATTATTTTAATATTCTTTGACCAAAATTATTCGTATTGTACAGTATATACTTAACAGTAATTGTGCGGCAAATTTGACGGATTGACATGATTTAATTAATCATTGGCGAAATAGAAAATTACGTGGCTCCAAAACTTTAAAACATTCGGTACTTTATACAAAAAAAAAAAAGAATATCTCGATCTTTAATTTCCTATTATTTAATTTTATTTTTATTTTCAGCTAAATCAAGTTTTATGAGAGCAAATTGAATTCCAAATTTTAATATATTTGTTTTTTTCATTTAAACATTAGAATGTTTTCAAAAAAAAAAAAACTGAATTCAGTTTTTTTCAATAATATCGATTTTGGAAATTTTTTTTCAGAAGCATGATTTATTTATTATTTTTATTTGTTATTTCACATCATCTGAAATTTTGCGTAATACGGGTTAAAAAAATTTTTTTTTTTATGATTTATGAAAAAATATATATTCACGGGAAGGGGGAGTGGGCGTTATAGATTCATTATTCTTATCTTAAATCCAATAATCAAAATCTAAGATATTAAATTCGCGGGCAAAGTTTTCATGTAAAAAAGAGTATACGTTTTGATGATCGTTTACCTGGGAGTTTATGGTTCACTTTATTTTAAAAAATATAAAAAAAAAATTGTAATACAGTATTTTAAAGAGTACAACAGATTACCCAACAAGAAAAAGTTATTGTCTGATTTTTACTCTACGATAAAATCAATTATTTCCCAAAATTATAAAACCATAAAGAAAATTAAAAATAGAACTATGTAACTTGGAACGTTACATATGAGTCATTTTAATCTCGTGACCCAGGAGATTTTTAACAAATAATATTTCTCATATTTTTATATACTTCTAATAAATATAATACTGCGCCTTATACTTAATAAATTCACTGACTATACATCAAGCAGCTAACTTATTAAGGAACCTATTTAGTTTGATGATATTACTTTTGTAACTTTATTCGGGCAAATTATATCCCGTCTCGATGCTGGTACAAATTTTTTCTTTTAATGTATTAAATCGATCAAAACTATCATACCAACTAATGTACAATTTAGATGATTATCATCTTAAAGGTTGCTAAAAAGTTAGAGCAAAATAATTATCTTGTTGATATAGGTAAATTAATACATTTGTCTATTTGTATCCACTTAATTACTTAATTATAATTTATTATATTGTTTCATTATGAAATTTAGGACTCAAAACTACTAATTCCATAATAATTCACTTTCTTAAAATTATAAGATTTTTTTTCTTATTTCAAGAGGATTGGATATGCACATGTAATTTCAACGGAGGATATTTATGGCCAATTGGGGTCCAATAAAGTTCGAACAGTATTATTATATGAAAATGTGCAATCATGGGAATTTTCAGTATTAATAGAGTTAGAAATGAGAAAATCTAAAGATTTTATTATTTAGATTATTGTCTAAAAAAACTTTTGACGTCTTAAATAAAAATAATCTAACGTTAATTGGAATGATCGATAAATTGATACCGTGATTGTCAATAAAAGATTTATGCTTACGCCATATTCCCTTTGTTAACCAAATTTAGTTTTATTGCACCGTCTTTTCACGCCATTTAAATTGAGGAGTTATTTTTTCTCAAAAAATTTAACATTTCAATGGAATTTCTTACAAAAAATTCTCTGAACCTAAACAGTGGAAGGGAAATTATTGCAAAAAATTTTGCAAATTGGAGTAGTGGGAATAAAATAATTGATAACCTCATTCAAGAAAAGCAATTAAAATACGATAAATATGACGTAGTGTTTGAATGGATACCATACATTAAACTTATCGATATTAGAGAAATAGGAAATAACGGTTTAGCCACGGCAATATGGAAAGAAGGTTTATTACATTATTGTAGACATGAATGGATAAGAATACCGTATGAAAAGGTTGCATTAAGATTTCTATATGACTCTCAAAATATTTCTGACGAATTTATAAATGAGGTATGAGATTTATCTATAAATTTAATTAGAATTTTGTCATATATGTTAATATTTTTTTTTTTTGTATTTTTGTAGGTCAAATCATATGATAGTTTGTTATTTGAAGGTATTTTAGATAGTAATTATGGATTATCTCAAAATCCAGAAACAAAAGATTATATTTTGATTTTTTCCCAAGAATATTTTAAACTATGTTGTGGAAAATGTGGTAAAAAATACGAAAATAGACAAAATAGACGGAATGAATGGTGTAAAACATGTCAAATAAATCATTTAAAAAATAATTTTACAAACTGGACTAGTGGAAATGAAAAAATTGATGATTTCATTCAAAAAATGCAATTAAAAATTAATAAATTTAATGATGCTATATTTGAATGGATACCATATAATGAGTAAATCAATGTTAAAGAAATAGGAGATAATTGTCTGACTACAGCAATATGGAAGGATGGTCCATTATATTATGACACTAGTAAAAAAGAATGGATAAGAGAATCGCCACATGAAAGAGTTTGTTTAAGATATCTACATAATTCACAATATGAGGTACTAAATTTTCTATTGATTTTAGTTTGAATATTAACATGATATTAATTTCTTTTTTTTTTTATTAGATTGAATCATCTTTATTAAATTATATTTCATCAAACTATGATTATTCAAACGATGATTATCAAAATTATGGAATATCTCAAAATTCGGACACAAAAGATTATATTTTGGTTTTTGAAACTAAATATATTAAAATTTATTGTAAAAAATGTGGTAATAAATATGAACGTGAATGGGATAAATGGTGTAAAACATGTCATATAAACTATTTAAGAAATAATTTTATAAACCGGACTAGTGGAAATGATAAAATTAATGACCTTATTCAAAAAATGCGATTAGAAATTAACAAGCCTCATGATCCTGTATTTGAATGGATACCATATAATGAGTTTATCAATGTTAAAGAAATAGGAGATAATTGCTTGACTACAGTAGTATGTAAGGAAGGTCCATTTTACTATAACACTAGCGAGGAAAAATGGATAAGAATATCACGCGGAATAGTTTGTTTAAGATATCTGCGTAACTTACAAGATATTACTGACGAAGTTATCAATAAGGTATAAATAATCTGTATTGATTATATTAATACAATATTGATATATTATGGCATATCTCAAAATCCAGACACAAAGGATTATATCTTGGTTTTTTCCCAATATTATCTTAAAAAATATTGTAAAAAATGTGGTAAAAGAAATGATATTTATTCGAATATATGGTGTAAAGTATATGTAACGGGGTTAGACCTGAAATAAATGAAAAAATTATACCAAAATGTTATATTGATCTAATGAAAAGATGTTGGGATTTAAGTCCGGATAACAGACCAAATTCTATTGAAATAAAAGAATTGATTGATCAATTTTATCATTAATTAGATCAAGAATATGAAGTAGAGGAACAGCAATACCATGAAATCGAAAAGCAATTTAATGAGACACAAGAATATAGAAAAGAAAATCTTTTATCAATTAAGAATAACCAATTAACTACTCAAACACAAGCTATATATACTTCTCGATTACTTAACCCTTATACAAAGAATCTTTCAAAATATGATACCATGGAGATTACTGATTTTACAAAGTAAGTTGCATTTTTATGCTATGTTACCTTTTATTTGTTTTATTTCTCATTCCTATTTGCATTACAGTTTATAAGTTACTATAATCATTATCATTGATCGATAACTAATTTAAATGTTAGTAAAAGAATGTATTGAATTACCAATAAATAATGTAAAATTACAAATGTTTTACTAAGCTTGATTTTTCATTGAATATTTTGTAATATATTCTATTTACTAGGGTAGAGAGTAAATTCAGATATATGGTATTAATTTTTGGATTAAAGTTTGTGAATTTTTTGGGATTTTTTTATCTATTTCTTATTTAGTACTGTATTGTACGGTATATATTAAATAGTCAAATAAAAACAGTTGGTTTACTTCATTGATTTTATATTTATTTATAATTTTTATTTTGAAATACAGTACATTAAAATATTTCTGGTGTGAAATATGAAAATTAATCTTATTTATCAAATTATTTATGGAAAAAGACGAAAAAACGTTGTCAAATCATAGTTAAATCATACAATAATGAATACTCCTACGTATATAATATCGTGAAATATATTTATAGGTTTTTTTTATACCATATATACAGTAATAATAGTGTAATAATAGAATAGTCATTTCGTTAAATTCGTTTTAAAAACGTAAGAGTATTTTTTTTTTTAGTGATTAAAATTTTTACGCTGACATTAAACCCGTTAATCTAGACTTGTTAAATGAAATTTAGCTATAATAGTTATTTATTCAAAACATTAGTTTAACAGATGAATAAAGCAAATTCTTACCTTTCTTTATTCCTTTAGCCTATTATTAATTCAGTGCTGGTAAGTTAAATTTAATCACACCTAGGTACAAATTAATGAAACCTTTTTATACAATCAATAAATAATTAGGAAACAGTATTCAAGTAAGCTTCTATTAGCAATAATGTTTTATTGTCCAGTAGACGATTTATTGATAGTTAACCCATCTTCCTTCCATCCCCTTATTCACCCCTACATTTTTCTTTTTTGATTCTTTTTTTTTAACACTGATAATTTGCTATTTGTTTTATTATTCGGAATGGATTTTATTCCCATGATTTAAAATATTACCATCATGAAAATCACAATGAATAAGATCTTGGTTATGTATGTCATTAAGTCCAGAAATAATTTCATATAACATATATAAATTTTGATTCCGATCACTTTTGATTATTCTTGTTAAGTTTCCTCCTAAATTACCGTTGTTTGCATAATCCATTACCACCAATATAATTTTATATTAATTCTTTGATAATGTAATGTTAATAAACTGTTTGCTAGCTATTTTTGTTGTTTAGAATAGGGATGCCAACAAATCTGATCGGTTAATTGTATATATTTAATATATTCTGAAAAAATTTTCTTTTTTACACTTAAAAATTATGATTTTTATAGTTTTATATATATAGTATTTTCATTTTTGAAATTATTGTCAAAATTCAATTTTACACATTCATCACATGATTTTCGCATCACTATAATCGGTATTATTATTATTGCAAAAGAAAAATTATGTAATTAAAAGACATGATATATAAAGTTATAATCAATATTCTTTGATATTATCTTTATTCAGTTTTACGATTAGTTTTGTGTTCAGTTTTATTGGTCAGTTTTATAAGTCAGTTTTGCATCAGTTCAGTTTTGGTTTTAAAAACGAAACTGAACTTAACCGATTGTTGGTATTCCTTAGTTTAGAATGACAAAAAACATTAGTTTTTTTTTAAAAAGATAGAAAAGAAATTGATTATGGTGTCTATCGTTTATAATCCTAAATTTCAAACGTTAAGAATCGGGAATTTTCAAGAAATTAATTTTATGAGATAAATTTTTTTTTTCTTACAAAATAAGAGAGAATGATATAAATAGAGAAGTGGTTTGAATTTTGAGCCAAAAAAATTTTGATGTTTGTACTAAAAGTATTCGAGAGTTTTTCGTCCAAATTGGGAATTATGGTTAGATTAAATAATTTAATCTGATCATCGGATATAAATCTCTGTTACGTGACAATCGTGACATCCTTTTATGATAAACAAATCAAATATCATATTAAAAGATAAATAAAAAACTAATCTTTTTTTTACGAATGGTAGGGTGTTTATTTTAACATTCGAAATTAAACATAATAAACTTGTAATATTCTAAGAATTTTTAGAATGGATTAATTCATTACTTTTTTTCACAGCTACTGTAGGGAGTGCAGAAGTAAGTTTTATTATTTATAGTAGATAAAATACATATTTCCCAAGTTCAAAAGACGAAATAAAAATTAATAATAAAACAAAAAATTTAAGGAAGAAATGAATTTCTAAGTTATAAAAAATAAAAATACGTCTAAACTATTAAAATAACCTTAAATAACCAATGAAATTAAAAGTTTCCATTCCCAAAAATAATTTAATTAGTTCAAAACTGTATGGTAGCATAATAATTTCTACTTAAATATACTATAATGATAAATTCCTTTATTTTATACTTCAAAGGTGGACTAATTTTGTATAGAAAAATTACTAGAAGTAAAAAAATACATTTTAAAGAAAAACTAACTAAAGTAAGTTAACAGACGTGTTCCCCATGTAAAGGGATCACCCTTCGTGAAAGGAAAAGAAAAAAAGAGAAATAGCTATTATCAGTGAAACTACGCCGCTGAGATAACTCTTGAAGGAGTATTAGAAAAAAATAATAACAAAGAAGTACGAACTCTGATCAACTTTACACAATAACTTATTTATCTTCACCGTCTGTAAATACTGTCATAGGCGGAATTGTTCTTTTTAAACCATTTTATTGTCCTAATTAAGGGTATAGTTATTCATGCAAAGGGGAAGGTAAGTGAAAAATACCCGATGTACGAACCGTAAAAATCGGCGTATTAATAAGATCATTGTTAATATTATCATTGAATTATGGCTTTTTCTTTCTGTCGTTTGGATGAAGTTTCCTTTATCTCCGAATATGGTTACACATTTCCTAATTCTAATGAAGATCACTGGCCATTTTGGGTCTAGGTCAATTCCGAACCGCAGTAAATTAACGGTTAAATTAAATGTAACACTGCGTCCAAAATTAATAATATCATTGTGCTACGATCAATGAATAAATTATTAATAAGGTACATTTATGATTTTCTATAAATACTTAAAAAGAATGATTATACTACAAAAGTAATTATACATCTCAATTTGTCGTTATTTTATTTGCAAAAGAAGGAAATGATTTTTCTTATTTTCCGCTTTTGTACAAATTATTGCTCCATTTTTTTTCCGTTTCTTTTCATACTAATTTGTACTTACCATCATTATCTTCTATACTGAAACTACGCCAATTGCCTAGATATTTCCACTAATTGATCATACTAAATAACTGATAAGTAAAAATGGCAAATGTATTAACTGCGCTTCGCTATTGATAAAATGATAAATTCTCAACGGATTTTCCCGTCCCGTAGTACTTTAAGATTACAATGAGAAAGTTTAGAAATGCTTTCCGTATAACCAACAAAAGTCCTGATAATTCAGATATAAATAAAATACGTATATTCGAATTTTCCGAATTCATTGTCTGTTTATAACATATATTAATTAACTTAATAAAATGGAAATTGTAAATACAAATGATAAAAATTCTTTTGATCCAACACCAAGATTAAAATCTAGTCCTATACCAATTAAATTCATTTCTTTTAGTGTGTTAGATGAAAATTGTACTTATTGTGGCGAAAAATATATTAATGCGCTTTTTACCTCGCAAAAATATTGCAAAAAATGTCTATCACGTTATATTAGTGATATAACTGATAATAATGTATACTTGGACGTATACTTTTACACAATGGACTTGGAATGTAGTGAACATGTAATAAGTGGGACAAAAGTACCACAGAATATTCAAGAATGCTGTGGAAATTGTGTGATAATTTTATGTTTTAAACAAATAAATGGATTTAGTATTAGTGATTTTAGCCTTGATAAAAATGATTTCACTCTACTATGCAATAAGGTGATTGAAAATGAGAAAAATTGTAAATTATGTGGAAAGTTATTATATCAAGTAGCAACCCAATGCATTAAATTATGTTCAGATTGTTATCTAATTTCTTCCGAATTGATAGAATCAACCTTGGTTAAAAAGCAAATTTCAATTCTTTATTTACCATGGTGGCATAATGATTTTAGGTGTGATATTTGTGAATCAAGGTTAATATTTACATCAGACTGTCAAAAGTATTGTGCGAACTGCTTTATATTTTATGTTGGATGCAGATATTGTTTAACAACAAACATTTTTTTTGGACCTACGGATCAATCTCAATGTAAAAAATGCAAAAGAATGACGCACATGAATAGTGTTTTCGATGATTTTCTTTTTAAAAATAATCTTATGTGATAATTTAAATTATTTAAAGTATCTGAATTTGAAAATATTGTAAAAAACATTAATAAATGTTTTGTACCAAAGAATATGTTAGAGTCTATATTTAAAGAAAAAAAACGGGCAAAACCAATTAATTGGATACCTTATTCGCAATTAAAAGATTTGAAAAAAATAACAAAGGGGGGATATGGTATTATATATGAAGCAACTTGGCCAAATAACAATAATAAAAATGAAACTGTTATTTTAAAAAGATTTGAAAATTCTAAAAGTATTAGCAAATATTTCTTAAATGAGGTAAAATATTTTTTAAAATATTTCTTATAAAATTTATTTTAAATAAACTAAATTTTTAATTTAATTTTTAATCTTTAAATTTAAATAGTTAAAATCATGTTATCATTGTTTTAAAGACAAAAAGAGATGTCATGTCATTGAAACTTATGGTTTTACAAAAGATCCTAAATTAGATGATTATATATTAATTATGAAATATGCATCAGGAGGGGATTTACATAAGCATTTGCAGAAGGATTTTAAAAGTATTACATGGAATAAAGAAAAATTACGTATTTTACATCAAATTTCAATAGGGTATTTATATTTTATATATTTATTAATTTCTTTAAATTTAAGTTATTAATTTTTTTTTTATATTTTTAGACTTGAAACTATTCATAATAAAAATTTTATACATCGAGACTTTCATAGTGGAAACGTATTATTTGATCCAAAAGTTAATAGAAAGTTAAATGATGATTGGAAAATTGGAGATCTAGGATTATCACAAGCTGTAAATAGTGAATCATCAAATAATGAAATATATGGAGTAATACCTTATATTGCACCGGAAATATTTAGAGGGTCTATATTTTCTAAAGAAGCTGATATTTATAGTTTGGGTATGATTATGTGGGAGCTTACAACAGGTTGTAAACCTTTTGTCAATGTTGAACATGATCATCATCTTGTATATAAAATTCTTGATGGAGAACGACCTAACATTACAGAAGATACACCAGAATGTTATGCTGAATTAATGAAAAGTTGTTGGGACCCTGATCCTAAAAAAAGACCTTCTATAAAAGATATTCGTTTGACTTTTGGTAGGTGGATATATAGAAAAATAAATGAGGAAGAATTTAGCCAAGCTGAAACAAAAAGAGCGAAATTAATAAAATTAAAGAAGATTGGATCGGAATTTGTTGAAAAACGTCATTCAGGAGCTATTTATACAAGCAGGCCATTAAATTCTTTAATTTCTAAATTCTCATCCATATCAACAATTTCATTTGGTAAGCGAGGTATTTCAAAAAAAAACTTTAGAAAATCATCTAGTTATACAATTAAAGATTATAGATATATCTCAACAGAATTAGATCTTGATATAAACACTGAAAGGTATTTAAAATAATAATAATAAAAAATGATTTTAAATGACACAACTAATTCGTATTTAATTTACCATATAATTTTTACTTGGTTTCAGATCACAAAATTTAAGTTCTTCAATTCAAAATTTTTCAACCTCTTTAAAAAAAAGAAGAAATGTAGAATTTTTAAACGTAGAAACTCATGATAATAATGGTAAATATTTATTTAGTTCGATGTTATTTTATTTTACTTTCATTTTAATCAAATTACATTAATATTTAATTTTTTTTCATTTAAATCAAATAATTAAAATATAAAATATTATTTATAGGAAAACGTATTAAAACTAATTTTTAATTATCAATAGAATTATAAAAGTAAAATATTTTGTTATCCTACAGATACGAGTATATAGAAATATTTAATAATTTATTATTATTTTTTTTTATTAGACTTTCTCACTATAATAATTTAAAAAATCATCGATTTTTTTTTTTTTGGCTTGATATTTTTATTTACAAAATATATTTAAATAAATAAAAAAAGGAATATTTATTTTTATTACATCGCATCCAATCCTAAAAGGCAAAAGAACGAAAAAAAAAATTAGAAAAAAGAAAATATATTAATAAAAAAAATAACTAAGGAAAAGAAGATGCTTACCGTAGATCACTGGAAAAAAAAAATATTATTACTATATAGGTTATAAAGGGGAAAAAAAATTAAAACCCGAAAAAAAATTAAGGTTTAAAGGAAAAAAATCAGTTTAGTCATAGAATTATTTTATTAGAAAATTATTTCAAAATTTCAAAACTTAACTTATTCAATCTTAATTATTTAATTTAAAAAAATTTAAAATTATATAATATTTTATAATTAATTAAATAAATGTTAAAAGAAAAATTTCATGTTTTAAAAAAAACAAAAAAAAAAAATATATATTGAAAAAAAATTTCGGTTTATATTCCGTATATCATTATATTAAGCATGATGTGCTAAATATTCGTACGGCCGCTTAACAATGATCTGATGTAGCGCTTCGGCATTAATGTTATCCGAATATGATTTCCATTTATTTCCATTTCTATGTTATCCAATTGTTATTAGTTACTTATAAGTCTATTTACAGCAGTAATTTGTACAAATAACAAAAGTGATAATAAAAATATTAATTTTGAAACTTGAACTAGATGAGAAATTTGTATTACAAAATATTTCTGTATTCCTAAATTTCTGTCAGAATCTATAAAAAAAGAATTTCTTACCGAGATTTATTCGTTGACTTTGTGATCATCAGCTGATTTTTTAACGCCCAAATTAAAATAAGATTTGTCGATCACTGCCGTGCAACTGTAAACTGTAATACGTTATATAAGGCCGCTTTTTTTTTTTAAAAAAAAAATCTTTTTACTCTGTTTAAACATAAAGCTGACATGGAAGAATTTAAACTCAGTAATGATGTAATTGAGCAAATAAAAGATTTTTATTATCGGAACTTAACAGATGAACAAGAATTGTTAATTGATAAGCTAATATTAAATGAAGAATTAAAAGAATGTTATAAAGAGAATGGTTTATGCAAAGATTGTAAACAACCTAAAACTAGATATGATTGGTGTAGGTCATGCAATGCTAAACATTTTCAACAAAATTTCAAAAATTGGACTAGTGGAAATGATGAAGTTGATAAGCTTATTCAAAAAACACAACTTAAAGCTAAAGAATTTAAGGAAATTTTAGAGTGGATTGAATATGATAGATTTGAAAATGTTGAATATTTGGCCAAAGGAGGATTTGGAATTATTTATAAAGCAATTTGGAAAGATGGATATATAAGAAGATGGGATTCTGAAAATAATCAATGGGAGAGAAGTAAAAATTGGGTTGAGGAATATGAAAAATTTCCGGTTGCTTTAAAATGTTTACACAATTCTCAGGATATTACATCCGAATTTTTAAGAGAAGTAGGTTACTTATTTGTATATCATTTTTCAAACTACTGTTCCATTATAAATGTTAAACTTACTATTATTTATTATTTTTGATTCTTTTTTAGATTGAATCACATACTACGATTATTTCAAATAGTGTAACTAAATGTTTTGGCATTACTAAAGATCCAGAATCTAATAATTTCATGATGGTAATAGAATATGCAAAAGAAGGTAGTTTAAGACAATATTTAAATAATAGCTTTAATTCAATAAAATGGGAAAATAAGTTTGATTATCTAAAAGATATTGCAAGTGGTCTCAATTCTATTCATAAAAAAGGATTAATTCATCATGATTTTCATTGTGGCAATATGTTAAAAGCTGGTTATTGGACCATTATTACTGATTTAGGATTATGCCAACCAGCAAATGTAAAATCTTCTCAAAATGAATACGAAAAAAAAATTTATGGAGTATTACCTTATGTAGCGCCTGAAGTTTTAAGAGGAGGAGAATATACTCAAGCAAGTGATATTTATGCATTTGGAATTATTGCATATGAAGTCTGTACAGGGCTTCCTCCTTATCATGATATTGCTCATGATAAAATCTTAGCTATTAGCATTTGTCGAGGGAATAGGCCAAAATCCAATTATAAAATTCCTCAACTAATTTTGGACATAATTAAGCAATGTTGGGATGCTGATCCTTTAAAACGACCTAAAGCAAATGAATTACATAATTCATTATATAATTTATATGATGAATTACGTTATTTACGTAATAATGGTGATAGTGAAATCAAAAAGCAAGTTAAAGAAGCAGAAAAAATTAATGAAAAGTTTACTTCTACTTCATTACCATATAATGGTACTACTCTTTTATATACTACAAATCCTCAAGCAATTTACACGAGTAGGCTTTTAAACTTTAAAAATCTACCAGAACCAAAAAATGCTACTGATAACAAAGATGATGATAATTCATTTGGAGAATATTCAGGTAATTAATATATCAACTTATTTTTACAAAAATATTTTTTAAATACTTTTAATATACAATTATTTTTCATTTTCTAGAATCTATAGAAGCAATAGATTTTACTAAACTCAACCTAGGTACTCATTTACATTAACTTGCTTTCTACATGATTAATTTTACTAATAATAATATTAACAAATTACTTTAATAATTCGTTCTTATAGATGAAAACAACTAAAGAAAAAAGAAAAGGAAGAAAAATTTACAAATATTCAGAATATAAATTTCTTTATTTTATCTATTATTTACTATTTATTTTCTTTATCACTACAAATTTGTATATCCTATCGGAATATATTTATTATTATTTGAATCTTTTAAATAAAGTTTTTATAAATTAAACAGAATGAATTATATGTATGTTATAAAATCATAACAAAGTAATAGATTACATTTATATATATATATATATATATTGACTTTATAGTCGCATTTTCAAAGTTTAACATTATAAGTTATAACATGATAATCATAAAGAGATATCTAACATTGGAGATTACACATTTGTTTTTGTTTAACACATTAATATTTAACTTTTTTATATCATGTTGTATATAGTCTTATATATATCTTGGAAAGAAACATCAAAGTAAATCCCAAAAATAAAAAAAAAGTTCATTAATAAATGTTGGCCAACATCGTTAGTTGACTTGAATCATTTCATATTTTCAAAAATCATACTTAGAAGAAAAATGTTAATGCAATTCCAGATGTAATTATGTTGATTTATTAACAACTAAGGTCCATAACCAACTACAACCTATTTCTTTTAGTCATTCAACGACATATTAGTCATCTTCATTACGTTGTGAAGCATTCATCAAAACAGATTTTTACACAAATAATAAAAAATAATGGATGAAGTTTTAGTAAGTTCACGAAATTACTCGCAAAGCGTTTGCTATAGCTGTGCTTTTGCTTTCATTGTGATAATACATATTCGGTTTGTAGCTGTACTAATAAAATAGAAAGTCCAAAAAAAAACAGAAAAACTTATTTTACTCCAGAAGATTTGATCCAACAAAATGATATGTGAATCACAACAACTTTTCTTAAAGACAAAAATTATGGACATAATTCAGATTTTAGTCAAAAATTTTCAATTGTTATTTTGTACCAAATGCAATATTAGTGCATATAATAGATTAAGATCTTCAAATAATTAACGAAAAATACTGTATCTAGCATGTCTAATCCTGAAATCCTGCTATTGGCGAGTTTAAATTTAAACTAATTGTAAAAAAAAGAATGGTAGTTTACTTCAGTAAAAGAGAATTATCATCATTGGAAGCTTCAATGCGAAATTCATATTAGTTGATAGATCAATTAGCAATAAAAATGTTATGATATGCCTCAGACCTTGAGTTTAAAAATTTTTTTTTCTAAACGTAAAATCCTCATCTCATGACATAAATGTCGATTTGCGTCAGTTGATAATTAACGCGCGTCGACGCCAAGTGTTGATTGACATTTTGACGTGGTTCACCTATATCGCACAATCAAAAGAAATGATGATAGTTTTTATTAATTTCAGTTATTTCTATAAATTGCTTTTTGATTTCATTATTTATACTCAGAAAATATATGCAAGCCAATTAAATTGAGGTATTCATAATTAGATGCTACTCTTACTAATCCTCAACAAATTTTTATGACCAAGAATTCATCATGTGTTCTTATCATGATTGCTGTACAAATTTCATATGCAATAATTTCAAATCCATAAATATCATTTTCTTGAGGCATATTAGTTTCCTCTTCAGGTGCTGTGCAAGGTAATACTCTCTATACTTTTTAATTACAATCTTGAGAAGTCTTTACATTGGCTGATTTACATAATCCCAAATCGGTATTATGAGAAATCGCTAAATATATTTCCATAATGAAATCACGATGAATTAATCCACAATTATGAATATTTTTTAAGATCATTTGCAATACCTTGCAGACTACGCAACTTTCGTTTCCAAGTCTGTGAAATAAAATTATTATTTAAAAAATATACCTTAGTTCTTACCATCATAAAATTTTTGATTACTGGATCTTTAGTAATTCAAAAATAATGAATTACCAATTCAAATAAGTTTCACGTGCTACATTATTTAATTCAACCTTAAAAGAAAATCAATAACTAAGCTAACATTTATAAAGACCAATATTAATAATAAAATAAAATTAATGAAAAAATATCTTGCCTCATTAAAATTTGAGCTGTGATGCTTTGAGTTATATAAACATTCTAGAGGAAAATTTGGGTTCACTACTATTTCTTTCCCATTGATTATTGTTACAATACCATCCCGAAATAGGTTCATCTTTCCAAATTGCTTTAAAACAGTTTCAAATCGTACTACTGCCAAATATTCAACATTTTCAAATTTGTAGTTCATAATATTCAATCCACTCTATCGTTTGATAACTATTTTTAGCTTTTAATTATGCTTTTCAAATTAGTAATTCATATCAACCTCATGATTTCCACTAGTCTAACTTTTAAAATTTCGTTGAAAACAACTTAATACGCAAACTATAATTTTTCATAAGCCATACCTTATATAATAGGTTTTTAATTCTTCATTTGATATTATTTCATCTATTAACGATTCTTGTTCTTCAGTTATATCCAGTAAAAATCTTTTATTTTTCAATTATATAATCACTGAGTTTAAATTCTTTCCATTCTAATGAGTTATTTGATGAATTATTACAAATATATGTAAAAATAATAGAAAATATGAACAAAAAAAGAAGCGAAAATAAATATTATTTATACCGAAAAAATAAATTTGTACAACGTCATAATACTAAATTGGGCAATTTCATGTTATATGACCTTTGATTTAAAAAAAGAAAAAAAAGATGAATTAACATCAATACGTTAATCAGCCATCTGATCTATGGAAAATTTGAAATTAATTACATATAATAGTGATGCAAAATTTCATGTGATCGCGTACAACATATGAGTATAATGTTTTACCGCTCCTCTTCAGCAAAGGATTTACAATAATGTCCTAGCTTATATAATTTATATAATTTAAATTATAAAATTCACCAAAAGGCTTTCAAACTATTTTAAAATTGTATACACAAACTTGAAATATTTTTACTTCAAAGTTTTTTGATCAAACAAACATTATTAAGAACTTACATTTTTTTCAATAAGAATCAATTGATTAATTACACAGTATATTGAAAATGGATATAAACTAAAATTACAAATATTATATATAGCCAATATTTTAACCAATATTACAGGAATTTTTTTTTTTATTTTACATTACTCTTTTAATATTATTTGTTTATTTTAAGAGATTAATTAATTAGCATGTTTGCAGGTGGAGGAAGCTTAACCTAGACCCCGGGTGAAGGTTAAAATCGCTCTT
Source organism: Rhizophagus irregularis (assembly GCF_026210795.1). NCBI lineage: Eukaryota > Fungi > Glomeromycota > Glomeromycetes > Glomerales > Glomeraceae > Rhizophagus > Rhizophagus irregularis. The sequence continues at coordinate 445,205 of NC_089430.1, read as the reverse complement.
GCAGGTGATAGAATTTGGTTAGGTAATTAAAGAGTTCTTACACGAATGCGGGTATATGAAAATCTTATACTAATTCTTATATAATTTTTTTCGTTTCCTAGGAATATAAAATCATTGATTAATTTAATAATAAAATATACATATTTGAGATGCTACATAATTTGAATAATTACTAAAAGAAAACAAACCGAATTGATCCATGAATTATGATGCTATTACATTTATTAAATAAAATGGAAGAAATTATTGATGAATATAATCACAAACATTCCGAATTTTACATAATTATTAGGAATAGATGTGTAGTTAGTTATCTTAACATGATGGTTTGAAATTGATTAATTTTTACTACTGTATCTTCTATGTATCGCATTTTTATATAATTGTAATAGATTTGCTAAAACTTTTATTTGCTATTTACATTATCCGTCATGATCAGTATTACTACTATTATCATTACTAAAAAAGGTTAACCATAATTTTCTTTAGTATTTTTGTTGAACTAAATCATATGCATAACTATTGGTCCTTTAGTTATGAATGACAGATTTTAACCGTTTCCATTTCTAGTAATATATTTTGCTGCTGCCATAAATAAGCTAAAGATATAAACTAATCTTGGAATATTAAATTGTAAAATCTAACTTAATATAATACATTGGACGTATCTTATTTTACATTATTTTAATGTGAGTGAATCATATATTTCCAACTGCATGATTTTAAAATATGAATGAAATCATAAGTATTTAAATATTTGTAATATTTTAGCATGTTTAATATACCTTTAGATTCCTTAATACTACTTTCTTCAAATTCTTCAGAGTCTTCAAATTCAATATTACCAGAAACTAGTTTAAATTTGTTTAAAAATATTAGAATTGTATTAAATATTTATTTCATGTGTTATTACCTTTATAATCATGTGAAAATTTATAAAAAAAAAATTTAATTTTTTTTACATAATCGCGTTATACCAAAATTATCATAACCTAATATTGATACTAACCCTAAATTGTGTAACTATACATTATTGAGAGCCATTACTATATAATTATATTAAAATTCTCTCTGACTGAAAAAGATAATATAAATATTTTATTATCATCATCATCATCATTAATATTATTATTAAACGCCTTTATTAGTATATATCATCAATCCTCATTGTTGCAAAAATTTCTTAATACATAATATATATTTCACTCACTCACTTACAGTGTATAAAATTCATGTGCACAACGTGCACGTGTGCATAAGTTTTTTAGTATGCAATTTTCTAAATTGGATGTGCACGTGTGCACACAAAAAAATTTCATAGTGCACAATTTAAATTAATAGTGTGCATTTCTGTGCACAAAAACTCTATTCCATGCACAATGCACAATTCCATGCACAAAAAAAATTGATATATCGTTATACGATGACGCATGCGGACGTAGATTTAGATTTAGATTAGAGATCAACGTTAATAACAATAAGGATGGTTAGATTCTATTATAGGTTGACAAATTATAGGTTTATAACAGGGTATAATTTATGGTTTTAATCGAGATAACTGTATCGAACCGATAACACAGTTCAATCTGGAGAAACTAACATTTTCTTTTATGTAGGATTTATTTAGTTTACTATGTATTTAGAGATAGGTGGTTCTATTTAGTAGATAGATACTTTATTAATATTGTAATATTTACGCTATGTAATTTATAACAATGTAGACGTCAAACAACATCCGTTAAATAAAGTTATAAATTAAAAAAAAATATGTCGTTATATAAGGTATAATAAAATGATAGTCTGATTTTTATTTCTTATTTTTTTAAACGTAAAAGAATGTGAGACTTCTCACTACTTAATTTCTAATTTCTTCCTTCAAGAGTATTAGTCTTGGCTTTGTAGTATAAAATGCTTATAAATAAAATTTAATCATAATGCATTCAATTTAAGAATTTATACCAAGATATTTGTGTGACAGTGTCTCAGAAAATCTTTGAAAATAAGCATTTTTCTAAGATATATAAATGATAAACCGCAAATCATCTGTGACTCAAATGTGTAAATAATAAGAAACTTAAAAAAAAGCAGTTAAAGGTGCATCGCTAAAGCCATAAAAAAAGCCATAAAAGACGCAACACAAATGTTCTACCTGTAGTAAGACTGGATACAATTCTTGTAATAGTCCTCGAAAGAAGAAAAAGAGTAAATCTAAGATTAATATCACATAAGAATATTTCAATTTTTTTCTCTTTAGCAGAATAATGACTATTGAAATGTGCATTTACTTCGATCTATGACTATTTTTGCAATGGGCCTTCATTGAGACTTCCCAAATTTTTTCCAGCTTCGAATATATGAGAAAGTTGGGCAATCGAGAAGTACGAGTGAAATAAAAAAAGTCCGTATATGCATTGTCCCCAACGCCTTTATAAATGTCAAGATCTCCAACGCACATTCCACATGCCGTTATTCTCGAACACCAAACTTTGACAACTTTGACGTAATAGTCCGTATTGCAAGTTTAGAAAGACACAAATGGAGAACATTTAAAAGGCAATATAGGTAATACTTCACTTGCTAGGATATTTCTTGTTCTTTCACGATTTTCTAACACCAAGTTTTTTATAAAAAATGTCCACTGAATTATACCAAAAAGTCCATGACTTTCTCGCTGACTTCCCATAACCGCTTCTTCTATTATTTTCAGGTTACAGAAGAAGAGCCTTGGATCTCCAAAGAATAAAGAACCATAGTAAATAATGCTGTTAATGCCTCATTAAATGATACATCTGCGCAGAATAAACCTCAATTCTAACGACTATCATAAAAGAATTAAAATTTTGTTGGTATTAAGGATGGGCCCCGAAATTGAGTTGAATAATCCGAAATCCGAAATTCTGCCGAAGTTAATTCATAATTTTAGCCGAATTCATAATTCCGGCCGAAACAATATGTCGATCATTTCAATTTTAGGGATAGCCAATTGATGCCAAAACGATCGACATTCTGATCATCACGCCCATTTCCATTTCGGAATTTCGGGCAAATCCGCCTTGCTTATTTGTATATTTTATATTTTCGTATATGTAACAAATATTGATTTAATAGTTATTCAATAGTTATTCCGCCCGCTTCTAGAAATAGATTTTACTAATTAAACCCGTCCCAACCCGTGACCGTGAAAAACAGTAGACTTAAAATCTATTTTTAGAAGCGGGGCGGGATGGCTGATCCGATCGCAAAATTTTTCGATCGACCATCAATCTTTATTATTTTCACACAAAGTGGTCAGTTGATGTATTTGTGAGACTTTGTACTTAAATTCACAAACGCAATAGCGCTGACTAACGTTAAATTCCCCTCAAAAATTTTAAATTTAGATGACACCAAAAATAAACACAAATTTATCAAAAAAATTTTATATAATATTCCCCTCACCGTATAAATCTAATTTTTGGATTTATTTTTTTTTTTTACTTTTTCCTCCCTCATATTTAATAGTAAAAAAAATTTTGTAAATTATTTTTAACCCTCTCCCCCCTAATAAAAATGCAAATTGGAGCTAACGCCGGTAAGTCAGTAATATATAATATTAAAGTTTGATCCCCACATTTAACACAATATTTTTATGAAATATAGAATTCCCTAATCTAGGAGAAATTCCAGAATCTGTCAAAGTTCCGGAAGGGAATGTCTTCAAATTCGCCTTATACGGAATCGGAGTATTAGACTATAAGTATGATGCAAGTGACTCTACTTGGAAGATTTGTATGTCTTTGGTTATTGACTTTACGTTGTCCACGTGATACTCGCGCCGTCGCACGTCTAATTAAACTAGAACTCCTTGTTAGGTAAGGGCGAGACATTTCTTGTTAACCGTCTTGAAGATTTTTCTTCTTTTAATGTAAGCTCAATCGTGGCTGTAACATCAAGTTCCGCATTGGATAAATGTATGAAAATCTTATTTAATATATATTAATCTTTGTGATATTCTAATGATCGATTTTATTAATTTACCTACAGTTGGTAATCGTCATAATGGAGCTTTAAAATCTGTTATTCCAGGAGATACGTCATTTGCCACTGGTCAATCTGTGGCTTTCGAATATGATACTAAATCAAAGATCGTTCGTTGGTCTTTAGGGAAAATTACGGTATGCTTTATTCCTTTTACATCTTGTAATAGTTTTATAAATATACTAATGTAAAGTATTATTGTATTATTGTAATTAATAGACCTCTGAAGGAGCATTTTCCGGTATTACTTATACATTAGGTCATCAAAGTTCAAAACATGACCTTTCTGAGGGTTCTCGTATGTTACTTTACATTGAATTATCAATATATCAGTAGTACCAAATAGTTGATTAATTATTATATTTATTTTTATAGATCCCGATGGATACGTCCGTAGTATTACCGTCGAAATTACTACTTGTTTTTATTGTAAGGAATAGATTTATTCAATACCATGTAGCAAATGTAAAAATTTACCCTGTCCACACACACAATTCTTTTTTTTTTATTATTTTTGATACATAATAAATAAAATAATTATTTTATTGGCTTAAGTTTCTCTCAATTATTTTTCGAATGATATTGCATTATATGGTCTAGGATGCGTCATATATTATGTTTAACAGACTGTAAAAAGAAATAATAAAAGTTTCGCCTTTAATTTTATTATTATTTTATTTCAGTCGGTGTATTATAGGTTTTATTTTTCATATCTAATAAGTAATATCTTCGATTTGTTGGAGTACGTCACTATAGAACTACGGATGCGTTACAAGTGATAGAGTGTAGATTTTTTTTTAAATTATCTTCTCTCCAACTAAGTAAGATCAGCATCACAAAATAAACTTTTTGATTACAAAGTTAGGCGATGTTTTAACGTCAGTTCAAACAATATAATTACGGCTATGCCCGTGCATTCCAACTACATCAATTACGGAAAAGAATACCTCCTATGATTGTCGAAGATGTCACCGAAAAAGCGAACGCTGACGCGTTCTTCATCATATCAGACAAGGATCGATCCATCATCAATGACTCGTCCATCTTTTTACGACGAACACCTCCACCAGATAATGACTCTCATACAGCACTCAGTGATAACTCGTACGTGTCCGCCGCCGTCGGACAATATCGGACCTTCATTCCGCACCTAACAGTATTTACGTGCGGCATCGTTAGACGAAAGAAAAATACGGTTGATAGATTAGTTAAAATTTCTCTTTTTTGTTTTTTTTCACTTTTCTCGCTCAATGCTCGCGTACAATGCTGGTAATGCCTAGTGTTGTAATTTTCAATAATAAGCAGTACAATTCCTTTTTTGAGGAGGTTGGGTTTTTATGGGTACAGTGTTAGCAATAGTTTCCTTTTGTAAGAACTCAGCCCACAAACTTGTAAGGCTCCCGTCATTGTCTACATTTTAAAAATAAAAATAAAATATTGTCTAAAAGAGGATTGAACAAACTAATTGATTATCTGAAAGTTGAATTGAAAAGCAATTTAATGAGACACAAGAATATAGAAAAGAAAATCTTTTATCAATTAAAAATGACCAATTAAACTACTCACACATAAGCTATATACACATCTCGGTTACTTAATCCTTATCGATATATAACAAAAAAGTTTCGAGAACCAATCAGAAGTACGACAATATAAATAAATAATCCACTTACCCATCCAACACAACTAGAAATTTAACTCTGCAAAATAAAATTAAATAATTAAAATAAAATAAATGACATCACAAACAATACATACTTTAGTATTTTCTCAAATATATATACAATTTTTTACAGACATTTTAGCGAATAATTTATTGATAAATTTGTGGACATGATGCGATTTCAATAAAATAAATATTTTTATGATAATATTTATTTTGAAGCGAGTTTAAGCCGCAGGTCATATGTATTTATTGCTGATCATTGACGGAAACAGTTTAGACTAAAATAAACATGGTTTATTTGTATTACTTAATAGCTGCACATGTTACAAAACTTTGTTTGCCATTTTCTATTTTTTTCTTTTTCCTTTTCCTTTTCTTCTTTCTTCGTAAAAAAAGTTCTGCATTTATTTTCCAACATTTAATTAATAATTTTTTATAAATGTCATATCAAGACAACTGCGATCAGTGTAAAAAATGTGACGAAATATATAAGAACAAATATGAAGCAAAGTATAAATGGTGTAAATCATGTCAAATTAGTAATTTAAAAAATAATTTTACTAATTGGATCAGTGATAATGAAGTAATTGATAATTTAATTCAAGAAATACAATTAGAAATTAATGAATTGGATGATATAATATTTGAATGGATACCATACGATCAATTTAATGATATTAAAGAAATAAGCGAAGAAGGTTTTGATAAAGTATATTCAGCAATATGGAAAGATGGACCATTAGATTATGATAAATATGAATATGAATATACAAGAAATCAGAAAAATACAAAAGTTTCTTTAAAATTATATAATTTACAAAATATCGTTAACGAATTTTTTACTGATCAGGTAATTTATTTATAAAATTATCCTTCGTGGTTTTAATAATAATAATATTTTTTTTTTGTAAAATTTATTAGGGTAAAAAATATTCAATATCTTATATTGGTGAAGTTCTTAGAATGTATGGAATATCTCAATGTCCAAATACAAAAGATTATATCATTGTTTTTCAGGATATATATTGTGAAAAATGTGGTAAAAAGTATACAAATATAATTGAAGAATGGTGTGAATCTTGTCAAATAAATTATTTTAAAAATAATTTGACCAGAAGTGAGAATGAAATAATTGATAATTTATTTCAAGAAATGCAATCAAAAATTAATTATGAATCAGAAATAGTATTTGAATGGATATCATATGATCAATTAAGTAATATCCAAGAAATGGATAATGATGATTTTGATAGTATAATGTATTATGCAACATGGAAGGATGGTCCATTATGTTATAACGATAGGGAATGGATAAGAAAGTCAAATAAAATGGTTGCCTTAAAATATCTTTATAATTCACAAAATATTATTGGATTTCTAAACAAGGTATGAATTTTTTAGATATAAGTTTATTTGTAATTATAGTTCTTTATTAATTTTTTTGTTGATTTAATAGATTAAAGTTGATGAACATCTTAATATATATGGAATATCAAAAAATCCAGATACGGAAGACTACGTTATGGTTTTTCCATGTATATATTGTAAAAAATGTAACGATCTATATAAAAATAGATTTGATGCAAATTATGAGTGGTGCAAATCATGTCAAACAAATGGTTTAAGACAAAATTTTACAAACTGGACCAGTGAAAATGAAGAAATTGATAGTTTAATTCAAGAAATACAACTAGAAATTAATAAAGTGAATGATATTATATTTGAATGGATACCATACAATCAGTTTAATAATATTAAAGAAATAAGTGAAGAAGGTAATGATAAAATATATTCGACAATATGGAAAGATGGACCATTACATTATGATAAAATAAGAAATGAATTTACAAGAAATAAGCAAAATACTATGGTTACTCTAAAATCGTATGACTCCCAAAATATTGTTGATGAATTTTTAATTGAGGTATAAGATATCTAATTTGATTTACTTATTAATTTAATAATAATTATTTTTTTATCCCAATAGATTAAAGAAGATATAAATAAATATCGTGGTAAAATTTATGGTATATCACAAAATATATATACCAAAGATTATATTATAGTTCTTCAAAATGAATATAGTGAAATATGCGAAAAATGTGGTGATATTACAGATTATGCTTGGTGTAGATCGTGTTACATAAATTGTTTGAAAAATTTTTTTATTAATTGTACCAGTGGAAATGAAAAAATTGATGATTTTATTCAAGAAATGCAATTGGAAATTAATGATCTTTATGACACGATGCTTGAGTTTATACCACACAATCAGTTTAATAATATTAAAGAGATAAACAATAATAATCTTGCTACGATATATTCTGCAATATGGGAAGATGGTCCATTACTTTATTCTGAAAAGAAATGGACGAGAGAATCAAATAAAAAAGTTTCTTTGAAATTATATTACTTACAAAATACTGATGAATTCCTAAATGAGGTATGAAAATTTTCATATACAGTATATATATTAATTATATTTTGAAATAATGATGTAATTCATTTATTTTTTTTTTTACTTTATAGGTTGAAAAATATCTATCAGATGATGATAATCGAGTATATGGAATTTCTCAAATTCAAGATATAAAATATTATATTATTGTTTTTAAATATAAATTATGTTGTGAAAGGTGTGGTGAAGAATATAAAGAAAATAATATTAGAGTTGAATGGTGTAGAAAATGTCAATTAGATAATCTAAAATTAAATTTTAAAAACTGGACCAGTAAAAATGACAAATTGATAATTTGATTCAAAATATGCAATTGAATATTAATAGTAAATGGGATATAATATTTGAATGGATACCATACGATCAATTTTATGATATTAAAAAAGTAAATGATGATTTGACTAATAAAATACATTTAGCAATATGGAAGAATGACTTTTTATATTATGATGATCTTTATAGTAAAGAAAATGTGAGAAGACTAAAATTAAAAGTTACTTTAAAGTATTCACAAAATATCACTGATGAGGTAATTTTTTCTATAAACTTATTTTGAGTATATAATATAGTTTATATTATTATAATTATAATTTTTGAATATATTAATAGGTTGAAGAATATTCGATTGGTAAAAAATATGGAATATCTCAAGATCCTATTACGAAAGATTATATTTTGGTTTATGAAAATAAATATTATTGTGAAAAATGTGATAATGAATATACAAATACAAATTTTAAATGGTGTAAATCATGTCAAATAAATGATTTAAGAAATAATTTTACAAATTGGACTAGTGGAAATATACAAATTGATAATTTAATACAAGATATACAATTAAACCTTAATGATCCGGGTGATACAATATTTGAATGGATACCATATAACCAGTTTAATAATATTAAAGAAATAGGTAAAGGTGGGTTTGCCACAATATATTCAGCAATATGGAATAAAGGACCATTATCTTATAATAAATATGAATATATAAGAACTCCGAAACAAATTGCTTTAAAACAATTATATGGTTCACAAAATATTACTATTGGATTTTTAAATGAGGTATGAAATATTTTATTCAAGTTAAATCATTCAAATATATTAATAATTAATTAGTGTATTTTAATAGATTAAAGGATATTCTATTAATGAATCTGATAGAATTCTTTCAATATACGGAATATCTCAAAATCCTGATACAAATAATTATATTATGGTTCTTGATTATGCAGAAGGCGGAAGTTTATATAACTGGATAAATAAACATTATAAAAATCTTAACTGGTCACATAATATAGAAATATTAATATGTATTATAAAGGGTCTTGAAGAAATTCATGAAAGACAAATGGTTCATCGTGATTTTCATACAGGAAATATATTATCAATGTATGCTTTTTTAGAAGATTATAGTTCAATGTGTATAGCAGATATGGGATTATGTGAAAGAGTTGATAATACGGATGAAGAAAATATTTATGGAGTTATGCCTTATGTAGCACCTGAAGTGTTGAGAGGACGACCTTACACTCAAGCAGCAGATATATATAGTTTTGGTATGATTATGTATTTTATAGCAACTAGCAGACAGCCTTTTTCCTATTGTGCACATGATGAAAATCTAGCATTGGATATCTGTGAGGGAATTAGACCTAAAATGAATGAACTAGAAGTACCAGAATGTTATGTAGACTTAATGAAGAAGTGTTGGAATTTAAATCCAGATAATAGACCAAAAGCAACTGAAATAGCAGAATCGATTCATTTATTTCATGAATCATATGTACCAAATTCACATTTGTTAACCGAAGAAAAAAACCAACAACATTATGATATTGAAAAGCAATTTAAAAAAGCGGAAGAGTACAAAGAATCAAATACCATACTTTTAGAGGAAAGAAGACAATCACCCACTCATCCACAAGCTGTTTATACATCACAACTACTTAATTCCTATACAAATGATCTTCCGAAATATTCTGAATGTTTAGAATGTGAAATATAATATTACTCTATTTATTATTGAAAAAGATGCAAATAGTTATATTTAAAAACATTTGTCGTTAAAGAACATTTAAAAGCTCTATTATATTGATTCGTTCAACACCGATTATAGAGTATGTGTGAACTTTCCTTCGCATAAATAAAATCAGTTTGTAATTGAACAAATAGCTTTTTACGAATAAAATCAATTTTATGATTTAAATTTTCCAATTTACTATGATATTAATATTATGAACTACTATATGAACTAGGGAACGCAAATCGTTCAGGTCCGAAGCATAACTGGGGTTAACGTTATGACAGGGCAAACGTAAATTAAATACAAAATCTAATTGGTCGATAAGCATGCGGAATAGAACGACATTGCATTTGAAAATGCTTAGAAGTTATGGTTTCGGACAATAAAGTATTGTCATAATAAAAAAAATTAATGGTGTATATTTTAACAAAATATTATAAAGAATTAATATTACATAAAATATCAAAAATTATGATGTCAAAAAATGTGATTTATTAACTTGTGAATTTATTATACTTATGCACCTTAAAAACATTTTTTAACGTCACCTTTACTTAAAATTCTTATAAAAAAATATATATATGATATATTAAAATTAAAATATTTCAACAATCACTAAAAAAGAAAAAAAAAATTTAATTAATTAATGTACGAACTTTTTTTTGTTCCTAACTTATCAAGTTAATAAACGATATTCTTTATTAGTCCTGTTCATTCTGGTATTCATTTTTGATTGGCTGATCTTTTTGTGCAACGAAACAGAAATTTGAAACAAAAAAAAAACCCAAAAATTGGTGAAAAAAAAATAAAGCGGTTACCAATTAAAGTCAGTTTTCTAATTTATTATTTGTAAACTAAATTTAATTACAAACTTAACTAAGCCACTTACTTCTACAATATAATGATAATCTTCAGTAAAATACAAAAAACTCGCCAAAAAATATACCAACCGCTAAACAGCAGCGTGTGCGCACAAAGTACTGTATTATTTTTTACATCCATCCAATAATTGTGTTATTGTTCAGACACCGTTGTTAATGCTATAAATAATACAAATAATACAGTTGTCATTCTATCTTAATGGCAATAATACTGTTTATCTTATAATTTCATAAATTTGAATGTCAGATTTTTATTGTATATTAAACAAGGGGTTTATATATGCAAAAATGTGGCAGAGCTAAAGGTGACGCGTGGCGCAATTTTTTTGGCAAAATTCGGGCGGGCTATGCAGAAACAGGGCTTTTACCGAAAATGCAACAAACGTTAATCTGATTGGAGATACTAGAGATAACTATAATATAAAATATTCAATAGTTATTTAATTTGTTATAACCATAAACAGTTAAATAATAATAATTTATTACTTAAATATAATATATATTATGCTATTACGTATACATTAGTAATTTCTTAATAAAATATTTAATTTGCATATTATTTTCATTATCTATACAAAATCTCATAATAAAGACCGATTGATAATTTGATATTTGGTGCAAACTGCAAAACATCCCGTTTTAGATCTGAATCATCTGGTAGTATTACAATAATCGACTGCAATCAAATTATGAAAAAAGCTTCATTGCTAGTTTCTTTTGAATGTACCCTTATTTGATAGCCTAATATACAAAGAAGTTTTATATTATAATAGGACACCAAAATGTATAAGGTAGAGAGAATTTTGAATCGTGTTGATCATTCCTTTTTAGATAATTTCTTTAGATAATGCCGGTCAAAATTTTATTACTATTTTAGTAACTGACTGAGGTTAGCATAATTTCGGCCCTGAAAAACATAATTTACTGAAATCACTTGACCTTTACATATATATTTTGGGTCCTGATATAATTATATAATTATTACATGCAAAGTCTTAAAGCACTTTATAATATATGATTTAATTCTAAAGGTTAAAGTATTTTTTGCTTGAAAAAAAGCAAAACATCTGGTGACGTCACATTTTAATTTTTATATAGTATAGGCGGTATATATATATATTTTTTAAGTAACAGTTGCTGAAAATTAAATTCAAATTACATATATTACTCAGTATTTGGATATATTTTCTCAAGTTTAAGTCAAAAAACTTGTGAAAGAGTTTGCTGATCTTTGTATCGTTTCTTTAAGTATATTTATATTATTATTGTCCGTTAAATTTCACTAATAATGTAAGTTAAAGCATAGATGGTATAGTGAGAGTTTACGAAAAAATCTCTTTTTTTATTTTGATAAACTTGAAGTATTAATTTTCATAAAAGAAAAAGAAATAAATATTTTGTTTAAAGTAATAAATTTTTGTATACTTCGTTTCTATAAATTCACGTAAAATTAATTTTTTTAATATTTCCTAAACTTAATTGGTAAAATCGTTTTGGTAAATATTTATTCAAATTTTATTATTTTGGAGAAAAAATGTTAACAATATCTCAAATAAATTCATTGATAACTTTAGTAACTTTTTGATCTCATGAAAGACGATTAAAGTTATATCTATAAGCGTAGCATAGTTAAAATTCCTGATACATGATTTTGTTTATTGCTTTTTCTAATAGTAGAAGTTAGAGCTTCTTGCTGGAAAAAGAGATTATAAAGTTCAATGAAAAATTCAGAATTTATACATTTAGGTTTAACTTTATTTTATTAAAACTAATAGAACAATTTTATTATTTACATTATTGTAAAATTTGTACATTTTTATAGACTATAGGTAAGCTGTAACCGTTCTCTTAACGAAATGCGGCAGTGCAAAAAATTTTGGTCATCAGGCTACTCAGGCTACTCAGCAACTGGGCTTTTTCTGAAAATAATAACTGTTGGTCTACTTTGAATATATTATTTCTTTGTTTAGTTGAGGCTTACCAAACTGATTTACAATTACATTACGTAAATTTTTATTTTATATGTACTTGAATAGTATTGATTTGTATTTATTTCTATTACAATATTACAATATGAGATTATTACCGCTTAAATTTTAGTATTAAATTTTGTAAATTATATTTATAGGCACGCTTTTAGTAGTATATATTGTTCATTTCTCCTAAATCGAATTATAAAATAGTATAGCTAAATATCACTGTCATCTTACCGGAATTAGGGTAGAATTTTGGGCAGAATTAAAAATGACATGAAACTCTGCCCTCCGATATTTGCTAATGCTGGTACGGTGATGATCACCACGTGGTGATTTATAAAAACCATGTCTGAAAATTTTTTTTTCATTATAAATTTTAGTCCTTTCCTAATAGATAAATTACTCCTAATGTACAGGATTAAAGATTTATACTTCACAAACTTTATAATTGTAAAGAATAATTGTAAAAATAATTCCAAAACTTTACCTTTACCTGTCAGTATATGTAGTTAATGAAATAACAAAGCAAAGCCATATTTACTGGGCTAGTATCATAGTATGTTTATTATTCTAATTAATAAACAAACAAATACTTTTCTATCTTTTTTGGGAAATAAAAAATTCAGAAGGAGCAATAAAATAACGGTATATTTTCTTATATATATGATTATATTGACTTTTAGTTATTGATGTGGATAAGCAAATAGAAAAGGAATATGTTACTTAAAAAAAATAATTTTCCAATTATATTAAAAAGAAATATGTCATTTAAGCTAAAATCTTTGATTATACTTGAATATTTATTAATTTTGAAATTTCAATCATAATTTAACATCAAAATTTGTTTTATATGATTAATTAGATAATTATTGGATCAAGTTGTGAATCTTATTTTTTTTAAATACTTTATTATATATGTTAAGTATAAGAAATGTTTTTGTGAACATAATCTCTGAACTTTGGAAAAATTCCGTGCAAAATCTGGACACCAAGGAAGACAAAAGTTATTAAAAATAGAATAATTTTCCAAAAAATTTACAAATAAAAACTGGCTTTGCCTTCTTTTAATATAGTGTTAAACATTGGCAGCAAGCTTACAACGTTATTATCTATGATTTCTAGATATACTTAAAGCTGAGGTTTGAATTGGGTAAATAGTTACCTAATTGGTAGACTAAATAATTTAGTTTCGCCCTAAATATTGCTTTTAAGAATTTCATAATACCAATTCTTTCGAAATAAAAAAATCCGAATCATTTTGTTATTGTAAACTTTCATACGTAATAATGTTTTAATCAAATATTTTAAAAGAAATTTGTCAAATTCATTTTAACAGTTATAATAATTACATCGATTATCTTTACTAAACGTCATGATTTTTTAATACAAAGCATAGCGGAAGATACAAAGCATAGTGGAGGATACATGATGTAGCGGAAGACACTTAGTAGTGTGTAAATATCTGTTAATACGCACACATATGAAAAACAACTTTTTGTCAAACTACAAATCGCATCTTGAGATTCATAAAAATCCTTCTAGTGAAGAATTTAAAAATAATAATAATAAATCATGAATCTATCTTATAATTTTAAAAGTTCCCGTTTGCAATAATTAATTTAAAAATAGTAATAAAAAATCATTTAATCCTTTTTACACTAAAGGGTAATTTTTATCTGCGATCAATATGATTAATTATTAATTATTTTAATTAAAATATGTTTAATGATTTTAAAATCTTCAAAAATTCAAAAATCAAGATGTTACAATTCATTACTTGAAAATGCTTTTGGGCTTGTTGCATAATGTTGTAATAATTTGATCATTATTTGTTATGTACCATACAGAAATTCAGTACATTTATAAAGAGAGTGACGTAAAGAATATAAGTTTACTCTACGAACTCTCAATTACCTTTCTAATGGTATACCAAATATTAAACCTTAAAAAGAAAATATATAAACTGATTTTGAAAGAATCACTATTAATTTTGTGGACTCTGTATCCCGTCATCCTAAATCCAGACACTCAAAATCCGACGAAATCTTAATCCAAATGCCATAATCTCGAAATTAATGTCGTAATCCCGTACCACCATAATACCGATCTCAAGATTTTTCTTTTCCGTATTTTGAATTTCGGACTTATGAAGTGTTGGGATTATAACATTTCGATATTTTGATTTTTCGAGAAGTAACTACGGGTGAATATCGGGATATTATACCGTCAGGATTATAAGTATAGTTTCAGGATTTCGTGTTCAAATTATGATGGAAATGGAATTGGATTACAAATGCATTATATCGAAAAATACTATAGACTCAGCCAAAAATAAAGAATTGTTCCGTTTCACAACCATACTTTGAAATATTTTCCAAAAGTAAAAACTTTGGTTTAAATTTATTTCTTTTTTTTCCTATAATATTTTAAAGAAATTTAAGTGATTATAATTTTATTATTGATTTTAAAGTTAGGCGAATTTTACTATTCAAATTTTAAAGAAAGTGAAATATTTTATTACTTTTAGATAGCTACTTAATTATAATAGCTCTTTTTAATATCATTATAAATCACCTTAGTTATAGATTCGGTTTAATTTCATCTAATTAGTCATGAGTTTATAAAAAATTTCTCTGTCACTATATTCTTATTTGATATTTTAATAAACACATCAAAGCAATTTTATATGAAATTACGTATTAATTTTGTATAATTTATCTAACAATTTAAATAACTTAATTCTCATACTACATATTTTTTTTTGCTTGTACAAAGTACATTCGCTTCCAAATTATCTGAATCGGCATCATTTTAGTTTTTTATTATGGTAAACATTTACAAAAAGATACTTATAATGAGAATTTTGTTAAATTTTTATTCTTTAATTAAATTTAATTAAAGCTTATATATACTGTTGAAAGTTATATTGGCTTCCGGACTATAGTTTCTCCAATTTTTTTCAAGTAAATATCGTATAAAGAGAACTTGCAAAACAGTGATAATTAGAAAAAAACATTAATATATTTTATATATATGATTTTTTTTAAACATATTATATAATTCAAAGCATATTAATATAGTTGTTAAATATTTATTTATTACCTTTAATTAGCAATAAAAGAATAAAATCAGGACCCCGAAATATACATAAAAGGGTCAGGTCAGAGTTTGCGTATAATGAGTCAAAAAAATCATGTAGATCATTCCTTTTATGGATAATCCCAGCCAAAATAATATTTCCTAATTTAGATAATGGCTGAAATTATCGTAATTCCGGCCCTGAAAGAATGCGTATTTTGGACCACTTCTGGACCTGACCTCTACATATATATTTCGGGGTCCTATAAAATCTAGATAATAATTTTATTGTATGGCGAGAGTTTAACAAATTCTTTCTTTTTGATTAGAGTATTGATAAAGTCCCAGCCTAGGTTAAATTATATATTTTAAATTGTATACCATATTTTTATAAATTACAGTGTCAATTTTTTGCATTCCGTCTTGATAAGTATTGTCACAATATTTTCATAACCAAATCTTTAATAAAGAGACACTATGTTTATCTGTAATTAAATAATTAAGTGTATAATAATTTTGATATACGAAATATAACCGCATAATAAGAAAATTTGTTATTTTGAAAGAAAATGTTAGCAATAAATACACTATTGAATCTATTATTAGTAATAATTCGTCAATAATAGGTTTAAAAAAATTGATAATTACCATTTATATTTATTATTAACTTATTTCTAAATTTTAATCACATAAAATTACAGTTAGTAATAATATTTTCAAAACTTATATTTAATTTGTTCAATTACAAACTAATTTTTTTATTTATGTAAAAAAAATATTACATATACAGTACTCTATAATTAGTGTTGAACAAAATATAATGATATTGTTACCGAATAATGACGGTAATTAAGGGACGAATGGCGGATGACTTATATCGTATAACTACACGAATACCAACAAAATTCTTACTCAATACTACCTATCCAAGGTACTTCCGGTATTGTTCGTTAAGAATCGTCAAGGTAAACACTATAAATACGATAAATGAAAATAATACGCAATGGTTATAACAACAACTGTTATATGACTGTTAGAAACAACGTGTAATATTGACCAAATATAACGATTTTATTAAACAGGTGTAAATTCGGATCTTTACAACAAAGTGATAAAAAGTGACAGAAAGGGATAGGAAATATATCTTAAAGATATTTAATGACAAAATAACTACAGAAAAATAGCTATGAGATAACTACTCTATCAAAGAGTTGGCGGAAGGTGTATTTATATCTTATTTTATCTAACCGTCATCTCTTTTTCCTGTCATCAAGGCAAAATCTAATCTATAGATGTCTATTGATGGGTTATTGATTCGTAATATATCAATACAATTACAATACGATTATAAGCCACTTTTAATAAAGTACAAATGATAATTTTAGACGGTTAATTACTATTGAGCTAATTTCCCTACAATAACTTCTAATAAAATCTTATATATAAACAATACAAATAAAGAAAATAAATAATATAAATAAATTATCTAAATAAAATAAAATAACTATAAAAACGATATATAAGTAAATCTATCAATTAAAATCAATATCTTTAATATAGTTAACCGATATACACAAATCAGCAACTATCATATATCGGCGTAAATCGTCTCATAACATCGGAAATCGACATGTACACAAATGTACCGAATTTCATCGGATCACCATATAATATCGGAAATCACATGCGCAAAAATTCGCGTAACAATATCAACAAAAAAAAATAATATCCTAATTATAAAATTTGTATTAATAGTAATATTAGGCTTAAGTTTGTTGCATCTTATCTGATATAAGGAATTTAGTATCAAATTATAGTTAGAAAATGAGTTTATCACAACTGTGTTACAACCTTTTATATTTATAATCATCACTTTTTTCTTAGATGAAACTTCATAAAATGTATTTTCTATTTGGTGCAGATGCATGTTCTAATTGATTTATTTTCATTTGTTCGATAACCTACCTATAAAATGATTTGTAATTTAATAAGTTTTCAATAAAAATAAGTAAATAATAGTAATTTATAATAGCTTCAGTTCAATCAATAATAACGCAATCTAAACATTCAGTACAACTAGTATCATCTTTTGAAAGATCTTGTGTAAATGGATTGAGTAATCGAGAAGTATAACAAGCTTGTGGATGAATTGATTGACTATTTCTAGTAGACAAAAAATTTGTTCTTTTATATTCTTCTGCTTTTTCAATTTGCTTTTTAATTTCTTCATCTATAACAGAACAATAAGGATCATTGACCAATTTTACTATTTCAATAGCACTTGGTCTCTTATCTTGATCTTCATCCCAACAATTTTTCATTAAATCAATATAAAATTTTGGTGCTTCTTGTTCATTTATTTCAGGTCTAATTCCATTACATATATTTAATACCAAAACACTATCATGAGCACAATTGGCAAAAGGTTGTCTTCCAGTTGCAATATAATACATAATCATACCAAAACTATATACATCTGCTGCTTGGCTATATGGTTTTCCTCTTAATACTTCAGGAGCTACAAATGGCATGACTCCATAAATTTTTGTTTTGTCTATATTACTGACTTCTCCACATAATCCCATATCTGAAATATATATATTACTTGAATGATTTTCAGATATATAATAATAACTATTATTATTAATTGATACCAATATATTTCCTGTATGGAAATCGCGGTGAACTACTTTATTTTCATGAATTATTTTAAGACCTTTACCAATTTTACTTAGTACAACCAATTTTTCATTCCAAGTGTAATTCCTACTGATGTAATTATTGTAATTATTAAAATTTCCACCATCTACATATTCAAGTACAATAATATAGTTATTTGTATCTGGATTTTGAGATATACCAAATATTTTGAGAATTCCATTATTAATACTAATAGAGTATGCATTAACCTATCAAAAAGTAAAAACAATCATTATTCAGAAGTGTTTAATGAAGCCTAAACAAATAAATTTCATACCTCATTTAAAAATTCATTAGTAATATTTTGTGAATTATGTAAGCATTTTAAAGCAACTTCTTTATTACTAGTTACCCTTTTGTATTCCCTTTTATTATAATTTAATGGACCATCTTTCCATACTGCTAAATAGACTGTAGCAAATCCACCTTTACCTATTTCTTTAATACTAATAAGCTGGTAATATGGTATCCATTCAACAATTATATCATTATAATTGTTGATTTTTAATTGCATTTTTTGAATAAAATTGTTAATTTTTTCATTTCCACTAGTCCAATTTACAAAATTTTGTTTTAAACCATTAATTTGACATGGTTTACACCATTTAGCTCCTATATCTGTATATATTTTACCACATTCTTTACAATAACTATTATTAAGTACTATGATATAATCATTTGTATCTGAATTTTGGGATATCCCATATATTTTAGGAATATTGCATTCATCTACTTTAATGGAATATGTCTTAGCCTGTTAAATATAAAAGTTGTTATAATAATGTATTTTTAAGATAGAATTAAATTACAAAAATTAAAAGTTTTATACCTCATTTAGCAAGTCATTAATGACATTTTGAGAATTATTCAAGCATTTTAAAGTGACTTCCTTATCAGGTTCTCTTTCATAATCATTATATTCTAATGAACCATTCTTCCCATTCTTCCATATTGCTAAATATGCTTTAGAAAAGCTTATTTCTTTAATAGTATTAAATTGGTTATAAGGTATCCATTCAACAATTATATCATTATGACTTTTAATTTTCAATTGCGTTTCTTGAATGAATTCATCAATTATTTTATTTCCACTAGTCCAGTTTGTAAAATTTTGTTTCAAATTATTTATTTGACATGGTTTACACCATTTTCTCCATATATCTGTATATATTTCACCACATTCTTTGCAAAAACTATTATTATTAAATACTATAATATAATCATTTGTATCTGGATTTTGGGATATTCCATATATTTTCGGAATATTACATTCATTTACTTTAATGGAATATGCTTTAGCCTGTTAAATATAAAAGTTGTTATAATAAAGTATTTTAAAGGATTAAATTACAAAAATTAGAAGTTTCATACCTTATTTAGCAAGTTACTGATAACATTTTGAGAATTATTCAAGCATTTTAAAGTGACTTCTTTATTAGGTTCTCTTTCATATTTTATTTTTTCATAATTGTATTCTAATGAACCATTCTTCCATATTGCTATATCAAAGCCATCTTTACCTATTTTTTTAACATTATTGAATTGGTTATAAGGTATCCATTCAACAATTATATCATTATGACTTTCAATTAACAATTGCATTTCTTGGATGAATTCGTCAATTTTTTTATTCCCACTAGTCCAGTTTGTAAAATTTTGTTTTAAATTATTTATTCTACATGGTTCACACCATTTTCTACATATATCTGTATATATTTCACCACATTCTTTGCAACAACTATTATTATTAAATACTATAATATAATCATTTGTATCTGGATTTTGGGATATTCCATATATTTTGGGAATATTATATTCATAATAGGAATATACTTTAGCCTGTTAAATATAAAAGTTGTTAAAATAAAGTATTTTTAAGAATTAAATTACAAAAATTAGAAGTTTCATACCTCATTTAGCAAGTTACTGATAACATTTTGAGAATTATTCAAGCATTTTAAAGTGACTTCTTTATTAGGTTCTCTTTCATATTTTAGTTTTTCATAATTGTATTTTAATGAACCATTCTTCCATATTGCTATATCAAAGCCATCTTTACCTATTTTTTTAACATTATTGAATTGGTTATAAGGTATCCATTCAACAATTATATCATTATGACTTTCAATTAACAATTGCATTTCTTGGATGAATTCGTCAATTTTTTTATTCCCACTAGTCCAGTTTGTAAAATTTTGTTTTAAATTATTTATTCCACATGGTTCACACCATTTTCCCCATACATTTGTATATATTTCACCACATTCTTTGCAACAACTATTATTAAGTACTATAATATAATTTTTTGTATCTGGATTTTGGGATATTCCATATATTTTAGGAATATTACATTCATTTACTTTAATGGAATATGCTTTAGCCTGTTAAATATAAAAGTTGTTATAATAAAGTATTTTTAAGGATTAAATTACAAAAATTAGAAGTTTTATACCTCATTTAGCAAGCCACTAATGACATTTTGAGAATTATTCAAGCATTTTAAAGTGACTTCTTTATCAGGTTCTCTTTCATAATTTATTTCTTTATTATATTCTAATGAACCATTCTTCCATATTGCTAAATATGCTTTAGAAAAGCTTATTTCTTTAATAGTATTAAATTGGTTATAAGGTATCCATTCAACAATTATATCATCATAACTTTCAATTTTCAATTGCATTTCTTGAATGAAATCATCAATTTTTTCATTTCCACTAGTCCAGTTTGTAAAATTTTGTTTTAAATTATTTATTTGACATGGTTTACACCATTTAGCTTCTATATCTGTATATATTTTACCACATTCTTCACAATAACTATTATTAAGTACTATAATATAATCATTTGTATCTGGATTTTGGGATATTCCATATGTTTTAAGAATATTATATTCATAATAGGAATATACTTTAGCCTGTTAAATATAAAAGTTGTTATAATAAAGTATTTTTAAGAATTAAATTACAAAAATTAGAAGTTTTATACCTCATTTAGCAAGTTACTGATAACATTTTGAGAATTATTCAAGCATTTTAAAGTGACTTCTTTATTAGGTTCTCTTTCATATTTTATTTTTTCATAATTGTATTTTAATGAACCATTCTTCTATATTGCTGTAGCAAAGCCATCTTTACCTATTTTTTTAACATTATTGAATTGGTTATAAGGTATCCATTCAACAATTATATCATTATGACTTTCAATTAACAATTGCATTTCTTGGATGAATTCGTCAATTTTTTTATTCCCACTAGTCCAGTTTGTAAAATTTTGTTTTAAATTATTTATTCTACATGGTTTACACCATTTTCTACATATATCTGTATATGTTTCACCACATTCTTTGCAACAACTATTATTATTAAATACTATAATATAATCATTTGTATCTGGATTTTGGGATATTCCATATATTTTAGGAATATTACATTCATTTACTTTAATGGAATATGTAGTGCTTCGACCCGGATGAAAACCGTCATCCGGATTACACAAAAAAAAAATCCGGATTATATCCGGATTGACCCGGATTTTGAATCCGGATCAGATAATCCGGATAGAAACCGGAAACCGGATTGGATTTACAAATGATCGGCAATAATTCTGGCCAGAATTCATAACGCCGGCCAGAATTACAAATTGTGTAACATTAAATTTTCATGCCAGCCGATAAAAAATTTTTTGCCCGGTGGCTAAACTATTTTTCCGGTGTCACGTGATTTTAATTTCGGCCAGAATTACAAATTTGGCCAAAATTATCCAAGACCACGAAATTTACATAATTCCAATTTCATTAAATACTTTTCTTTAAAACAATTTCATATTATTTCAGCATTGTCTCAGACTATTGTTTAACATTTCTTTGTAAATTAACTAATTATGAAATTTTAAACAAGATATTTTTATATACAGCTAAAGATTACTATAAATAGATGTGTTGGGTTAGTAAGGCAATTTTTTAAGGATTTGTTTCTTCTTTCAAAAATTAAAGAATCATTTGAATCAAAT
Source organism: Rhizophagus irregularis (assembly GCF_026210795.1). NCBI lineage: Eukaryota > Fungi > Glomeromycota > Glomeromycetes > Glomerales > Glomeraceae > Rhizophagus > Rhizophagus irregularis. Next base: position 422,398 of record NC_089430.1, on the reverse strand, counting down.
TATATAACACTAGTTTTAATTTTTTAAAAAAGTCGTTATAATTATATAAATTTATAATATTGAACAATTTTTCATTTAAAACAATAATTATTATTTTGTTTTAACAAAAATAATATAAAGTTTTTTTTCTTTTGAACGTTTGAATGTGAAATCTAAAATTATTTGTTATTTGTTAATGTATAAATTTAAATAAACAAATCTGATACAAACTTCAATAAATAAATTATAATTGAAAAATCTTCTTAAACTTACTGTATTAAAAAGTTTAATATAACAAATATAAATTTAATAAATTTTAATAAAAAAATTGGTATTAGGCGCAAAAATAATTAGCCATAATATCATTTAGATATAGATCTTTATGGATCAGCAAAATTATTATTAATAAAAAAAAAATAATAAAAATTTCATCCGGATTCCGGGTCAAACCGGATATTTTTCATCCGGTTTATAATCCGGATGAAAACCGTGAAAATCCGGATATCCGAAAAAAAAAAAAATCCGGATCAATCCGGATTGATCCGGATACGGGTCGAGGCACTAGGAATATGCTTTAGCCTGTTAAATATAAAAGTTGTTATAATAAAGTATTTTTAAGAATTAAATTACAAAAATTAGAAGTTTTATACCTCATTTAGCAAGCCACTAATGACATTTTGAGAATTATTCAAGCATTTTAAAGTGACTTCTTTATTAGGTTTTCTTTCATATTTTATTTCTTCATAATTGTATTTTAATGAACCATTCTTCCATATTGCTGTAGCAAAGCCATCTTTACCTATTTTTTTAACATTATTGAATTGGTTATAAGGTATCCATTCAACAATTATATCATCATATATTTCAAATTTCAATTGCATTTCTTGGATGAATTCATCAATTTTTTCATTCCCACTAGTCCAGCAGTTTGTAAAATTTTGGTTTAAATTATTTATTCTACATGGTTTACACCATTTTCCACATACATTTGTATATATTTCACCACATTCTTTGCAATAACTATTATTAAGTACTATAATATAATTTTTTGTACCTGGATTTTGGGATATTCCATATATTTTGGGAATATTATATTCATAATAGGAATATACTTTAGCCTGTTAAATATAAAAGTTGTTAAAATAAAGTATTTTTAAGAATTAAATTACAAAAATTAGAAGTTTCATACCTCATTTAGCAAGTTACTGATAACATTTTGAGAATTATTCAAGCATTTTAAAGTGACTTCTTTATTAGGTTCTCTTTCATATTTTAGTTTTTCATAATTGTATTTTAATGAACCATTCTTCCATATTGCTATATCAAAGCCATCTTTACCTATTTTTTTAACATTATTGAATTGGTTATAAGGTATCCATTCAACAATTATATCATTATAACTTTCAATTAACAATTGCATTTCTTGGATGAATTCGTCAATTTTTTTATTCCCACTAGTCCAGTTTGTAAAATTTTGTTTTAAATTATTTATTCCACATGGTTTACACCATTTTCCCCATACATTTGTATATATTTCACCACATTCTTTGCAATAACTATTATTAAGTACTATAATATAATTTTTTGTATCTGGATTTTGGGATATTCCATATATTTTGAAAATATCATCATATTCATTTACTTTAATGGAATATGTCTCATCCTATTAATATAAAAGGTTGTTATAATAAAAGCACTTTAAGAATAAACTACAAAAAAAATAGAAGTTTCATACCTCATTTGATTGTGAATTGTTCAAGCATTTTAAAGAAACTTCTATATTAAATAATCTTTTACGTTTCCTTTCTTTTTCATCATATTTTAATAAACCATCCTTCCATATTGCTGTAGCAAGACCATCTTTGTTTGTTTGTTTAACATTATTAAATTGGTTGTAAGGTATCCATTCAACAATTATATCATCATATTTTTTAATTTTTAATTGCATTTTTCGAATAAAATTATTAATATTTTCATTTCCACTAGTCCAGTTCGTGATATTTTTTTTTAAGTTATTTATTACACATGGTTTACACCATTCATGATCAATATCTGTATATATTTTATTACAACTTTCACATATAATATCATTTTGAGATGACATGATTTAGGATTTTTTTTGTTTTTTTAAAAACAAACAATAATCGGTGTTAATTAAAGAAGGTGTCAAAACAATTACACAAATATGCGATGATTATCACAAAATTTAAATCGAATTGGAAATCATGTGATAATAATTACGCCATTTTTCTTTAAGCATAACACTTACTCAATAAATTTGTCATACTGTACAATGCAGATCAAAATAAAATCGTTTGGCTCACTTGAATGATCAGAATGTTGATCATTTTGGCCAACATTAACGTTAATTTTGGCCAAAATAATTGACATTCCGATCATAGCTTTCTTGAGCTATAAATATTAGATTTTAGGTTACACTTTTACAATTCTATTAACAGAAAAAATAAGAATTATATAGTAATATACTTACCCAAATGAAGAGGTTTTTAGATATTTTTCATCATTTTTATTTTATTATAGTAACTTAAATATTTATACTTATACTATATATAATGATCATTTAGAACAGGTTGTGAATATATTGAGGATAAATCAAAAGGATATTACTAATAAAGCTTAAAAATTAATAATTGAAAATTTTACTGTAAGTTTAATAGATATCTTTAAAAAGAGCAAAAAATTAAGTTGATTTATAGAAGTTGACGATATATTTTTCACACTTAATTTGTGACATACTAATATATTTTCAGTACTTTTTGATTATTACAACTAGGAAACTTTATTATATTCACAAATTATTATGTCCGCTTTTCAAATTTATGGAATAGAATTGCAAATTATACTGACGAAATCATGGAGGCCATTTCGCTAAAATCATTAAAATTAACAAAATAAATATATGTTAATGTATTTTAATAATGAACAAGATTTGTTTAACTCCACATACGAATCTGCCATGAATGAAGACCTGAGTAAAGGCTTGCAGATTAAAGAACAAGACGAAATCATTGGCAAAGATGGAAGTTTTAAAAAGCCAAGATATTGAAAGACAATAGACCGAAATGCACTGCCTCCTTTAGAGGATGAACATTTGAAGATGCTTTATCGAGTCTCAAGATATCAGTGGTTTCTCCAATGCCAACCAAGGAAGTAGTAGGAAATTTTAACCAATTAAATAATGAATTTAGTGCTTGAATTACCAAGATCAGCTGCAAAGAAGAAATAATTAACAAAGGAAAAGATAAGGTTGTAGAAAAATTGAACGAAAACAAAAAATGCAGGGAAGAAGAGACGACTCTGATAACGAATAAGCAAATATTTCGTTCAAATAAGCAAACAAATTCGAACAATGTAACGTTTACGTTAGGAAAAATTAAAAGAAATAACTGTTGAATAGAGTAAACAAATTTAGAGAAATTAGTCACGGGATGATAAAGCAGGGTCGAGTTTAGTTTCGCCAAAAAATTCGTTATTGACATACCCCTATGGTGTACCCTTAACATCTTCTCTTAAGAGATTTGCTGCTAGATTTTCGTGGTATACTAACATTTTTTTTTAGCAAGGAAGGTATATATATATTTTACAGACACTTTACTTAACGGATGTATAAATTATATTGCATAAATATACAATATTAATAAAGGTTAAAGTTAAAAAAAAAGAAGATATTAAAGGACCAATAAAATAAAAATTTCCCATTTTATTGTAACGAAATTTCTAAAATAAATTTCTTTACATAGTTCTACATTTCTCTAATAATAGTTTTGTAATTGTAAATTCTGATAACTAAATTAATTATCCTTGTGATATAGCCTCTGTTACACCAGTTGCCCTATAGTTGAAGATCATTTCGGATCTCAAAGGGTCATTAAAGTGGTAGTCTAATGTACAGGATTAAAGTAGATTTATACTTCACAGTTTTATAATTGTAAAGAATGATTATAAAATAAAGGTAATAAGATTAAATTGATAATTGATTTTGCAGTTAATATCAATCCAAAGATTTGACTTCACCTGTCAGTATTCTATTTAATGAACAAACAAATAATCATAGTTAACTATAATATTTGTACAAATTTAATAACTTTCGCTGCCATAATACTTTTTATCTTTTTTTAGGAAATAAAAAATTCAGAAGGTGCAATAAAATAATAGTATATTTTTTTACATATAACTATATGTACAGTCAGGTCCGAAAGTGACGCCCGATTTTGTACGGTGTTATGATACACAAAATTTACATTATTTATACCCCCTTTTTTTTATTTTTAAATGTTTTTCTCACAATTTCATAACCTAATAAACGCGTTGCAAAGTTAAAAAAATAATGTCACATAGAACTGAGTTAACTTCTCAAGATAAAGGAAAAATACTAGCATATATGGAGAATTTTAACCCTGCACAAATAGCAAGAAAAATGGGTCGTGACCCCACCACAATAAGAAGAATTATTGACAGATACAAGAAGACAGGGAAAACTGAAAATTTACCTAGATCGGGGTGTCCACCTGCTCTCAATAATAATGAGAAAAATGCACTCATAAACAAAGTTACACAAGATCGATGCGAACCTTTACATGAAGTCATTAATACATTAGATTTAAATTGCAGCCTTACAACTGCTAAAAGAGCATTACATAGTGTTGGAATTTATTCCCATGTTGCTGCAAAAAAACCCTTTATCTCAGAAAAGCATGCATTAGCTCGTATTAGTTGGTGTGAGAAATATAAAGAAAAAACAGCTTATGATTGGGCACAAGTTATTTTCTCAGATGAATCAAGTGTTGAGATTGGCAAGCAGTCACGACAAATAAGAGTTTGGAGACACACAGGGGAAAGGTTTAACACTGAATGCTTGACACCTATCTTTAAAAGTGGTCAAAAATCAGTCATGGTTTGTGGCTGTTTTGCAGGAGGGATAAAAGGGCCATTAATTTTTTGTGATGAAAATAAAGAAGGAAATAAAAAAATCAATTCAAATACTTACATTAGAATCCTAAATTCATATCTGTATCCATTTCAGCATACAGTTCATGAGTTAACAGGAAGGGCTGCAATTTTTCAACAGGATAATGCACCCATACATACCGCGAAAATAACCAAGGATTGGTTGAAGAAGAATAAAATTGTGGTTATTGATTGGCCGGCAAATTCTCCTGATCTAAATCCAATAGAAAACATCTGGAAGCAGTTAAAGGACAATATCCAGAGTTGTAAAGTCTTTCCAAGAACTGTGGATGAACTTAAAGTTGCACTAAGTGAAGAATGGGAAAATTTGGATTGCTCCATTTTTGAAGAGGTTGTTGCTTCAATGCCACAAAGAATAAATGCAGTACTAGAAGCAAGGGGAGGGCCAACACATTATTAACCATTTTTAGTAATTATTTTTTATGTGAATTTTAATGAAAATCAATAAAGTTTTGCCATTTTTGGCATTAATTTTAAATCGGGCGTCACTTTCGGACGTGACTGTACTTTTAGTTATTAATGTTAAAATATTGTGGATAAGCAAATAGAAAAGGAATATGTTGTTTAAAAAAAGTAACTTTCCAATTATATTGATAGCTATAAAAAAAGTGTGACATTTAAGCTAAATCTTTGATTAATAACCTTTTTTTTGGAACCATAGTATCTTTGGATATATGGGAAATCTTATTAAGTTCAAAACAATTTACATCACAAAATTTTCAGGGTATTCAATATTGCACAAATGGTTAAATTTCTCAAAATTTATGCAATATAAAACAATATTATATGTATAATTCTTTGTACTATAAAAATTAACAAATTTTTTTACAATATATTGTATGGAAAATACATTACATATATTAAATATGCAATTAATGTGTATTTTCAGGGTGTGGCAAATCAGTTTTTCCTGATGTAGTCTTTCTCTTCATTCAGATTCACATCTTTGTAATGGTTTTATTGAACAAGTAATCCTGATAGAATTGTTCAAATTATGATGGAAATGGAATTGGATTAAGAATTGTTCCGTTTCACAACCCTACTTTTAAATATTTTCCAAAAGTAAAAACTTTAAAATCAATAATAAAATTATAATCACCTAAAGTTAGGCGAATTTTACTATTTAAATTTTAAAAGATAGTGAAATTTTTAATACTTTTAGCTCCTTATTAATAATAACGTTTTTTTATATCATTAGAAATCACCTTGGTTATAGATTCGTTTTGAGTTTTGACCTAATTTCATCTAATTAGTCATGAATTTATAAAAAATTTCTACTTTTATTTGATATTTTAATATATCAATTTAAATAACTTAATTCTCAAACTACATATTTTTTTTTTTGCCTGTACATACAGTATCAATTTTTTGCATTCCATCTTGATAAGTATTTTCATAACCTAATATTTAATAAAGAGACACCATGTTTATCTGTTATTAAGTAATTAAGTGTGTATAATAAATTTGATATACAAAATACCTCATAATAAGAAAATTTTATTATTTTGAATGAAAATGTTAGCAATAAATCCACTATTGAAGCTATTATTATTAGTAATAATTCTCCAATAATAGGTTTATAAAAAAATTGATAATTACTAGTGTATTTATATTTATTATTAATTTATTTCTTAATTTTAATCACCATAAAATTAACAGTTAATAATATTTTCAAATCTTATATTTAATTTGTTCAATTACAAACTAATTTTTATTTATGTAAAAAAAAATTACATATACTCTATAATTAGTGTTGAACAAAATACAATGATATCAACAAAAAAAAATAATATCCTAATTATAAAATTGCATTGATAGTTAATATTAGGCTTAAATTTGTTGCATTTATTCAACATAAGAAGTCTAGTGTTAGAATATGAGTTTTCACAATTGTGTTTACACCTTTTATATTTTTATTTGGTGCAGATGAATGTTCCTATTGACTTATTTTCATTTTTGTTTGATAACTTACCTATAAAATGATTTATAATTTAATAAAATTTTGAAAATAATTTAGGTAAATGTTACTGTTACTGAATAATGGCGGTAATTAAGGGACGTATAGTGGATGACTTATATCATATAACTACATGAATACCAACAAGATTCTTACTCAATACTACCTATCCTGGTATTTCCGGTATTGTTTGTTAAGAATCGTCAAGGTAAACAACTATAAAATACAATTAATAGCAATACGCGATATATATAAAATAAATCTTAAGTGGAATATATAGAAACAATGTAAAATAACCAAAACGTAATGATTTTATTTAATAAAAGGACACTTTCGGTTTACAATAAAACGAATAAAGGTGATAGGGAAAATTCTCAAGAACAACTATATAGATCTCCCTCTATTATGGAGTTGGTAGAGGCATATTTATATCTTACTGCCATCTCTTTTTCTAACAATCAAAGGCAAAATCTAATCTATAGATGTCTAATCGTCAATGTTTCATCACAATATTACAATAGCAATAATTTTTATTGTAAGCCACTTTTAAATAGAACACAAATGATAATTTTGGACAATTAATACTATTGAACTAATTCTCACACAATTATCTTCTAATAAATCCTAATAAAATTGTATACATATAAATAATACAAATAAAGAAAATAAATAATAGTAGATAAATAAATTGAATAAATTAAAATAAATATAAAATCAATATATAAGTAAATTTATCATATAAAATCAATATCTTTAATATAGTTAACTGATATACACAAATACATTGGCATAAATCATCTCGTAACATCGGAAATTGACATGTACACAAACATACTGATACAGGTTGAAAAGTGAAAAATCAGGCATCAATCAGACACCAATCGGTCACCAATCAGGCACCAATCAGCTACCTGATTGGTGACCGATTGGTGCCTGATTTTTCACTTTTTGACCTGTGTGAATTCCCAAACTATACATGTTGCCGAAACTTTTTTCAATTTCGGCCACATTTCAGCACCAAAATATAGCTACTTGTAGATATATCAATAAAATTTTTTAAACCTCAGATAATTTGGGCCAGATCTGCAGCAACTTTTGGCAGACTTCAGAAAATTTCAGCATAATCTGCAATAATTTTGAATCGGATTTTAAAGTTTTGGCCATATATTAAATATATGTTGTCCGAAATTCCAGAGCCCTGCCAAAATTATGTAAGTTGGTCGAAATTCCTCAAAAGTTCTTTCATAAGTTCTTCAAACCCAGATTAACCTATTTGAAGCCTAATTTCAGCCAAATCTATGAAATCAGATGATCTTGCTTTGAAGAGTTTGTCACGTGGGCGAAATAGCTGAAATATTTCGGCAACATGTATATCCCAAACTTCTTCCTCAATTTCTTAAAAACATAATAATTCTGCAGTAAAAAATAAAAATTTTTTTTTACTCTTGTTAGCGATAGTATGCTTTTGGATGATAAATTTCTGACGATCATCTTCCATATTTATTCACTTTTTCGCTCAATATGGAATTTGTTATGCGATCTTCATACATTTTTTCATAGTTTCGGAAATGCACAACGTGAACTTTAATTGTTCAATTTTATATAGCTATGTTTTATAGCTATATAGCAATAGCAATTGCTATTGCTATTGCTATTGCTATTGCTATTGCTATTGCTATTGCTATATAGCTATAGCTATAGACGCTAAATAGCAAAAAATATTGCTTTTACCAAATTGCTTCTTTTGATATCATTAGAATAAAATTACAAATTAAGCATTCCTGTGCCACTTTCATTGCATGTTTAATTTAGTCATCAAATAATAGGATTTCACATCAAATTTGATTTAGATGATCTTCAAAGAAATAAAGCTACGAATATTTTTTTTTTCTAAGCTAAAAAAAAAACCCCAAAATATTGTGTTACATCTCTTTTTTTTTGCAGTAAAAAAAAAATTGGTTGGATAAAAAAAATATTGCGTCATAAATAGATCTTGGATTTTTTTAAAAAAAATCATTTTTCTTTCTTTTTTTAGAAAGAAACATCATTTTTTTTGATTATCATTATCCAATTACAATACTTATCATTATTTAATTCCCTTTTTTTTCGTTTTACTAAAAAAAAAAAAAAATTTTTTCTTGGAAGGAAACATTTTTATTAATATTTCCTTTTATTTTGTTATGTTCAGACAAGTTTGGATAGGTGGAAAGGTGAGTTTTGTAATAGTTTACTTTGTTACGAAACTTAGTATTTTTTATTAGAGAAATTTCTAGAAAAAATTAATTTTTTAATTTTTTTATTTTTTTGTAGGGTATTTGACTCTAATAAAAATTATATAAACTTTTTAAAAATAAAAACATTAACGTTTTTTTCTTTTTTTGTAAAGAAATCAACTGGATATTGGAATCTCAATAAGTTTCAAAATTTGAAACTTTTAAAAAAAAATGATGTTTTTCTTTATTTTTGTAGAGAAATTGGTTCCGATTTGGATACCAGATCTCCAATAGGTAAGTTTCGATTTGAAACTTTTAAAAAAAAATATTTTTTTTTAAATTTTTTTTTCTTCTATTTTGTAGATTTTGGCTCCGCGTTGGATATATGGGTGAGTTTTGAGGTGAAAGCTTCAAAAAAAAATTATTTTTAATTGTTTTGGCTTCCGGTTCCTAAGCATTGAATATATAGATGATAACTATGAAATTTTTTTAAAAAATTATTTAATTTTTTTTTCTTTTACTTTGTAGGTTTCGGCTTCTAGTTCTTGGACGTTAGATGGGTAAGTTTTGACTTCGGAACTTAAAAAAATTTTTTTTAATTTACTTATATTTTTTATTTATTTTGTAGGTTCAGCTTTTAGTTTTTGAACTTTGAGTATATAGGTGAGTTTTAGAACGAAAGAATTGAACCTTTTTTTAAAAAAAAAAATTTTTTTTTAATTTTTTTTTCCCTCTATTTTCTCTATTTTGTAGATCTTGGCTTTTGGTTCTTGGGTGTTAAGTATATAGATGAGTTTCAGAGTGAAAGAATCAAAGCTTTTTTTTAAAAAAAAAATCAAATTTTTTTCTTCTATTTTTGGCTTTTGGTTCTTAGGTGTTGAATATATAGGTGAGTTTCGAAGCAAAAGAACCAAAACTTTTTTAAAATAAATTATTTATTTTGATTTTTTTTTTCTTCTATTTTGTAGGTTCGGCTTTCAGTTCCTGGTGTTGAATATATAGGTGAGTTTCGGAGTGAAAGAGCCAAAACTATTTTAAAATAAATTATTTATTTTAATTTTTTTTTTCTTCTATTTTGTAGATTTCGGCTATCAGTTCTTGGGGTGAGTTTTGAAGCGAAACCTTCAAAACTTTTTAAAAATAAATTATTTATTTTGATTTTTTTTTCTTCTATTTTGTAGATTTTGGCTATCAGTTTTTGGGCGTTTGATATTGGTGAGTTTTGAAGCGAAACCTTTGAAATTTTTTTAAAAAAAAATTTTTTAATTTACTTATTTTTTTTTATTTTGTAGGTTTCGACTTTTGGTTCTTGGACGTTTGTTATTAGTGAGTTTCGAAGTGAAAAAGCCAAAACTTTTTTTAAAATAAATTAATTTATTTTAATTTTTTTTTCTTCTATTTTGTAGATTTCAGCTTTCGGTTCTTGGATGTTTGATATATAGGTGAGTTTTGGAGCGAAAGAGCCAAAATTTTTATTAAAATAAATTAATTTTTAATTTTTTTTTTCTTCTATTTTGTAGATTTCAGCTTTTGGTTCCTGGTGTTAAATATATAGGTGAGTTTCAGAACGAAAGAGCCAAAACTTTTTTTAAAATAAATTATTTATTTTGATTTTTTTTCTTCTATTTTGTAGATTTCAGCTATCAGTTTTTGGGTGTTTGATATAGGTGAGTTTCAAAGTGAAACCTTTGAAATTTTTTAAAAAAAAAATTTTTTAATCTACTTATTTTTTTTATTTTGTAGGTTTCGACTTTTGGTTCTTGGACGTTTATTATTGGTGAGTTTCGAAGCGAAAAAGCCAAAACTTTTTTTAAAATAAATTAATTTATTTTAATTTTTTTTTTCTTCTATTTTGTAGATTTCAGCTTTCAGTTCTTGGATGTTTGATATATAGGTGAGTTTTGGAGCGAAAGAGCCAAAATTTTTATTAAAATAAATTAATTTTAATTTTTTTTTTCTTCTATTTTGTAGGTTTCGGCTTTCGGTTCTTGGAAGTTTATTATATAAGTAAGTTTCAAAGCGAACGAGCTGAAACTTTTTTTAAAATAAATTATTTTAATTTTTTTTTCTTCTATTTTGTAGATTTCGGCTTTCAGTGAGTTTCAAAGCAAAAACTTCAAAAGTTTTTTTAAAAAAGTTTTTTAATTTACTTACTTTTTTTTATTTTGTAGATTTCAGCTTTTGGTTTAGATATATAGGTGAGTATCGGAGTGAAAGAGCTGAAATTTTTATTAAAATAAATTGATTTTGATTTTTTTTTCTTCTATTTTGTAGATTTCGGCTTTCAGTTCTTGGGTATTTGATATTGGTGAGTTTTGAAGTGAAAACTTTGAAACTTTTTTAAAAAAATATTTTTTTTAATTTACTTGTTTTTTTTTTATTTTGTAGGTTTCAGCTTTCAGTTCTTGGACGTTTGATATATAGGTGAGTTTTGGAGTGAAAGAACCAAAACTTTTTTTAAAATAAATTATTTATTTAATTTTTTTTTTCTTCTATTTTGTAGGTTTCGGCTTTTTGTTTCTGGGTGTTTGATATATAGGTGAGTTTCAGAGCAAAAGAGCTGAAACTTTTTTAAGATAAATTAATTTATTTTAATTTTTTTTTCTTCTATTTTTGTAGATTTCGGCTTTCAGTTCTTATGCGTTTGATTTAAAGGTAAATTTCAAAGTTTTGTTTTCTTTTCAAAACTTTAAAAATTTTTTTTAATTTTATTTATTTGTTTTTTTATTTTGTAGTTATCAGTTGTAATATCCTTGGGCTTTGGATAGGTGAGTATTGAAGTTTTGCTTTCTTTTTAAAACTTTAAAAAAGATTTTTTATTTTATTTTATTTTATTTTATTTTATAGGTAATGGCTGCGACATCTCATTGGGCTTTGGATCGGTAAGTTTCATTTTCTTTTCAAAACTTTTTTAATAAAAATTATTTTTTAAAATTTTCTTTTATTCTGTAGGTTTTGACTGCAATATCTCCTTAAACATTGGGTCAGTAAGTTTCAAAGTTTCGTTTTTTTCAAACTTTCAGAAAAATTTATAATTTTATTTATTTTTTTATTTTGTAGGTATCGGCTGTGATATCTTTGGGCATTGAAATGGTAAGTTTTGAAGCAAATACTTCAAAACTTCTTAATAAAAATTGTTTTTTAATTTGACTCTTTCTTTATTTTGTAAGTTTCAGCTGTGATATCTTTGGATCTGTGAGATTCAAAGAATGCTCCAGAATTTTCTTTTTAAGGAAATTGACTCCGATTTGGATACCATAAGTAAGTTTTGATTCAAAACTTTAAAAAAAACTTTATTTTTATTATTTTTAATGTTACTTTTTCTTTTTGTAGGGAAATCGGCACCTGAATCCCAATAGTAGATCTTTTATAAATAATGCACGATTTTTATAGGACTTTAGCTTCTATGGAATTTCTTATCTTTATTTGTTGTCTGTTGGAATCGAACCAACTGGAACCAATATCCAAACCATTAACAACATGTAAATTTTTAGTAAAGGTGGAATTTTAATTATTAGCATACAGTAAATTATTATTTTTTTTTTGTAAATACTTTTAATAAATGCTTTTAATAAATATGATAATGTTAGTTGTCACTTATCATTAAATAATTTGAATCAAAAAAAAAAAAAATTAAATTTTTTCTGTTAGAGCATTTTATAAACGCCAGTAAAATGCAACTTGATTTGATATTGACATTTCAATACACAAAATTAAACAATGGGGGACGAAGTCCCCCGCAAAACGCAATTTCTAGTTTTTATTAATATGGAAGATAGTAGAAATATACAAATAGCCAAAAATAGGTTTACTTATGGAACTGGCAAAGAACATAGATTTTTACATTTTACATATACACATTATTTTCAATATTGTGAAAGTCTTTTTACTTCATTTTTTTCTGGACCTCAAGTAGAAGTTCAAAATAATATTTTAAAAGCAAATTTTGGTCTATCAAATGAAGAAATACTCAGTTGGGAGAATAGAGCCACTCGCTATAAAATGACACCTCAAAGTTTTTCTTTTTTTTTACATGTTGCTATGTACTCTGCTTCTCAGAGTTTTAACACAGTATACTCTGGAATAAAAGAGCACAGTGAAGGAAGAAAGCAAATGTTACATTTAGTGAGAAAGCATGAGGAAAAGTCTAAAAAGGGCAAGAAGACTAAAAAAAATAAGAAGAAAAAACACCAATCTGAAGATTCCGATTCTGATGTGCTTACAGATGTAAGTACTAGTAGAATAATGAGAAATACTGATGATGATGATGATCAATTAGGTGTTGATCAAGATGTAATTATAAATCAGTCGATTGCAGATGCCTCTGGATCACAATCACATGTTGATCAACATATTGATATGGAAATCTCAACAGTACAACCTATTTCTGAACTGGATGTAATGCCTCAGCCGCAGCTTGTAAAACAACCAGTTGACAATTCATCTAATTTGACAAAATCTTCGAATAAAAAAAGAAGTCAAATAAAAATATTATTCAACAAGTTATTACAGGTCATAAACCAGATGATGATGGTACATCACGGATTAGAGATATATTGGTTTATGATGTTCCAGTATCCTTGACACCAGAAGAAATTCTGTAACAGTTAACTCTGTGGGGAAAGACTATCTCGTTACAAATGAAACAACAAAAGAAATACCAGACAGTTCATTTGAAGATAGAATTAACTTCCTTTCGTCTAGCCCAGTTCGAAGGTAATGATGGTCCGGTTTGGACTATGGATTTAGGGGATACCGGTTCAGTAGTTTCCAGCAAGGTGAATACTCAAAGAAAGAAAACAACGTGAGAAGTTTCAAGCTACAATTCAAAAAAATTCCAGATTCAATGACAATAGCAACCTTATGGAAAGACCATCACCCACATTCATTCCTTACTGTGATTAATGGTTTGAAAAGCTTTAAAATTGTACAAACAGCAAAAGGGGATTGTAAGCTTATTGGTTATTTTGAAAAGTGGGTTGATATGCATACAGCATTAGATAATCAATATGATTGGGAGCAACAGCACCTGTCTTGGAATCAACATGATCCTCCAATGCAATGAACAAGGTCATTTGGCAATAATACCAACAAGGATCAGAAAAGAACTTCAGGAAGTTGACAGACTGATAAAAGTCAAAAGAATTCTAAGAATTCTAAAAAGAAACCACAAGAAACAAAATCTGAGAAGCATAAAAAGCAGAAGAAAGATAAGTCCCATAAAACATCATGATCTAAGGTCTTAGCGGAAATTTTAGATGTTTTACGTAAATTAATTTAGGATATACTAGATTTTTTTAGGTTTTAGAATTGTTTTATGTTTTAGTTTTATTTTTTTTATAGAGAAATATCTTTGAGCTAGTCACCAAAGGATGTACGAATACCGGTAGGATATTTTATGCATGTGAAAGTATTTGGGCAGGCATGATGGTAGATAGTTCTTTTGAACACATATTCTTAAGTCACCAAGTTTTTTATTAGTTTTTATTCGATCTTGTATTTAAACTAGATTAGTTCAATTTTGTATATTTTTCTTTTATAATAAATTTTTCCTTTATTTAAAAAAAAAAAAAACATACTGAATTTCCATCGGATCATCATATAACATCAGAAATCATGTGTGCAAGAATTGCGTAACATTACATATCCGTAAAATCAATAACTTCTGCTGAAATATTGCAAGTATTATCATGTTTTGGAAGTTCTTTTATAAATTGATTGAGTAATCGAGAAGTATAACAAGCTTGTGGATGAATTGATTGGCTATTTCCAGCAAATAAGAAATTTGTTCTTCTATATTCTTCTGCTTTTTTAATCTGCTTCTTAATTTCTTCATCTTTATTAGAACAAAAGAGTCATTAAACAATTTTTCTATTTCAATAGCACTTGGTCTCTTATCTGGATCTGAATCCCAGCAATTTGTCATTAAATTGATATAAAATTTTGGTGCTTCTTGTTCATTTATTTCAGGTCTAATTCCATTACATATATTTAATGCTAGCACACTATCATATTTGTTATTTATTTTTGTTGACATCTTTTTTTACTTCATTTCACTTTATATTTTTGGTCATTATCGTAGTCAGTTCTTTTTTTCTTCTAGGCGTTTTTGGCGTCTGGTTCCTTAGATAAGGTTTGGCCTATCCCTTTTGTTTATAAATTTTATAGCGAAATTCCAGAATGTTTACAGCTTTATTCTGTATATGGCGGGATGAAAGTGATTCTTTTATAACAAATTCCTAATATTTCAATGTTTCTGTTGTTAAATGAAAATTTTTTAAAATTCTATGATTTTAGTGTTTCTAAATCAAGACTAATGTATCATTGTTAATAATTATATACTTGTATACTTTTGTAAAAAAAAAAGATATGTAAAATATAAAATTATTCAAATTTCAGTTATACAGTATAGTGTAATTAATAAATATTGTATGTTTGATAATTTAACTTTATTTTTTTAATACGTGAATGGAGTAGTTTACATTATCTATTTGCAATATCCTTGCTTACAAAGAAATTTTTGATGTTTTGTTTAAATTTCTTTTGATCTCGCACTTAAGTATAACTAAAGCCATTTATAATCTCATATAAATAAATCCTCTTCGCTGTGCTACAATGTATAAGCAAGTACTGTATACCAAATTAAAAATTGATTTTATACATAATAAGTTGCTCGTGCCCAAGTTTGTGAATATAAAAATAGTAAATATGTTAAAAATAGCAAACTTCGCAAATTGATATTGCCTTTAAAATTAATAATTTTGGAGAAATTTATGTTCAATACTTACATAAAGTTTTCCAATGTTGATTGAATATGACAATAAAAAAATGATTATCTGCAAATCAAATAATTTATATTTCGTGAATATTTTATTTTTTTACGAAATTAAGCGCCCAATATGAGAACCTTGTTTGCGTGGCTGGAATTATATAATAAAATGCAAAATAATAAGTTTCTTTCATATATAATTCACAGTGATCCATAAAATTATATACATATTCGTAAAATCTAATTTTTTTTCTTTAGATAATGAAATTCAATAATGACATGATAATATCTAACATGAAAAAAGAATTTTAAGTTTAAGAAGTTTGAAAAAAAGAAATTCCTCAGTTCATTATATGCTGAATGTAATGTATACTTACTTTAGTCAAATACCGAACCATTTCTAGGAAAATTCAAGGAAAACATGAGAGAAGCTGCAAAAAAAAGTGGTCTTAGTATGGTTAAAAATCATACTAATAATTCCTATGATAGGAGAAAAGTAAGCTAACCCTCCTCAAGGAAAGCCAGTTTCTCCTTAATGTCCCTCACTAGTCCGTTACTATCCATTATTACTATACTAAACTAAATAAAGACAAAAAAAAATACAAATAATGACAAATAACCTATACTAAACTAAATAAAAAAGCAAAGAAAAAAATACAAATAACTACAAATAACAAAAATAAAATACAACAAAAATACAACATATTATGGATAATCTGTGGTACCCCTAGTAAGGCGACAATTATCATAGAAAGTAAGTTGCTGGTTTTCAACTTACCACCAAAGCGAAGAAATTCAATATTATCAATATCCGTTCAAATTTATTTCCAATTTTTAAATTCGTTATACGCTGAATGTAAAGTCTAAATAAACTGTCAGAAAATATCCAAAAAAAATTATATTTCATTTATCAGAATATACCGACATTATCATCAATATATAAAAAATAAACTAGAAAACACTTTATACCATGATACTTATTTTTTTTAGCGAAAATATCAAAAATTTTAGTAAAGGTCTTAAACCCTTTTCTTTACGTCTTCCTTTAGGTATGTGGGTTGTTGTGTGTCGGTAGGTTTGTGTGTGGGTTTGTGCGTAGGTGGTGTATGTTTGTGTATTTCCTTGCTCTTTCCCTTCCCGATCGTAAATATTAAAAAGAAGTAAATAAGAATAAACTAAAAGACACTTTATATCATGATAATTTTGTTTTTTAGCAAAAATATCAAAATTTTAGGAGAGGTGATCGTAAATATTAAAAGGAAGTAAATATAATAAACTAAAAGACACTTTATATCATGATACTTTTTTTTTTTAGCGAAAATATCAAAAGTATTGAGAGAGGTGATCGTAAATATTAAAAACAAGTAAATAGAATAAATAAAAAATACTTTATACCATGATACTTTTTTTTAGCGAAAATTTCAAAAGTTTTGAGAGAGGTGATCGTAAATATTAAAAACAAGTAAATAGAATAAATAAAAATACTTTATACCATGATACTTTTTTTTTAGCGAAAATTTCAAAAGTTTTGAGAGAAGTGTTATAAATATTGAAAAGAAGTAAATAAGTAAGTATATTTTTAAAAAGAAGTTTGAAGTTTGAGAGAGCTTTTGAGGTATATTTATATCTTTTTAAAGCAAATACAAAAAAAAAAATAATAACCAGTATTGTGATTGCAATCTACTTCTTTATGGCAAGCTTTGGATGAGTCATTATGAAGAAAAAGATGGATGGATAGAATGATAGATAAATTAATTATTGAGTTTCAATTAAACTATTAAACTATTATTGTATTTACTGAGATAAAACATGTAAAACATGCATGATCTCGATATTGATCATCTTTATTGATATTTTCAACAACCAGATCAATGACGCAAACCACACATCGGACTTTATTAATTCTCAATTGCGAGTCAACAACAAGTTTCTTTAAAATATTAATAGTATAATGACTGATATAACAGAATTTAATGTCCTTCGATCAAACTATCAACAGAACCCAGAAATATATATATATAGGGTCAGGTGATGAAAAAATTTTTTTTGAGCTGTACGCATTTTTTCAGGGCCGGAATTATGATAATATCAGCCGGTTACTATAATAGGAATAAAAGTCTGACTGGCATTATCAAAAATTATTTAAAAAAGGAAAGATTTTCATGATTTTTTTTTTAGTTCAAAATACGCAAACTCAAACCTGACCCTTATATATATATTTCTGGCTATCAACTCTGATAAATTGGTACACGTTCTGGTTAACGAGATAATTCAAATCAAATACCATAATGTAGACACACGGTAAAGCACTAAAAAAAATATTTACAAATACTTAACGTTAATGAAATAAATTAATCCTGTTGCAACGCAACAGGCTACAGCTAGTAAATACTAAATTTATTGATTATATTCTTAAAATACAATGTAAAAAAAATTAGTTCTAGTTTGATGACATTTATTAATAGAATGATAAATCAAGAACTTGCAGTTATGATTACAGTTGAAGAGAAAAAGATACATGAACGTAAAATTTGAAATTTTATAAAAATTATGCACAATCCGCGTAAACAAGTCAAATAAAGAATCAAAATTTAATGTAATCAAACTTTTATTTGTAATTTTTCATAATAAATATTGGAAAAAAAATATAAAGTTTTAAAATATAACGTTAAATAAATTATATTATAATATTATTAAGTTAAAAAGATTCAAATAAAACAAATGAAAATCTATAAAATTTCTTAATTAACGTTAATTACCTAGCATAATTTTCCAAAAAGTTTGTTTAATTTCTAATAATTTCCATACATTATCTAACGCTAATAAATAATTCATTAGACGATTATCTAAAAAAAAAAAATATAAACCCATAATTTAACAATGGCATCTTCGATCTTATAAAATTACTTTTTGTTAAAAAAACGCAAAAAAATTTTTTTTCATTATTTATGCAATAGAACTTACCTTATAAATCTATTAATTTTTTAGAGAAATATGAAATAATCATATCGCTTATAAATAAGTTAAAGAGCAACTTGCATTATGAAAACTTGTTCTTCAATATAAATGATTCTATGATTGTAATTTATTGTGAATCTTTAAAAAATTTACATAATAGATTTCTCATAAGGATATAACACCAGAATTTTATTATAAAAACTTTATACAAATTGGCAAAAAAATTATTAAGAATTTAGATAATACTTTTATAATTTTGATTGTAAGAAATTGATCGTTACGACGTGGTATCAATGAAAACACATTAAATTGCTGTGTAATCAGTAATATGGCTAAAAATATTTTTTTTTCTTATTTACACAGTTTCAGTTACTACGTATGTAATACATGGATGAAGTAAAATGAGTTAAGAATTTTTTTGACTCGGAGTCAGAACCCGAGTAATTAGTTAATAGTTATCTTTTTTTTTAAAAAAAAAAAATTTTAACACGTATAGAAATAAATTTTGCAATAATACGAGTTTTTATTTATTTTATTTTTTTTAACAGAAATTTCATGAAACTTTGGTGCAACTAATAAGTTAACTCTTTTTTCACTAAATACTGTTTACCAGGTATTTATTATGTTCAAAAAATTATATTTTTAGATTAGTCAAAAAGGTTAATTTCTGAAACTAAATGGTTAGATAAAGAGTAGTTTTTTTGTAAGTAAAATTCTAATTCTGAGTGAGTTAGATTAAACAGTATAGCGATAGCTAGTTCATTAACTGGATTTCATTATTTTTTTTTTAACAGAAAATTTAATAAACGTTCCTTTTATAATGATATATATACATACATAGTACAGTCTGTATATGTTCATAAAGTTGTAAATTCTGAAATTGTAATATATACAGTATATTATACTTGTGCTTGTATTTGTTTATAGATGAAATATACAAAACTTCAATATACAGAACTTCAATATATTTAAGTCAACGTATATGTGATGATGACCAATAAGAAAAATTTGATTGGCCTTCAAATGATGGTGTGTGATCGTCTGATGACTCGGTTCTCAGAACGGTTTTTATGGTTAAAAGTAGTTTTAAGCCCAAGAGATCCAGAATCTTTTAAATTTAAGTTCAGTTCCAGAATCGACTCGAGTCGACTCATTTTTAACCGATTCCATGATATTTCCATCCCTAGTTGCAAACCTTGAAAATTCAGAATTCTGTATTGATTTTTACGTTGATAGTTCCCTATAAAAAAATTGGATACGTTTTTTATAAAGTTTTCATACGATTTTTTTCCTTAGAAATAACGTATCATAATAGGATACGGAAAAATGCACAATTCCGTATCACTAAAAATATGGTTTGGATACGGAATTTGCACGGGATTCATATGGAATTTACATGATTTGATCACTGATTTTATCACGAAATTTATACGATTTGGTCACTGAATTTACTATTTGTATTACAGTTTACTATAATTGTATTTTCATAAATCTAATTTTACTTTATTAAATTAAATAAAAAATAAAAAATAAACAAAATACAAATATATTATGAAAATTCCCTCCTTATTAAAACCACCTATTGCAACCAAAATTATCTATAAGTTCAGGTTCATTTGGAATCAAATAACCTAAAAAAACAAAAAAAAAAGAAACATAAGAACGTCTAACTTAATTGGAAACAAAACCCCCCCCTCATATAGTATCTGCAATCATCCAAGTCACCAAAGGTTAGCATTCCTACAAAAAAAGAAAGAGAACTCCAGAATGTCTGACCTACATAAAAGAAAAGAATTATGAAGTGTCTGATGAAAAAGAAACCAAAACAACAAAATAAATCCAAAACTGACCTATAAAAAAAGAAGACTCCAAAGCAACAAAACTGTAATAACCTATAAAAGAAAAGAATCTGAACCCAACTTACAAAAAAAAAAGAAAATTTGAACTGACCTAAAAAAAGAAAAAATCCTGAACCATCCTACAAAAAGGAAAGGACTCCCAAACTGATCTACAAAAAAGAAAAAAGAAAACTGAATCTTCTCACAAAAAAAAATCTGCTGGCCTATGAAATAAAAAAAGGGATAAATATAAATAAAAAAAGAAAAGGGAATAAAGAATAAATCAAAAAAAAATATTTTTTTAAAAAGAGGGGTAACGAAGTTAGGAAAGTTAAAAAAAATTTTTTTTTAAAGGGAGGATGTCAAAGTTAGAATAATAAAAAATTTTTTATAAAGAGGAAATAGAAATAATTTTTTAAAAAAAAAAGAAGAGTGGGAATAAAAGAATAAAATCAAAAATTTTTTTTTTAAGGGAGAGTGACGAAAAAAAAACTTTTTAAAGTGAGGTACGAAAAAAAAATTTTTTTTTAAAAGGGGGATGATGAAGAAAGAAGAAAATTTTAGAAAAAATAACAAAAATAAGACAAGAGATAAGAGAAAGGAAAGGAAAGACAGAAAGGAAGATCGGAAGATCAAACTCATCAAAGTAAAGGTTTATATAAAAAACAAAAAACGTATCATAAAAAATCAATAAACAATCACGTGATCTCGTGTAACGATACGGGATTTTTGTAAAATTATCTTCGTTTAAAAATTCCGTATACATTCCGCATGATTAATTTTTTCCGTATACATTAGTTTTTTTAAAAAATGTTCAAAAATGAATTGCTTATTAAATATACGGAATTTGTATACGTAATCTATAGAAACGTACATAAAATGTATACAAAACGTATCCTTTCCGTGTACATATTTCTTATAGGGGTTGCCACTAATTCTTGCTTAGCAATTATCATAATTGTAGCAATTCGTTTTATGATGACTTAACTGAAAATATCAAATTGAAATATATATCTTTGGCTTCTTTACGATTTCAGTTCAAAGCTAGAAAAGTTTATAGTGCATTTTAATTTTTTGGAAAATATTCTTATAATATGTTTGAGAATAATTAATGAATTTTAATAAAAGGTAGAGCTTAAATTTTCTTTAACGGATGTGTTATAAAAATAATAATAATAGTAATAATAGTTTTGCACGTTAAATAGGTTATTTTAATAGATAGGTTACTTTATTGATTAGGTGTTTTACGTCTTTATTATATTAAATTAGATTTGTACCAAATTTCTTACGATACTAATAAAGAGAATTACTAGAAAAAAAAAATAATAGTAACATAACATATTCGCCGATCTGCAGAAGGCATGTAATAATTTTAGATTTTTATATTTTTTTTTTGTGATTTTTTTTCTTGATATTCTCATTATTTAAAAAGATGGGTAAAAGGTCTATCAATATTGGAATAAAAAGACTATAATTATTAGTCAAAATAAGTATATTAAAAAGCTTTATGGTACGGATACCGCCAGTTATTCCACGGTTTATGAAAATCATCCCCGTGAAATAACTATTACATCATTCTGCAGATTGGGATCGGCGTGATTAACTAACCAATTTATATGATCTTCGCTCTAAAATATTTTTTTCCGGAATTTTTTTTCATTATCTACTGAAATTCTTCCGAACAAATTGTTTTATTAATTTGAATTCGTTTATTATTATTTAAATGGGTTTCATTCAAATTATTGGTGCCTTCTTCTTCATACTCATCATTATTCTATACAAGTCAGATAAGATATTTATAAAATGTTATAAAATTTGTTTTGAAAAACGGTCTAAGCAAAATTTTAAAAACTGGACTAGTGGTAATGATGATATTGATAAATTTATCCAAAATACTCAACTATTAGCTCATAGCGATGCAGAAAAAGCACTAGAATGGATACCTTATGATAGATTTCATAATATTAAGTACATTGAAAAAAACAAAGTATATAAAGCAAATTGGATTGATGGGTGCATAAATAAATGGGATGATAAAAATCAAAATTGGGAAAGAAAACATCAAAATATGGTTGTAATTTTAAAAAGTTTAAATATTTCAAATATTAGTGAATTAACACTTACAAATAAGGTATAATTGATACTATTATTTAATAAGATTTTTATTTTTGTTAATATCATATTCAAACATATCTATTTCATTTGTAGATTATCAGCTGCTATAAAGTTTATGGAATAACCCAAATTTTAGAAACAGAAAATTACATGGTGGTTTTAACATGTGAAAAATGTAATAATATATGTAATGCAATACATTTTCAACTAAATTTTGGAAATTGGACTAGTGGTAATAATATTATTGATGAATTTATTCAAAATTCTCAACTATTGTCACATAAAAACTATCAATTATCAAAAGCATTAGAATGGATACCTTATAACAAATTTTATGATATTAAATGTATTGCAAAAAATAGTAATAAAGTATATAGAGCAAATTGGATTGATGGATATATAAACCAATGGGATAATGAAGGTCAATGGGAAAGAAGGCATCAAAATATGTTTGTAATTCTAAAAAATTTAAGTGATCCAAAATATAATATATCAGAATTTGTAAACAAGGCAAGTTATTTTATCATTTTTTAAACAGTATACCTCTTATTAATTTATTATACTTATAGTTAACAATAGGGATAACTCAAAATCCAGATACAAAAAATTATATAATAGTTCAGAAAGATATATGTGAAGAATGTGGTTATATATGTAATGCAATACATTTTCAACAAAATTTCAAAAATTGGACAAGCGGTAATAATTATGTTGATAAATTTATCCAAGATACTCAACTATTAGAACATAATTATTTTGTATCATACAATGTGTTAGAATGGATACCCTATAATAAATTTTATATTAATAAGTGCATTGTAAAAGATAAAATATATAGAGCAAGTTGGATTGATGGATATATAAATAAATGGAATGTTGAAAATCAACATTGGAAAAGAAAACATCAAAATATGGTTGTAATTTTAAAAAGTTTAAATATTTCAAATATTAGTGAATTAACACTTACAAATAAGGTATAATTAATATTATTATTTAATAGGATTTTTAATTTTTATTAACATATTCAAACGTATCTATTTCATTTTAGACTATAGGTTGCTATAAAGTTTATGGAATAACCCGAGATTCAGAAACAGAAAATTACATGGTGGTTTTAACATCATGTGAAAAATGTAATGATGTATGTAATGCAATATACTTTCAATTAAATTTTGGAAATTGGACTAGTGGTAGTAATATTATTGATAAATTTATTCAAGATTCTCAACTATCATCACATAAAACCTATCAATTATCAAAAGCATTAGAATGGATACCTTATAACAAATTTGATGATATTAAATGTATTTCTAAAAGTAGTAATAAAGTATATAGAGCAAATTGGATTGATGGATATATAAACCAATGGGATAATGAAGGTCAAAATTGGGAAAGAAGGCATCAAAATATGCTTGTAATTTTAAAAAATTTAAGTACAAATCCAAAATCTATTGAATCAAAAATGAATAAGGTACTAAAATTATTTTTCCCCTAATGTAATTTATAAAATTTAATATTTACTAATATATTCAATGTTATTTATTTTAGTTGCAGATTATAGGATTTAATAATGTTTATGGGATAACCCAAGATTCAGAAACAGAAAATTACATGGTGGTTTTAACATGTGAAAAATGTAATGATGTATGTAATGCAATATACTTTCAATTAAATTTTGGAAATTGGACTAGTGGTAGTAATATTATTGATAAATTTATTCAAGATTCTCAACTGTCATCACATAAAACCTATCAATTATCAAAATCATTAGAATGGATACCTTATAACAAATTTTATGACATGAAATGTATTTCAACAAGCGGAAATAAAGTATATAGAGCAAATTGGATTGATGGATATATAAACCAATGGGATAATGAAGGTCAAAATTGGGAAAGAAGGCATCAAAATATGCTTGTAATTTTAAAAAATTTAAGTACAAATCCAAAATCTATTGAATCAAAAATGAATAAGGTACTAAAATTATTTTTCCCCTAATGTAATTTATAAAATTTAATATTTACTAATATATTCAATGTTATTTATTTTAGTTGCAGATTATAGGATTTAATAATGTTTATGGGATAACCCAAGATTCAGAAACAGAAAATTACATGGTGGTTTTAACATGTGAAAAATGTAATGATGTATGTAATGCAATATACTTTCAATTAAATTTTGGAAATTGGACTAGTGGTAGTAATATTATTGATAAATTTATTCAAAATTCTCAACTATCATCACATAAAATTTATCAATTATCAAAAGCATTAGAATGGATACCTTATAACAAATTTTATGATATTAAATGTATTTCAAAAAGTGGTAATAAAGTATATAGAGCAAATTGGATTGATGGATATATAAATAAATGGGACTATGCAAATCAAAATTGGGAAAGAAAAGGCCAAAATATATCTATGATTTTGAAAAGTTTAGATCATATTTTAAAAGTTAGTGAATTAAATAAGGTAATAATTAATATTATCATTCATTTATTAAAATATTTTGAATATTTTGATTATTGTTAGTATATTTAATATATCCATTTCATTTTAGACTATGGGTTGCTATAAAGTTTATGGAATAACCCAAGATCCAGAAACAGAAAATTACATGGTGGTTTTAACATGTAAAAAATGTAATGACATATGTAATGCAATATACTTTCAATTAAATTTTGGAAATTGGACTAGTGGTAATAATATTATTGATAAATTTATTCAAGATTCTCAACTGTCATCACATAAAACCTATCAATTATCAAAATCATTAGAATGGATACCTTATAACAAATTTTATGACATGAAATGTATTTCAACAAGCGGAAATAAAGTATATAGAGCAAATTGGATTGATGGATATATAAACCAATGGGATAATGAAGGTCAAAATTGGGAAAGAAGGCATCAAAATATGCTTGTAATTTTAAAAAATTTAAGTACAAATCCAAAATCTATTGAATCAAAAATGAATAAGGTACTAAAATTATTTTTCACCCAATGTAATTTATAAAATTTAATGTTTACTAATATATTCAATGTTATTTATTTTAGTTGCAGATTATAGGATTCGATAATGTTTATGGAATAACCCAAGATTCAGAAACAGAAAATTACATGGTGGTTTTAACATGCGAAAAATGTAATGATGTATGTAATTCAATATACTTTCAATTAAATTTTGGAAATTGGACTAGTGGTAATAATATTATTGATGAATTTATTCAAAATTCTCAACTATCATCGCATGAAACCTATCAATTATCAGAAGCATTAGAATGGATACCCTATGATAAATTTTATATTAAATGCATTGTAAAAGATAAAATATATAGAGCAAGTTGGATTGATGGATATATAAATGAATGGAATGATGAAAATCAAAATTGGAAAAGAAAAGACAAATATATTTATTTGATTTTGAAAAGTTTAAATGTTTTAAAAGTTAGCGAATTAAATAAGGTATAATTAGTACTATTATTTAATAAAATATTTTTTTGTTATTATATTCAATACATCTATTTTATTTGTAGACTATAGGTTCCTATAAAGTTTATGGAATAACCCAAGATCCAGAAACAGAAAAATACATGGTAGTTTTAACATGTAAGCAATGTAATAATATATGTAACGCAATACACTTTCAACTAAATTTTGGAAATTGGACTAGTGGTAATAATATTATTGATGAATTTATTCAAAATTCTCAACTATCATCGCATGAAACCTATCAATTATCAGAAGCATTAGAATGGATACCCTATGATAAATTTTATATTAAATGCATTGTAAAAGATAAAATATATAGAGCAAGTTGGATTGATGGATATATAAATGAATGGAATGATGAAAATCAAAATTGGAAAAGAAAAGACAAATATATTTATTTGATTTTGAAAAGTTTAAATGTTTTAAAAGTTAGCGAA
The DNA here is from genome assembly GCF_026210795.1 of Rhizophagus irregularis. Lineage (NCBI taxonomy): Eukaryota > Fungi > Glomeromycota > Glomeromycetes > Glomerales > Glomeraceae > Rhizophagus > Rhizophagus irregularis. The sequence goes on along the minus strand of NC_089430.1, from coordinate 395,652 downwards.
TTAAATAAGGTATAATTAATACTATTATTTAATAAAATATTTTTTGTTATTATATTCAATACATCTATTTTATTTGTAGACTATAGGTTCCTATAAAGTTTATGGAATAACCCAAGATCCAGAAACAGAAAAATACATGGTAGTTTTAACATGTAAGCAATGTAATAATATATGTAATGCAATACACTTTCAACTAAATTTTGGAAATTGGACTAGTGGTAATAATATTATTGATGAATTTATTCAAAATTCTCAACTATTACATAAAACCTATCAATTATCAAAAGTATTAGAATGGATACCTTATGACAAATTTTATAATATTGAATGTATTGCAAAGAATAGTGATAAAGTATATAGAGCAAATTGGATTGATGGATATATAAACCAATGGGATAATAAAGGTCAATGGGAAAGAAAGCATCAAAATATGTTTGTAATTTTAAAAAATTTAAGTACAGATCCAAAATCTATTGAATCAAAATTTATAATGAATAAGGTATTAAAATTATTTTTCATTTAGTATAATTTATAAAATTTTATTTTTACTAATATATTTCAGTGTTATTTTATTTTAGTTGCAGATTATAGGATTTGATAATAAAGTTTATGGGATAACCCAAGATCCAGAAACACAAAATTATATGCTTGTTCTGAAAGATATATGTGAAAAATGTAAAAAAGTATGCAATGCAATACATTTTCAACGAAGTTTCAAAAATTGGACTAGTGGTAATAATGATATTGATGAATTTATTCAGACTACTCAGCTATTGTCACATAATACCTATCAGATATCAAAAACATTAGAATGGATTTCTTATGATAAATTTTATAACATTAAATGTACTACAAAAGTATGCGCAGATCTGCAACTTCAAAATTTTTCTGATAAATTATATAGAGCTAATTGGATTGATGGATATATAAATATATGGGATGATAAAAATCAAAATTGGAAAAGAAAAAATCAAGATATGATTGTAACTTTGAGAAGCTTTAATAGTTCAGAAAACGTTTTGTTAAAATTTATTAATGAGGTATGAATTTATTATTTTTATTATTAATGAAATTCTGAAAATTTTTATTTTCGTTAATATTTTATTTTTATAGTTTATAGGTTTTCATGAAGTTTATGGGATAACTAAGGATCCGGAGACAAAAAATTATATAGTAGCTTATAGTGAAGAATGTAAAAAATATAAGCATGTGTGTAATGCATTACATTTTCAACAAAATTTCAATAATTGGACAAGTGGTAATAATGATATTGATGGATTTATTCAAGATATTCAGCTATCAGACCATAGTTATAATGCATGCCATGCGTTGGAATGGATACCTTACAATAAATTTCATGATATTACTTATATTGCAAAAGGTGGATTTGGTAAAGTGTATAAAGCAAATTGGATTGATGGATGTATAGATAAATGGGATAATAAAAATCAAAATTGGAGAAGAAGGAATAAAAATATGTTGGTGGCATTAAAATGTTTGAATAATTCAAAAAATGTTACATTAGAGTTTATGAATGAGGTAACTAATTTTATTATTTGAAAAGTTGCAAATATTTAATTTTGCTAATATATATACATTTATTTTAGATTACATCACACTGTAAAGTAAATTTGGGTAGGTGTATTGTTAAACTTTATGGAATAACTCAAGATCCAGAAACAGAAAATTATGCTATGGTTTTAGATTTTGCAGAGGATGGAGATTTACGAAATTATTTAAATAAAAATCATAACAAATTATATCTTAATGATAAAATTAATTATTTACTTAGCATTGCACGAGGGCTTGCAGATATTCATAAAAACGAATTAATTCATCGAGATTTACATATTGGCAATATACTAAGGTTCAAAGATCTCACTTGTATAACCGACATGGGATTATGTAAACCTGCAGATTACAATCCATCAGAAAATGCAAAAAAGAGTACATATGGTATTTTACCTTATATTTCTCCTGAAATTTTACGAGGACAAAATTATACCAAAGCCTCAGATATTTATAGTTTTGGTATTATTATGTATGAAGTAATTTCTGAATTACCTCCATATCATGATGTAAGTCATGATCATAATTTAGCAATAAGAATTTGTAAAGGACTCAGGCCAAGGTTTTATATCAAAGTACCACAATTAATTGTCCATTTAATTAAAAGATGCTTAGATTCAAATCCGTTAACTCGACCAGAAGCAGAAGAAATCAAAAAAATTTTAAATCAATGGTCTAATGAATTATTTAATAAATTGAAAAATCATGAAATACAAATACAAATTAGAGAAGCAGAAAATATCAATAAGAATTTGGCGGTCAGTAGTGCACCTTCAACCAGCTTAGGATTATCATATAAATCACGTTCAGAAGATATTTATACCAGTAGATTGCTTAATTTTAATAATCTTCCTGAACCAAAAAATACTGTCGATTATTATGATAATCAGAACGATGATATAATTAGCATGGAATCTTCAGGTAATGGTTAATAAAAAGTATTTAAATTAGTTGTAAATTATTAATGAAAACTTTATTTATTAATTAGTGTCGTTATCTTTGCAAATTGATATTTCTCAACTAAACATTTAATAAAGATGGTAAATTTTAAACTTACATTTATTATAGCACTGTTTATTAAGAATAGTCAGTTTATTTGTTTGTTTATTTTTATTATTTAAATCGTAAGTAATTCTGTAATGATTTTATATCTTTGAATTTTTCCGTCAATATAGTTTAAAATTACATATATCGTAGTTTTTTTGTGAGGTTCTAAAAAAAATATAGTTTACAAATTTACACCTCGATAATTATTCCAATAGGATTGATTGATTAAGAATGACATTAAGTAGGATTTTGAATTGTGAAGATATTATAATTTAGTTTATTTATATTGTTTATTTTATATATATTTTCTGAGTTTATTAATTAAATAAAAAATTTATAAAACTAGATAGATTTGATAATGAGGAGTAATTTTTGTGTTATTCAATAACTAATTGAGATGCAACTTTTTTTAGTAGATGTAAAGAATTTCACGGTATTAATTTTCTAGTTGCTTTAATATGTTTAATATGTGAATTACAGTGAAAAATAAATAACTCTTTGCGTCAGGATCTCAGATGATACTGTAACTGACGTGCGTCACATGTCACATAGGATTTAAGATTAAGGTATAATTAGTCATTGAATTTTATAATTTTTCTTGTTATTAATAAATTTATTTATCACATTAAAATATTGTTTGGAATCAAATAAGTATCAAGTTTCAGTCAATTATTTTAATAGACAAAATGCCAAAAAATCTCCTAAAGAACAGGACCCACCCAGTCACGTGAAGAAACCAAATTTCTGTTAAAGTTTTACGTTAAAAAACAAGATGTAAAATTTATTTATTGAGTATCGCGTCAAATTATTTATAAAATTTCCATAAAAGAATACATTTAATGAAATATTAATCAATTCTCCTAAAAATATTATTATTTATTCTATATTATTCCTTTTAGTTTTTTCTTGTAATTTTCGGTTTTTACAAGTTACAAGTTTTACTATCTGATGATAAGATCGGCATAAAAAAAATTTCAAGTGGACCATTGCACAACATTACACAACATTACACAATTAAATCAATTTATCCCTTTAGTTCTGATTCTGTAATACAGTTATTTGCTATTAACTTTATATGTATAACAAAGAATTCTTAACCACACATATAATTGTACTAGTTTAAAAATAAAACGAACGATAAAATATACACAAATAAAAGTTTGTGATTATTTATTGCCATAATACTATAATATTTTACCTACATGCAGGAAATTTGTCTTGTAAAAAAAAAAAAATAATAAAACTACAAAAGCAAGACACATGTCTTTGGTATAAAATTTTACGCCTTTTACAATGTACAAACCCGTACCACAGACTCGTGTAGTACGATTTTTTTTTTGTAACGATCATTGAGTTGCACAACTAACTTTGATAAATTTATTTGACTCCATTCTGAGAAACTTTTTCTAAATTAATTTTTAAAAGTTTGAAGCTTCTACAATATAATTCATTATGTCCTATAATGATAAAATTTATTTTGCAATTGAGGGAGCATTTGCATTAATAGATTATAACATTTACAATGATATACATAAACAATTTGAATTTAAAAAACAAACAGTTCTTGCAGATGAATCACTTACAGAAAATGAGAAATCTGAAGCAATAACAATATTAACTAAAACTTATGATGATGAAAAAATTACGTTTAATGAAGGAACAAAAAGAATTTGTGAAAATTGTAACCAAGAATGTTTAGCTACATTATTTTGTGAACTTTGTGTTCGAAATTATTTAAAAGCAAATTTTTCAAATTGGACATCTGGAAATGTTGATATTGATAATTTATTACAAGAGTGTCAAATGAAAACACTGGCACCAAATAGGATACCAGAATGGATTCCATATGATAATTTAAAAAATATCAAATATCTAACAAAAGGTGGATGCTCTGAAATCTATACAGCAGATTGGATTAATGGAAAATATAAAGAATGGGATTCTAAAAAACAACAATTAAAAAGATTTGGAGAACATGTTGTAGTGCTTAAAATACTAGTAAATGTTGAAAATGCAAATCAAAATTGGTTTGATGAGGTTTGTAATTTAAAGTATTTAAAAAATTATTAATATTATAAGTTATATTAATATTTTATTTTTATAGGCAAAATCACATTTAAATATGAGCAATAAATGGACCGAAATCGTCCAATGTTTTGGTTTAACACAAGATCCATCAAATGGAAATTATATGCTTGTAATGTATGAAATGGATATAGATTTAAGAAAATATTTACAACAAAATCATAATAAACTTACATGGAAAGAAAGAATTCAAATTGCTGAGAATATAATTTTTTCACTTATAAGAATTCATGAAGAGAATGCGATTCATAGAGATTTGCATTCTGGAAATTTATTACTTAAAAATTTTGGACTTAATATTAGTGATCTTGGGTTTTGTGGACCTGCGGATAAACCATTAAAAAGTATATATGGAAATCTTCCTTATATGGCACCTGAGGTTATTATTGGAAAAGTACAGACTCATAAATCTGATATTTATAGTGTTGCAATGCTTATGTGGGAAATTTCATCTGGACAACCACCATTTATTAATTATGAACATAATTATGATCTTGCAATGAATATTGTTAATGGTATAAGACCAAAAATTGTACCAGGAACTCCTTTAGAATATAAAAATTTAATGAAACAATGCTGGGATGCTGATCCATTTAAAAGACCCGATGTTGCTGCACTTTGGAAGAAAATAAAAGAAATCAATTTATTTTATCAAAATAAATCAAATGAATCATTAACTCAACCAGAAGTAAATAATAATTTAGAATGGAAAAGTATAGAAAATTATACAAGTAGTAGTAGTAGTTTATCTGCAAGTAAACTTCATCAATTTGACAATCTTCCTGAACCCAGAAATGCAACAGAAGGTATTATATTTATTATAATGAATTGTTTTGTTAAATATTTAGAAAAAGTATTAAGATACTAAATATTAATCAATGATGCTTTATTATATAAACAATAGAAGAACTAGAAGGTATAAATTTAAATTTATTTATAGTATTTATTTAAAATAATTAATAATTGTGTTTGTTTCGTGGACATTTTAGCATTTTATAGTAAATCATATGACTTATCTATTCCTGATAATAGTAAGTATTATTGGATTTCTGTAAAATAAACATTATATTTATCTATTTTAACTTTTTTTTAGTTGATGAATTTGATAAATCGGGTATTCAGAAGAATAGTACGTCAAAATTATTTGTTTTACGATAATCAAAATATTCAATGATTAATTTTATACTAAATTATATAATATAGTTGATAGTAAGAAGTTATCCAAAATATTTAAAAGGAATTCAAAGAATGGCAAGTAAAATAATAATTATTATATTGATCTAAAATTTATTTAATATTAAAAACATAATTTTATTTAAATTTTTTAAGATATTCAAAATGATTATAAAGGAGAAACAATGCAACAAAAAGTGAAGAAAAATAATATTAACGTTGATGGTATGTAAGATTATCTAAACTATATAATTTCAATAATTAATTTTAAGTTGTTTTTTCTTTTGTTTTTATAGATGAGGATGAAATATACTATAATAATCCAAATTTTCATTTGGAAGAACAAAATGAATTTGAACTTCCTGATGGTAATTAAACATTTTTTCTTATTTAAAAGTTAAAATAAAATTTCAGCATTTTTTTTTTTAACTCGATTTTTTTTATTATATATTTAGATATTTAATACATATAAATTATTTCAATTAAATAATAACAATATTATTATTATATCAATAATATTTCTTATCATTATTATAAAATTATTTAAACACTAAGTCTAGAGTAGAAAGAAGAGATTTCTTTCAAAATTCTTAGCTTGCAATTTAAATAATTATTTTCACATTATATTTTACTAATAAATTATTGTATAAATTATCAAATTACATATTATGATTTGTAGAATTTCAAAATTTGGAAAGCTTGACAAATGAAATGTAAAGTGAAGTGAAATTGTTAATAAATAACAAAGCACGCGTCGCCCAATCATTGCTAAAATAGTAAATATGGTTACTCAAAACACAGTATTGATTTAGAGATCACTTTAATTGATCACATGTAACCGATAATGTGATTAAGGATCATGATCAAGGCAAATGTTATCAATTTATTAGAATTTTAGAATTTGGAATTGTAATATTTCATATTTCTAATAATTCTGGCCATAATTAATGATTTCGGTTAGAATTGAATTTCAAGAATTTTTGATAACTTTGGTCAAATATTTAAATGCGAGTTTTGTCTTTTATTTTCAGGCATATGTAAACTAAATATAAACAATGTATTTACTATTTAATGTAGTAATCTTAAAATATTATCATCAAGATTTTAATATATGAAGAAACATGTGTAAATGTAGTATTGGGAATGGTAAGTTATTATCGAGTCTTTTTTTGTCAATATACTATTTTTTTTTTCATTAATTTCAATATGTTATAGCCTTTTATTTTGAATACTGTAAACGTCGAATATGCTGAAAATATAAATTATTAAATATTAATTCAGTATATCAATCATTTATTTCATTTTTAGTTATTTTCTTTACTATTATCATAAAAAAAAAAATTATTAAAGTATTGATCGAAATACTACTAAACAAACACGTTTAATTTGTTGATATCAATATACGTATTAGAGCATAATCTAAGCTTATATTAAAAGTGCTGCGCGAGTACTTATCATGGAGCAGCATCATCATTAAATATATAGTTTATATATGTACTGTAGGTCAAAGTCAGATAAATTAATTTAGGTTTTTTAAACTGTAAATATGAATGTTGATGAATCCAGAAAATTACCCGTTATCTTGAAGGCGGATTATCCGTCGGATCGCATCTCTAGCGTTATCTATCAATATAATGTTAAACTTGATTTAATAATTTTATTTTATCAAATAAGGCTTTTATAAAAATTCAACAAAGTTTTTCTTAGTTAATAAAGTTTTTTCATTTATTTGGAATTTATTTACAACTATTACTATAACAAATAATCATCAAAATCTATATAGAAATTGATATAAAATAAAATTCAATTACCTATATGTAATAATAATAACAACATTTATCATAAACCTTAATTCAAAGAATTAGAATTATCTTTTCAAAATTGTATACTAATATCTGATATGACTTATTTTAGAAATATTCTCAATTATTAATAAAATTTTGTTCTAGTTCCTTTATTTATTAAGAAATTTTGACTTCTTTAAGCATATTCCTTCAAAAAAATTCATATTGGAACAGGTATTTATTTAATTTTATTCTAAATTTTAGATATGTAAAAATGTTTAACGTTTATACAATTTACTATGTTTTTTCTCCCTATTATTTACATATTTTTACAGAAAATTAGTTGATTATAATATTTTAGGTTAATAATAATATTATTTGAGATAAGCAAAATAAATGTTATTTATTTGAGAAATTCAATTGCTATAAGTGTAAATTATGTAAACGTTTCAGTTAGCGCAATGAATTACTTATTCTACCAAAATTGCCTGTCCAACCCACATAATCAATATTTTAATAGATAATTGAGCATTCTTTTACCATGGTTGATCTCGTATAACATTTAACTTTGAAAAAAAATAAAAACATTAAAACATTCGCGAAAAATTCAAAGAATCTTAATATTTAAGTAACTTTATAGTAAATAAAATCAATAGAAATAAAATAAATTTTTTAAGTTTTAAATAGTAGTTTTATTATATTTTTATTGAATAATACTGTAAACAATACAGAAAAAATTTTTACTTTTATATATATTTATGAAATAAAAATTTTTTTTTTGCTTTATATGTGGAAACCCAGGATGTGATCTATTCCGTGTTTGTTATCGTTAATATATTGGTCTAAAACTTTCAGTAATAAAAAATTTAGATAAGCAGGACAATTAGAATCACAATTTTTACAAGGACATACTCCATATCTATTAATCCTACGTCTCAACTTATTCGAAAAAATTGCTTTAAGTTTATATTTTAAGATTATTATTAAAAATGTACATAATAATTTTAAGAGAAGAATTTTTGGTAGAAAAACAAAAATATTTCCGGGATACAATATAATGAGTTACATTTTAAGATTTTATTGTTTCCTATTTAAATTGGCATTAACCTTAATTGGTAATAGCGAGTAAAATTTTATCCGTGTGTAACGTACAAAATTTAGTCAGTAGGTTATATTAATTTTCCTATTTGATCCGATGTAGAATTAGCTGTAATAATGGCGGAAGACACGGGTCCGGATGATTACAAATGATTACAAATCAAAAAACTCCAGATGTTGATCAATTGGAACTTGGTTCACCAGCCAGAATCAATGGCGAAATTATTATAGCGGATTTGACTCTTGATGATCGACATTGAGCCATTTGCCATTTCCGCCCATATATTTTGGTCAAAGTTAGCGGCAAGTTTTTAACTGTTTAAATTTCGGAAAACCATTGATATTTGATAGACCCACGAACAGACAAATTTTCTTGAAAAGATTAATAACCGATTTATAGTCATACCAAACCCGAATGGTTTAAAACTCGAGGTTCACTTACTAGATCGGCATCTTGAAAATAATATTAATATTGAATTTAGTTTGACTTATTTGTGAAATGCAAAATGTTAAGTCGCAAAAAGTATTACTCAGAAACAAATGATTTAAAACAATTGTCCATTTTTTAAATTAGTTTTATTAATATTAATTTATTATGGCGTTTCGTAGACTAGCAGTCAAACTTAGTATTTTGTAATGATATAATACAAGTAAAGAAATTAAAACGTGCTCATGATAATATTACATTTTTTTATTTATATTTCATGAGAATGAATTATAAACTTTATCAATTGTAATTTTTTCTCGCTCAATATATGAATTTTTACCTAAAAGTTAGAATGAAGTAAAATGTTAAAATTAACTATTTTTAATAAAAGATTTTTTTTTTTTTCAAGGAGACTTTGTCTTTATCTAAAATTGAAAAAATTCAGGCGTATTTATTTTATTAGGTAAAATAAAGGTTCAAAGAAAATTTAACCAAGTTAGGCATCACATAATGGCTCAAGTGCTCGATCTGCCATTAACAATTTGTCTCCAAACCTGAATTTAAAACTTATTTTTTTTAATCAAAGGAAAGAATAAATAATACTTTTATATAATACATATCAAATTGATGATTTACATAAGAAGTTAACTTTAAATAGTTGAAACTAGCATCTTAAACCTAATACGTGGAGAAAAGGTATTTTTTAAAAAATTTCTAGTAGAATAATGTATTGATTGAAATAATCAAAAAAAGAACGCCTAATTTCTAATGAAGAATAACTCATGATGCAAATAATTTTTATTAACAAGGACGCCACCCGCATCAAAGATACTCTAGTGTTTTTACCGGCTAAAAAGTTTGAAGAGGTATTAATGAAAACCTATAATATTTTAATCTGATTTATCTTTCTATTAGTAATTAATGTTTGATGCTATAATAATAAATTTTGGGAACTCATTACTTTGTTGAAATTTTATTTCATTATGGTAAAATTTTTGATCTGAATTTTTAAAGCACCTTCAGAAAAAAAAATTCATATATCAAAATTGATCTCTTCAGTAACATAATCTGTGATAAAATATTATAATTAAAATTAGTAAATTGGCAAAAAACAAAAAAAAAATAGTGTAAACAATTATTTGGTATTTGCTTACCATCATCTTTAGAATCACCAAAACTTGTATCGTTATCAATATCCAATTCAATTTCTTTTGTTAAATAGTCTAACAAATAAAAGAAATATTAGTATGTAAAAAAAATCATGATATAATTAGAAAATAGATAATGCTAAGTTTTATTGTACCATTATCATTTATAGTTAAATTATCTTCAAATTTGTTATTACTAATTTCTGAATCAATACTTTCTAAACTTCTTGTAGACTCTGCAGATTTTATCATCTCACTCAAGGATCTACTTTTATAGATGGCACCCGGATTAATTGATTTTACAGGTCCAATATCTGGTGATTTTACAATTTTAGTAATGCCATCACAATAATACTCTGGTTCATTGTTTTTCATAATCACAATTTTTTTACGTAATTCTGTTGCTGTAGGTCTTTTATTTGGATCAGAATGCCAACACCTTTGCATTAATTCAACATAACCTTCAGGTGCATTTGTGACAATTGGAGGACGAAAACCATCACAAATCTTAATAATTAGATCTGTATCATGATCATGATCCCAGAAAGGTCTTCTACCAGTCATTAATTCCCACATAATCATACCAAAACCATATATATCTGAAGCTATAGTATAATTTTGTCTCTTAAGTATTTCTGGAGCAATATAAGGAATAATGCCATAAATCTCTTCATCATGTCCCATTGCAGATTTACTTATTCCTAAATCACATAGAGTTGAACTGAAATCATTTGAAATCAAAATATTTCCACTATGATAGTCTCTATGAATGATATTTACATTATGTACCATTTCAAGTTTATAAATTGTGCTTTCTAAAATAAGTAACTTTTGATACCATAATAAAAGGCTAAAATGTTTAGCTATTTCACGTGTTAGATTATTTCCTTCATAATAATCCGTAACTATCACAAAATTTTGAGTTATAGGATTTTTAGTGATACCATAATGATTACTTATATCATGATAATGATTAAAGTCATAGTAACTATCTGTATATTCATACATGATTGATGAATTTTGATGTCTTATAGCAAAATCATAAAATATCTTAAGCTAAAATAAAAATTAAATTAATTACTTATTAGAGAAATAAAAATATAATTTAATAATAATATCTTACCTCATTTAATTCTTCTGGAGTGATATTTTTAGAATTATTAAGTTCCTTGAGAGCGACCATCATTTTACCTTTACGACGATACGCTTGTTTTTTATAATTCCAACTAGCTATTGGGCCATCAATCCAAGTGGCTTTATAAACTTTACTAAAACCTCCTTCAGCAATAAATTCTATATCATTGAATCTATTATAAGGAACGAATTCCATTTTAAAGGTTGCATCAGTTGCATCCCAATTAATTCGTGTATACCTTATAAAATCATCAACAGCTTCATTTCCACTTGATATAAGTACCGTTTTTGCTTTATAACATAGATGACAACATTGATGACTTTCATCCCAATGTTTTCTTTTTTTATTACACTCATTACATAATTTGAATATTGGCTTTAATATATTATGTGTTTTATGAATTAAAGATTTATTGTTTGATGCATTTCTTAATCTATATTTAATTGAGTTTTCCATTATCACTTATATTAATATAGTTTGTTTGGAGAATAAAAATCGGATTTTTGGAATTTGGAATTTTTTTATTGAGAAGAATTATGCAAATCATCGTATGATTTTCCAAAATGGATAAATAGTTTGATCGGGTGACCTAACACAAAATTTTTCGTCATGTGATGATAACGTCTGTTCCTTTATTATTATTATTTTTATTCATTTGATCATAATGTAATGCTGCTGACAAAATATACATTACATTTTTTTATTCGAATTACTACTAACCAATCCACTTATCAATTTTAAGTAAGGAACTGATCAAAATGGAATGATTTTTTTATTTATTTCATTTCATAAGTTACTAATCGACCCATTTTTTTCTTCATTGCTATTTTAGGTTCAGATTTGTAGCTTCAGAATAGAAGGTGCCAATCAAAATGGAATAATACGATAGGTGGCTAACCTTTTTTATTATTTTTTTTCATTTTGAATATTGCTATTCAATCAATACCCTCCTTTTCTTTATCTGTTATGGACTTGATGTAATGTACTGATTGAATGGGAAAAATCTTATACTGCATTATGTTAGTAAATGATGTAATTTTTATTTATTTATTTAACTAATTACTAATTATTAATGAAATATTTATTTATATAGCTAAATAAGAACTTTTTGGATCAGAACATTTATCTTCAGTTGAAATGGATAGCTCATAACAGATAGATGTTATACTGCAACAATTTGGTAAGCAATAACGAAATTATTGTTTATTGAATTAACTAATTTAATATTAATTTCTAATGAATTGTTTTACTAAATAAAACTTGATAGATATTTAACTAGTTGTAATGGATCAAGCGTTATGATAGTTCAGACATATAAACTATTGTTGCTAACCAATAGCAATTTTATCCGAATTTTTACTCAGTTTTAAGTGGATTTTACCAATTTTACTTAAAACAAGCCTAATTTTACTAAAAAAAACTATAAAACTTTGTTACTATAAACACAATAATCATAAAAAAAACCTAATAACTTAATAAAAGTCTGGCGGCGACAAAGTCGCCGCACATAAACTAGAGTTGGATCGGTTCTAGCAAAGACCGGTCCGGGGACCGATCCATATGATTAATATCCAATATAATGAGCCAAATTTTTGTGTTCATCTATTTCTAGAGTTCTGATCAGTTCGGTTCGTCTTGATGTATATAAAAAATTTTACATTATTTATTTTGATTTCGCAAATTGGAGATGGGTTTTATAGTACTATATGTATCATTTTGATAATTTATATTTAATAGTTAGATAAGTTAAAGAAAAATCAAGATTTATTTAAATTACAAACTAAGAATTTTGTAAAATATTCAATACTCTAACATTTGTTGTTTAAATAATTCTAAGTAAAAAAAAAAAAGAATATACATATTTAATATTTGGATAAGCCCATATTATTTAAAATTACAAACTGAATTATAAAACTAACATAAGATAAAAATTATTTTGCACATATTTCTTTCAATAATTTCTCTAATTCCTTTAATTTCTCTAATTCCTCTAATTTATCTAATTTTTCTAATTTTTCTAATTTTTCATCATGAGATTTTAATTTCTCCATTATTGCCTCATTATCAATAGGATTATGTTTAATTTTAAGTACTTTTAATAAATCATTCCGCATCTCTGTGAATTCCTTTGTATCCCATTCACCCTCTTTAATCAATCTTTGAATTTCTTCTCGAGTCTTATCAGCATCGGCATAATAATGTCTTGAAAAAATAAATTTGAATAATTAATAAAATTATAACATTAAATTATTTTATTAAAAGTAAAACTACATACATTACTTCAGGAAACCATGTTTGCCAACGTCTCTGATTTGGTAATAGGTAAAATAACTCAATCTCGGCCAAAATCTAAAAGTTGAGATATATTAGTATATTTACAGAAATGGAATGATTAATAATAATATTATTTACCTCTGCCGTTTGCATCAAATATGAGACTCTATTATTATCTTCTTCAATTGCATTGCTGAGTAATCCAATTAACAAGTTCATAAGATCTATAACAATTAAAAGGGAAAATAAAACAATCAATACTGCAATTGATGGATTTTCGATATATGTCCAATTGGATAATGCACTTGAATCACCTATTGATAAGTAGAATTGTTTAAAAATATTAGAAAATATTGTGTATAATTACATAATTATGAAAAATTTAAATATACCTATTAAAAATAAATATGTAGCAAAAAGGGAAGTTTTAAAATCCATAAATAGGTTTGTATTTCCATCAGGAATTTGAATCATAAGTGGATTAGAATTTATATTTCCATTATTATCAATTTGACTATAACTAGGAGCTAAATTCCAAGGATTATTTGGATCATCATTATTATTTGTATTATATTGTTCAAGTGAAAATTCAGATTTTGGTGATAATAAAATATAAAATGCATGTGCAAAACTTATTATAATAATGAATAAGAGTAATAAAAAAGAAAAAATCTTTTTTCCAACACTAATTATAATTGCAAAATAAACACCAAAATATTCAAATGCTCTAAAAAATAATAAAAATTTTATATCCAAAAATAAGCATGAAAAAGAAAGCAATTGAATTAGATACTTATTATTATTCTTATCATTTGTTTGAAGCCAATAAATAGAAGTGTAAATTGAAAGCACATAAGCAATTATATCTACAATATTAAAATATTATATAATTAATAAAATATTGTAAAATAACTAAATTAAATATTTATATTTACCAAAAATATTCCAAAAATTCTTGAACCACTCAATAATTTTATAAAAAAATTGACGAATTTCTAAAATTAGATGAATAAATCCAAGTATAATCGAAGCAATAAAAAGTTGTTGTCTAACTTCTTCATTAATATATTTCTGAGGAATTGTTGCAGCAGTAGTAAAGCACCCAAGCAAAGCCATAAATAAAATCCAAATCATTGCATAATAATATTTTCCATAAGCATTCCATTTAAAATTAATTAATGCTTCTCCATTCCATGTTTTATAAATATTTCTATTTATTGTTTCAGTAAATGGACTAGGTTGAGGTTTAATTAATTCAAAAAACCAATTATAATCTCTTGAATAATTAACAAAATTAATATAAGGAATTATAAAAGTAATTGTTGGTGTCATTGTTGTATATTTTTTAAGAATTTTAAAAATTTTTTGTTCAATGTAGAAATAAATAAAAGAAAATAAATCACAACGAATGGTTAAATCATTAATAAAATTGTATTTTGATAAAATATAAAATGTAGCCAAATAAAGGGGTAAAGTTAAAAGTATTATTAAAGCTTGTATAATAAACAATATAATATACAATATAATATATTCTTCATATATGTAATCAATTTTACGACAGTACTTTGTCCATAAAAGAGATTTCGATAAATTAGCTATTTGAGGAGATTGAAAAAAAGAATAAAGATGTAAATTTTTATTTTGATGCTCTATACTATAAAAAGAAGAATCTATGATCATATTCGTTTCTGATGAATATTTTAGAATATATTCTGGATAATATTTATCTAGTAATGGCATTGCGGAAGTGATAATGCTTAAAAATGACTTATTGTTCATTAAATCCTCTTTAAAATAAGTCATACATTTTTTATAAATATCATCAATTAATTCTACCTTATGTTCTTTAATTGCAAATTTTAATAATTCACCTCCATATTTCATAAGATTTAACTTAATATTTATTATATCTGAAACCCACCCATCTAATCTAAAACTATCATAATTAGGTAACGGCAAAGTAGATTTTGAAAATATTTTTTTGTAATGTTGACAATATTTATATCGGTCGATATAATAAAAATAGTTTAAAATAATAGATTTGTCTTTTTCACTAAAAGTATAAATAAGAATACCAAATGTTGTCAATATAACTATATCATTATTATTAAATAATGAGCTCGCAATCAAATAATGACCATAATTAGATCTATAAGGATGATTTTCAATTCTTGTAATTCTTGTGCTAATAGATTCCCATTTGAAAACTTCCAGTTTAAGTTTATCATCTTCAATACATATATTCCATTTAATTAAATTTCCAGTTAATTCAAATGATTTAGATCTCCTACTACGATGATTTATGACTTTTAGAAAATTTGTAGACACAGTATCCATATATAGATTAAATGAATGAACAGAAATTTCGGATGAAAAGTTCGTCTTTGACATCTTTTCGTTAAATTTAGATTTCCAAACATGTCCATTTCGAATTCCAAACACAAACTTTGTTTGATCATCAGTTGATTCATCAGTTGATTCATCAGTTGGTTCATCAGTTAGTTTTATTTGATTAAACATATTTTCATATTTACTATTCCAGCAATATTCGATTTCTTTATCTGGGGTATAATAGGAATAAAGAAGGTAAATATATAAATAAAAAAATAATGATTCAATATGAGTAATAATTAAAGTATAAATAGAATTTTTAAAAATGGTTACCATCATTTATATCCAAAGAAGCAATAGGAATTCCCAAATCGATTGAATAAACGATGATTTTATCATTGATTTTTAGAGAAATAAACTTTTCATCATAACTGAATATTCCGATATTTTTTGTAATTTTATAATATTTATTACCTTATTCTTATCCTTATTATTACCAAATATTTTTACACTTCTCTCAGTATTAATATTCCATTCATAAATGTAATCATTTGAAACCAGGTAAACTTTATCATATTTTGATATACTAATTAATTCATAATCTTTGGGTATCCTGTAAAATCTCTTACATTCCCATTTGTTATTTTTAGTTTGTGTGGAATAAATCCAAATAATTTCCTGGATATCAAAACAATTACCAGGGTAAACTGAGCTATATAAAATAAATTCACCTTTTAAATTAAAAGTACAATAATTTGCACCATATTTATTAAAACTTAATGCAATTTTTTTATCTTTATTATTCATATCGATTACTAAAAAAATATTAAAATAAATATCAATTACCATAATTTAATAATTACATAATCAAATAATTATTACTTACCAGTAATAGTATATTGAGTACTATCATTATAATGACGGATAGTAATATAAGCAAGTTTCTTATAATCAGAAACGCATAAACTTTTGATTTCATATTTCTTATCTTCATTATCTTCATTAGTTTTAACAGTTTGATGAAACTTAAGTTGAATCTTATTTATATCTTCAACATTCCAACCGACAATTGAACGATCTTCTTCACTATAAGTAATAAGGTATTTTTCATTTAGTGATATTTCTATCCTAGTAATAGGTTTACCATTATGTGGTTCATATGGTTCATCATCGAAGGTAAATATTTTAACAATATCATTTTCATCAACATCGATTTTATCAAAATCCATTTTATCAACATCATCAACTTCGTTTTTGTCAGCATCATTGTTAATTTCGATTATTTCACTCATTTGGTATTCGCTTATAAATTTATAAATTTATTACCAAAGAAATTATTATTTTTTTTATATCGTCCAATTGCGATTATATACTTTTTTTTTATTAAAACACGTGTAAATATGCATGGTTGTACGTACATAAAAAAAGAATTTTTTTTTATTGTGATAAGCTAATTAAGTATTTTTTATTGAAACACATGTCAAATATTCTAAAATTTCGCCTCCTGCATAAAAAAAAAATCTTTTTTTTTTATTATGAAAAGTTAGTTGAGCCTTTTTATTTAAACACATACATAAAAATATGCATGACTGTACGTAAATTTTGCCTCATGCATAAAAAAAATTTTTTTTTTTTGAGCCTTTTTACTTGAAACACGTGTATAAATCTGTACGTAAATTTCGCCTCTTGCATAAAAAAAAAATCTTTTTTTATTATGAAAAAGTTAATTGAGATTTTTATTTGAAACACAAATCAAATATGCATGGTTATACAATACGTAAAATTTCGCCTCTTGCATAAAGAAAAAAAAATTTTTTTATTATGTAAAGTTAATTGAGCTTTTTTTATTTTGAAAAACATATAAATATGCATGTCTGTACGCCTCTTGCATAAAAAAAAAAATTTTCTTATTATGAAAAGTTAATTGAGCAATGATCAACTTTCAACAGAAAAAAAATTTTCAAATTTAATTTTTTTTTATTTAATTTTTTTTTTATGCGTGGTTGTACATATATATAAGGAAATTTTCAAATAAATAAATTAAGTACCATTTTTGAATTTATTTATCTTATAGTATAAAAACCTTACATAAAGGAAATATACGCACTGCAACTAGTAGTCTTGTTTTATATAAATAACAACTTGTTTTAGCCATGAAAGGGAAGTTCTAACTTCTAAATAGCTCCATATAATTGGAAATAGAAATAATAAGGTGACACAAAAAAAATTGGTTCTCATAATCTCATATCCCGGACGGGTCACCAGAGTGAAAAATTTATCAACCAATAAAAATGCTTCACATGATAAATTAATATAAGTGCTTAAATTTAATTTTATAATAATTTAATAATCTTAACCTATCTTATGGATCATATATTACGACCCTCTCTTTCAACGATTTTAACGCTTTACACGACCATCATTTGACTTTGAACATGGCCAAAATCACAAATATCCATAATCATGAACAAGACCACGATATCACTTTCAATACCGCTCTAGTAGGATACTTAGATGAAACTAGTTGATTTGCTTCTTCAAAACACCAACTTGAACAAAATTTACAAATAGCTAATAGTTTTTATGACATGGCCAACATTACTATTAACTACAACAAATACGTGATCCCTACTAATGATCTTAAAATGTGTAACAGCCCAGTTGAATTAAAGATTCGAACAATCAGGTTATCACAATTCAAACCGCCTCTCGAAATGCCAGCAAAAGAATTTTAGGAGTTTACATCGACACATTTAACTCCTTTACACCAACTCTTAAAAAACTACATCAAATTACTTCACGCTTTGCATTTCTGTTGAATTTAAAAAGATTACACACAACCACCTAGTTTATATTATCAACAAAGTTAACTCACCCAAATTAGAATATGTGAATCAGCTCACTATCCTTTCACTAGCTCAATGCGAACAAATTCTATTCCCTTTAAAGAAGCTTTTCAAATCACATCTTAGATTACCACGTTCTACTCACAATAATATTATTTACAACAGACTTTTCCTATAAATCAATAGTTTTATTATATCAATTCTATTCTCATTGTGCCCTTACTAAAACTCTCCACTTTTAGCAACAATTAGTTTAAATTAAATTTTACAAACACAATATGAATATTGGTTATCTTATTTCCCCACCCATCTGATCTTAAAAAGTCACCCACGTCACACTTCCTTTTTTTACTTACCAAATAAGTTAATTTATACCTCACAATGACACTAGAATTTACGGTGTCCGTCATACATCATATTACAGGGATACTCGACCAAAATGTGTATTAATGGATTTCTATAATTAATTTCGACGGACTTTTATATATTAAATACTATTGCTCTGGAGTGGTGTTTGCACTATCTTAAAAACACGTCACAACAACATAAATACTTCAAAAATTTGCCAGAAAAAGGTATTACATTACCTGGGTGTGTTTTCCAAAGCCGGTAGGATCAAGGTGTGCCAAAAAAAAAAACTAAAAAAGAAAAATAAAAAAATATATTTTTTTTTTGTTATTTTGTTAATTTGGTAAAGAAAATAATATATATTTTTCAATAGTGTAAAAAAAATCTCGTAAAATTTGCAAAATTCGTGTATAAAAAATCTTATCTTAACTAAAATATAAGGTGGAATGGTGACTTCCTCCAAGGTAAACTTGTTAAATTTTATATCGAACGATAAAAAAATTTTTTTTTGTGGCTTATTCACGTTTAATGTTATTGATTGGTGAGTCATCGTTACATTTAAACGTGACCTTGTGGGACAAAATCGACATCAAAATATGCTAATTAACGTAATTCATATAAAATCTGCGCCGGATCTACAAATTTATTTTGTACCGTTTCACGAAACTTTCCAAAAAGAAATACCTCTTCAGCGAGGCAAAAACAGCCACGTTACAATAACTTACTTAACTAATAACGCCCAACCTAATTATCTGTTATTACCAGATCAGGTTACACAATATACATCTCCGACGAACGCTCTAAGCGTTTTTCGTTAAGGACATTTTGTCCCGTTATGGGTCATTTATATTACTTCTACCTTCACGCTGGTGGATGGTCCATGTATATTTCTAGTTATTAGTATAAAATAAAAAATGATTTAAGATGTATAAAATCCTATAATGTAAATGCAAAGTTAAGTATGATTTCACAATATTTATGACATTTATAAAATTTTATAATATAGGCCTTATTTAAATAGTATTATCATAGCACTATTGTGATCAGTGATTACACTTATATCAATAGAAAACATCGTTAGTATGATGTTGTAATACTTCATAATTTTCAACTAGCTAATGTTTATCGGTTGGATGAACGTATTTTGATATTTAAATATTTGACTTTATTTATAAGAAAATAAAAATAATAATACTAATATTATATGCCTCCACTTATGCCTCCAACCCTTCACAAACACCATTTAAATTATGAAATTCCATTATTTTAATCCCTTTAGCTTTAATACTATTCAATAACATTGATTCTTCATCATTCAATCTTTCATTCACATTGATCAAACCAAGAATTTTTAAACTATTATTACTTCTTTCAATATAATTTAAAACAATTTTAAGAAAGTTTAACTCAACAGTATGATTTAAATTAATTATTTCAAACTTATTATGACAATTTTCTAAAAAATCCTTAAATTTGAGATACTTATTAGAATTATGATAACTAATGGAAATTTTACTAATATTAATAGGTATATTTTTTGATAAATTTATAAAAAGTTCAGTATTATATGTTAATGATGTAATAATACTAAAATTTAATATTCTTCTTAAATTTCTAAAAAATGGTAACACTGAACAATTAAACCGGGTATCAATTAATATTTTTAAAAAAATAAGATTTGAACAATATATTGATATATTTTCAATAGAAAGAATTGTCGGATTTCCAATTAATAATCTTTGTAATGATGCACCTAAATATTTGATCATTAATGATGTGACATCAGCATCCCAATTATTACTTGCAAATGATAATTCCTTGAGCTTAAATGGAGCAAATTTTAAAATCTCACATTGATCTAATAATATACCTTTACAATTTATAAATCTTAAGTACTTTAAATTATATAAATTATTAAAATTTTTAAAGCTAACATTACTAAAGTTAGATTTTGTAAATTCAATATGAACTAAAGAATTCTTTTGAAATTCTAAAGACAAAAGAATATTATTTAATAAAGAATGACAATTCAATATCTTAAATTTTTTAAGTTTGTTTTGCTCTTGAATAATTGTACGAAGCTTTTCAAAAGTAGTATTATTGACCGAATTATTGGAAAAATCAATCATTAATTCTTGCAAATTCTTCGTCGCCATATTGTTTAAAAATTCTTGATTAATTTTATTATTACTAGTGTCATTTAAATTTAATGATAATGAATTTAATTTTGTTAAATTTGATATGAAATTTTGAACATTAAAATTTTTAGCCGATTCTCTATTAAATAAATATGTCGAAATAACTAATTGTTTAATATTTTTACTTTGACGTAAAATTGATTGATGAAATATTAGAGTAATATCATATATTTTATTATAAGGAATCAATAAACCCAAACAATATCCATTTATTATGTTATCTATTGTAAAATAATTATAGTTTTCCAAATATTTCGTATATTCAAATAATGGTTTGTATTCTTCATCCAAATTAATATTATTAATATGGTTTTGTTCTAGTTTATTCTTCAATTGTAAAATTTCTTCTTTATTAAAGCAAAAAATTAAGGTCATGATTATCGAGTAATTTTTTTTAGTTATATTCATAAAAGGGTTTGCATAAAGTAAAGGAATCGTTGATTTACACCAAAATCGATTAACTAATAAACAATTAAATAAAGTTGAATGATTATTTTTGAGATGTTGTAAAATGTAAAAGATACAATCATCTGTTAAATAAGGTAAAGTCATCTTGAAAATTTAGGAAGGAAAGAAAATTTTTTCCGGATTTACGGAGTAAATAAGTCATTATAAGCCTAATTTTGGATGTCACACGGTTGTACATAAATTTTGTAACACTCAGGTGAACTGTAATAGGTAACACTACCGTAATGATTTTCTCGGTACTATTATAGTCGATCTTTTTTGATGAGACCTTGTCGATATTTATACTGGGCAAATTTAATACTGCTAATTTATGAAAAGTTTATAAATTCAGCAAAATCCTAAATCCTAAATTAAAGGAATTTGATGACAGAATATTAAGAAGGTTATTGGTCATAATTTCAATCTATATAGAAATTAATGGAAAAAAAATACTAATCAAAAAAAAATTTAAGCCTATTTCATTGAAGTTTTTCATGACTTTTTTTTATTGTAATTTTAAATAAGATTACGGTATAAAAATATTGATTTGATTGTTTTCTTTTTACAAAGTTTTTTTTTGGAAGTGAAGAAGTAAAGTTTGTGATTTTGTCTTTTGGGATTTTTTTTTTTTTTTTGGGGTCAATTTCTCATTTAGTAGTATCGTATTGTTTTTCAAAATCCGCGGATTGACTGACTCGGCAATTATACGATTATACATGGATTTAATCAATAAATAAAGAAAAGAATTTTTGTGATATACTAAGGCTATATCATATTTTACAATATAGGAACTTTGTTTATAATAAAACAAACTAGATATCAAGCGTCGAAAAATGAGTTAATGTCCGCATTACTATTTGGAAAAACGAAAATTTTCTTAATAGAAGAGAAAATTATTCCGCCATTCTGGTAATTCCAAATAACAAAGTATTCCGTAATTTGATCCTCATATATATGTGACATATTCACGGAATTTAATAGAAAAAACCCGCATCTCAAATAAAAAAAAATAAAATAAACAAAATTCTTTTATAGAATTCCTTACAAAAAAGCAAAAATTCTTTCTTGTCCTTAATTTCTATCAATATTAATTTATGCAATACGTCAAGTGATTTATGGTAACATTTTATTATGGTCTTTTAACTTTTACTGTACATACGCAGTAATTTTTTCTGTAAGATAATAGTACAACGTTACTATTTAACAATTTACGATACAATTTATTAATTTTTAAAGGCGTATTTACAGCTTTATTGTAATACAATCAAATTAAAAAATGATGGTTGTTCTTTATACAAATTTTAAGTTTTTATACCCATGTGATATTTGTTTTATTCTTTTCCTGTCAAAAGATGTGTGAAGTTATGGGTACAACCAAGAGTTATTTTGGTAAATCTTGTAACAAGAAAAATCTTTATATGATTTACTAGGTGTAACCCGTCGCGCTGCGCCGGGGATAAAACTTCTTAGTATTTTGATAATAAATATTTACAATATGGTAAGGTTAGACTAATAAATTTATATAATTTATATAATTTACATATTTAATTCTATTTCATTATTTTTAGGTCATTTAGTTCTTCCAGTAAGGTTCAGTTGTTTTTCACTTTACATTTCGTTTCTTACTCATTTTTTTATTTTTTATTTTGTTTCTGTTTCATATTTCGTTTTTCACTAATTTATTTTATTTTTTTTCAGATATTTTAGTTCTTTCAGTTCTACAATTAATAAAGGTATTTTTTTTATTTTTTTTTATTTTTTTTTATTTCGTTTTTATCTTATATTTCATTTCTTACTAACTTCATTTTTTGTTTACTTTATGGTTTATTTTTTACTTTGTTTCCTCATGATCACTTTTTATTTTTGTCTCTCATCATTTTTACTTTATACTACTTCTCATTATTTGTCTCCCATTATTTCTATTACATCTTCATTTTCCATTATTTCATTTTCTCTCCTATTTACTTCCCATCATTTCTTTTGTCTCTCAATCACTTCTTTTCATTTCCATTACTTCTTTTCGTCTCTCATCACTCCTTTTTATCTTTCATCATTCCTCTTTGTCTTCCATCACTTCTTTTCGTCTCCCATCACTCCTTTTTGTCTCCCATTACTTCTTTTGTCTTCTATCACTTTTTTTCGTCACCCATCACTCCTTTTCGTCACCCATCACTCCTCTTCGTCCCTCATCACTCCATTTTGTCTCTAATCACTCCTTTTTGTCTCCCATTACTCCTCTTCGTCATCCATCACTCCTTTCCATCACCCATCACTCCTCTTCGTCCCTCATCACTCCTTTTCGTCTTCCATCACTTCTTTTCATCTCCCATCACTTCTTTTCGTCACCCATCACTCATTTTGTTTCTAATCACTCCTTTTTGTCTCCCATTACTCCTCTTCGTCATCCATCACTCCTTTCCATCACCCATCACTCCTCTTCGTCTCCCATCACTCCTTTTCGTCTTCCATCACTCCTCTTCGTCTCTTATCACTCCTTTTCACTCCTCTTCGTCTACAATCACTCCTTTTCGTCTCCCATAACTCCTCTTCATCTTCCCATCACTCCTTTTCGTCTCCCATCACTCTTCTTCATCTTCCCATCACTCCTTTTCGTCTCCCATTACTCTTTTTCATCATCCATCATGTCCTATTTTTCCTTTTTGTTTCCTATCACTTCTCATTACTCTTTTTTACTCCCTTTCTTCTTCTATTACTTTCCATTACTCCATTGTTATTTCATTTTTTTTATTAGCATCTTTCTCCTTGATCATTGTCATTTACTTATTTTTTTTATTTATTGTTATTGTTTTTTTTATTGTATCACTTCATTAAAAATAAATACAGTGATTTTTTTCTTTAAAATCGAAAATGTGGAATTTAAATTTTAAAAAATTTCATTTAATAAGATTATTTTGAATAAATATGTTTGCAAAAAAAATTTTTTAAAAAATATCTTCGCAATAAAATTTTGTTTAACCAATCAAAAATTAGCTAAGTTAAAAAAATCTATACGTTTGCCGATCAAATAAATGGCCTTAACTTATCAGGCACTGAATCATGCTACACAATTCAAGATTATTTATACAGACTTAATCTAAACGTTAGAAGATCGACATGTATTTTTTTATTATAAACTAGCAGCAGCCCGTTGCTTCGCACCGGGACCAGTGAGTTTGTTTAAATAGAAAAATTAGTATTATAATGTAATACTAAATAAATTAAAGATGGTTATAGTAGTTTTTTGTTTTTAAATATAGCTTATATTAATGATTTGACGTTTGCGATTTAATAATTTTTCACCTAGGGTGATTGAACCAATATAATTTACCCGGTGATATGACCTCATTATTAATTTGTACATTAAATTTTATTGGCTAATTAATGAGCTAATTATTTTATATTTTGAATTCTTTCGGTTCTTCTTTGTAACTACTAAGGTATGTTTTTTATTTCTTTTTGTTTTTGTTTATTTATTACATGTAATTTCCGTTCCCTACTAACTTTATTTTTCTTTTAGTTTTATGGGTTTTGTTTTTACTTGGTCCCCCTGTTTATCTCATTTTGTCCCTTCTCCATTTTTTTGTTTTCTTTTTGTCTCTTCATCTCTTTTGCTCTTTTTATTCTTCCTTTCCTTCATTTTTTCCATTGTTTTTTATTTCCTCTTCGTTCCTTCATCTTTTTCATTCCTTTACACTACCCTTCGTTCCTTTCATTTTTATTCCATTCTCACTTCATCTTTTTCGTTCCTTTACACTATCCTTTGTCATTTTCATTTTTTTTCCATTCCCACTTCTCTTTACACTACCCTTCGTTTCTTTCATTTTTTTATTCCCTTTGCTCCATTTCGTCCCCCTCCATTCTTTTCATTTTTTTCATTCCCACTTGATCTTTTTCGTTCCTTTTGTTTCTTTCACTTCCCCTTTCCTCCATTTCGTTTCTCCCTTACTCCCCTTCGTTTCTTTTATTCCCTTTTACTCTCCTTATTTTTTCATTCACCCTCATTTTTTTATTAATTATAAACTTCATAATTATTTCTTATTTTATATTACGTCAATCTTAAACTTATAACCAACTTAAAAAAATATTTGAATAATTAAATGTATTTATAGAATCTATTCATTTCATTTATTATTATTCTTTTGGTACTTAATTTAACTAAACCAGAATTAAAATCTTTATTCAAAAATCTGGTAGTTATTTAAATAATTTCGGATATGGATTTGGTTATAATAATCTAATATTAATCAACAATTTCTTCAAAAAAAAAAATTGATATTTTTACATATTTAATAATTAATTAAATTAATTGATTGATTTTTATGAATTTGAAAAATCAAACTATTTATCCAGCGTTCAATTTAATTAAAAAAATCTTACACATCTTTCTATCAACGTTGGTCAATTTTCCTATATCTGATATGTTATGTTGATTTTTTTTTAAAAAAATAATAATTTTGTAAATATATTTAATATAATATTTTATTTTTTATTTAATAATAATAAAAAATTGAAAGAAAAAGAAAGAAATCAGTTTAAAAAAAGGGAAATTTCCGAAAAAAAAGGAATCCGAAAAAAAAATAAGTACGAAAAAAATTCCTGAAAAAAAAGGACAATAATCCGATCCAAAAGAGTGAAAAAAAAATTTTTTTTTAAAAAAAATAACAATACGGTCTAAAAAAAAAAGATCAAAAAAAAATAAAATAAAATAAATTGGTCTTAAAAAACCAAAACAATGGGGATTATTTAATAAAAACTGAAAGAAAAGGGAGAAAAATTTTTTTCGGTTTGAAAAATTAAAAAAAAAGAACCAAAAAAAATTAATAATCAAAAAAAAAATTCCGACTAAGGTAAAATTTAATTAACTGAAATTGGATTAGTTGATTGGAATCGACCATAAATAGATCAGGTGGAGGCATGTCACGGTTTTAATTACATGGCATGGGATTTCAAGTTACACAATTCAAATTATACAAATCCATACGTCAGACAAATTTTTTTAGTTATATAGATAAGTAGATGTGTTATATAGATGGAAATTTGATGCAAATCTTATTATTACACGAAGGAGATGTTGTAGTATTGTAGAATTTATTATTTATTTATGTGTTTACAAATACATTATAAAGGTAATTTTAAATAATTTATTGATATAAAAACAAAAATACCATCATAATGTTCTATTGTTAAAAAAATCCATATTAATCTATATAATTGAAAAATACATCTCAAAAAAAAAAACACCTGTTATAGGGATCTATCATTATTGCTAAAGATAGTTAATTACTTATTGCTTATCAGTATTAGAAAAATGTCAGTTACCGATCCATTATTATAAAAAAATTTATTTTTCTATATTAAAATTTATTTATTTATTATATAGAATATAGATTATACTGATCTATTGCTATTCCTATAAAAGTTAATTACCTATCATTTATAAGTATTAGTGAAAGGGTGATTACCGAGAATAAAATTAATTCTCACGTACATTAGTAATTAGCAGTTAGAATGAATTTGCCGATCAAGTGGTCTTAACTATTAAGCATAGATCAGGTGCGAACACATTAATAGATCATATTAAATGTTACACAACATTAGTAATTAACATTGTATATATCGATCAGAACGTAATAGGTCAGGTGCAGAGGCGCAGATGAATAACACATTGGACAATTCAAAAATTATTTATATAGGCTAATCTAAACGTTAGTCACACAAACACAATTTTTTTAATTATATAGATATATAGATAGATATAGATTATTAAAAAAAAAATATTATAGCGTAATTTATTATTACATTATTATTACATATGTAATACCGATACGTTTAAAAAAAATTACATAAATAAAAAAATAAAATAAATAAGTTAATCATTGAGTAACAAATTTCTTAATTAATCGATTTATAGTATAACGACTTTATCGCTACTCAATTTGTCGATAAAATAAAATAGAACGTTAATGATATATTTTGTTGTTTAAAAAAAATTACATAAATAAAAAATAAAATAAATAAGTTACTCATTGAGTAACAAATTTTAATCCCTATTCTTGACGTTATTTACAATAATTTGACCCTAGTAAAAAATCTTAATTAATAGTCATGTGATCTAATATTGTAATTTGATTGGTTATGCTAATATCTTACATTTGACTAATTAAATAATATGAAGTCATAATAAAGTATAGTTATATAAAAAAAAAGTGTATTTCGCTTCGAAAATTAAATATGTACTGTATTTAATCGAGTATATCGAAATTTTAATGTGACATTATTTTCTTCTTTGCAATCATTTAACGATAAATTAATGAATGTAAGGTGGAACGAATATGATATCGTCCATTAAAACAATTCTAAGTCAAATCGTTTGTGGTATAACGACTTATCGCTACGCCACAAATTTGTCGATTGTTTATTATTCTGATAATTGTTTCTGTGTGTTGTAGGTACATATTTTGAGAAGAAATTGACGAAAGATTTATGTTGTAAGAAAATTATTAACAATAAAATTGACAAGAGGTGCATGTTTTGTAAAGAAATTATAAAAAGTTTTTTTAATAAGAAGTTATTTTTTTTTAATTATTTATACTTTATTCATTTTATACCAAGAATTTCTGTGTAGAAAAAATTTCTAAGCTAAATTCTTCATAGAATAATCATGCTGCAATTACTGCATGCAGCCACTGGTGTAGCAGTAAATAAACCGAATTTTTAGACCTTTTAGTAAAAGGCAAAAAAAAAAAATAAATAAATTTTTTTTTTGTAGAGATGGGCGTTAAAATTTTTGATGATAAGCATCACTTTCAACAATTTCCTTTTTTGAATGATTTCCCGAATTACGTAACACCTTTGCTTTGTTTAATTTACCATTTCAGTCACATGTATCCTGAACTATAATTTGTGTTCCTAATATGTAACACGATGTTCGTTTTTATTAAAATTAAATCATTTATTATATTTCTTCATTTACTCATTTACTCATTTATGAATAGACAATTTTTTCATTTTTAGTCAATAATTTAAAGTGAAACTTTATAAAGTTCAATCAATCATACTAATAATATAAAATATTTTAAAAACAATTTTTACAACAAATATCATTGAACTCGGATGAATGTTGCATGATGATTTTGTGTTGACTATGTTATTTATGCTAATTAGTATGGGTTTTATTTATAATTATTGCATACTAATACAATATCATATTTTTTATAGGTTTAAAAATCCGAACATTTATTTTAAGCGTGAACTCAAAATAATCGTTCAAACATGGATTCTGTAAATAATTTTAAGGAAAAATATCAGTAATATTATTGATTCAAACTTCTATGGTAATTCTGACAATTTGACATGGTCCATTAAAATTTGATCTCGTTAAAACAATTCTAAATGGTTTGAAAATGTTTCTTTATTTTGCATAGTTAACGCAAATATTATTGAGAATGAAAAATAACCAAACTTTTTTTTTATTTATACATTGTAAAATATAATAGTTTTCCGTATTAAAATAACCCTTTTATTAGATAATATTTCAAAAAAATAAAGTCAATGTACATTATCTTAACAATAGCGCCATTTCTTCATTCCCAAAAATAAGTAATAAAAAAAAAGGTAATCTCACGAAAAATCCTAAAACCTACCTTTTCAATTCGAACCTAATGAACTGTTGAATATTTTATAAAAATAGAAATAATTTAAAAAAATCGAAAACCAGCGTCACACTCATTTCTCACTTAAAAGTTTCTCATATGTTAAAATTCTGTTCAAGACTTGTAGTTAATATTGTAATTTATTAATTAATAAAAATAAAAATAAAAGCAAATAAATAAATGAGCCAAATAAAATTTAAGACTAACTTATCCTAAAAAGTGATTGAAGAACAAAAGGGTTGCGAAGTATAAGCATATGTAACAAATGAAGTAATAATATGACGAAATATTTTGAAAAAAAAATGAAAATTAAATAATACGTATTTAATAAAAAATTTAAGTGATTTCTTTACGAAATTAAAGAATGTAATACGATTTTGTCCATTAAAAGAATTTAAAAAAATTAAATCGTTTGTAGTATAACGACTTTATTGCTACACTACAAATTTAGATTTAAAAATCATAGTCATGAATTACAGAATTTATTATAAATATGACGAAGTATATTTTGCCCACAAAAAAGAATTTAAAAAAAATAAATCGATTGTAGCATCGCTACACTACAAATTTAGATTAAAAAACAATTCCTAAAAACTAAATGATTATAGTAAATTGTAACAAATATGATTTTATTCAATAAAAAAAATTAAATCGTTTAATCGTTTGCTGGGTCAAAATATACTTAGATTTCTAATGAAATCATTACGTTGTTATGTGCTTAATATTGGTATGATACTATGATATGGCGCTAATGACCAGTTCTTATGACCATTCATTGTTAATAAAAAAACTTTTTTGATAAGAATTGCAAAAAATTTTTTACTTTTTTACACAAGAAGTTTTAATTATTTATAATTTATTCATGTTGGACAAAGAATTTCTTTATGGAAAATTTTGAATTATTTCTACAATCTCTTTGGAAGTTTTTTTCATTATTTTGTATGGAAAAAACAATTTCTTCATAGAATTGATCCGTTATACACGACGCCTACCGACATTGGTGTAGCGGAAGACACGACGCTTACCGACATTGGTGTAGCGGAAGACACGACGCTTACCGACATTGGTGTAGCGGAAGACACGACGCCTACCGACATTGGTGTAGTGGAAGACAAAAAAAATTTTTTTATCACGGAATTTTCTAATAATCTAATTGCCCCTGCTTGGTGCTCTTTATCATTTCTCTTTATTGAATGACCTCCTAAATTATGTACATAAAGTTTGAGCCTAAAAATTTCCTGATGCAATATTACGTATGTAACCATTGTTCTTTCACTAAAAATAGTGTAATATGAAATGATATATTGAATAAAAGACTATATGACTGCTTTATATTAAAATATAAAAAAAAAATAGAACTATGTTTATAAAGAATATCCTCAAAATTCCGATTGATGCATGAATAATTTATGTAATAAATTGCTACGCAATTTTCATATTTTTTTTTTGTTAAATATAGAATAACATAATGGAAATGATTAACTTTGAACAAACGCTAAAATAAAAAATCTAGTCCCGTATTTGATTTGTTTCTTCCCCTTAATAACGAAAAAACTTAAATGCAATAATTGTGTAAATAAGCACTGTATTCTGCCACGATTTTATATAGACAGAAATATTGTAATGAATGCTCATTATCACACATTAAAAGTTGAGTGTGAAAAGTAACAAATATTTTGATGTAAATATTATTACAGACCATACCCTTTGTATTATACATGAGTCAACAAGAAATATATATTTTAGTTTAAAAATCGCTCGGAAATTTCATATTTCAAAAATTATTATGATCATGTTAGCAATATATAAATATAGAAAAGGACTAGCAGTTACCCGTTGCTCCGCACCGGGACCAATGAGTTTGTTTAAATAGAAAATTTTAGTATTATAATGTAATACTAAGTAAATTAAAGATGTTTTTTTTTTATAATTAGGAATTTAATATAGGTAATAATTAGTTAACAAAAATTAATAAAATAATATGTATTAAAGGTAAACATCGCCTGGGTCGTCGATCATGCGGCAGATTTAATATTTTTGATTGGCCAGATTTGCCACATGATCACGTCAGTTTATCGAAACTCATTTTCATTATAGGTTCGAGGTTCGTTTCCACGGTTCTTTTGGTCTCGAAATATCTTTCTTTTTTTTTTATTTCTAACTTACATTCTTACACTTTGTTTCTTACTAACTCTATTTCATTATTTTTAGTCTTTTAGCCTTCCGATTCTGCAATTAAGGTTCAGTTGTTTTTCACTTTACATTTCGTTTCTTATTTTTTTATGTTTCTGTTTCATATTTCATTTTTCACTAATTTTATTTCATCTTTTTTTTTAGATCTTTTAGTTTTTTTGATTCTACAATTAATAAAGGTATGTGTTTATTTTTTATTTATTGTTTCTATCTTATATTTCGTTTTTTACTAACTTCATTTTTTTTACTTTATGGTTTATTTTTTACTTGGTTTCCTATCATTATCTTTTGCTACCCAACCTCCTATCAAGATCATTTTTTTTTATTTTTTGTCTCTCATCATTTTTCACCTCCTATTACTTCTCATTATTTCATTCTTTTCGACTCCCATTATTTTCTATTACATCTTTTCATTTTCCATTATTTCCTTTTCTCTCCTGTTTACTTCCCATCATTTCTTTTTGTCTCTCATCACTCCATTTTACCTCCATCACTCCTCTTCATCTTCCCATCACTTCTTTTGTCTCCCATCACTCCTTTTCGTCTCCTATTACCCCTCTTCATCTTCTCATTATTCCTCTTCATCTTCCCATCACTCCTCTTCATCTTCCCATCACTCCTCTTCATCTTCCTATCACTCCTCTTCATCTCCCATCATGTCCTATTTCTCTTTTTGTTCCTATCCCTTCTCATTACTCTTTTTTACTCCCTTTCATCTTCTATTACTTTTCAGTTTTCATTACTCCATTGTTATTTCAATTTTTTATTAGCATCTTTTTTCTTGATCATTGTAATTTACTTATCTTTTCTTTTATTTGTATCACTTCATTAAAAAATAAATACAGTGATTTTTTTCTTTAAATCGTAAATGTGTAATTTAAATTTTAATATTTGCAAATAAAATTTCATTAGATAAATAAATATGTTT
Source organism: Rhizophagus irregularis (assembly GCF_026210795.1). Lineage (NCBI taxonomy): Eukaryota > Fungi > Glomeromycota > Glomeromycetes > Glomerales > Glomeraceae > Rhizophagus > Rhizophagus irregularis. The sequence goes on along the minus strand of NC_089430.1, from coordinate 362,969 downwards.
ACAAAAAAATTTTCTTTTAAAATATCTTTGCAATAAAATTTTTAAGTTTAGCCGATCAAAAATTGGCCAAGTTGAAAAAAATCAGCCGTCAGCCGATTAATAAATTTACTCTTTGTATATTGTACATCATGTGAAATATTTAAAAAAAAACCTAGACGACAATGACTTTTAGCAATTCCCAATTAATGTAGCTATTTATATTAATGATTTGACGTTTGAGTGTAGAATGAAATTTGGATTAATTAAGGAAATTGTGAAAAAATAATTATCAATAAAATTTGTTTAATTTTTTAGAAGTATTTTCGAAAAAACCTTGATATTATGAAAATATTACAAATATTTTTATAAATTAATTATAAATTTTGTAATTATTTCTTATTATTTTATATTACGGTAGTCTTAAACTTATAACTAACTTAGGAAAAATATTTGAACAATTAAATGTATTAGAATTTGTTCATTTCATTTATTATTATTCTTTTAATACTCATTTTACTTGATAAATTATTAATTTAACTAAATCATTTGAATTAAAATCTTTATTCAAAAATCCGGTGATTATTTAAAGAATTTCGGATATGGATTTGGTTATAATAATCTTCTTAATTATTAAATTAACAATTTCTTCAATTACTGTAATTAATTATAAAATATTGCAAAATATCAATTTTTTTTTTGATTTTTATGAATTTGAAAATCAAAAATATTTATCCAGCGTTCAATTTAATTGAAAAAAAACCTTAATCATCTTACGGTACATGTTACTTGATTTTTTTAAAAAAATAATAATTTTATAAATATACTTAATATATGTTTTATTTCTTTATTTAATAATAAAAAAAAATTTTAAAAAAAAATTGGGGAAAAAGAAAAAGGAAAAGAAAGAAATCGGTTTAAAAAAAGGGAAATTTCTGAAAAAAATAAGTACCGAAAAAATTCTGAACTGAAAAAAAGGACAATAATTCAGTCCAAAAAAGAGTGAAAAAAAAATTTTAAATAACAATACGGTCTAAAAAAAAGATCGAAAAGAAATAATATAAAAAAATTAGTCTTAAAAAGACTAAAACAATAGGATTATTTAAAAAAAAAAAATAATTTCAGTTTGGGAAAAAAATTAAACCTAAACGGGAAAAGAACGAGAAAAAAACAAATTTTTCGGTTTGAAAAACGAGAACCGAAAAAAATTTGGAAAAAAAAATCGGATAAAAAAATTAATAAATCAGTAAAAAAAATTCTGAAATTGGATTAGTTGATTAGGAATGCACATGGATTTTTAGATCAGGCGGAGGCATGTCACGGGTTTTAATTATGCATGGCATTTCAAGTTACACAATTCAGACTATTTATACATGCTAGTCTAAATGTTACGGTTACACATTGTATTTTTTGATTATATAGATAAAAAATTAATGTGTTAATATTAGGACAGTTGCGGATGCGGGGATTTTAACAATGAATTATACAAAATGTGTAATTCTAAAGTGGAATGTCAAGTTTTAGAAGAAATTTGGGAAAATCGCTTTTAAATATAAGAACGGATATAGATGTAATAAAATTAGTGAAATAGAAAAAGGTAAAGGCGTCACCATGGTTGACAAAAAACGAAAACGTGAAGATCAGTTGGACGTGTCAACGGAAATATCATTGGAAGATGGTAGTGAAGAAAAAAAAAATACCTTAAAAAAAGTGCAAAAACATCAATAATATAATGCAAAAAGAATTAAAAAGAAATTATTGTAGAAAATATAGTTAGTAACAGTTGAATTATTAATAGACCTTATCAAGATACGTGGGAATACGTTTATAGACCAGATTTGTGTAATTTGTGATGGTTAGAATTTTTATTTTTTAGTAGTATATATTATTAATATAGTTTCAGTATTAATATTTTTATTAATACATCCATAAATAATTTGGATAGTATTCTTTACTATGTATTACTTTTATATTGTAAATTGTATAATGCAATAAGATAAATAAAAAAAATGCAAGTTACTAACAAAAAAAAAAAAAAAAATAGATATAAAAAAATCTAAAAACAGCGTCACTATCTCACGTGATGTTCACGTTCGCGTTGTTTATTATCTGAGTGATTTGAATTTTTAGAGTGATCTTATCGATCTTATCTCTACTTCTCTGGTACTGTGTTGTGTTTGCCTTTCTATCTTAAAAGTACTGTTGTTAAGATGATAAATAAACAAACTGACTCGAAAAAAAAACAGAGAAATAGTGCACGACGGGCGTTTGATAGAAACCAGAATATAGAAAGAAGGGAGAGGAGGGACGGAACTTCAATAATTAAAAAGAAGAAAAGAAAGAGATCCAAAAATAAACAGCAGAATGATATTAATAGGCTTATAAAGTACAATAAACAAAAGCAAAACAAACTAATTGTATATAAGTTTACTGAGCAGTACGAGCAAACTGGCATGTATTTTTTAATTTTGTTTTTCAAGATAAAATGTTCATGTGTCTATAGTAACCTTTGATGCAATTATCATTATATAGATGATTTGCAGAATGAAGATAAAGATGATAAAGATGGTAAGTACGAGCTAGTAGGGTGATATTCTCCTGTCTGTTGTAACTTGCTTACTCAATCCGTGTGCGTGCTAATAGGAGAAATCTCCTGATTGCAATGAGCCACTCATAGATATAAAGTTTAGCAGAGTGCGTGCTTATAGGAGAAGTCTCCTGATTGCAATGAGCCACTCATAGATATAAAGTTTAGCAGAGTGCGTGCTTATAGGAGAAATCTCCTGATTGCAATGAGCCACTCATAGATATAAAGTTTAGCAGAGTGCGTGCTTATAGGAGAAATCTCCTGTCTGCAATGAGCCACTCATAGATATTAAATTTAGCAGAGTGCGTGCTTATAGGAGAAATCTCCTGATTGCAATGAGCCACTCATAGATATAAAGTTTAGCAGAGTGCGTGCTTATAGGAGAAGTCTCCTGTCTGCAATGAGCCACTCGTAGATTTTACTAGGGCTGATCTTATTTTTTTTTTGTATTTTTAGATCAATCAACAACATTCGAAAATATTAATAAAGGCTCCGAAGTTGAAGAAGGTAACAATATTCTTAATCATAATGTCTTTAGTTGACTCTTATTATTGACTTTGATATGTTTTACGTTTTGACCAATTATTAGTGAACCCTGAAAATATTAATATTAACTCTGATTTACACCGAGAATTATCCAATGTTAAGGCACATAATTTATCATTATGGAGTAGTAATGCGATGCTACATGTATTGTCAACCACTGAATTGAATGACACAACAATGGATCAAGCACCACATGAATCACCAAATGCTGAATTGAATGACACAACAATGGATCAAGCGCCACATGAATCACCAAATGCTGAATTGAATGTTATGACAAGTAAGTACATATTATTGGTTTGTTGGTTTGACTATAAATTCAATATTGTTAACTTCTTAATATAATTGTTATTAAGTTCATTCGAGAATTACCCTCACTTATTTTCAAGAAGGCAAGTAAACTCACTTTGTAATCGTATTTTGTTTTATTCTAAGTTATTTAACCATTAACATTAATTAATAGTGATTCAGAAGTCAACATGGTGTTTATGTTGCAATTATAATTCATGTAATTGCCGCCCTATAATACATTCTACTTTCTGTTTTAAATGTGGAAATTATAAATGTAAAAATAATAAATATGGTTATAAAAGATATGGACGTCATATCTATAAAGATAGAAAATTAGCTGACCCTAAAAGTGTAAGCTATGTTTAATTTTGAAATTCTAATTTATTTTATTATAAAAATTTATTTTATTTTATTTTTATCATAATAGGAAATTAGTCATTCAGATATCAAATCGTCATTAGAAAAATTTCAAAATTATAATATATCAAGAAAAGGTAATATATAAGTTTATTTTTTATTAGCGTTAGTTATTAGCATTAGTACTCTATAAGTATTAATTATCTATTATATTTAATTTATTTAAGTTCATTGTTCATCAACAGAAGTGATGTGTCTCTGCAATAATTATGCTAATGAAAGAATTTTTGTTTATAACAATAATATCAAAGGGTGGAATTGTAAAGATTGTAAATTTATCATAAAAGGTATTATATTTTGAATATTTATATTAAATATTTTTAATTAATTAACTATTTATTTTCTATTTAGATGATTGTTTACCACCAAAGGATTTATTTAAGTGTTGGTGTAACTTTTTTGAACAGAATGATAGAGTTTTTGACTTTGACTATCAATTAAGAGAATGGATTTGTAGAGATTGTCGATATAATATTAAGATTTTACATAAATAAATGTAAATACTCTTTGTTTTTTTTGACAAAAGTTTCCATATTGCATGATATTTATAGACAAGTAAAATTCAAATAAATTATTACTGCTTATAAAATTATAATTGAGAAAAATATACAATTTCTAGTATTTTACCAGAAAATAGTCATGAATTTAAAGGAAATGAATTCAATAGAATGCACATCTATTGTGATTTATTAATTATTGTATTATCGTAGGAATTTTATAATTCTTTCACGCAATCTTTATTTTTTTTTTTTAGGTTATATAGCGCTTATGGGTCTCCAATATTGTTTTATATAACTCATTAAACATCTCAAACTTAGTACAATGTCTGTATGATTCCTTTACATTTACAATATTGCATTCTATTGTAACTGTAATGTAATTTCATTTTTAGTTTTCTACATTTTCTTAAGCAAATTGATTAATAAGCACATCAAAGAATCATTCAACTTATTACTAATAATTTTAAATATCGCTTTATATTAAAATACATTTGCGTACTCGCCGATATAATTTAAATATTGTCCATAAAATGTACTTACTTTATTAAAATTTAATAGTGCAATTGGTAGTTAATCAGTCATGTAAATACGAAGGTATTCAGGTTCAGTTACTAATGATAATAAAGAAAAAATTAAAATATCACGTTACAATTGATATTCTCATATACAGTAAACGTATTATTTATTCGTATTATTTATTCATTTTAATACAATTTTGATTGTTTTATTGTAAATACAAGGTATACAATATTTTATTACGATTATTAAACTTTATTAATACTTAATTATTAAAAAGCCGCGGTATTAATAAAAATAATCTTAGCATTGTCAAAATGATGTAACGATTTTCATTAGGGCAATGACATTTATTACGTAATATCCATTTACTATAAGCCCATACTCCCCCATCCTATGTAATATGAAAAATCTTACGTTACACTTATATGTTATATGACCTTTAAATACCCTCCCACCCCTAAAATATTACGTAATAAATGTCACTGCCCTTACAGTAAGACGTAATTTTGATGGTAAAAAATGGTAACTTTTTCTAAATAATTATATATTTATTCGCTATTAATCATTACTTTCCAATGAGGATTATTAATTGTAAGTAATTGTATTTTTTGATAATTGAATAGTTACTGTACTGTACATTAACATTAAATTATTAAAATTCATAAATTATCAATAGAATACCGAACCTATTTATTCTGAATCAACATTTAATTATTTTTAGCAATGATACTAGATAAACATGTGAAGAAATTAACGCCAAGTTTAAAGTCTAGTTTATTAGGACTCAATAGCTTTGTCGTAATATCTTAATTTTAATATTTATTTAATTATTTAATTATTTAATTAATTTTTATATTTTAATAATTAGTCTGCGAAACTTATAATAAAAAAGTGTGGAATAAATTTAAATATCGATGAACCGATTTCAGAAAGAACTAAATTAAACTTAAGTAAATTATTTACTGTATTACATAATTATAGAATATTAACTTGGATTTTCATTAGATTCATTTATTTCAACAAAATAAAGTAGAAAGATTACCGGGTGCATTGGTAAAATATAGTGCATATTTTTAATATTTTACTTAATCGTTTCGTTAAATAATCAATCTTTTCTATTTTAAGAAATTAATTACTCATTTAAACAAATACGAAGTTCCTATTGCGGTAATTTTTATTTTTTAAAATATACTAATTGAATTACTATTGAATATATTGAATAGCATCAAATATGTTAATTTTTAGATTTTTACAAGTTCCTCAAAAGAATTGTATAATAATATTAAAATAAGAGATAATATTGATTTTTTAAATTGTTTGGTGATAATATAACGTGTGGAAATGGTGATAATATTTACTTTGGTTAACCATAACCAAATTTGTTCTTATCTGCATGGAAAAAATCGACTCTCCACCAGTAAAAAATTGTTTAGTATTTGAAGATTCTTACAACGGAGTTAGAGCTATCCATTTTTTATTTCAATTCACTAAATTTAATTAGATTTGCTGGGTGACAGATAATGATTTGCAAAGTATAATTTTTGATGCAATCAATAACATTGATGATGTGTTATCTTCATTAGAATTTTTTAAACCAGGAATATGGCTTGCCAACTTTCAAAGATTAAAGATATTGATTTGTTTCAATAGCAGATAGTGTTTCAATGAGAGAAATCTATTAAAAGTGCTCATCATAAAGAGTTACCACAATTCAGTGCACTTGTAGACTAGGATTTGGACGCGTAAGTGCAAAACGAGACACTGGTGTTTCAATGTATACTACTCTAATAAAACTTTAAAATCATTTTTGATAAATATTGCTGGATCATATATCAGTTGAGCTCATTACATCATGACCAATCTGTATGACCATTCATAGTTAACAAAAATTTCAACAAAAGTTCTAGAGACATAAAGCTTTTCTTTTTCATTACTTATAATTTATTCTGCATGGGAAAACCAATTTTGATCACGCTACGTATGATGCCTACCAACATTGGTGTAGCGGAAGGCAAAAAAAAAAAAAATTATTTTTATTATGGAATTCTAATAATCTAATTGCTCCTACTTTGTGCTCTTTATCATTTCTCTTTTTGAGTGATATAAAGTTTTGTATACCAAAAAAACATATTAAGTTGTATATTTTAACAAGTTCACTTATCATGATTATTCACCTGAAATTATTTTTTTTTATATACGCAATATTGGGAATGTGTGATTGCTGTTTAATTTATACAAGAAAAATAATTGATAGAAATGTTTATATGATTCTTTTGAAGTGAATAGTTTTGAAATGAGAATCCATATTTCAGAATTAATTTTCTTGCAAGCTTACAGATAAAAATTCCGAAAATTCAAATGTAAAAGTTACCCTTTTAATTAAAACATTTTACATTTTTACTCGTAAAGAAGAGAGAGAGAGTAAAATAAATACGGTGTTTGCAATAATAATAGAGTATATTTATATTTTGATGTACAATACAATTAAAAGAGAATCAGTTAAGATACTCTCATATTTTATTCGCAATTTTAAAAATACATTTAAAGAAATAAATAAAATCTTTACTAGACGATCATCCAATAAAGATCTTAAATAATAAATTGATTTTACTTTCACATTTAATGACATGATATTTGCATCCGTAAAATGACATTATATGTTATTGATAGCTTTATTATATAGTTAACAATGAGTAGTCTTTGTAAATGAGCAATAATAAAGAAAATATACACATATTTACGATAAACATTTTGCACTATGAAATGGTACAGTAATTTCATCGTTGTTCCACAAATTAAATATCCAAGAAATCATTGTAAAGTTGAAATCCGGCTAAGTTGTCGAACAAATTAATCTCACACGACCTATTTTATCTAACAAAAGTTAAAAATGCACAAACATTAAAAGTAACTTAATGAATTCTGATATTTGAGTAGTTCCATATGATTTAATTTAACCAATGTGCTAACAATAAACATGCGCAGCACACAAAAAAGTTTCCGAGGATAAACCATTTCCAGTCATTTAAAAATAATATTATATCCTTCCTATAAAATTTAAATAAACAATGCTGATATTCAAGAAAATTTAATCAATAACAAAAAATAAAATATGAATTTATATATGTTTATTAACTTTAAATACTAAATATTGCATCAGCTAATTTACATGTAATAAAAATTGTATTTCTTCGAATTTACAAAAAAAAAAAAATTCAACAATTTTTGTATTACGATCTAATGACGTCAGAGAAACATAAGCTTTATGCATTTAAAAAGCCCTGATTTAATTCTCACGAAAAAATGGATAAATTTAGAAGTCATCAGCAAACCATAAATCAAATACAATCTTTAATCTCGAAAATCTTTCCTTTTTCTTTGTTAATGGCACAATGATCATTAAAGTATTGTATGTAGTGTAACAATAATACAATTATACAATTACAAATATAAATAGGAATAATAGGATTATATTCTTGTTTTTTTTAATAATCTTTATTAATATTTATTATACTTTATTATTTTACTATGTCTCAATATATCGAAATTCAAGGTGCAGAAAGTACAAGCGAATAGGTCAAATGGATTGATGATGCTATTGATAAAGAATATTTTAAATATTATGAATATAAACATTTTAGTAATATACAAGAAATTGGTTCTGGCGCTTTTGGAAAAGTTTATCGTGCAAAATGGAAAAATCTAGGTCAATATTTAGCTTTGAAATCTTTCTTTAATTTAAATGATGTCACTTTAAAGAAATTGTCAATGAGGTAATACTATATGAACGTAATGGATGTTATTTTTATATATTTACTTTTCTATTAAATAATTTATATTTTTGAAATTTAGATTAAACTCCAACTTTTAATACAATTTCACAATAATATTATTAGTTTCTATGGAATTACAAAGTTCGGACCAGGTATGATATATATACTATTAATAATATTTAGAATTGGACATTGTAAGACTTTCAGTTGTAATTAATTATTCGAAAATCATAACGGTCAATTAAAAAATTACATGTTAGTAATGGAATATGCCGATGGTGGTTCTCTTAGAAATTATTTGAAGAAAAACTTCCATAATCTTACTTGGAATGATAAATATAACTTGGCGTATCAGTTAGCTTCTGCTGTATTATGCTTACATAGCGAGGGAATAGTACACCACGATTTGGTAATATTTTACTTCAAATAAATTTAAGAAATTATGACGTATTCCATAAATTTAATATATATACATATTCTTTTTGAATAGCACTCCGGCAATGTATTGGTTCATCAAAACACTATCAAATTAGCCGATGTAAAAAATTGGAGGATGAAATAAAATAAAGAGCAGGCCAACTTGATTTTTATAATTCCTAAAGCCATGTTGAGGGCTACAATATTCAAAAAGTCTTGATGCGTGATCGATTACCTGTTTGTTGAGTCAAGGATAGTGATGCGTTGGTATCTATTCGTAAAATTTCTGCGTGTTGTGATTTTTAACGGTAATCAATAAATTGTTTTTTCCATTGTAAGGAACATTGTTTCCAAATTTACATTCCAAACATGAGGATTCTAAACATTTAAATAGAGTGATAATAATTTGTTTGCGTGATGAAATATGTGCTTTAAGATTTTAGTTAGATCATGACATAAGATCGGAGTAGTAATAAAGCCTCGGTAGATATTGGTTTGTTGGTAAAAGCCCAATTAAAAGTAGGAGAATATTTAATTGTGTCATGGACACAAATGAGCAGTAAAACCATTTAGTTGGACCAACATTGCCAGAAGTTGTGCTAGGCGTGCAAAAACTGATTAAATTGCATCTTTTAAATTGGAGCAACGCTATATGTGTTGATTAGTTTCTTCCGCCAAGTGGCAAAGCAAACGGTTAAGTATTAATCTGGGGAAATTTCTTTATTTTATTGAATATATCTAAAGTGGGTAAAGTGTTACTTGAAATCTGAATTTCCCGTATAGAAACTTTGGTGTGTAGAGCGCTGGTACCATCTGATATTTGTTCTTTCTTTGCTCCTTTTTTCTTCCAGATCACGTGACTGCGAGTCTTTGCTGCGGTCCTCTGAAAGAGACGAAACATTTTTTTCGAAGAGCTTCGGCAATAATTTTCTGATAGTTTTACCCCATAATATCAATATGTTCCTGTATGTAATGACTGATACCGTTTGAAAATATTCTTGTAAAAGCTTCTAATAGATTTGATAGCAAAAATAATAGAAAATAAAAGATGATGTTAATTAACGTGTGCAACAAAAGGTGCCATACTTATGCAATGTTCTCCTGCACTTTGGCATCCAACAAGTTTCAGATTCGTCTTTGTTGGAAGAAATGAAGTTGTGAAATATTTTTATGATTATTTTTCTCACCGAATATTTCTTATTATCACATCCATAGGCATATTAGAGTCTTGAAATCTACAAGAGCGTATCAATGTTAGAATCAAAATTATAACTCTGATCTTTTAGCTAAACTTAGATATAATTTGGATAATAAAGGCATTATATTAGCCTAAAATAAATACTATATCACCTACCATTGTAATGATTATAAACCTAATTTCACATTTTCTATTTCCTATCACATAATATATTCCTTTGTAATATCTATCATATTGCCATTTTCATCGTTATAACAAGCACTCATATAAACACTTGTGAAATCACGATTATGCCAAAACATTATAGCATTCAACCCTTTTTTTCGCTGTTCTTTAGTTGGCCAATGATGGTTTGGTTCATCTTCGCATGTGAAATGTACCGTCCAAATGTCACGAATACAGAGACTCCTCTTAAGTAATTGGGAATATTTCAGAGTTCGTTCAAAATGTTCATCCAATTCCTTTTGAGTTGAAGTTGCAAGGAGTTCAAGTATTACTGTTGGTTTTCCAGGCCAACTTGAAGGTGCCGTTATCACCAAGTCACTATAAGAGTGTTTTTTTCTTTTTATAATATGGTATTGACTCATAACTTCGAACCCTATTGATGATATCCAATTTGTGAAAGTGCCAGCAAGCTGCTGTTGGTATACACTTTCTCGAGGAACCAATACATTAGAACATCCCCCAACAGGCACTTGTGCTGTTTTATACGAATGCAAAGCTGCCAATTCTATGTTTTCTTTATCAAAAACACGAACGGCATCACTTAGAGCTCTAAGCATATCTATGTTGTGATCTGTGCGTTTTGGTATTTCTGTTGATGGACAAAACTTGAAGATATCAGGCAGTACATAACGTAAAATCACAGAACGTATAAGTGGCGAGGCCACCATGAAAGTGTTGATTTGATCCTCTACAACTATCAAAATTCCTTGTCTGACAAGGTTATGTGCATGGATCAAATCTTTGGATCTTGTGATGGTCACTGGACCTAAGTTTGGCAAAAATTGCAATCGTAAAAGGTCTACAGTAGGCCTTGATTCCTCTTTAAGCAGATCTGTTAACATCCTCTCAAAGACAACATAACCATAAATGTTTTTATTCAATGACGTGAATAACAAATTTTTCCAGGATGCGAAACTAAAATTATCATCATTATCTGGTAATTTAATCTTTTCAATTAAATTTCCGCAAAGACATACCATACTAGCATGCCTATTAAAATAAAACATAGGATGATTTATAAGATTTTAATTATTTAAAATTGCTCTATGAAACATACCCGTTTGTCTGCAAGTATATGTCTTCAATGACTTTAGATTCCACATTAAGTTTATGTTCCGATCCAAATTCTTCAAAAAGTCTTTGCACCTGCTCTTCGGATAAATTAGGATTCTGAAAAGGGTCCCGAACATTAAATGGTGAATCATAAGTATTACTTGAATTCAGCTCAAGGATTCCAAAAGTACCAACAATGATTACTGAAAGGATAGGATAATTCACATTCATGCTCATGGCATGTTTAATGGTACGGAAGCAACCAAGGAATTCATCATGAACCTTGTCAATTGTGCCGTACAATCTGTCAAACTCGTCTATGAAGATAACAACAGACTTCCACTCATTGAATGCAACAGCAAAATCGCTTCCAGACTCGATAGTATCTAAACGGTTAAAAAAAGAATCATTACATATTTGTAGGCTTCTCCCTATATCAAGCCAGAAGCATTTTTCATTAGTGTCCATATTGACATTTTGCAGGGTGAAGCTGTAGAAAGAAAACAATCAGCATATGTCAACAGTTGTACGTTATTAATTATTGAGAGAATATTTACTAGAAACAGCAACAGTCATGATGCTCCGTCAACTGCTGCATAATTCGATACACTCGTGTTGTTTTACCGGATGACCGTGGGCCGTGAAGTGCCACAAACTTGCCCTCTAATATGGAATTCAGCAATTCTGTATTTGTTTTAGCTGGATCTGCGTAGTAGTACTTATCTCTTTGATCTGGACTGATAATTCCGTTGGTTGCCCAACTTCTGATACTAGGATATGGTACTATTAAATATTGTAAGAATGGGTACTGCCAGAGACCTTAATAATAAAAATATTATATTATACATTCTTACATCTTTTCGTAGATTTTCTTCTTCCCTCAGAATCTAAATTAGTGATATAATTAAGATTTGGGATATTAACAATAAAGACAAAAAAAGAAAATATATGTTGTATTGACTAAATTTATTACCAATGTTTTCTTTATTTTCTTGTTTCCTCTTTTTGAATTCCTATAATAGTAAGTAGGTTTAGTCTAGTAAGTTATGCAAAAAATTTTATATATTACTTACCGTCTTATTCTCTGTGATCACTCCCTTCCAATATGGCTTTAACCGATGCCCTTTACTTTCTGATTTTACCTGTTGTGAAAGTAATAATTTTAGCAGTGCAATTTTTTATCTAGTAATAATAAAGGAAAGAGTAATTGATTCCTCATCCAGAATCAATAGATCTTTATTAACAACAAAGTTAGGGCGCCCATATTGAGGACTTGGAGTGGTTACCAAGCTGTCAAATACAGTAATTCTCCTAGCAAAACGCCAGTAATTCAAAATACAATTATTCTTCTGAGCAAAACTCTGGTAACTCAAAATAAGCGTAAACTAGGAGTTACCCTTCCATTGCAATATAAGAAACGCACCTTTTCTGTTAAATCTGCAAAAATTTTTTTATCTGATAACTTTTTTGCAGCTCCTAAGAATCGGTCAACCCAGGTTTTGTTCAGTTCACGCCAGTCTTTTGAAGAAGGATGAGGAAACAATAACTTCACGATAAAGAACCAGGAATCCACGAAATGACCATTTTGCTTGACTTCTCAAATAAGAGATGAGCGCTAGAATTAAAATCTCAGTTATAAGCTGAAAAATTTTTTACTGTGTTAAAGTGCTATTTGCAAGACTCACCAGAATAACCTTGATATTTGACCATGTTTATCTTTTATCAAAAGGTGAAAAATTAACGCGTATAGAAGATCTTAAACACGAACTTTACACGCTTTATTGATTTCTAAGTACTACGCCATGATTATGACATCATTGATTTCCATAAAAGGCTAATATTTCCAGAATTAATAACCTTATATCATGGAATTTTGAATTATTTACTTACAGAAATAACGAATAAAATTTTTATAGGGATGGTTTTGGGCTTTGTTTTCTTTTATACTCTGGCTCGCATCTTTTAATGGTTGGCTTTTGTTTTTATTTTTGCTTTTATTTATGCTTTAGTCTTTCGTATCTTTTGATGTTTTACTTTGATTTCATATCTTTTTGTCCTTAATATATTGGTTCACTTTTTTTAATACTTCAATTTCATAACTATGATTCTTTGACATAACAATGATTATAACAGTACTATAAATAACTTTGTAGGAGAGACAAACCCACTCGCTGACTGTTTAAATAAGGAATAAAAGGAATGGTAATGGTACTAATACAGTATTTTTGCAATAGATTATTACTGTAGTTATTACTTCTTTTACATAAACACCGCATTTCTTCACTCAATATTTAAATTCACAAGTTAAAACAGTTAGAATGAAAACAAATTGTGATTTATTAATATTCAAGGAGTCTAGATTCCATTTAATACCACAAATAATATTTAATTATTAGTCGGAATTTATAACTACATATATCAATGTTAAAAAAAACTAAATAATGGTAATATTAATAAAGTATAAAAAATTTCTCTCATTCTAATTAATGAACCATATGAATTTTAATTTTAGATTATACAGTTTAGACATTTGCTCTCATCATTGTTGTATCTTGGAAGATTATCCATAAAGGATTAAGTAACCAAGATGTATAAATAGCTTGTGGATGAGTAGATGACTTGATGTTTTCAATAAATGATAGATTTGTTTTCTATTTTCCTCTGCTTCTTTGAATTGTTTCATCATCTCTCAAACGCATTTCCATATGATAATTATCAGTTGAATCTCTGAATAGATTAAATGATTCTTTTAATTCAATAACATTTGGTTTATTATCTGGATTTGAATTCCAACACTTATTCATCAAGTTAATGTAACATTTTGGCGCTTCTTGCTCATTTATTTCAGGTCTAATTCCGTGATATATGTCTAGTGCTAGATATTCATCATGTGTGTAATTGCCAAAAGGTTGTTTTTCAGGCAAAACAATAGCAAAATTATATATATCCGCAGCTTGAGTGTAAGGATTTCCTCTTAACATTTCAGGAGTTACATAAGGCATAACTCCATAAAATTTTGTTTTATCCAAATTATCAGCTTTTCTACATAACCTTATATCTGAAATAAGTAAACTCAATTTCTGATTCTAAATCAGTAATTTTTGCTAATATATATCCTATATGAAAATCATGATGAACCATTTGTTTTTTGATGAATAATATCAAGGCGGTAAGGCCTTTAACAAGATCTAGTAAAAATTTTATTTTGGAATGCCAATTAAATTCAATATAGTTTTTAGTTAACCAGTTATAAAATCTCCACCTTTGCATAATAAAATCTTTTGTATTCAGACTATGATCCTTTTACGTACACATACTGTAGAAAACCCACCTTTACCTATTTCTTTAATGATCATATGGTATCCATTCAATTATTATGTCACAATAATAATTAGTTTCTAATTGTATCTCTTGAATCAAATTATCAATTTTTCATTTCCACTTATATTGCAATTTTTCCTTAAATTTATTTGACATGGTTACACCAATTATTCCTTAAATTTGTATATCGTTTACCATATTTTTCACAATTAATCACAATATAATTTTTTGTAACTGGCCATAATATTTTAAGTAAACATTGTTTATCAATTGAATAATATGATTTAACCTATAAAAATCAAATAAAAAATTATTGTCCCGCTTTTTAATAAGTTTAGAAAATAAATAATTTATATATATTATCTAAAAATTCATAGGCAATTTCACGTGAATTTTATAAACATTTTAAATTGACTTTCTTATTAACTTGACTCCTTTTATGTATATTTTCATTTAAATCATAATATAATGGATTACCCCTTCCATATTGCTGAATATATTGTAGAATAATCATCTTTAGCAGAATTAAATCGTCAATTTCATCATTTCCGCTACTATAATTAAGTATAATTAGTCCAATTTTCTTTTAAATTAATCATTTGACATGATTTGCACCATTTAGAAAATTTATCATCATATTTTTTTACTACAATTCTTACAATTTTCAAGAAACATTGTATTATTTATAAGCTTCTTCAAAGATCCCAGTACTTATTTATGATTATTATTATTGTTACATTGCATGTGACTATTATCAAATCCAAAAAATTATTTGTTTTTCCAATGCAGATCTGGGCAAGAACTACATGATTTAATAACTTTTTTCTTTTTAATTCCGTAACAGCCGATTATTAGCTACTGTATTGTGTAATAAATAGACAAGAATGGCAAGAATGGTAAATAATGAACTATGTACAGTACAGCATCAAGCTGAAAAAAATTTTCCTCGAAAAATTTTTTAATTTTTACCTTTATATGTCGAAGGTAATTATTCATATGCTGACCAAAATATAAATGCACTATAAAATTATTGCTGAGCATTGTTAATCATAAACCAATCAACTCTCTCTTTACGTTAGCTAACAGGACTTAGAATTGAAAATGATATAATTGTCACAGTACTTGAGAAACACATTTTGCAGTAGACATAGTAGAAATATCTTATTACGTGAAATTAATGTAAAATGGATTATTCCATCATCAGCGAACATTTGTGAATTGTGATGTTTACATTCAATTCTCAGTAGTTGAGTTTATAGGCTTGTTCATTAAAAAACTTTTGAATAACAACACATTCATGAAGAGTTACTATTGATATGCAAACTATACATTTTTGTACTTCAAATGACCATATTCTAAGATGTAAACTAAGTTTACATTAAAAAATGGTCATTGAATATTGTGAAATTAGTATACAAACAACATAATTGAAATGGTAGACTCATCATTGTCAACACTACCAAGTGTTTCATTTATTTCGGAAATATTTGGTAATTCATCTGGTTCTTGTTTCAAACATTCTATTCAAATAGATAAAAAATTAGATTGCGACAAACAAAATAAAACTTGTACTAGTACAAAAGGTGACATTGTTCTAAAGTTAATCTTACACTCACTTTGATATAGTTCAGCAAAATTTACCATTCGTGTTTGGCACTGGCTCTCCAAATGCAATGTGGTTATTTCAAGATCATTAATAAATAATGAGATGGCCAGTTCCCAGAATAAAACTCCAAACTATATATCAGATTTTTCATTTAGTTTACATGGAATTGTTTAATAAAGCATTTTAGGATTCACGTAAGGTATCACTCCATACTTCAGTATTATCACAACCCTTTCCTTTTTCAAATGATTGGCCAGAATCTGCTAATTTAATTGTATTATTGGAATGCTAAAAAAAAGAACATGTTAATTATACAATGTAGTGAACTAGTTTATTAGGCAATTTATTAAACACATGATGTAAAGAAAATAGTGCACGGGATCTTGTAAGTGTAATCATGGTAAGTATAAAATCACACTTGCAATCTCTTTTGCAAACCTTAATTGGTTTTTCCACACAATTAATCTTAGGACGAAAAAGATCATGAGAATAATAGTGGTCGATAATTTTATCCTATAATAATCTATTAGCTCATTGGAGTTAGCCTCCGTCTTTAGCATTAAAAAAACCATTTTGATATAAATATTAACTAGTTTTCTTTGTGGCGTGGCAGATCTATTAATCTGGTTCCAAGATTTTCGAACTATGAAGTTAACTTTTAGTAAAAAATACAATAAAGTATACGGTAAACATACTGTGTGATACGGTATATTAAATTCATACGTCTATAACGTATATCATTTCTACTGTATATCAGTATTTTGTATACGGTTCACAAAAATATTGTAAATAAAGGATACGGTATACATATTATTCTACAGTATATTAAAATTCATACGTTTATAACGTATTTTCTACAGATATACACAGGTCAAATAAATAAAAATCAGATTTTTGCCCTTTTTAATATGGCTGTCTGATTTTTTGGCAATTTTAATATAATATTTCCGATTTTAATAAACATTTTTGATTTTAATATAATATTTCTGATTTTTAACATGAAATTGCCGATTTTTGGTTATTTGTAATAGGATTTTTCGATTTTAATATATAACATGTGATTATGTATTACAGTTTAATATTTATTTATTAACTTAGATTTTTTTTTTATTTCAGTTATAATTATTTTTTTTCCTTAAAAACTTTACTAAAATACTTTTTAAATACTTTATAAAATAGAATTAAAATATTTTTTTTCTTAAATATAAATACATTTAAATTAAATAACTCATAATTTAAAATATAAACAAATATTATATTTTTTTTACATATATTTCAAAGTATGGTTTGAGCATTTTGGCTGAAGTAAATCTTATTCTTTTAATTAAAAGTAGTTTAGTAAGTTTAAAACTGTTAAGATCATAAAAGTACAGTTAATATTTTTGGAATTATTTACATTTTTTATATTATACAGTAGTATTAAGTTACAAATTTTTTTACCTTCAGAGCGTATTTTGAGATCTTTAGCCAAAGTAAATCAACTTCTTATATTAATTGTAAGTTGTTCGGCAGGTTAAAATCTACTTGGATATTAATTTTCACGAAGGTAAAGTTAATACTTGATGAGTTATTTACAATTTTCACAACAGTACTCATTCACGACTTTTATTTTTTTATTTTGTCACTTCAGAGCGTATTTTGAGCACTTTATCCAAAGTAAACCAACTTCTTATATTAATTGAAAGTTGTTTAGCATGTCAAAATCTACTTGAATATTAATTTTCACGAAGGTACAGTTAATACTTGATGAGTTATTCACGATTTTCACAATGGTACTCATTTACGAATTTTATTTTTTTCCGTTTTGTCACTTCAGAGCGTATTTTGAGCACTTTAGTCAAAGTAAATCGACTTCTTTTATTAATTGAAAGTTGTTTAGCAGGTCAAAAACTACTTGGATATTAATTTTTACGAAGGTACAGTTAATACTTGATGAGTTATTCACGATTTTCACAACGGTACTCATTTACGAATTTTATTTTTTCCATTTTGTTACTTCAGAGCGTATTTTGAGCACTTTATCTAAAGTAAACCAACTTCTTATATTAATTGAAAGTTGTTTAGCATGTCAAAATCTACTTGAATATTAATTTTCACGAAGGTACAGTTAATACTTGATGAGTTATTCACGATTTTCACAACAGTACTCATTTACGAATTTTATTTTTTTCCGTTTTGTCACTTCAGAGCGTATTTTGAGCACTTTAGTCAAAGTAAATCGACTTCTTTTATTAATTGAAAGTTGTTCAGCAGGTCAAAAAACTACTTGGATATTAATTTTTACGAAGGTACAGTTAATACTTGATGAGTTATTCACGATTTTCACAACGGTACTCATTTACGAATTTTATTTTTTCCATTTTGTTACTTCAGAGCGTATTTTAAGCACTTTAGCCAAAGTAAATCGACTTCTTTTATTAATTAAAAATTGTTCAGCAGCTTAGAATCTACTTGAATATTTATTTTAATGAAGGCACAGTTAATATTTGTGGAGTTATTAATTTTTTATAATTGTGCGTATTACATTAAATTACAAGTAAATTTATATTCTTAATGTATTTTGTTTAAAATTTAATTATTTAAGATTAGTTTTTTATTTAATATTGCTTAATAAAATATTTTTTAAATTTTAATTCAATATTACAATATAATTTTTTATAAAAATATATATTTCATAATGTATATACAATTTTTTTGTATAGTGAAAAAACTGAAAAATATGGTTAAGAATTGGTAATATGGCTGTAAAAAGTCACAAATCGGACAAATATAGCTAAAATCAGCCAATTTTTATTTATTTGACGTGTGATAGAGTAAGTTTTTCTACACTTTAAAGCATCAAACAATACTAGTATCTGCTAATATGTACTACCCAAAAACTCACTGATGTAAAATCACAATTATTAAAAAATTCACAAGAATTTTTGTTAATACTGTTTAATTTTTAAGTTCAAAGTCCGATTGATAATACTAAATTCAAAACTCAATTATAAATCATTTTTATAAATTATAATTTAAAAATTAAGCAGTATTAAGGAAAATTCTCATGAATTTTTCTTAATACTACTTAATTCTAATTTAACTAATTTAGTATTAAGGTTTTAATTTAAAAATTAAGCAGTATCAAGGAAAATTCTTGCGAATTTTTCTTAATACTGCTTAATTCTAATTTAACTAATTTAGTATTAAGGTTTTAATTTAAAAATTAAGCAGTATCAAGGAAAATTCTTGCGAATTTTTCTTAATACTGCTTAATTCTAATTTAACTAATTTAGTATTAAGGCTTTAATTTAAAAATTAAGCAGTATCAAGGAAAATTCTTGCGAATTTTTCTTAATACTGCTTAATTCTAATTTAACTAATTTAGTATTAAGGCTTTAATTTAAAAATTAAGCAGTATCAAGGAAAATTCTTGCGAATTTTTCTTAATACTGCTTATTGTGCTTAATTCTAATTTAACTAATTTAGTATTAAGGCTTTAATTTTAAAATTAAGCAGTATCAAGGAAAATTCTTGCGAATTTTTCTTAATACTGCTTATATCTGCCAATTCGTGAAATTAGCCAAACATAAAGATTTGCATATTTTAACAAGAATTATGTTTCACAAGCTTAAATTGTATGTGTTACATAATCAGATGATCTAAATCTATCAAAAAATAAAAAAAAATTTTTAACGTTTATTCAAAAATAACAATGGCAACTACTTTCTTTTTCAATCACTTTTCAATCACTTTTCAATCAGATTTTTGTTAGGTGACTTAGAAAAGTTTATAGGCATATACAGCAGGTTTTTTTTAATCAGTAAGTAAGAAAACAAATATTAATAATTTTTATTAATAAGAAAAATCTTTTTTCATTTATTTTTAACCTTATTTCCTTCTTTTTTTTAGTAAAAATATATACAAAATAAAAATGTAAGTTATGATTTAGAGTTTTTGAGATGTTTTTTTTTTGTTTTTTACTATACTAATTTTATTCTACTTGTTAATTACTTTTTAAAATTGATTTTATTAATTTATTCAATTTAAAACAGAAATGGCAAATAAAAACTTGTTAAGTAAAGTAAAAAGAGCCCAATAATACCTGTAAAGATCATCTTTTGGTAAGAATTATAATTTTAAAAATTTTTGTGTCAGAGTTTTATTCAATTAACAAAATCGTTAATATCTCGGCGTACATGTATGCTAAACACATATATTTATATTCATATGAAAGCCCAGAATCTACTCTACCTGAACGAAGAAAGATTATTCAAATCGAATTACTAGATGTGAAGATATTAACGATCAAAGTCAAAGGTTAAAAATAAATATATTGAACGTAATTATTCAGCAACATGTGATCCAATTCATATGATATTTGGTTTATGGATAGCTCTTGATTACCTCTTTCTAATGAATATAAATTCATTCGTCTAGCACACATATACGTTAAGTTATTCAATATTTTGTCATGACAATTATATTTAAATTTTTTAATTTTAATGATATTATTAAAAAAATCAAAAAATAATATAATCAAATCAATTTTATTTATATCAGCGGTGTGAATCTATCATTTTCATGTAAATTGTATTAGCATTTTCTTAATAAAGTTAGTTTTTTGAATATAAAAACTTAATTCCATAAATCAGTCCATATGTTAATTCTAATTTAACTAATTTAGTAGTATTAAGGCTTTAATTTAAAAATTAAGCAGTATCAAGGAAAATTCTTGCGAATTTTTCTTAATACTGCTTAATTCTAATTTAACTAATTTAATATTAAAGCTTTAATTTAAAAATTAAGCAGTATCAAAGAAAATTCTCACAAATTTTTCTTAATTCTAATTTAGCTAATTTAGTATTAAGGCTTTAATTTAAAAATTAAGTAGTATTAAGAAAAATTTTTACAAATTTTCTTATTAAAAAAAGAACTTTTAAATTACTAATTAAACTTTAAAAACAATCTGTATAATTTAAATTTTAAAAAAAATACTTCTGCTTTTTAATTTTCGCATTTCTACATTTAACCAATTAAAATTCAGCTGATCACCGATCACATGCATTAATAACACGTTATTGTTTATTTTTTGTTTATTTTTTCAAAAATATTCTTTTCTCTTCTTTTTTTTTTAGAAAAAAAAAGACAATAAAAATGAATACCAAAATTATTTTAACATATAATAATAAAAATTAAATAAAAAACTTATTTTGATAATATATAATATATATATTTGTACCAAACTACTAGTTATACAAAAAGTGATATGCACGTATATCAATTAACAATTACTTTCACTAATATCTCTCTGGAATTGTAATGGTGAATTTTAACTAAACAACTATATGTACACCGTTTTATGTTTTTATTTTTATATTAATAATATTATATGTTAACATATATTAATTATATTTTTTTTTTACTTTTATGTATTTTATTTAATTTTTTTAATATATTACTAACATTACTACTATCGTTTTATTACATTTTTATATCTAACTAATATATTAATAATATTACTAACTTTTTATTATTTCTTTTTTATATTTAAAATAATGATAATATTACTAATTAAATTTCTTTTTTTTACTAACCTTTTATTATTCCTTTTTTATATTTAAAATAATGATAATATTACTAATTAAATTTCTTTTTTTTTACGAACCTTTTATTATTCCTTTTTTATATTTAAAATAATGATAATATTACTAATTAAATTTCTTTTTTTTTTGTTTATATTTTGCTAATATTATTTTTTTTACAAATAGTATATTATTTTATACTAGTTTTTTATTTATATTATTTATAAAAAAATATTTGTATATTTAATATTATTTAATAAAAATTTTATTGATTATAAATGCATTTTAAATTCTGTTCGCAAATATAAAATATACGATTTAATTGAATAATATATACTATTTATCAGTACAAAATATGCAGTTTAAACTGGAAAAAAGTACTGTTTATCAGTATAAAATATACGGTTTATCCTGGAAAAGTATACTGTTCGCAATATAAAATATAAAACAATATACTGTTTATTGGTATAAAACATACGGTTTTTCTACTGTTTACAAGTATAAAACATACGGGTGAAACTGGAAAAATATACTGTATGCAAACCGTATATATGATACGGTGTGCAGAATACCGAATATATACAGTATGTGAAAATACTGTAATTATACGGTAATAATACTATAAATATACTGTTCGCAAAATACGAAAATACAGTATACTAACCGTATATATATTTTTTATAGGGCAGACAATTATAGTTTTTTTTTTAAAAAAAAGTTTCAAAAAAAATAAATAAAATCTCATTTCTTTTCAAATCATCGAGGACTACGCTCTAAAACATACATCTTACAATAAAACATTGCACCACATGATGTATCCTATTTAACCACTGAATTTTTGTTAACATAAAACTCCAAGCCTGTATGCTTGTATTGATAAAAACAAAAAAAAATCTGATAACTATAAAAAAAAAAAAATACAGAAACTAAAAACTATAAATAATATAGCCCGTCCTTCTGGAAAAGTCTTGTAGTTACAACAACTTACAACAAAAACTCTTTTCCCTTGATCTTTCAGGGTCTGCAAGGTAGGAAGGTAGGTGTAGTGGAAAAATCTTACTACACTATGGTGACTGCCACATATCGTGACGTTTTTTTGAGTGTCTGATTTCTATTTGTCACACCTACCCATTGGGTGTTATATGTGTCACTATAAACGTATCTATTAAACGTATCTATATACTGTAGCGTTTAAACAATTTGCGTACACTTTCAAACGCAACACAATTGTAAAGCGATCACGTGTTTGTGCATATAGAATAGGATCAACATTTATTTATATATGTACGTGATAAAGTGTATGCAAATTGTTTAAATGCATCTATATAGTGGCATCTTATTTCTTGCGCCACACTGCCACTCTCAGCCGTCTTTAAAGGTCGAAAATTACTCAGACTTTTTCACATGCCCATCTTCTTATTTCATAACAAAATTTGCAAAGAACGCTATTGTACTGGCGCTTTATACTCTCAAAAGAAATGTGAAAGTGAAAAAAAAGACAAGTAAATATTAGATTTAATTTTACTAATGATCGACAAGAAAGATTGTATTTTTATAATTTAGTGATACCATCAACATTTTGGACGCTATAACGGTTCCTATTGCCTAATTAGATATATCTGGAACTAAAACCTGAAAATTGGTATCTGCATTTTGCATAGAGAACATAGTAAACATATAGTGTATGGTTGGCTATTTATTTTTATTTATTTTATTACTAAAAGAGTGTTAAAACCCAGGCTATTACAAATAGAAGAAAAAAAGAATTCAAAAATGCTTAGAACTAATATATGTGTATAGACCTTTGTTCGTCATCCCCTACGGGACCCCACTCTTCGATCTGTACTCTTTGATAAAGTAGGACTACGCTAAAAAATCAAATGGGAACCATAAAAAAACCATCCGAGAGACTAGCGGCTATCTAAAAAAAAGAAAGTTAAAGGGCGGCTAATATAGTCTAACTTTATCTACAGTATGTGCAATCAAAATATAAAAATTAAGATCCGTATTTTCCTTTCAACCACGGTTGCCACCTGTGAATACTGTAAGAGGTGGAATGATTCACACTATTTTAAGTTGTGTTATACATATGATAACGAAAAAAAGAACCGAAAATGTAGATTAAACTACTAGGTAAATGTAAAAACTCCAAATAAAAGAGTACTAATATATATAAATGAATAATTAAACTGTCTTAGAACTTGAAGGTCCTGGTACCAGGGAGTCATTGGTAATATCTGGTGAAGGACGTAGTCTTTTCATGTTATGATCCTGAAATGAGAAATAATGATTCTCGTTATTAATATTATCACGCTTGTTGGGCCGATATTCGACCTCTGCTGTATCATCTGATACATCAATATAATGATGCGTAGGAAATCGGATAGCCCCTTGAGTTCGGAGATTATTTTTCTTGAGACCCTTGTTATGATTTTTATCTAACGTGGTATTACTAAAACCCGAATTGTGATTTTCTAGTCTTCTGGCCAAATAACTAGGTGTGCGTTCGTGAAAATGAAATGATGCATCTGTTAAGGATTTAATAGTATTAACACGAGCATTATAATGCTTGAAGGTAGTTCCATGGTATGCTGCCTCTTTCGTTAAAGCGTCCTCTTTTAATTTTTCCATTCTTCGTAATTGAGATTTTTCTACTATATATGATGGTACGTAATTTTCTACTACTCCTGAACGGTATATTGGAGTTCTTGCTATATATTTCCCTTTAGCGTTGTAACGTGAGGTACTACTCTCTGATGGATAATAAGATTCATCAACGTTATACATATAAGTGAACCATTCTCTAGATCCAGGAACCACATAACGATCGTTCACAAAAATCGGATCCTTTGGTATAATATCATGATATTTTTTAGGTATGAATACATCCGAAATTGGATTGTAATTCTCTGGTGGTGCAGAAGGACCAGTAGATGATGAAGCTTGAGTGAGTTTCGTCATGATTTGTTGCTTGTGGTTAAAATCCGTAGCGAAGTAAGGAACCAAGAACAAATAATCGTTAGCGTTCGGGATTGAATCACATTGTTTGTATGATAAGTGTCGAATAGGAGCTTTAATCTTTTGAGATTTCATGAATAGAAAATGATGTCTGCGTGCAGTCGCTAAATAGTCCTGGTTAGTGACCTTATGATTAGGCGGTAGACGCATTTTATTAAAAACACGACGGCAAGAGCGCTTGAAACGTATATCTTGTTGTTTTTGTGTACGTAAATTAGGAGACCAACTGTGTTCGAATTTGGCGAGACATTTTCGATACATGTGTCTTTTGCCTTTATTGAAAGTTGTAGAGGGATCTCTAGCATGAATATTGCTGTTATACAAAATACCCAGTCGTCTAGAGGTAATACGTTTTGATTTACCATTAAGCCATCTGTAATATAATAAATTGGCATGAGATGATTTGTCATTAAAGAAATCTGTAGGAATATCATCCGATTTGGATTCATGTTTCTTTTTAATATTTTTAAAACAATGTAATTGTGAGAAGGTATGTTGATGCATAACGCATGAGCGTCTATTGTGCGACATGACGAAAGGAGTAGGGATACTACATGGTGTGTCATTATGAAAATGTTCACGATTATTAATATAGGGGCAAGGAATATAAATGCCAAAGTGAAAACGACGTTTCTTATAGGTGAAATTAAAAAATGTTTTTGTAGAATAATTTCGATTAGAAGTACTAGTAACACGTGATCTTATTATTTTAATTCTATCCAATAATTTGTTACGTAAGAAATTAAAATATTTGTCTTGTATTCGACGTGGAATGACTCTTTGTGAGGTGAAAAAATGCGTAAGTATGCAGCTGATTTGATATTTGTCATTGGGGAACGAACTTGTGTTATTATAACTAATCGGTTTAGTTTTCATATGATAATCATTTGTGTGTATCTTCAAATGAATTTCATTGGTGTTTTGATTATGATCAGCAAGCTCAAAAAAGAAACTCCTAGAGCGCCGAATTTCGTAGATCTTGTTATATCCAGATCGTTTTGGCGTAGTCACGTGAAATTTTTTCAGGGAGACCAGCAAAGTATTTTTTTTCCCAACGATGGGTAATTTTTCTGAGGGAGGCGCAGTATCCAAAGGTGGTATAGGATTAATGTTCTCGACTATGGGTAAATTTTCTGAAAGAGGCGCAGTATCCAAAGGTGGTATAGGATTAATATTCTCGACTATGGGTAAATTTTCTAAGAGAGGCACAGTATCCAAAGGTGGTATAGGATTAATGTTCTCGACTATGGGTAAATTATCTGAGAGAGGCGCAGTATCCAAAGGTGGCATAGGATTAATCTCCTGTATGGGAGTTAAAGGAGTGTCGTCAACAAAAGGTTTGTCATTTTTGAGTACGCTGATTACTTCTATTTCAGCGTTTAAATTAGCCTGTAATAGCTGTTGAAAGTAGACTTCGTCGTCATATATATATTCCGTTTTGTTGTCTTCAAAATGAAGAGTTGAATACGTATAAGGATAAATATCATCGATATCAAGAGAAAGAATATCCTTAGCAGAAAGTAATGCTGGTCGCTCAGTATTATATAATATATCTGCTGAGTTATTATCAGGTGGTGTAAAGTCACCGAGTTGAACATAAGAACGTTGTGAAGTGGAAGACCAGTCTATTTCGATAGAAGGTGTAGAAGACATATTCCTTTATAATATAGGATATAAGAAGAACTAAAAACCTCGTATAAGACAGAGGCGCCCGTTTAGACCTCTCACCCTTTGGCGTTTCAAATAGAAACTAAAAAAAACTAAACTTCGCAAAATTACTGCGGAAAACTGACAAAACTAAAAAAAGGGGAAAGAGTTTTTTTTTTCTGTATGGTTGGCTATGTATGTAGGGTATGGTTAAACATCACATATAAAGGTATCACGTGACCATACGTGGTACAGAATAGAATGGTCTAGGCCTTTCCTTATTTGGTAATAAACAATGTAGATCTGTATGGAACGCGTGTGAAATTTTGCATACCCTACATACATAGGTAGAGCTCCGCACGGGTCGGGTCGGGTCAGGTAATTTGTCTGACCTGAACCGAAAAATTTTTATCAGGTCAGGTCAGGTCGGGTAACCTGCTCTGACCCGACCTGACCCGTCTGACCTGAAAGTATTCAGGTCATTTTTCTATAAAATAATATGAAAAAATGCCATTTTGGCGATTTTTTTCATAAAAGAAGTGGAAAAAAATGCTGTTTCAGCATTTTTCCATTAAATAATATGAAAAAATGCCGCTTTGGCGATTTTTTTCATAAAAGAAGTGAAAAAAAAATGCCGTTTTGGCATTTTACATAAAATAATATGAAAAAACGCCGTTTTGGCGATTTTTTTCATAAAAGAAGTGAAAAAAAAATGCCAAAACGGCATTTTTCCATAAGATAAATGAAAAAATGCCACTTTGGCGATGTTTTCATAAAAGAAGTGAAAAAAATGCCATTTCGGCATTTTTCCATTAAATAATATGGAAAAATGCCGTTTTGGCGATTTTTTTCATAAAAGAAGTGGAAAAAAAATGCTGTTTCAGCATTTTTCCATTAAATAATATGAAAAAATGCCGCTTTGGCGATTTTTTTCATAAAAGAAGTGGGAAAAAATGCCGTTTCGGCATTTTTCCATTAAATAATATGAAAAAACGCCATTTTGGCGATTTTTTTCATAAAGAAGTGGGGAAAAAATGCCGTTTCAGCATTTTTCCATTAAATAATATGAAAAAAGCCGCTTTGGCGATTTTTTTCATAAAAGAAGTGAAAAAAAATGCCAAACCGGCATTTTTCCATAAAATAATATGAAAAAACGCCGTTTTGGCGATTTTTTTTCATAAAAGAAGTGAAAAAAAAATGCCAAACCGGCATTTTTTTCATAAAAGAAGTGAAAAAAATGCCGAAACGGCATTTTTCCATAAAATAATATGAAAAAACGCCATTTTGGCGATTTTTTTCATAAAAGTGAAAAAAATGCCGAAATGGCATTTTTCCATAAAATAAAATGAAAAACGCCATTTCGGCGTATTTGTTTATAAAAAACAATGCCGAAATGGCGTTTTTTTCATAAGGTAACATGAAAAACCGCCGTTTCAGAGTATAAACATTTTTTTTGAGCTAAAGTATTCGGGTTAACAGGTCAATTGGGTCGGGTCAAGTAACCCGACCTGATACCGGGTCACGAATTTGACAACCTGACCTGAATATTTCGGGTCAACCCAACGGGTCACCCGAATTGACCCTTACCCGTGCGGAGCTCTATACATAGGTATCCATACACTACATGTTATTGTAACACCCTACACAAACTACTATATATACTCGAATAAAGGCGTTTAATTGCATTTAACTCCAATAAAATTATTTAGTAATGGCTCAAAGTACTCAAAGTAACAATGAAGGTAAAAGCATATAATATGAATATAGGTATCTAATACAAATTGAGATTGCTCTAAAATTTTTTTCAAACCAAATTTGCAACATAATGAAACTAGTTTCAAAATTTAAGAAAGATAAAAGTAAGAAAATTATTTAACAGCTTGTAAATTATAAACATGTAATTTAAATATTTTAAACTATTTCTAAAAATTATTTACTATATTAGCTCGTAAGTAATAGGTTATCTTATAATCGGAATGATAATTAAATTACTTACTTCTATTATTATTTTATATAACCAAATAATTTATTTTATTATTATTATAGTTGGTAAGTTAATGACTATATTTTTTATTGCATTTTACATGATATTTTAAATAACTAAATCTTCCATTAATATAATTGTTTAATAATTATGGTACTAATATTATAGAAAGTAAGTATTTAATTATATATTAATTTAAAAGTATTTATATATAATTTAGACTAATAATATTTATTTGAATAATTAGATTGTAAGTTACTGTATATACTTAATTTTTATATACAATAATTATAATATTTTTATCTAATTGATTATAATTACTTTACTTTATAAATTAATTTATAATGCTACAGGGTGTAAGTTATTTACTTAATCTATTATTTTATATAATATATACATATAATTTAAACTAACTAAATTCTTTATATAAAAAATATTCAAATATTTTAGATCGTAAGTAATTCTATTATATTATATAATATTTATATATAATTTAAACTAATTAAATTCTTTATTTAAAAAATTATATAGGGAGTATGTTATTTATTCAATTCTATTGTATTTATATAATATTTAAATATAATTTAAACTAACTGAATTCTTTATTTAAAAAATTATTCAAATATTTTAGGTAGTAAGTAATTCTATTATATTTATATAGTATTTACATATGATTTAAACTAAATAAATTCTTTATTTAAAAAATTATTCAAATATTTTAGATCGTAAGTAATTCTATTATGTTTTATATAATATTTACATATAATTTAAACTAACTAAATTCTTTATTAAATAATTATTTTGTAATTTCTTTTAGTTGGTAAGTTATAAGTTATTTATATAATTCTATTATATTTATATAATATTTACATATAATTTAAACTAACTAAATTCTTTATTAAAAAATCATTTAAAATATTTTAGCTTGTAAGTAATTCTATTATATTTATATAATATTTACATATGATTTAAACTAATTAAATTTTTTATTAAATAATTATTTTGTAATTTCTTTTAGTTGGTAAGTTATAAGTTATTTATATTCTATTATATTTATATAATATTTATATATAATTCTTTTTTTAAAAAATATTCAAATATTTAGATCGTAAGTAATTCTATTATGTTTATATAATATTTTCATAAATTTAAACTAACTAAATTCTTTATTTAAAAAATTATATAGAGAGTATGTTATTTATTTAATTCTATTGTATTTACTGTATATAATATTATAATTTAAACTAAATTCTTTATTTAAATAATTATATTGTAATTTCTATTAGTTGGTAGGTTATAAGTTACTTATTTAATTCTAATATATTTATATAATATTTGCATATAAACTAACTAAATTCTTTATTTAAAAAATTATTCAAATATTTAAGATAGTAAGTAATTCTATTATATTTATATAATATTTAAATATAATTTAAACTAACTAAATTCCTTATTTAAAAAATTATATAGGGAGTATGTTATTTATTTAATTCTATTGTATTTATATAATGTTTACATATAATTTAAATTAACTAAATTCTTTATTTGAAAATTATTTATTTAATAATATAGGGAGTATGTTATTTTATTTAATTCTATTGTATTTATATAATATTTATTTATTATTTAAATTAACTAAATTCTTTATTTAAAAAATTATATAGGGAGTAGTATGTTATTTATTTAATTCTATTGTATTTATATAATATTTATATAATTTAAACTAAATTTTTCATTTAAATAATTATTTTGTAATTTTTTTAGTTGGTAAGTTATAAGTTGTTTATTTAATTCTACTATATTTATATAATATTTATATATAATTTAAACTAAATAAATTCTTTATTTAAAAAATTATTCAAATATTTTAGATCGTAAGTAATTCTATTATGTATTATATAATATTTACATATAATTTAAACTAACTAAATTCTTTATTAAAAAATCATTTAAAATATTTTAGCCTGTAAGTAATTCTATTATATTTATATAATATTTACATATAATTTAAACTAACTAAATTCTTTATTAAATAATTATTTTGTAATTTCTTTTAGTTGGTAAGTTATAAGTTATTTATATAATATTTTCATATAATTTAACTAAATTATTATTTAAACAATTGTTTTGCAATTTTTTTAGCTGGTAAGTTATAAGTTATTTATCTAATTCTATTATATTTATATAATATTTACACTAACTAAATTCTTTATTAAAAAATTATTCAAGAACGTAAGTAATTCTATATTTATATAATATTTACATATAATTTAAACTAACTAAATTCTTTATTTAAAAAATTATTCAAATATTTTAGCTTGTAAGTAATTCTATTATATTTATATAATATTTACATATAATTTAAACTAACTAAATTCTTTATTAAATAATTATTTTGTAATTTCTTTTAGTTGGTAAGTTATAAGTTATTTATATAATTCTATTATATTTATATAATATTTACATGTAATTTAAACTAATTAAATTTTTTATTTAAAAAAATCATTTAAAATATTTTAGCCTGTAAGTAATTATATTATATTTACATAATATTATGTATAATTCAAACTAAAAAATTATTTAAAAAATTATTTAAAATATTTTAGCCTGTAAGTATTGTATTATTTTAATTATATTTTTTATATTTAATTTATTATAATTATATAATATTTACTCATAATAATTAAATTTTTTTAAATATTTTGATAATTATTTTAGTTGGTAAGTTATACTAAGTTATTATATACTATTTATTTAAAACTAATTATTCATTATATTAAATCTTATAATTTTATTTAGAGTAAGTTATAATTAATATTATTTAATATTTAAATTTTTAATTGTAAATTTTATTTTAGATTTAAATTTTTAATATAATTTCATTTTTATATTTAAAGATTTGGTACTAGTGGAAGTGAAATTGTGGATCAATTTATTTCTAAAAATAACTTAAAATGGGTTCCTTATAATAAATTTGAAAATATTGAATATCTTGATAAAGGAGGATTTGGTACTATATATAAAGCTAGATATAATAGTATCGAAGTAATTTTTAAATATTTTGATTATCTTAATAATTCAGATGGAAGTTTAAATGAATTTTTAAATGAAGTATGTTTAGATATTATTATTTTTTTTAATATTATAATTTGTTTATATTAATTAATTAAATATTATTTTTTTTATAGTGGAAAATTATTAATTCACGTAGAATGATTAGAGTATATGGATTTACAAAAGATCCAGATACTTTGAATTATGTATTAATAATAGAGTATACAAATAAGGGTAGTTTAAAAAGATGTTTAACAGAAATAACAAAAAATTGGAAACAAAAATTATTTAATTTATATCAGATTATTAAGGGTCTTAATGATATTCATGAAAAAGATCTTATTCATCATAACTTTCATAATGGTAATATTTTATGTAACAAATTTGAAGAAGACATATACGGAATTTTTATTAGTGATTATTTAGGATTATATCAACTTGCAAAATCTTTTTTAAAAGAAAATGCTATTTATGGAGTTTTACCATTTATAGCACCCGAAATTTTAAGAGGTCAATCTTATACTCAAGCTAGTGATATATATAGTTTTTCTATAATTATGTGGGAATTTACATCTGAAATTCCACCATTTAATGATAAAGCACATGATCTTCAACTTGCTTCAGGTATTTGTATAGGTGGACGTCCTGAAATTATTGAAAATACTCCACAATGTTATATAGATTTAATGGAAAAATGCTGGGATGAAGATCCATTAAAAAGACCATCTTCTAAAGAAATTTTAAATATCATTGAAAATTGGATTTTTCTTCCTGATAATAAAAAAATTGAAGATATTAATGAAGAATTAAAAAGCAATATTATGGAATTTATAAATGCACCAATTGAGTATAATAATCTTATTGTAAAATCTCATCCAAAAGCATGCTATACAAGTCATTTACTCGATTTTACCAGTGAAGAATTAAATGAAATTCTAAAAGATTCTCAAGGATTTTTGGATCAAAAATATCTAATTTCTCAAAATGAAATAAAATGGGTTTCATATTCACAAATTAAAAGTTTAATAAAAATGGCAGCAGGAGGATTTGGCATTATTTATAAAGCTTTAATTAAAGGAGACGTTGTTGCTCTAAAAAAAGTTTTAAATTCTCAAGAACCAAACAAATATTTTTTAAATGAGGTAATTAATTTTCAAAATTTGTTTTTTTTTAAAATATTTAATACTAATTTAAACGATAAAATTTTAGTTAAAATCACTTTATCAATGTTATGATAGTAAATTTGAATATATTATTAAATGTCATGGTATCACAAAAGATCCTATAACAAAAGAATATATGTTTATAATGAAATTTGCAAATGGAGGAGATTTACATAATTATTTACAAGAAAATTTTGCAGAGATTACATGGAAGAAAAAATTGCACATTTTGTGGCGAATTTCAGATGGGTTTTTATAATTTATTTAGTAATGATTTTAAAATTATTTAAGTATAATTTTATTAATCACCAATTTTTTATTTTAGACTTCAAACTATTCATGAAAAAGATTTTATACATCGAGATTTTCATAGCGGAAACATATTGGTTGAAATAATTGAAAATGATTCATGTAAAATAGATCAATATCTAATTGGAGATTTAGGATTATCACAGCCCGCAAATGACATTCCACATGATAGCAGTATATATGGAGTAATACCTTATTATATTGCACCAGAAATATTTAAAGGTGTCAAATTTTCTAAATCATCTGATATTTATTGTATGGGCATGATTATGTGGGAATTGACAACTGGTTGTAAACCTTTTGATAATATTGAACATGATGTTGATTTAATTTATAAAATTATTGATGGGAAACGACCTAATATTACTGACGACACTCCTGAAGATTTTGCTAATTTAATGAAAAAATGTTGGAATCCTAATCCTGAAAAAAGACCTTCAGCAGCGGATGTTTGTAAAATTTTTAATTCTTGGTCAAATATGGGAATGGATGCCGAATATTTTAATCAAGCTGAAGAAATAAGATTAGAATTAATAAAATCAAAAATGCTTGGACCAGATTTTAATGAAAAACCTCATCCAAAAGCAATTTATACAAGCAGATCAATAACGTTTAATACGAAACCAAGTATGTAAAAATTATTTTTTTTATAAATTTGGACAATATTTACAACATTTTAACATTTAATAATTATTATTATCTTAGATAATAAACTAATTGAAGAATCAATCAACAATAAAGGTATTAAGTTATTTTTTAATCAGTACGTAAAGGAATTTATTAATTACTTTGTTTTTTTTTCTTTAGAATATATTACAAAAGAATATGAGTTTGATATAAATGAAATTTGAAGGTACAATTAAAAGTTTTCTATTATTGCTTTCAATAATTGCTTTGGTAAGATTTCAGAAGTAATCCAATAAATTCAAGGAAACAAGATGCAACTGAAGATTTTACTAAATAAATTTTTATCATTTTTATTCTATTTTATTTTATATTTTTTCTTTTTTTAAAAAATAGGAATGCATATTCATTACAGAAACATCAAATTTTTAAACAACGTTGATACTACGCCAAAATCACATGATTAAGCCGTTGTTTTGTGCGTCGTTATTGAACGTCATACGACGCGTTGCAAAGGTAAGAAAATGCGTTGCCACTGTGCTTTTTTAATTTACTGTAAAATCGCTTTCACTATACTTATTTATTATTGTGAATATACAGTCAATGTGCAATTTTTTAATATTTATAACACTGTAGACATACTTTAATTACATATATTTAATAAAATGAACAATGCTATATTACCAACATTGCGACACTAATAACTACATATTAAATTATACATTATTAAGTATTAATATTCAAACGAGGAGATTCGAAAAAGGTGGACCTATAAAAAGAAAAATAAAAAATAAAGTTTTGAAGTCAAGTTGACTTCAAAATTGTCCTATTGAACCTAACACTTAGGACTGAACCTACAAAAAAATATATACGTTAATATCATTAAAAAAAATAAATGTTGAAAATGGATTAAAAGAGGCCAAATCTTACCAAAATTTCACATATCTAAAAGTCTGACCATCTAAAAATTTTTCGATAATTCAACAACAACAGCCAATTTATGATATATACGATATGATTAAAAAATAGAAGCATGAATCTTACAAAACTTAAAAAAAAGTTCGTCTTTTTTAAAATAGTTTTTGAAAGTTTTCGAAAACTTACTCAGGTTTCAGTAGAGCTGAGTTCCTATAAAATTAAAGAAAATGCTTAAAGAATGTTTTTTTAAATAGTTTTCAAAGCTATTTCCCAGGATTCTGCCAGTGGTTAAATCAGACTACGAAAAAAAATAATTAATATAATTTTTTTGAAAACAAGCTTTTGAAAGTGATTTAAAACTTACTAAGGAATCCGCCCATAAAGCAAAAAATTGAAGCTGGAGTTCCTACAAAATAGAAAATAAATAAATTTTTTCAAAAAATAAAAAATTATTGATTCGATGACCTAGTACCAGAGTATTTAGTTCAGAGCTGGATTCCTAAAAAAAGAAAGGATGAACAAAATGTTAGTCAATAAACATTTCATTAAAATAAAAACTAAAGAAAAACCCACATGCAAAATTCCAAATGTCTGAGCCGGTCTAAAAATAAAAAAAACAATAAAACATTAGTAAAATTTTGGTAAAATAATAGAGTCATTAAGTGATCGTGATGTAAATTTTTCTTTTATTTCTTTGTTTTAGCTTTCGGACATGTTAGATTTAGGTAGGGAGGAAAGGGTTCTTTTTAATATATCTCTTTTAACAAAATATTTTTCTAAATTTCATTTATTCTTTTTTTTTAGACAGGTCAGATTGTGAAACGCAATTTTGATTTGGAGTTTTGTTTTCTGTAATTCAACAGTAAAATAATAAAAAAAAGTGCTAACTCCATTTTCACAGGAAAGCCTTCAAAATGAAAATGAAACCTAAAAAAAGAAAGATGTTAATAATGTTAACAGTAAAGAAACAGGAAAAAAAGAAACATCCACCTGGTTGTTTTCCAGTTTGATTTTCCATATTCTCGGTAAACTTATTTTTTTTCTTCTTGGGAAATTGTTTTCTTGGAATTTTTGTGTTTCTAAAGTTAACGAAAGGGGGAAAGGGAAGTATGAAAGAGAGGGAGAAAAAGTTTTGATAAAAAAGTTAAAAAAAAAAGTTTAAGTTTCTAAAGTTAACGAAAGGGGGAAAGGGAAGTATGAAAGAGAGGGAGAAAAAGTTTTGATAAAAAAGTTAAAAAAAAAGTTTAAGTTAAAAAAGAGATCATCGAATATTAATAATATTTACGTAACACAATTTTCACAAAATGTTTGATCGAAATTCCAGTTTGATATGATCACTGTGTTGTTTTTTTTTCTGAAGGGTAACTTTATTAGTGATAGTCTAGATGTATATTTAGTATAGAATTTTCTTTACTTCTATATACACATTAATTACATATTGTACTACACTTCGTTCAATAAAATAAATCATTAAAAGCATTATATTTTCAATACTAATATGAAAAAAATAGCTATTATTCCAAGTTATTATTAAAAAAAAAATTTATTTAAAAGTTTCATGAAGTTTAATTTTTTTTTTTTTTTGACTTCATATTACTTCGTATTACTCCATAAAAAAAACACATCGATATAAAACATATATAATATGGTACATGTTGACTGTATAACGTCTAGCTTGGATAATTTTTAATAGAAATAAACAAATAATTCATTGATTTTTGTTGGTATCATAGACGATGAGATGAATTAATGATCTGCAAACTGCAGTTTGATTTTATTAAAGACTAAGCTTTTTTAAGCTTTTAAAATTTTTTTTTCGTTATCTTTCTCTTTCCTATTATAATTCTTTCTCCTATTTTTTTCTTTTATTTTTCTCACCCTTCCCTCATTCTTTCCTTTCCCTTTCCCTTGTTTTTTCTTTTACTTTTTTTTTAGTAGCTGCTTTGAATCTCCTTGGACATAGATTCCTAAATTTCTCTTTAATACCTTTTTTTTTTTACTTTTTTAATGAATAAATTATTAAAGTTTCATTTTTTTTCTTTTTGTAAATTTGTTTCATTTGTTTTTTTAATAGTCTTCAAATATTTAGACGTGTGGGATTTTGGTTCTTTAACAAAGCATATACTGGTGTTTTAGTTTTTTAGGCAGCTTCATTAGGATCTTTGGACACGCAGATTACGGCATATTTTTTTTATATTCTTAAACTCTTTATTTAACAAAACATTAATTTAACAATTTTGTTTAAACACTAATTTTCTTTTTTTTTTTAGATTTTTCTTTATTCTTTTGGATGCATGGGAATTTGAAGCTTTGAATTCAGTAACTTGCATATTTTTTGGTGTGTTTCTTATTATCTTTTATTTCAAGTTTAATGAAACTTACTTTTTGATGAAACTTATAATGTTTTGTTGTTTTCTCTTATTTCATAAGCAACCAGTTTTCGGACACTAGGTGACTGGCTCTTTGGTCTTTTTGGATATCTTTGGACGTGAATTTTGAAAGTCATTTAACTTCTTTTCTTTAATTTTTTCTTTTAATGAATCGTACTAATATTCATCTTTCTTTTTTAGATTGTTGATTCTTCAACTCTTTGGACTTGGTGTAATAATTAACTGACTTGAGGTTAGAATCATAGGCTTGCTCACCAGCTGGCAAAGTGTATGAAATTTCTTTTAAATCATAAAGAAAGCCTTGCTAAAGTCATCTTTAGTGTAGGTCTAGTAATACATTGCCTTAATTGAGCGTGGCTACGAAGTTTATGATTCTATAATGTTTTTGTTTAATGCATGTATAAAAGTCTCTGTACAAGTCATTTTATAATAAATGTTATATTTATTTCATTGTAATATCAAATTTACATAAAATTGTTAAATCAATTTTTCTGTATATTTTACATTTAGATTATGTACATTTAATGTTTAAACTACATATAAAAGATGGTTAAATTATGTTTAAATTAATAAAATAATTCATATATTCAGTAAACATTCCTAATGATTATTTGACGATAATATTACACCATTTTAATACTGTTTCAACATTATCACTATGCAATTACAACTATTATAATTACGTTTTTGACATTCTGAAATTTATTAATATAAAAATAGTTCACCGTTTTATAACATTGAAAAATTTAAATTCACAGTATCATTACAACATGTCTAACAACACTGTTGCAGCATCGTGAGTGTATTGTAACTTTGCATTAATGTAAAATGCATTGTCACATTATTACAACCATGATGTTACATCATAGTGAAAGCGTTGTCTTAAAATCATAAGTTTCTGCTATGTTAAAGTTAGTAACAATGTTAACACAGAAAGAAACTTTGTAATCATGTTCTGATTTTATTAAGTTATTTATTTATTTTCTTTTTTTATATATTATTACAATTACTATTTATTGAAATAAAGATTATAATTACGTCTAAATTGTAAATATTCTCACTAGTTGCTATAATTTTAACATCATATTATTTACTACATAAAAAAATGTATAACTAAGTAATAAAGTTATAACTTTTCGGAAAAACTATTTATGTACCAAACCTGTACACGTGAATGTACATAGTATCCTTTCTCTAATGCGAACCAATTTATGATAATAAAATTATAAAAAACTTTTTGTATTGAATATGATTATTTCTGACGAAATAAATTATCGTACACTAAAATCATAAATGATAGTATGTATTTAAATGATATTTAAAGATAAAAATAAATTGATGAATAAGCTAATAACTATGTGAGGCACTCTGTAGTTTTGATGTATTTTTCAACTATAGATGATAAAAACAAGTCAAGAGAATATTATTAGTAGTTTTATAGCTTTTGTATATGGATTATTTACTTGCTAATACTTCGTTAGAATGTATTTTTTTGTATATGTAGAAACTTTTTTTAATTGATCTATACATTTTATTAAATATTTTAGCACTATTTGAATAATAATTAATGATTAATATTTCAATTAAATAATAATTTCCAACCTGTCAACTACCGAAGTAGTCTACCATTGGTTGATATCACGATTGTGACTGAAGTCAGTGTGATACCATGATCTAATGATCTATGCACTTTTCCACCACTAGGGCTACGATCTACACCTTCTAGACCTATGGTATACGCCCACGCAGTATAATTCATAAAGCATCCGTTGGCTGGATGGATGATGGATCGAACCTTCGTCCATTCCTGTCATAGACAATCATAGGAGGGGTTTGTATTGAAAAATAAATAAAAATAGTGTTAAGCAAAAGTGAACTTTTTAAATTTTGTTATTGAAACTAAAATATATATCACATAAGTAAAGAACTCTTTCCCTTTTCATATAATTCCGCAGTAAATTAACGACAAAATTGTTCGTGCTGACTAATTAGATTAGCGTCACTATGATATGATCGGCTTGTGCATGAGATAGTTCTGATACCTATGACACTCCTATGACGCAACATTTTCTTATAAAAAGCAGTTTAATAAAAAGAAAAAACACGCAAGCAATGGCAATAGCAGAAGAGAATGAATTTTATAGTAAACTGTGTGTTGCTAGAATTTTTAAAGGTGCCGTCGAGAAAAAACGTGAAAAAGAAATTAATCTGTCGGGAGTGAACAAATTTTCTTATAATCTAGCAACAATACTAGCGAGAGATAGGGAGGATATGAGAGATTTAATTTTAACTACAGTACATTGAACAAACTTAGGTGGGATATAACCGAGTATAAAGACAAAGTATATACTAAATCTTTCTTAGATTATGCTAAGACTAAAATCAACGATGTTGACATATTTGACAAAGTTGACGTATTGAACAATAAGGAAAATACACTATATCCTCAGTTTGTTGCAAATATTATAAAATAGTAAAAAAAGATTTTGAAATCCCGAAAAAATTTCGAAACCACACCAGAAAGGTGGGATCATACATTGAATCTTTATTTAATATCGTAAATTGCGTACGTAATACAAAGTACAAAGACTTATTTTTTCGTATAGATTTGAAATTATTGAATCCTGATGTGGTGATTCAACCCATATTACCATGGAATGGTATTGTCGAAAAATTTCTTGATCATGAAAAAGAATATGAAGGTTTCATGGAAGAATGTTTGAAAGATCCTACGATAAGGTATAGACTAAAACGTGTGTATGGCGGCGTAGATGCAGAACTGAATTGTGTAAGTTCTAATGAAATGTATTTACACGCGGAATTGAACTTATTGACCAGCGTAATGAATCATGAAGAGAAAAGGATTTTTATAGCAGTTTCAAAAAAATGCTGTTATTTATGTGAATTGTACATCAGATATGTACAAGAAATCAAAGGATATAACGTTGCCGTTTCTGGATCACATAAATCACTTAAGAAGCTATGTAGTCGATGGAAACTTCCAGATACTTTCAAGAAAGAATTCATGTCATATGCTCAACTTGAACTCGATCGGATCATAGAATATGAAATAAAATTGTGCACTGAACCTGACAGTGAATCAGAATGTATAGAAGCGTATTTAAATTCACCATTTTATCACAATTTCTAAATTTAAAATAAGGTAGTCAAGTTGCATTTTGTTGATTTCCTTTTTAAATGAAATCTCGTTTATCACCCGATTCTTTATATTTCGTATGTGCATCTCTTATGTGCTATTAGCTGTTGGTTATCTTTCAATTTTATTCAATGTTTAGTCACATTTGTTTTTCCATACCTATCACCTTCTATTTCACAAATGTCACCGTATATTGTAATAATAAGTGCATCTAAATACGTCTGAAAATTTTATTAAAAACAGGGGCCCGATCAGAAATATTTTCCAAATAGCTGTAAAGTAATATCGAATTATCAGTGAAAAAATTTGATAGCTTTTTTTTTACAATTTATCAAAAGACTTTATTTACTTTGGTTATTATATTTGTACTGAAAATGTTACAAAAAATAAGAGCACGCATTAATTTTAATTCTAGCTTCATTTCTATTATCCGATGCTTCTTCTCGATAGATAATATCTTGTTCAAAAATTTTTTTGTTGTAAGTAAAATTGTAAATGTACATTAATTCAGTAATTACAGCTAATCACAACTGAATATTAAAATTTTCATTCTAAATACAATTAATGATGCACTGTTAAAAAACAGTTTCCATCAGGAGTTGATCTAATACAAACATAATCTTTGTATTTGTCTGGAAGTAATTTCATTGCTACATAATCTTGAATTCTTGATCATTATCATTCCACTCTTCAATGATATGATCAAACTATTGGGTAATATATTAACAGTATCAAATTGAACTCCATAATCAATAGTTCACTAAGTGTATTATCATTTCTATCAAGAAAATAAAAATAGCATGTAGAATATTTATAGCGATAAAAAAACTCCATTTTATTTATTTTATTTGGATTGAGTGGTAAAAAATAAAATTCGTGAAAAATAAAAATTTTCATTTTGAATTTATTCTCACAAACATTACTTTTATAATAGCGCTGTATAAACTTTTAAAGCAGGTTTTATTTGGATACAAGAGATAAACTTAGATTTGTTATTTAGCATGTTACGTAGTATTAAAAAAAAGTAATTTGACATTTTTCATCACGTCATAAGAAGTAAAATAAATCTAAGATTTGTAGTATACTAAAAAAAAGTAATTTCGTGTATATTATTTAATTATATACAATGAACGTAGTAAGTAGATATTTGATAAACGTCTGTGTTCAGAAATGACCGACTAGAGCTCCGAACAGGTCAGCCAAATTCAGGTAACCTGACCTGACCTGACCTGACCTGAAATTCAGGTCAGGTATGAGATTTTTAAAAAAAATTCAGGTCAGGTATGAAGATTGACCTGACCTGATTGACCTGTTGACCTGAAACTATTAATTCTACTATATAATA
Source organism: Rhizophagus irregularis (assembly GCF_026210795.1). Classification (NCBI taxonomy): domain Eukaryota; kingdom Fungi; phylum Glomeromycota; class Glomeromycetes; order Glomerales; family Glomeraceae; genus Rhizophagus; species Rhizophagus irregularis. The sequence goes on along the minus strand of NC_089430.1, from coordinate 321,367 downwards.
AAAGTGAGTTGCAGTATTGCGATTCACTTTTTTATATTGATTTTATATAATAAAAGTGAGTTGCAGTATTGCGATTCACTTTTTTATATTGATTTTATATAATAAAAGTGAGTTGCGATATTGCGATTCACTTTTTATATTAATTCTATATAAAAAAAGTGAATTGCAATACCGCAACTCACTTTTTTTATATAGAATCTATATAAAAAAGTGAATCGCAATACCGCAACTCACTTTTATTATATAAAATCAATATAAAAAAGTGAATCGCAATACCGCAACTCACTTTTTTTATATAGAATCTATATAAAAAAGTGAATCGCAATACCGCAACTCACTTTTTTTATACAAAATCAATATAAAAAAGTGAATTGCAGTATTGGGATTCACTTTTTTATATGATTTTAATATAAAAATGTTGAATCGCAATATTTCGAGAAAAAACGTTGCGAAAACGTTTTTTCATAATATTATATTAAAAAAATGTTTCGTAACGTTTTTTTTTTTATATTTCAATAATAACGTTGCAAAAACATTTTTTTCATAATGTTATATTAAAAAAAACGTTTTGCAATATTTTTCTTCAATATTTTAATAAAAAATGTTGCAAAAACGTTTTTTTTCATAATATTATATTAAAAAAAAAAAGTTTTGTACCGTTTTTTTTCAATACTTTAATAAAAATAGTCCTGAAATTTTTCAGGTTTCAGGTCAGGTCAGGTCAAACAGACAACCTGATATGACCTGACCTGACCTGACCTGAAAAAAAATTTCAGGTCAGGTTTATCAATTAACCTGACTTGACCTGACCCATTCGGAGCTCTATGACCGACCATTTAAATGATTTATGAAATCATTTGTCATTATTCATAATCATTGGTCATTTCAATGATTTGATTTTAATTGGCTAATATTTATCACATAAATAATCATGTGACTATAATTAAAAAATAATGTAGGCGAAAATTATAATGCTGGCAAAATTACATTCAAATGACCAAGGTCATTTGTCATTTAAGCATTGAAATGACATGTCATTTGTCATTTGAATCATTTGGTCATTTCAAGTCATTTGCTGAACACTGATATTACAAGCCACAGTTTAAATCTGAAAAGGGTAATTCTCAGGGGTAAAATTATTTACTTTCGGATTCCAAAAATTTCATGATTATTTGGATATGGCAGGACCCCGAACAATATATAAATAGGTCATAGGAAATTGGCAAAATTTTACTATTAGCTCTACGCATTTTTTCAGGGCCGGAATTATGATAATGTCAGTCAGTTACTAAATAAAGTAATATATTTCTTACCAACGTTATCAAAATGTATCTAAAAAAGGAAAGATTTTCATGATTATTTTAGCCTATTCTACGCGTTATTTCTTGTTACCTATTTCAGTATTGCTTGGGGTCCTGATATGGCTTCACAAAGGGGAGAGGAATTGAGGGAAATAAAAAGGGTAAGGTTAGGCAAGTTACCAAAGGTAACCGAAAAAGAATTAGGATTTAGGAATAGATACGTCTCATAAGTCATAACATAGAAACTTCGTCATGTATCGCAGAAATAGTCCCAAGCTTTTGTACTTATTTTGCATATATTAATTTATTTTGCACGTATTAATAAAAAATTTTCTGGCAAATAAAAAAAAATAAGTTTCGCAAACATAAAAAAAAACATTTTATTTGTATGAATAAGTACATATATCTCTAATTTTTAAATTTAATAATTTTAATATTTAATGCAATTAAGCTTTGGTTACTAAGACTTGCAAATACTTTGAAAGCCTTCTGTTATAAATTTTTTATGTCTTCAGGAACTAGTTTGCGAAGTTTCATTTTGACTCCTCCTAAGCTTTGCTTGTAGATTTGCACCATTTACTAATTGCTCCAAAGACTTCTGTAAATGAGGTTTATAAACTTGCAAGTCTTTGGGTACAGGATTGTGAAGTCTCATGTTGGCTTCTTTTAAGGTTTGATTGTTACTATGGAAATTAAAATTGCTTTTATCTGTCACCTGTTGCAATAACTTCAAGTCATCAGTTGACATCTCAACATCCCTATAAAGACAATGTGTCCGGAAAATATTCTGAAATTGTCCAGAATATAATTGTACAAATTCCAGACAAGCAAATGAGTGTCCTGAAAATATCCAAAACTGTGATACCCAATTAATAATCATTCCTGTTTCCCAGCTTTTTCATTTTCATTGTTATACCTTTCTTTTTTTCCCAATTGATAACATCTTTACATCATTCATTCCAAATGTAAATTCTGGCATAATTCCTTATATTAACCACGAAATCTTGTATAGCATTCTTGAAAACATTATCATTTGTTGCTTCCTAAATACAGTTTTTTATTGACAATACCTTTAACTGTTTCATGAAAAATTCTTCCATTGAAAATCAAGAACGATCTATCATCCAATAACTGCAATTATCTGGCATGATAATTAAATGGTATTCAAAAATTATTCTCATCTAACTTGCCTTTCAACTTATCAGCTTCATTGATTATCTGTTTAATCGTTAGATCATTTTCTTTACAAATCCATACATGTATCCACGTTTCAATTGTAACATTGCATCGACAACATTTACTACTTTCATAGAGTTCCAGATTTCTTTGATTTAACATTGTAAATTTCGGTAAAATTTCTAAATAATTTTTTAAAATATAGGCAGTAAGATTGTTATTCAAACTAGAAATATCATCCTGAAACTCTTCATAATAATATTAATCGACACTTTTCAGTCTATTTCAAACATCCATAATATTACTAACCCTATATGATCTACTAACGTTTAACACTAACCAATCAGCTTTATACTTTAACTGATTAATATTTTCATAAATTCTCTTGGACTTGATAGTTATATTTCTCCAAAATACTAAATATTCTCACGTATAGTCATTCTTAATATTGACTTTACTTTTATTATTATCGCTTTCATCTAAATGTGCTGTCTTGCATAGACCATCAGCCATATTATTTGAATGACTTTTAACTTTGAAAACATTAATATCTATACCATTATCTTTGATGAATCGTTCTAGTGTCTTCCATATTGCCCTGAAATTAATGTTCCAGATTCTACGTGTAGATCAAATAATTTAAATCATTATTGAATAAATGATCTCACTGATCAACAACTCCCTTGTTTATTATTGATAAAATCTATGTTTAACATACCATAATAAAGGACGGTCTGTTAAAATTTTGTGTTACTATAAAAATGTATTTTTTCATATTGTTGTTTACTAAATTGCTGGGTCATTTGGTGTAATAAATGATTTCCTTTTTCAAAAAAATCTCCTTTTATGGTAATTAATGACTGGCCATTTTTATATATAAAAAATTAAATAATATATATATATTATATATGTTTTCTATATTGATTTATATATTGATTTCTATATCTGTTTATATTCTGTTTTATAATCCGTTGTAAAATCTTATGTTTATAATCTGTTTTGCATTTCTTTTGTGAACAAAGGAACAAAGGTTGTTTATATACTGTACGTGTGAATTTTACTATTTGTTTAATTAATTTATGATTATTAATTAGTAATTGGTAATTAGTAAATATAAAATACAATAAAAACAATTAAACAATTATATTTTTTTATAATTATAATTAATAAATAAATAAATAAATTAATAATTAGTTAATTAGCCTGAAGAAAAGAATGCCAAAAATCTTGTGTAATATGTCTAATTTTAGTTGTGGTTATTTTCTTAATTAATTTGATGATCGTACTAACCATGAAATTCAAAATATGGTTAGTTTGAGGCCAAATATGGTTTAGACCTTTCCAAGATTTTTTATTCATATACTTAAGCTTGAAGCTTAAGCTTAAGTTTAAGCTTAAGTTCTAGCTTCAAGCTTCAAGCTTCAAGTATTGAATCCGCAGTCAGCTTCTTTATGGATGATGGGTTAATATATATGAAAAAAAAGTGATGATAAAAAAAATCAATTTGATGAAAAAAAAAATGATCAACATAATATGTAATAAAATGATGATAGACATAAATAATCATTACGTAATTATTATGATAATGATAATTATATAATAATTGATAGCAAAGTAATAATTACCATTCACTTTCGTTTTTTATTACTAAAATAAAATATATATATATATATAATATTTTCTTAAAAAAAACAATAAATAATTAATAAGAATTTTTTTGTATGATAAATAATGATAAAATAATTATGTCAAAATATTTCCTTATAAAATTTATTTATTATAAAAAAAATAGTGATTTCATTTTTAATTAATAACGCTTATACAAATATCTTTTTTAATAAAAAATTTACCATAAATAAATTTTCATTTTTTTTTAATTATTAATTAAAAAATAATAATAAATACTATGCCAGCAAAGCTCACCTTTATCTGTGTAATTCACTCAGTTGTTGAACGTGATAGTAATAATTTTATTGTAAAAGAAGCTATTGTTGTTGTGAAAAAAGAAGATAACTGAATACAACAATGAACCTAAAAGTAATTACTTTTTTCCCAAAAAATCCTTCAGTTCCAAAATGGATTCCAGATTTTACGTCTGGTAATGTACTCAGATTTACGGGAAAATTTGCTCTTTGCAAAGAACCCCTTATGATGATGTTTTAGAGGTAATTCATAAACTTTCAAATTAAATTATTTAAATAAAAAATATATATTAGTACTATAAAAAATTTAGATCTTAAGTTATAAGAAACGAAAAATTTTCTCATATATTTAAGAATTTTTTTGTGTTATGTGATCAACATCAATTTCAACCATTTTGAAAACGGCAATAAATATGTTGTAATGCCGTAGTACACATAGTGAATTTATTTAATTGAGAGGCGCAGCATTATATTTGTAATTAGCGTATAAATTTTTAGTAGTTTAAAATTGTATATTAATTGGTCCACAATGAGGAATCAAGTTACAAATGCATCGTCCGTAAAACTAGAAGATTATTAAGTCAAGTGATTAAGAAAACAGGTGACTAATTTGTAGATCATTACGACAGAGAACTATGATTAGTACTTATAGTTATGAAGATCAAAAATGAAGGAAAATTTAAAATATCAAAAACATGAAAAATAGCAAGTACTAATATGTGCAGTTCATTTGAGCATAAAATAAGATGAAGTTGAAATTTTTAGGTTTGCAACAAAACATAGAGGGCGCAGGAGGTTTCTTTAAGAGAGTATATTTTAAATTAATATAAATAGGCAATAAATATTGATATTCTGAAAAGGATACAAGTTTGAAGATTCATTAAAACAAATATTTATTAAACATATAATATTGTTAAACCAAGCATATATTGTATTTATTTATATTATTAATAAAGTATTATTTTATTAAGTCCTAAGGTGGCAAACGTATTGTTAACAGGATTAGGTCTTACAACGTTAAAGATGATCTTTTAATAATAAAAAAAAATTATTGTTGAATCATAGAAATAATAATATAATATATATAAATTAAGATTTGATAATAAATGTAATTTCACTTTAACTCAATACAAAATTTACATAAAATAAACACAAAAGCACCATTCCACAAACAAAACTCCGCAACTATAAATAACACATTTATTGAAAATTTTTAATTAATTGAAGAGTGTGCCAACTTGATTCCTGATGCTTCCCTAGTTCACTTTAAAACATTTCGAAATTCGTAGGTTATATACCAACAATAAATAAATTGCTGCGGTTTGTAATTAATAAATGCCTTAGATCCCGGCATTACTGTATATGCTGTGAGCACCTAGTGAATTTATTAGTATAGTATTATAATTGTGTAATGTTACAAGTGTAACATTTGTAACGATTCTTGTGTTCACTTTTATTTTAATTGGGAACTAGAATCGAAATATTACTATAATAAGAAAAGGATTTGAAGATCGAAAATTGAAAATTTTGGAAAATTAATATTTACGAAAAGCGAAAAACAACATTTTTGAAAAGGATATTTTGTGAGGAAAAGTCAAAAAGTGGAAAAATCAAAATTGAAAAAGTTTAAAAATGAAAAAATTGAAATAATTTTATGAACTTTGAATATTTTAGTGAAAAATAATGATCGACAGAAATTATAAAAAGGAGAAAATTTGGACGTTAAGGGGTCTATTATTAGAATTTATTAGAAATTATGATTATTACTTTAGAAATTATCTTATTGGAATATTATTAAACTGAGCATTATTATATTAACTTCTTGTAATTTTATATTTATATTAAGACTGCGATGGCAACGTGATTTATCACGAGCGTAGATCTTACAATACCAATCACTAAAGACTATCCAAGTGACGGATGAACGGGATCGTAACACCGCTTCGAAGTGTAATGTTTGTTATATGACATCAAGAATACAAAATAGTCAACATTATGTCCATAGATTTTGAATCGGTATGACCAAAGGAAAGGGAACATAGTTAAGTGGTGAGTATCATTAATAGTTTTCCGGGTGGAAGCATGAGCTCTTCCACCTTTGTTCCGTCCCAAAATTTTTTGACATGAAAAATTTCAACTCCATTTTTACGATTCATAAACTATATATATTCCGTCGATTTCTATTTTACCAAAAATTATTAATATTTTAAGATTTTTCAAATTAAATACCTTTTTTTCAACAATAAAATTAATTTTTGTAAATTTTTCTGAATGCATCAATTACTTAATGCAAAAATTTCTCAAAAAATCTCTCACATCAGTTTCATAAACAAAAATCTATATCTAAAAATTCAAATGGATTTTATTAAAAAATTTCCATAGACTCTATAAAAAAATTTTCTCGTTAAAAAAAGATTTTTTAAAAAATGAATTTTATTAAATAAAAAGATTTTAGATGAATATTAAAAAATCTTATAAATCCTTTTAATTTGACTTACTGGAAAATTATACTGTATATTAAGTCTATTTATTACAAAATAGAATTTTTTTTTTTATTACTAAATTTATTGTAATAATTTAATTTAATAATAGAAATGAAAATAATACAACATAAAAAACCAAGTATAATTTTTGGAATATAATTTAATATATTTCGTATTTTTTTTTTGTTATTTTATTTTTTGTAAATTTTTTTAAACTTCATCTATATAAAAAAATATGTCTGACGTTTAGACTTTAGAATAGTCTTCATATAAATAATTTGGATTGTATACATGAAAACCCATGACATACCTATTACACTAGATTTTTAAGTAAGATACTACAAAAAAATAGTCTATTGAATAATAATCATTGATTTTTGTTTATCAAATTATTTGAATTAAATTAATAAGAATAATTAAGTATGACAATCAAATTTATACGCTGAAAAAAAATAAAAAATAAAAATAAAAAATAAAAAAACGTAAATTATTGATCATACTATTTTTCTTTTTTTGGTTATGAGGCGTAAAATATTACGCCTCAAGGTCACAAAATTTATGTGGGACAACATGAAATTTTGATCAACAACTTTACTAATTTATCAAGTGAATGAACTTAAATTCATTCATTCTTTCTTTCTTATTGATTACATTATGTCCACTCTTCGATATGAATTAATTTATGCAACAATTCATAGAGCAACATCATTATTAGATACTAATATTTACAATGATATACACAAACAATTTGAATTTGAAAAACAAACAGTCCTTGCTGATAAAATTCTTACAAATGATGAAAAAACTTATGCAATAAGATGGATGACTAAAAGTTATGATCGAAATAAAGTTATGTATAATGATGGTACAAAAAGAGTTTGTGAAAATTGTAAGCAAGAATGTTTAGCCACATTATATTGTGAATATTGTGTTCGAAATTATTTAAAAGAAGATTTTTCAAATTGGACATCTGGAAATGATGATATTGATAATTTAATACAGAAATGTCAAATGGAATCACTTAATCCGTTTATGATTGTTGAATGGATCCCATATAGTAATTTAGAAAATATTAAATATTTAACAAAAGGTGGATTTTCTGAAATTTATACAGCAGGTTGGATTGATGGACGATACAATGAATGGGATTCTGAAAAAAAACAATTAACGAGACTTGGAAATCGTGCTATAGTGCTTAAAAAATTAGAAAATGTTGAAAGTGCAAATCAAAGTTGGTTTGAAGAGGTTTGTATAATTATATTTTATAAAATTGTTGTAATTTTTGTATTAGCACTAGTATTTTTACAAATTATTGTCTTTTAGGCTAAATCACATTTAAATATAAGTAATAAATGGGCGGAGGTTGTTCGATGTTTTGGTTTAACGCAAAATCCATCAAATGGAAATTATATGCTTGTAATGATGGAAATGGATATAGATTTAAGAAAATATTTACAACAAAATCATAATCAACTTACATGGAAAGATAGAATGTATATTATTAATAAAATAACTGTTGCACTTTATTATATTCATAAAGAGAAAGCAGTGCATAGAGATTTACATTCTGGAAATATATTATATTCTGTATTAAATAATAATTGGTGTATTAGTGATCTTGGATTTTGTGGACCTGCTGATAAATGTTCAACAAGTATATATGGAAATCTTCCTTACATAGCACCCGAAGTTATTGTTGGAAGAGAATATACTTTTGCATCTGATATTTATAGTATTGCAATTCTTATGTGGGAAATTTCATCTGGACAAACACCATTTATAAATTATGAACATGAAAATGATATTGTAATGAATATTATTAACGGTATAAGGCCAAAAATTGTGCCAGAAACTCCATTAGAATATAAAAATTTAATGAAAGAATGTTGGGATGCTGATCCATTAAAAAGACCTGATTATAATACACTTTGGAGAAAAATGCAAAAAATTAATTTATATTATCAAAATATGTCAGATGAATTATTCAAATCAGAAATGGATAATTTAGAAATGAATAAAGTAGAAGAAAATTATACGAGTAGCAGATTATTTACAAGTAAAATTCACAACTTTGGAAATCTACCTGAACCAAGAAATGCAACAGAAGGTATAAATAAGTGTATAATATTTTATTAGCGAATGTATTTATTTTAAAATATATTATTAATGTTGTCTTTTATTATAATAGAAGAACAAGAAGGTATAACTGTATAAATAATAATTCTACCATTTTATTTGGATACTAAAATAATTTACTTTATTTTACTACTAATAGCGTTTCATAGTAAATTGTATGATTTTAACATTCCTAACAATAGTAAGTATTTATTAACATTATAGCGTTGAATTTTCATATAATGATTAATTAATTTTTTTTTAGTTGACGACTTTAATAAATCAAATGAGCAGAATAGTAGCAAATCATCAAAAGTAATTACTATTTTTAGAGGTAATATATTTTAATTATTGTCAAATCGAGATTGATTTATATATTAAATTTATATTTTAATTTTTAGATAGTAATAAAAAATTATCTAAATTATTTAAAAAGTTGCAAATTAAATCAAATAGTGAGTAAATTACTAACAAATAAAGTTACTATATATATCAATTTAATTTATTAAACACGACTTTTATTTAAAATTTAGATGACGAAAAAGAAAAAACTCAAAAATATGTTGATGGTAGGTGAAAATTTTACATAATAAATTTTAATACTATTTTAATTCTAATTACTTATCTATTACAGATGATGACGAAGTATATAATAATCCAAACTTTCATTCAAAAGAACAAGATGAACTGGAAATTCCGATGGTAAGCTCTTAAAATAAAGTAGAAAAAATAAATTTCTTTATAAAGCAAAATAATTAATCTATTTTTTATCTTTAGATGGATTTTAAATTGTCTTTTTATAAATCAAATTAACAATATTTTTTTTTTTATATGTTAAATAATTATCACTTAATATTTATTTATCATGGATTATTTAAACACTGAGATTAGAGTAGTAAATGTTTTACAAAATTCTTAGTTTGTAATTTAAATAATTTTAATAAATTTATTCCCAAATTATTAAATGAATAAATACCGTATATTGATTTGTATACTATTTAAATTATTCAAATTTTTTAATGTTGTTTCCTATTATAACAAGAAAAAAATTAACATTTCTAAGGTTTTAGCTAAAGTTTAGATTCGAGTATTCAATAAAATTTATTTTTTCAAAAAAAAAAAAAAAAAAAAAAAATCAATAAATATTAATAAACAATGCTTTTAAATTACAGAATTATACAATTTATTACAATTTATTCGTGATACCACAGCCATAAAAAAATTTCTGGAACACACATTTTCAATACCTTTGGTAGCATTCGCTTCATAAAATAATTGTTTAAGATTGGACATAATATTACGGCGAGAACGGCGAGAGAAAATCTACATATCATTCGGCTTTATCTTTATCCTTGCGTATTATACAAAAACATGGCTTTATAACTTAAAGTGATTTATTCGTAAGTCATAAAGTGAATATGAAATTAAAAGCACGGGGTATAGTGATTGCTTTCAATAGGAAAATAAGTACGGGAAAGATCTTTAAGCAGGAAGATAAGGAAGATCTTTCAAATTCAAAGAAATTTGCATGTTATTTAGTAATCATTTTTTTCTATTTGTGTAATACATTATACATGTGATATTTTTTCATGATTGATATCGCAGAAAAATTAAGTATTAAAAAAATGTGAAAAAATACTAGTTAATAATTATATATTATTGTATAGGGGAGGAGCAATATCACTTATTTTAGTATAGGTCAATGTATGATTGGTTTTAATTTTGCCACGTCAGTGGCAAAATTGGTAACCAATCATACATTGACCTATAAAATAAGTGATATTGCTCCCTGTACAATAATATTATTATCGTTTGGAACTGATCATAACATTTAAAAGCTTAAAAAAGTTTATTTAAAAGTTTGATTTTTTACTGTTTATATTGAAAAATTATGCTTTTTTCTCTTGCCGACTCTTTAGTATTTTTATAATAATACCACACAAAAATCTCAAAATAAAAGTAAAAAAGTAGTATTCACTATTTATTTGTATTCATTCAGTTAATATTTTTTTTTTTTTTTTTTTGCATTTTATTAAAGATTTTTTTTTAGAATAAAAAAACTTTCACATATGTGGCCCCTACTGAAGAAGAAATAAAAAGTATGCAAACAGCAGCTCGTGGCAAAGCTACACATAATTCTACAAGTACTTGGATTAATGCACTTGAAACTTTTCGTAAGGATATTGGATTACTGGAAAAATAGATGATGTGAATTCTAAAGAAGAGTTAGAGCGCCAACTTGTTTCATTTTTTGTTTCATGTAAGCAGCAAAATGGAGCTGAATATTCAGTACAATCAATAAAATCAGCAAGATTTGCCATTGCATGACATATCAACACATATTCTAAAATTCGTCCACAAGAAATTACAAATAAAAATATATATTCTGAATTATATAACGCAATTACTGGCAAAATCAAACTTTTAACTGATCAGGGATTAGGTGAAATACATGGTGCAGATGCTTTTACTCAAGAAGAGATTAAGAAAATTATTAATCATCCCACAATGCAACCAGATTCACCAAAAGGACTTATACGACGCATATTTTGGCATAATGCTTTTGAATTAGCTCTTTGAGGTGGAGAGCTCTATAATCTAAAGTTACAACAATTTAAAAAAAGAAAGAATGGTGGTATTGATGTTACATTTTATAGATCTAAGTGTAATCAGAGATCTTTAAGTGAATCTAATTCTAAAGCTGAAGTAATTTCAATACCTGCTGATAATGCTGTTATTCAAGATTATGAGCTTTATTTTAGTAAAAGACCACCAATTTGTGAAGATGCATTTTACTTGCAACCTTGCAACAATAATGAAGGTAATTATTTATTATGTAGTAATTTATTATTTTTTTTACCTTTCTTTTAATTTCAAATAGTTGAGTTTACAGGTTATTGGTTCAAATCTGCTCAAATGGGAGAAAAATTGGTAAAAGGACTTATGAAAGAAATTGCAACAATAACTGAAATCGATTGTGATAAAAGAAAGTTCACAAATCATAGTGGACGAAAAACCTTTATTCAAATTTCAAAAAGTGAAGGAATTAGTGATAATGATGTAATGTCTGTGTCACAGCATAAAAATCCTCACTCTTTGGCTTATTATGAACGTCCCAGGTCTATATTGCAGCAAAATACATTATCACAAATTAATTCTTTAATTTATAATGGTAAGAAAAGAATGACACCTGTGGTTTTAATGTTAAAGTATATACAATATATTTGTTATTTTTCTTTTCATTAGATACATTATTGTCAAATGACAAAACTGCAAATTCTTTTTCTTCGGCCTTAGAAGTTTTTAAAGGTAAGATTTAAATTATGAACTAATAATTCTTATGGTATAAAAAATTTTTTTTTTTTTAGAATCACGGTCACCACTTCAGCAGCTCAACTCAAACGATTTAAACGAATTAAATGATGAAGAAATTAACGGAAATGATGAGACCATTAAAAAAATTCTCCATGGGAATGTTTTTCAGAAATGTAGTATTACATTTAATGTGAATAAATGATTTTATACGAATTTTATTATATGTACACTTATAAATAGCTTATTTTAATAATATAAAGTATAAATAGCTTATAAAAAGTATAAATGGTTTATTATGATATTATAAAGTATAAATAAAATATCTAAAAATAGAGTATGTTATGATCATATGTACCCGAACGATAATAATAAATAAATAAATAAAATGTGTTGTCGTAAATATGATTTTCACCAATACTAAAATGGTATAATCAATTTTGGGAAAATTAAGCTAAATTTGGATGATAAAAATTCTAGTGATATGCTATGGTAAGTTGCGTTTTTTTAGACATTTTTTATTTTAAAAAATAAATAATATTTAATCATTTATAAATTATCTTTATTTTGTTAAATGATCTGAGTCATCTGACATGGATTGATTTTCTACGGAAAAAATTGGTATTCTTTTAACCAAATATTATTAATTATTAAATTAAATTAATATTTTCTACTATTTTTTTTTATTATTATGATTATAAAAAAGTAGTTTTAAATTAAAAATACTATTTAGAAACTGTATTTTATTTATTATTTGCAAATTATTTTATTTATATGATTTATTAATGGTTTGCAAATTATTTTATTATATTTTACGATCAAATAAAATGATCAACCGATACGGCAAAAAATTGTACCTATATCAACTAGGGTAATTTGGTATTGTTAGTGAGTTATAATATAATTATTGCATTATTCAGTAATTATTTATATATATTTTAAGTAATATAATAGGGTTTATATTAAAAAGTTGATTTGTATTTTGTATATTTATCAAATAATAAATTTTATGGTTTGTTTTGAGTTTATTAGTTTTATTAAAGAAATATTATATTTAATGATCAAAATGAATTAATCCTGTAACATGTTATATGGTAATAATATAAAGATAAATATAAATATAATAGTTTGTATTGATTTTAATAAAATATTAGATATGATGATAATGTTAAGTATACGTCAAGGTTGCATGGGATGATCTCCCTCCTGAATATTATCGAAAATTAATTGATAGTATGCCTCAGAGGGTCAATGCTGTTATTTTCGCGAATGGATATAGAATTAATTATTAAATTTTTGTAAAATTCAATAAAGGAAGGCATAATGAACATGTTAAATTTTTATTTTCATTTTATAAAACATATAAAAATTTTTTAATTTTGAAAAGTGGCCGGATCATTTAGGCCACCATCTGTATGTAACATGATCTGTCCATGTTATTTGATTGGCGGTCGGGTATTATACACAATTCTTTATTGCTAATATAATTTTCCGGTTAATAAAATTTTAATCACTTTTTTTACAAAAAAACTTAGTTTGTATTAATAATAATTTTTCTATTCCCATCCTCTTGGAATGAATGATGCAGCTATCCAGTTATTTTCAGTTTTTGTAATTACAAATTTTTTTTAAATGAATATTATTCCTTTTTCAGTCAAAGCCAATTTTTTTTCCATCATTGTAATTTTTTTATTTATTTAGTGTTTTTAATAATTTTTTTATCACTATAAAAATTTGTTTTTAAATTTTCTATTAATAAAATAGTGGCAAAAAAAAAATAATAAAAATTGATATGAAAATATAGAAACATAATATGGACGAAATTATATTTATTTTGTAAAAGATATTTTGCGATGTGATTTTAACATGATTTATATAAAGAAAAAAACTCCATTAATCCATTTATATTTTGAAACAATAAAATGATATATCTTTTTTTATACTGTATATTCATACTGTATGCTTATAAAAAAATAAAATCTCCATATTTTTTAATATTCCACATTTTAAAGTACTTAATTAAATTCATATATTTATTTTTAAATTCAAATAATAGAATAGCATCTGTTTTTTAATACTAATATATTTCATTAATTTATAATGTTTCATACATTGCATTTATTTATTAAGTTTCATTTATTCACATTTATTGTTAACCTTTTGTATACATGCAATTTACTTTATATATACTGCCTATTATCAGAATAAGTATGTTAATTATGTAATCATTTATGAACTTAATAAATAAACGCGTTAAAAAAAGAATCAGAATAAGTAAAAATTGGCAAAAAATCGGATAGCCAATTTTTGGCTACATCTGTCCAATTTGTGACTTTTACAGCCGATTTCATAGATCGTTAGTGTATTACCAATATAAAAATGTAGATTCCATAATCCATATACAATTTTTTTGTATGGTAAAAAATAAAGAAAAATTTATATTGTAATATTAAATTTAATTTTAAATAATAATGCTTTATTAAGTAATATTAAATAAAAATTTAAATTTTAAAAATACATTAAAGAATGTAAATTTATTTGCAATTCAGTATAGTATGATCATAAAAAATATAAATTACTCCACTGCATTTTCATGAAAATTGGATTTTGACTGCTAAACAACTTTTAATTAATAAAAGAAGTCGATTTCCTTTGACCAAAATGTTCAAAATACGTTCTGAAGTGACAAAACGGAAAAAATAAAATTCGTGAATGAGTATCGTTGTGAAAAACGTGAATAACCCTTCAAGTATTAACTGTACCTTCATGAAAACTAATATTCAAACAGATTATAACTCGCTGAACAACTTTCAATTAATATAAGAAGTTGATTTACTTTGACTAAAGTGCCTAAAATACGCTCTGAAGTGACAAAACAGAAAAAATAAAATTCGTGAATGAGTACCGTTGTGAAAAACGTGAATAACCCTTCAAGTATTAACTGTACCTTCATGAAAATTAATATCCAGGCAGATTATGACCCGCTGAACAACTTTTAATTAATATAAGAAGTCGATTTACTTTGACTAAAGTGCTCAAAATACGCTCTGAAGTGACAAAACGGAAAAAATAAAATTCGTGAATGAGTACCGTTGTGAAAAACGTGAGTAACTCTTCAAGTATTAACTGTACCTTCGTGAAAATTAATATCCAAGTAGATTATCAACTGCTGAACAACATTCAATTAATATAAGAAGTCGATTTACTTTGACTAAAGTGCTCAAAATACGCTCTGAAGTGACAAAACGGAAAAAATAAAATTCGTGAATGAGTACCGTTGTGAAAAACGTGAATAACTCTTCAAGTATTAACTGTATTTTCATGAAAACCAATATTCGAACAGATTATTACTCGCCAAAAAACTTTCAATTAATATAAGAAGTCGATTTACTTTGACTAAACTGCCCAAAATACGCTCTGAAGGTAAAAAAAATTTGTAACTTAGTACTATCATGTAAAAATGTAAATAACTCCAAAAATATTAACTGTGCTTTCATGTAGATTAATATCTTAACAGCTTCAAACTTGCTGAACTACTTTTAATTAAAGAGCAAGATTTACTTTGGCCAAAATGCTCAAACCATAATTTGAAATATGTGTAAACAAACTATAATATTTGTTTATATTTAAATTCTGAGTTATTTAATTTAAATATGTTTGTGTTTATATTTAAGGAAAAAAAATAAAATTTTACTTCTATTTTATTAGGTTTTTGTAAATGAAAAGACAAAAAAATAATCAGCTGAAAAAATAAAAAAATTCTTTGTTAATAACCGTAATACATGATCACATGTTGCAATATTAAAATCGAAAATCCTATATTTAAATTGGTAATACGTATTACATATATGACCGATAGGCCAAATTATATCTCCTGCTATTACAATTGTAAAATAATATTAAAATTATGAATAAATTAAAAGTTTTTCTAATTTGAAAAATGCAAATCTTTCTGAATTACTCAAATTTTCAAATCTATTTATTATAGTATAATCAATAGTTAATTTTCACTGCAAAATCTCCTAGGAATGGATAAATAAATACATATAAAATTTACTACCCAGTAAGGTTTTTTTGGATGGTTCTAACCTCTACTTATTATTTATTTTATTTATTTTATTTTTTTTATAGAGAGACATTGTCATAATACATGTATTATTTTAAAATTAATATTTTAAAAATTAAATTGAAAAACTATAATTTATTAATTAACAATAAAATGTTTTTTGTTAAAATTATTTAAAAATTTTTTAAATTATAGCGAAAATGCTACAACAGTAAATAATATTATAATAGCGAAATTGATCAGCAAACAAATGAAAACATGCAAATATTGAATGATGTCTCAATTTAACAGGTATTTTCAGTGGCACAGGAAGAGTTTTTGCGAAAAGTTGGCATTAGAAGTTTTTTCATTGTCATTGACATTGTCATTGACATTGTCATTGACATTGACATTGACATTGACATTGACATTGACATTGACATTGACATTGACATTGTCACTGACATTGACATTGTCATTGTCATTTTTTTTTTTTTTTTTTTTTTTACATTGTCATTGTCATTTACATAAAGTTATATAAGATTAATTTGAGAGTTTTTTACCAAAAAGGAAATTTTTTTATAAAAAGAGAAATGATTTTCAATTTCGAGGCAATTCAGCAGGTGTTTTAATAACAAATTGAGAAATGATTTCCATAGAAAATCTCGTGACAAAATTTATAATAAATTTAAAAATAAATGATCAACAAATGATCAACAAAATTGTTACTAGTTTTATAAAAAACGCCCAATAATATCTTTTTATTGTTTTAATTTCTATATTGATTTCTATTTCAATTTCATAATTATAAATATATATAATTATTTATCAGTTATATAATTATTAAATAATTAAGATTTAGGAGGGAGGTTGTTTACATGCCTATAGATTATTGTTATTTATTAGTAATTAATAATAATAATTATAATTTTTTTTTAATTTTAGTGAAAAAAGGGATTTGTAAAAACAATGAAAAATTTTTTTTTATTATTTTTTTTATTTTTTAAAAAAATAGTAATAATAAATGAAATTACTTGAACATAAAAAAATGATCGTTATCATGATTTCATCTGCTAAAATCGTACCAAAAATGGTATGATCAAATTTCAGAAAAACTAAACTACACTAACTTAAAATAGAAAGATCAGATAGATAATACTGGAACAAATCAGTTAAGTGTTAAATATTTATTTTATTGAAAAACACCTATTGCGGTACCTATTGCAGTCATTCAACTTCTAGAATAATACATTGCGGTTAATGTCAATAACAACTGATTATTAATATCACTTCGGATGGAATGGTCAGTCTATGTGGCACATAATAATTACGCCAATTTTTATTATTAAAAAAATCCAGAAAATTTTTATACTGGTCTATTAACTCTCAGAAAATATATTCATACCAATCCATTATTAAAAAAAAAAATTTATAAAATTTTTTTATATTTATCCATTGTACTATACCAAATTCTATTGTTATCATATTAAAAAAAATCCCAAAATTTTTTTATTATAAAAAAAAAAATATTTTGTAATATAAACTGATGTAATTTGTGAACGCTTATATTAATTATGATGTATAAATTTAAAATTTCTTTCCCAAATTTATATAAATAACTATCATCTATTTTAGAAACAAGGGATTTCACCTTTTAATTTGTATTATAAAATATAAAAAAAAAGTTTATTTTTACAATGATGACAAATAATTTAAAAATAAAATAATGAATGTATTTTCATCTATTAAATATAATTTGGAGATCGTCATGGTGGTACTGCCAATTTTTTAATTCCGGTTTTTTTGTAACAAACTGTATTTAGTACTATTTTGTATGTAAGTTTAAACTCAATTCAGTTTTGAAAATTTCTATGAACATGTTCAATAATTTTCTCTCGGATATGAAAGGCAATGAACATTAAAAAGGATATAATAAGTCCAAAAAGGATAAATTGAACCATTTGTATAGCCGATATCCATGAACATAATTACTACGACTAATCATCTATTGTGTAACTATATCGGAAATCCCATTCCGTTTTTTATACTATAACTTCCTTGGTCTAGAAGATATTATCTCCTGATCGGCACCATTTACACGATTATGCAAATGCTACTGGGTAGCAAATTTATATGTATTTATTTATTCGTTTCTAGGAAATTTTACAGTAAAAAATTAACTATTGATTAAACGGATTTGAAAATTTGAGTTATTCAGAAAGATTTGCATTTTCCAAATGAAAAAAACTTTCTTTTAATTTATTCGTAATCTCATCATTATTTTCAAGTGTAATAGTAATAGTTCTGAAACTTTTTAAAATTTAATCATTTTTTTAAAAACTTAAAATGAAAAAAAAACAAAGCGAAAGAAAATAAGATTTAACAATAAAATATACTATATTTATACTCACGATATACTATAAAACACTTACTATTGTGTAAATGGCAGGGGATAAATCAATTATATCATGGCTAATTTGGAATAGTAAAATTTTTATTTTAGAATCGAAACATGATCGGCCTATCGGCCGATCATTTATCCGATCCTAGTAAAATTTTACTTAGCCAGGATATATATGTATGATATATTATTGTATTCAATACATACACATTGGTGAAAATGGAACATACTATCGCTTTATAACAATCAATAAGAATTTGTCAAACTCTCAATAGTACTGCTTTAAAGAAACACCAAGTTCTCTCTATAATATATTTTTCATTTAGATACACTTTTTAATCCATGTATTTTTATTATTTTATTATTTAGATTATTTTCGATTATGCATAAAAAAAATTTTCAATTACTTAATTTCTTCTTTCGAAAATTTTCCGGGTCTCTGACTGGAAATGATCCCCATATTTGTTTTCAACATTAAACTTTACTGAAATGAATTATGCAAAATACATGTGTTATTGCCTTGTCGATCATAATTATAAGTTAATAAAATCCGAAAATACATTACTAAAATACTCACTTTGTTATTTTTCCTTAAAAAAGTAGTTTATTGATTTTCAAATGATTAACCGTCTTGGCATCTTTCTAGCTCGCATAAATATCGAATTCTAGCATCAAAAATGTCCATGTGTATTTTTCGTTATACCATTATATTAATATTAAAACAAACCTCTTGTTGTAATTTACAACTCCCTCATGATTATTAATAATGCTTTTCTTCTTCTTGATCGTTATTTGCCTGTGCCTCAATGAGTTCACTTTGGCTTTCACGCCTAATAACACAGTTTGGGGCCACAGCGCCGTATTTGCAAATTCTAGGATATATATTACAGGTGGTATCTTTCCCATAATCAAGGATAAATTTGAACCGTCAACACCTTCCAGAGAATTTTATTATTTAGACGTTGAGAAACCCTTTAGAGTCAGAGCAGGAGATAAATTACCTTGGGTGGATCTTAGTTCCGTATCGCAAAATCTTCCAGCACATGCATGGAGCGCGTTTTCAAATTGTGGACTTGATAATTCTCTATATTTGTATATTGGAGAACCAGATGATGCCGTAAGTACCGTAACAGTCTACACTTACATAAATTTATAACAATGGACCAGCTCTACGACCACCAATACATCTCAACATACTTTTCACAGCCAGAGCCAAACCGTTTGTGATGTTAGAACTGGAAAAATGTATAGATTTGGTGGAATCAATCCGGTACTTCAACCAGACAATAATAATAATAATATGGATATTTTGAATACATTGACGCTAGCGTGGGAACATGTTAACACTGAAGGAAGGTACGATCATACGGGTACTATGTTACCAAATGGTTATATTGTTTATATAGGTGGTAAATTACCTAACGGGGAATATGCAGATATGACAGAGGTAAATCGGCACCGTTTAATTGATTAATTGAGAGTCTAACTTGTATATTTACTGATTATTTCTTTTTTTTTTAAAAAAAAATAGCTACTTTTGTATAATACAAATAATGATACATGGATATCTCAAAAAGCCACTGATTATTCACCAACACCTCGTGCATACCATTCTGCTGTTCTGAGTAATTATATCATTAATCTTATTGTTGTGAATTAAATTTAATAAAATGGGTAGTATATTAAATTGTTCTCTAATTTATATAGCTCAAGATGGTCGTATTATCGTGTATGGAGGTTATACTGGTGATTTTAGAATTGTAAGCGATGATCTTGTGATATTAGATACATATGATTATACATGGTCAAATGCGAAAGCCATAGATCCACCACCTGTACGTTTTTTCCATACGGCTACTTTGGTCGGTTATTATATGATCGTGGCTTTCGGAAGAACTAATAATGATTTACCACTACCCACATCAAATGAAGTATTTATTTTAAACACGTACGATAAATCTAATTACAAATGGGTTAATGAGTTTAATCCAGATCTTTCAGATCTTCCATATCCTTCAGATCAAAATTCATACAAAAATCTAAAAACTCAAAACAGTCATCTTACCATAGGAATTATAATTTTATCAATCGTACTTGCCTTGATAGGAGTTTCGTTTCTTATATACTTTTATAGGAAAAGACGACTATCAAGACCAGATATGCTTGTACCCTCGTCACAGGAAGCGAATTAAAAAGTCGATGCGTAAGTTTAATATGGTTAAGATAAACGTACCACTTTGTACTTTGATATACAATTAAAGATTTTTTGTGAAATATCTAAGTTACTATGGTTCATTAACACGTATGATTTTATAAAGGAAATTGATTAATCAGTGATAACTTAAAAATATCAGTTAAGATTATTTATACGATGTTTTTTATAAATTTACTTATACTTAAATAAAATATTTATTCATTTACTATTGAGATTTTTTATTTACGAGTGAAATCAAAATATTTATTCATTTATTATTGAGATTTATTATTTACGAGTGAAATCATTAATATGAACAAACATGAATTCTTTATCATTCTAGATTTACCTTATAAATATTTAATATGTATACTAGGTACTTGTTTATTTACTAGGAGAAAAAAATGTTTACTCCTTCAATGTGTATTATACATGTGTACTATACATGTGTGATCACAAGAAAAGTCTACGAAACACTAGAACAAGAAAGTTTTTCCTAATTTTTCTGTACATGATAATATTTCGATCATATTGGGCTTTTTTATTAATGTGCGAGACGTGTTATTAACAAAGTTGACATATCATTATCAGAAACTCAGCGTTCGTGATAAGATTTCATGGCAATTTTTTTTTTCAAATAAACATGGGCTATGTTAATACAGACATGATATTATTAAACGTTACTTCTCAATAATTGAATTTACTTTGCTGTTAACATCTATTTTTTTGATAACCATATAACATTCATATAACAACCCTATTATATTCATATCATGTAATAATAATAAAATATCCCTATTAACAATTACAATATTTATTTATTATGATTACAATATTTATATTAAAAATTAAAATCCTTTTACATGTATTACATTAAATATATGATTATATATATTTAACATCTATATGTCTAATCCACCAATTTACTTTACCAAAATTTGATTGTATCCAACTTTTTGTCCAAAGTAGAAAAATGTGATTATACTTAATATGGTCCCTGACTCTGAGTATTGATAAGTAGATAGTAATGGTTCCAAATTGAAATCACGTAATAATATCTAGGGGATAGATAAATAAACGGGGACAACTCGTGGTTACACAAATATAGGATCACGGATTACTATAGTGCGAAAAATCTGAAAATCACAATGATCTTATTTTAATAAAATAGTGATAATTACGATATGATACAATCACACCATGACGACACATTACGAAGCTTTGCATGATGTGAATTTTATCGCCTTTGCGTTTCTTACGTTTCTAGTACTTAAGATATTTAGCATCAGCTACTTAAAGTACCCCAAAATTATATAAAATTTTATTATATACTTGAAATAATACACAATAAAGGAAGTAAACACTATTTTTGAATGTTTTAGGTAAAAATATTTATAATTTTTTTATTAAGATCTTGTAAGAAAAAAGTATAATTTTCTAACTTTCTATTATCAGGCGGTAAAAACATATACCAGTGGTTCTTATTTGAATAAAAAAAACTTCGCTTATATAGAGCTAGCACACACAACTTAACTTTTAACATCATCTGCTCTTCTATGTATGTGTTCTGTAAAAATTTGCGAATTTTTTTGTGTAACCAATTTTATGTGACTTCAGTTTTGTCTTGTGATCATAAAAATGGGTAACCCTGACGCCGTTTATTTATCCCCTAGATAATATTAAGAACAAGAAAATATTAAAGTATTAAATAGAGCAATTGATTTAGGATGTGTCATTTGAAATACTGCTGTTTATATTTAAACTTTTTAATGATTTAGCTTAAAATAACAAAGAAAATTGTTAAATCTCACCACCAAACCAGCATTATAATGTACTTTTGACCAGAATTAAAAATCCAATAAAATACTGGCCGGCGTTACATCATAAATTCACCGTCACCACAGGTGATATTTAGCAATACCAATGATATATTAAACTTTTTTAATTTTAAAATATGGATATTTATGGAGATGGAGCCAATGAAATTCTCCTTTCAAAAGTCCTTAAAAAACGTCGTAATGAAGTGTTTCTTTGTTCAAAATTTGGCGCTGTTATGAGTCCAAATGGTGAATTTAAAGGTATATCAAGTACATCAGAATACGTTCACCAAGCTTGCGAAAATTCTTTAAAAAGATTATATCGATCTTTATTATCAACACCGTAATACGTAAGTAAAAAAGTTATTTAGTATTATTGTCAAGAACTGTAATAATGAACTATTAATTTGTGATCATTAAAGATACTGTTAGCGTTCTAGTTAAAGGAAAAATTAAATATATCGGCCTTACTGAATGTTCCACAGTAACTCTTCTTGGTAGACCGTTGTTTTTGCCATGGGATAAAATATTTGTTATACTGTATAAAAAACGTAGATGTTAGGCCACACAAATTCAATTTTTTTGGTTCACGTAACATTGAAATTTAAAATTGACCCGGGGACCCGGGGTTTATTGTTTATTAATAAAAAAAGTTTATATATAAAATCGTGACATCTGATTGGTTGACTCGCTCCAGAAGTTCTCAGCCACGTGATAAACTTACCGCCAATAAAATTACGTATTGATCACGTGATAAACTATTTTTATTGAAATTTGAAAAAGTGATCCGGCCGGGTGAAGTGAACCGAAAAATCGAATTTGTATGGCCTTATAGTAAACTCGGTACAAATCGCAAATATTATGAATTTAATACTATATGATGAAATTTTTTGTTTCACTGGACATTGTTTTTTCTAATTTTTTTACTCTTCCTTGTTTTCTTAATAACTTTTTCCATTTTGTACTAAAGAAAATTTTAATTCTTGTTCTATATAATTTAATAATAACTTATTAAATATAAATAGATAAAAACAAATCATTATTAGCAAAGATAATTGTTAATACACAACGTGCGGGATATATTATTTGTTTCGGTTTTATTTGATTGTAAAATATTAAACTTTTTGTTTTTTTTTAATAAAAAGGTAAAATAAAAAAAAAATAGAAATTCTTGAAAGAATTCTTTAATTCTTTACGTATAATGTAATTTTTACGGTTTGCAACGTCCATTGATGCAGTATCAACGGAATAAACACTCCGCTCCGAAACAATCAAAAAAGGAAAACATTTGTAGATCACAATAACATATTAAAAATATATATTTAATAAC
This sequence comes from Rhizophagus irregularis, assembly GCF_026210795.1. Classification (NCBI taxonomy): domain Eukaryota; kingdom Fungi; phylum Glomeromycota; class Glomeromycetes; order Glomerales; family Glomeraceae; genus Rhizophagus; species Rhizophagus irregularis. The sequence continues at coordinate 297,271 of NC_089430.1, read as the reverse complement.
CGTAGATTGCTCAGATTGCTCATTATTTAATAACAGTAGATTGATATAATTTGCTCATTATTCCTTTTTTTTTTAGAAAAAAAATATTATTCATAAAAATGTCACTCTTCACTCCGCAGATTAATAATACTATCAAAGAGCTTATAAAAGTATTGGGACATCTTCCTAACTTTTGTGAAAAAATTTGTGAAAAAGTTAATGAACAATATGCTACGAATTTTACTTCAAACCAAGTCCGTCAATAGTAAGTAAATCATTATTTTACAATTTATTAATTAATCAATTATTTATTTGTTTTATTTGCTTACAATTTAGTTTGAAAGACGAGTTACAAGTAAAAATACCACAAAATAGATATGCTCCCTTCAATGAGCAGATTGACAATTCTATTAAAGAATTTATGAAAAAGTTTGGTCAGTCATCCAACCCATATGTGAAGGTTAGAAAAAATATTAATAAACTATATAGTACGAATTATACTTCAAAACAAATTCGTCAACGGTAAGAAAACTGTTATTTACAATTAATTTATTATTTATTCATTTATTCATGTATTTTGATTCTGTTATAATTTAGTTGGAGAAATATACTCAACACAGATCGTAAGTATAACTTTATATTTTCTTTTAATGTTATTCTTATAATTTGATTTAACGAATTTTTTTTTCAAATGAATATTCTTCTTCTCTATCTTCACTGAACGTTATTTTTCTAGTTTGTTTTGAACCTCTTAGTGAGGATGAAAAATCATTTATTGTCCAATGGGCTGAAAGTAAACCACAAGGAGATACGATACGTTGGAAAGAATTAATTCCCTTGATGAAAACGAAATTCAAGAAATTGCGCTCCGAAAATAAGGTTAAAAACTTTTGGAGCATACGAAAAAGAATTCAAGAAATATCTAAAGCGAAATCGGAAACCGAGAACTCAAGGAAAAGAAAAGGAAGTCCTAATGGAGATTCGAATGCAATACTAATGGATACTTCCCCCAAAAGTGAAGAGAACATCATTCATTTACCTCCTTTGAACGCAAGACCGTTGGAAACTTCATTCATAAGCGAAGAGAAAATTCATTTACCTCCTTTGAACGCAAGACCAATGGAAACTTCATTCAAAAGTGAAGTGAGAATTCATTTACCTCCTTTGAACGCAAGACCGTCGATGGAAACTTCATTCAAAAGCGAAGAGAGAATTCATTTACCTCCCTTGAACGCAAGACCAATGGAAATTTCATTTAAAAATGAAGTGAACACACCTCCATTAAACAGAATGGAAATTTTATGCTGGGCTGCTGATGAGGCGTACAAACGTGATTACCCCACTAAGTAATAATGAATTAATTCGGCCGTGCCGATCTATTCCCTTTAAAATGTATACTCGCATGTTTCCAAATTTAATTACCTATAAAGTTGCGGTAATTATAAATTACTTGCGGCATAAATTAAATATATTTAAAAATAAAATAAATAAAATTATTTTATTATAATTATTACTATCAGTTATATTCATAAATTTTATTAAATTTTTATTACATTGTCAAATGCTTTTTTTAAAATCAAAATCTTTATCGCTTCCCATTATACATGCATGATATTTCATATAAAATTTTATTTACCAATAAATAAATATAAAAATAAAAATAATAAATAAGCTATAATAAATTAATAAAAATAATCTCTTTATGATTTTTTTTATCATTAACTTTCCATTCAACTTACTTCAATTCGGCGATTTGACCTTCTAATTTAGGACTTCATCTTCCAATGTTTAACTTCATCAAAAGTCATTATTTATGTTCTTAAAATTTTTCAATGCTCATTATCCTTATTATCAAGTTGATAATTCCAGATTGAATGATCATCAAAATCTCTTTCTTTAAAGTTTGTAAAAATAGGGTTTTCTTTTAAACCTTTACAAATAGCACTCTTATCATCATCCTTTCTTGCAATATGCCAATCTTCATAATTTTCAGATTGACCAATATAATAAATACATTTTGGTTTAGAATCAGGGATCCAAAAATGAATATGATACATTGCATCATAATCTGCTATGTGATTTGCTTTATGTTTTAATAAAATTAGCCTACTTTTATCTTTCACATCTTCATATTCATCACTAAAAAGATAAACAAATTAATAAATAAGAAAGAATATTAAAATAAGTTATAATTATGAAATTGGCAAAGAAGCTTTACCTCATAAAAGCGATCAACATATTTTGTAAACCTATTACAAGGAATATACTAGCAATAAAAGTATATATGTCAACAGCCCAAAAATCAATTCATCTCTTTGAATCCAATTATCACTAATCCAAAAATATGTAGCCATTATAGCACTAGAAAAAGATGTGAATGGATTATCACTAGAAGTTGGATCAAAATCGGATTTAAATTCAATATTAAGTGTCTCATTTGTTAAAGAATTTGTAGCAACTCCACTATATGTAGAATCTTTAGTCCTAATATTCACAGGATTTCTGAGTAACACAAACCTACATAAAAAGAAAGATTAGTCATATTGAAAATTCAAAATGAATAAATAAACAAATTAGTTTTCCATACATTGTGTGCGCAAATGCTAATATTACAATCAACATAAACAAAAAGAATGGAAATATGATTTTGAAGATAATTATGACATGATAAATATAAATACCAATATCTGTCAAAAAAATTAGGTTAATTAATAATATATTAAAATATATTAACGGTTAATGCAAACAAAAAAATTTAAATTGATATATTTTTTACATGGTATTAAGCGGAAGTAGAAAATCTAAAAATTGTTAAAGTTTGGTTAAAATTAATCTTATATATAGGATTTTAACTTAAAAATTGCAAATCAAAATTTTACCAATTCAATCCAAATTAAGAAAATTGAGAATGATATCCCCACAATCAATCCAGTGTTAATTTCTACAACACTTCCAAAACCATCAGAAAATCGAAAATCTTGAATAATTATTGACATTATTATTACGGCAAATATAATTGAAATTACACCAAAAATATAATATATTCTATTAAGATATATTTTATATCCAAGATAAAGAAACTTTAAGAAATCAGTAATAAGTAGATAAATTGCCAAATAATAGAATAAAATAATTAATAAAAACAAAAAATTTTGATTAATAATAGTGTTATGATTCAAATATGCCCAGCTGAAGAAAGAGAGAAAAAAAGTAATTTCTTGCCTTTTTCCAACGAAAATTAATAACCGCTTCAATTGCTGGATTATCATAAATAACATCATTCCCACATAGTAACATTCTAGAAAAAGGGCTTAACCTAAATTTTTCTTTTTGATTAATTTTGTACCACCGTGGTATTAATAAAAATAGAATAATATTTAATATTTGATTAAAAAAATCATATTTTTCTTTTTTCTTTTTAATGCTGCTTTTAATAAAACTGGGAAGGGGAATTATTCGTAATAATGGTGATTCTATAAGCTTAAATTTTTTATGTTTTAAAGATTCAGATTTTAGTTTAACTATTCCAAATGCATTAAAATTTTTATTATAGCTTTCTTCCAGAACTTCAAGGGAATCATGAGTTTGACCTTCAAAACATTCTTTATAAAATAACTTTTCTGCGTAATCATCTATATTACATATAAAAAATTATTAAATTACACAAATTATTTCCAAATAAAAATAAAAATTGAAAATACCATAATTATATTCAAATAACATAGGAATTTCCTTAGAAACAGTGCACATCCAACCCGCATCATTCACTGCATGACTAGAATAATATTCCAAAAGATATGCAACAATAGTCGAATCTTTATCTGTGATAAAATATATATGATAAATGAAACCATGTTATTTACTGTATTATAAGGGTGATGAATTTTAGATATCTACCTTTACAATGATACATTGCCAATTCCATATTATTTTGTAATTCGAATTCTTTATTTTCTATTGAAGGATTATCTTTTACTTCATCAAAATCAAGGTCATCATCTCTTAAAAACTTTTTTCCTAGCCATAATTTATTACTTGGAATATGAACAATATCTTTATTTTTATTTCTGAAGGTTTTATCATCTCCAAATAATATAAATTTTATTAAATCATCGCAGTCACCAAGAATTAAATTCTTCATAATATTGTATCGGACATCCAATAATTTAATATTTTGTGGTTCATATTTAACAAATTTCCAGATTATATGTTTGATATAGGTAATCATTTCCTCATACTTTTTAATAATCAAAAACAAATATTAATTAACTTCTTAAAAACAAATAAAATTAAATTAAAATCGTTTATTATTTAAACAACTTACATTGCGTACTCTGACATAATTATCCACAAGTTCTTTATTAATATAACGCTTATTAAGATGTTCTAATGCTTTGCAAGCATGTCTTACTGCATAAAATTTTTCAATAATATCTTTTTGTTGAATTACTTTTTCACATCTTTTTACTTTTTTAGCACTATTTATTATCTCTTGCTTTCTTTTCTCTTTTTCAACTTCATCCATTTTATTAACTTTATTAATCTCTTCTATTTTATCTTCTATATGACATATTTCTTCATCCTCTTCCTCTTTCGTACTCTCTTCATTATCTTTTCTTTCATACCAATAAACTTTTAAATAAAAATCATTTGTTTTACTATTTGATTCAAACATTTCAAACTTTTCAATTCGTAATTTTGTTTGTTCCCTTTCTTGATTTATAAGAATACGATTGGTCCATATATATTCAAGAAATGGTTCTCCTTTGTTACTATCTTTAATTTGATGCCAAATTTGAACAGTTGATCTGCCAATAATAAGCTGTAAAATTTCTATTTCTTCATGTTGATAAAGACGATAAGAATTTCTTTCGTAATCACCTGACACCCATGGTTCCTTGTCATTAACTATTGGTTCAAATTTTATTTTCTCAATGTAATGTATAATATGTTTCTCATCTGAGCTTCCATTTAATTTTTTTCCTATATCTTCTTTTAATTTTATTCTCGGACCTACAACCTTATTAACCTTATATAATTTTTTCTTCTTGACTTCTTCAATTTTTTCAAGGACTGATGAAACTTTTCCTTTATCATCAATTTGTAAAACATTTCCTGAAATTTTAGCTAATCGAGTGTCAATATTCTCTAAATTAGTCATTGGCAACTCTGTTAATTCATATTTTCCAGTATCATATAAATCCCAAACTATAAACTTCAGCTTTTTTTTATCTTTTTTAGAATCTTTGTCTTCTTTGAAATCTTCACCTATTATAAGTAATTTTTCATCACTATCAATAAATTCCAACAAATGTATTTTTTCTATTTCATCAAATTTTTTTGATGCCACTTGTAAACCATTTTCCATACAATATAACCTACAAACGATATGAAATAACATTATTTGAAGAAATAATAAATGACTTATAGTATCACATAACACTTACTTAATAATATTATTTCCTTGAGTATAACAAAGATGTAACCTACTAATTATAAAGTTATCATAGATATTATTGTTGTCTTTCTTTATAAAATTGTCCAATCTATCCTCTTCCTCTTTGACTCTTTTTACTGTAGTCTCTAATTCCATTTTTTCAAGACTATAAACTAAAAAATAGATTGTATTAATATACGTTAATACTGTATAATTTCAATTTATATTTAAAAAAAAATAGTTGTACCTTCAAGTAATTCAATAACTTTTTTGTATAGTGTGACCAAAAAATATTTATCATAAATACACGAGAGAAGTCGTGTCATACAGCCGTCATTTCTATCTGAATACCAATTACTTAATTTACGTTTTAAAATTTGTGGATATTCAAATTTCTCACCCAATTTAAAAGAACCATAATTATTACTAAATTCAAGATTATATATTCCATGAATATTCAATATTATAAATCTTTTTAATTTATTATCATCATATGAATTTCTTACGAATTTACATATCCCTGAAATGTTATTAGAGTAATAACAAGTTACAGCGTTAAGAGTATAAATATTTTCCTTCTCTCCATTTTCTTTTTCCTCATTTTCATTTTCTTTCTTGTTCACTTCGTTTTCATTCTCTCTATTTTGACTTTTTAGTTCAATACAATAAATGGCGGTTCCTTTTTTACTTTTATTATCTTCTTTCATATTCTCATAAACGTTTACGTGAACAGATTCTTTATTTACACACTTAAAACTAATTTTACTAAGATGTTCTTTTTCATGTTTCTTATTATCATCTTTTTTCTTTTCCTTTGTATTTTTCATGTCTTCACGGATGTTTATTCGAGATATTGCGATAAAAACAAAAAATTCGTCATCATTCTTTTTGTATATATTTGACATATCAAAAGACCATTTAAATTCATCATTCTTTTCACCCTTTTTCGAATCGTTCTTCTTATCTTTTGCTGTTATTTCGTCACTGTCTGAAAAATAAATGTCATTGTCATCTTGGGTTTCTTCAAATAAAGGAGGTTTGTAATCTGTATTGTAAAATTTTTCGATAATAAAATCATTATTTATTTTAAAATAAGCGATTGTTTCGTCAATTTCATCGGATTGATTGCTGAAATTAATCTTCTCATCGAATTTAAATGGACGATAATTAGTATTTTTCAATAATTTGATCCGAAGGTTTTCTTTATTTTTTAGAAAAAAAAAATTACTTGCTCGTTATATACATATGCATGGTTAATAAGTCATTTTCTAATAATGATTTTTTTTTTACCTGTATCGAATGTAGCAACAAATTTTCCATCTTGACAAATTGTAATTTGATAATCTTCTTCCTTCTTAGTGATATCGTCTTTTCCATAATCTACGTTTACACATTGGTCTTCATCCTTATGCTTAAAAAAATTTACAAGTGTTCCAAATACATTATTACGATGAGTCGATACAGTCTTTGTATCATTGTCGATCTTGTCATAGTCTTCCATGTTTTTTGTTTAAAAAAAAAAAGCTTTTTCAAATAATATCAATATATATGTACTGTACTGTATTTATATTTGATAAATCGAAAAAAGGTGAGGGAAAGCAAAATCCGTGAAATTGCTCAATTTATTAAAAAAAAAAAAAAAAAAAAATTTGATCATTAATATCTTCAATCAGCAAATAAAATTCTAAATTTAGGACCCAGTGATCATAATGCAAGATTACGTATGTTATACAGTAGTAGTACGACACTTCGATGTTCGACACTGAAACAATTTTGGTGAACTCAATAATAAAAAACTTCCCACGAATGTTGTCAAATGGGAGATATAAAAAGAACAAAAAAAATGCAGCTCCGTTTACTATAAATAAATTTCACGTGATCATGTAAAACCACGTACACAATCTAGGGTTCAAAAAAAAAATACGAAATTACTCGCCCGAATATTTTATATAAATTTGAAGGTTAATTATTTTAGAAAATAAATTTTTTAATTATTTAGATCATTATTATAATTACAAATATTGATGCCTAACTGTTAAGTCCGTTAACTATCCTAATATTAGTTTTATTGTTTATTTGAAAAATAATAAATTATAAAGGAAAATGCTTTACTATAAAAAAAGAAAAAACAATAAATTAAAATTTAAAATTGATTATCATTCATAAAAAAGGAAATAAAATTTTATGCATTTCTCTGCTGCTCAACCTTCAAATATTGATGCCGAACTCCGTTAACTACCCTAATATCAGTCTTATTGAAAAGTTTTTTTTTATGAAAAAAAATAAATTATTCGAAACGTTAATAATAAATTAAAATTTAAAATTGATTACCATTCATAAAAAAAGAAATAAAAATTTCTCTGATGCTCCGCCTTCATTTAGTGGAATTCGTGCAGGGAATTTTTTCGGGGAGTCTGTGTCGATCATAGTATGAAAATCAAAGGAAAGTGTAAGATTTTTGCTAACCCCCGCCTAAAATATTACGCAATAAATGTCATGGCCCTTACTAATTTAGATTTTTAAATAAAAAATTGATCGTTAAAAACTATGTAAATCATCACACCGCATAATTCGTATAATTTTTTACATTAAAATTTACCTACGGATTAATATTCAATGAGAGACACTTTTGACTAAAAATGTGTTATGATCGACGTACCTTCTACGAATTAAGAGAACAAATCCACTAAGCAGTCTAAGCATGTGAATAGGAAATTCAAGCGATTGTACTTTTGTTATTGAAAATTACCAAATTTGCGGATTTGCGTAATCATATGTCATTTGACGATATGCAAAAATGAATAACCAAAATAATAATAAACTCTTAATTTTAACCATTTTTAGATTAATCATTATCATTCAACCGATTTATGGAAAACAATCTTAAACCAAAAATCGTTAGTATGATTATCACGGACAAAAAATTTGTATAAAATCCATATTTACAATATTTGAAATAATTTTATAAAATATTTTGTAAGAGAAGATATACTATGTTATTAAGGTTCATAAAATTTATAAAATTTTGAAATTATTAATTATATTATTATATAATATTAATGTCATTATAATTATTCATTACAGAATAATTAAATTAATATAAAAAAATTTTTTTTATTAACTCAACTCATTATAAAGCGAATGGCAAAAAAAAATCCAGTGTACTGTTAAATCAATCTTTATAATCAAACGGACCGAAGTAATCACTAGCAGTTACCCGTTTTCGCACCGGGACCAATGAGTTTGTTTAAATAGAAAAATTTAGTATTATAATGTAATACTAAGTAGTTTTTTGTTTATAATTAGGTAATAGTTAGTTAACAAAAAATAATAAAATAATATGTATTAAATTATATTTATTTATACTAATGATTTGACGTTTGAGTGTAGAATGAAATTCGGATTAATTAAGGAATTGTAAAAAAATAGTTATCAATAAAAATTGATTAATTTTTTAGAAGTATTTTCGAAAAAACTTTAATATTATAAAAAATACTACAAATATTTTTATTAATTAATTATAAATTTTATAATTATTTCTTATTATTTTATATTACGTCAATCTTAAACTTATAACTAACTTAGGAAAAATATTTGAACAATTAAATGTATTAGAATCTGTTCATATCATTTATTAATATTATTCTTTTGATACTCATTTTACTTGATAAATATTAATTCAACTAAACCATTTGAATTAAAATCTTTATTCAAAAATCTGGTGATTATTTGGATATGGATTTGGTTATAATAATCTATTATTAAATTAACAATTTCTTCAATTAATTAATTATAAAATATTGTAAAAATTTCAATTTTTTTCGATTTTTATGAATTCGAAAATCAAACTATTTATTCAGCGTTCAATTTTAATTGAGACAATCTTAATCATCTTTCTATCAACGTTGGTCAATTTTCCTACATGTTATTGATTTTTTAAAAAAATAATAATTTGTGAATATATTATTTAATAATGAAAAAAAATGAAAAAAAATAAAAAAAATAAAAAATAAAAAAAATTTGGGGAAAGAAAAAGGATAAAGAAAAGAAATCGGTTTAAAAAAAGTGAAATTTCCGAAAAAAAAGGAATCCGAAAAAAAAATAAGTACTGAAAAAATTCTGAATAATAAAGAAACAATGTAATAAGAAATAGGTTCATGCCATTTCTTTATTAAACCATTAAAAAAATTCCATTATTTATTATTAAATTTCTTAATGACAAATAGGTTCACACAGTTTCTTTATTTAAAAATGGTATGACTCCATTATTTATTATCAAATTGCTTAATAAAAAAAAGGATCAAACCATTTCTTTATTAAATGAAAAATTGGTGTGAACCTGTTTTTGTATATTAAATTACTTAATAAAAAATAGATTTGAGTGATTTAGATAATAAATAATGGGTTTCTATTCTTAATTGATTTAATAAAGAAATAATGAGTGCAAACCCATTTTTTATTAAGTAATTTGATAATAAATAACAGGTTTGCACAGTTTTCAATTGATTTAATAATTAAATAGTGTGAACCTGTTTTTAATTATCTAAATCACCTAACAAGAAATGGATTCACGCCATTTCTTTATTAAACCATTAAAAAAAATGGTGCTTACCCATTATTGTTATCAAATTAACTAATCGAAAATGGGTTTGCTGTAACATATTTATTATCAATTGTTAATAATTTAATAATGTAATGGTGCAACTCTCAAAACTTAAGATTTTTAAAATTAATTTAACCCTTACAATTTAAGTACTTAATTACCCTAGTTGGTGCTTAATAATTACCTAAGACGAAATGATTAACCAGTTACTGCGATTTTGTAATAATTGATATACTGATATACATTTCGGTTTGTTTGTCATATATACAATGATGCAATGCTTGTACTTGTGATCAACACTTTTGCACATAATGCATTTTGCATAAATATTGTTACCATATTTATTTATACTAATAAAGGCGTTTAAAAAGAAAAAAGATATTTTCCAATTAGGGAGAATTTTGATATAGTAATGGACCAACGTATTGATAAAGGTAAAGCCTATAACATGAATAATTATAAATTAGAATTATTCAAAATTTTTAAAACAAATTTGCAATATAATAAAACTAGTTTTGTGTGATGTCAAAGAACCTGAAGGTAAATATAATATACAAAACAAAGTTGAAATATTAAGATTTTTATTTATTAAAAAAATTTCATTGTAAATAATCAAATATTATTAAACCAAATTTGTAATACAACAAAACTAGTTTCCAGTAATATAGAAGAATTTGAAGAAAGTGAAACTGGAGAATTTGAGGGAAGTGGTACTAAAAAATTTGAAAGTAGTAGTATTGAGGAATTTGAAGGAAGTGACACCAAGGAATCTAAAGGTATATCAAACAAGCTGAAATATTAAGTTTTATTTATAAACAATTCAAATACTACAAATATAATTTAGGCTAACTATATTATATAAAAATTATATTAAATATTTAGCTCGTAAGTTAATATAATTAAATAATAATGAATTACTCATTATTTTTATTGTATTCCATATAACTAAATAATTTATTTAATGATTAATAATACTGTAGTTGGTAAGTTATCAGTTATTTAAACCTTTAGTCCTTTAACTTTATTTATTCTATATAACATTCAATAACTAAATTCTTTGTTTAAATAACTATTTAATAATTATATTATAGATGGTAAGTTACAATATATATTATATTTGTTTGTTTAATATTTTACATAATTCAACTAATTATATTCTTAATTTAAATAACTAGATTGTAAGTAATGTATATAATTTACAGTAAATACACTTATATTATCTTTATACCTAACTAATTAATAATTAATAATACTACAGGGTGTAAGTTATATGATATCTATATTTACAATTTTATATTAATTATATAATTTAATTAATTTCTTTATTTAAAAAAAATATTGAATAATGTACTAGGGGGTAAGTTATTTATTTAATTCTATTATTACTTATTGTTATAATATTTACATATAATTAAACTAACTAATTTCTTTATTTAAAAAATTATTTTATAGATGGTAGTTATTTATTTAATTCTATTATTACTTTATTGTTATAATATTTACATATAATTTAAACTAACTAATTTCTTCATTTAAAAAATTATTTTATAGATGGTAGTTATTTATTTAAATCTATTATTACTTATTGTTATAATATTTACATATAATTAAAACTAACTAATTTCTTTATTAAAAAATAAAAAATTATTAAATATTATAGGGTGTAAGTTTTTTATTTAATTCTATTATTACTTATTGTTATTAAAACTAACTAATTTCTTTATTTAAAAAATTATTAAATAATATAGGGAGTAAGTTATTATTTAATTCTGTTATTACTTATTGTTATAATATTTACATATAATTAAAACTAATCAATTTCTTTATTTAAAAAATTATTAAATAATGTAGAGCGTAAGTTATTTATTTAATTCTATTATTACTTATTGTTATAATATTTACATATAATTAAAACTAACTAATTTCTTTATTTAAAAAATTATTTCATAGATGGTAAGTTATTTATTTAATTCTATTATTACTTATTGTTATTAAAACTAACTAATTTCTTTATTTAAAAAATTATTTCATAGAGGGTAAGTTATTTATTTAATTCTATTATTACATATTGTTATAATATTTACATATAATTAAAACTAACTAATTTCTTTAATTAAATAATATAGGGAGTAAGTTAATTCTATTATTACTTATTGTTATAATATTTACATATAATTAAAACTAACTAATTTCTTTATTTAAAAATTATTTTGTAATTTATCTTAGCCGGTAAGCCATAGTTTATTTATTTAATTCTATTATTACTTATTGTTATAATAATTGCATATAATTTAAACTAACTAATTTCTTTATTTAAAAAATTATTTTGTAATTTATTTTAGTTTGTAAGCCATAGTTTATTTATTTATTTCTATTATTACTTATTGTTATAATATTTACATATAATTTAAACTAACTAATTTCTTTATTTAAACTAACTAATTTTTTTATTTAATAGATCGTAAGTTATAAGTTATTTAATATTTAGTTCTATTATTACTTATTGTTATTATATTTGCATATAATTTAAACTAATTTCTTTATTTAAAAAATCATTTTGTAATTTATTTTAGTTGGTAAGCCATAGTAGTTTATTTATTTAATTCTATTATTACTTATTGTTATAATATTTGCATATAATTTAAACTAACTAATTTCTTTATTTAAAAAATTATTTCATAGGTGGTAAGTTATTCATTTAATTCTATTATTACTTATTGTTATAATATTTACATATAATTTAAACTAACTAATTTCTTTATTTAAAAAATTATTAAATAATATAGAGAGTAAGTTATTTATTTAATTCTATTATTACTTATTGTTATAATATTTACTGTACATATAATTAAAACTAACTAATTTCTTTATTTAAAAAATTATTTCATAGGTGGTAAGTTATTCATTTAATTCTATTATTACTTATTGTTATAATATTTACATATAATTAAAACTAACTAATTTCTTTATTTAAACTAACTAATTTTTTTATTTAATAGATCATAAGTTATAAGTTATTTAATATTTAGTTCTATTATTACTTATTGTTATAATATTTACATATATTTTAAACTAACTAATTTCTTTATTTAAAAAATTATTTTGTAATTATTTTAGTTTGTAAGCCATAGTTTATTTATTTAATTCTATTATTAATTATTGTTATAATATTTACATATAATTTAAACTAACTAATTTCTTTATTTAAAAAATTATTAAATAATATAGTTAGTAAGTCATAAGTTATTTATTTAATTCTATTACTTAATGTTATAATATTTACATATAATTTAAACTAACTAATTTTTTTATTTAATAATATAGAGTGTAAGTTATTTATTTAATTCTATTATTGCTTATTGTTATAATATTTACATATAATTTAAACTAACTAATTTCTTTATTTAAAAAATTATTTTGTAATTTATTTTAGTTGGTAAGCCATAGTTTATTTATTTAATTCTATTATTACTTATTGTTATAGTATTTACATATAATTTAAACTAACTAATTTCTGTATTTAAAACATTATTTAATAATATAGTTAGTAAGTTATTTATTTAATTCTATTATTACTTATTGTAATAATATTTACATATAATTTAAACTAACTTATTTCTTTATTTAAAAAATTATTTTGTAATTTATTTTAGTTGGTAAGTCATAGTTTATTTACTTAATTCTATTATTGCTTATTGTTATAATATTTACATATAATTTAAACTATCTAATTTCTTTATTTAAAAAATTATTAAATAATATAGTTTGTAAGTTAATTCTATTATTACTTATTGTTATAATATTTATATATAATTTAAACTAACTAATTTCTTTATTTAAAAAATTATTAAATAATATAGCGGGTAAGTTATTTATTTAATTCTATTATTACTTATTGTTATAATATTTACATGTAATTAAAACTAATCAATTTCTTTATTTAATAGATCGTAAGTTATAAGTTATTTATTTAATTCTATTATTACTTATTGTTATAATATTTATATATAATTTAAACTATCTAATTTCTTTATTTAAAAAATTATTAAATAATATAGGGAGTAAGTTAATTCTATTATTACTTATTGTTATAATATTTACATATATTTTAAACTATCTAATTTCTTTATTTAAAAAATTATTAAATAATATAGGGAGTAAGTTATTTAATTAATTCTATAATTACTTATTGTTATAATATTTATATATAATTTAAACTAACTAATTTCTTTATTTAAAAAATTATTTTGTAATTTATTTTAGTTTGTAAGCCATAGTTTATTTATTTAATTCTATTTATTGTTATATATTTTATATAATATTTCTTTGTTAATTGAATTCTTTCATTTAAAAAATATCTGTTACTTTAGTTGGTAAGTTGTAAATTATAAGTTATTATATGTATTTATCTAAAAACTAAGACTTATATTACATTAAATTCCTATTTAAATTTTAGAGTAAGTAATAATTTATTTTAGTGTAAATTATAATACAATCTATAATATAATTTTAATTACCTAAATTTATAGGTTTGGGAAAAGTGGAAATACAATTATAGATGATTTTATTCTTGAAAAAAAATTAAAATGGATTCCTTATAACAAATTTAAAAATGTTGAATATCTTAATGAAGGAGGGTTTGGTACTATATACAAAGCTATTTGGTTAAAGAATAATGAAGAAAAAAAAGTAATTCTTAAATGTCACAAGAATATAAATGAAAATTTAAATGAATTTTTGAAAGAAGTATGATATATTGATAGTATATTATTTTTTATTTTATAATTTATATTAATAAATTATTATAATTTTTTGTAGTGGGAATATCATGAAAATTGTTCAAGTAATGATATTATTAAATTTTATGGATTTACAGAAGATCCAAATACTTCAAAAAATATGGTAGTATTGGATTATGCAAATAAAGGTAATTTAAGAGAAAATTTAACAAGAATAGTTGAAAATAATTGGAAACAAAAATTATTTATGTTGTACCATATTATTTCTGGACTTAGTAAGATACATGAAAAAAATCTTATTCATTGTGATTTTCATGATGGTAATATTTTAAATCATAATGATAAAAACGAAGATAAAATTTATATTAGTGATTTAGGATTATGTCAACCTGTAAAATCGGTTTTGGAAAAGTATGATATTTATGGTGTTATGCCATTTATGGCTCCTGAAGTTTTAAGAGGCAAATCTTATACTCTAGCTAGTGATATATATAGCTTTTCAATGATTATGTGGGAGTTTACATCTGGAGTACCACCATTTAATGATAGAGCACATGATATTCAACTTAGTTTAAGTATCTGTAAAGGTGAACGTCCTGAAATTATTGAAAATACTCCACAATGCTATGTAGATTTAATGAAAAAATGTTGGAACGAAGATCCATTAAAAAGGCCATCTACTTCAGAAGTGGAAAAAGTTATTAAGAATTGGATTTTCCGTCCTTATAATAATGAAGTAAATGAAGAATTAAAAAGCAATATTATGGCATTTATAAATGCACCAATTGGACGTAACAATCTTGCTACTAAATCTCATCCTAAAGTATGTTATACAAGTCGCTTATTTGATTTTACTAGTAAAAAATTGAATGAAATTCTTGAAGATTCACAAGCTAAAGCAAATGAAATGCTAGTAAGTGAAGATTTGAATGATTATATAATTAAGGATTTGGGGTCATTAGGTATGTATGTATTATGATATAAAAAAATTATTTATGTGAAATTAATTTTATTTAATATTTAATTATTTAGATATTAAAATAGATGAAAATTAACCAGTCATTGTTTGTTTTTAAAAAAATTTATAGTTTTATTTAAGTGATATTTGAGATTACACATTCAAAAGAAATTGATCTTTGTTTTATTCTTTTTAGATTTATTTAAACACTAAAGGCTAGAGTAGTAAAATATTTTACAAGTTTCTTAGTTTGTAATTTAAATAACTCCTTTTTTTTTTAGCTTATGTATTTATATTCTCTTTTTTATAATTATTTAAACGCTGAGACTAGAGTAGTAAATATTTTACAAGTTTCTTAGTTTGTAATTTAAATAAATCTTTTTTTATAACTTTTCAAATTAATGAAATATAAATTATCAAAATAATAATATAAAACCATTTCCGATGATAATGTATTGGCCAATAGCCTAACACTGGCCGTTTGATCACTGTTTGTGTATAGCTCTGCATAATTCTGGTCAAACCTGTCGGCAAAATGCCCTGCTGTCAATTTTGTTTCACAGACAGTTCTATAAAAATGACAGCAAGTTCTTCCCCTGATCCTCCAAACAAAGTAATTATAGATCCTTTTGATGCCTGATCATTACAGGTTCAACCTGTTTCACTTATTTCAATAGCTGATTGTACTTTATTTATATTTGTTGACTTTTTATTTTTAATACATTTTGATAAGAAACTACACCAAGGATATCTGCTGGATTATATAATGCATCAGTTATTTTTTTTTCTTGATAAACCAAAGTCTTCTATCTAACCTTATTTTATTTTGATGTACAAGTACAAATGTACATAAAATGAATATATATATTAATTTATTGCTTGATGTAATCAAATTAAAAAAAATTCAGATGTACAAAGCATAGCGGACATGCTTTTATCACTTTGCCGATCATTTTGTTGATCATATAATATATCATGTCACGCACATTAATTTTTGAAGCTACGGTTAAAGCCATAAAATGCTTGTTTTTAGCAGTATAATTTATGAAAAACATATTACAAAAGTTTTATGGCAAAAAAAATTATATTGTCAAAGTTATTAAACTGAAATTTTCAATAATTAGATATTTGCCGATATTTGCCAATCATCTGCTAATTTGACTTTGAAGCTTCAGACGAAGCCACAGATTTACGGGCGAAACTTAAAATTTTCAAAATATATTATTTAGGTATTCAAGAATCAATGGCCAAAATAATCATGTAGAATTTTAGGTAATCAAAAAGTTATCATTGAGCAAATGTTTATGAATATTATTAAAATACACATATAGACAAAATTTGGCAAAACTTTATGAACTATTTAAAGGGATTTTTTTTGATAAAATTTAATATGCAGTAAATTTAAATGAATGTTAAGCTGTCTGTAAAATTATTATTATGTAGGATTTTAAACCAAAGTACTTTTAGCAAAGTGATAAAATTGAATAAATGATCAACAAATGATCGACAAAATTGTGATAAAGTAAAGATGTCCGCTATGCTGATGTACAATAAATTATGGGTTTGGTTTCTCATCACACCCGCAAAATATCGCATCCCATATAAAAGTCAAAAACAGTATTCTAAACCCTTTTTGATAAATTAAATAAAATTGTAAAGCAGGCAAAACTATGTATACTGTAGCATAGCGGACATGCTCATATCACCTTGCCGATCATTTGCTGATCACTAATTCCGGATTTTAAAAACTTATTGCAAAATCACAAATATTTTTCAAATAATGTGGCAAAAAAATAATGGAATCTAAGTAAAAACACTAAATTATTATATGACTTTAATTGCACAATTTTTAATAATATTATAAATATATTATTTGTATATGATAATTCACTAATTATTGCCGATCATAAGACAAAAATTAAAGTGCGAAGATGAATATGCGAGTGCGAAACTTAAGAATTTGCACAAATATTCTTTATATTATGTAGAATCTATAAAAAAAATAATGCAGTGATCTGATTCATAATGCAGGTTTTTTATTAGTAACATAATTAGTGAATAATTTCGTAAAATGAATAAATATATGCCAAATAATTAATAAAAGCTAAAAAGTTTCATTGAAATTTAATACACAATAAATTAAAACTAAATTTAAGTTATTTGTGAAATTTAAGCATATATTATTATGTAAATTTTTTTAGCAACGGTATTTATTTTATGTGATAATTGAATAAATGATCGGCAAATGATCGACAACAGTATTGTGATAAAATAGGGATGTCCGCTATGTTGTATACTGTATGGTTTTTAAAAGTATTACAATAGATACATAAAGGTTTGCGCCAAAAATGTAAAAAAATCAAATAAAAATTGAGAATTAGAAAATTTAAGTACCTTTTTAATATTGGTATCATTAATTATCTACATTAAGATAAATCATTGATAGTTTTAACAATAACAGTCTGATCAAAGTAATTTTTATAAGAAAAAAAAAGAAACTTTATAGACTGAAGATACCTGTATATGTAAATAGATAATAATACTGAAAAGTACATCATAACATTGTGTAATTCTGGCTGGAAAATTATGGCAGGGGATATACGGTAACATAGAAGATGTTCGTTGAAGGCTTCTTATTAAAATAATCAGAAATTGGAGCCCGCAGTTGTATACACATTTTAATATCGATGGCAGGATGAAATTTCTGAACTTCTAGAGGAATGTTATTAAACGGTGTTCCCAGGTTGTTCTGAATTATAGACTTGAGTTCACTAACTGCTTGAGTCTTGTCAATCGTAACTTTTTGTACAACTTTATAATGTGGGAGATTATAAAATTGGCCTATAGGAATGATAAGACAATGGAGAGAAATAGTATTACCTATCTTGCTTTCTGAAACATGAGACCCCATAGTGAAAAACTACTTCGCATGTAAGCATAATTTACAGTATATACGCACCTTAATTTTTCGCGGGAAGGTTGGCTGAACTTCAACAGGTGTTTATCGTGTACTGGAAGAACATATAAATTCTTTTGCGCAAAAATCTGAATTTATAATGTTTTGCAACAAGTGGATTAGATACAGTATTACCAATGATACATTAATTAAAGAGGCAATTAATTGTATTTTCACTTTACATTTTGCCTAGTAAAAATAAAGAAGAAATACAGGATGATTATCATTATCGTATGATAGCAATAAGTCTCTGAAAGGTTATCAATAGTAACAAGCACATGCATACGGAATTTTGATTCCTTTAGTTTAGCCAAGACTCAAAGTTGACTTATGCCTGTCGATTTCGGAATTGCGTCCTCAGCCTTCATAAAATATGCTTTGACGTCTTGTTATAGGGTAGGTCCTGTGTTATAACAAAGAATTTTTCACATTCTTCTCGCATTTGTTTGGGAAAAAGATAGAGGTTATATAATTTTCTTATATTTGTTGCTATTTCTGCATACCCATCCCACAATTTTTGATGAAAATATGTATATATGAGAACTAATTGATCAGATAGGTGGTGGTCTAAGCTCTAGTGTATCATTATATTGTCTTAGAGAAGTAAAGTAGAAAATAGAAAAGGCTCTGTCATAATAAATTTATTTATTTTGAATTAAACGAAAATTTACAATTAACTCTGCAATCATATTTTTAATTGTTAATAATCTATTTTAAATGGACATTTATGATATGAAAAATAAGAAAGTATTAATGACCACATACATATACTATGAACATCAAACAAAATTTGGACTATTTTACCATAGAAGCGCCCTTATAAAATTAATCACCAAGTTTCGCATCCTTCGATAATCAACTTCTTCTCCAAATGACATGATTTTTAGAAGAAAGACTTAATAAAAAGCAATTAATAATTTCTTTGTTGCATGAAATTAACATAATTTTGTGTACAATGTAATACTCACTGTATTAAGGAAGCCTAAAAAATTTTGTATAATTTGGTAACTACATTTTGCATAAATATGTAGCCCACTAATAAAAGCGTTTAATAAAGTGTCTTTTAGGTTGAAATAACTCTGAGTATTGGCAAAAAGTAAAAGGATGATATATAAATATATAACAAAAACATAATTCTAAATTTTCAATAAAAAGACAAACATGCAATATAATAGAACAAGTACCAAGGAACTTAAATGTATAGAGATGGTTTGATATTCAAATTATTAAATAAAAATTATTTATGAATAATAATTTCATTGTATTTGCAATAAGAATATGATCAGTGAAATTTGCTGAGCTGCGCTCAGTAAATCCCACCAATCATATTGCTTATTGTAAATACAACAGTTACTCGGCACTTTGTGCCGAGTAACTACCCTATAAAAAATTTTATCCGAATATTTCCATTATTTCTCCGTGTCTTCCGTAAAAATTCCGTGAAAATGATACATTTACGGATATCCGTGTTAGCGAGATGAAAATTTCCATGATTTAAGGCTATAAATTCCATTAAAATGATACATTCACGGAAAAAACATGGAAAAATAAAACACGGATCAGATTTTTTACAGGGCTATTAAATACCTTACATGATATAAACATGTAATTTAAACTAACTATATTTTATTTTACCCTTGAATTATTGTTTCATAAATCACTCATGCAAGTCTTTACTCCATCCCCTGTCCTTCCACCTGGTCGCTATTTATAGGTAACGATAAACTAGTAAATTCCAAATTTCGATATACATATATATATGATCATGTAAGGAACAATGCTTTCTTAAGGTATTATTGCTGATAAAAGTAATTGTATAATGACGCGAACTTCATGAAATATTGTATGTTTAATTTTTTCAAACGATTGTTTATAAATCAATAAATGAAAGGAGAAAACCCACTTATTAACCAAATAATACCTTTTTTATCTAATAAATCCAAGTACTTTTTAAAAATATTCTAAATAAAGATTTTTATAAAAGTAAATTTATCGTTATATTGTACATTTAATTAATTAATTCTAAAGTAATAATCACTGTAATATTTCGTAATCTAGTAAATGATGATCATTGATCTTCGCATTTAACAGATAATGTAACGCAACATTCGCAACAATATAAAATATTATATGCAAACTAGCAAACGTCAACCTCATGTGAAACAATATATTTTTAAATTAGATTTTTGATGAAAAAATTTTATCCAAATTTAGAAATGATCCAATTTGTTGTAAAACCTGTTTCATAATATCTTTTTGTATTATCTATAAACATGTTTTTTGTTTACGCAGTAATTTAATGATCTACCTGTTTTTTTTTGCTAGGAACTTAACACGCTATATGACTGAAACTATAAAATTACCAAGTATATAATTTTAATAGTTAACATGAATAATTGTTGAATATGAAAATAATAATAACAACAAGGAGTCACTGAGACATTTATATTAAATTATTTTTTTAAAAATAACTTAGAAAATAAGGAAACCTAATATGGAATCCAAAGAATTTAGGTTTCGAAATATAGTATAGTCTAATACTGTATAATATTCAAAAAAATGAAAGAGTTTTATAAAATTGGTATTATAAAAGTGCGTGAAAATCTTTTTTTTAAAAAAAATTTCTCATTTCTGTATATTTTTCTTTTTGAATAATTTTTTTTTTTCGTTCATTCCTTTTTTCTTTTAATTTTGTAATCGTCAAACATTAAAAATCATCATGGATTATACGATCGAAATGATTATGGTGAGTTTTTTAACCATTTTATACTTCAATTCCTTTTAATTTTATTACTAATATTTATTAATCTAATCAATTAAAGGCTTCCATACATAATCTAATTAAATCGATCTTACTTTATCGCTCGAATAATTTAAAAATATCAAGTATATTAAAGATTATTCTCAATTTAAGTGGTTTCGCATGCAGTTTATCCAATATTGGACTTCTTTATCGGAATGTTTGACGATTATATTTTCAGAATCTGTCATCATTTTCTTAGTCTGAAAACTAAGGCAATTCAGAAAATCAAAATTAAATGATTACATCGTATATGGTTTACTTTTATTTAGAAGTTTGTTCTATGTAAGTTATGAAAATTTCAACGTCGATTATAAATAAATCAAAATTTATAATTGTTTTACAATTTATTTCTTTTTTCTAAATCATCTTCATTGCATTCGTACGACCACAAGTAGCGTTTGACATCATTTCACCTGATGTTACTTTATGTGATAATGACGCACATCATGGAAGATGTTTCTTGTTGAAATTAAAATAGTTTAAATAGTTTTACTCATTTTTTTCGCGAGAAACTAGGGATATGTTGTACAAAAATAATAATATTCTATTGATGATCAGATGCACCACATTTTGAGCCAATCATATTTAAGAAAAGATGCACGTTAAGGATACCTCCCCAGTATCACTCACTCCCACGTAACTTGTGTGATGCAAGCAGCTTTGCTAATTTATTTGTTTATTGTTTGCCTCATTATATTTATATTTATTTTTTTTTTATTCACGCAACGTAATTTATCACAATATAACGTCTTCTCAATAAAGTTACAAAAAAAACCGGAAATTATCCACGTGATAAAAATGCATGTTATACGCTCAAAATAAATTCAATTTACATTGTGTAAATTGTATAGTAAACCTGAGACAAAGGCTACATTTTGACATCATTTAAGACTCTAGTGCTTTTTTACTGAAAATCAACTACAAATGTTGATTTTAAAGAAAAATTTCATAAATTAAAAACTAGATGCAAATTCACTAGAAATTTTCTCAAATTTTATCAAGATAAATGGGAAAATTGTGAATAAAAAAAAAATTTTTTAACAATATAAAACATTTTATGCAAAAAAATATAAATTTGCTCTAAAATAGTTATAAAAAATTGTCAAATAAAAAAAAATATATAATTATAAGCTTAATTATAGAAAAATTACTAAAATAAATTCCATATTAACTGAATTTGACACTATATACAGATCACGCTATATAGTTAACGATATCAGGTGATCTTCATTTTAATAGTGATAGTCCTTGTAATTGGTTGTTATGCTAATCGTGCTATCCTGGAAAGGAAGGAAAATTTTACTAATTTGGTTAGCTCTTATGCGCTAAGTATAGGGTACGTTTTTTATATTATTATATTATTGATATTGATATTGAATTGATATTGAATTGATATTGATATTGATATTGAGTTGATATTTTTTTCCGTCAATATTACGAACAATGGTCGTTTATATAAAAAAAAAAATTGATCATGATCTGCAGCATGATCCGAATTGGTTGATCAAAAATCAAGAGCTAACCATATATTGACATCAAGGAATTATGAATTGGCTGGCCAAAAATCTGGGAGCTAACTACATATTAACATCAAGGAAATATTTATTATTCGTATACATTGTTCAGGAGGCTAATTTTTGTAATTAACTATAATAGGAATTGAAGGAAATTAAATATATAAAGCGAATAACATTCTTAAATGAACCTGATCAAATATAAAAAAAAATATGTCTGAATTTTATTAAAATATACATATATCCAAATTATATAAAAAATATATATATCCAAAAATATATATATATCTGAATTTTATTTTATTAAAAAATATATATCCGAATTTTATTTTATTAAAAATATATATATATATATATATCTGAATTTTATTAAAAATAATATATATACCCGAATTTATTAAATTTATTTATTAAAAACATTATGAGTTTATTTGTTAAAAAAAAGCATTATACAAATTTAGTAATTATTAAAAAACATTATACAAATTTAATTATTAAAATATATATTACATGAATTGATTTATTAAGAAAAATTATATCCGAATTTATTAAATTTATTTATTAAAAAAATATTTATTAGTAAAAAATTATAATTAAAAAACATAATACAAACTTAATTATTAAAAACATTATACTGTATGAATTTAATTATTAAAGAAAAATTATATGAATTTACTTATTAAAATATATACAGTATTACAGAATTAATTTATTAAAAAAAATTATATATTACATGAATTGATTTATTAAAAACATAATATGTGGACATAGAATCGTCCAAATTTGATTTGAAATATCCCACAATATTAAGTTTTTAATCATGTGAAATAAATTTTATTGAATTATTATATTTTGGTTAGAACCGAAAAAATTTTTTTAAAAAAAATTGTTTTTTATAAATTCTTCTTTTAAGGCCAATTACAAGATTATTAAATCAAAACGTAAAAAACAAATTAAAATATTTTAGATGTAAAAAAAAAAATAAAATAAATTCTTTATTTATTTCAAACAAAATTAAATTATATCTTATCAATACTTTTGTTTCTGCAAATAAGTGTTAAAATTTATGGTATATATCATACTCTTAGAAAGGGCCGGTCACCGGCCCTAGGGTATGACTCTAGTTATTATTAATAAAATCTATGCATGGGTTTCCATCTTTTAAATAAGCTATTTTACATTTTTTTTTTTTTTTTTGGTAAAATGAACCGTTTTTTATTTATATGATAAAGAACATACAAACATCACAAAAACAAGATCTAAGGTTTGGTGCAGTTGTAGTACTGTTTATCTAATTTATGGTGAAAATTTTTTACGTGAAATCACGTGACTACAACTAGGATTATACTAAAGTTACTATTCTCGAAAACTCGATCTTCTTCTCTTTTAAATTGTTTTTCCATAACGCTTTTTTAAGTTGCTCTTTTGTCGTTAATATTTTTCTCATCAATTTCTCGATTTTCTTCTTTTACTCTTTTTGTGAAATCTAGTGTTTTGGGTGAAACCGAAACTTAATATCTAGCGAAACTTCCGAAACTTGGCGAAACTGGTTTAGCCAAATGTGCAAAATTCTGAAACTGGCGAAACTCTGAAACCTGGCGAAACTAAAAAAGTCACGTGTTAAACTTCCAAGATATTAAATTATTTTAGATGTAAGGTAGGATTTTGTACAAGTCATTTTTGACACTTGCTACCAAATATTAAAAAATTTCGTCATAATCTAATTAGTTAGAATATGATTGTAAATAATTGTAAATTAAGACTTTCAACCACTATATGCACTGGTTTATAAAGCCTCTAACATGTTAAAGTTTAAATAAATAATGTGAATTCCTACTAGTAAAATATCATAACTAGTTGAGTTGTATTGAAGATAAAGAAGAAAAAAAAGAAATAATGATTTCAGAAAATTGAATAATGAACGTAAAAAACAAATAGATATTAAATGGGAATAACAAACATACAATGATGCATTGAACAAAACATGATAATAAATTCATAATTTTGGAAAATACTATTCGTAAGATATTGTAAATATGATAAAAATATATGTATATATAATTTATTTAATATTCCAACTAAAGCGAATAAAATAAATAAATATGAAAACGCGAATGATAAAAAGAATTTGGATTTGCGATTTTGAAAATTTAAAATTTAATGTTAATTGGACGAACGGGCGTGTAATCTACAACTGGATTTTAAATGAAACATATTTAACAACCAATTAAAAATACATGCATGTGACAATTTTAGTTTCGGCTGAGTTTCGGAAGCTTCGGACATTTCGTCAATCGCAAAACAGTTTCGCCCGAAACATTAGTGAAATCATTATTCAGTGTTGTTATGTATCACATCATGTGATTCCGCCGCAATGAGCTATTTACATATAATTTGGTTAGATCGTCATGGTGTTTAATTCCGGTTTTTTTTGTGTATAGCCGATATCTGAACACAATTACTGCGTCTAATCATCTATTGTGTGACTATATTGGAAATCCCATTCCGATTATATAAACTTCTTGGTCTAGAATAAATAATGTTTTGTATTATATAACAAGGGCTTAAATAATATATGGAACATACTAACGCTTTAAGTTAATCCACGTATTTTATTATAAAAAAATTTTCAATTTCTTTCAAAAAATTGCTTTCGAAAATTTTCCGGGAAATGATCCTCGTATTTGTTTACAAAATAAACTTTACTTGTCGATCATAATTAGCAAATGGGTTGGTCGTACATGTATAATAAGTATAAGAAGGATACATTTACGTAAGAAATGAATGTAAATAAAAATCCGAAATACATTCCTGAAACATTCACTTTATTATTTTTTCTTAACAAAGTAGTTCATTGATTTTCAAATTATTAATCGTCCTGGCATTTTTTTAGTTTGTATAAATATCGAATTCTAGCATCGAAAATATCCATATGTATTTTTCGTTGTATCATTATATTAATATTAAAACAAGTCTCTCGTTGTAATTTTCAACTCCCTTATGATTATTGATAATGCTTTTCTTCTGCTTAATCGTTATTTGCCTGTATCTCAATGAGTCCACTTTGGCTTTCACGCCTAACAACACAGTTTGGGGCCACAGCGCCGTATTTGCATATTCTAGAATATATTTTACAGGTGGTCTCTTTCCCAAATACAAGGATGATTTTAAAGAATCAACACTTTCCAAAGAATTTTATTATTTAGACGTCGAGAAACCCTTTAAAGTCGGAGCAGGAGATAAATTACCTTGGGTGGATCTTAGTTCCGTATCGCAAAATATTCCAGCACATACATGGAGCGCCTTTTCAAACTGTGGACTTGATAATTCTCTATTTTTGTATAATGGAGAACAAGGAACAGATACTGCTACAGTCTACACTTACACAAGTTTACAACAATGGAATATCTCTACGACCATCAATCCACCTCAATATAATTTTCACAGCCAGAGCCAGACCGTTTGTGATGTTAGAACTGGAAAAATGTATAGATTTAGTGGACTCAATCCGGGACTTCAAATTAACCAAATTAATAATTATATGGATATTTTGAATACATCGACGCTGGTGTGGGAACATGTTAACATTAATGCTCAAGAAGGAAGGTACGATCATACGGGTACTTTATTGCCAAACGGTTATATTGTTTATATAGGTGGTAAATTACCTAACGGAGGATTTGTGAAAATGTCAGAGGTAAATCGGCACCGTTTAATTGATTAATTGAGGGTCTAAATTGTATATTTACTGATAATTTTTTTTTAAAAAAAAAATAGCTACTTTTGTATAATACAAATAATGATACATGGATATCTCAGAAAGCCACTGGTTATTCGCCAACACCTCGTGCATACCATTCTGCCGTTCTGAGTAATTATATATTGTTGTGAATTAAATTTAATAAAATGGGTAATATATTAAATTGTTCTCTAATTTATATAGCTCAAGATGGTCGTATTATCGTGTATGGAGGTTATACTGGTAGTGGTAGTATTGTAAGCGATGATCTTGTGATATTAGATACATATGATTATACATGGTCAAATGTGAATGCTATAGATCCACCACCTTCACGTTTTTACCATACGGCTACTTTGGTCGGTTATTATATGTTCGTGGCTTTCGGAAAAACTAATAATGAATTACCACTACCCACATCAAATGAAGTATTTATTTTAGACACGTACGATAAATCTAATTACAAATGGGTTAATGAGTTTAATCCAGATCTTTCAGATCGTCCGAATCTTCCAGATCAAAATTTATACAAAAATCTAAGTACTCAAAACAGATATCTTGTCATAGGAATTATAATTTTATCAATCGTGCTTGCCTTGATAGGGGCTTCATTTCTTATATACTTTTATTGGAAAAGAAGACAATCAAGACCAGATATACGTGTAGCCTCATCACAGGAAAGGAAATATAATAATCAGTGATAACTTAAAAATATCAGTTAAAATTATTTATCTCATGTTTACTAATTGGTCGCCAGTGATTTTTTTGATGATATATTCATGCCTGTAATTTTTCTGATAATATTTTTCATGTTCACGTGTTTTTATAATTTATTTATACCTTTCCCACTCTTTCCCTCTTTCCCATCACTGGACGTTAGTCTCCATGAGATAAAAGAGTTATTTCATGTGTCGAATAAATATCATGATTTTCACGGCTGCGCCGTGAAACGTTACTGTATTATATAATATTGTTTATAAATTTACTTATACTTAAATAAAATATTTTTAAAATTATTTTATTATTGAGATTTATTATTTACGAGTGAAATCATTAATATGAACTCTTTATCATGTATACTACTGGGTTCCTGTTTTATTTACTAGGAGAAAAAAAATGTTTAAAACGTTAATTCCTTCAATGTGTATTATACATGTGTACTATACATGTGTGATCACAAGAAAAGTCCACGAAACACTAGAACAAGAAAGTTTAACATTCTTTCCTAATTTTTTTGTACATGATAATATTTCGATCATATTGAGCATTTTTATTAATGTGCGAGAGTGTGATATCCCGTGTTATAATATATCATTATCAGAATCTCAGCGTTCGTGATAAAACTTCATGGCAAATTTTTTTTCAAATAAACATGGGCTATCTCGTACATTTGTTAATACAGCATGATATTATTAAACGTTACTCCTCAGTAGTTGAATTTACAACCACACGAACTTGTTCATTAGAAATCTGTTGAATAACTACCCATTCAAGATGTTTATTACTTCTACACAAGTGAAAGAATATTTTAGGAACAGCCATTGCGAAAAACTCGCTATCTTTATTCGGTAGTGTCTATTATTCATACAAAACTAAATTTACTAAAAAGAAGTAACATTTGTGGACTATCAAATATTTGCTGGTACTAGTCTATATCTAGTGAACTCTTTGTTCCAAAATTTCTGTACAAAGCATACGATAGTTTCCATGTACATGATACGTGAAGCGTACCCTTGGGTATCATTGTAATGGTAAATCGGACAACAAAGGTTATTAAAATAGAGATTATGACTATGGCCGTACCTGTTATGCTTTGTATGAGTTACCAACACTGCATGATACGTAAAGCGTACCCTTGGATATTGTACTATTTTTTGTATATCAGTCTTGAGTATGGACTCTGGTTAACAATGAATATAAAAAACTTCGCAAACATAATTATGTTATAACATAGTAGTTGCTAACTTTTTGCTAAGAAAAGAAATAACATAAGAAACCAATTACATGAAATTTTCGTACAAATAATTATGCTATGTTTTCTCTTTATATCATTATATGCGAGTATTTCCCTTCTGTTGTTAATACTGTATATTCTTCAAGCTCTTGTTGAAATTAATTAAAATAGTAGTATCGATGGTATCTAGTGAAAATAAACGTGTGAATATATTACTTTGTAACTTCCCAACAAGCATAATATGATCTGTTTTGATATACGCCCATTACGTAAATTCTGTTTAATATCATTCAAGGAGAACTTACCTATAATATTATCTGACGAACGCACATCACCATTTGTACTTAATCCATTCCAAAGAGGAACAAGTATAACAAAAAAGTTAACTTTCCAGGAAGCAGAGCTCAACGTTGAGCGTCTTGCTGCCCAACCACGCTCTTTATTCATTTAGTGTATACTATTGCTTACAAAAAAAATAAGGAGTACGTTCCTAATGGTAAAGGACTCTTTTTCGCAGTAAAGAAGGCTATCTTGGTTATCGATAATACTAGTATAATACTTTACTACATGTACAAAATACAAATGTTCAATTTATTTTTCGCGTGGTTCAGTTTCTAAATAATAAAGATGTTTTATGAATATTTCGAAAGAAGACAGGATTTATTTTTTTCATCTGCTGAATCCCTTGCTACTTGCTATGAATGTTGTCGATCTTCTAATAGATTTTTGTTTAATTCGATCAATTATCACATTTAAGTTCACTTCATTATTTACATCCTGAGATTGTAGACTACTACTACCTCTTTGTGAAATCCGGATATTCTTCTATTTGAGTGATGATAAACCGGCCAACTGCGCCGTGGATCACGTGAGTGAATAGGACCCGAGTTATATAGATCGGCACACATTTACTATTTAGCTCTACGCATTTCTTAAGGGCCGGCATTATATAGGTAATGCTGGTCGGCGATTGTTTAGAATGAGCCAAAAACATGTAGATCGCATCCATTGAATCCGCAAGAAATCACGAGACATACGTAATTATGACGACAATTAATGAGTCGATCTTATACTAAGCCGAGGCTTAGATTTTTTTTGATCGATAATTTATTTATCAATTCCAATAGATTTAACGATAGCCTAGCCTCCAAAATTTCCTTTTTAAAATGATTGAACCGATTCCTAACCAAACCTCATTTGGAATTTAAAACAATATATAATTAATTAATGGAGCGACGAAGTTTTACTAAATTTTCTAAATTTTCTAAAAAAAAAGAAAAAAAAAGAAAAATGCGATCCAATTATTTTAAGATGTTTACACTATTTATAATTATTTTATTATGTATTTATCCTTTAAGTACAATAACAGAAATAAGAACGTTTTCACATATTGAAGAAAAAGATTATGGAATAGAAACACCACCTAGAGTAGCAGAAATAAAATCATATGATAATATTGTAATAATAAGAATTGTTAGAAATGATACAAGTAAATCTAATTCAATTGAACATTGTAATTATGATACACTTTTTTTAAGAATTATTAATTCTGATGGGACAGTAATAGAAAAGGATATTAAATTAGAAGGGGTTCAAATCTTTAATTTTTGTTCAATGAAAATGGGAAAAGATGAAGCAGAAGATCATTTAAAATATGAAATAATTGGAAAGGATAAACTTTTCGTATTTTATTATAATTCAACAGATGATATAAATGTTGAAGGATGGGGAATGACAATTGATTTTGATGGTAAAGTGATTGATAAAATACCTATAGGAATTTGGGGTTATAAAGGATATCGTAGACTTTATAGACTTAGAGTACCACGTATACAAATAAGTTTTAATATTAATAAAGAAAAAGGATTTATTATAGGGTATAGACCATTGCAAAGTTATGATTTTGAATGGAAACAATATAAAATAGAATTAGATGGAAAATTTACAATTTTGATTAATGGAAAGATTCAATTAGATTCTAGAGCAATAGTTGGGTATGATTCATTAATACCGACAGTTAATGAAAGTTACTCTTTTATTTATAAATTAAATAATACATTCTCAAATTCATTAAAGGATTTAATTGTTGCAGAATTAATAGGGTATAATAAATCTGATACAGCTAAAGTTTTCCTTTATCGAGGAAACTTATTAAATAGAATACCTCAACCAATATCTTGTAATATAGAATATGTTGGAGTTGGACATTCTTGTTCTTTACCTATAAAATATAATGAAAGTAATTTTAATCTTAAAATTGGATTTTTATCATCTGGGGCAACAATTGCAATAAATATTACGCCAATTACTTTTCCTAATAATCAAATTGGTTTTAGATCTTGGAAATTACAAAGTTTATTATTTGGTGGTTATATGTTAACAGAACGTGCAAAAATTGGTATGGAACATAGATTATATACTTACATATTTGCTGAGAATGGTATTTTAGGTTTAGAACAACCTTTACTGACAAATTTAAATTATGCTTATGCAATATTGCCAAATAATAGTATCTTGGTCGCACAACAGGAATATAATAATACTTGGGGATTTAATATGATTAAATTACCTAAATTTACAAATGATAATGGATATTTTAATACAAATATAGAATCAACATATCCTGAAATTAATTCCACAATATATCCAGATATTAAGAATATTACAATCAATTTTTATTATCCAGTAATATTATCTGATGGTAGATTATCAATATTTCAAATAATTGATCAAAGAAAATTTTTACGACAATCAACTTCTGGTATAGAATGTATATTAAATAATGATGATAAAAAAGTTATTGTAAATATACTTAATAGTACTTTTAGTAAATCAGGAGGAAATTTTTATATTAAAATTGATAATAATTTTGTTAAAAGTAGAATTTATGGAGAATCTTTATTAGGTATAAGAGAAAATGTTTGGAATTTTATAATTGAAGATAATAAATATTCATATACTATTACAAGTTCAACAGCTGTCTTACTTCGATTAACTGTAGAAGGATCAAATATATTTAAAAATTCTTCATATGATGAAAAAAATCAATTCTTTAATTCTTTATTGGATGAATTGGCTGATGCTGTTCAAATATCACGAGATCGTCTTAGTAAAAATGATAAAGATCAAATTGATCCTAAATCAAATGATGGAAAACTTTTGATTAATATAAATATTGAGAAAACTAAAGATCCATATGAAAAAGATGTTAATTCTGTAATTCAGGATATAAATTACATGATGTCAAATAATGATCAGACTCCTATTGGAAAAGGAAAACTTATTTATTTGGATTCTACTTATGGCTTTATTCCTGCTCGTAAGTAATTATTAACTAATAAAATTTTTTCGATATAATTTTATTTCGTGAATCGTGATTCTAAAAAAAAAAAATTTTTTTTTTCTTTTAAAAATAATATTTAGCGAATTATTTGCAAGAATATGGACCAAAATTATCGGGTTTAATTATAATTTTGGTACTTTTAGTTATTCTTTATATTCTTGCTAACAAAAGAGAAAAAAAGGTATTTTATAATATTTTTTTTTTAAATTTTTTTTTTTTTTTTTTTTTTTGACTAAATTTCCACATTTAAAAAAAAAATAATAATTTTTTAGGGTCACAATATTGTTATTTTTCAATTTAGTTTATTTATTTCTGATTTCGTTATTGATACTCTTTTTATAATTAATAATGCCAAGGATGTAAAAATGTTATATATTCCAAGGTATGGTACAATATTATATTAAGAAATAATTTATTTATCGCACGTGCGATGCAAATTTTTATGTTTATCATTGCCATTTTAAGGGGGGTGGCGATGTATAAGCAGGTTGATCAACATAAATAATTTACAAAAAAGGAAAGTGGCGATGCATCGCACGTGTGATGAATAAATTTACTCTTTAAATATATTAAAATGAGCTAAAAAATTTATTTTATTTTTTAATTAAAAAAAAAAATTTTTTTTTAAATTTTTTTTATAGTTTAATATTTTATACTATTCCAATAGGATTAAATATGGCATCATCATTTCTAATAATAGCAAAAGAAAATACGAGAAATGAGTTTTTATCGTGGTTTACAGAAAATAATAGACTTGCTAGTATATTTACAATATTGGCGGGAATTGATATTGAATTATTAAGTGTTTTACATTCAAATCTGGCAGGATTTAAATATTTTCAAGCTCCATTTTCTGATTCCGCTAAATCGATAATATTTTGGGTTGCTTTTACAAACATTTTCGTTGAAGATATTCCTCAATTTATCATTCAGGTATTTTAAAAATTATATGATTTATTTGGTACTTGGAATTTTAATTTGATTATTTTTTTTTTTTCCTAGATTTTATTTAGAATGAAATCGATAACATTTGATATTATTCCAATTATTACTTTAATCTCTTCAGCGATAACTCTTACAATTAACATCATAAGTCGTTCACATCAATCTATAAATTATATTCGGGATAAAAGAAGAACGCGTCGTGTATTCCATTCTTGAACTTTAGGTATATTAGTTGGTTAGATTTTAAATATTTTATTTATTTTATTATTTGTTATTTATTTATTAAAAAATTGGTTGTTATAAATTTTACAATGTATATACAATTTATTAATTACTCTCGTGAAATGCGTGCAATGCGATACGTAAAATTAATGCATTTTTTAAAAATCATTGAATCAAAAAAAGGAGAGATCATCATTTAGGTTCAAAAATAGGTATTTTCCGGAATTCCGGACATACTTAAAAACACTAGGACAATTTTGAGACATTTATTTTTAATGGTAACACGATAAAGTCCACCGCCACAAATTATAGTTTAATGCATGTGATGCGCTGAAATGGGAAAATAAATAAAGTAAAAATGTTGCGTAATTCAGGGAACTACTCCAAAAGGAAATGCTTAAAAGTGACGCCATACCAAGCAGGGGGATAAACAAAATTTATACGCCCTCGCTTATTAGGATTAGATCAATGTAGAAACGATTCAATAGAATTCTGAGAATTCTGTAAAAACTTTTTTCTTTTATTTTTTGCCTAAAAGTCTGAAAATTCAGTTTATTTACTGCTACACAAGTGTCGATTTGTAGCATAATTAATTCTATGAAAGAATTGTTCGGGAATTTTTTTCTCTACAGAATTTCACACGAATAAATTTATAAATAATTAATTTTCTACAAAACTTTCATAATTTCTTTTTCAAAAATTTTATTATTTCTTGTCAATTTTTGTTAACAATGACTTTCTTACTCAATCCTATGTCAACATGTAATTCTCATCATTTGTTAAAAAAACTAAACTCAGGTGCAAACATTAAGTCGGAAACTGTTGCAAAACAAACAGTTGTTTAATGGCTCTTCTTTCTATTACACAGTACAACCCTTACAGTAAATCTAAATTTGTGGTGTAGCAACAAAGTCGTTATACTGCAGACGATTTAATAGTATTTTACCGTTTTTTGTTATTTTTTTTGATATTCCTCACCCCCAAGCCATAAATTGTCAAAAATATCAAAAAACGGTATTTATAACTCTTCTTAAGATATTAAGCAAATTTGTTGGGTAGGCAAAATTACCTATAAGTTATGATTTTGAAGGCTATACGATGCTTATATTAAGATTTATTTTGGTTTAAAAAAAAAAAAAATTACGTTGTTCCTTTTGGAAATGATCGGCAAATGATCGGCATGACGTCGTTTTTATATATTATATTTTTTACATAATAATTATTTGAATCACCTTTTTTATATGAATTTTTAATATTTTTGTTCTTTTGTGAATCATGAAATTAACCTTAATATACATTAAAAATCTTATTTTTTTTTCGTCTTTCATTGTTTTTTAAATTAATCGCCAACGCGTTATTAACGTAATTTTAATTACAATGCGGAGAATAAAAATGATTGATTTGTTTCTTATTTACATAATCTTTTGTTGTTCATTTATTTGTATAATTAATGTGATATATTTTTTATCATAAGTTAAAAACAATCCATTTAATATCACAAGTATTATCAGGATTAAATATATTTTTTATATTGTTCTTTGGTAAACAAAATAAATAAATTATGTTATACAAATCAAAGATACGTATGTATATAATTAAATCACTTCTTAGATTACCGTTAATATTAAAAAATAAATAACATAAATAATTTTTATAATAATAGTAATTACATGAACTATTCGCTATTATTCAAAATTATTTAGTGTTGATTACGAAAAATTAATATAATTCCAAATTTTATTTACTCGGAGCGTTATCCTCAGATTAGCACGATTTTCACGCCCACTAACGCACCTAAGGACTATATTGAATTAATGAAAGAATGTTGGGATTCTAATCCAGAAAAAAGATCTAAGGCAATTGAATTCTATAAAAAAATTAAGAATATTAAAATTGAAGAATGAAATAATGAAATCAGAATTATAAAATCTTCAGATATTGGACCAATACCAAAACAGCAATAAATGATAGATATACTAAAAGTATTGTAGTAACACTTCATATGTTATATTAAATAAAAGAAATTGTAATATTTAAATTGAGATTATTGGAATATTTCAAGTTGATTTTTAGATTTATCGTCATTTCAAATTAATTCAGATAAATAATTCAATTTTAATTATACTTAATCGAATTTTAATCGTATTTTTATTTTTTTCCTATTAACAGATGTCGCACACTCGCACTTGTCGCACCAAGTAATTAAAATCATATCATGATTATTTATTAATTTAATATTATGATTGTTATTATTTTAATTCATAGTTTCGTTTACTATTTTATTAATAACTCAACTAATTAGTCCAGAACAGAGAACGGAGTGAAGGGTCTTCCATTCAGTCACGTGATGATTCTACACATGATGGTTAAAACTCATTCCTATGTATTAATTAAGTGATTTATTTATTTTTCGTATTATATTTTATTCAAAAAAAATGTATGATATAAATTATTATTATAGATTCTGTATTAGACATTTATGTAATTATGTATGAATCAAGTGATTTATTATTTTTCGTATTATATTTTATTCAAGATTTCAAAAAAATGTATGATATAAATTATTATTATAAAGATATTTCTGTTAACCCTTGTTGCTCGTCATGTGTGGCTAATTATGAGCATTGTTAATCTTTTATTAATTGAGGTCTTCCACGCTGGACTCAACAAAAATTTCCCAATTAATAATAGATCCCGATCTAATAGGCCCAGAAATATATAAATAAGGATCAGGTGGCGAAAATGAGCTGCACGCAGAGACTTTTTATATAATGTGAAAAAATAAAATTTTATTCTAATTTACCATTTTTTCAATAATGTTTTTCTAAAATTTCACTTTTTTACCTTTAGAAATTTTTTTCAATTAATACTAAATATTACAATGCGGTTAACGTACAGTAAATATATTATATAAATAAGATTAGCCCAAAAATACGCAAACTAATTTTTTACATATAAAAATTTTTAAAAATTTTGATAAAAAACACGCAATCTTGATGACTTAACTATGGATGAAAAATTCTTAAATTGTACGCTAATCAAAACTTTACTCCGTCTAATTCCACTATGATGGAGACGCAACTGTGTACCCTACCCCTGTATATATATTTCTGGGTCCTGATCTAATTAACCAATATAAAATGATATTGAATGAAGAGCGTTAAATTTACGCAAAAGTTTCTCGTTTTTCAATTATTTATCTATACCGTGGTTTTTATATATAATAATAGCAAAATTGAGTAAACAAAATATTATATCTGATAATTATTGGGAGATTTGATGCTAAAAAAAATGGTATATACAAAATGTTATAGAATGTATAACTTTTGAAACGTTATTAATTACAAATGTTAAGGAATTATTTGAGATTTAGTAATTCTATTAGTTGTCTGATTTATACATCTAAATTAATTTTCATATTTTTGATTTTTTGATCAAATTAATTTTAATTTTGGGTAACCAGAATTAGATAATTAGTTAAAAACCTAATATTGGAATATAGTATCATAAATTCAGTTTTGATAGCCAAAATTAATTATAATTTTGGTAGATTATTCTACCAGAATTAATGATAATTTGTTGTTATCCTTTTTGGTAGATTTTTTTCTACCAGAATTAATGATAATTTATGATTGTCCTTTTTTGGTTATAAACCTAATATGGAATATAGTAGTACAAATTCACACTTTTAGTTTTGATAGCCAAAATTATTTATAATTTTCAGCAAATTATTCTACCAGAATTAATGATAATTTATAATTATCCTTATGGAATATAGTAGCACAAATCTTCATTGATAGGAATTTATTTTAATTTTCACTTTTTTTAATATGGAACATAGTAGTACATCATGTAATAAAAAATTAATTCAACAAAATGTAAAATTTAAGTAAAAAAATAATAGTTTGTGATCAAGTTGATACATTACAAAACAAAATAGAATTTTAATTGGTATATTATGCAATCAACAGAAGTTTATTCGCCACACTTATAAAGTTTGAAATATAATGTAACTACGTTGTATCATTTTGCAGCGATAAATATAATAATGTTAACCTGCTTCCTCTCACGATTCTCTTAAGAGGAGCGTGTAGTCACGTGATTTACAATAAGACTACAGTATCAATGGCGCAAAAATTTAAAATATGAAAGTACTTTAGTTTGAATATTATGTATTATTTTGTTATTATTTTTGTAAAGACATGTGAAAACATACCTATAGAATTCAAATACTTTTTTTTAAAAAATAATATTATATTTTCCAGTAGAGAGATTCACAACCTTTTTGGAACTTCTTTTGATATTTTCTCCAAAATATAATATTTAAGTCTAAATAAAAACTATACCTGGTGAACTCTCGGGTTCCAAAAAGTAAGAAAACAATTTTTTTTTTTTTAATATTTAGTAATTTAAAATGTTTTATTAGACACGGACGTACTAAAAATTTTTTGCGCCATGATAGTCAATTAAAAGTCACGTGATTACACTCATGATTTTTTTTTTTTAAAAAAAAGTGCCAAATTACTATCTCAGCAATAATTAATTACAGAATTAATATGTAAAGAAAATCTATCTGCTATTTGTCACACCAATCAGTTATGGCCGTAGGCGCAAAAAGTATATACAATTGACGCAATAAAGTTGTACTTAATAATAGAAAAGTTTGAACCAAGAATTTTATTAATTGAAACATTTTATATACAAAATAAATAATTTATTTTTAAAATATTGTTAATTCTTAAATTTTTTAATTTCATCCGCACTCCTATAGAACACATTTTTTATATTTTTAATAATCCCTTCACAAGTTTTATAATTATCAACAATTTCAGCAGAATCGAATTTAATCAACTTTTGTCCAACTTCTGCTGCAGCCTGACAAATTTCAACTTGTTTTTCGTCACTCAGATCACTAACTAAAGTATTGATTAAACTCACACACTTATTATTAAAAAAACTTTTAACTTGCCCTTTCTCGTCATCATCAATATCACAACAATCTAATATTGTACCGTATATATTTGAGTATCCTTTGAGATATAATTCTTTAAATAATTCGGAAGCTTTGTCACTATCTTTATTAACACCTTCTCCTCTCTTATATAAAATGGCAAGATTATTTTTAGCTAACTCATGTCCTTGATCTGCAGATTGCTGATATAATTCGGCTGCCTTTTTCTTATCAACACTAGTTCCAATTCCCTTACTATAACAGTACCCTAACATAAACTTTCCGTTTAAACATTCTTTAGAAGATTCTTCAAATAATTCAAAAGCTTTCTTTTCATCTTTATCAACACCATCTCCTTTTCTATACATTTGTGCGAGATTATATTGAGCTACACTATGCCCTAAATTCGCTGCTTTTTGATATAACTCAAAAGCTTTTTCTTTGTCAATATCAGTTCCGATTTCCTTATAATAACACTCTCCTAACATATTTATTGCGTTTAAGTATTCTCCTTCAGCTGAATTTTCAAGTAAGTTAAAAATTTTCTCATTATCTCGACATACAACTTTTCCTTCTTTATACATACAAGCAAGATTATACTGCGCTACACTATGTCCTAAGACTGCCGCTTTTTGATATAATTCGACCGCCTTTTCCTTATTAGCATTAGTTTCAATTCCTAAATGATTAAAAACTCCGAGTAAAAAAATATAATTTGAATCATATTGGTTTTCCAATAACCACTCATAAACTTCTTCTGATTTGACATTATAAACTTCACAATAACGACAAATAGTAGACACTTCCAATTTTTTTTCTTCATTAAAAATTAGGTTAGCCATTTCATCAGCTATTACGCTTATTAATGGCTTTATAAATGAAGAATTTGAATTATTTATTAATTCTTCATCACTTTTATCATCTTGTTCATCTTGTTCATCTTGTATATCTTGTTTGTTGGAACATTCCATTTTCTTACATGCAATTAAATCATCAGAAGCAACACAATTTTCAATTTCACCAGTAATTGAATCATTTTTTTGTCGTCCACTTACAGTATTATATTCGTTTATTTCGCTAATTGAATACATAATTGCTCCCAATTGATCGACTACTTCATTCATGGTCGGACGAAAAATTGGTTCTTTATCCCAACATTCTAATAAGAAAGAAGGTTAATTTTAGATTAAATAAATTCTAAGGATTTAATGTTTTTTCGCATAAGGAAAAAAAAAATTAAAATTTACCGGTATAAAGCGTAACATAAGCCTCAGGCGTATCAGGAATAGGTTCTTCCCTAGAACCTTGTGAAATTTCAAAAGCTAACCCAATATCATATGCTTCACCTTCACTACAAAAAGGTTGTTTACCACTGGATATTTCCCACAATAACACGCCAACACTATATACGTCACTCAATTCATTTAATTTATATTTTTGATTCATTAATCTTTTTGGATCAATATAAGGAATAACACCAAATAATTTTGAAGATTGCACGTTAGACGTTTCTTCAATACTCTTTGATAATCCAAAATCGGCCAATTTAATCTTATTCTTAAGAACCAATATATTATTGGAGTGCTATCAAAAGAATAATATAAATAAATATATACATGCAAATATTATAGATAAAAAACATTTATAATAATTTGTAATAATTACCAGGTCTCTATGCACAATACCTTCGTTATGTAAACATGAAACGGCACTGGCAAGTTGATAAGCCATATTTAGTTTATCTTTCCAAGTAATATTATCGAAATTTTTCCCCAAATATTTTCGAAGCGTACCATTATCGGCATATTCCATTACTAATGAATACCGGTTCAAGTTTAATAAATTATTTTTGTTTTCTAATAATATTATAAAAAAACTTCATTAATTATTGAGCTTGTATAGTATTATAAAGTCCTTAAAGGACGATAAATGATCAATGGGAGTACGTGATAATTACCTGGCTCATATTTTGTAATTCCAAAGAAACGAATAATATTATTATGAAAATCAACTTCACGTTGAAGTTTTAACTAAATAATTTGAATTAAAAATTAATATGTAGAAAAATAACTAATCATATCAATGACTTACAAATATATATATATATATATAATTACCTCACGAGATATTGCTTTAATTGTAGCATCATCAAAATTAAAAAAAGTTTTTAAGGCTAAATATTGTCCTGAACTTTTCCAACTTGCGCGGAAAACTTTTCCGAAACCTCCAGTACCAATTTCTTGAATATTGCTAAAATTCTCGAATTCATAATATTTAAAGTATTTTTTAGCTATTGCTTCTTCAAGCCAATCGATATCTGTTGTATAATCAACATCATTATATTGAGACATGGTAAATAATATAATGATTATAATTGTTTTGCTGTTTATTTGAAAAAAAAAAGAAAGAAAAAATAAAATAAAATAATTCTTTTTTAAAAATGTAGTCTCGTTGATAAGGTTTTTGAATTTTCATTTATTGACGTTATTGGTTAGTCTGTTTATTTATATCTTTATTGATCATCTGACATGATAATCAACAATAATTACATATTTAACAAGATTTAAGTGAAACATATTATCATGTGAAATATACGAACATCAATTTATTGATAAACAAATATCCGTTTATAGCGGTTCGACCTTTTAACGATACTATAATAGTATTCGGTCTTTATGTATTTGGGAAGAAATCCTTCGCAATCATTTGTGCGAGGAACCATATACAACCTATTTTGAAATGCCAATCAATAACTATCTCGTTATACAAATTTGTGCGAGGTGATCTACAAATAATCAAAACCTGTACTCCGTAATCGTTCCGAAAATTTCTTCAATAAAGAGCATAATAATAATGACATTCTAAATCGCATAAATATTCGTGGCGCAGCAAGTTTAATACAATTTTCCCAGTATTATGTCACGTTCATATGTTATGCTGATTATTTCTAAAAATATACGCTTTATTTTACAAAAAAAAATAGCGTAATTGCATTAATTATAACAACAATTATATTTTAAAGAAGGTTTTGCAATTTTTTCGTTCGTTGTCACGTGAACAAAATTAAAATTATGATTGGTTTCGAATTTTTTTGTTGTATTATTTTGAAGATCGTACCATTTTGAAAACCACTTTCCTATTAAAATTTCATTTACATCATTTTTTTTATTCCCCCTTATTATCAATTATGTATAATCATTCATTATATGCTTAACAAAAATATCAGTGAAAATCTGCATGATCCTATTAGGCTGAACGATAAAAAAATTAATACGGTTAGGCGCAAAATATTCCATTCATTCCTTCTTTATTATATTTAAAAGCTTTGTTTTTAACTCTTAAAATCAAACCAAATTTACATAATTGACGAAGGAACAGCTCTGCCTTATATTTTGCGTTATTTATAAAGGAGAGTGAGACTATTAAAAGATAATTTTGTATTTAAGACTAGTATCAAGATGGTAATTTCTCAAATCGAAAATATTTTTTTAGAAATAGAAAATTTAATTAAACTTCTATTCCATGATAAAACTCTAAATCAACCTAAGATTGAGCAAAAATTTGAAGAAGGAAAAGAATTAATAAATAGAATAGACGATGATGACGAGTATGGACTCATTAGGTATAAGTATCACGCAACATACGCTAACTATTTAACGTTTATTGGCAAAATAGTAAGAGCTAGTAAACAAGAAGAACTAGCAAAGAAATTAAAAATTTTTCTAAGAAACTCAAGAAAATAGACACCTACAAAACAGAATCAAGATTATTTATAGAAGCTACTCTAAGCAATATCAATCAAGGTTTTAATATTGAAAAAGAAAATAAAGAGGATACTCAAGAAACTGTAGAAAAAGAATTAGAAAATATTCAAAACATTTTGAGAAAGTTTTAAATGGTTTAATGTTATATCCAAATCTTTTGAAGATTATAGGAATATTGTTACATATGAGACAATTTTGCTAATTGATTTGAATGCGTCTCTGACTTCAAATACTAGTAATGAAAATAGGCAACAATTGACTTCTTCTTTAAATATTTTAAAATCATTAGCTAGTAAATCAGCTTATTCAAATAGATTAGCTTTTATATATCATACCTTGAATTCCCAAAATAAAAAAGAAATTTTATTTGGCAATACTATATTTACAGAAGAAGAAATTAATAAGCGGTTCAGAGATATTGCTTTATACTTCCATTCTGATAAAACAAATCGACCTAATACTGCAACTTGGCTTCAAGAGAAGCATCAAAGCCTAGGCGCTGAACTATTAAATTCTGCACTAGAATTTAAAAAAAACTTGTTAAATGACTTAATTGTAATCTTACAAAATAAAGGTTACATGACTTTTCATGAAAACAAAGCATACAAACTTTGGAAAATTACAATCGATTATCATAACGCAGCTAAAGGTCAATGGAAAAAATTGAAACTGTTAAATGAAGATGATATTAAAGAAATTTCTTCCAAAAAATTAAAGCTTTTTGTCGTGGATAGTGAAATGTTGGCATATCAGGAATATCGAGCAGCTTGCAAAATTGCTGATCAAGCTAAACTACTAAAAAAGCAAGTAGAATTGCGAGAAAATATAGCATTATGCTTATACATTGCTAATAAATTTTTTTAAGCTAATTTATTTGCTTTATCGGCAATTAAATTGCAGCTTAAAAATTATCAAAGGATTACGCAACAGGATTTTATTAAAACAAAAAAGATATTTGATAAAGTTAAAGGTGGAAATCCTATGACAGATACTAATACTACAACGAATACTAAAAATACTACTAACCAAAATACTGCGATAAATCTAATAGACAAACTTGATAATACAATGGCATTAATAAAAATAGTGGACCAGAAAATTTCTCTTTTTGATAAAAAATTCATTTCAAGATTCAATTAACAACGATATAGTGCTTAAAGCTGACCGGAGTTTAGTTCGTTATCAAGTTCCTAAAGAAGTGATTTTGCATGCCAAGAATCGTGCTTTAAAGCATAAAGCAGCAGGAATTGCAGCTATGGGAGGAGGAATATCTATAGCCGTGGCTTCTTACATTTACATCTATCAAGCAGCAACTATAATAGGAATTAGTGCATCAGTTGCTGGTTCTCTTGCGCTCATTGTCGGTTTAGGCATATGGGCTGGCATAGAGTTATGGAACAGAGCTACCCTTCTTTTAGAAGAGACGGAAATTCGTGAAAAACTTAATAATATTATGATTGAAACACTAAAAGCTTATGATAAAGGAAATTATCAAAAGTTTCTCGATGAACTTTCTGTAGAATTTAAGGCAGATGCCAGTCTCTTAAAATTAGAAGATTGTATTAATACTGATTATATAATAGATACCCTCTTAAATTATGGTTTTAGATCTGATGGTATTGCCTACCTTTTAAACTTGTTTGGTGAGGTCTTAAGTAGCAGGAAAATAAAAGTCAAGGGAAAAACAGCAAAGGACATAAAGGCACTTGCAACAAATGCTTTTGATGGAGTACTAAGTGAAAAACTTAGAACTGAGGCTAAAACTTGGGATAATCGTATTTTTGAATTACGTAAAAAATACAACATATGTAGTACTTACATTAAATTTAAAGATTTTATCTCACTTGAAGATTATAATGATTTAGATAAAGAATGTAAAGATGATTCTCAAGAAATGCCTTTCCAATCAAGGTTAGAAGAAGTAAGTAATATCACAAAAATTAATCAAGCAATTTTTGATATATTAGATGATGGTAAAGAAGAAATTGAGCGAGCCATCAGAACTATTAAAGATGTCCAAAATTCAATTGATTGTAATTATCAATTTGTCAATACAGCCAAATGGCGTCATGAAGCTTTGAAGGATTTATTATGGATCATTGGTGAATCACCCAAAGAACCATCTAAAGAATCGCCTAAATTATCTCTAATTACCTATATAGATAATGATGAATATGTTGGTTATCTAAATAAACAATTACAGCAAGCATCTTTAAACCAGAAAAAAATACGCCTCTATAATAAAATAGCAGTTTATTATGAACAATTAGCCGAGAAAGAGGGAAAAACTAATCACTTAGACAGCTTATGTCATTGGATATCTGCTCAAAAGAACTATGAGAAAGCACGTGTAGTAGATCCAGAAAATCTAGATGCTGCGCTTGGTATTGCAAAATGCTTATTTAAATTATCTAAATATACAAAAGTTATTCAACTTCCTAACACGATTCCAAATTTAACCTCTTTATCAGAATATTGGTACTTTCGCGGCATTGCTTATTATAAGAAGGCTGATTATAAGAATGCTAAAGAGAATATCATTGAGGTGTTGAAGCTAGATAATAAAAACAAGTTAGCTGATGAACAAAGATTAATTCTCAAAAAACTAAGCGAAGAAAAGACAATTAAATGGCATATGCCCTATGAAAAAAGATTATCCAATTTTTGTGCAATATTTGTTCAAGTCCGTGCAGAAATCATACAAT
This sequence comes from Rhizophagus irregularis, assembly GCF_026210795.1. NCBI lineage: Eukaryota > Fungi > Glomeromycota > Glomeromycetes > Glomerales > Glomeraceae > Rhizophagus > Rhizophagus irregularis. The sequence continues at coordinate 252,659 of NC_089430.1, read as the reverse complement.
TATTGCAGATTTTTGGATAAAAATAGTCATACCAATTTTATAGTGTATTAAAAGTGTGCGATTTTTATACAATTGAAAATAAACTTAAATTAAGTATACAGAAATCGTTCAACTTTTGTGCAATAAAAGTTTAGGATATAAAAATTGTGCGATTATTGTACAATATTTAAAAATATACGAAATATACGTTCTATTTTAATACAATTGTTACAATTGCACGATGGGTGATCAGTATATGCATTTTACTTTAATTGTAAGTTGCGAATATATTTAATTCCTAAAAAGTAATATATATACTGTTTACCCATTTATTATTCGTGGTAAAAATTAAAAATTATTGGTAAAATTCGTAAAATAACTTTCTCCTAACATTTTTTTAAGCATTTTTAAGCATTTTTTATAAACTTCTTTACATTTTCTCACTCTTATAATATTTTGAGTCGAAGTTTAAGGAAATCGCGATAAAACCGAAAACCGCGTTTGCTAATAGGTTTTTATATTATAGTAAAACTTGAAAATCACGTTTACTAATATTCGCAAACATTATAACACTCTTTATTACGATCACCTCCTCCGTCTTTACAATTACTTCTTCGATCATTTTCCTTTACTACAATCACCTCCTTCTCCACCACAATTACCGCCGCCACCCACCATATACACCATACTATTCGCAACCACCATCACTATCATGCTCGACGTCATCTTTCTTTTTTCTTATCCACCTTCGTTACATCCTAAATTTACCTTCGTTGTTACATCTTAAATTTACTTAATTTTTTTACCTTTCCTTAATGATTTTTTATAATAAATAAATGTATAATTATTTGCTTGGATATTCTTTTATTGATATAATTCAGTTGATTAATAAAAAAATTTTTTATCAACAATGAAACTCATCAATTTTTTTGATTTTATTATAACTGTATTACTAAGCAATTTTTTATAAAATCCGGTATTGTAAAAAGTGTATTTATTGTATAAGAATAAATAAAATAATTAATAAAAAAATGCTCTTATTTAAAAAACTTTTCACTATATCAATCAAAAAGCCAGAATATTAAGATCTAGACCAGTCAAAGAACTCACGGCACTTAAGGTTAAAAAACTCACAATCAAATCTTCTGTATAATGTATATAATGGGAAAACAATTATAATTAATTATATAAATTATTTTTATCTCAATTTATTTCAATATATATATTTTTATTTGTTAAAAAATCGTTAATTTATCATTTAAAAAAATAAGGTAGAATAATTATTAAATATTTTTTTAATTTTATTAATAAATATAATAAATAATAAAAATTAAAAATTAAAATTATTCGTGAATTTAAATAAATAAAATTAACGTATAAACTTTACAAAATTATAAAATTTCATATCCCGACACTTAAATTACGGAAACTTTTATTGAAAGAGAGGTAATTGGTATGTACCCTTATATAAAAAATCTAAGTAGACTAACTATCAAAAAATAAAAAAAAGTCTTATATACGAGGTTGTTTTCATATAAAAGTTATATATTCCATACACGTTCATGAGTATAAGTAAATGTTCTACCAAATATATCTAGGCTATATAATTAAAGGTCGGGTAAGGAACAAGAATTACATAGATTAGTTATTTATAATAATTTATGACATTACCAAACATAAATTAGAAAGGAACGGCTAACTAATGCTATTGTTGGCACAAATCAATAGAACCACCAACAAAGTATCATTAAAACCTACTGTAAAATAACTTCAATACAAGTAAACGCATTGTCGGTATCGTCAACAACAAACCCAAATATACTAGTAACAAACTAGTAAATTTAAGCGTTCATACCTTAAATTCAAAGTCAATATTGTGTTTCCAAAGCGTGAATTTATTTATAAGTTGAAGAAGTATGAGTAGATAATCATAGAAAGGTGTGATCATGAAGAATTTGCTCATCTAAACACCTTGAGATATAGTTAATTTCACATGACAACCTATAAATATGAATTATAAAAAAGAAAAAATGAAAAAAATTGTTAACCTATACGCGAGTGGCTATTAAAATATCTAATTAAATATCAAAAGAAACACGTAGGGATAACACTTTCAGCATAGGGGTGTTAGCATAAGGGTGTAAGCGAAAATAATGAAAATAATGCTAAAAGGCGTTCAGAGGAAAACCTTATCTTTCCTCGCAATACTGTAGGTTTCATTGAGCATTATACACGCAGACAAAATAATAAACACCCACCAATATATATTTGACATTTAATGATATGAATAATTTTAATTTTTTAATAAGTTGAACGTAAAAATTGCATTTCACAACTAGGCCAATTAGTCATTTCTTGAAATATTGATATTTTTTATAAAGAACATAATTATTAAACAATAGAAATATTTAATGGAAAAAAATTTTAGGGACGAGGAACGAAAAAATAACTTTTATTTAATGAATACGTGGGAATAAAAAAGTTACATCATAAAAATCAGCACCTAGAAATATATATACAGAGGTAGGGTACACAGATGCATCACCACCATAGTGGAATTAGACAGAGTAAAGTTTTGATTTGCGTACAATTTTAGAATTTTTCATCTATAGTTAGGTCATCAAGTTTGCGTATTTTTGGTCTAAATTTAGCTAATCTTATATATATATAATATATTTACTGTACGTACTTATTTAATTAGTATTAATTGAAGAAATTTCTAAGGATTAAAAAGTGAAATTTTAGAAAAATATTATTGAAAAAATAGTAAATTCTATTGTAAATTCTATTTTTTCACATTACGCCACCTGACCCCTATATATATATTTCTGGGTCCTAAAAAATCAATAAAGAAAAATTTTTACAGAATCTGCAAAGACATCTTGTATTACAACAAGAAATTTAGTAATTGACGGGATTAATATTGCAAGTGGTCTAATACAAATTGAAGTTACATCTTATAATTTACATATTATTTGGCTAACAGAAACGAATTTTATGGGTCGTTTATTCATGTTTAGATTTAAAACGGTTAGAGATTCTTTGTATTAACGCATTTGATTCTTAGTATTAACACATTTTATTATCACTATTAACCGATCATTATATAAAATTAATGTAAATCTTTTCATTTATTACTTTTTTTACGAATTGCGAATTAATTTAATACATCTGACAAAAAAATTAGTATTAATTGTATAATATTAATAAATAAAAAATATTAAAAATAATATATATGAAAATAAATATATAATTTTATAAAGAAAAATTTTTTTTTTATTATTAGTTCGACCCCAATCGAACATTTTTTAAAATATTAATCCGACCCCAATCGGATAATATAATCGAACATTTTTCAAGATTAATCCGACCCCAATCGGTAAAATAGTTCGACCCCAATCGAATATTTTTTATTAATCCCGAAAAATAGTTCGAGCATAGCATAATTCAAAAAAAAAAAAAAAAATAATTCTTTTTAGTCTAACCTAAAATTAAAAAAGATTAAAAAAAAAGGAGAAAAAAAGGAGTTAAAAAATTAAAAATATTAGTTTTTTAAATTTAAAAAAATAACTAATTATTTTAAATTTTTACTTACAAAATTATATTAAAAAAATTTTTTTTTTAAAACCAACCAACCCAGATATTCAGATACTAATCGATTCCAGATACTAAAAACTGAAAAAAAAATTTTGTAAATTAGTTTAAATTCTAAGCCATTAGTACTAAAAAAATTTTACCCACAAAATATAAAAAATTTTTAGAGCCAAGGCTCTTTTATTTTAACATTATTACAACTCATAACCATATGATCGTCCGCCCAGCAATTAACGCAATGGCCTTTATACTCTTTCGGTATTTTAGTACAAGCGAAGATGTAATGATTATCATTACAATAATAGCAAACAGCTCCTATTTTTATTAATTTAAAAATTTTATTATTAAATAATTTATAAAATTTACTTTTACATTAAATTAATAAATTCTATTACCCGTTGATTCAAAACATTCGCGCTGTCGGCGCTGTTGACGTTGTTGCTGCCGTTGCCGTTTCTGCGATTGCTGTGATTGCTGCTGTTGCTACTTTTGCTGTTGCTGCTTTTGCTGTTGCTGCTGTTGCTGTTGCTGCTGTTGCTGTTGCTGTTGCTGCTCACTGTTGCTGTTGCTATTGCTGCTGTTGCTGTTGCTGTTGCTATTGCTGCTTTTGCTGTTGCTGCTGTTGCTGTTGCTGCTGTTGCTGTTGCTGCTGTTGCTGTTGCTGTAAAGAAGGCCAGTATGATGGAATTGATGGAGACTGGTGATATGTTGTTGTTGCTGCTGCTATTGTTGTTGTTGCAATAGCTGCTGTTGTTGCGGTTGATGCAGCAGTAGTTGTTAATGCGGTTGGTATTGGTGATGTTGTTGATGCGGTTGTTGATGCGGTTGGTAGTGTTTGTGCAGCTAATATTAGTGCACTTGTTGTTGTTGGTGCGGTTGTTATTGGTGTTGGTACATTTGTTACTGCTGTGGTCGTTGCTGCTATTGTTGCTGCTCTTGCCGCAGCTATAATAATATAATAGAAGTTGTTTTAAAGTTGTTAAATATATATATATATAAAAAAACAAATTTTATTAATTTTATTACCAATTCCGAACGAGGATACTCCGAACGAAGGTACTCCGAACGAGGGTACTCCGAACGAGGGTGTTCCAAACGAAGGCGAAGGTACTCCGAACGAGGGTGCTCCAAACGAAGGCACTCCGAACGAGGGTGCTCCAAACGAAGGTACTCCGAACGAACTAAACGTAGAAGTTTTCCCACTTCCAAATACTGGTGGTCTGTTTATTACAAGTCGTCAAAAAACAAAAAATGTATTTTAAGATTATAAGATTATAATTAAAGATTTTTCTTTTATTTATTTATTTATTTATCTATTTTTTTACTTTATTTATTTCTTTTATTAATTATTTTACTTACTGCAAGTTATTAATAAGCGCGTTAAGCGTCGTTTTATGAATAGAGTTAGTTCCTTCTTTAAACTCCTGCATTGTTGTTTGATAAGCAAATAGAATATTATTATTATTATTATTATTATTATTATAATTATTGGTATTCATTTTTTAGAATTAGAAGCGAGGTAAGAGATACGAAGAAGGTGAGAGACGCGAGAAAGGTGAGAGACTTGAAATAAAATCCATTTTATTTATTTTTTTTTTTTATAAGGAGGTAAAAAAAAATTAAAAATCATGGAATTAGGAGAATTTTTTTTTTTAGTAAAAAATCATGGAAAAAAAATTTTTTTTGTACGGAAAAAATTTTAAAATCATGGTAAATTTCTAAATTAGGGAATATTCCATTATATATATATACGTAGTATTTTTTAGAATTTTGGTGTAATAATTAATAATCTAGTATTATAAATTTAACTATATAAATAAAATAATGGGCTAACTGCAGAATACACATATAGTGCAAAACGTTTATTAAAATATCACATGCAATTTTGCATATCGGTCATATAAGAAATCCAATTGTGAAATAAATAGTAGCGCAAAAATAATAAATGGCGCATTTAAAAAATCAATGACGCAAAAAAATAATGGTAGACCAGTGGTCAGGTCAAATGCTTGTACATTTAGTTATGAAGTATTACATTTTGTTAAAAACTAAACCAAAATCATTGAAACGTCTAGCGAGCACTTAAGGTAAATTCATCATTTTGTTATCACATACCATTCGAATATATTTGAATTGAGGTGGCCGCTGTTGAGTATTAGATCATCATTTTGTAATCACATACCATTCGAAATTGAGGCCGCTGTTGATAAAGTAATAAGTGATTAAATTCTTTTTTTCAATTGATAAAAAGGTTCAAATTTGTGTAATTTTTTTTATAGAAAGATGGTTATAAAGTGTTTAGTAATGTTGCGAGTGAGTTACAGGTGAGTCACGGGTGAGTCGCGGGTGAGTCGCGGGTGAGTCGCGGTGTTCAGTATATTATAAGTATTATATTATTGCGGGTGAGTCACGGGTGAGTCGCGGGTAAAATTGCAGAATTACACATAAACATAAGTAATTCAATTTGATCAATCAGCGTAGTAATTCATTACATCATTAATAAGTAATATTATTTATTAGACTTTTTTTAATTTATTGATATTTATTACATCATTAAAACGTAAGTATTATTTAATTTATGAAAAAAAAAATTAAATCAAATTCATTCGTTTCCATTTTACATTTTTTTTTTAAAAAAAATTAATTCAAAATTTTTTTTCTTCAAAAAAAAAAATATTTCAATTTCAATTAACATTATGTGGACTGACGACAAAGTAAGAATGCTCATCGATGAAAGGAAAGAAGGTAATGCACATTACCACTCGCTTGGCGGTGGTAATTGCAAGTGAGCTTGGTGGATCTCAACTGCTGGAAAAATCAACCAAAGATTCAAAACAGTTTATACAGGACGTCAAGCGAGCGAAAAATTCCATGGTATTGTAAAGGATTGTCGGGTAAATATTCAATATAATATTATACAATATTGTCATTATCTCTTCAAATGTAGGCTAATATACTAATTTATAATCTTTAGAGTATGGAATTATCTATTATTAAGGATCCGAGGGGAAAAATAACAAGAAACGGAGAAAGATATTATTTAGAATTCAGAAATAAGTTTTGGAAAAAACCAAGTATTAACTTTTGAATCATCTTGTAAAGTGTTTTAATTTCTTTTTTAAATTCTAAATAATATTAAATTCTAAATAATATTTTTAGGATTGCAATTCCAACGGTCACAAACACAATTGCAACGGCAACAGTCACAAACACAACAACAGCAACAGCAGCGGGATCAGAATCGGCAGTATCGGGATCGGGATCGGGATCAGAATCAGGATCAAGATCAGGATCAAAAAAAATTACTTAGCCAACAACAACAGCAGCAGGATCAAGATCAGAATCAGGAGGATCAGGATCAAAAATTACAAAGGCAACAGCAACAGCAACAGCAGGATCAACAAAGGCAACAGCAACAGCAGCAGCAGGATCAGGAACAGGAAGTGGTTCAAATATTTGAGGAAGAAGAAGGAGGTTTTCAATCAAGCCTCGCAAGCCTCGCAATTTGGGAAATCGATGATGATTAATTAATGTTAATTAAATTGCGAGGCTTGATGTTAATTAATTAATTTCATATTATTATAATTATTGCTTATTGCTTAGTATATATTAACGTTTTAATAATTAATTAATTAATATTATTCATTCTAATAAAAAAAATTTTTATATTATTATCATTGCTATAATATTAACGCGATTTTTATTATAAAGGCTAAATTGGCCAAATGAATGCCTGCCTAATTGTTATATTTAACTATAAACAATTTTATTTATAAACGTTATTATAATACATTACAATACGTCGTCTATGCAGTCTGTTATAATAAATACGTCTGTTGTTAGTCCAGATATCGGTAAAGAATTCTATACTTATTTGAGAACTATTGCAAATACTTATTCAGATTTTAACGGTAAGTAAGGCAGACGTTTATTTCTAATTTTATTAGATTGAAATTACGTATAATATCCCTACAGTTTTATTTAAGAAAGTTTTATTTAAGAAAGTTTTATTTAAGAAATCCGACATACACATCGCGCGTAATACAATTTCAGATTATTTGACAATTTTTAATTAAATTATTTATTTCTATTCTTCCATACATTCCTTATCAATAATATATGTTTTACGTCCCAATTTCATAAAACCTACACATCTATTGATTGCAGTAACATCAATAAATTGTGTAGAACTATCACCTACAAAGGAAGTTGTACCTAATGAATCTACATTAACTTCATTTGTCCATGTTACGTTCGCTAGCATTATTTTCTGATCCATATATCCGTATAAAAAAAAATAATTAACCTGAGCGTAAAATGATTTAATTACGAATTCTGGGATTGCACTTGGTAAGTGAGCCCATTTGTCAATTTCTAAACGGGTCTAAAATGAAAATTATTAAATAAAACTTACAAAATTAATTTACAAAATTAATAAATGATTATATTGCATTAAATACTAACCAAAACAGTGTAATTAATTCATGCCCAGTCTTTATTTCTACGTATCCATTCTGACCCAATTACTCGACCATCGGAAGTTATTAAACGACCAAATTTTGTTCCATTGGTTTCAAAATCCTAAAAAATGTAAAAAATGTAAATATTAGTCAATATTTAATTTTAAACTAGAATATGCGATTTGCCGGGGGACTTCGTCCCCCAAATATAACATTTATAATTAAAAAAATTCTTTGATATAAATAAATTGAATTGTATGTAAAATCACTAAAATATTACTGAATAATAAAATTTATTATAATTAGATCCTATAAAAAATCATGTTTTTAATAAGGTTTTATACAATTTTTTCTTAAAAATAATATTTCTAATCTATATAGGAATACAGAAAATGCACAATTCCATATTACAAAATGCATCATTTGCATGATTTAACCATAATTTATGCTGAATTTATATTGATTTGATCACAGAAATTACATACTTTAAGCATAGAATTTACATGATTTGGTTAATGAATTTACTACTTAAATTACAATTATTAATATTAGTTGCATTTATATGAATTTGATTTTAATAATATTTTATTAAATTATTAAATCAAATATAAAAATAAAAAAAAATCCTTAGTATCAATGTGATTATAATTAGCCAATAATATAAATTAATTCCTATGATTTAAAATAATGATGTAAGTTGTAATAAGTGTTTTAAAGTTAATACAGCTACAAAAAAACGAAATCTTATAAAAATTAATATTCAAGTAGAATCAACCCGCCTGAACAACATTCAATTAATAAATGAAGTTGATTTCATTTGTCCAAAGTAGATATATTATGCTCTAAATTAAAAAAACAGAATATCATTAAGAAAAATGCAATTTTCTTTAAGCACTACACCTACATTCATGAAAATTAATATTCAAGTGGTTTCAACCCACCCGAACAACTTTCAATTAATAAATGAAGTTGATTTTATTTGTCCAAAGTGGAGATATTACACTCTAAATTAAAAAAAAAACAGAAAAGAGAGTTAATATCATCAAGAAAAATGCAATCTTCTCTATGCACTACACCTACATTCATGAAAATTAATATTCAAGTAGAATCAACCCACCTGAACAACATTCAATTAATAAATAAAGTTGATTTCATTTGTCCAAAGTGGATATATTACGCTCTAAATTAAAAAAACAGAAAAGATAGAGAGTTAATATCATCAAGAAAAATGCAATCTTCTCTACGCACTACACTTATATTCATGAAAATTAATATTCAAGTAGAATCAACCCACCCGAACAACTTTCAATTAATAAATGAAGTTGATTTTATTTGTCCAAAGTGGAGATATTACGCTCTAAATTAAAAAAAAAACAGAAAAGAGAGTTAATATCATCAAGAAAAATGCAATCTTCTCTATGCACTACACCTATGTTCGTGAAAATTAATATTCAAGTAGAATCAACCCGCCTGAACAACTTTCAATTAATAAATGAAGTTGATTTCATTTGTCTAAAGTGGAGATATTACGCTCTAAATTAAAAAAAAACAGAAAAGAGAGTTAATATCATCAAGAAAAATGCAATCTTCTCTATGCACTACATCTACATTCATGAAAATTAATATTCAAGTGCTTTTAACCCGCCTGGACAACTTTCAATTAATAAATAAAGTTGATTTCATTTGTCCAAAGTGGAGATTATAGTGTGTTTGGAAAAATAAGTTTAATTTAAAAAAATTTTATATAAAAAAAAATGTAATATAAAAATTAAGAACTGAGTTGACAAAAATTTGAAATAACATGAATTTTAAATTAATTCTTTCATTAATTATAAATTCAAGTAGTTTAAAAATAAAAATAGTAAAAAAAAATATTTTTTATGAAATATCACAGTATTTTTTAAAAGAAATACACTTATAATTTTAATTTGTAATTATGTAATATCCAAATATTTAATCTTACAAATAGAAAAAAATGTAAAAAAAATTTTATGATGTTTTTATAAAAAAAGAAAAAATTTTAAATTTTTGAAAAAAAATTTCGTCTAACACTTTTTTAATTGATTATCACAAGATCTGCATGATCATCTATACGTTTTTAATTTTTTTAACTTTATTTATTTCTTAAATAAGAGGGACTTCGTCCCCAAGCATATCATTTGTTCATATATGCCAATTTTTGGAATTAGCACTTTTTGACTCTAAAAAACAAACTTTACCAAATTACCAGTTGCACAAAATAATAATTTATGAATAAAATTGTTAATCATATTTTTTTTAATACACCATTATTAAAATTTAAATAATCATTATAAAATTCTTGGAACAAAATTGCAAATAACTTGATGTCTATGTAAGATAAATGGATGAATTTATATTCATCCAAAAGAGAAAATTAAGACCTATCTAATGAATCCAAAAACAAATGAATTGATTCACTGGTTGCTGAGCAAATTCATTCAATATATTTTTTTTTTAATTTTTATCTTTGATTGTTGATATCACCATGCCTAGTAATGCTAAAATAAAGTACATTCTTACCTTTCAAATGAGTTTAAAATTATTTGATTAGCATATGTGAATGCCAAGATATTAATGAACTTGTTAATTGCATAAACTGACATAAAGTTATCATTTCTTATCAAAAAAAAATTTTAGAATCTTATTAACTTAAAAAAAATAAAAAATCTTATATTATAGCTTATATTTTTAATATTTTATATAAAAAAAAGTAGGGAACTGAAGTTAAAACAAATAAAAAATAATTTTTACTTATGAATAATAATTTTTTTTTACTTACTGTTTAAAATAACCACTTTATATATTTATTAATTTTTTTTAACAATAAAGTGATTGAAAAGTGATTGAAAAAAAGAATTGGTTATTATCTTTGTTTTTGAATATAATAAAAAAAATTTTTTTATTTTCTGATAAATTTGGATTATCTGAACATATAACACATATTTAATTTAGGTTTATAAAAGTTAAATGGATAAAATTTTATGAAAAATTTAATTTTGGGTTAACTTTACTAACTGAAAGTTTCTTGAAGTTAAATTAGATGACCTTTGATTAAATATGTATTAAATTTTTTGTAAAGTTTAAAAATTGATAAGTATTGAATAAAAAGTAAAATAATTCTACAAAAAATAATATAGCATTGAACAATACAATGAGCAATTCTTGAGTGAATAATGTTCAGTAAATGTCAATAATCAGTACATAATATTATTTTGCGTATTGTTTAAAGCTCCTGGCCAAATGGTTCTAATTTTTATTTTTTTTGATAATGTGTCAAAATAACTCGCCATCTATCGATGCTAAAATGATGATTTTGGCATCATTTGAAAGCTCTCAATAAGAGGATTCTAATGAGCTCTTAATCGTCTTTCTACGATCACTGGATGGTGAGTTATTACGTGAAAATGATTCTGACCAATTAAAAAAGAATTGAAAATTGGAACTGTTCAGAGCTTTTTTATTATTCAATGTTTTGATCATTGAAATGATCAACGCACTAGTATTATTGGTTTAATTTTTTAATATAAAAATTATATTGTAATGGATAAAATAATTAAACAATATATTATTTTTATTTAATAAATTTTAGTAAAAACTTCATTATTTAATTAAATGTTAATTAAATTTAAGAAATAATTTATTTATCGCACGTGCGATGCAAATTTTTATGTTTATCATTGCCATTTTAAGGGGGGTGGCGATGTATAAGCAGGTTGATCAACATAAATAATTTACAAAAAAGGAAAGTGGCGATGCATCGCACGTGCGATGAATAAATTTACTCTAAATTTAATTGTTTTTTCATTTTTTAATTTTTTTTTAATTTTTTTTTATTTATCTCTTTGACGATGATCAAAGAAAAAAGATGATCAACAAAATTTTTTTTTTACAAAAGTTTATTATTTGATAATTAAACTTAACAAGCAATAAGAGTATTACAGAAGTGTCCAATTTATGATTTTATTCTAATAATGTCAAAAGAAGCAATATTTGCATATAGCAATATTTTTTGAAATATTAGCATTAAATAATGTATTATTATTGAAATTGCGAATATGCATATGCATATGCATATTATATATATATAAATTTGAACTCTAAAGTTCACGTTGCACACTTCCAAATTTCTGAAAAAATACTTGAAGATCACACAACAAATACCAAATTAAGTGAAAAAGTACATTTATTTGGAAAGTGATCATCAATAACTATCACATTAAAAGTATACTATCGCGAAATTGAAAATAAAATAACATAAAATAAAATAATACTAATACATACATTTAATCGCATTTCTGATGCACGATCATCTATTACACATAAATGATCTTTTATTTTTTTAACTTCTTGGAATGTAAGAGTGTATGTTTTAGAAGGCCATTCCCTATAAAAAATATGTATACAGTTTTTATACTGTATATACGTATTTTTGATACAGTTTGCATTTTTACATATGGCATATCAGTATAATGTATACTGTTCGCAAAATGTGCTTAGTAAAAAATACAATAAAGTATACGGTAAACATACTGTGTGATACTATATTAAATTCATACGTCTATAACGTATATCATTTCTACTGTATATCAGTATTTTGTATACGGTTCACAAAAATATTGTAAATAAAGGATACGGTATACGTATTATTCTACAGTATATTAAAATTTATACGTTTATAACGTATTTTCTACAGATATACACAGGTCAAATAAATAAAAATCAGATTTTTGCCCTTTTTAATATGGCTGTCTGATTTTTTGGCAATTTTAATATAATATTTCCGATTTTAATAAATATTTCTGATTTTAATATAATATTTCTGATTTTTAACATGAAATTGCCGATTTTGGTTATTTGTAATAGGATTTTTCGATTTTAATATATAACATGTGATTATGTATTACGGTTTAATATTTATTTATTAACTTAGATTTTTTTTTTATTTCAGTTATAATTATTTTTTTGCCTTAAAAACTTTACTAAAATACTTTTTAAATACTTTATAAAATAGAATTAAAATATTTTTTTTCTTAAATATAAATACATTTAAATTAAATAACTCATAATTTAAAATATAAACAAATATTATATTTTTTTTACATATATTTCAAAGTATGGTTTGAGCATTTTGGCTGAAGTAAATCTTATTCTTTTAATTAAAAGTAGTTTAGTAAGTTTAAAACTGTTAAGATCATAAAAGTACAGTTAATATTTTTGGAATTATTTACATTTTTTATATTATACAGTAGTATTAAGTTACAAATTTTTTTACCTTCAGAGCTTATTTTGAGATCTTTAGCCAAAGTAAATCAACTTCTTATATTAATTGTAAGTTGTTCGGCAGGTTAAAATCTACTTGGATATTAATTTTCACGAAGGTACAGTTAATACTTGATGAGTTATTTACAATTTTCACAACAGTACTCATTCACGACTTTTATTTTTTTCATTTTGTCACTTCAGAGCGTATTTTGAGATCTTTAGCCAAAGTAAATCAACTTCTTATATTAATTGTAAGTTGTTCGGCAGGTTAAAATCTACTTGGATATTAATTTTCACGAAGGTACAGTTAATACTTGATGAGTTATTTACAATTTTCACAACAGTACTCATTCCCGACTTTTATTTTTTTCATTTTGTCACTTCAGAGCGTATTTTGAGCACTTTATCCAAAGTAAACCAACTTCTTATATTAATTGAAAGTTGTTTAGCATGTCAAAATCTACTTGAATATTAATTTTCACGAAGGTACAGTTAATACTTGATGAGTTATTCACGATTTTCACAACAGTACTCATTTACGAATTTTATTTTTTTCCGTTTTGTCACTTCAGAGCGTATTTTGAGCACTTTAGTCAAAGTAAATCGACTTCTTTTATTAATTGAAAGTTGTTTAGCATGTCAAAATCTACTTGGATATTAATTTTTACGAAGGTACAGTTAATACTTGATGAGTTATTCACGATTTTCACAACAGTACTCATTTACGAATTTTATTTTTTTCCGTTTTGTCACTTCAGAGCGTATTTTGAGCACTTTAGTCAAAGTAAATCGACTTCTTTTATTAATTGAAAGTTGTTCAGCAGGTCAAAATCTACTTGGATATTAATTTTTACGAAGGTACAGTTAATATTTGTGGAGTTATTCACGATTTTCACAACGGTACTCATTTACGAATTTTATTTTTTCCATTTTGTTACTTCAGAGCGTATTTTAAGCACTTTAGCCAAAGTAAATCGACTTCTTTTATTAATTAAAAATTGTTCAGCAGCTTAGAATCTACTTGAATATTTATTTTAATGAAGGCACAGTTAATATTTGTGGAGTTATTAATTTTTTATAATTGTGCGTATTACATTAAATTACAAGTAAATTTATATTCTTAATGTATTTTGTTTAAAATTTAATTATTTAAGATTAGTTTTTTATTTAATATTGCTTAATAAAATATTTTTTAAATTTTAATTCAATATTACAATATAATTTTTTATAAAAATATATATTTCATAATGTATATACAATTTTTTTGTATAGTGAAAAAACTGAAAAATGTGGTTAAGAATTGGTAATACGGCTGTAAAAAGTCACAAATCGGACAAATATAGCTAAAAATCAGCCAATTTTTATTTATTTGACGTGTGATAGAGTAAGTTTTTCTACACTTTAAAGCATCAAACAATACTAGTATCTGCTAATATGTACTACCCTAAAACTCACTGATGTAAAATCACAATTATTAAAAAATTCACAAGAATTTTTGTTAATACTGTTTAATTTTTAAGTTCAAAGTCCGATTGATAATACTAAATTCAAAACTTAATTATAAATCATTTTTATAAATTATAATTTAAAAATTAAGCAGTATTAAGGAAAATTCTCATGAATTTTTCTTAATACTACTTAATTCTAATTTAACTAATTTAGTATTAAGGTTTTAATTTAAAAATTAATCAGTATCAAGGAAAATTCTTGCGAATTTTTCTTAATACTGCTTAATTCTAATTTAACTAATTTAGTATTAAGGTTTTAATTTAAAAATTAAGCAGTATCAAGGAAAATTCTCATGAATTTTTCTTAATACTGCTTAATTCTAATTTGACTAATTTAGTATTAAGGCTTTAATTTAAAAATTAAGCAGTATCAAGGAAAATTCTTGCGAATTTTTCTTAATACTGCTTAATTCTAATTTAACTAATTTAGTATTAAGGCTTTAATTTAAAAATTAAGCAGTATCAAGGAAAATTCTTGCGAATTTTTCTTAATACTGCTTATTGTGCTTAATTCTAATTTAACTAATTTAGTATAAAGGCTTTAATTTAAAAATTAAGCAGTATCAAGGAAAATTCTTGCGAATTTTTCTTAATACTGCTTATATCTGCCAATTCGTGAAATTAGCCAAACATAAAGATTTGCACATTTTAACAAGAATTATGTTTCACAAGCTTAAATTGTATGTGTTACATAATCAGATGATCTAAATCTATCAAAAAATAAAAAAAAAATTTTTTAACGTTTATTCAAAAATAACAATGGCAACTACTTTCTTTTTCAATCACTTTTCAATCACTTTTCAATCAGATTTTTGTTAGGTGACTTAGAAAAGTTTATAGGCATATATAGCAGGTTTTTTTTAATCAGTAAGTAAGAAAACAAATATTAATAATTTTTATTAATTAGAAAAATCTTTTTTCATTTATTTTTAACCTTATTCCCTTCTTTTTTTTAGTAAAAATATATACAAAATAAAAATGTGAGTTATGATTTAGAGTTTTTGAGATGTTTTTTTTTGTTTTTTACTATACTAATTTTATTCTACTTGTTAATTACTTTTTAAAATTGATTTTATTAATTTATTCAATTTAAAACAGAAATGGCAAATAAAAACTTGTTAAGTAAAGTAAAAAGAGCCCAATAATACCTGTAAAGATCATCTTTTGGTAAGAATTATAATTTTAAAAATTTTTGTGTCAGAGTTTTATTCAATTAACAAAATCGTTAATATCTCGGCGTACATGTATGCTAAACACATATATTTATATTCATATGAAAGCCCAGAATCTACTCTACCTGAACGAAAAAAGATTATTCAAATCGAATTACTAGATGTGAAGATATTAACGATCAAAGTCAAAGGTTAAAAATAAATATATTGAACGTAATTATTCAGCAACTTGTGATCCAATTCATGTGATATTTGGTTTATGGATAGCTCTTGATTACCTCTTTCTAATGAATATAAATTCATTCGTCTAGCACACATACACGTTAAGTTATTCAATATTTTGTCATGACAATTATATTTAAATTTTTTAATTTTAATGATATTATTAAAAAAATCAAAAAATAATATAATCAAATCAATTTTATTTATATCAGCGGTGTGAATCTATCATTTTCATGTAAATTGTATTAGCATTTTCTTAATAAAGTTAGTTTTTTGAATATAAAAACTTAATTCCATAAATCAGTCCATATGTTAATTCTAATTTAACTAATTTAGTAGTATTAAGGCTTTAATTTAAAAATTAAGCAGTATCAAGGAAAATTCTTGCGAATTTTTCTTAATACTGCTTAATTCTAATTTAACTAATTTAATATTAAAGCTTTAATTTAAAAATTAAGCAGTATCAAAGAAAATTCTCACAAATTTTTCTTAATTCTAATTTAGCTAATTTAGTATTAAGGCTTTAATTTAAAAATTAAGCAGTATTAAGAAAAATTTTTACAAATTTTCTTATTAAAAAAAAAGAACTTTTAAATTACTAATTAAACTTTAAAAACAATCTGTATGATTTAAATTTTAAAAAAAATACTTCTGCTTTTTAATTTTCGCATTTCTATATTTAACCAATTAAAATTCAGCTGATCGCCGATCACATGCATTAATAACACGTTATTGTTTATTTTTTGTTTATTTTTTCAAAAATATTCTTTTCTCTTCTTTTTTTTTAGAAAAAAAAGACAATAAAAATGAATACCAAAATTATTTTAACATATAATAATAAAAATT
Organism: Rhizophagus irregularis; assembly: GCF_026210795.1. Taxonomy (NCBI): domain Eukaryota; kingdom Fungi; phylum Glomeromycota; class Glomeromycetes; order Glomerales; family Glomeraceae; genus Rhizophagus; species Rhizophagus irregularis. The sequence continues at coordinate 235,595 of NC_089430.1, read as the reverse complement.
AAATAAAAAACTTATTTTGATAATATATAATATATATATTTGTACCAAACTACTAATTATACAAAAAGTGATATGCTCGTATATCAATTAACAATTACTTTCACTAATATCTCTCTGGAATTGTAATGGTGAATTTTAACAATATTAATTAAACAACTATATGTACACCGTTTTATGTTTTTATTTTTATATTAATATTATATGTTAACATATATTAATTATATTTTTTTTTACTTTTATGTATTTTATTTAATTTTTTTAATATATTACTAATATTACTACTATCGTTTTATTACTTTTTTATATCTAACTAATATATTAATAATATTACTAACATAATGATAATATTACTAATTAAATTTCTTTTTTTTTACTAACCTTTTATTATTCCTTTTTTATATTTAAAATAATGATAATATTACTAATTAAATTTCTTTTTTTTTTGTTTATATTTTGCTAATATTATTTTTTTTACAAATAGTATATTATTTTATACTAGTTTTTTATTTATATTATTTATAAAAAAATATTTGTATATTTAATATTATTTAATAAAAATTTTATTGATTATAAATGCATTTTAAATTCTGTTTGCAAATATAAAATATACGATTTAATTGAATAATATATACTATTTATCAGTACAAAATATGCAGTTTAAACTGGAAAAAAGTACTGTTTATCAGTATAAAATATACGGTTTATCCTGGAAAAGTATACTGTTCGCAATATAAAATATAAAACAATATACTGTTTATTGGTATAAAACATACGGTTTTTCTACTGTTTACAAGTATAAAACATACGGGTGAAACTGGAAAAATATACTGTATGCAAACCGTATATATGATACGGTGTGCAGAATACCGAATATATACAGTATGTGAAAATACTGTAATTATACGGTAATAATACTATAAATATACTGTTCGCAAAATACGAAAATACAGTATACTAACTGTATATATATTTTTTATAGGGATTGAAATTCTTCTTCATAATTCTCATTTGTATAAACCAGGTGCTCTTTATACTCTTTACAAGGTATAGAAGGAAAAATCTGATCATAAAATTTTCTAAAATAACACAAATTATTAAATAATTCTAACAAATATACATTGTTTGTTAGATTTTTATATGGATGGAGACGTGATTTTGCTAGCGGTTGTAACATTCCACAAGTACGTTCCATAGGAAACTGCCATGTTGACCAACATGGTCCAGTATCCTGAATGCTATCAGCAACATGTAAAATATAATGAAAGCATACTTTCATTACACTTAGTCGGGCAGCCAAAAACTGATAATAATAACTAAAAATAATATTATTTTAATAAAAAAACAATAAAGATTCAAATAAATAAATAAATGTTGTAATATATATACCGTTTATAATGTTGATAAAATAGCAATAATAATTTCCTTATTTCTTCTTGATCATGACAAAGCTGAACAGCTTTAACAAAAAAGGACCAACCTTTAAGATATTTTTCTGGCGAACGATCTTTTAATAAAGGTAAAGAATATAAGGTTATCCATGAAGCCCACTCCTCTGCTTTGTAACCATTATGGTGATGTAAGATATTTCGTGGTGATCGACCAAAATCAGTTGGAATGGATTTTCTTATAGTTTCCATTTCAATCCCAATCTCAGTCCATTGTTTGTTGTTAATTACATATAGCTGATCATTAAGAATAGAATCTTTAAAAAAACAACCCATCCAATGTTTTAACATATATAATGCGATGTTTTCATAAAACAAATGCATAATATCTATTAGAAAACATGTAGGAAATCGAGTTGTTTCTATTTCTAATAAAACACTACGTCCTGTAACACCTATTTCAAAATAATAATTATTAATTTTATAGTAAAAAAAATTATGTTGCAATAGATTTATTATTTACCTAAATCAGAAATTAATGTATCGTGTGTTCTTGATGGCGGTATTGTCGTTATTTGTTCAATTCTTATCTTATAATCTCTATGAGTTCTTTTTGGTAAATCTGATGGATTATAAGTTTTATATGTTTCAATTGATGGTGGTGTTGTAGGATAATATACATGATTATTATATATCCCTCGAAGATCACAGTAACGACATGCCATGTATGAATTATGTCCAGTTAAGCAAGCAAGTTTTGACAATCCAGGAGTATCTCCAGACCAGGAAAGTACCGTAACTTTTAGGAGGAAATTCTCATTCGTAGCACCATCATAGCATTCAACACCATCTACAAATTTACAAATTTACAATTATTTTTAATATATTTTTTTTTATCATTAAGTTTTATCATAATGTATGTAATTAAAATTACCATTTAATAAGCATAATTCTTCAACTATTGGTTTCATAAAAGAATTAAAATTTTTTGGAGCTTTAGGACCCGGGATGATTGAAGTAATAAGTAAATTTTCTTTTTTTACACATTGATGGGGTGGCAAATTAGCATTAATAAATAAAACTATCCAACAATCATTACATTTTTGTTTGAATAGTTGATAACCGTCAACAGAACCTAAAAGTACAATATCACGATCATCTTGAAAATATCCCTCTTGGGATAGATATTTATATTGTGAGCCATCAAATACATTGCCAATAGCACCATCATCTTCTCTGGTAATATATTCAGAATGATAACGTAATTGTTTTGCGCGTGTTGGATCTTGATATTGAATTTTAAATCGATTCTGAATTGAAAAATATGCTACTTGTGCTCTTGGTCGTCCTCCTTCTTGATAACGTTCAGCTTTACAATAAGTACATTTATTTAATGTTTTCAAATTACCAGTAAAAGCGCAGCATGAATTTATGCACATATCAACCCAAATTGGTTTAATAGGAACTATATTTTTAAGTGTTTTTATTAGTGTATATTGACTTGTAAAATTACCACTAGCTGCAGTAACAATTTCTTTAAAGGCTGCATCAGTAATATTTTGTCGAGTTTTTACTTCAAGAAGACGTAAACCTCTAGCAACTTCATCATTAATACTATTAATATTAGACCCTACAATATTAGACCCTACAAATAATATGTATTTGCATTAATAATAAATAATTTAAATAAATAAATAAATATTGCGTATATTATCTTCTGTTAAATTAATACCGTCATCAGATGATTCATTATCGCTACTATATAGTCCTTTTTGTAATACTTCAAACGTATTATTATCATCAAAAGAATCATATAAACTTTCATAAGATTCAGATTCAGTTGCAGTTGATGATTCTGTTTTTTCATCAGAATTGTCACGATTGTCATGGTGTTCTTGATTGTCATCATAGCAATCATCATCAATTACTATGAAAACGGGAGTAGGAGATCTTGAAGATCTATTATCAAGTTCATTCCTCCTATCATCATTACAATTAAAATATAATATAAAACATTTAATAATCATTATTAGTTAACGAATAACAGAAATATTCTTTTTAATACTTACTGTTTATATTCTACATCATTATCATCATGATTATTATCGTCGTAGTCGTTATTATTATCATCATTATCGCCATCATTATCGTGGTCGTCATCGTGATCATTATCGTCATCGTGGTCTTTGTCGTGGTCGTTATTATTATCATCATTATCGTTATCATTATTATCGTCATCATGATCGTTATTATTATTATTATTATCATCATTATCGCTATCGTCATCCACAGGTCGAAGGGGCACCATTGTCCAAAATTCAAAAAATGCAAATTCCACATTTTTCTGGAAAATGGTGGGAAATTGTGGAAAATGCTGCATTACGCTGAGCAATTTTTTGGAATAGCATTGTTACAACATTGTCCGATTTAGCAAATTTTATGAAATTTTGGGAAAATGCTACATTATATCTCAAATGTAACATTTCGTAACATTTTGTGACATTGTTATAACATTGTCATTAAAATCAAATTTTGCTTTTTTTTTGTCAAATGTTCCAATTTTCTTGCAAATGGTGCATTTTTATGAAAATGCCACATTTTATCTCCAATGTGATATCATTGTAACAACATTTCATAAAATTGTTGTAACATTGTCAATTAAAATCAAATTTTGTCAAATATTCCAATTTTCTAGCAAATGGTGCATTTTTTATGAAAATTCTATATTTTTTGTCAAATGTTGCATATTTTCAGCAAATTTTATGTTTTTTTGGTCAAATGTTTCATTTTCGTCAGAATGTTAAAATGTTACAATTTTTTTTTGGAAAATGCTCAATAATATAGCATTACACTGGAAAATGTAGCATTTCACCAAATTACACTAAAAAGTATCACAATTATCACATTTTTTGGAAAATTCTACATTACATTAAATTATACTGAAAAATGTAGCACTATACTAGATTATGTGGAATTGAACTAAAAAATACCACAATTACACTAGACAATGTAGCATTACACTAAAAAGTACCACAATTATCATATTTTTTAGAAAATTTCGCGTTATACTGGAAAATGTAACATTATGCTAGAAAATGTGGAATTGCACTAAAAAATGCAGAATTGCACTAAAAAACACAAAAAAATACTACAATTACACTGAATAACGTAGCATTACACTTAATTACATTAAAATTATTAGGATAATTTTTATTTATGCTGGAAAATGTAACATTATGCTAGAAAATGCGGAATTGCACTAAAAAACGCGGAATTGCACTAAAAAACACAAAAAAATATTACAATTACATTGGATAACGTAGAATTACACTTAATTACATTAAAATTGATGATAATTTTTATTTATTTGTAAATTACGGACATTATTAAATTTATAATATTTATATTCTAAACGCATTATTTAACATTAAACACATTGTTAATATTAACAATGTAACAACACGATGTGTTGTGATATGTTGTTTAATTTAATACTAAACCTTACTACTGAAGACTCCCTCTTTTTGTCACTATAAACAGGCGGAGGGAGCAGCAATGGCTCTCCCCCTATAGGTACTTTATGGCCTCTACCTGTTTACAGAGGAGGGGCTTTTCGTAAAGTTTATTAGATAGATATATATATATGTATATATATAAGTATATATATACATCTATCATTAAATTAAAAAAATTATAAAAAAAAGAAAAAAAAAAGTTTCGGGGAAAAGCCCCCTATTTATATAAAATACATGTCACGTGTATCACGTGACATGAACTTGGTTAAACTGCAGCCGCAGCCGCAGTTCATTTTTTAACTAACCTAAAAATACTAAAAATAAACTATTGCAGCCGCAGCCGCAGCCGCAGTTTTTTTTTAGAGTTTAAAAAAAAAACTAATTTAGTTTATTTCGCTCTTCCCTTCTTCTCACCATTTTCCCGTCACCCTCCCTCTCGTTTCTCCTTCCCTCTCTCTCCCCACTTCCCTCTCTCTCGTCCTTCCCCTCACCTTTCCCATTTCCCGTTGGTATGGCAATTATCGTTACATTTGGAGAAGTCGGGTAAAGTTTGTTATCTTACGAAACTATTTTTTTTTTATTTTTTTCTTTATTAAGAAACGTTTTAACGTTTCTTTTACTTTATTTTTGTAGGTTCCGGTACTCCAGGTTTCCGAAACGGCAAAATGTAAGTTTCGTTTAACGAAACTTATATTTATATTTTTATTTTAATTAAGAAACGTTCTAACGTTTCTTTTACTTTTTTTTTGTAGGTCCAGGAGAACGCCAAGTTTCACATGAATATTCATTAATGGCCCTCCTCGATTCCGAAACGGAAATGTAAGTTTAACGAAACTTAATTATATTTATATTTTTATTTTAATTAAGAAACGTTCTAACGTTTCTTTTACTTTTTTTTGTAGGTTCAGGAGAACGCCAAGTTTCAGCATGAATATTCATTAATGGCCGAAACGGAAATGTAAGTTTCGTTTTAACGAAACTTATATTATATTTTTTTAATTAAGAAACGTTCTATAACGTTTCTTTTACTTTTTTTGTAGGTTCGGTGGTTCCGGTGCTCCAGGATTCCCGAAACGGAAAATGTAAGTTTCGTTTTAACGAAACTTAACGAAACTTATTATATTATATTTTTTTTAATTAAGAAACGTTCTAACGTTTCTTTTACTTTTTTTGTAGGTTCTGGTACTCCAAGATTCCGAAACGTTAACATGTAAGTTTCGTTTTAACGAAACTTAAAATATTTTATTTTCTTTTTAATTAAGAAACGTTCTCTAACGTTTCTTCTACTTTTTTTGTAGGTTCCGGTGCTCTAGGATTCCGAAACGGAAAAATGTAAGTTTCGTTTCATCAACGAAACTTATCTTTTTTGTTTTTTTTAATTAAGAAACGTTCTAACGTTTCTTTTACTTTTTCATTTCTTGTAGGTCTCCAATTCGGGTATCATTGGAAAGTGAAAATGGTAAGTTTCGCAACGAAACTTACCGTGTTTTTTTTTTATTATTAGAAACGTTTTTTAACGTTTCTTTTCTATTTTTTTTTTGTAGGTTCGAGCGGGATACTTGACTTTGGTAAGTTTCGCAACAAAAAAAACGTTGCGAAACTTCAGTTTGTTTTTTAAAGAAATGTTTTATTAACATTTCTTTATTCTCTTTTGTAGGTCCCTCCCCTCCAGATTCGAACTTGGGTTTGGATAACGTGTAGGTTTCGAAGTATAACTTCGAAACTTCAGTTTAAATGGTGAGTTTCATGACAAATATCATGAAACTTAATTTTTTTTTATTAGGAACCGTTTACTAACGTTCCTTTTCTTTTTTGTAGGTTCGGGATATCTGGGAAGCTAACTTAGGTAACATGAATCTCGTAAAACCATTGTTGAATAGAAGCCATTACTTTACGTTCAGGTATTGGATATGGCTTCTGAAATGGTAAGTTTCGTACGTTTCGTTACGAAACTTCTGTTTTATCTTTAAGAAACATTCTAACTGAATGGTTTTCTTTTTTTGTAGGTTATTGTAACAAGATAATAGTTCTTTGGCTCCTTGCTTGGTGAGTTTCGAAGATTAACCTTCGAAACTTTTTGTTTTTTTTTGATGTTTGTTTTTTTTAACATTATTGTACTTAATTACACGTTATAATTGAATAATTAGATAAATTGTTAATAAAATTAGAATCAATAAATTGTTATAAAATTTGTATAAAATTACTCAAAATTGTTGCTTAATTATTACTCAATTGTCAGAAATTGTCTTAAAAATATTACATTTACACTCAATTGTCCAAAAATTGTCAAACAATTGTCACTCAATTGTCTAAAATTGCTAAAAATTTTCTAGCATTTGAAAGTTAAATTTTGGTAAAATGGTCCATTTTTCCAAAATTTGACAAAAAAATGCACAATTTACCAGAATTTTTCCGGTAAATTGTGCAACAATGGAAAGTTTTTATTTCAAATTTGCAATTTACGTATCATTACAAAAAATTCATCACAATTTACATAACATTGGCCTAATATTGCTAAAAATTCACCACAATTTGCACTTCGTTTACATAACATTACTAAAAATTTGACTAAATTCACCACAATTTGCATTACGTTTGCATAAAATTACTAAAAATTTAACTAAATTCACCACAATTTTCATTACGTTTGCATAAAATTACTAAAAATTTGACTAAATTCACCACAATTTTCATTACGTTTACATAACATTACTAAAAATTTTGACTAAATTCACCACAATTTTCATTACGTTTGCATAAAATTACTAAAAATTTGACTAAAATTTCTGAAAAATTTCTCAACATTTGAATTAGGAATTGTGTAGGATTGTCGCCATTTTGACAAAATTTGCCAAATTGTAAGACCTCCATTATCCCAAAATTGTAACACAATTTACCTCAATTTACCGGGATAATTCTCAATTTGCCAGAAAAATTCCAGGCAAATTTTGCGACAATGACATCTGTTCGACCTGTGATCGTCGCTATCATCATCGTTGTCGCTAAAATTATAATTCTTTTTTGCATTTTTAATATGTCTCCATTTGGTAGTAGGATGCACATATTTACCAATATTATCTGATCCTTTTTTTTTACATTTGGAACATATACATAATACTTTATTATTCGACATTTTTTTTCCAATACTTTTTTTTCACAATTTATAAAAAATAAACACTTTTTTTTTACACTATACAAGATTTATAAAAATTAAAAACTAAAATACTTTTTTTTTTCACACTGCATAAAATTTATGTTTCAGATTTTATAAGCTAAAAAATTTTGATTTATCTTTATTCGGAATAATTTGTACACAAATATTCCTGTTAAATATTGTCGTTTTAAGATGGCTGTGTAATTTAAAAATAGACTTTTGTATTCCTTTTTTGTACTTCGAATATTGTATTAAAAAAAAAGATTATTTTTTTTTTTAAGAACAATTGATAATGTTTCTGCCTATTTTTTTTTTAAAAAAAAGCATTATACATACCTCTTTACATACATCTTTACACTAGTGTTTACACACCTATTTATTTCGTTGCGATTAACGATAAATTAATCATCTTAAAAAAAATTATCCTCGTTCGAGGATCTAACACTTAATCTACAGTAATACTATCACTATTTTTTTGTCTTCAAAAAAAATCATCAAATTAAATAACTATTATTTTAAATAAGTATTACATCCCTGTAAAAATCTGATCCATATTTTATTTATCTTTCCATGTTTTTTTTTATGAATGTATCATTTTAATGGAATTAATAATAGCTTTAAATCATGGAAATTTTCATCTCGATATCCGTGAATGTGTCATTTTCACACGAATTTTTACGGAAGACACAGAAAACACGAAGAAATAATGGAAAAATTCGGATAAAAATTTTTTATAGGGGTTGAAATCTTATGATAAAATGGCTGTGTAATTTTAAAAATAGATATGAAAACCTCCTTTGTATTCCTTTTTCGTACTTCGAATGCTGTCATTTTTTAAAAAAAAGATTGTTCTTTTTTTTTTAAAAAAAAAAAATGATCGCTTTACCTTGACTGGTCGTCTTATGATGAAATAGCCGTGTAATTTTATAAATAGATGATATAAAAACCCCTTTTGTATTCCTTTTTTGTATACAATATTACTGTCAAATATTGTCAATTTTAAAACCCTTTTGTATTCCTTTTTTGTATACAATATTGCTGTCAAATATTGTCAATTTTTTTTAAAAAATCTTAAGAAAATCGATAATGTTTCTACTTTTTTTTTTTTTTAAAAAAAAAAAAAAAAAAATAGGAAACTTCTGATACCAATTTCCCAAAAATACTAAATCTAGTGGAAAATCTTCATATTTTTATTAAGTCACACACGATTATAATAATTTGTATCGTTTATTCATTTTATTATTCTTTATTTAAAAAACTCTACCGTAACTGTTGAAATAGCTAAAAATAGATGTTATAAAAACCCTTTTATATTCCTTTTTTGTACACAATATCGCTATCAATTTTTTTAGAAAAAATTTGATCATTTTATTTTTCTTTTTTAAGAAATGTCGATGATGTTTCTGTCTTTTTTTTTAAAAAAAAATTATTCATTTATCTTTCCTTTTTAGGAAAAATCGCTAATGTTTCTACCTTTTTTTTTAAAAAAAAAACCTCGTCAAGTTAATATAAATTCAGAGAAATTTAATTCATTCTTTTTTTTCTTCGTTTTCTTCGTTCTATCTGAATTTCTCTTCATTACATTTGAATTTTTCTGTTATGGCTACTAACAAAAAATTAAATAAAATAACCGTTCTTAATCAATCAAAAAAATCGTCAGATCTTCCTGTTCAACAAAATGTAAGTTAAGTTTAGCATTTATATTGCAGTTTGATCTCTTTTTAACAATATTAAGTTTTAATTATAAATATAGAGAATTCTAGAAAAAGTGGTGGATGAAACTGTATCAATTTCCAAACCAACCGGTGCTTATATTAATATTGCAAAAATTTTAAACCTGAATAATGAGGAATTTAATGGTTACAAAGTTTGTAATATATAAATATGTAATTGTTGATATAATTCATGTATTGTCATTTTAGGATTTAACTTTTATATATTTTACTAGTCAAGTATACGTGACCTAATTGAAGCGTATATCGATGTTGAAACGTCCTGGGAAAAGCAGGAGAGGAGAGCAATATTAAAAATTATTGAGAAGGTGAGTATATTGTAAATTAATCATTTAATCATATTTTAAATCAATACATTTATAATACATTTAACAAAATTCTTTTTTCAGTTCAAAGGAAATAATAGTCATTTTCCCAAAACAACAGGAGATTGGGCTATCAAAGAATTATTTCGCCGCTCGATGAACAATAAACGTAAATAATAATTTCACCTTTTGAATTATATTTATTTATAAAAATAAATACATATTAATTTTTGAATTTTATAAAAGGTGCTCACCAAAAAAGACTAAAGAAGAAGGAAATGGAAGTTATTTTAAAAAAGAATAAATCGGTGATCACTAGAGATAAAATTAAAAACAAAGTGGTCATTAGTAGTAGTGGAACTGCAGATGATTTATCAGATAAGGTATAATATATATAGTATAAGCATTTTGTTAAAGCAACATATTTTTAACTTCAGTTATATCTCTTTTAAACTTTTCTTGAAGTCTGATAATAACGATAATAATACAGACGTTGACAATACCAATACAAATGTCAGCGGAAAGAGCGGGAAGAAAAAAAATGAAAGAAAAAAATCTGGGCGGATTTCCAATCAACCGCGAAAAGGTAATAATTAATACTTATTTTTTCATTTTATATTACAAAAAATTTTTTATAATAATCAATTAATTTTTATTTTTATTTTAGATTATAACGAAAATAATAAAGTAAGTTATTTAATTTGAAATTAATTAGTTACAAATACTAATATTTTATTTTATTTCATAAATTAGAGATAACAATATGTAAAAAAGAAAAAGAAACCAAAATTTTGCAACCCCTGAATATAAAAGATATATTCTAGACGAATCACATTTTGACAAATTTATCATTTCGGGTACTTTTGTGAATCTATAATCCTTGAATAGCACATAATATGCATATTTTAAATAAAGTAAATTTTTGTGTCGTATTGCTTTTGTAATGAAATTTTGTAACAATGTAACGATAATGCAAAATTAAAGTTTAAAAGTTCATTTTTCGTTAGTTAAAATTTTGTGTCACTACTTATCCGGTTAGTTTGGAAAATAAAGGAAATTGTCCAATTAAAATTATGTATATTATACACGTGATCTGATCGTCCAATTAAAATTAAATTATATTATACACGTGATCTGATCATCAAAATAAATATAACGCAGAAAATATTTGTTTATTTTTTTTTAACTTTTTTTCTTCAAACTTTTCTTTTCGTTTATTTATTTTTTAACTTTTTTACATTTGAATATTACTAACTTGCTTTTTTCACTACGCAGAAAATATTTGTTTATTTTTTTTAACCTTTTTTTCCTTCAAACTTTTTTTCTTCAAACTTTCTTTTCTTCAAACTTTCTTTTCGGTAAGAAAATTTATTTTTTTTTATCCTTTTATTTATTTTCTAACTTTTTTACATTTCAATTACTAACTTACTTTTTTCACTAACTTTATACTTTTTTTTATTATCACTAACGCTAACAAACGCTAACAATTACTTTCCATACTACTTACTAATTTGCTTTCTTTATTAACTTCATACTTTTTTATTTTTAATATTAATAATTTACTTACAATAATTTATTTTACTTTCTTTTTTTTTATTATTACTAACGCTAACAAATGCTAACAATTTACTTTCCATACTACTTACTAATTCTAATTTTGCTTTCTTTACTAACTTCATACTTTTTTATTTTTAATATTAATAATTTACTTATACCAATAATTTACTTTACTTTCTTTAATATTATTAATTCGCTAATCATGCTATTAACATTTATTTGATATTTGATTTTATTTTCTTTATACATTTATAGTTTTAATTTATAGTTTATATCTAATACAGCGATAGTATATTATTTATTAATTATTATATATATATTTTTATATTTTTTTATAGTTTTCTACATTTATAATTCATATCAAATATAGTGTTTTATTTTGTATATTTTATATTTAAATTAATAAAAATCCATAATTTCACTTTATAAATTTGCTTGTCGTTAATCGTTACTGACCAAATTTTGACTTACTGTAATCATAATTCCTAAAATTCGGCCCACAATAATTTTTAAATTCGGCCCACAATAATTCCTAAATTCGGCCATAATAATTCCTAATAATTCCTAAAATTCGGTTCACAATAATTACAATAATTTCTAAATTCGGCCCAGAATAATTCCTAAAATTCAGCCCAAAAAGCCCACAATAATTTTTAAATTCGGCACAATAATTCCTAAATTCGGCCATAATAATTCCTAATAATTCCTAAAATTCGGCTCACAATAATTTCTAAATTCGGCCCAGAATAATTCCTAAAATTCGGCCCGAAATTTGGCTCAAAAATTAGACAATAATTGTATAAAATCAGGTCATAAATTGGATAATTATTGTATGATTGCCATACAACTATTGTGTGATTTATTGCAATTTTTAGCACAATTATTGTATGGTCAAATATACAGAAATCATAGTGAATTTAATTGGATGTTTTTTCAACAAAAATCACACAGGCTTTTTTCATAGGGATGGATTGTTACGAAAAAGGAAAAAAGACTATTAAATATGAAATGGATTACTTAAAGAGTTCTTATGGTAAAGAGAGTCCCACTTATAATATTCTTTCAATTGATGGAGGGGGTGTTTGTGGAATATTACCTGCCTTATGGCTTAGTGAGATAGAATATCGCACACATAGACCCATTTCTTGCTTATTTAATATGATAGCTGGAACATCAACAGGAGGGATTATTGCTGCTGGGCTATCGGTACCATCCTGGGAAATAATGTATGATGAAAATAACGTGCCATATTATAAATGTTCAAATTCAAGACCAAAGTTTTCAGCTTCAGATATATTAAATCTTTACCAGAACCAAGTAAAAGACTTGTTTACCAAAAATGATTCATGGAAATTGTTCAAGCCAAGATATACAGACAAAGATCGCAATTCATTGTTTTTTAATCATTTCGGAAATGTGCGTTTAAATAAAGCACTTACAGAACTAGTTATTCCTGCAGTAGATGAAAATAATTTAACACGTACACATTTATTTACACGTTATGGATGATCGTCCTGGTTACTCAAATGACACTTTTTTTGATACTTTAATGGCAACAACGGCTGCGCCCACTTTTTTTCCGCCTTATGAGATAAAGGGCAGGGGCTTTTTCATAGACGGAGCCTTACATCTTAATAATCCAGCAATGGCGGCATATGAAAAAGCTATTCAGTATAATGTAGCAAAAGAAAAGATTTCCGTGCTTTCTTTAGGTACAGGGGGCTATATGCCTAACCCTTTAAATCCTGATCTATATCGTGGTAATCTTTTTTGGGCACAAAATCTTCACAAAGTAGTGCTACCACAACAGAAAGGCAATACTGATCGTTCAATGTATAGTTTATTGGGAAATCATTATCAACGATGGCAGGTTTGGTTTGAAGAAAAAATAAGTTTGGATGATTACAAAAGTGTTCCTTATCTCTTAGAATTAGGTCATCAGTATATAGAAGAACTTGATGCTTCAGATGAGAATCCTATAAATAAGTTGATAGAGTCTTTTGAGTAAGACTTTAAGAATTTCAATGCCTAAATTAATTTATTATCTCCAACAAAGTCTCTCAAATTTATTAAATGCCAAATTGAACATTTTGACAACTTATCAATTTTTTTTCTTTTTTTTTTAAAAAAAAAAGATCATATTAGAGAAAACAAGTTATTTATATAAAAATTATGAACAATTATCTTATAAACAATTATTTTACATAGAAATAAAGATTTGTTGCTACAAAAAAAATCAAAAAAATCAAAAAAATCGCAATTTGTATGAACACCAAAACTATATGTAGACGTGCTTGTAACAATTATAAATATTTTTTGGAAATTTATTTAGATTTTACGCAGAATGTGTAATAGCGTAAATACTAAGTGATTTAATTATGCGTACAAAAATTTTAATTTTGATTAAAATTGGTTATTAGGTCTTCTTTAATGCTTCTCATGTTTGTAGTCTAGGGTTGGGACCGGCCTCATAAAAATATGAGCTGTTACAGTACATGCGTCAAATTTAAGACACAAGTAGAGCATGTGACGATGATCAATGATTGCCCTGTCTGTTACGTAATGATGATAACCCGATTTCGAGCCGGTTCCTGTTCGGTTCAAAACGATTTTCATGGTGTAGGACTTGAGCACGTCATAAAGACGTTTGCCGCCTCATGCTACGAAACAATTATAACAATTCCCGAGTTTCAAAATAAAATTGAATAATAAAAATGAAATGAAAAATTCAAGAAAGAAAATAAATTCTAAGTTTCTATCCCAATGAAATCCCATACGTTATATTTAAGATATAAAGAACTAATCAAAATATTAATTTCCTGATTTCGACTTAGAAGAATGAAAAATACAAACCAATTAAAATAATTACTTCCTTTTTCTGACATAAAATTAAGAACCAATTATTTAAATCTTCTCAGAATAATATATAAATAATATTCTGGAAGATGGTGGCGATGAAATAGTCTTTCTGAAGTTGTTGATGCTGACGATTTGAGTCCTCGTCATCAACCTAAAATATTATCGTGAATAAATCCAACTAAAACTCATTGAATCAATTGTATGTTAAAAATTATTTTTGTTTCACAGAGTAAATAAAGATTCAGTAACGATTACAAAGATACTACATAATAGAACCAAAAGTAATACTAATATAAAATTGTAAACCAAGTCACCACGAAGATAACTTTACTCTAGTTCAAGATAGGGTTGGATTAGTCCGGTCCAGTCCGGTCCGGTCCCAAAAAAGACCGGTCTTTCAGCCAGGACCGGACCAGTCTTTTGACCGATCCTTAAAATTTTTTAAATTATCTTATTTATAATAGCAGTATTGTTGGGTTGGATCAACGAGATAATGAAATACAGGTCGCACTAAAAATTATGAGATTAATTTATTATTTATTACCAGTTACCTTTGTTGTCAAATCTCAAAGTTTAAGAGTAAAATACTGGATAGAATTTTTACAACCATCAAAAAATATGAAAAAAAATTGCAACGGGAATAAAAGTAAATTATCAAATTGATGCTGACCATGTAACACAAAATAATTGCATATACGAAAAATTTTTATTTCTCGTACTTTAAGTCTTTAACATTTTAAAGCATCAATGAGGAATCGAATGATATTGATATTGCAAAATACCAACATATGAAAATTTTGATATTTTTAAAAGAAAACTTTATTAATAATATATAATTTAACATTTTTATATTAAATGATAATTTTATATAATCGGTCTCGGTCCGGACCGGTCCTCAAATCTCGGACCGAAAACCGAAGACCGGTCCCAAGACCGATACATTTCCTGGGACCGACCCCTCAAATGTCTGTCTATCCGTGCTGTGATTGGTTAATTTTATTCGCATCAATTATTAGATGTTTGCTACCTATCATAGAAGGTAATTCCTTCTTTGTAATCTCCTGCATTTCTTAATACGTTTGAGTCAGTCAAAACAATCTTTTGAGGTATATATTGTTAAGAGAATGTATGAAACTTTTAAATCGGTGAACGGTTGTTCAAGGGCGGATTTACTTTTAGTATTATATTCTATTTGCACATAGATTGAACAATTTTATTTTATTTTTATTTTTATTTCACAGAGTAAAGAAAGTTTCAGTACAGACCACAAGAGACTATATATAGGGTCGAAAGTTGTACAAATAGAAAACTGTAAATCAAGTCAACTTTATTCTGGTGGAAAGATAACGATAAGGAAAATTAAAGCTATAATAGTTAACATAAACAAAATAGCACGCACAAGAAAAATAAAATTGCGAAATAAAAACAAAACAATGTGAGGGGTCGCGTTTAACTCACCGACAATTACTTCACAGAACAAACGTTTCACCGACAGGGTTATTTCACCGACATATAAAATTAAATATAAAAATTTTATTAATATTTTTACATATACTGTATCTTTATGTGAAATGGGGATTTTTTTTTGTTAGTAACACGTATTTCTTTGTTAGATTTTATAAAATACAAAAAACTACTACTTTTTACATTAGTTTTTTTTTTTTAATAAATGTATTACTGTAAAAAATTTATTATATATATATTTTTTTGTTAGTTTTTATTATTTTAATGAAATTTATAATAACATATATAAAAAAATAAAAAAAATACAATAGATATAATTATATGTTATTCTATCTACTAACTCGTCTAAGATGAAAGTAAAGTATCAATACTAATTAAATCTAAACTAAATATCTAAAAAAAAAAGTTTTATAATAAAATATCTCATATTCAATATTAATTTTTTATGTCGGTAAATGATTGTCGGTGAAATAATTGTCAGTGAAATGAACCAGACCCGTTATAAAGTGGAACATTGAGATTACGATCCAAAAAAAAAGAGAAAGCTTTTCTTTTTCAACTGTTTTCGAGGACTTGAAACCGGAGTATGTATCCTTGTATTAAATTCCGTATAAATTCGTGCTGTATTATTATAAGGTAATGTAATAATAGCGCATAATATTATAATAATATTGTCTCAGTTTCACGTTTAGACTGTGGGACCTACCTTTGAATTGAAATTTTGGGGTGAAGGGTGAATTTGAACCCATCCGAAACGCTAGCGCAATCTTGTGTTCCCAAGGCCAGGTCGGATCCATCTGTGTAAAAATTGAAATTGTCATAAATGTAGTTGAACAATTGTATATAAAAAAATTCTGAAGTATCACGTGACAATAATGTGGTATTTCTAAGTGACGCCAAGGAATTTTATTTAATATGAAGTCTTAATATTTTAACATTTTTTTTTTAAAAAAAATTTGAATATTATATATATTATATCTATTAATTCTTAAGTTTTCTAATCTCATCTGCACTTCTGTAAAATAAATTTTTTGCATTTTTAAAAATTCCTTCCCCAGTTTTATAATTTTCAACGACTTCAATAGGATTAATAATGCTCAATGGTTTTCCAAGTTTTGCTACAAACTCATGAACGCTAAGTTTTTCCTCTTCACTCATTCCATCAATAAAAATATTAATTAAACTTGTTGATTTCCCTCCAAACGTTTCCTTCATTTCATCTTTTTCTTCAGTATCAACATCAAAACAATCTAATAATATTCCAAATGCATTTGAATATCCTTCACTATATAATTGTTTATATAATTCAGCAGCTTTTTCATAATCTTGTTCAGTACCTTCTCCCTTTTTATATAAAATTGCAAGATTACTTTTAGCTGATTTATGTCCTAAATCTGATGCCGTTTTATATAATTCAAATGCCCTCTGCTTATCAACGCTAGTTCCAACTCCTTTACTATAAAAAATTCCCAATAAATTTATTCCATTTAAATTTTTCCCTTCAGCAGACTTCGTAGCAAATTCAAAAGCTTTGTCATTGTCTTTATCAACACCATCTCCATTTCTATACATTCGAGCAAGATTATATTGAGCTACACTATGCCCTAAATTCGCTGCTTTTTGATATAACTCAAAAGCTTTTTCTTTGTCAATATCGGTTCCGATTTCCTTATGATAACATTCTCCTAACATATTTATTGCGTTTAAGTATTCTCCTTCAGATGATTTTTTTAGCAAGTTAAAAACTTTTTCATTATCTCGATATACAACTTTTCCTTCTTTATATATACAAGCAAGATTATATTGAGCTACACTATGTCCTAAGCCTGCCGCTTTTTGATATAATTCAACCGCCTTTTCCTTATTAACATCAGTTCCAATTCCTAAATAATTAAAAGCTCCAAGTAAAAAAATATGATTTGGATCATATTGATTATCTAATAACCACTTATAAACTTCTACTGATTTGATGTTATAAACTTCACAAGAATTACAAATGGTAGATACTTCCAATTTTTTCTCACCATTAAAAATAAGATTAGATAATTCATCAGCTATTATGCCTATTAATAATGAATTTACAAATGATGAATTCTCATCGTCTATTGATTCCTCATTATTTTTATTTTCTTGTCCGCCTTGTTTACTTTGCCCGTCTTCTTGATGTTGACTTACAGTATTATATAAATCATTTTCATTAGTTTCGTCGACTGAAAAAATAATTGCTTTCAATTGATCAAGCACTTCACTTATAGCTGGACGAAGAACTGGTTCTTTATTCCAACATTCTGGTAAAAAAAATTACCGTTAGATTTAAAAAGAAATTGTTATTAAAATATCAATAATATTAATAATTATTATTATTTATTATTTGAAGAATATATTTACCAGTATAAAGCGCAACATAAGCCTCGGGTGTATCAGGAATAGGTTCTTCTCTAATACCTTGTAAAATTTCAACAACTAAACCAATATCATACGCTTCACCATCATTATAAAAAGGTGGCTTACCACTAGATAACTCCCATAATAATACACCTACACTATATATATCACTCATTTCATTTAATTTGTATTCTTGATCCATTAATCTTTTTGGATCAATATAAGGAATAACACCAAATAATTTGAAAGATTGCCGACTGGACGTTTCTTCAATCCTCTTTGACAGTCCAAAATCAGCCAATTTAATCTTATTCTTAAGAACCAAGATATTATTGGAGTGCTATCATAAAAATAAATATAATACTTATTAATTCTTAATATACGTTAAACGTAATGGATTAGGATTAACATAATGATATAGAAGGGTAGAATGCGACAAGAAAAAAAAAATTATATAATTTAAAATAATTACCAAATCACTATGCACAATTCCCTCATTATGTAAACAAGAAACGGCACTAGCCAGCTGGTAAGCCATATTTAATTTATCTTTCCAAGTAATACTATCGAAATTATTCTTCAAATATTTTCGAAGCGTGCCATTATCAGCATATTCCATTACAAATGAATACCGGTTCAAGTTCAATAGATTATTTTCGCTTTCTAATAGTAAAAAAAAAAAATTTTTTTTTTAAAAAAGAGCATAATGTTTACGTCACAGCAATGTTAAATCTTGAGGGACGTTAAAACGATAAAAAGGCATAATAATATAAAAAGTTTATACCTGGCTCATATTTTGTAATTCCAAAGAAACGAATAATATTATTATGAAAATCAACTTCACGTTGAAGTTTTAACTAATTAAAAATTAATATATAGAAAGAATAACTAATCATATTAAGATTTTTTTAAAGAAAATGTTATATAATTATATATACAATAAATATAACTAATTACCTCACGAGCGATCCCTTTAATTGTAGCATCGTCAAAATTAAAAAAAGTTTTTAAGGCTAAATACTGTCCCGAATTTTTCCAACTTGCGCGAAAAACCTTTCCGAAACCTCCCGAACCAATTTCCTGAATATTGTTAAAATTCTCGAATTCATAATATTTAAAATACTTTTTAGTGATAGCTTCTTCAATCCAATCAATATCAGCCGAATAATCAACACTGGTATCGTCAGACATGGTAAATAAATTTATTTTGAAAAAAAAATAAAAGAAAAAAAAAATTTCTTTGTTCGTATCATTTAATAAAGCTGAAATTTCATTAATTGACGTTATTGGTTAGTCTGAGAATCCTTATTTGTAATCGCCGCATCTTTATCGATCATCTGACATGATAATCAAAAACTTAAAACATAGATTGCTTGATAACATGGGAAAAAATATGAAAAATAGGCTAAAATAAATCCAAATTCAGTATTAGCAGTTGGGGTGATAAATAAAAATTAATTATCATGTGAATTGCACGTTTTGCATAATACAATTCAAATATTGAAAAACCTTTAGCTATAATAATCCGATGATTAACCTCATACATATACTTTACATTTCATTCATGTACGCATATGACACCATTTCTAATCGTCATTTTCACCAAGAAATTTTCTGACCGCTATTTTTTCAAATAACCTGTGCACGCATCCTTGCTGTATCAATTTTATAACTTTAATCAATAAACGAAATTTCATTATTTTATATATAATTATTCATAATTGAGTTCTGTATAAAGAGAACAAAAAAAATGATCTTATAATAAGATAAATATTGCGTGAATAAATCTTTAAAATATTCCGGCAAAATGGACTGTGACAATTCGACAAAATAAAGTTGAGTCGGGAAATGATAGGTAAATGTGATGAACGTCAATAAATGCACTTGACTTTTATTTTCATTTTTCAAATATTATTATAATTTCTTAATTTTACCTAATTCATTACAGAAAAATTCTCAAATATTTTAAATATTAAAGATTATTAATAAAATATTTTAATTTAAATGTTTGTAAATTATTAATTTTAATAATTAATTATAGAAATAATGCATCTTTTAACGCTATAGTTATTTCCGGTACTACCGTTCAAATTACATTTGACCTATAATAATGTGATGATAGTTATGGAAAGCGTAGAGTTTTTATCTCACTAGCTCAACTTACTAAGAGACCCTCTCCTAACCATTATTTTTTAAAAGATGATTACGAAGGAAAACAAGGTCGCCTTGAACAGGCACTAATGTACATGACGTATAAAGATGTGAAAGCAAGGGTTTTATAAGTGATTAATTTCACTCTTGTATAAATAATTATTAGTGAATAAATTTTAATGATTTCTAAAACATAAAAATCATTTAATAAGTTATAATAAAGGTAATTTTTTATTATTTTCAGCAGTGCAATAGTGCGCATAAAAGGTAGAGAATTTAATTAACTATTAAAATCGGGGAAATTTTGTTATATTTCCTTTATAGACAAGTATGTATTTCTTAAATATATTTTCAAATATAAAGCTAAATATATACAAATGCACTTAAAGTTTGACACCTTTTCTAAAGAAATAAAAAATGTTTTATATGTGGTAAAGTTTTTTACACATAACTTCTAAACTTACGTATATACAAAGTCCAAAAAAGTAAAATTTACTTTATACTAAAGTGTCAAACCAACTTTTGATAAAGAAAATTCATGTAAAGATCTGTTTTATGATTTATACTTCCCCCGTATTTTATTAATTAAATTCTCTACTTTTTAGACAATACAATTCGAATGCAGTTTTTTTACTTGGAAGGTTTAAGTGATTTAAGAATTAGAACTAGGTCTAATAGACCTAATAGACAAAGGGCGCATAAAATATACAAAGCGCTACAAATTTAATGTATAAAGTTGAAGAGAGGGATAAGAACCGTGACGAATATATTAAGGAATAGACGCAATAGTACGCAGTTGCACTAACAACAGCAGAAATTATTATGCAAGAAATGCATGAAAATGTCAAATACAGAGTAAATTTCAATATTTCTAGTAAACTCATGATATATTTTATTAAAATCAATTACGTATGCTTTATAGTGTGTTTTTGATTGCGTCAAAACTAAAATCATCGGATCACGTGATTTATTATATGCTTATTTCCTTTTCTTTTTTTTTTATATACATTCAAAAAAGAATAAAATATTGGTCACTTATTCAAAGTTATCATCGATCTTGTAAATGTGTATTATTATATCGCGTCCTTGATGCAATAAATAAATTTTTTTTTTTTCAAACAATCAATCAATTCGTGCTAGACAAAGTGGTGCACGAAAAAAAAGAATATTAGATAAGATTGTTAAAAATATACTCCCTATTTTATGATTTGTAAATACACTAATTTAATGTAATACAGTTAAGTTCAAAGTTGAAATTAGGAATTTTATACAGGGAATCAGGGATTAAGGGATTATCAAATGATATTAAAAGATTGTAATAATAACATGTGATAGCTCAGAATTAACTTTTCAAATTTCAATAATAATTTCATTTTGCACATTTCTAACCATAAGTTTAGAGTAACTATCGACCTATATTTATTCACTACTAAAAAAATGATCCGATGATCCCAATCATCTTAATCCTAAAATATCTTACCCTTACCCCAAATTCTAAGGTACCAAAGTAAAAAAAGAAGGTGAGCGTTAAGGTTTATTTGGTACATCATCGACGGTTTCAATCAGGTTAGTCTGGGAAAATTAATCTATTGTACAAAATTCCATGTACTATATAATTTAAAGATCGACTAAACCATTTACAGCTTTAGAAAGAAGTTTTCGTTGATTAATATGTACGCATATATATCTTTTTTTTTTTCTTTAAATATTGAAATTTGTGTTCAGTAAACAAATTTTAACTTAATTATATTTGTCGATAATTTTAAATAAATATTATTTGGCCCACATCTTATTTTACTGAAATGCAGCTACAGAAAATTCAAATTAATGGATTAGTTGGATTGAAGAATAATAATACATCATGTAAATTATTACTATTACAAACATTTTAGTAACGTTCAAGAAATTGATTTCGGAGAATTTGGAAAAGTACATCGTGTAAATTGGAAAAATTTGGAAACTTTCCGCGAAAATGAAAATTTTTATCTATGACAAGATTATATTCGGACTAATAATAAATTGATACAATATGAATAGAAATTTCACAGAATATTATTTTATTAATTTGGATTGTATAATTTGAACATAGAAATTTCTTATTCTGTCATTAAAAAGTAATGTAAACAAATAATTTGCAAAAGCATTGATAATAATTTAACTACTAAATAATCAACTCTAAATTTGATAGTGATTTTTTTTTAATTTAATTAAGATCGTCTACAGAATAAAAGTCAAATTCTAACTCAAGATTATCATAAACTTATCGTTATTTAGTTAGTTGATTTTGCATCTGCTTGATCTCATTTCGTAATCTTTCGATTCTTTCTCGATACAACTCCGCTACCTTTGGTTTCAGTTTGCTCAGTCTAACCTCATCAGCATCTAAGTATCCCAAGAGTTTGTGACACTTATCCTGTGAACAAGTTTGAGAGATATTATACTCAGCTAATTTTATGCCTGCCTTAAACTGTCCAAGTTTTATTGCCTTTTCCATATACTCATGAGCCAATTTTAGACAGGCTTCCGCGTAGTGATATACTGCATCACTGCAGTCTTTATCAGCGGACTCTCTGTAATATTTGAGAGCCTTTTTATTATCTTTAGATACGATATACCCGTTTGCATAGTAATAGCCGAGGTAAAACAACGATTCTTTGTGACCGACATTTGCTAATTCATAGAAAATGCGAAAGGCTTCTTCGCGCTTTTGACTTTGATGATAGCCAACTGCTTTTTTGTATAATCCGGCTTCATCAAGTTGAATGTTGTCACTATCCGAATTTAGTGTTAAATCTTTAGGCTCATCCTTCACAGGATAAACGTCATCATCTTCCAAACACTTGGAAAGCCCCTCATACATTATACTTGCTACCGGGCGGTAATTGCTATCGTTATCCCATGCCTTTTTCATGATATTCTGGTATTTAATTGGAATGTTTTCATCTACAGGTTTCGGGCGGTTTCCTTCCATGACAGAGTCCTCGATTTTTTGGAAGCTCTTAATGTTTGCGTACGGCTTTTCTTGCATAGCAATTACCCAAAGGACAATTCCAAGGCTATTACAAGAATTATAAGATCGTGATACATCAGTTATTGATCGATCCTTTATATCTTAGAAGAAGACCATATATAATTTACCTAAAAATGTCACACTCTTTCGTGTAAGGATTCTTTTTATCTTTGATTTTCTCAGGTGCCATGTATCTATAAAGTATGTTTTATTACAAGCATTATTTATCAGCGGCAAATTCCAGAAAACTGTAACAATCCGTACAATACCTAGCAGCGTCTGCCAATTGAAGACCAGGAACAGTATTATCTTGTTCTCTTCGGCTCAGTTCAAAGTTCGAGAGCTTTGGGCACAAATGTGCATCAAGCATTATATTGGAGCTCCTAATATCATGGTGGAGGATATCTCGATCATGACAGAATACTACCCCATTAGCTATACCTGTAGCGATGTTGACTTTTACATTCCAGTCGAGCCCCGGATTTCGCAACAAATATTCTTCAAGGTTACCATGTTCGCACCATTCAGTGATCAAGTATTGATCGCCGCTCAATTTATAGATACCGAAACTATAAGTAAACGAGGTTATTTAAACGGAGAGAAAAGCACGTAAAGCAACTCATGAACAGCACTTACAATTCTATGACATTTTTACAATCAGCTAACAACTTGAGCATATTAATAATTTTACAAGAATTACTATCACAAGAATCGAGAAGTTTTTGCGCAACGTCCTGTGTGAGAAATTTTTTCTTCGAAATATTACCCCGAATAACTTTTGGCTGATTGCGCAACTCGCTTATCTTTTTATTGTCTAAAATAACATCATTGATTTGCCAATCACTTATTTTCAAATCATCAATGTCAAGTTTCATGGTAAGTATTCGGATGAGCTTTCGAAGTTGCTCCGGTATCTCATCCTTCATTTTCGTAACGATTTGATGCGTGCCTTTCAAGACCGATAAAAAGAGTTCATCATTGGCAGCATCGAGTTTCTTATATAGTATTATAAGCTTTTCTTCAACCTGAATATATGCAAGGTATACGTTGAAACAAAACAGAAGATTTAATAGCAACGTCTTAATTTCACAATAAAATTTACCTCTTTGGCGTTTACAACTTTCTTTGTAAGTATCCAAAGTTTGAATTTTTGTTTACTTTCAGATATCAATTTAATATCGTCTTCAATTTCTCTTAACACTTTTAAATAACGCTCCAGGACTTTCTCGTCTATGTCATTAGCAGATTCTTTCAGAGTCAATCTTGCATTATCTAAGCGCTCTCCAATAAAGGCGCAGAGGGCCTTATTAAACATAGCTTTCTGAATTAAACACGTTATTCTATCAATAGCTGTGATTGCACCGCTGACAACGGGTATTACACCACCGACGATAACACCCGTCGTAACACATATTTCCGTGGCATTAATTACGGCGCTTCTCGTGGTCATTTTAGATTGTAAAATTTTAACATTTGCAAATACTAGAGAAAAGTACATAGCAGTGACCTTTCATATTTATATGATTTTGGTATTTTTGATATCAGATAAAAACAATATTTAGAAAGGCAAACCATCCGTCTATCCGGATAATATATATTGCTTGATATGGATATATCAGCGTTAATCTTTCAAGTGGCTGAATACTACATGTATTGATAACCAATAGAATTGCAACATGTTGCATCTAGCATTGATTTTTATTATTTCGTATATTTGTTTATAATAAGAAAAATGAGTTGACAGTTACACACAAAAAACACGCATACGCACAATGAACGGAAATATAGAAATTTAGTTGAACCGTTGAAGTGTATAAAGTGAATGAAA
This sequence comes from Rhizophagus irregularis, assembly GCF_026210795.1. NCBI lineage: Eukaryota > Fungi > Glomeromycota > Glomeromycetes > Glomerales > Glomeraceae > Rhizophagus > Rhizophagus irregularis. Next base: position 210,249 of record NC_089430.1, on the reverse strand, counting down.
TAACATATCGGTCTGATCAAAAAAATAGTGTGCCCTATTTTTTGTTATGTGTGACATAAATGTCATATAATCATGAGAATTATTGTCGATCCCTAAATATCTTCAACTCCCCGAACAAAACTTTTTAATATGTAATAAACTGAGGAACCGATCAAAAATGAAAGGAACGGATCAAAAAATCTCAAGAAAGAAACCGGGAGAGTTTTATTGCAAGTAAGTTTTATTTGCTTTTATTTAAAAAAAGTGAAATATTATTATTATTATATAGTTAAAAAGTATTACTTTTACGTGTTTGATTTTTTTTTTAATTACTCTAATACTTGTATACAACTGACTAACCATCTTTCCTAAACTTTTTCCAAATAGATTTTACTTTATAATTATCAGAAATTTGAAGTGTTTGAAATAAATGATAGATATATAACAAATATTCTTCATTAATTCGTTAATGATGAATATAGTGTTGTCCAGATTCATAATAGATTTCTTAGGATAGTTAGATAGTTATTAGAATAGTTATAAATTTAATAAGTTTTAATTGTTAAATATTTGAAGATGTGAAGGAATTTTTAAGTCTTTATAATTAAAATAATAATTAAATTTTATATATTTTACGCGAAACTTTTTACGCGAATATCTCCAAAAAAAAAATGGGGGACTTCTTTTGATCAGCCTGGACAAAACATATTTCCAATTTTATTTGGTGTACGACAAAAATTAACTACACATGATCGCATTTGACCTAAAGAAGATGTCTAATATTGTGTAACTGTACATCAAGTTCGCCATATTCAGGGGGCCTTACACAGACAACTTACTTGGAAATTCCTAAAATAAGAAATATCGGCAAGGTGTTTATTTTGTTATGGAATGTTCTTGTGTATTTGTTAATTATGCTTTATTGATTTTTTAGGTAACTTTACCCGCCGATCTTACCGTACTGTTTCTCTGGATGTACTGTATATATTAGGTACGGAAATAACACTTTTTTTTTTTTTTTTTTTTTTTTTTTTTAATTTTTGTATTCATTTTGTCTATAATACAACTGTAATGTGATTAATCATACCCAAAGGTTACATACCTTACTTATTATATCATATCGTACCATACTACTTTATCATATACTCGGGAATATATTGTGTTAGTGCCGGTATATATTAAATCTATTATCAGTTACACCCAATGTTGCACGGTGCTTATTTTTTGCGTCACATTGTATTATTTATAATAGGTATCAAGCAACTCCTGAATTTACTAACATGGACAATACGGAGAATACGGAGTTTAGCGCTGATGATTTTACTTCTCTATTCGACTCCAATGGATTGTTAAAAGATAAGTTAGAAGGATTTAACGAAAACCAAAAGAAGCTTCGCTCTCTTAATGAAAAAGCTAAAGATGTACAAGAGGAGAACTTGAAGCTCAAAAACGAAGTAAAAGCTTGGGTAAACCGGAAAGGTCAAATAAAATTAGCCCAGTCAAATATAGACAATTCTTATCCATCAGAAGTACCTCCTAAGGGCAAGGAAGACGATAAAACTTATCAAGAAAGGTATGCCATAGCAAAGGAATTTATTTCCGGCTGGAGAACCTGTATAGATGAATTCGAAGATTATCAGAAAAAATGTGATGAGTTTGGAAAGCTTTTCGAGGAGACTACTCAGAAAAACAAAGATAGTATTAACAAAACCCTCAGTCAACTTTCGAAATTGAGTAAATTGAGTCTACCAGGTGGAAGCTTTCATCCTCTGATATATCGTCTTTTTAAGCATTCTTATCATACCAAAAGCCGAGGTTGTTGTAACTTGGGTTTTTTCTCGAAGTAAGTTAAATAACGTTCATTGTTAAGTAGATTTGATTCACGTACTCAATCCAAATTATCAAACAATATTCTTATTCATAGACTCAACACGATGTATCAGATAGAGAATCTTTTCATTGAAATCGGTGTTAATCTGAACATATATCAAGATGACATAACTGCAACCGAAGATAAGATTAAAGAATATCGTGAACTGCTTGATAAAACAGTTCTCAAGCTCAATAGGATACGAATGGCTAGGACTCCAGCTTATAGTAATCAAGCACAACAATGCTTTGTATGCAACAGACCATATGTATTTATTAAATGGTGCAAGTTCTGTGATATTGAACAGTTTAAAAAACAGTTCTCCAATTGGGGAAGTGGCAATCCAGAGTTCGATAAAATTATCCATGACTCTCAGCTTTCTATCAAATATCCAAATGGATTTATACAATGGATCCCTTATGAAAAATTTGTTAATGTTGAATTCGTAGGTCGTGGTGCTTATGCGAATGTTTATAAAGCCAATTGGGTTGAAGGACTCGGTACCTGGGATTATGCTCTTGGAAAGAGAGTTCGATATCCAAACACACCTGTAGCTTTAAAAGAACTCAAGAATTCAATACACATCGGTAAAGAGTTTCTTGAAGAGGTAACATAAGCATTTATAAAGACGTGGATAGCTTGAATTATTATATTAACCATTTGTACATTAATTATTTTAGGTCACTGCCTATATCAAGTCATCTTCTAGTACAGTGCTTCGTTGCTATGGTATCTCAAAAAATCCTAAGACTAATGAATATATCATGGTTTTTCCTTACGCCCACGGAGGCAATTTAAGAAATTACATGAAAAAAAGACTGAATTGGTTAAACAAATTAGATATTTTACGACATATTTTATACGGACTAGCTGATATTCATATTAGAGGGTTGGTTCATCGTGATTTGCACCCAGGAAATCTCCTCCATTACCGAAGGACCATTTCTGTGTCTGATTTAGGTCTTTGTCGTCAAGTTGATGATGTAACATCATCTGATGAGATATTTGGCGTTTTACCATTCATAGCTCCAGAAGTTTTAAATGGAGAACCTTACACCCAAGCATCAGACGTCTATAGTATTGGAATAATTATGTGGTTCATTACTTCGAAAGAATATCCATTCTATGATCGTGTATATGATAAATACTTGGCTAGAGAGATATGTGAAAACCTTCGTCCGAAGATTCTTGATGAAACACCACCAGATTACAAGGAATTGATGCAAAAATGTTGGGACAAAGATCCAGATAAACGTCCAACTACTAAGGATCTGTATCAAAAAATATTATTCTGGCTTAATGAGTTCAACAAAACTCCCTTACCGGACACCATACAACAGTTTATCACAAACAAACAAAATTCATTTGACGAAGTACACGATTCTAACGTTGAATATGCGAGTCAATCTGTAAAAACACAAACTATTAAAGATCCCATCATAGAAAAACTGGCAGCGAAAATAAAAAAAGGTAACAGATTCGGGTATTGTTGATATTCGATATATTTATAGTTAAAAGGTTATGTGGTAAACTCACTTTATACAACTTATTGTAGGCACAAATTCTGATAATGATGATAAAAAATATGAAGACGAAGGTAAGATGCTAACCCTTATCAAATTGTTTTTGACGCTGTAATTAACTAATTCATATATTAGCTGACGAATGGAATACAATCCACATTAATGACTACCAAAATTGGTTGTGTAAGTACGATATTTAAGCGATGTGTGTCAAACTTGTTGATTCTAATACATTTAACTATGATAGACGAACTTGATATCATGCGTGATTTCTCCGAAGGAAAAATTGCTTCCATTGTTACTAATGAGATTCCTCAGTTAAATTATGAACCACCACCGCCACCAACGCCACCAACACTGCCGACGCCACCGACGCCATCGACAGGTGAAAATACAACAACGGGTGAAAGTAAGTTATTGTGTGCTTGAATATAGTACGTTGATTTAAAGCATTAAATAACATAATGTATCATTCCTTTAGGTACTTCAGGTATACAAATCACTCATTCACTTGAAGCATTTACGGAATCATTAAAATAAATTCGGTGGATAATTCAATACGGCGTGTCTGTAAAATAAAATTGATTTAACTAAAAGAAAAGAAAAGATATATTTACTTATAAATAAATATAACAAAATATGTTTATTTGCTTTCTATTTAACAAAATTTGTTGTCAAGTTATAATTTTTCAAATAATATATTTAATTTAAGTCCCTGTTCTATCTCCTTTTTCTACGGAATCTCAATGTTCATCAATCCGTCCCGCCCATTTATGTTTAATGGATACTTCTAGTATCGCATCTCTGAGTTATTATCCCAAAACTTATTAATCAAATCTTCCCTCGAAGCTATACTTCTTTGGAAGAGGAAGGGATTATAGATTGTTTCTGCCTGATGCGTCTAAAGCATTCCAGCCATAAAAATATTTATAGTTAATTTTCTTTAATATAGTCATATTTATTGCTGAAATTAATTCCGAGATTAATGGATGGTTTTTTGCGTCGAAATTTACCAAATGGATCAAATCATATTGATGGAATGCCGTTAATCTATCCAATGGGATCACTTGTCATATTTTCATGAAATTTAGCTTGCAAAACTTGTTTCCAGTACAAGCTGTAGCCCAGATACATTTTTATATGCGCTCCATCAAAACCAACCTATCTGAATTTCTTGGTTGAAACTTTCCATTATATGCGAGTTTTTCACCTATTTCCATGTAGGATATTCTAGTGTATGCAAATTAATTGCATGAAAAGCAGATAACCATTCCAGAATCAGTCTCCTATTAGCAAGATGCATGATGTATCATTACTTCTGTAGCATAAAAACGTTTCTTTCTCATTAGAAATGTAGAAATTTTTTCTCCTAAAATACATCAAGCAATCCTAAATACTGTTCTTCTGTAGTTTTGCAGTGCATCTTGATAATCAACAAATATTTCTCAAACAAAACTATTTTGTGTAAATTTAGTAAATAATTTGTACATCAAAAATATACTTCACATCAGTATTTATTTTTCATCAAAAAATCGCTGTGCGAGTGGCGCATTTCTGTGCGGTGAATCAATTGCGCCCCAATCATAAAAGAGTAATAAATTCAACAAAGTTACGAAACATACAATTTTTATTTGAATATGAATTTTGTAACAGTGTGATAGAAATCTAATCTCCAAAACACAATTTATGTATAATTTCTTAAAATCTCAAAAATCATTTTTTCCTATAGAAACGTAATCATGACTTTCTCCTTCAGAGATTAAGGCGCAGTAATATCACTACTACATATTCAATCTCGTCTTTATGGAGAAACTTACCCATTGTTTCACCACAACATTGTCACATAATTTCTCATTCATATAATAATCTACAGTATTCGATATATTAAACAAAATTTGTCCATACAAATATTGTTAATATTTATTATTTTTATACAACCATTACAACAAGTAATCATGAAGTTGTAGCACGATCCTAATATGTTATATATACTATTTCAAAAATTAGGTATAATTGTTATCAAATACTTCATTGAATATTTAGACGACCCCAAAATTGGATATCCGGATTAACGGATCCAGTCTCATATATACTAGCTGAACGATACATAAATGGCATAATAGATTTTTTTATACAATCTGAACTATTAGCCAATCAAACGATTGGCGATTATCACGTGAACATTAGACAAAAAAAAATTCTAAAAAAAATATCAAACTTTACAAACCTAACTATAGAAAAATATTTTGGTTATTTATACGGTTGGATCGGTCCTGGCAAAGACCGATCCTAGGACTGGTCTTCATGGTCTTTGGCTCATGATTTGAGGACCGGTCCGGACCTCTAGTTATTTAAAAGATTTTATAAAATTGGACACACCATTTTAGATTAGCAAGTCCGTGACCAGATAAATATAAATAAACGACTCAATAACAAATTTTCGTCATTTTGTCAGTTCAGTTAAATATATAAAAAGAAGGTTGGGCGGTGATCCTATAACTCTATTTGTGAATTTATTTTAATAAGAATGTTCTTCTTGTATCATCGAAATGAATCTTTATATCACTAGAAACAATTACAATTTGTAGTTGCAGTCATGATAAATTGATAAATGTCATTGAGCCTTTTATATATATCATCGTATTTTATTATTAATTTATTTATTAAATTATTAAATAAAATCATTATAATTACTACTTATGTATTTAAATTATTAAATAAAAAATTATCAGTTATACAACCACCATTGTTTGCGGGAATTGAACATTTACTATCTTTGATTTTTTTTTTGTACGTATGTTTTTTGTCCATTATTGATAATAAAATTTCTAAATTAATTAAATTCTATGCCAAATTCTCACGTAAGTACTGATGAGATATAATTTGTGGTAGTAGCTTTGCGTAATACAAAATATACTATACAAGCTGATTTATGAGATCAAGCTTTACTTCGCGCTTGGTTAATAATTTCAATTAAATGTCTTATTGATGATTTATGCTATTGCCATTAATCGCATCATTTCCAATCGCTTTATTTCCAACATCTTTCTAACACCAAATCAAAGCATTGTCTATCTTTTGAAAAATCAACTTGTCGAATTATGCTCTCGCATGAAAATGATTCAAGGATAATAGGTTTCTTAATATATGCTCTTTCACTTACATAAGAACTTCCACTTACTAATGCATCAGTATTGTCACTAATCTTTTTATTAACAATGGAAGTACTGCCTTTCTTTTTACAGCTTTTTCCTTTTTCGTTCCCGAATACTCTGCTTTTTTCTTTTCGATATAGTAATCAATATAATGTGGAATAATATCCTGAAAATCCCATATATAAATTTGCCTTGCTTGATTCCCGTTGCAAGCATTTGATAGTCATATGAAATTCCAAAGCAAAGAAACCAAATATCATGATGTTCAAATTCCATTTAAATCAATTTGTAATATAATTTTGTTATTATACTTTTATAGCCGATCCTACACTTAGTGTTTAGAATTATAATAATTCCTGTAGCTTCAGTAACAGCAAGTAATGGCGCTCCCACCTCTGGGCATAAAAAATCTGACCTGACAGGTGTACAAATCGTCTCCCTATAGCCTTCCAATAGCATATTATAATGGTAGCACTTGCTGGGAGAACAAGCATGAGGAGGTGCGTAGTAATGACAAATGTGCCATTCAGATCAATAGACCAAGCGCAGCAATAATAATTTTCTTCTTCCTACGATATAAATAAACCAACTAATATTAATATATTAAAACCATAAAAAAGATACACATATGTAAATTCGATTTAAACAACTTACATTTTCGTCCACATAAGTTTGAAATATACTAAGTGCCACTTGGCATCGTCAAAATGGGCAACTATAATCTAGGAAATAAAAAATTATATAATAGAAAGTTAATAAGGGTGATTAAAATGGTGCATTAAGCCAGACGAATAGGATTTTCTGTTTAACACAGTATTCAGAAATGACCTGGTCATTTGACCATTTTTCGGATTAGGAGTCATTTGGTCAAATGACACCCCTTCATTTGGCATTTGGCATTTGAATTATTCGTGAAATGACAAATTCCAAATGATTGGGCTGTCATTTGCGTCCTTTGTTATTTGATCATTTGTCATTAAAATATTTAAAGATTATTGGACAATTTATAATCATGTGATGTACAAAAAAGGAAGGACGTAATCGAAATAATCACAAACAGAATCAATTTCGGAAACTTCGGGAAACTCTGGAGAATGATCACTCTGACCATTTTTTTAGCTAAAGAAATATACTATATAAACTATTTTTTCTACATACAAACCTGATCTAATTTGTGATTTTTTGGACTCTACACTCTTGTTTACATTATTTACATGAGTAAAAACACTCGTTCCAAGTTTTCTCAAAAAATTCTAAAAAATATCGAAAAAACATATCATTTTTCTACCGACAAAGAAGATATATATAGAACTTTCGCTCCTAACGTTAATAATAATAGAAATAGAAAAATGTCGAACATATCTACAACAAACAACGAAAATAGTCAGAAGACAGCCGAGCCTGCTTTGACTTTACCTTCTCGAACTTCCTCCTCCGTGGAGCAAGTCTCTGGGAAAAATTCCTCAGAAACACGTGACTTCAACGCCCATTTACCAACTGCACCAATCATTGAAACGATTAATGATACACAACAACCTTTAGAAGGATCTACATCCATTAACGGTAATCCACCACCAATCGAGGAAATCCCCATGATCGACAACATATTCTCAGCCTCAAATATACAAGCACAAACTTCTTTTGAAGGGTTTATCCCACGAGATAGTTTTCCGCCAAAACTTACAGACAAAGAAATTTTACAAAAACTCAACAACATCTTTGTCGGAGACAAAGACTTTATTAAAGTTAGATCCCTCAAAAAAATGACATTCAAATTTTATATGATATCTGTGTCGACTAAAGACAAATTGTCATACCTTATCAAAACATCACCTCCAGAACTTCAAAATGTTAAAATTTATGAATATACACAACAAAATATAGATACCTTAATTGAACGTAAACTCCAATTACAAGATAACACGATCATCAAAATATTAGATATCCCTATCAATTACGATGTCACATTATTAATAAAACAAATAACTAACGTAACGGGAAAAAGAATCGCAACTTACAAAGAAATTAGAAAACTACCTCAAAAAATCCAAAACCGGAACAAAAATGACAAACCAATTTTTATCAAGCTGAGCTATAAATAACTAATAATTAGCTTTGAAGACAAAGCAGCGGCAGATTACCTATTAGAACAAGACTGGTGCTTAGTTATTAAGGACTCAGTAGCCAGAATCCTACCAGGCAATCCGAAACATCCAATATACACACAACAAACCTCTGCTTTCTATAAAATCACTGGTTTACCTTTAAACACGAACGCAAAAGATTTAAGCCCTTTAGTTACACATCTAAAGGGACGAACGTGTACATTTACTCAAACCTCACGCTCATCATTCTTCAAGAACGCATTTATATACGTTCACTCTGATGATATTAAAAAAGATTACACTACAATCACGGGTACAAAATTTGGAGAATATACAATCTTTATTTTTCCTTACACAAATACCAAAAAAACATGTAATGTATATGGTAGTCACATACACGAATATAAAAACTGTACTAGTACAGATTTCACCTTAGACAAAAATGAACGAAAAATTTTCAAAAAACGTTTCATCATGCGTAACAAGGAATGCATAATGATCAATGAAACAACTAGACAAAATTATAACCACGTCATAAGACTCTCCAGCCAATAATAATTCTGGTAAATCAAACATACAATCTCGCCCTCAACCTGATACACAAGGAAAACAAAAACAATCCTATAATAACATTAAGAAAAACCTGGACGGGACACATCAAAAGTCTACTTCATCCTGGACTCAACAACAAATTCCTTAAGAAATCCTAAACAAAATCGCACATATGGAACAACAAATTACTACTTTAACAAATCATGTTAACGTACTACAAGGTTCCCACCAAACGTTCACGGATTAATACTCATCACATCATCAACAATTGACCACGATTGACACTAACATAGCCTTGCTCACACAGAGACAAGGTAGTCTAGAAAATCAACACAAAAGCTTGATGACACAAATGCAAACACTCATTGACACCTTACAAGTATCACAAACCTCACCCCTTCGACTACAACCAGTCAGAAAAGCCAAGCGTACTAGTATCCCATACAAAAAAACTCCTCTAAAAGAGGTGAAAAAATGGTTCATCCAACCATCTGCCGAACCGGCCATGGAAGACAGTAATGCACTCCCACTCTCAGACGAATATTATACTGAATCTGGGGAGGTCTCCGATACAGGCATCATTGAAAACACATATGAAGCGTCTGAACAAGATACCTCAGGACAATCAAGCTTCATACTTAACCCATTCAATTGCGGTAATAAACCTCAGGTTTAAATTGTGATTTATTCTTTATAATCATAAAGAAATCGGACATAATGTTTGATTCCCCTTATTGTTTTTATCCCAATTTTTTGGTTTACACACATTTCAATTTTCAATTTACTTTAAAAATGTCATACAACAACTTAAATATATCTGACCCCTTTCCTAATACTTCACATTCTTTCTCACAAACTTCCGATCACTTGATCAATGAAGAACACATTACAAATTTGCACGTGATCAATCAAGAAAATATTAATAAAAATTTTTTTATCGATTATATCAAAATAGGCAGCATTAATATTCAAACAGCCTTCAACAACAAACTTAACGACATCATTAATTATTTTGTCGGACACAATTTTGATATTCTTGGTCTATCAGAAACTGGTCTCTTTGGAGATCAATCAAACACTATTATTAACAAACACAAACATCCTACTTTACCTAACAATTTTATATACATAGTTCATGACACTTCTGGTTCAAATAAAGGCTCAGGAGTCGCCATCATGATTACCGATAAAATGGAAAAACATTTACAACATACAGAATTTCTCGAAGGACGTATCATCAATCTCATCTTCGGTTTCAAGAAATCAAAACAACTGAATGTGACTTGCTGCTACCTACCATCTAGCCCTAAGAATGATATCACCAAATCTAAAATCAGCGCTATTTGCGTCGACAAATTGAACAAATTAATTACCAAATCCAACAACACCAAAAATTCATACGCCATTGTTATCGGCGACTTTAATGTAACAACAAAAAATAAATCAGATCCGAATTATCCTTCCATCCGTTTACTTAAAAATAACGGATACAAAGATATGATTAAATATCACCAAGAATCTTTAGATAACAATTCAACTCATAACACAAATAGAATTGACTATCATTTTGGAAATACATATCTATTAGAACAATCAATTCATTCTTATACACAATCGATACCACAATCTTTTTTCAATACTGATCATAACATTGTTATAACCCTTTTAGAAAAAACTTTTTTCGATTCAAGAAACAAACATCTATTTGATAAGTTCATGAATGTCCTTCCTTTCAACAAGCGGAATGAAGAAGCTAAAAAATTCTTCAAATACGACCAAATGACTAAAGAATTATGGTCCTCATATACGAATCGTAGCTGCTCAACATTCAAAAAAAGATTTTCTAAAGAACCACAACAGATTAATAACAAAACATCCTTAAACTGACAATGGGATCTCTTTGAGAAAACATTAATCGAACTCAAAGAGGACATTATACCACAAAAAACTATTAACTCAAATACATCATCAAATATAGATTTGCCTTTAGAATTACGACAGATGAATAATCACGTGATTCTTTTATATCAAGTCAAACAATTTTTAAATCTCAAACATATTAAAATCCGTTTCAAATTGAACTTTACACCCACATTATCAACTTTACATAACATCCCACAACATATATGGAATACCTACTACGAAGGATGGATGAAATACCTCCCTCGCCTTAAAGTCTTATTAGACTTCAACAAATTATCAATTACTTTACCATCAACTGTTACTCCTTATAATTTTGTATCAACAAAGGATGAAATTTACCAATTATATCATACAATGAAGACCGCTTACAAATCTGCGTATGATAAACACCTTTCAGACAAAATAAGTTCTTATGTTATAGAACGTAATGATAATTTACAACACAATCAAACCAAAATGATTAATTCTATTTTAAATCGTAAACCACGTCGTATCGTGCTTGATAGACTTTCATTCATCGACAACAAAGGTGATTATGTATTTACTAATAATCCAGAAATTATAGAAAAAGAAGCCATCAAACATTTCCAACATCAAGCGGGGCCTCCAAATATCAAGGATATTATGAACCTAGACTCCCTGCCACAAGATTGGAAAGATCATTATGATCATACTTTACAAAATATCAAAGAAGAATGGTGGAATAATTTAATTGAACCAATTACTTTAATGGACCTTTCCTCCATTTTTAAAAAATTGAACAACAATAAAGCGCCAGGTCCTTCTAAAATCACATACGAAGACATCACCCATTTACACGAGGAAACTTTAATGATTCTCATTAAAATATTTAACGCTTGCATAACACTTAAAGTGATTCCAAATAAATGGAAACATGCTTTACTCTTTCTGATACCGAAACTACACGATTGGAATTGTAAATTAACCAATACAAGGCCTATAACTCTCTTGGAAATTCCCAGGAAATTGTTAGTCAACATTATCTTGACAAGGTTAAACCAAGCGCTTTCTAAACACCCAATTTTGCAATTCAATAACAAAGCGGACGTCTTAGGCCAATCAACTTTAGAACCACTTATGATTACACAACATCTAATAGAACACGCACGTATTAAGAAAAAACCCATCTGGATCGTATTACAAGATTTATCAAAAGCATACGATCACGTCGATTTACGATTATTGAAATTGGCACTAGAACGGCCAAAAATCCCTGATATTATTATCACTTTTTTTCTTAATTTATTCACTGATAGATATAATGAAATCATAACCACGAACGGCTTGATGCCATCTTATGCAGTTCTCCAAGGCATCGACCAAGGCGAAGTTGTTTCACCACTCCTTTGGAATATATATTATGATCTGATGTTTCATCGTATCAATCAATTGACTCATTCACACTATTCTACTTTTGCGATACAAAAGAAAAATTGTTAACACAAAGATAATGATATCATTCATACATATGATATCTCTGTAGTGGACTACTTAGACGACACTACATGGTTTGGCTCTTCGCAATTACAAATCGAAGAAAAATTATCAATAGCCAATTCTTTTACGATCTTAATAATATCAAAGTTAATATGGATAAATACAAAATTTTAACAAATGATCGCTCCATCAAACAACCAAATATTACCCTTACAATTAACAATCGACCATATGAAATACCCATCACGTCACGCAATAAAGGTGAACGCATCTTGGGCTTATATATCAACGCATTAGATAAACAAACACAAACGATACAAAAGGGCAAACAAATAGTGATGGCTCATTACAACATCATGAAAAACAAAAAATTGACGCATCACCATATACAATATATTATTAACAAAATAGTTATACCAAAATTGGAGTATATTTTTCAACATACGATCCTCAATCTAAAACAATGTCAGTCTCTGATGGGACCATTAAAGAGATTATTCAAACAATGTTTGAACCTTTCATCGAACACAGCGGATAATATTATTTACAACAACATGTTTCAATCTATTAACAACTTCTTTGATATACAAATGAAATAACAACTTAATATTTTAGGTGCACTTTTTAATACACTGGTACTTCGTGAAATAGCGATTCAGAAAATATACAACACGATATTAGAAATCTGGTATTCTACTATTCGGTCCAACATTAATACATACATGGACCATATTGCAAAGCCTACCTACCTAACTAAAGCGTTAGGATTAATAAATCATTATGGATTTTCAATTAATTTCACATTTGATATCAACATTTTAGGAGGAAATACCCCTATACGAGATTATATGTCAGATCTTTCTACCGCTGACATTCAATCTTTAAAAGCCAAAAATATTATCTATATGGATCAGGTCATTTCATCAGATGGAAACTATTTACTTTCATGGCCTGATGTAAAAAGAAACAATAATAACAATTACAGCGGACCAATCCCAACATGGTACAAAAAACTAACGGACAATTATGTACTTAGTAATAATTTACGCTTAATCCACCCTCTTAACGATGTTGTGTGTGACATCAGTAGAACACACAAATCACCTTCAATTATCCCAGCTATTACTATACCTAAATCACAATGGTCAATACACTGGAATAATGTACAAAAACAAGTTATTTTTGGAAAAACTTTATCACAAGATACAGATCGTTCAACTTCAATTTCTTATTTACAACATTTTATACCCCAACAAACCCATCACGATAATAATTTAACACCCAAAAAACAATTACTTGGCCTTATTGCGTGTAAGGGCTGCCTTTTACATTCCTACTATCCGCATGACACTCGTCCAACATACGTTATTGCAATAAGAACACAAAAATTATTGTTATTTAATATTTTTAAAAAATCCTCTTTTGAATACAAATCGTTATTAGAATATTATAATCACCAAACTTTCGTAGTAGCTACGAAACCTTTTCATACTCTTAGACATATTGCGTATGAACATTTTATAAAAATAGATAAATCCCCTTTAAATACTTCTTCACAACGTCCTTTAGACGTTACTTTAACACCAAATACTTCTTCACCCTCGAATAATATAGATAATCATATTGATCACGCTTTAATTTGCCACCCAGATCTCAAAATAGAATTAAAATCTTGTGCCAAAAAACTAGAATCAGAAATTTTATTAACATTTTATACAGATGGTTCCGTCCAGTATATTGGCACTACCCATAGTATTAGTGGATACGGATGGACCCAGGTTCAACCTTTTACACCGCGAATTAACTTCAAAGGATCTACTGTCTTTTTCCCTTCCTCTTCCAAAAGTGAAAGTATGGGTATACTCACGGCACTTATAATATCTCCTTTCAATTGTAGAATCAACATTTATACTGACTCAGCCAATTGTATTAATATTTTCAATACGCGTATGCAATCAGGCATCGTCAGCCCACGACAAAAATTGAAGCAATCAAATTTTTTAATATGGGACTTAATCTTTTTCTTAATAAATGAAAAACACCTTGAATGGTTAAATTCTAATGATCATGATGCTCTGTGTAGCATCAAAGTTTCTAAACAACAAGGAAACAGAATTAAAAAATGTAATTTTATATATCTGACAATTGATATACAACAACGTAATTATCCTCGTCTGTACTCTCTCGGTAGTATACCATGTATTGAATGCGCTTATGCTCGCGATGATAATGTACACGTGGGCTTGTGCAAGGAACACTCAAATCAAATTATTAATATATTAACACAAGCTGCTCATGATTTACAAGAACTTATTATAACGAATACTAAAGATGCAGGTTTCGATTTGGATGATACTATACGTAGTTCTCCTCTTTTTAACACGACCTTTGATGATATTTTACCACAATCACACCCAGGATATTTACTTATACATCATTTGGTCCTGAGTGACCTTACATTAATTTTTTATAATTATATTAAAGACAAAAAATTACGATTTTCTTTATTTTTGAAATTTTTTTCAACTTTAATGTCTTCAATTGATACACTTATTTGGTCACGTCGTGCTTCCTTAATTAAACAATGGGAAAGTACTTTATCCATTACTAAAAACAAAAAAAGATTTTATAGACAACGACAAAAGAAAAGAGCTCCTCCTCCTCCTGCTCCAGACGTTTCCACTCAAAATTCATCTCCGTGTCGAAATTATAATCATCGACACGTTGCTACAACTCCTTATTATAGGGACGGTATCTTCCATGATCATCACGCCCATATTCGTTAAATGACAAGTAATTATTTACATTCGGGACTTATAGGGATAATATAGGGTTCAATAATATAGATTTATTTCTTATTTTACAAAATAGTTTTCTAAAATATGTCTTTGACATTAGATAGTTTATTTTTATTTTTTATGGCTCGACTAGTGCTATTAGGTGGGTGTTCTTGGAAAAGTTCTTGGTTCTGACTCGTATTCACCTATATCTATAAAGGACAGAATTTGTCACGCTTCGGGGTGGCTTGACGTGTAGTGATAGAATTACATATAGACTCATTTTATGTTGTCCGCGTAATTGAATCTACTGTTTCGCTTTTCTGTTTTCTAAAAATAAAAATAAAATAACAGAATCAATTTCACCAAAGTATTTATTTTTTACTGTAATCTGAAAATAATAAATAATACAACCATAATTATTAAAGTGATAATATTTGATATGTTATTTATTATATATAATTTTATTATATAATTATATGCATAAATAAATATTATGGCCATCTTATGATTAAATAAAGACAACAATTATATATAAAAATGGTGAAAAATGGAATCCACTACATGTGTTACAATTAAATATTTTATTGCAAAATTAATTAACTTTTATCTGTGTGGATAAAATGATCATTAGTGAAATAATTATAATAATATTATTATTAACAAATAATAACCTGTAAAAATAATAACAAAATCACGTGATTAAAAATCTTTACTACTATTGGAACTTTTTTGATTATATATATTAAACCAATTTTGTTTTAATATTTTTGTTTTCTTAATTAAAAATAAACAAAATAATTAATAAAAATTCTCAGAATATTTAATATTTTTCAAATGACTTAAATGACAGGTCATTTGAGTTGCAAATGACAAATGACAAATGACTTGTCATTTGAGTCATTTGTTCATTTCAAGTCATTTGCCAAACACTGGTTTAACAAGAGTTTTATTGAAAAAAGAGAGGGGGGAGAAAGGGTTAAAAATAATTTACAAAATTTTTTAAATTATTTTTTACTATTAAATATTAAATTTTGAAAATATGAGGAAAAAGTAAAAAAAAAAAGATATCTAAAAATTAGATTTCCATAGTGAGGGGAATATTATATAAAAAAAATTTTTTTTTAATATGTATAGTAAGAGACAAATTTTTGAGAGGGAGGAGAGAAGATCTAAAAAAATTAATGAATTTTTGCTTTTTTGGTGTCTATTTAAATTAAAATTTTGGGGGGATTTTGTTAAACGGAAAATCAAATTGGTCTGGCCTTACATTAAACCAATATATTTACATTACGTTCACCAATAACAGTGAAAAATTTACGCCATAGTAAGAAGTTTTTGCCAGATCCTTTCTTTTGCAAATGTAATTTTAAGAAGAGTTACAGTATATGCGTTTTAATAGTTTTAATAAATAGTAAATTTTAAATCATTTAAAACAGTATTTCTCTAGTTTCATCGAATAGAGGTTGGAACTGACCAAAAAGCCTTAATTGATTAATAATCAATTAACCAAGGGCCCTAATCGATTAATAATCGATTAATATTAAAATATTAAAAATTTTTTTTTTGACCACAGATTGCACCAAATTGTTTTTGATCATACATTTAGTTATAGGAAAGTCTTATTTATTATTATTATCATTAAAAAATTAATACAAATTCTTCCAAGTTCGGAGAACATGTGACCAAAAATCACAGCTCTGGGCTGCATTAGATAATTTGACCAGAATTATGGGTTGATAATTTTAATCGATTAACCAATTTTTGAGATACCTTAATTGATTAACCGTCTTAGTCGATTAATTAATTGATTAACCTTAATCGATTCCAAACTCTATATTCGAAATGAAACTACTTTTATTTATTACTAGAAAACAGAAGTTTGAAATGCTAAATGACTGTAAATTACACTCTTGACTAGTGCTTCGATCCAGGTAGAAACCGTTATCCGGATAAATTAAAAAAATTATCCAGGTTTTATCCAGATTATCCAGTTCAGGTATAAATCCAGATATATCCAGATAGAAACCAAAACCTGGATAAGATTAAATTTAAAAAAATTTTTTCATTGATCGATCTTAACAAATAATATCAGTGGCATTAACTTAATTAAATTTTGACTTGATATTTTTAACGAAATTAGTGATATTTTATTAATTTTAAATAAAATAAAATTTTAATTTCGGCTGGCACTACGAATTTGCCTGAATTATGTCAATTTTTTGAAAATTTGAGAAACATAAAATTTTGCAATAAATACATTATCTGTTATTATAAATATAAAAACACATTAAAATCGTAAAATAATGGAAGATTATGCATAAACTAATTATTTTTATTAGATTTATATACTATTTTGTAATATAAAATTAATCAATTCAACCTAACTATTAGAAAAAATCTTTTTTTTTAAATCATAAATCAACAGTAATTTGGGCCAAACATCATATAATGGTGGCCAAAATTACAAAAATCCCAAATTTTGTTTAGCTGGACCGGATACTGCTGCCTCTTGACAAATATCAATTTCGCAAAATTCGGGCTGGCATTATAGATGGCCTGAATTACTACCGACCATTGAATATTCTACTAGTAATTTTAGTATGATTTTAACAAATGGTAATTTAATAGATAATAATTTCAATAAATAAGTAATTTAAATGATTAAAAAAAAATTTTTATAATTTTTTTTATCCGGATAACGGGTCAAACCGGATGTTTTCTATCTGGATATTTTATCCGGATAAAACCGCGGTATCCGGATAGCTATTTTTTTTTTTCGGATATCCGGATACCGCGGTTTCATCCGTGCATGGATCGAAGCACTACTCTAGACCCTTTATGCAGTAACACAAGAAGCATTTAGAAGTCACGTGGTGAAATCAATATTCCTTACATTTTTTTTTTATTCTTAGGCCACTCCAATTTAATAGTTTGTTTAACGTACCCCACCCCCCTCATTTTTGAAAAATTTTTAAAAATAAACAAACATATGTTATATCACGTGACTTATAATAACATCACCGATCTGTATAATATTTAAAAGAATTTCTTTCCAGTGTAATTGAATCTACCAAAGAAAATGGTATAATTAATAAAAGTAATATATGTAAACTTATTAATTGCATTATCTGTAATAAATTAAGATGTATTTTTAGTAAAAATGCATTGAGTGATAAAGAAAAAACTATGTTTATTTTTAAATGTTTACTTAATTTGACCCCCTCCCCCCCCTCAATTTTTATATAAAGTTAGGACGTTAAACAAACTATCAAATTGGAGCAGCCTTACTTTAGAAAGGTAATAACTATGGCCAAATTATACGAATAAAATACAGAGGTTACGTGACCCACCCTTCGATATAGTTCTATGCTTACATTTTTTTATTTTATTTTTATTTTAATATTATGACAAGAACAGAGTAGTGTACAAAACAAAGATTGCTAACCTTAAAAGGGCAGCTGGATATTCAAGAATATAAGATACCAGAAATCGGAGAGATAAATAAACGGTTCACTTATAAACGAAAATTATGAAACATTTATTTCATGAGAAAGGATACGATTTCTCATAATGGTCTCAATTCTGATTGTTCGGGATTTTGATCGGGTTTGAATTGATGATGAAATTGTGACCTGATCAGTTTCATTTTAATACGCGCCCTCAAAAAGTTTAACATATCTTTATGGTATTTCTTATTTGCCATTTTTAAAAAAGAAAAATATTTTATCATACGAAAAATAAGGTGACCGTTCATTGCGTTCAATAAGCCGATCAAAGTACTCAATTTTGATTTGATCACATGATAGGATTGGTTAATGGATTTTCGATCAAAAAACCCGAACGATCAGAATTGAACAGGCCTAGTTTCAATTTTTTTCAAATTATGAACGCCGCGAAAAATTATTTCTTCTTTTTTAGATAAATACACTACTTCTTATATTTATTTTAACAAACAAAAATACTGTAATTTGTTTTTTAATATACTGTATTGTATAAATAAATGAAATTCATTTAAAGATTAACATTTAAGATTATATAACATGTTAATCAATAATACCGTACAAATATTGTTAAAGATGATTAATGAACTTAAGTATCATTCTTGTATTTGTTCTTTCCCTTCTCTTTGTGACTGACTCCAAGACAATTTATACCTTCACCGTTCACCGTCGAAAAAGTTGGGAAAAATAAATTAGCTGCAACAGTAACATGGGATGGAGTTAACAATAATGACACTCGTATGATTCTTTTATTTATACTGATTGTTAAAATGAAAATTTTTCATTAAAAAAAATAAAAATCCTCTATGCTCCCTTATATATGATCCTATCAAAGCTGTTAGACGTTAATAATTTTTTTCAGGTAAATGATCCTTTTCATTTCTTTTTAAAAACTATTTAACTGAAAGCTAACTACATTTATTTATCAGAATCTTGTTTTTAGTGAAAGTAAACTTCGATCTAACCGTTTATATATCGAGTGTTGCTGTGAGTTGTAGATGTGACATGGATACTAATATAAATTTTGATCCGGATGAACGTTGGACACTTGATTTTTGGTTTTGAAACACCTTAAAACACAAAATACATCTACATAAAATTTTTTTTTATTGCTTTCCATATTTTAATAATAAACTTAATTTTCAACTAATATAAATCGCACTGTTTTTTTTTTATTTTATACATATTTTCATTGCTACAAAATTTAAATATAATGACAAAGGGTAAAAATAAAAAGAAAAAATTTAACTAGTTGAATGACTTGTTTAAAGAACTATAATTTTCTTTTCTTTTTATCATTACTATTCATAATCTTTATATTAGTTTATGATCCAATAAAAGAAAATACTGCAGTATCAAATGATAAACTGCGGAAAAGGGATAAAAAAAAACTGGTCAACGATCATTGACTTTTAACACTTAAAGATCATCTTAAATCGTTTTTACATGAAAGTCACTTTACTTTTTTTGACTTTCGACGATGAGATCTTGATACGCTATGATTTTTTTTTGAGCAGTAACCAAATCGTCTTGTAAAGAAATTACTTTTGATTTTAAAGAGTCAATTTGGTTATTTAGTTTGGCACATTCGAGACAATCAATTTCTAATTTTTGCTTTTTTTTCAAAGAAAAAAAAAAGTTTATTATCAATATTATTGAAATAAAACACAAGAAATAATTAAGCACCAAGTACCTTTTTAGATGGTATTTGAGTTAAGTCTGTTACTGGAATTGGTGTATCATTCTTTGATTGATCCGAAGAGGGCTTCAAAGTGGTCATAGGAATTGAAGAAGTAGAAATCATCGAAGCAGAAGAAGCGATCAAAGTTGAAGAGGTCGAAGAGGAAATTGAAGAGGTTGAAGAGAAAGTTGAAGTTATTGTTGAGGACTGAGGATTAATCTAAATGTAAATAAAAAGAAATATAGGAAATTAGAAGAGATATAGAGATAAATTTTAACCAGGAAACTTACTTCTCTATATTCTATAAGTTTTTTTGATCTAAACTCTCTAGCTTCGGAAAACTTCATCACAGTCTCGGATGGGCCAAAATACTTTTTAAGTTTCATTTTATGAAAAAAAACGCATGCGTCTTCATATGTGTTACAATGAACAACTCCGTACCTGACATTATTAATTCTGTTAATCAAGATAATCAAGAGACATAAAATATAAATAGACACTACTTACCCATGGTCAATACTTTTATTGACGTGAACGAATGGAGGAGCTTCTATAGACTTCAACCACGCTTCGATTTCTTCGGCTGAAAGACTGTGTATATTTCCACTGAAATATACACTATGATTATCTTTTCCACATCCATGACAAGCGATCGGTTTTTCTTTTGTACAAAAAAAGGATATTAGTATACTTGCAATAAAAGTCGATAAAGATGACGATAAAGACGATAACGATAAAGACGATAAAGACGATAAAGACGATAATGACGATAATGACGATAATGACGATAACGATAAAGTCGATAAAGACGACTATAAAGACGATAATGACGATAAAGACGATAATGACGATAACGATAAAGTCGATAAAGACGACTATAAAGACGATAATGACGATAATGACGATAATGACGATAACGATAAAGTCGATAAAGACGACTATGAAGACGATAAAGACGATAAAAACGATAAAGACGATAAAGACGATAACGATAAAGACGATAACGATAAAGACGATAAAGACGTAGATGAAGCAGTTTCTTAATTATAAATCAAGCAAGGTACATAGCTTCCGCTTCTTCGCTTGCAAAAAACATACTAGTAAGGTTTTACACTTACCATTCGACATCCTTGATAATTACGTTAGTAAAAAAAAAAAAATTCAAAAGAAAATTTTGTGGAAAATTTTATGTATTTATTAGTTTTTGTTAAGAGAAAAAAATATGAAGCACCTTTGAGAAAGTTTGGGTCTTAAATACATCATGAATATTTAATAATAAGATAGACTTCTTGTTATGGCGATAATTTTTTCCGTTTCCCTTGTTAACCTTGTTAAGGAAATCAATGCCTCATAAAAATCAACTCAGTTTGATTTATTGTTAAGAAATAATTAGATAGACTCCGTTAATGATGGCGATAATTTTTTCCGTTTCCTGTTAAGGAAATCAATGCCTCATAAAAATCAACTCAGTTTGATTTATTGCTTAGTTATGGCGATAATTTTTTCCGTTCTTTTGTTAACCTTGTTAAGGAAATCAATACCTCATAAAATCAACTCAGTTTGATTTATTGTTAAAATTTCATAAGAATGACCTCATTTTATTATGCTGCGCGATCGAACAGAGAAAGCGTTCGCGAGTTAACAAGACAGAGTAACGTGACTGACATTTTCGGGTTTTATACTGTTTTTTGTGAAATTTTATTGGTGCAAACTAACGTATGTGAGGACAAGTGAGATATTCGTATAAGCCACCGCATCAAAAAATTTACAAAAATCTTTGTTTTCGAACATGCCAGAACCTATGGATAGGGATGGGTCGATTCGACAAATTAGTTCAAAGAATACGATATTCAAAATAATAAATTTTATTAAATGATATCTTTATTATTATTAAATGTTCGTTAATATGATTTAGTTATATAGAATAATGTTCGCTATTTACAATGTTATTGTTATCAGTTATTGTTACTGTTACTGTTAATTGTTCACTATTTATAGTAATTAAGGAACTTTTACCAAATTATCCATCCAACTTTTCGCACATAAACTTGCCCTCGCCGTGGTATAAACGATTCCGAGTCTTTGTAATCGCATTTCAGCGATCGAAAACGCTCGATCTGATACGACGCTCGTTGCTTGTATTGTTAAAGCCATTAATTTTTTTTCGCTTTAGGCTTATGACGTTTGAGATAACAATTATTTAAGTTTTCATGTGGAAATTCAACTGTTTATTTATTTAATTAAATTTATTATAGAAAGATTGACAATTTGTAATAACAATTATTTGTTTTCATGTGGCGATTTCAACAGAACACAAATATATCGCTTACTGTTACAAAATATAATTAAACGGTAGATTTGATAATCATGATATATTGACAAATGACAAGTATTAATTTAGTATACATTTTAAATTTTATTGTTTGATAAAATAAGACGAACAGAACCGGTTTCAAACCGACTTTCAAAGTCGACTTTCGGAGTCGACTCTCATAGAACCATTCGTTCCGTTCGCGCTGCTCGGTTCGGCTTAAAAAATGGTTCCGACGTTTGGCTCCAAAACCAACTCAAGTCACTCCATTTGGAACTTTTTCCATCCCTACCTATGGACCTTAAATATGACACAAAAATATTCGTCATAAGTCATCGCAGCTAGTTATTAAAGTCTTTGCATCTCTAGCCATAACCAATTTCACATGGGTAACGAAAATTAAACACTGTTGCTAGTATAATTTTCGTTTAAACTACATGAAGGTACTGACAATATATTATTAATAGAAATTTCCGATAGGACTGACTATGATTTCGATGAATCATAGCGTAGAATAATGTACCAAGTTTTTGAATTAATAATTCGGGGCAAAGTTGCGTTATTAACAAAAGCTGACTCTACTGCTTTCAACTATCCATGTGATGATACATACAAAGATACTTTTAAAGCCTAACAACTGGCATTTTGTTTCCTTATGTTTTAATGGTAACAATGGAAAAGCGTCCGATGTTGTGAGCATCCAGTACTTGTATACTGTAATGTTTAAAAGTTCTCGTGCCTTGGGTACAGAAAATAAGTAAAGTTACCAATAAAATTTATTTGGTTGCAAAAGTTGGAAGATATGTTGTTAGCACTGTCGTCAAAGTGTTCTCACTTGATAAATCAATCGAGCATCAACAAATAAGAGGAAATTCTGTATCCTCTTCGGTCAACAATTAATCGAGCATCAACAGACAGGAGAAACTTTCGTGCCATCAGTCGACAAATTAATCGAGCATCAGCAGATATATATATACAGGAGAAACTTCTTTGCCATCAGTCAATAAATTAGTTCAACATGAGGAAAATCTGTATTCTGCAAGGAAATAATCACTACGCCTATTTATCAAAAATATGGCCATTCTCGAGTTTATTCGTCTGAAACCGAAACGTTGTGGGTGTTATTTGTCAAATTATTCGATTACGAGAAAGCGCAATTTGGATCTAAGTTTACGTACAAATCATTGGCATGCGATTCAATAAAATTGGATTTAAAACAACCAGGCAAACGTTGTCAAATTTTTCATGTTACTGTTCCTCAGTCGAAAACAAAAGAACTATTTTGGCTTGGATTAACAAGAAGTCATGTGATCATTACTTTGTATAAATATTTCCTTGCCAATATAATATTTATGACGTGTATAAATTAGTAGTATTTTTTCTTTTGATGTAATTTTATTTAACAAGATTGTACATTATTTTACATCAATAAAAATCAGTAGGTAGTATTCAGTACTAGTACGAATTTGCAAATCTGTACAGTACGGTTTGATCATTTTTTACTAGTACGATAGAAGAGGTATTGAGTAAAATATGACAGTACGCTAACGCAACTTGGTACGTACGTGTGTTTTTTTTGTTCGTACGTACATTTACAGCTAATCAATTTTTTTGTACTAGTACGTACGATACTCAGAAGAGGTATTGAGTAAAATATGACAGTACGCTAACGCAACTTGGTACGTACGTGTGTTTTTTTTGTTCGTACGTACATTTACAGCTAATCAATTTTTTTGTACTAGTACGTACGAAAGTTTTAAAATTTTCGTACTAATTTAAGTTTTCGTACAATCGTACGACTTTGCATTTTTGTATTTTTGTGCAACTTTGACATATTGTTTTTAACAAAATATCTAATGTTAAATTATAAAATTAAAAAAATTCTTTGAAGATAAGCTAATAAATTTTCATTCCTTTAATATATTCAGCTCCATAATAATAAAACTGACCATTAAAATAATAACTAAATTTTATTGGTTTATTTATAATTAATTTTTCAATTCTTTATCATATTTTATTAATTAGACAACCATATTTAGCATTTACAAAATATAATTTTTGATATTATGTGGCGCATTATTAGCAAATTAAATTACAAAAAAAATTGTACAAGCATATTTAACATTTACAAAATATGTTTTTCATTACAAACTCATGCTCATTTTTAGTTGCTGATTTTTCAATTCAATGGCTTCTGCTTCTGCTGTCTCTTTTCTAGTACTTCTTTGAAGAAGAAGTAAAAAATTAAAAGAGATATTTACGATGACAGAACGTTAAAATCATTATATTACAAATTTATAAATTAATCAGATTGATCATTACACAATTATTATATTACTCAAATATTGTGTACAACATATTCATCTCAAAAATTTGATCACATGATGTTACAATGTAAAATATTAGCTAGGGGATAGGTAAATAAACGGGGGGTACAAC
Organism: Rhizophagus irregularis; assembly: GCF_026210795.1. Classification (NCBI taxonomy): domain Eukaryota; kingdom Fungi; phylum Glomeromycota; class Glomeromycetes; order Glomerales; family Glomeraceae; genus Rhizophagus; species Rhizophagus irregularis. The sequence continues at coordinate 184,973 of NC_089430.1, read as the reverse complement.
TTAAGGTTACACAGGGCTGATCAAAAATTACCAGAACTGAAGTTTTGCAAAATGGTTACACGAAATAAAATCATATATTAAAAAGCGCAAAAATTGTGAAAAATTTTAAATTTTTTTGATAAAAACGCGTAGAAGAGCAGCCGATTTAAAAAGTTAAGATCATTTACGCTAATTCTACATATACGAAGTGGTTTTGTTCAAATTGGATTAGTGTAGCTTTCTACAGGTTACTTTCTTTCTCGTAAAAATGACTCGGAATGCAATTAAACTATTTAATTCGCAAATATTACTATATAATGTTCAAAATTTTATTATTTTATAGTAAAGTTGTAGTTTTACAGTAGTCTACAATGCAAACATACACCTTTTTAATAGGGCTTCTTCACAAAATTGGGTTCCTTTTTTTAGGTGGTCAAAAATCAAAGGTATTAAAATTTTTTTTCTCTTCTTTTTAACATTATCCCCAAACGCCCAGAGCAACCATTGCAACTCTGCTACTTGAAATATCTTTGAAAATACTTCTTCAGCGTCATCTAGTTTTGCCCAAATTTGAAGCTGCCCCAAACCAAGTAACGGATCTTGTGGAATATTTTCTTTTTTAATTAAAGTAGGTTTATTTTCTTTTCTTGAGATAGTTTGAGTGTCTTTACGAAGGGTTTTCAAATTCTCATGAAGGCTTGAAGTTCCTTTCTCAGGAATGAGATCGTTGAATCTTCGCCATGTTTTTTGTCTACTCCTCATATATATAGAAATAATTCATTCATAAAGAAAGTTCCTAACTTCATCTTTTAACTCGTGTCTTTCGTTTGTTGCAGGTTTACAAATTAAAACCTGTTGGTCTGCAAAATCAAGAAGTATATTAAAAGATTGTAATAATGGTAAGTTGCCAAGTAAACTGTTGTATATATATTGAAGAGTATTTGGTCCTAATTCCTTATGCTTCTCAAATAATAGAAGAATTAATGATTCCATCTTATACATGAACTCTAGAAATTCTTGACCAGGAATCACATTTGTTATTTGTGATCGAACATCTTGTTCATATACCACTTGTTCTGAATTAAGAATTTCAAGGTGAGTGCAAATAGCTTTGAACTGTGGATGCGATTTTGTTTGTTTATCACTTTTGGTTAATTTATAAACAACCCAACCAACAATATAGGAGAATTTTGATGCTTCGATTGGTTCTAAAACAATAATATTTTCAGGTATTAAATTACAATCTGCAGCTTGATCTTTCTTAATAGCCTTTTTTCTAAATGTATGTTCTATAACTTTTTGTAGAAGTAAATACGCAACAAGTCTTAGAGTTGAAGAAGTATGTAATTTAGTTACCGTCAGAAACTCCTCATACCAGACACCAGAGCATTGATAATTATTCAAATATAGTTCAAGATGAGAACTCCAAGTTGTCAACCACTGAATACCTGGTTTTTTTGGAATAGCCTCACAAGCTATCTTTTTGATAATATTTTGCCATGATTGTAATAATTTATCAATAGAATCCAAATAAAGCAAAACTTCAATAAGGTTGCATCGTTCAGTTTGGAGTTGATAAACTTTAGTATTTTCACAATTAACACTATCATTAGAAGATTCTGATAAAGATTTAAAACTTCCCATAATTAAATTATCAGTAAGAAGGCTTTCAAAAATCCCACAAGAAAAAGTTGATAATTGTAATAAACGAGTATTATATTTTTGACATATATTATTATTTTCTTTGTCTTCTTCATAGTGTTTTTTATTTTTTCGATAATCTCTAATAAACATAAAATTATTAGTAATAATTCTCATCTGTCATTAAATTTTTAAGACGATATATACCTTCTCATTAAAGAAGCAATACCAGTTCCCATAGAATTAGCTATTCCGTAATTGACACTTTTTATTTCAGAAGAAATCAATGCTGTAATTTGATATTTATTCAAAGTGTGTCCATATGATTTGAGTGTCTGTGTTGAAGAATCTCCTCCAAGTTCACGAATAGTACCAAAAAGACCTTCAAGCATATCTTGTGAAATACGTCGTGGTTGAATTATTGAACCTGGATACTTTTTTAAAATAAACTCTAATATTCCAAGAAAACCATTAATAGATAAAATCAAGTCAAATTGGCATTGTGGTGAAATCCATTCCATAGGTCCTACTTTTTGTTTTTCGCCATTTACAAACCAATCATGAATTTCTTTTAAGGTATTAATACGAGAATCATCCATAGAGCGAAAGCAAATTTTACTATGCAATATCTCATGATATTTTCGTGCATATTTGATAAATTCCTTTAAGAATTAAAATTATAAAATTATTAAAGTTTTAATTATAAATATATATGTTTAAAAATTCTTACCCTTGTTCCTTCTGATATATCTTTAAGTTCTTTAATGGATGCTAGAGCATTTTCAACTTCCTTTGACAAGGTGTGTTCTACAAGATCCACACGCATTTTACTCCATGATGTGAGCCAAATATGTCTTTTTATGAGTTTTGTAGCTTTTGCCGTTGCATGTTTATTTGTATGTTCATATACACCTCTTATATGTTTCCAGCTAATTTCCTTTCTATTATACATTATTTCTCTAGCATTTTTTTCACCTGTATGACTTTTTGATAAATTATTTCTAAGTTTTTTGAATACATGTGTTGGATCACTAATAAAAAACCACTCATCTCCAGTAATAGGATTAACAGTTTTATGACTTGCTATAAGTTTTTGATCATCATAAACAGGGCGAAGAAATTTATCAATATGATAATTAAAAACCTTCCATCCTTTACTGGCTCCTTCTGCATTAGTAATTTCAATAGATAATGTAGATTCAATTGAATCAAAATTAGTTATTTTTCCTAAATACCATTGATCATCTTTTGGACTCTTGAATTCACATATTTCATTAACATCCCATTTTGATTTTGAAGGCATTGGTGGACGAATATAAGTTCGATCAATTGTAAATTTTCCAGATTCATTACAATCACGTAAACATACAGTGAATTTTGTTCTTTCATAATTGCTATCTATAATTTTTGCTGTATGAAAAGACTTTTTGTCTTTATGAAAATTAACTTCTACAATATCACCAGAAGACCAGGTTGATGCATACCAATCAAAACTTTTTATATGAGTCCTATTTTCTCCTGCACCATCACAAATTGAACCATATGTATGTATACCAATACATTCTAATCTTGCTGCAAGATTAAATAATAAGGTATTTAAATTGTGTGCTGTAATTGTATTAATACCATAATAAGCAATTGGAAACGCAAAGTTATGAGTTGTTGAGTGCCAAACAATTTGATGAACTTGAGTTGCAAGATTTTGTTCTTGTTTTTTGGTTATAGAATTAGGCAATAGATTATTATTTTCAGATGCTGTATGAATCTCATTTTGACATTGCAAAGCAAATAATTGATAATCTTGCATTTCATCTTCAAAATCTAAATATCCAACATAACAATTCTCACGTTGACTCCAAAGAAGACCTGTTTTAAATATTCCTTAATAAATAAAAAAATATATTTTTTACATGCATTTTAAAATAAATAAATACCTTTCTGAATTTTAAAAGAGTCATGAGAAAAAAATCCTGCTCGCCCGTATTCCCAAATATTATTTGTTGTTAAGCTTTCTAATATTTGAAAAGCAGTTTTGTCTTGCCATCCTGAAAACTGTTCGCCTTCATTAATATAATTTTTAAGAGTAGAAATTGATGGTAAGCGCATTATTGTCTTCATTACATTATAAGCTGCTTTTCCAGATTTACTATATACAGATATTGCCCAACGTAAAAACCTATATTAAAAAAAATTAAATACATTAAATTTTTATTATTAAACACTAATGATTAAATTCTTACATTGGATGGTATCTTGTTCCATTTGGCTTTTCACTTTGAATGCGAATAAGTTCTTGGAAAATAGGATAAAGACTTGAAATATCTATATTTTTATTTATAACATTTTCAATAATAGTATGGGTAATTTTTGACATATTATCTGATATTTCTCCTCCTTCATTTTCTATTTTCTTTTGTAAACAATCTCTTATATTTGCAAGAGTTACATATTGTGTTTTAATAAGCTTTTTTTGATGCTCAATTTTTTCTATAAGAATCTCTTTAGAAGCATGTGCAATTTTTACAGAATTTACGCCAGCCAGGGACCTTCTATAAATTTGTTGCATTGTTTTGTAGAGTTTTTGACAATTTTCACATTTATTATCACATGTATTTTCATCTTTTATTATGAATTTACAATGAATATGTCGGTATGCTTCATCTGGCTGATTTTTGTTTTCTAAAAAGGCAAAGGGAGTATGCTCTTTATCATTGCTAACCAATTGTTCTTCTCGAATTTGAACCACATTTTCAAATCCTAAAATTAAATATTTTAAACAAAAATAAAATATAAACCATACAAATAGTTGACTATAAACTACATACCAACAGTACTTTGACCACAACAAACTTTAAGAGAAAAAACATATTGAATAAGATTGCTTATTTCATCAAGAGTTCTTTTCATTGCTTTAACAGGAAAAGGAAGGTCTACTTCTTTTAATGCTTGATCAAACACCCAAACTTTGTAACTAAGAAAAATACTCTGAGCAAATATTAATATTTTCTTTTCTAATTTTTTTTTGTTATTAAAAAAATGAAGTTCAAGACCTTCACTAATCTCTCGTATAACAGTTCCCATAAATTTTCCTCCTGTTAAACTTTCTCTTTTAATTAAAGAAAGAATATCTTGGATATTCGTGTAAGTAGATACTTTCCAGTATGAATTTGACTTACTACGTAAAATTGATCCAATTGATGAACCGGATGGATTAGGTTCCAAAAAAATGGTTGCAAGGGCTGATCGATAACCTTTATATAGTCCTCTATTTTTCAATCCAACCATCCATTGGGAAAATGTCTCATATTTGTAATCATTTATAACACTATATACATATGCTTTCTTTTCTTTTGCATCATAAAAAAGTACACCTTCAAAATATTTATTTAATCTTGGAAAAAAATATACTTTTTTTCCCTTAAGATCAGGTCGAATATGCAAAAGTTCTTGCAATAACTCCACTTTTTTTTGTTGTTTTGTAAATTTACTATTGATATTCTCAAAAGACTGTTTCCTTTTACTCTAATTATGCAAAATTATTATTATTTTAAAACATATTTATAATAATATTTTTCTTTTTATTGCTCACCATTTTCAACTTGTCTTAAAGTTCGTTAAATTTTAGTAGCTGATTAAGTTTTTCTCAAAAATCTAGAAGCGCGACAGAGATAAAATTCATTCTATATATAGATGAGCATCGTGTCTTTATGGTATGATCTGTTTGTCTCACGATCACTTTATTTTTATTTAAATCTAACATCAAAATTTTACGTTTAAAACGATTATCATATAGTAATATTAATAAATTATATATAACTTCAGTTCTGGTAATTTTGATCAGCTCTGTGTAACCTTAAGTTGTACCCCGTTTATTTACCTATCCCCTAGATATTAGTACGAAAAAATCAAAATTTATTTTTAAAGGTCCGTCTGAGTACGGAAAAATTAAAATTTTTTTTTTGAACGTCCGTACTAATTTGTATTACCGTACAGTACTAATTTACTATATACTCGATAGAAGTAGTAGGATATTCAGTACAAGATGATTGGTCAATCTGTACAGGTGGTATGTACTGTACGTACAGTGTGGGACAAAAAAATGAGAATTTTATTTTTGATCATTAACATTAAATTATAATTGTATTTTAAAGCTTAAGATCAGCTGATTTTATTAAAAAAAATTTAATATTATATACATTCGCCATTATTTCAATAATTAACTTACAACCTTGTCTAGTTAACTTTAAAATATCGATTAGAACGATTTTTAGAGTATTTTGGCATTTCTCCATCATAAATTCTTCCAAATAATTAAGATTTTTTTGGTATTCGCTTCTCCGCCTTATTTTTTGTGATATCCAATAAATTTCAATAGGATTTGGGTCGAGGCTCTCATGACCACCCTGAAACTTCTGATGAATTTTCTTTTAGACTGAGCTTAAAAAAATGACTATTATGCATAGTAGTTTTCTTGTTGGAAAATACCAACGAACGACCACAAAGCATCCAGAAGATCTCAGAAGCACATGTACAAAAAATTTCTGCATAAATCTCGATGTTCATAATTTGTCTGAAACAAAATAAACTTGCTTTTCCTTCACAAACAACTGCCCCACGCCATAATTTCTTATATAATCTTCAGACATACAACAAACAATCTTTCCTCTTTATACTAATATTTAACAGTGTTACTAAAGAGTTGCAAGACTGATTTATCAGCAGATAAAATTTTTTCCATTGGTCATAATATTATTTTGTACCCACTCTACACGTCTTTGCTTGTGTGCTTCGATTAACATAGGAGTTGCTTTGGGAAGTTTTTTTTACATAACCAACACTTGAAAGATGACTTCTAATTGTTCTATATTATACTTTTCACTTGTATTTTTCAAATTTCTTGCTAAAGTTCTTGTAGAAAAGGATGTATCATGCCTTACATATTGACTGAGTGTATGAAATGCACTTGCGGTAATATTTTTTTAGGCCTTCCATTCCCTCTAGGATGCTCTAAAAACTAGTTTTTTTCAATTTTTTTTGTTTTTATAAATTGTTGACAATAAAAATTACATAGGTTGTGTTATTCTTTAATATTATATATACCATTATTTCATAAGTCTAATAAGAATTTATTATAGGTTTTTCCTTTTGCGCAAGTTATTGTTTTGGAATTTCTTGTTGATGGAGTCAAACGTAGTCACAGATGTAAGATTTTTTATGTTATTTTATTTTATTTTATTTTAATTTAGAGAGGAGTAACCAATGAAATACATAATAGTAGAAACAACTATAATAAGCGGAAAACTAAACTATTATGGATGCTAAGGTTATATATCCCTACCAGTAAGACCTCACCCTCTGGGCAGAACTACTCTAACAGTAAAACTACGCTACTGATAAAGAAAAAATAAGAAAAACAATCAACCCTAAAAAAAAGAAATGATCCGTATTATTCTTTCACCCATATCAGGTATCAAACCTAAAGAGATGCCACCTGTAAATACTGTCATAGGTGGAGTGATTCACACTATTCTTATTGTTGTACGTGGATTTTATATTCGTATGAGGGGTTACCCGTTAAAAAGATGTAATTAATTACATGTCAGTGGTATATGTGGCATAGAACGTTGTAAATAAAATACTATCAGCGGCCACAGGTTTTAATTGTAAAACTGATAGCGTGTATGTCATTATAATTAGTATGAGGTAGAAGGCATACCGCCTTCATTACTATTTGTAAATAGGTCGGGTATGGTGATAATTTTGATGCGTTTAATAGAATCTCGTCTATTGTCATGATTCAAATGGGAGTCGATGTGATGGTGAGTTGAACGTTTGTGGGGTCGTTGTTCGAGTTCTTTAGCGTCATCTGACATTTCGCCTTCATAGCATTTGTATAATTGAACAGGATCTAGTGTTGAATTATAATCGATATTAAACTGAGCTAGTTCCAGCTCAAGTTGGTATAATTGTTTGGTCGTTTTACCTTTCTTGATTCCTTGTTGAGTTTATCATTTAAAGTGTCATGACGGTTGATCAATTTATTAATCGACTTATGGTAATAATGTTGAAATCTCGTAAGACATTTTACTTTGTCTTCCCTAAATTGATATCTGTATTCGGATGTATTCCATAATTTTGCTTTTTCCTTATATTGTTGTTGAATTTCATTGATGTTGTTTTTTCCAAAACATACGCTCAGTGATTTTTCACGGCTTCTAGCCATAGTCTACTACCAGGAGTTAACGGGTCTTTGCCCCTTCTACGGCAATTTTTTGTTTTATAAATAGGATCTGTAGGTACATAAGGAAATAATTCATCCTCTATAAGGATACCCAACTTCAGGTGCCAAGTCTTTCCCTCTTCAGAAGGAATTGGAATGTCATTAGTAGGTGGAGCTATCATATCTATAGCTTCTGTTGTAGGAATCGTATTATCAATCGTTAAAAGTGTTATAGCAGCGTGAGGAATTTGAAATCCATAGTCCTTTGACATATGGAGTGGTGATCTTACTTTTATGATATTTAAGGTGTTGAATCAGTTTATTGATATATTGTGAAGGTAAAAATAAAAATCTATGCTGGCGAGCATGATGTAATTTGTCAGTAATATTATTCGCAGGAGGTGGTTTGTTAGGACCTTGATGTCGATTATTAAAAATGGACTTGCAAGCCCGCTCAAATCTACGTTTTTGTTTTCTACTACGATTGTTCTTTTGAAGTTGATGTTGAGCTTGAAAATTATCAAGTCGTTTACAGTACATACTACAATTTTTGTATTTGAAATAATATTCAGGTGCATTGTTGCAATATGAAACGTTATATGAAATTCCAAGACGGTTCAAGAACACATGTTTTTTGTGTCGATTTTGCCATTGATTGAATAAGTGGTTAGCGTGAAATTGTTTGGTATTGTTACCGTTGGTATGAGTATTTGGTTGTATTTTAATATTGTGAAATAAGTTTATAAATTTTTGATGTTCGATACAGCCACGTCTATTTAAAGACATTATATATGGGGCTGGGACATTACAAATATCATTGTAATTGGGTTAAAATCATGTGTGTTATAATGATGGCAAGGAGTAAAGATGCCGAAATGAAAGCGGTATTTTTTGTATGAAAAATTAAAGAAAGTTTTAGTACATGTGTTTCTATATGATGTTTGATTGGCACATGATTTAATAATCCAATATCGGTCTAAAAGTTTGGAACAAATTAAATTGAAATATTTTTTTGGATTGAGCGTGGTATAACTCTTTGATGAGAAAAAAAATGATGTAACATCTTACTAATCTGGTATTTCAGATTAGGGAAGCTACATGTGGAATTGTAGCTAATAGGGATTTTTTTCATATGGTAATCATTTGTGTGTATTTTAAGATGAATATCATTGGTGTTTGTTTTATGATTGACTAACTCAAAAAAGAAACTTTTTGATCTCCTGATTTTGTAAATCTTGTTACATCCAGCTCGATTAGGTCGAGTCACGTGGAATTTGTGAAATGAAACATCAAAGTGGAATTTTCCCAAGGGAAGAGACTTTTCAGTACTCAAAGTCATATTATTCAGTAAGTCAAGTAAATAATATGATAAGTGTGTATAAAACTACTTTCAAAGGATGGTTGTGAAGTGAGAAGAACCTTTCCATAAGAGGCCACCCCGTGGTCCTCTATCTTCTCTAGCGTTAAAAACGTTAAAAAGGTTTTGTGAGAAAAAACAGTATTTTACTGCGGTTTTGTATGTAAAATTATGGAAAGGGGAAAGAGTTTTTTTGTAAGATTTTTTATGTATTTAAGTGTACAAATTTAGATGTAGATCATTTTACTCACGTGATCACTTTTCTTTTGTCCCACACTGCCCACACTGTATGTCGTATTTTTTCTACATCATGCATAACTGATAAGACGAGAGAGTAAAAAAAATTGCTTTTAAGCAGTAACTGTAGATGATTAGAAATAAATTACTATTGTTTGCGCTGTAAATTTAAACCGGTTTGCATCTCTCTTAACACAACAGCTAGTCTCCATGTACCACAAAAGAAAGGTTTCCTTGGAGAATGCGATTAAACAAAAAGCTTAACTGCCCAGAGGCCACATCTTTTAATCTACGAACATTTATGCTGATATAATCTCAAGCGGAGAATATTGTTCCATAGCTAACGAGAATGAATTGTGTTCGTTCCTTTTGAACATTCGAAAAGAACAGTCCCACTAGATATTGTCTCTTTCAAAAGCGTAGATTTACAATTGAACTTGTTTTCTAAATTGTGGAACAATTACAATCAATTATCTCATTAAAAATTATAGTCAATGTAACTATCTTGGGAACGTAATTAAATTTATGAAGATCAACGGGAAATAATACAACTGTTGTTAAGAGTATCCGAATATTTACAAAAGGAAGATACTGGGCAAATAAATGACTCTGGATTTGTACTTTATCCTATTACGTATTTTTCTTCGTTTATATTTCTTAAGATGACTAGGGATTAAGGTAAACGACAATAAGAATCAAGCCATTTATTTAGTCTTTGATCCTCTCGATTTTGGATGAACATGTCTCACAAATATACGTCATAATATTTCTTTTTTATCTTATTCTAATAAATATATAATAGATTTCGGACATAATTGATCGCATGGTAATTACTTCTATTAACTACTGTTTTGAACTTCATAAAGTTGCAAATGAAGATTGTCCAAGTTGTTTGAAATAGAGATACGTGATCCAAATTTCTGTACAGAAAGTAGGAATTTGTATTTCACACAATCACGTTTGCCATCAATTTTTATTTAACGTAATAATTCTTTATCAAGTCATCTTTAGATGAACTTATAATATTGAATGACAATCAACACTTTGTCTGAAGAAAGATATCTGTTTTTCGATTCAAGATGGAAATAATACTGTAGCAAATGTGAGAAGTCTGTTCAGTGAAACTAGGCAAAGCCCGCATTGTTTACGTGAATAATTCGCAAGGTTTATAGAGTGTTTACAATGCCTGGAGGGAACTGCGCTTCACGCAGTGTAGCAACTATTTTCCATGAACGTTCATATTACCGGGCTTTCCTTAATACAGATGATAGTAGCTGGATTTATTTGGCCATCAAGATTGGTTCAACGTGGGATTTCAGTTTCGAATATGATAAAAATCATATGCGACAGATATGAATATATTGAGTTATACATACCAAGTAGGCACTCGACTAAGCAATACATAACTATACAATATCTACAAAGAATAATTACTAGAATGATTAATGCGAAATCCAAGTATTCTCTTATTACCATTTTTGCCCGTGGGTTCTTTACTAAGGACTTCATTTCGATTACCATATAAAGATACTCCAGATTCCCACGTATCCATAGGGCTTTGACTTTATACGGAGAGACTTTGAGTTGTTTCGAATAAATGGAATGTTCGATGGCGGACCATAATTCGAAGTTCTGTATGACTTCGCCGACTCGCTAGCCAGTACAGCTTAACAATCCCATTTTTATGGAAAGATCTATTTTCATGGGAAGATCCATTTTCAATTCCTACTCAACATTATCATGCTCGAAGGAATATCCAGATACATAGCGATTATTCTTCACTACATCAGTTGATAATTATGCTGGTCAGTCTAATGATAGTGTAATGCAAACGGCACAGAAACTTTCGAGTACTTTAATAAACCGCAACCGCAATGGAATCATTCTCATTTTCGTCGGATCTTACTTCATATGAATGAATGTCAAGAATCTTTATAGTGGAAATTCGTCTATCACTTAAACACTATGGATATAGTGTTAGACCTTCCTATAACTAGTCTCGACTCAAGTTACTATTACACGGTATGTTATACGATAATACTTTTTTACATAGGTTGTCATCAATCGTATGTTTTAACTCAATATTTCCTTTGACGTTATCCTCTTAGTATCCTATAAAGAATATCATCCCTTGGCTTCAGGTATTATCAGACATTTTTCTACGGCGATACAAATGCATCTTTTTGTCTTTACCATGAGCGTTTTACCGCTCAACCACGCTTTTTATTCATTAACTTATTATACCTGAATAACCGTTTTCTGTAGATAATTATAACGAAATACCTGGATGCCTATACGAAGAGATTCTTCTATTATCTCTCGAAGTTTCTAATCTCTCCAGTTCTAGATAGAATCTAGTGGATACGAAACAGATATATATCGCTATTATCCAACACAAAAACAATATAACATATCGGCATATGACAAAAAGGAGTTATCTACGAAACTAGTAGTTAAGGATCACAATGCGGATGTGTATAGAGTTTTTCATTCACATGAATAGTTTTCAGATTTAACGATAGCATAACAGAACACTTAAGATCCTTTTCCGAAGTAGTATATGGAGATTCATGGAGCGAAGGGATTTACCCAATTTCCTAGAATACATGTGTTCTATCGTCGAAGAAAAACAGTGGACATATAGTCCTCAATTATAGGAGATGAAGTATTATTTCAATAATCGAAAAGAGATGTTTGATTGCAGAAGATGACAGAGAACATTACATGTTCGATAGTAGAAGAAACAGTAGACAAAAAATAATTTAATTTAGTCGATGAAGTATCACGGATTAAAAAACATGATGTTAAAAAGGAATTGTTAATAATAAGAAATCGAATACAGAAAAATTTAAGAATAGCAGACAGGTTCCGATATCGGAAGTATTAGTATAATTTACAGGGTATATAACGAATAAATATAGAAGAGTATAATAGTAATATATGATTCGTTTTATGTAATGTTTCTTCGAAACTTTGATGTACAGTATTCTATTTTATTTTCTAATAATAAATCATAACTTGCATGTTCGATGTTTTCATGTTCGTCTGTTAAGAATTTAATGCTATGCATTGGCGTTTACATATTTTCGAATCATAATATGGTTAAAGGATTATTTTATTTATTTATTTTATTTCTAGAGAGGAGTAACCAATGACAAATTGATGATCCCAAATATTCAAGATATTGGGATATATAGGGTTATGAATAATAGTATTATATATGGAGCGGGTAGTAGGAGCGATGATTTATAAAGGGAACGAATTATTCTATTAAAATCGTTGCATATATGAGGGAGTATAATAGAATGTTGACATAAATATTCAATTCTGGGAATAAGAACTTTGTTGATTATATAAATAACATGGTCGTGTGTTATTTTTTTCCTTTTTAAATTGGAACATATATATTTTAACATTCTTTTGATTTTGTTAATTGTGAATTGAAATTTGTTGTTAGTGTTGATATAAATCCCTAATATTCTTTCATTATTTGAAGGGGAGATAACTTTTATATCAACTAGATCTTCGCCAAATTGTAAAGGAATGTATTCTTTTTTGTTGATGAATTTGTCGTTAGTAAGGATTTTTGTTTTATCCTTATTAATTTTTATATTTGCTTTATAAAGCATAGAAATCATCTGCAATTGCTAGATTATTTTGTAGATCATCAAAATTTTGCGCAAACCATGTTGTATCATCTAGATATCCTAGTAATTTGATATTAATAGATATTTCATGTAAATCATCTCGGCGGAAAATATTTTTTGGTATAGCAGCATATAAATTGTAGCCTGGAAATGAAGATTTGTTGATGGCTGCAAACATAGGGTCGTAATATATGACCCATAGTAAAGGCGATATAACCTCTTCTTGTATAATTCCATTATCGTTAGTATACTGTGAACTATTTAATACTATTTTGATGACGAGTAAATAAGTTATCAATGAAGGTGATTAATATATTAGGTATATTAATACGTTTGAGAGAGAGTTGTAGTAATTTAAGATCAACTCGATCGTATGCCTTACTGAGATCTTGGAGTGCTAAGTAGAATGGATTTTTCGTATCGTATTGATGGTCTATAATAGCTTGAATTTGTAAAATAATTTCATTACAAGAAGCGCCTTGTATGCCTGCTTGGTTATTGTGTTGTAGAATTTGATTAGTGGATAAGTAATGATTCAATCTACTGTTAATAATTTTAACCATTAATTTTCTTATACAATCTAATAGGATTATAGGTCTAGTAAGATTAATGTCGTAATTCCACCATTGGGGTTTCGGTATTGGGTATAGGTATGCTAAATCAAATTGTGATGGGATAATTCCTTTTTCTAGACTATAATTAAATAGTGATAAAATTACTTCTAACATCTGTGATGGTAATTTTTTTATAATTTCATTCGAAATATTGTTAGGTCCTGTGGCTTTGTTGTTAGGGAGGTCTTTGATGTTAGTAATTAGTTCGTCTAAAGTAATAGGATCAATTAATTTGTTGTAAGCAGATGATGGAATATGTGTAAATGGTTGATAAATATCTTTCCATGGTTGGCGTAAAATGACGTCTGGATCATAAGATCTACTTGTGCTTTCAATCTTTGAAATATTCGTATAGTGAGTGATTGCTAATGATTCTATTTGCTGTGGATCAGTTGTAAACGATTTAATTCCATTTTTATCGTCATAAATTAATCTATCTATTTTTATAATGTTCGGTTTTTGATCTAATAAAGAATTAAGCATTCTTTTTTGATTAATTATAATATTATTATCGCGTTGGTTGATATATTTTTCAATTTTCTTTTTGTTGAATATGCTTATTTCTTCTTCATATGATGTTTTAAGAATTTCGTGAATGCTTTGTAAGGTCGTTATCGTGTGTATAAAATTACGGTAAGTTAAATTGTTAGGCCATATAAATTCTTGGTCATCTTGCGTGAGTATTGGTTTGATTTTTGGTTCATTTGATATTCTATTTAATCTGTTAAGTTTTTTTGGTCCGTTCCAAAAATTTAAAAGGGGTAAATGTTTTGTGTTATTGTTAATAGAGAAATATAATTTTGATAATTTAATAAGTTTAAGGATATAATAAATGTCATTTTGAATAACTCTGATATTATGTGAGTATTCATATTGGTGTGAGTTGTTTTTGATTATCGGTGATTTTATAGTACGGTTGATGCTTTGTAATATGTCTTCATAAATCTTATTGACGTAGGTCTGTGAATCAGTATTATGCGTAGTGTTTGAATTTTGACGCAAATGGTCAAAGGATTCAAAAAAATTCTTATTCGTTGATGAAGTCACGTGAAACTTTATATTGGGATCGTTGCCATTCATGTGATCAAAATTCGTGACCCTTGGGTCCTTGGGTCACAGGCTCACAATAAAGCAGAACTGCGGATTGGCGATTTACCTAAAATGTATCATTTGTAAAATATGCAGGACAACCGATTAAGACTAGCACCATAGGACATCTTAGGTTGCGAATTAAGTTTTTCGACAATGATTAGAAACATTAGTCCGCATTAAAAACAAACTGTGAAAAAAGCTATATTTTCTTGTAGCTCTCATCATTACTACTTTGCAATCGCAAATAATTTATAGGTCTTGTAGAATTACTGAATTGGAGATCATTGTAATCCGATCATGAAGACAGGCAAATTATCCCTACTGTGTTGTGTTTCGTCACCAGCACAAAGTTCGAAGATGAAGGAGGAAACGAAGAAGAAAAAGCAAGGATAAGGAAGAGGGATGAAAGGAATTTGAGTTTCCATCTGTTGTCAAAGTCACGTGATTTCACGTTAAAAAAGACAAAATTTTCACAGATGAAAATCTAATTGGTTTTTAGTTTAGGTATTAATTTTTTTACTTTTTTGTAGGGAAAATTTTGATGGAGGAAGAAGTTAGGATATTGTTACTGGACGTGGGGCTGTTGGGCTCCGTCTGAAATTTTTCGGCTTAGGTTTCAGTCTTATAACAAATTTTCTCTCATGTATTTTTCAGTAGTGGATTTTTATTAAAAATGCAATTTATGATCTAGAAGAGTGTAACGAAGTAATAACTAAAATCCGAACCCTAGAAAATGTTAAGAATTTACTGGCAAAGACTATGCAAAAGCAACCTTCTAATATATCTATATTTTTTCGTGCCATGGGACACAAATTCTTAAACATGCCTAATAAATTGTAGACTTCTGCGAATCATGTGGCGCAAAAGTATCCTTTTTTATTATATACAGAATAATATTTATTATTTGGCTGCAAAGTGTAGTCCCATTGAAAAAAAAATTTCTTTCCGTTGTCAGATAACGCATTTAATAATATGATTAACCAATGTTCGTGCATAACTAGATTGGAAATCAGACATAATATATAATATATTCATCCCTGTGCTGTCGCTAGTTCTTCGGTTAATTAACTAGTCGAAATAAAATTTGATATTCAATTATTCATCACATAGAAGGGAAAATAATTCGATAAGCAATTCATGTGAAAAAAAATAATAGTACGGATCATGACGAACTAATCCTCTTATTGAATAGAAGTATATCCATCATGTTTCATCGTTACATCCGAGAGTGAACATGGTTCATATTTTTCCTATTTTTGTTAATAGATATAGAAAATAATCATGTACTACATGTGCGCAGTTGTCATGAAATGAGGCAACATTGCAACAGTGACCTTATGTCATGATCTCGTCGTTGGGGTCATTTTTCGAACGAACTGTTCAGGAGCTGGATTTTAAAGATGGGTACTGTGCAGTAACTGGTATGCTACAATATAAATCATATATTATATTAGCTTTTGTAAATACAAAAATTTACTATACAACACATATACTACTTTATCTTAAGATATTTCGTTACTGATCAGAAACATTATTCCTCACTATCTGCGTTGGCGTGATTAATATAGATATTAATAGTCTCGGCATTTTAATTGAATATTGGGGTAGTGGGCGAGAAACTACAGATGGAGTAGTTGGTCTCGAAGCATTAGCGGAAAGTGTCGTTGGATCTGGACCCGGCAGGTGTTGCGGAGCGCGACGAAGGAACTGCTCTTGGAATTCTCGAAGCAGTTCTAGGTCTCCCTCCAGAACTTTAGGTCTTGGAATCCTCGACGGTTTTGATTTTCTCGGAGTAGTAGATGATACCGTCCCTCCTATTGGAAAACTTTTCGAAAAATTTTTCCCCTATAAGGCTTTTTTTCGTTCCATTCTTAGTCGCCTAATAAACGATTTGTCAGAACGAATATGACTGCTTTCTAACAAGAATTTCAATACCCATTATTTACATAGTAAGCTCGTGTTAATCTTAGAAATTTATTTCGGCAGTCTTCACCCGAAAATAATTGGTGTTTTGATTTATCTTTGTAGCGATGTTTTCCCAGAAAGCGTCTGTTCGTCCTTTTGGAATTGCATGGTACTCAACATTTTTTACGCTCGGCAATAAGAAGGTCAATCTGTTGTTCCACTTAACAGACATTTTTCACTTAAAAATGTGGAAAATGCATAACGAACCTGCTGTTTGGTTCGATATATAAATTTTATCCAATAAATTGCAGGCTTGCAGCCACATGATCATTATATTTACGATCATTTTTTACCCAAATTGCCTGTTAAAATAAATGAATACTAAAATAAAAAAAATTAACTAATAAAATGACTTGTTTAATATATTTTAAGAAATATAATTTTATAGAATTTATGATCCAATCAAAAAGAATAAATTTATCGAATCAAAAAAAAAAAAAAAATACTGTTAATACAAATATCTGAATCAAAAAATCCGCAGAATTTTTTATTCGTGTGATTGACAATTTGAGAAAATTTAATATTTTTCGTATATATATAATTTCTATTCAATAAGCAAATACAGGATTAAATAAAATTCCGAAATTAAATTCGTGGTGTGTTTACTTGGGTTAGATTTATTACTGGAGAAATTGGTGTATCTTTCTTTGGTTGATCCGAAGAGGTCATTGAAATTGAAGAGGTCATCGAAGTTGAAGAGGTCGAAGAGGAAGTTGAAGTGATTGTCGAGGTCTGAGGAATTATCTAAATGTAAGAAATAAAATTGTATCTGTGAACCAACTGCTGCAAAGGCAATAACAAGTGGTAATCTAAAGGCAAACATGTTCCAAAATTTAAAGTAATCATCTAATTCTGCCGCTGCAGTTGCAAATGTTGAATGAGCAGCTTCTCCTTGCCCATCATTACAAGTACGTCTCTACAATAAACTAATACATCTGGGACAATCTTATTTGTAGTTATAGTGAATTCACTCATTTAATTGTTGCAAGCCCATTCTAATCCAGATTTACCAATATATTTATCAGCAAATTGAAGCATTTACGACATAGCCGATCATATAACTTGTGGTTTTTCATAGTTCCATAGCATTCTCAACAGCAAGAATTACGTCAGGAAGATACTTGGAACCTTCGTGGTCAAGAAAGTCAGGAAAATTACAACAATGAAAGTAGTGGGCTGGCAATTTCTTTCGTAGCGGAGGTATGAATTGATATTATTACAATTGACTGGTTCATCAAAAGGACGCAAGAGATCTTATACAAAATAAGACCGAATATTTACAAGTCCTAATTTAATATCTTCGTCGAAATGAAAAAAAAAATGACTATTGATACTAAAAATCAAATAAAACTATACTAGGAATAAAACACCAATTAACAACTTTACCTCAAGTTTTGTTCTATTATTTGGAGTGTCTAAAAAAGAAGAAAGCGCCAAAAAAGGTCAATAACAATTTACATAAATGAGGAGGTAAAATATTGAGACATTTAGGGATATGGAGGTTTCATGTAGCCATATTGCTTGATCTTTCTTAATTAATAGAAATAAGAAAGAATATGATACAGTGCAGGTATTACGTATTTATTGAACCGGAAATTTTCTTGTTCGAGAGGTAAACCATTGGGAGACACCAGCGGGCACTTGCACGATGATGTGAATTGCCTCCCTCTCGATTTCGTTTTCTTTAAAATTTTTCTTAGTAAAATATTCGGTAAGTAAGTATCGTCACTTTTTTCATTAAAGACAAGAGACTTGAAATGTGAAACTAGAATATCATCATGTATGACTCTATAGGAATTATTATTATTATCAGGAACAAGGATTTCTTCGGCAACAATAACCGAGAAAGAATTTTCTAGATTTCTCGCCTAGAAGTAAACAATTTAAGGAAAAGCACATGTTGAATATTTTCTGTAAAGAGATAAAACATATTTTTTTAGAATTCATCATGATTAATAATAAAATAGACTCTTGATCAGTGGCTTATAATGACGATATAGGTATTTAGAAAAAATAGAATTTATCAGTATATGATGATATCATAACTCATAAGTATCGTATGACGGTATGAGAAATGTAATGATTTATGTACTATGCTACTTGCCTATTTCATACCAGAATTTTTTTTTTTATGGGAATTGCCATAACAAGGGTCTATTAAGAAGTCAAATAGTCACGATGTATTTAAACCCAGAAAGGGTATATATATACCTCAAACTTTCTCAAAGGTGCTTTCTACTTTTTTCTCTTAAAAACTAACGCTAAGGTACTAACGTAATTATCAAGAATGTCGAATGGTAAGTGTAAAACCTTACTAGTATGTCTTTGCAAGCGAAGAAGCGGAAGCTATGTACCTTGCTTGATTTTATAATTAAGAAACTGCTTCGTCTACGTCTTTATCGTCTTTATCGTCTTTATCGTCATTATCGTCATTATCGTCTTTATCGTCTTTATCGTCTTCATAGTCGTCTTTATCGACTTTATCGTTATCGTCATTATCGTCTTTATCGTCATTATCGTCTTCATAGTCGTCTTTATCGACTTTATCGTTATCGTCATTATCGTCATTATCGTCATTATCGTCATTATCGTCTTTATCGTCTTTATCGTCTTCATAGTCGTCTTTATCGACTTTATCGTTATCGTCATTATCGTCATTATCGTCATTATCGTCATTATCGTCATTATCGTCATTATCGTCATTATCGTCATTATCGTCATTATCGTCATTATCGTCATTATCGTCATTATCGTCATTATCGTCATTATCGTCATTATCGTCATTATCGTCATTATCGTCATTATCGTCATTATCGTCATTATCGTCATTATCGTCATTATCGTCATTATCGTCTTTATCGTCTTTATCGTCTTTATCGTCGTCTTTATCGACTTTTATCGACTTTTATTGCAAGTATACTAATATCTTTTTTTTGTACAAAAGAACAATTGTCCTCTTGCGGTGGTTGTGGATAAACGACTTCACGAGGATCTTTACAAAAAAATTCTTCCATGACATTAAAAGGACGTTAAATATTCTACTACTATAAATAGGATATACTTATGGACCAGTTGGATATTTATGTATTCCCTAAAAATGAAAATGATCTGATATTGTAGGTAGACTTCATATGAGGAGGTTGTCCATCGAGACATTCGTTGGGATAATGTTGTAAAGCTCACAGATGGTAAATGGTTGTTAATTGATTTTGAGGAAGCTGCCAGAATTGGAGATGAAAGGTATAGTAATGCCAATCGAACTGTTTAAGCACGCGGTTAAGTTTATTAACTAATTTTTATTATTATTGTTATAAAGAAATACATTGAAAATTGCAGCTCCAGAATACGAAAATGGGATCGATATATGTCAAGCATCGGGGTGATATCTGGATGATCGGGAAACTTATGGATAGAGTGTACACTTTCTGAAAGGGCTCAAAATTTTCGTGATAGATTGATCGAAGATTCTAATCAACGACCAACCGCAATTGATGCTTTGAATGACGATTGGTTTAAAGAAATGGATAATTTAATGGAATAGAGATAAAAATCAGAAATAGAGTGGAAGAGAAAATTTTTTAAATGCTTTTTATTGGTTTTTATGCTAGATGTAAGATTTGTCTTTTTCGCAATAGCTAAATTTATATAATACAATACAACAGACAATTGCTTAAACAAATAAAAATCTATTATTTTTATAAAATGGGGAAATAAATGTCCATATTATTGTAGTGAACATTAGAGGAGGAATCACTCACCAATAAAAGCTCAATACTACTTAATGCTAATTGTTTAGATATCGGCCTCACATTAAGAAATAAAAACAAAGTTTTTGCTACTAAACATCAGAATTAAAAGTATTATATTGTTATCCTACAATCTCGAAATGAATAATTGAGCTACATTATTGGCAATCAAAGATAACACAAAGGTATAACGATGTATGGGAAACTAACTCGTAATATATCAATAAAATTGCACAGAAAAAACGGCACAGTACTCATCAATAGCAATCAAGGAATAATCTCCCCTTGTAAAATTTTAGAAGGCCCCCGGCCAAAATTTCAGTCACGAGATTTTCAATTAATAATTTATTTAAGAATGTTAAATTTTCACCCTACAATCTTTGATTTAACGCATGCAGAAAACAAACCCGATATGGGAAATGCTTTATTATATATTTGAAAATACACGTATACGAAATAGGGAAATGCTATTTTTTCTGATGGCACGGTACATTATCGCTTTAAGATTACATCATCTTGAATTTCTCTTATTATATCTTATTATATTATCAATACCAGAAATAATTTTTCCTTAAATACTCAATCAACAAGGTGATTATACATATTCTTTATCTTCATCTAATATTTCACAATATCCTTTAAATTCTTATAATAAAGTATTCTACCATTTCTTTCTCTAATATTTGACCGATAATAATAGTATTACTGGCGGAAGTTTGTTTGTCGTAATAGCAAGAGAAGGTGAAGAAAAGATTATTTTAGAAAAAATTATAGACAAAAAGAGTAAAACTTTATATTTATCAGAACCCGATTGGAGGTTTTTTAAAGATAAGCATAAACTAGAATATGGGCGTAGTGTAACTTTAGAAAGAGTACTTCTTTTCATAATGACATTAAAGAATTTAAAGACAATCGATTAATTAATTAATTAAGACGTTTAACTAATTATGATGATTAAGTATTTATAGCTTCTTAAAATCTTCCTCTCGAAATTGTCAAAATTTATTTAATGTAAACCAAAACTTGAATATCTGATTTGAGTGTTTGACAATAATAGAAAATATTAAGGCGAGAAAAATTATTATTGGAAATTTTCTTTGTATTGCCTAATTTATCATAGTGTAAGATCCTCTGCGAGAATTGCAAAACACTGATAACGGGATGCAAGCTATAATACTTCAGTTTATACATTTTTATACGGATAAATGATATAAATTTACTACTCTACATACAAGTCGATAATCACTCTGGTATGTGGATTTTTGCAATTATTCATCCAACTGTCAAAAATATGTATTTTCTAATATAAAAATAGCAGAAAATTACATATTTGTTGTTACAAGTTATTATTTTTCATTTTAAGCATAGATTGAATCTTCGTAATCGCAATCCAACCGTCTAATCAATTCAACCGCCTAATCTGATTACTTTTAAATGATTCACTTTGCATTTCCGCCATTCTAACTTCTATTTGACTTAATAAATATAAAATTTCAGTATATGACTGATTAATTTTCTCAATTCTTCTTTATTGGTTTCGTCCTTGACCTCTTGGCATTTTTCTCGAATTTCTTGTAATTTCATCTTATATATTTCACTATTATACCTTGATATTTGTGCGCAATTAGCTTGAATCAACGAGAGAAAATCGCCAAATTCATTATTTGGAGGCACGATAGTAGTTTCAAATTGTTCGTTGGACAATCCCGATAGTTTATGACCATTGCTTAGATCACAAGTAATTGTGTTTGAGAATCTCATTTAATTCACCTTCTTGCGAAGCGGGTTCTTCCATGACTATAAATGAAGGTAAGAAATTCGATTTATTAGAGAATATCTTTTTAGCCGCCAACTTTTCCGAATTCCCTACCCTAACTTTATTATACCATTACCTTCGATAATTTGTTCATCATTAGAAATTATCTCTTTCTTAATTTTAACTGTAGCAATTTCTCCATTAAGTATTCTCGCCACCATATCATTAATCGTATTCGAATAGCCAATAGCTCTACCACAATTCTTATATTCGAATTGTAATCTGCCAATTTTAAAGTGCATTGCATATGAGTACGATTTTTCATATGATGATCTAAAGCTCTAACTTTGATTTATCTTTGTTATTCCAATCATCATAATGATTAAGAATATATTGTAAGACATTTATAATTTCACTTTTCGTATATCTTTTCTTGGAGACTTGATTTCGTTTGGCGAAGACATTGGAACATATAATGTAACTGCGATCTTTTTTTCCCCTATAATATGTAAATAAATAAATCAACAAGTTAAAATTATCTTTGTAAAGATTTAACGTTTATTTATACCAATTTTAAAATAGTTTAAAATGTTACCAAAGTATAAAAAAAGTATAAATTATTTAGTTATTCATATTAATATCGAAATAGATTTTGATGTCATGAAATTAAAATGATTCATTATATACTGTACGTAAAATCTTGATCTACAAACAACACGAACGATATTTATTTAAGTTACTGCGGACAATGCTGTTAATCGGTACATGACATAATTTGTTATTAACAAGATTTTAAAACTTTTCAACTTTTTTTTTTTCAGAATCCTTATTTAAATCGAAGAAGTTATACACAAAATCGCTTCTTTTATGTTTTGACTTTGTAATTTAACTTTATAATGAGTTTAAGATAAATCATTTATGTTTATTATTGCGGCTGATTTATGAAATTAAGCAAAACCCTGCTGCGCCCTTGGGAATTCATTTAGGCTTTTCTCATATATTATAATTATAAAAAATATGTCAAATAATGACGCAACCTAATATTGAAAAGATTGGTTAGATAATGAGAAAATTGGATATATATATGAGCTGGGCTTGCAATATTTCATAAATTCGCCGTGATGACAATAAATAAATTTGGGCTATGGTATTTATCATTAGTGTTTCGATCCGTGACCGAGTTCAACCGGATGAACCTGGACTGCTGGACAATTTTATTTTTTCCGGATGTCCAGATAATTGCAGTTTTATCCGGATAAAATATCCAGTTAATAATATCCGGATTTGACCCAGAATCCAGATAATACAATTTGTAAAAAAATTTTTTCTCTAAATCAAAAAATTCGATTTTCGATTTCGGGATCAACTACCATAATAGTAATGGCGCAGCAATTTTGAAACTGATAGCATAATTCACTAATTCAGGTAAGAAAGGTAAAAACTCATAATGCCGATTGAAATTATAATTTAATTTAACTCGAATACACTTTATTAAATCAATTAAATACTGTAATTTTAATTAAATAATATCATCAATTTAATCAAATAAATATTATGTATTTATTAAACAAAAGGTAAATTTTTATATAATATAATATATTATCCTATACGGATTTCCGGTTTCTATCCGATAATTTTTTTAATTATCCGTATAACGGTTTCTATCCGGATCGAAACACTACCTGTTAGTGACGTGTGACGATTTAAATAAAATTTTTCCATTAAATAATTATCTATGAAAAATAAAAGCCTTTTGCTATAAATGAAAAAAATGAAAAAAAAACTTACCAGTAATTTTAGTTTATTAAGTCTTTGTAAATTCCTTTTTACTGTGCCACGTTATAAAAGATCATTAATCGTGATTTCATACAGAAAAAATGTCGTGAAACTGTACACTTGTGGAACCTTGCGCCTTCATGCAGAAAATGAAAGCCCCTTACTCCCCACTTTTTTTTTTCCTCACGGGAACTTTACTCACTTTTATCCATTACTAAACAAAAATAGACACAAGTGAAAGAATAAACTTGGTCAACCTTATTTATCGACTTGTCATATAATTACAAATCATTTAAGTCTTCATTTACGCCATCTCCTTATCATTGTTATATATTTATTTTTTTGCTGGAAACAGTTTTAAATTTCTTACACACTACTATACCAAATGATAAGAAAAGAGAGAAAAGAGAGAAAAAAGAAACTTGTTTGGGAACATTTTACTATAGAGGATAAAAGTGTTGACAAGCATCCCCCTGTAAAATGTAGTTATTGTTTAAAAGAATTTAAACGAGGTGTTCCTGAACGAATGCAAGCACATCTTGATTATAAATGTTCAAATGCACCATATAATGTAAAATCACAATTTGGACAACAAAATACTACATCAATAACTGGTAACTTTAATGACCATACAAGGGAAAAGGAACAACAATCTCTTGAGATCTTACTAACTGAAGCATTATCTTTAGCTGAAATTTCCTTTTCTTTTGTTGATAATCCACTTATTATTCGATTTTTTAAACGCCTTCAGACATCATTTAAATTACCAAATAGAGAAAAAATGGAAGAAATAAAAATGCAAATGAATAATAATACTCAATCAAGTTTATTAAAACAAACTAGAATTGAAATAACTACTGGATTTTATAAAGAAGCTGAAAAAGGTCATATTAATTCAATACATGCTCTTGGAGAATGCTATTATTATTACAGAGAGACTGAGGAAGATGATGTTATAGCATTTGAATTATATAAAGAAGCAGCTGAAAAAGGTCATATTGATTCAATACATGATCTTGGAAAATGCTATTATTATGGAAGAGGAACTGATAAAAATGAAGTTAAAGCATTTGAATTGTATAAAGAAGCAACTAAAAAAGGTCATATTGATTCAATATATAATCTTGGAGAATGCTATTATTATGGAAGAGGGACTGATAAAAATGAAGTTAAAGCATTTGAATTATATAAAGAAGCAGCTGAAAAAGGCCATAGAGATTCAATACATAGTCTTGGAGTTTGTTATCAGAATGGAATAGGAACTGAAAAAGATGAAATTAAAGCATTTGAATTATATAAAGATGCAGCTGACAAAGATAATATTAATTCAATAAATAATCTTGGATATTGTTATCAGAATGGAATAGGAATTGAAAAAGATGAAATTAAAGCATTTGAATTATATAAAAAAGCAGCTGACAAAAATAATATTAATTCAATAAATAATCTTGGATATTGTTATCAGAATGGAATAGGAACTGAAAAAGATGAAAATAAAGCATTTATACTATATAAAAAAGCAGTTGAAAGGGGGCAGATTAATTCAAATACTAAACTTGGATATTGTTACCAGTATGGAATAGGGACTGAAAAAAATGAAGTTCAAGCATTTAAATCATATAAAGAAGCAGCTGATAAAGGTAACATTGAATCTATGTATAAACTGGGTGAATGTTATTTACATGGAATAGGAACTGAAATAAATTTAAGCAAATCACATGAATATTATAACAAAGCAGGGAGGATAACCTAGGAGATATGATTATTTTGAAAAGCAAATGAAATTAAGCTATTTGAAAAATTTTTTGAAATAAAAACTTAAAATGAACAATTAAAAGATTATAATAATATATATGGATAATGGAATGAAATTTATTATATGAAAATAATCTGTTTGTTCATCCTTTATTATTAAGCATTCTATACCGTATTACTGTAAGTAATGACTGTAAAGAATTAAAAGAGTTTGTTCAGTACTTCTGGTACTAGTGCCTCAAGAGACAATAGTTTTATATTAATTATTAGATAGTTATGTACAGGATAGTTACAGTATATGTAATTTTAACTTTTATTATTTATATTATAAAATAAAGTATCCAAGTTTCTTTTATCATAAAAATTATCGTGTTCTTTTTTGCTAGTGAATGGAATGATAAAATTCATCAAATGTATGGAATCTAAACACTAATCTATATTGCAATGGTGTGGATATTGTTGTCATAAAAATCAAGTTTGGTAAAAAAGACCAGTTTAATATAGCATACAGTAGTTTAATAAAATATAAAATAAAAGCCAGTTCTAATATTTTGTTGAATAGTAAATGAATATTATTAAAAACAATAAAATTCACTAAATATGTAAATATATATTTTTTTTTTATGGTTAACTTGACAAAGATTTCTATTATTTTATTCAAAATTTGCATCATTTTATTATATGAATAATGATTAACATATTTAGGAACTTTTATTTTGACTTATATCTTGTCATTATCAAAATATAGGAATGATATTTGGCAAATTTTTTTTCAAAAGTTTTACAACAAAATTGCGATTTAAAATTTCCTGTAACACTCTTATGTCATATTAAATTTAGCCATCAAATTATGATGAGATTTATCATTGATATTTGTTTTTGAATATCATATCAACGTACTGAAATTTTATTTTTATTTTTTTATTTGGACATTTAGCAATGTCATTATAATTAAAGATTGTGCATAACATTCTTTCAATAAATTTTCAGCTGCTTTTTATTTATCATTGAAGGGATCTAAATTTCCATTTTAAAATATAATAATGTTAAGGATGTATGATATAAAAAATATATATAAAATTTCCAAAGGGGGGGGGGGAGCAATATAATATGATAAAATGTCTATTTTTTTTAATATTAGATGACTTATTAATGACAGTCGTATATTTCATTATTTAGAATTTATCAAATTTTTTTATTTATCATCTTATTTCGATCATTCCAATCATTAAAAAATTTTCATTAATTTTCGTGTAACTTTACAATAAAGTCGCAATCACTTTAATAAAAAAAATTTATTAAAAACAATATATACAGTATTTTTTATAAATTTTTGCATTCAAATTTTCGCGATCAATTTTTTTTTAATTTCGTCACGTAATGAAATTAAAATATCATGTATTCTAAATTATTATGTGATGAAAGAGATTTAGGAAAAGTAATGAAAGTAAAAATAGAATCAATTAAAGGTTTAATGGTTGTATATTTAAAAAAATATTCTGTTTGCCAATAATAAGCGAAATATATGGCTATTTAGACGTTATTTATTTTGTTAGAAATTGCGATTGTGGTTTCTCTGGTTTCAATTGCTCTATTGTGTTTAAATAATAATGATATAAGGTTATATAGTAGACGAAGGATTTATAACAATTGATGAAATGTTAAATGAGAAAATTTACTTCAAAGTTTACAAAGTTTAAAATCTACAAAAATAATGTATATCTTACAATTAGTGACAGAAAACCGTTGTGGTTTAATAGGCAATTTTATGGAAGAAATTGTTATAGAAGCAAAAAAAATACAATTGAAAGAGCGTGGTGGAGCGTGGTGAAGAAATGCTATTTCTAAAGAAGATAAAAGAAAAAAATATGAAGTAGATGAGAATAGTGATTTAATATGTTTAATTTAAAGATTTAAAATGTCGTTCAAAAGAGAATTCATATTAAATCAAAGTAAAAAAGTGGATAGAGGCGATGCTAAATAAAAAACGAGTCGTTTGAGATTGAAACTAGGAATACTTGAATATGAGATTAAGATTTAAATACGAAGGTAGTATAGTTAGTAGTAAATGTGATATAATTATATGCAAAAAATATACAAAAAATGGAAATAACATCCAATTATAACGATCGTATGCAGTTGATATTAACTATCGTTTGTGTCAAACGGCGTATATTAAAAAATATTATACAAAAAAGTTATCAAAACAAGAAAGCATTAAAATCATAAATTTTAATAATATTTCACTTTTACAGTTAAAAAATTGCATTTTATATTGAATAAATTCCAAAAATGATCGTTTAATTATTCCATTTTTTTTTTCTTTTAATAACATAGGACTGATTATATGTAAAAATAAAAATTAAACAATTGTTCTATCTGATAATGTACATCACATTAATATTTTATTTCTTCTGAAATTATCCGTAAGCGATATCTACCTATACTTGTCAGGTAATTGATGCAGTCTTTCAATCAATCTCTCCTCTCTTCTCTCCTCCCTTGAAGATAATCCCTAAAAATGAAATTATTTATACAGTACTTCAAATATATCTAGATAGAGAAATATTGATAAACCTGCAAATTTATAGATTTCAAAAAATTATCGAAGACCTCTAAATAACGAATATCGTTTCTAAAAAAAAAATTATTATTAATCACTATAACTTAATAAGCCACTATAATTATATACATTTACCCTGAAGGAGCTGGAATATTCACTGAAGACGTATCGTTAATGTAACCCATTCTTTTTTCATATTTGGATTCATTTTCTACTTTAGCCCCTGATCCAATAACAATTTGGAGATTTCTTCCTCATTAAAATGCCTTTGAGCAAGAATGGCGATGGTATTTGAAATTCAGTGTATTTTAATGAATATACTTTTTGAAGTAGAAAAATCACAATATTGATGTTGAAACAAAAAAAAAAGACGTCAGTATAATAATAACATAATAAATCGATATACGTACTTACAATATCAGGTGTCAAAGCTTCCAAATTACATGCCACTAAATTTCTTTTACTTCGATTGAATTTGTTGCAATAAATTTTCTATTAGGAGAGATCAAAAATTCAACCCATATATAATTCGTTCAAAACATCAATAGTTAATTAATTACAATCGTAATTCCAATAAAGAACTCATCCATGATTCAATACGTTGAGATGATGAAATTGTGGTTTACTCTAAAAAATATTAATAATCAGAAGTCGCCCATTTGAAGAAAAAACCAATAATCCTACCCTCTCTGATTCTCTCTTATTTTCCTCTCTTTTCCCTTATTTTATCCTTTTTTGCTTATATTATTATGTTTCAGTATAAAATAGTTCAAAAATAACATATCTGATAACATTATATAAAATCAAAGTTTTCGCTTACAGTATCTTCAACTCCAATTTTATAGATTTGAATTAAGCTATTAAAATGAAACATCATATATCCCGACCTATGATAATAAAACAATTGCATTTACTTACCAACGATTAAGATTATTCTACCATTTTTGACATTATTATTATTCTACATGTGTTACTAAAGCTTAACTGACTGGCGTGCCGGCGTACGTGACGTCTGTAGCAAAAGATCCACTATCCCATATACAGCATATATTGACCATCAAAGAAACTTATAATAATATATTCTCCTCTGGAACTTAAGTGATGTGAGAATCGTTATAAATATAAGCTTATTCTTATAATTAACTTATTCAAAAATATACATACATGTCTCCCTCTTTGATATAATTCAATACTTTCTGCTTGGACCAGTCAGCCATATCTCGCAATAACATTTCTGATTTTGCACCAGTGATGGTTAAATGTCGTTCCAGATGCATTGATATTCAGTTGATGGCTTCTTCAGCAATAAGTTGACGAGTTTCTAGAGTACTTAAAGTAATTATTGACATTAAAAATTAATTCAAAAAAAAAAAAATAGAAAACTCAAAAATGCCTTGTTACTTACTAATTCATCTCAAATCAAAGGAGTAAGCGCAATAGTGGAATTCGCTATACCTAATCAAATAACTTATCTCAATTTAATTTGAATGAATTATAAAATGAATCATACTTGATTTAACTTATTTATTAATAACAAAATAAAAAAAACATGGTACATCCACTGATCCACGTTGATTAGCTGCAGTCATTTTAATGTTCCATTAATCGCTTTTTCTAACGTACTTGAACCATCATGAAATCTCGATTGGAATCCATTTCCACTTTTTTTTTTGATTTGCCGGAGAGACATAAACATCAAAACGCAACAGTTCCGAATCCTTATATTGATTTTTGAGGTCTACAGGCATTATTAATTAACTTCATTCTAACATAAAAGGCAAAATTAATTATATATAAAATTAACCAATATACATTTTCAACATCATTACCTTCAAATTTTTTTGTTTATTATTTAATTTTTCGATTTCATTATGCTTTTTGAGTTTGTATTTACCGTATTTTTCCTTCCAAATTTGATTTGACTTTACTCCAAAGACAAATATTTTGAAAGTAATTACCCTTTCATTGCAATTTTGCTAGTTTAGTCTGAACGGAGAGTAGGTCGATCATTAGATTGATCGAATCAATTTTCTTTTAAGTGTCACAAACACGTGATCAACAATTATGAAAGATAAATTAACATATTCTTATTTCCTTTCAGTTGATCGTTATTTGGTTAGGTTTGTTTTAAGCCGGTTCTTTTAATTTTATTTTTTTTTAAAAAATAACTTTTATATTATAACAAAGCTTTTCTTTTAATAGTTAAATTGCACAATATTATTGTTTGTAAAAATTCAGTCAAATAATTTAAAATGGATTCAATTCAACAAGATATTATGTTGACTCAATTACTTTCTTTTGGTTTTGACGAATGAATTTGTCGAAAAGCAGTTGCATGTATAGAACTATAAAGATGCTACCGAGTGGTAACAACATAATACATAATACTGTACATAACAATAAATACTGATGATTTAATTGGTTTAATTATATTTTGTTAATTATTATTATACTTTAAAGTGAAAGTATTTAAGGATCCGAACTCGGGAGTTTCTCATCCTACTACAACACTCTCCTTTCCAACGATGTTGTCCCGATGTCGCTTGATACTGCTACGGTAATATTTTAGCGATAAAGTCTTTCTTCAATTACAATTTTAGATTTACTAATAATTAAATAATTTAACAGTCGAGTTTATTTCCGCAACCAGTTCCGCAACCAGTTTTGGTATCTCGTCATTCACAACCAGCTGATAATATACCAAAGAAAGTAGAGCTAAAGTAGTAAAAGCAGCGAAGAAGGCTAAGAACAGAAGAGCGAAGCTCGTAATAATAATAAAGCATTGTTGGCAATCAAAAAAGATTGGATAAGGAATAAACAACGAAAGTTAGTACATCAAATAAGTGGAAGTAAATAAAGTAATATTGGTAAACGCAGCTCAAATGCTTCCCAACCTGAAACGTCAAAACTTTCACACTGCTCTTGTTCAGATACGTTTGTCAACTGGTCAAGCTATTCATCAAAAGTTTTTCCTATTTACGAAAATTGCTGATTACTGATTTATCTGAATGGGTATCTAATCAAGTAAAAAAATTATCAATTGATTTAACATTTCTAGAAAGATATTTGGAGATGATCAAATGGATAGACCCTCGCAGATGTTCATTTGATACTAAACATGTTGTAAAGCTTATATTTCGCCACAAAAACTACAACATCAAATACTTCAAATATTTCAAAATACTTCAGATAGGAGATTGTACATTACAGTATAATGAGTTGGATGATGATGACGACGATGATGATGATGATAGTAGTCAGAGTAGTCAAAGATATATGATAGGAAATATGTAAGTTTGGATGACTTTCATGTTTCACGCACTTCGAGATTGTTTCAACAACTGAAGAATAGTAATTAGCCACTTTATTAAGAAGTTTTTTTCTAAACATTAAATTAACAATTAAATTATTTTATTTACAAGCTTAAATATAGTTCACCTACTATTAAAAGTGCTATTGGATCAGCTGGTGGTGCCTTAGGTTAGTATTGTCAGTAGATTTTAGTAGACTTATGCAGAAGACGAATATAACAAATATTAATCAATAATATCCAATCAAGATCAGACACGAATAAAGGATAGACCACAATAAAACTTAAAACTCTAAAAAAAATAAAATAAAGTGTATATTTGTGAGATAATAAAAATAGATATATTAAATAAATTGAGTATATTGAATATATGCCACATGTTTAATATGTTTAATATGTTAATTTAGAACATTGATCATCGATAGGTCACGTAACAAATAGGTCACTCTAGTAACAGGTCGGTAACTCGGTAGGCATACCTTATTTACACTTTGACTATAAACTTTATTAACTTTATTAATTCTTTCTTTTGGTAATCAAATAGGAGTTTGTTGGAGGCATTGCTATAGTACTCTATGGTGATTCTCATGGAAATTCAAGGAAAATCTCTAATTGTTTTTTTTGGTTAATGTCGAAGATCCAAAAGAAGTAAAGTTAAAATTTGAAAATCACCTGATCGATTAAACTTTAGCCATGATGCAATTGATGCATGGACTAGGCTCTTACGATCCTCCAACGATGACGTCCTGATTTATACGCTTTGCAGTTCGCAATGCTTACATCATGTATTATTCATGAAACAGTTAGATATTGAATCTGTTTGTCTTTAATATTATTTCTTTAATTATTGTTTTGATGATCCCATTTATCTGCAACGAGGGTAACTCTTAAATTCCTAGGTCATTGGTATCCTTAACGGAATATTCTCTTTCCTTTTTAAACGAGTTTTAAACGAATTTAGATCTACATAAAATTCTATCACATAATTTATTCGTGATTTTTTAAAAACAATGACATTACTAAATTAAGTAAACAAAACTTTACATTTATATTCGAGAAATAATTTAAAAAAATTAACAGTAATTAATAATAAGCTAATAAACTTTTGTGTTACCATTCACGATAATAAATATCAGAATAAGGACGTACAGTATATCACCTGAAGTTATTTTAAGGCAAATTTATAGATTTATAATTTGACATATGCTATTAATTGTTTATATATAATTATATTTATTTCATTGAACGGGCAAATTTCATTTAAGTATTATTTTTAAGAAAATTCTACTTTGATATAAATAATAAGAAAATACTCAAACAACATCGTTGCATTCTTAGTAAACGAAAAAATATAATATATATATATATACTGTATATTTGCTTTGTGTATATGTCACATTCTTTACATTCATTGCAAATTTGGCAAGTCAGTGCTGTTGATTCATTTTCGTTATCAATTTTCAGGATCAATAAAATCCATGCATCACACGCCTTCGACATGAACTAAATCCTTTTTGACATAAGCGTCTAAAATCTGCTAATTTTATTATATCTTTAGGCACCATTTAGTTATACCTGCCGGATAGCAAGTTTTACATGTATTTATTTATTCGTTCCTAGGAGATTTTGTAGTAAAAATTAACTATTGATTATACAATAATAGATGGTTTTAAAAATTTGTGTAATTCAGAAAGATTTGCATTTTCCAAATGAGAAAAGTTTTAATTTATCTATAATATCAATATTATCTTTCAAATGTAATTCTGAAGCTTTTTACTCATTTTTTAAATTTTTTAATATGAAAAAATAAAAAGCGATCATTTATTCGATCTCTAAAATCTTACTTACAGGATAAGCAAGAGTTCACAAAGGTTTCCCAAAAATGTCCATCTCTCAAAAAATTGGGTCGATGCGTGATTGGCTCATTTATGCTCCGGACTTTCTGAAACCGTTCCCTATAATATTAATACTTTGAACTTAAAAAAAAACTTCCCGTGCAAATTAACATTAATCAAAGAATTTTCCGACCTTAAAAAAACTTATTTTGGTCTAACAAAGTAATATAATGTAATATAATTTAGTCCGCAGCGCTTCGTTATCTTTACCCAACAAAAATCTGTTGAATGATCGGAATTTTTTTAGTTGATTATATGTATGTTTCATGAAATAATTTTTTTTTTTTATATATATAATGTTGCAATTATAATTTCAATTTTCAAATATAATAGATAGAATTTTTGGGTTTTGATAGAATTATTTTGTGATTACACTTATCAATATTTGATTAATGAGAATTTTTTCAATAATTCTGCTTATATAATTATAATATATTATCCGAAGCGGAGGCGCCGGTTTATATTTATCTTCGAAATCTGCGTAATGTCACAGATGTTACATTGCTACAACGCCGTATTGTCATATTGCAAAATTTTCTTCTGTTTTTTTATAACAGTCATATTTAAAGCATGTACGAGCTTAGCTTTGTCTTAATAATAAAAATAAAAGCAAAACGACCCTAGCATCGCCATGAAAAAAATGGTAGCCGGGTTTGTTTCTGGGTTACACATGATCTGTGCATATGATCCGGTTGATTATTTTCGGCAATTATAAACTTTTTATTGAAATGTTATCTATGGTTAAAAATATTTAAATTATTGGAAAAGATGAATGATAATATTAGAGCACTAAAAAATCGTCAAACTACACCAAGAACTTGAATCATGATACAATGTATTGGGAATAGTATTGTAGCATGTTTAATGGTATTTGTAACGTATCAAAATAATTAAGAACAAAATCTACTTAAAGAAAGCCAATAATTACAATAAATCTATTAGCAAAAGAAAGTAAAATACAGTACCTTAATAGTTTATCATAATAAATTATAAAATTAAAAATGCATAAAATAAGATTTTTTTAAACATTTATTTTGCCGATGATACATCCCTATAAAAAATTTTTATTCGAATATTTCCATTATTTCTCCGTAATTTCTGTAAAAATTTCGTGAAAATGATACATTCACGGAAAAACATGGAATGATAGAACACGGATAAACTTGTTTTGCGATCGGAAATATAATAATTGAATGTGTAACATGGAACCCGTGATGTATCTGCGCCTGATCTATTCCGTTATGATGGCCATTGCTAGCACCCCGGTTTTGTGGGCGCGGTTTTTGTGTCACGGGGGTGACAAATAAATTTTTGCCACTAAAAAAAAGTCCCTCAGATACTTAATGTTTTTGAACTCGTGGCTGCACGTGATCAGTGACACTTAAATGTCACTTGTTCCTTATATGGCGAAGATCGACACAAACCGCGCCCACAAAACTTGCGTGCCGATATTTATTTTTTTTTACAGCTGACCTGGGACAAAATAAATTTTTGAACCCGACCGCCGACTCGCCCAAAATTTATTTTCAGGTCTTATGAAAACAGCAGTAAAATAGAACGGGCTTTCTTTTTATAAATTGGGAAATTTATTAAATATTTTTTTTTTTATTCATATAAATCGGGAAAGCTAGTTTTTATTTTTTGGTTTTTTTTTCAAACCAAAAAAAAATGTTTTTATTTTCAGTTTTTTAAACCAAAAAAAAATGATTTTATTATTTTTTTTAAGTGTCACTTAATAAATCACGTGAGTAAAACTTCACGCCAGCGACTCTTGGAGTCGCTAGCGTGACAACTAATTTAGTGACGAATAAATATTCATATAATATATGTGACACTCAATAAATCACGTGAGTAAACTTCACCCATCGTCGTTTTTTTCTTTCAACAAAAAAATTGATTTTATTTTTTTTTTATTTTTCAACCTGAAAAAAAAATTGATTTTAATTGGTTTTAAACCGAAGTGTTTTTTTTTTAATTTTTTTTAAAAATATATTATTTTTTCGATTTCTTTAAGCTGAAATTTTTTTTTATTGTTCATTTTTTTATTTACTCATTAATTATTAAAATAATTAACCCAAAAAAACTTTTTGCTATTTTTTTTTTGTTTGTTATTCGTTTTTCATTGTATTTATTTATTTATATTACCACTGAATGTATCTAATTTACTTAAATACAGAAACTTATTAAACCTGTTGCAACGCAACAGGTTACAGCTAGTTCTTTCTAATCATATATTAAAAAATGTTATTGCATTACTAATTATATGCACATAACTAATTCCAACAAAAGAGCGTGGCACTAGCATGGCCTGTTGGCTTTTTAAGGAGAAAAGAAATAGTAAAACGGATCTGAAGATAATATACTATACGTGTTACAATGTTCACTAGATCGTGTCTGTTTATGCACACGATCAATGATCTTCATATACACGGACATAAGATGCTTAATGATATTTGGTTAAATAAGCAGACCTAAGGTTCCATTTAGGGTAAGGTGATATAAGAAAAAAAATCATGAAGACATCTACCGGCAACTGTATTATGTTTCTCGTGTATTTTGCTTTAAATTAGGTGATTGAATTTAGTAAAAAAAAATAAATATTTTTTATTCATTCATTTATTATGTTTGTTTAAAATTATGAATAGAAAATTTTAATATTCGTTATCAATTATACCGAAAAATGTAACATTAGAAATATACTAAAATCATGTTCGCTTCGGACCTTCTAACGGTTCCCGTCAATAGTATTATGTATTTCAGATATTGCATTATTTATGGAGCTAAATGATTGGATGAAAAAAAGCCAATAGTTTATTTTTTTTATCAGTAATAAAAATAATTTTTTTTTCGATATTAAACTGTTCGGATCCAACAGATATAGTGATCATCCATTGATGTTTTTACAAAGGGAATCAAGCGCAGAAGAATCAATCATCAAAATTACCAATTGAAAGGAAAGTGAAGCACTTGAGGAACCTTCCTAGAAAACGTCTGGAAAATGTTTGGATAATGAGGATAAATTCCTAAAATGTACCATATATCGAAATTAATTTTAAAATAATCACTGTTCTATTATTATTCAAAAGTTCAAAAAAGGGATTAAAGAACGGAACTTATTGTATATGTTCTATGTAAGCACTGGACATTTTTCACGTATGTTATTGATCACTTTATAATAGCGATACACAAATTTTGGTCACTTTATAATTAGTGATATACAAAATTTTGATCACTTTATTATAAATAAACAGTCATGTTTATGATTTATGATATATATAGTAATCCTTGTGGTAAATCAGTTATCACTACAACTTATTCATTTTTTGTTTTTGGAAATTAATTATCATAATAAATAAACATAATCGTAATAAAATTTTGGTAAA
This sequence comes from Rhizophagus irregularis, assembly GCF_026210795.1. Classification (NCBI taxonomy): domain Eukaryota; kingdom Fungi; phylum Glomeromycota; class Glomeromycetes; order Glomerales; family Glomeraceae; genus Rhizophagus; species Rhizophagus irregularis. The sequence continues at coordinate 148,037 of NC_089430.1, read as the reverse complement.
AATAGAATCAATATGTTTGGCAAAAATATTCATTCCGAAAGGAAAGAATTTTGGATTTTATTAAACAACGAAAAGAAAAAAAATTTTTTTAAACAATGAAAATTAGCAAAAGTGATGCGGCTAAATTTTTTTTTTTTTAATGAATAATACAATGAATAATTTCTATTTTGGGAAATTTTTTTTGCAAACCCTTTTTATTTCTAATCTTCCGATAATATTTTACGAAAGCGTAATTTGATTGATTTTTTTTTCTGATTTCATGCGACTTTGTATTCTGAAAGAAGAAAAGGATTTTTAATCAAAGAAGAATAACAAAGAAAGAATTTTAATGACATTTTTGAATAGATTTTTTTTTTTTAATTGAAATAAAAAGAAAAGGAATAAACAATGAATTTTTTTCTTATAATGGTTATAATGGTGTAGTTAGCCGAAAAATTCGGCCGAAGACGCAGTAAATTTTCGGCTAACAACACCCAGCCGAAAAAATTCATGTTGATCTTAAATATTATTTTGGTTTAACTTGCGAAATTTGGCGTTCAATCATAATAAATGAAATAAAAAAAATCGTTTCAGAACTGTTATTTAATATTGTGATGTTTGATAATAAAAAAAAAATATTTAGGAACATTTTTTTATTATATTTTTCTTTATTTGTAATTCATTTTTGGTTCATCTAAAAATATCCTTTGTCATGGTTTTAAAATGAACTAAACTAAGTAATAATCGATTATTTGTTAAAAAAGAATTGGTTAAAAACGATTCGTGAAGATCTTGCTAAAACATAAAATTCATTTTATTACAAATACTATATTATTGGATGGGCCAGGGGGATAATATAGTTATTGAGTATGATATATACCTCCCGATGTTGTATAGTATAGTGTAAAAAAAACTATACTGTATAGATAAAAGCTATACTGTATAAATAAAAAATTATACTGTATAGATAAAAACTATACTGTATAGATTTTCGTCAACTATACTATACAACATCGGAGGTATATATCATACTCAATATCGTTTAACCGGGCCAGGGGGGAGGCGATATTAATTTATTTAGTTATATTAATTATCTCGAAAAAAAAAATAATAATTTCGAATGTTACTGAGGCAGTCAATATATGACCGTAATTTATTAATTTTAAAAAATAGAAATAAATTTATTTAAATGAAGTCTTTAAAATATAATTTATAAAATAATCCATACATTCATTCCCAATTCATAACTATAAAGTATTTGACGCTTTCTTTAGCAGAAAATGTTTATTTGAATAATTCATAAATGTAATTTCATGAAATATTATTTAATGTGTTATATAGAGGGAAAATACATAATAATGGCTCAAAAAATATAATTAAAAGTTAAATGACTCCGTAGCACGCTACCAATTTTTTCAACAGAACGATATAAATTTCACTAATTAATATGTTTCTTAATTATTTTTATTTTCTTTAGTTTAACACGTGATCATGCCAATGCATGACGAAAAAAAAACATAATTTCGTACGTTTCAATATAACTTTAAAATTTCAAAATTTCTCAAAAATGATATAATCCATGATATATTAAAATGGCCAAAATGAATGATTGCACTTACGTTACTTTGAAGAATTCTTCTACTTTGCATATTTTTGTATCTTTATCGAATATGCCATACGAGAGAGCGAAAACCTTATTATAAAATGTAAAACGTTCATTAAATAAATAAACTCTAAATCAGATTGACGTCCAAAGAACGCATATAAAGAGTAAAAAGAAAAAAATAGAAATTTTTCTGTGAAGTGAAAAACCACTAAATATTTTCTCATATAAGCGACACGAAGTGTGTTGCACGTTTATTGGCTCATAGTAGTACTAGGGCAGGCTCTGGTTGGTCCCTTCTTTAACAAAAATTATTTTTTTATCTTTCATTAAAAAATTTAAGGTTGTAATATTAAAAAACATAGTCAATTTTGACGGTGATTAGATAATCCGTCATATTATTCACTAAGATATTTTCTTTATTAATAAAGCTATTATTTTATTTTTATCAATAGAAGAACGTTTTTATTAATTTTAATAAAAACTGTTTTAATAATTATTATTATTTAACAGTTAATATAACAATATTATTTTTGTTATAAATCTTATTTATTTAAGATACTAAAAGCATTTTTTTTTAAAAAAAAACCAATTCTGATGACTGATGTGTTCTTAATAGGAAAATTTGAATTATGCGATTTAATGATGTGGATTATGGATTATCTCTTAGATTATTCGTTTGATGTGAAATTATGTAAATAAATAAAATCATCGTCCCTGTTCTGGACATACAACGGTTTCCGTTTCCTATAATAGTCCAATGTTTCTAATAGTCCAATGTTTCTAATAGTCCAATGTTTCTAATAGTCCAATGTTTCTAATAGTCCAATGTTTCTAAATAGACACCTATTAATTGGGATCAGAAGATCGGTCATGTGACTAAAAACACTTCTTTTAATTGGTTAAATTTATAATACCGTTAATCAACCGTAGTTAATCAACAGTGGTTAATCAACAGTGATTAATCAACCGTGTATTATTATCACCAAATGGTCTTATAAAATTCTTAAAATGATTTACATAAGAACCTTTAATAATATAAATTACTTTAAACCACAAATTAAATTTTTTTTATATAAGGAGGACAAATCCGTTTTTTTAAAAAAAAAAAAATTTTGTGAAATAGAAAATAGAAAAACATATCTTATTGCCCTTAAATTAAATCTTTCTTAGTCATTATTCTCAATTTTTCATAAATTTTTTTTTTTCTATTTTGATATCTTTCTTGCATCGTTGGTGTATATAAGTATATTATTTCATTATATTCTGGTGTCGTCTCTTTCTTCATTTATAATTCTTCTCTTTTATGTTATATTTTTTAATTCAGATTAGATTTATTTTTCGAATTATTTTTCTCAACAAAAAAAGTTTTTTTTCTTTTAAAATTTTGAAACACGATCTGATTCTTTTTTTTTCAAAAGTTTTTTAATTAATTATTTATTTATTTATTTATTTTTCTTTTTTTTCTCATTCATTTTCCACCAAATTTATTCGATCACGGATTACTCACTTTAACCTTCCGGGTTGGTAAAAATTAATGGTGCATTTTAAAAAAATAATAATAACGGATATTCTTGTTACACACGACACATAAACATATTATCACGTGTTAATAGTACAACAAAAAACGAACTATATAGCTTTTGAGATATTAATATATAGTATGGATTCCACCGATGTTCAAGATGACATTATCATAACGGTTCAAATGCTGTCAAAACTTGTATTGGTCAATTTAAATCTTAAAGCTAGCTTATCAGAAGTTCGTAAGAAGCTTGAAAAAATTAGTGAAGTCAAAATGAACGATACATTTTCATTTGCGATGATGACTGATAATAATAGTAGTACTGGCGGAAGTTTGTTAGCCGTAATAGCAAGAGAAGATGAAGTAAAGATTATTTTAGAAAAAATTATAGACAAAAAGAGTAAAACTTTATATTTATCAGAACCCGATTGGAGGTTTTTTAAAGATAAGAATAAACTAGAATATGGGCGTAGTGTAACTTTAGAAAGAGCCAAGAGTAGAGCATTCACGATAGTGGATTGTGAAATGGATGAAATTGATGATGGATATGAAAAAAGTCAAATTCAAATTAATTCGGACGAGGATAAGCATATAAAAAATGATCGTCTTTTAATTGCAGATATTGATATACCAAATTTTGCAAAATTAGGAGTATCGATTGAAAATTCAAACACCAAAAATTCTAATGTTGCTACTAGTTTAAATTATAATATTATTGAATACAAAAAAAGGTCTTTAAGACTTAAATTAGAACCAACTAAAGAGTTTATTGAAGCAATAAAGGATGTTATAGATTCTAAAGATCCTAGAAAATTTAAGGATATCATAAATGATTTTGGTAAATTTATTCCAAAAGAAATTATTTTGGGTGGAAAAGCTTGCTTTATTGCAAATGAAAACTCTGAAAAAAATTCTAAAAAAAATTCTGGCGAATATTCTGCAAATATAGGTGCTCAGGTATTAAATATGGAATTTGGAAAAAAATCTTCAAGACATTTAAATACAAGCAATTCTTCTAAATATCAAAGTTTTAAATTATTTGGAGGAAAACAATTTAGTTCTAGCAACTTTGATGAGCCAGTTTGGGTTGAATCTTTAAATGATTTTAAATGTTGGAGTTGTATAAAATTTAAAGATCCAGTTAATGTTTTTCAAATTTTACCTGAAGAACTACGTAAACAAATTCTATTATTAGTTGGAAAAAAAATTCTTTATACAAATACTAAATATTATACTTTAGGATTTGGGTTTTCAATTTTTTGTCATCATCCTAGAATTCATCATACTATTAAATTAAACATTCCAAAAAATATTTTAGAAATTCTTCAACATAAAGATACTGAATGCAGTGTCTTTGCAACAGTTAATGATAAAAAAGAAAAAGATATCCTTAACTGTCAAGTTATTTGCTCACAAAATGAAGATCCAAGACTTAAAATTCATTGTATTCAAAAAAAATTTAGAAAGCGTAAATTGATGATTGAATGGAAGATCATTGGTTATGACATAAATTTTGATTTTTAATCATTAAATTGACATTCTAAAAAATGATTTCAATTCATCAAATAATCAATCCAAAGATTATTCAAATTAAGATTTTTATTTATTTAATCAAAATTTAATATTTTATGAAAATTACTGTAAGCAAATTATTCCTTATATATTACACAATTTAAAAAAAAATAAGATTAAGATGTTTATTCATTTGTAAGATATTATATATAAATAAAATCTAATTATGAAATTTATGAAATAAATTTTGTTTACTTAATGCATTTAAAATTTTCAATATTTTGAATTTAAAAGCTCCATTTACTTATTGTATATGCACAATCCTAACTTCAAAATGATTTGTTTTAATAACCATCAAAAAATAAAAGTAAATCTATGTATAGTACTTGAACTTTATAACAAGATATTAAATAGACATAATCATTTCCAACAATATATCTATAACGTTTGAAATTCATCCCAACAATATTGATACCAATTAACTACATACAACAATGAATATAAAGCTGCCACCCAAAATTAGGGAATTTTACCATTTCGAAACCAAAATGGTAAAATTAATTTAGGAAAAATACTTAATTCCGAAATGCCAAAACTATTCCGAAATTCTGATTGGCTGTTGTAATATCACGTGACCAAAGTAAAATTTTTACCAAAATTATAACTGTATTCTAATTCCATAATTCTGGCTCCGTAGTGATCTTCCTGACACGTGTAGATTCGATTTAAGCCTATGTTCGCTTTGTGTAACGTATATACCATATAAGGCAATTATGCGTCTTTATGCACTAATGTTACACAAAGTGAACATAGGCCTAAAACGAAACCACATGTGTCAGGAAGATCGTTACGGAGCCAGAATTATGGAATTAGAATACAGTTATAATTTTGGCAAATTTATAAAGTCATGTGATTTTATAATAGGCCAATCAGAAGTTTCGGACAATTTCGGGAGTTTCGGAAAGATTTCTGGGTTTCGGAATTAGTTTCGGAAACAAAATTCTGGCCGAAATTATTTCGGAATTAGGAAATAATTTCGGACGGCAGCTTAAACAATGATAATGCAAAACAGTAAGTAATTTTCTTTGAATTAAATAAATTTTGAAGTCCTAATGTAACTTAGATAATGTACTTAAAATTATTTTAAATAACAAAGTTTTATTTATTAACAATTCCATAAATCAATGATAATAAAACCCATCACAAACTGAAGCCAAATTCTGTAAATAAATTTTTAGGTACTGTAACTCTTCTAAAAGTACTTAATGTTAACAAGAATAAATTTGAAAAAACTCTACCTATTTCAATAAATTTATAATAATCTTTCATTATTTAGACTTGAATAATCACATAATTCATCATCTGTCATCTGTTATTTTTGGAAATCCGTGATCTGACTGATCTGCCTTAAGCATAGCGGATATCCCTATTTTATCACAATTTTGTTGATCATTTGTTAATCATTTATTTAGTCTTATCATATAATATAAATACCATCTGTATTATTTATCAACAGACAACAGGAAAAAATTTTACTTAATACATGGTAAAAAAATATGAAATAAATAATTTACTCTTATATTTCCAAAATCTAAACAAAAGGATTTGTTCTTTTATTAAAAGTCCATTAATAACAAATAATTAGCTAAATTCTCTATAAGCAAAAAACCTGTATTATAAGCTAAAACCCTATATTATTTTTTTTGTAAATTATATATAATAAAAGAAATGTTTATGTAAAGTTTTAAGTTTCAGCCTTGCATATTTGGCTCTGGCCATCAATTTTTGTCTGGTGATTAGCCAAAATTTCAAATTATCACATATTAATAATATAGTATACAAAAATTAAAGAATTATATTAAAATTATGTAATTAAATTATGTAATAATTAAGGTGTCATACTTAGTGCTTCGATCCAAATGTAAACTATTATCTGGATTACACAAAAAAAAAATCCAGATTCTATCTGGATTGATCCAGATTAATATCTAGGTCAGATAATTCAGATGGAAATCGAAATCCAGATTGGATTTACATATAAAATTTTTTTTGACTGCGGACTAGTTGATGATCCATATAATAAACATCAAATAGCATTCCAACATATTTATTATCAAAAAATTTTAACAAATATTTTATGAAATTTTGATTAAATTAATATTAATATCAATTTAATTTTTAGAATTTATGGCTATACTTTGTAACTTTTACAACTTAATTAAACTTTATGTATGATTAATATTTAATAAAATACAGTATATATGTGATTTTGTTAAATAAACACTATGGCTTTTATTTAATAAGAATCTGGGCTTTTTTTATGAACTTTATGGCTTTTATTTAATAAGGATCTAGGCTTTTTTAATAAATTTTAAGACTTTTATCTAATAAAAATCCAGACTTTTTTAATAAACTTTAGGCTTTTTTAAATAAACTTTATAGCTTTTATTTAATAAGAATCTGGGCTTTTTTAATAAACTTTAAAGCTTTAAATAAATACCATGGTGACTTTTTAAATAAATTTATAGCTTTTGTATAATAAAACATCTATAAAACTTTTTTAATAAAATTTATGGCTTTTAAACTTTTTAAATAAAAATTTATTGCTTTGTTAATTTAAATTGATAGTTATATTAACAAAAAATTATGGCTTTGCTAATAATTATTAATAGCTTTGATAGTAAAATTAATGGCCTTATTAATTTAATGGCTTTTCTGATAAAATTTATGGCTTTGTCAATAAAAATTAATAGCTTTATTAATAAAATTTACAGTTTATAACTCTTTTTAAATATAAATTTTAAGTGAATCCTTGTGACTTTTTAATAAAAATTTGTGGCTTTTTTATTATAATTTTATGGAAAAAACACTATAAATACACTGTAATTAGACCTTAGTAGTTTTTTTTATTATAATTTCATTTCATATCTTAAATATTAAACCCAAATTTCAAATACTAACTATAGCAGATGATAATAGCTATATTTTACCTTCAAATGACTCTCAAAATGAAGAATCTAGTGATGAAGCTATTAGTGAAATTGTTCAAATATATGAAATAAGAAATCCTGAATCAGCATCTCAAACATCAGCTTCTCCTGCAATTCAGCATAAATCACAAACAAAAAGTAGTTGTGTATGGAATCATTTCATTAAAAAGCTAAATGAAAAAGATGGATTATGTGCATATTGTCAGTTTGAAATGGAAAATGGGAAAAAATGCACAAAAAATTACAAGTATGATGGATCTACAGATAATTTAAGTAGTCATATTATTAAACATGGTCTCATACCACCTAGTAGTGCAGAAACTATCATTTCTGCTAAAATTAAATCAAAACCTGTATGAACTACTTAAAATAAGAATAAGCAAAAAGAAAAAGAAGAATCTACATTGCGATGGATTCTTTTAACAATACAACCACTTTCTACTGTAATATATAAAACCTTTATTGATTATATATATATTATGGATCCAAAATTTGTGGTTTTTGGGGAGAAAAAAATTAGAAAGATGATTACTTGCAGTTATGGATATAATAAAGATAGATTAATGCAATTTTTAAAATCTGCTCAATCCATTTCTTTAACTACTGATTTGTAATCCTTTCGTTCAAAACATGATTATTTGGGATTAACAGCAACTTGGATTAACCAAAATTTTGAAATAGTAGATATTTTGCTTGAGATAATTTATTTTTCAGCACCACATACTGCAAAAAGAATTGCACATATTATTAAAAAAATTATTAAAAAGTGGGAAATTGAAGATCAAGTAATAACAATAACAACTGATAATGGTGCCAATCAGTGTTGTACATTTTTGATGTCCAAAGCTTTTTTTGGTTGTCCCGGACATATCCGCACTCTGTCCGTACTCTTTTGTAACTTAAAAACTCAACAAAAATTATATATATTTATGTATAATTGGATGCTAAACATTTTTGCTAAGTATCGAACAAGGTTATTATAGAAAAATTTCGAGGGGTTATCATTTATTTTTTGTGTAATATATCTCAGACATTATCCCATGACAACACTGGTGCCAATGTAGTAGTAGCTATTCGTGAATTAGCACCAATTAAAAGGCTATCCTGTGCAGTATATACCTTACAATTGGCTATTAGAAAAGGATTAAAGCTTGTAGAAAATTTAGCTACACATACAAAACAGTTAATTAATTTTTTTTCAACTCAGAAACAAATTGAACGATTAATTAAAGTGCAGAAAGATAGTGGTTATGAAGAACAATTATATCTAATACAAGATATATCTACTAGGTAAATTTTTAAGTTTTAAATTTTATTATAATATTAATAATATTAATCTTAATTTTAATAATTTAAGGTGGAATTCTTCTTACCTAGTATGGGATCACCTTATCTTTCTTCAATATGCAATCCTTCAGCTTAATATAAACCTATCCTGCTCTTTTATATGTAAAGAAAAGGCTAATAGTATTAAGTCAAAGAAAATTATGTTAAATGATACTAGTGAATAGGAATTATTGGATGAATTATGTAATATTTTAGTATCATTTGAAAAGGCAACTCAAGATTTTTCTGGAAATACTTATGTAACATGAAGTCAAATAGTTCTTATTATTACAAATCTTATAAATTCTTTAGAAATAAGTAATTTGGATGAAGAAGATATTAATGATAAAACTATTAATTCTGATGATTTAGAAGAAAATTTAACTGATCATCAAATTAATTATGATAATATTAGAGAAGTATATGAAAATATTAAAAAAAAATATTTATAAAAGTTTGAAACATTATTGGGCAATACAGTCTAACCTCAATATACTGATATTTGATATACCGATATACTATTAAAAACTTGATATACCAATAAAATTTTATTTTCCTACTATATGTGATGACATATAAATTAAAGCTCTGAACGGTTCAGGTTAAACTGGAGAACCAATCCAAAACTGGCTCAAAATTCGGTTCAGTTCAGTTTGGGTATTAGAACTGAAAAACTGGCAGTTCAGTTCAGTTTAATCCGATTTTTTATAAAAATGTGAAAAATCGAATAGCCGTCTATTTAGTGATCGTACAAAGTCGAGCCATATATTATTGGATTCGTCTCAACGAGACGTATCGAATGGCAGTAAGATAATATCTTTGGCATTGATAGATCACAAGTTAACCCACGCTAAATGATTTATCAATGATTGGAATTAGCAAGTCATCTATCGGTACTAGAGACATGATCTTAGCACCATTCGACTCATCTCATCGAGATGAATCCAATGAATCCTAATTCATATTTGTATGACCATTGGATGACGAATAAATTCATGTATCGGAATTTTTAATTTTTAACGCTCGAAAATTTTAAAAAAATGCGAAACTTGACATTATTCGCCATCCAGTGGTCATACACAGATGAATTTATATTCATTGGATTCGTCTCACTGAGACACATGGAATGGTGCTAAGATCATATCTCTAGCACTGATAGATAACTTACTAATTCCAATTATTGATAAATTATTTAGTGTGGGTTAATTTGTGATCTATTGATACTAAAAACATGATCTTACTACCATTCGACGCATCTCGTCAAGACAAATCCAATGATATATGGCTCGACTTTGCACAATCACTAGATGGACAACTATTTGATTTTTTGCATTTTTATAAAAATCAGATTAAACTGAACTGAACCGCCGGTTTTTTGGTTCAGTTCTTACGGATTTTAGCTCTAATCTGAACCGTCTATAATCTGGACCAAACCAACCCATTAGGAGCTTTAATATAAATATCGGTATAACTTTGAAATAATAATATTTCCTAAAGATTTCATATATGTCCAGACATATCACTGTATCACATAAATTTGGTATTATGACAACACTTTTGGATCCAAGATATAAAAGCCTAGATTTTATATCTGAAGAAGATACAAAAAAAAGAATTCATTCTAGATTAAGAGAAAAATATGATCAACTAAAATGGAATATAAGTTAATAAAGTATCCCATCATCACCTACAACTACTATTACTTCAACTGATACTGAAAGTTTAATTGCTGAAAGTTCTTCTAAAAGTTCAACTTCAGGTAAATCTTTACGTGATCATAGAGCAAGATGAGAATAAAAAACAAAAGAAGTATTTCAATAAACAGAAAAACCTAAATCATCAGTAATGGAAGATGAAATTACTAGTTATTTTCTTATGCCAACTGCCAGAAAAAATAAAAATCCATTAGATTGGTGGTGAGCTAACCCTATAAAAAATATATATACAGTTAGTATACTGTATTTTCGTATTTTGCGAACAGTATATTTATAGTATTATTACCGTATAATTACAGTATTTTCACATACTGTATATATTCGGTATTCTGCACACCATATCATATATATGGTTTGCATACAGTATATTTTTCCAGTTTTATCCGTATGTTTTATACTTGTAAACAGTAGGAAAACTGTATGTTTTATATTAATAAACAGTATATTGTTTTATATTTTATATTGCGAACAGTATACTTTTCCAGGATAAACCGTATATTTTATACTGATAAACAGTACTTTTTTCCAGTTTAAACTGCATATTTTGTACTGATAAATAGTATATATTATTCAATTAAATTGTATATTTTATATTTGCAAACAGAATTTAAAATGCATTTATAATCAATAAAATTTTTATTAAATAATATTAAATATACAAATATTTTTTATAAATAATATAAATAAAAAACTAGTATAAAATAATATACTATTTGTAAAAAAAATAATATTAGCAAAATATAAACAAAAAAAAAGAAATTTAATTAGTAATATTATCATTATTTTAAATATAAAAAAGGAATAATAAAAGGTTAGTAAAAAAAAAGAAATTTAATTAGTAATATTATCATTATTTTAAATATAAAAAAGAAATAATAAAAAGTTAGTAATATTATTAATAGAAATAATTTATTTATCGTACGTGCGATGCAAATTTTTATGTTTATCATTGCCATTTTAAGGGGGGTGGCGATGTATAAGCAGGTTGATCAACATAAATAATTTACAAAAAAGGAAAGTGGCGATGCATCGCACGTGCGATGAATAAATTTACTCTTATTAATATATTAGTTAGATATAAAAAAGTAATAAAACGATAGTAGTAATAATGTTAGTAATATATTAAAAAAATTAAATAAAATACATAAAAGTAAAAAAAAAAATATAATTAATATATCTTAACATATAATATTAATATAAAAATAAAAACATAAAACGGTGTACATATAGTTGTTTAATTAATATTGTTAAAATTCACATTACAATTCCTGAGAGATATTAGTGAAAGTAATTGTTAATTGATATACGTGCATATCACTTTTTGTATAATTAGTAGTTTGGTACAAATATATATTATATATTATCAAAATAAGTTTTTTATTTAATTTTTATTATTATATGTTAAAATAATTTTGGTATTCATTTTTATTGTCTTTTTTTTCTAAAAAAAAAGAAGAGAAAAGAATATTTTTGAAAAAATAAACAAAAAATAAACAATAACGTGTTATTAATGCATGTGATCAGCGATCAGCTGAATTTTAATTGGTTAAATATAGAAATGCGGAAATTAAAAAGCAGAAGTGTTTTTTTTAAAATTTAAATCATACAGATTGTTTTTAAAGTTTAATTAGTAATTTAAAAGTTCTTTTTTTTAATAAGAAAATTTGTAAAAATTTTTCTTAATACTGCTTAATTTTTAAATTAAAACCTTAATACTAAATTAGTTAAATTAGAATTAAGTAGTATTAAGAAAAATTCATGAGAATTTTCCTTAATACTGCTTAATTTTTAAATTAAAACCTTAATACTAAATTAGTTAAATTAGAATTAAGTAGTATTAAGAAAAATTCATGAGAATTTTCCTTAATACTGCTTAATTTTTAAATTATAATTTATAAAAATGATTTATAATTGAGTTTTGAATTTAGTATTATCAATCGGACTTTGAACTTAAAAATTAAACAGTATTAACAAAAATTCTTGTGAATTTTTTAATAATTGTGATTTTACATCAGTGAGTTTTTAGGTAGTACATATTAGCAGATACTAGTATTGTTTGATGCTTTAAAGTGTAGAAAAACTTACTCTATCACACGTCAAATAAATAAAAATTGGCTGATTTTAGCTATATTTGTCCGATTTGTGACTTTTTACAGCCGTATTACCCATTCTTAACCACATTTTTCAGTTTTTTCACTATACAAAAAAATTGTATATACATTATGAAATATATATTTTTATAAAAAATTATATTGTAATATTAAATTAAAATTTAAAAAATATTTTATTAAGCAATATTAAATAAAAAACTAATCTTAAATAATTAAATTTTAAACAAAATACATTAAGTATATAAATTTACTTGTAATTCAATATATTATGCACAATTATAAAAAATTAATAACTCCACAAATATTAACTGTGCCTTCATTAAAATAAATATTCAAGTAGATTCTAAGCTGCTGAACAATTTTTAATTAATAAAAGAAGTCGATTTACTTTGGCTAAAGTGCTTAAAATACACTCTGAAGTAACAAAATAGAAAAATAAAATTCGTAAATAAGTACCATTGTGAAAATCGTGAATAACTCATTAAGTATTAACTGTACCTTCGTAAAAATTAACATCCAAGTAGATTTTGACATGCTAAACAACTTTCAATTAATATAAGAAGTTGGTTTACTTTGGATAAAGTGCTCAAAATACACTCTGAAGTGACAAAATGAAAAAAATAAAATTTGTAAATAAGTACTGTTGTGAAAATTGTAAATAACTCATCAAGTATTAACTGTACCTTCGTGAAAATTAATATCCAAGTAGATTTTAACCTGCCGAACAACTTACAATTAATATAAGAAGTTGATTTACTTTGGCTAAAGATCTCAAAATACGCTCTGAAGGTAAAAAAATTTGTAACTTAATACTACTGTATAATATAAAAAATGTAAATAATTCCAAAAATATTAACTGTACTTTTATGATCTTAACAGTTTTAAACTTACTAAACTACTTTTAATTAAAAGAATAAGATTTACTTCAGCCAAAATGCTTAAACTATACTTTGAAATATATGTAAAAAAAATATAATATTTGTTTATATTTTAAATTATGAGTTATTTAATTTAAATGTATTTATATTTAAGAAAAAAAATATTTTAATTCTATTTTATATAGTATTTAAAAAGTATTTTAGTAAAGTTTTTGAAGCAAAAAAATAATTATAACTGAAATAAAAAAAAATCTAAGTTAATAAATAAATATTAAACCATAATATATAATCACATGTTATATATTAAAATTGAAAAATCCTATTACAAATAACCAAAAATCGGCAATTTCATGTTAAAAATCAGAAATATTATATTAAAATTAGAAATATTTATTAAAATCGGAAATATTATATTAAAATTGCCAAAAAATCAGACAGCCATATTAAAAAGGGCAAAAATCTGATTTTTATTTATTTGACCTGTGTATATCTGTAGAAAATACGTTATAAACATATGAATTTTAACATACTGTAGAATAATACATACAGTCAACTCTCTTTATAGTCACACATTTGGGACAGTCCATATTTGGTGATTATAAAGAGATGTGACTATATAAAAAATTTCTTATATTAGTATATCATAATTCCGGCCAAAAATTAACATAATTCCGGCCAAAATTATACTTAAAACTTTATTGTATTGTAACTCCTCCAATATTAATCGTAGAGAGATGATCTTACCGCCATTCGATTCGTCTTGATGAGACGGTTCTAATGGTATAAAATACATCGAAATCCAATCACTAGATTAATTTCCGAAATTAAAAAAATATTAATGGTTTTTGTGTAATAACTCTGCTAATATTGATCCTAGAGAGACGATCTTACTACCATTCGATTCGTCTTGATGCGACGAATCTAATGGTATAAAATACATCGAAATCCAATCACTAGATCAATTTCCGAAATTAAAAAATATTAAATAGTTTTTAAGTAGTAACTCCGTCAATATTGATCATAGAGAGATGATCTTACCACCATTCGATTCGTCTTGATGAGGCGATTCCAACGAGCTATTAATCGTCTTTTTACTTTGCTAGTGTTTACGGCCAGACCACCCATTGCCTCTTATGAGACTAATCTCGGGTCTGTGTCCTATCATCTTCATGGGCACCATAATACCGAGTACTTAATTCCTCAGGAACAGCACCACTTAGAAGACATCCCCCATCGGGCCATTTTAGGCTGATCTGAAGCTAAATACACGTTGCCTACTCATCCTTAATCCATTGCATGATACTGGTACTCAATTTATTTTACGACCTTTAGAGAGCACCTACTTTCATGGAGGACTTTCGACAGGTAACATCAACCATCCAGTACCCTTACATACCACCATTTTAGGTACTAAGTCTCATTCAAAGGCCACTACAGCCCGCGATTACCTAGCACCAATAGTACAGTTGTTTACCCCAAGTGGTATACTTTGTAGTGACCACTCGGACAGGAAGTAGCAGGCATCTGTCCAGGATCACCCCTTATGGTGGTATCAACCACCAGGGATCACCAACCAGGACCCAAAGAGTAGGGAATCGAACCCCATAACCATGCTACCTGTTCTGTGCACGAACACCTTGGTTGCTCTAAGACCTAACAGAAGGTCAAACTACCACTAAGACATTGCACCCTCAGCTTTACCATCTAGGACGACCATCTAGCCATTACTGACCCCAAGTGGTATCGTAGAGTAACCACTCGGACAGGAAGTCCCCCCAAGGTATAGTAGTGACCTCAAGGACAGGACTGCGCACATGCCAATGGCCTTATAGGGAACGTTAGAAGGACACCATGACCCTTAGTTGAAATGTGCAGCCTAACTGTACACACTAATTCACCATGATGCAGTCCAACTACACTAATCCCTGTACCTTCACGCTATTGGTTGTAGCGTTTGCAGTAAAATTCGTTTAATTTCCGTGATCGGCGGAATTGAACCTGCGACCTCACCATACTCAGGCTTAATGAGGGTCTCAGTGACTAACCACTGAGATATGGTGATCAACCCTTTAATCGTCTTTTTACTTTGCTAGTGTTTACGGCCAGACCACCCATTGCCTCTTATGAGACTAATCTCGGGTCTGTGTCCTATCATCTTCATGGGCACCATAATACCGAGTACTTAATTCCTCAGGAACAGCACCACTTAGAAGACATCTCCCATCAGGCCATTTTAGGCTGATCTGAAGCTAGGTACACGCCGCCTACTCATCCTTAATCTATTGCATGATACTGGTACTCAATTTATTTTACGACCTTTAGAGAGCACCTACTTTCATGGAGGACTTTTGACAGGTAATATCAACCATCCAGTACCCTTCCATACCACCATTTTAGGTACTAAGTCTCACTCAAAGGCCACTACAGCCCGCGATTACCCAGCACCGATAGTACAGTTATTTACCCCAAGTGGTATACTTTGTAGTGACCACTCGGACAGGAAGTAGCAGGCATCTGTCCAGGATCACCCCTTATGGTGGGTATCAACCACCAGGGATCACCAACCAGGACCCAAAGAGTAGGGAATCGAACCTCCGTAACCATGCTACCTGTTCTGCTGCATGAACACCTTGGCTTGGTCTAAGACCTAACAGAAGGTCAAACTACCACTAAGACATTGCACCCTCAGCTTTACCATCTAGGATGACCATCTAGCCATTACTGACCCCAAGTGGTATCGTAGAGTGACCACCCGGACAGGAAGTCCCCCCAAGGTATAGTAGTGACCTCAAGGACAGGACTGCGTACATGCCAATGGCCTCATAAGGAACGTTAGAAGGACACCATGACTCTTAGTTGAAATGTGCAGCCTAACTGTACATACTAATTCACCATGATGCAGTCCAACTACACTAATCCCTGTACCTTCACGCTATTGGTTGTAGCGTCCGCAGTAAAATTCGTTTAATTTCCGTGATCAGCGGAATTGAACCTGCGACCTCACCATACTCAGGCTTAATGAGGGTCTCAGTGACTAACCACTGAGATAGGGTGATCAACCCTTTTTAATCGTCTTTTTACAATCACTAGGTACCGAGATATTTAGCAAAATGTTAAATTGCGCAGTAAACGTAAATCAAGGAATATAATAATGCTGATGCTTAACATTTTGTTGAATAACTCATCAGCCAGTAATCGTAAAAGGATAAAACTACCACCATTCGATTCGTCTCAGTGAGACGATTCTAACAAGCTATGGTACATCTTTGTACGATTATTAGATGCCAAGTTATTTAATATATTCTTTATATAACTGTGATTATAAATGGTTCTTTTTAATATAAGATTTTTGAGGATAGGTGTGATAGTGACTATAGATAGTTTGTGACTATATAGGATAGATTTTAATAATAAAGTGTTTTGAACATTCAACTGGTGTGACTATATAGTAGAATGTGACTATAATGGAAGTGACTATAGAGGGAGTTGACTGTATACCGTATCCTTTATTTACAATATTTTTGTGAACCGTATACAAAATACTGATATACAGTAGAAATGATATACGTTATAGACGTATGAATTTAATATACTGTATCACACAGTATGTTTACCATATACTTTATTGTATTTTTTACTAAACACATTTTGCGAACAGTATACATTATACTGATATGCCATATGTAAAAATGCAAACTGTATCAAAAATACGTATATACAGTATAAAAACTATATACATATTTTTTATAGGGTAAATGTGAAATTTTTTCTATTCTCTCCTTACTTGCAGAAAAATACTTAGGTATTCCTGCTACTTCTGTATCTTCTGAATGTTTTTTTTCAGATGCAGGAAACCATATTACAGCAAAAAGAAATTCATTAGATTCTGATTTATTAGAAAAAATGATATTTTTAAAGCGTAATATGCAAACTATGAAATATATTAATGTATTTTCTCCAGACTTAAATGTGAAAAAAGAAGACTTTATAGAGGAATTTTTGCCTAAATTTGAATCAGAAGAATGGTAAATAATTAATTTTTTTATTTTGTATTTTTTTTTCAAATACTTTAACAATTTAGCAAAATTTTTTATTTTTTAAATTTTTTTTTATCTTCATATTTGAATTGAAAAGGTGTATTTTTTACATTTTTAAAGTTAATAAAATAAAGAACATTTAAATATATTTTACATTTAAAAAAAAACTATTTTACAGTTCTTTTCTAATTAGTTAGAACTGTTTTCACGCAATAACTCGCTATCCAGTGATCGTAAAAAAATGATTAATGGATCATTAGAATCCACCTATAGAGAGCTTTCAAATAGTACCAAAATAACCTTTCTAGCATCAATAGATAGCAAGTTATTTATGTAAATATTTTAAAAATTATCTCATTATCTATCGAAGCTAGAAAGCTCATTTTAGTACCATTTGAAAGTTATCGATGCGATGATAAGATGATTCCAATAAGCTATTAATCGTCTTTTACGATTATTGAATAGTGATATATTACGTGAATATAGTAAATATATATGAAAACTTATTCAGATTCTGGTTCAAACCAGATATTTTCCATTTGGATCAAAATCTGGGTTAAAATCCAGATATCCGGATAAAAAAAAATCTGGATTTATCCAAATTCATCCGGATGAGACAGAAACGGATTGAAGCACTAGCCATACTTTTAATTTATTTTGTTAGAAATTTACTTTGCTAAATACTTTTTTAAAATTTTTAATTGTTTTTAATAATAAGAAAAATGTGATCGGTAAATAATCGGCAAAGTAATATAAAATATGTCCATTATACTTCCATTTTATGATGGATATCTATTAAAATTTTAAATCAGGCTAAATTCATAGTATTAATCCAAATTATGTTATATAACATTTGTGTAATACAAAATTTGGCAATTTTTTTTTTTTTTTTTTTTTTTTGATTTTGTAATAATGCATTCACTGTTCAAAAACTGGGCAAACATAGCTTGAGCTTGAATTTTATTAATTAATGCCATAAGTCATTTTAGAGAATACAGAGTATTCTAAAAAGAACTACAACAAGTGCAGAACTAATAGAAAAACAAAGAATAAATAATCTTCTGAAATTACATATAAAGAGAAGCTAAGATTATAAAACCCCACTCTTTCTATGCAAATAACTACGGCTACTTCTTTCAAATCTATTTCAAAATGAGTAAAGTCAACTATACTATACGTAACCTATCAAGTACCATACTCACTCCTAGAATTGATAAAGAACCTTTGAGCTACCATTAGCACTATCAGAAACGCATAAAATTCAATTTCCCCTATTTGACTATATACTATGGATAACAAACCTACTTCACAAAGGCCTTCGGGAACTTTTTAGTGTCATGCAATCCAGCCAATGGAGAACTTTTTAGTATTATGCAATCCTAAGGGGACATCTACCTCATTACAAATGATCCCAAATGGAGAACACCCACCTCATTGCTAACGATCTTTCAACCTAAGATCTACCTAGATAAGTCAATCCAATGATAGTCCAACATATGACTACCATGATCAGTATACTGCAAAAACTGCGGTACCCAACCTGTCACCCCCTTATCACCTGAGTGATCATTGATTTTGAAATTTTAATACTGTAATAACTGAAAATACAATAAAATAGAATAAGGATAAATAATTAGCTGAAGGATAAATAATTAGCTGATGGGTAAATAATTAGCCAATAAAATTATATTTATAGTTTAGTTTAGTGTAACGAGATAGTCATATGATAATAGATCTTCAAGTTTTATTAGAAGAAAGGTAGTAAATATTAGAAATATTAGAAATAATTTTTTTAAAAAATGTATAAATACAAGTAGATTTCAATAGAAAATTCTGCAGTCAATTTTTGGCTCAAATAAAATAATATTAAAATATTAATTATTAAAAAGTTATTCAAATATGAATATGCTCATTGTACGCTTGAGAATTAATTAATATTATATTATTAAGTTCAAGATTTTAAAATAATTTTTGGTAAGAAAATAATGTTTTGTAATTTTTGTAACTAATTTTTATTTTAAACCAAGTATAGATATTATACGAACTCAACATGTCAGTGGCTTCTTTAGGGGGTAGGAGGATACTAAAAAATTTGATTGTCATAGTGGTTTGATGTTGTGACACGCCGCCCATAGGATATTAAAATAAAATAATAAGGTTATACCTAGGGGTTAGATAAATATACGAGGGGCCAACTCAAATATTACACAGACTGATCAGTGACCGACAGAACTGTCACTCATAAAATTGGTTATACAGACAAATTTTCATACTAAATTACGTGAAAATTTTTACTTTTTTTTAATTTTCTCGACACACATATACTGAAAAGCAGCTGATCTAAAAAGTTAAGTTTACTCACGCTAGCTCTATATAAGCGAAGTGTTTTTACTCAAATTGGACCACTATAGCTATTGCAATATTATTTCTTTTTTTGGAATTAAGTCTAATTTATAGTAACATTATGTTTAATGTACTTTCAGGACGCACTTTCACATTTATTAAGAACAATGATAACTACACGGCTTCATTATTAATATTCTCTATAATTCAAACTGCAAATAATTCTCTCTTTGATATAGCTTCTTTAGAAAAAGAAATGCCTTTTTTTAAGTGTTCTAAAATTAAAGGTATTAAACTCTTTTTTCTCTTTTCATTTTTATTTAACTCCAAATGCCCAAAGTAACCATTGTAATTCAATCACCAGAAATGTTTTTGAAAACAATTCTTCTGCATTATCCAATTGCACCCATATTTGAAGTTGTGCTAATCCAAGCAATGGGTCTTTTGGAATATTGGATTTTTTCATTGATGTATTTTTGTTTTTCAAACTTTGAATATTATTGCGCATGGATTTAAAATTCTCTCGAAGGCTTGAAGTTCTCTTTTCGGGTATAAGATTATTAAATCTTCGCCATGACTTTTGTCTACTCTTCATATAAATAGTAATAATCCGCTCATAAAGAAATTTTTTAACATCATTCTTTAATTCTTGCTTTTTAGAATTAATGAAGGGTAGTTGGCTGGAAATATTGAAAAGTGTTTTAAAAGATTCCAATAACGGTGAGTTATATAATAAACTATTATGTATATATTGAAGTATATTAGGCCCAAATTCTTTATGCTTTTCAAATAATAGCAGTACTAATGATTCCATTTTATACATGAATTCTAAAAATTCACGTCCTGGAATTACATTTGTTGTTTAAGATCGGACATCCTGTTCATATACAACTCATTCTAAATTTAAGGCCTTTAAATGGACACAAATAGATTCAAATTCAGGATGTAATTTTGTTATATGATCGTTTTTGGTTAACTTATAAATAATCCATCCAACTATATAGGAGAATTTTGATGCTTCTTCTGGTTCTAGGACAATAATTTCTTCAGATATTAAATAATGGTTTATTGAAAGTTGACTATTTGATGTTCTTTTAAATGTAAACACAATTACTTTTTCTAAAAGTAAATATGCAACAAGTCTTTGAGTTGGAGAATTGTTTAAATTAGTTGCTGCAATAAAATCTTTGTATCAAATCCCTGAGCATTGATAGTTATTAAGATAAGTTTCAAGGTAAAAATTCCAATTAGATAACCATTGAATTTTTTTTTTTTTTGGAAATTGCATCAAAAGCTATTTTTTTAATAATATCTTGCCATTTTTGTAGTAATTTATCAATAGAATCCTGATAGAAAATAGCTTCTATAAGATTTTGTCGCTCTTCCTGAAGTTGATGAATTCTATGATTTTCTTGATCAATATTTTCGTTATTTGATTTTGATGGAATCTGAATTTTTCCCATAATTAAATTATCAGCAAAAATACTTTCAAATACATTGTGAGAAAGAGATGATAATTGTTCTAAGCAAGTAGAATATTTTTGATTTATACAGTTATTTTTTCATTATCTATTGATTTGTTTTTATCTTTTCTATAGTCTCTATTAAATTGTAAAATATTTAAATGAACATGATTTTAAAAATAATATTTTTATGTATAAATAATATTTACCTTCTTGCTAATGTAGTAATACCAGTTCCAGTACCATCTGCATCACCATAATTAAAACTTTTTACTTCAGATGTAACTAATCTTGTAACTTGATATTTGTTTAAGGAATGTCTATAGGATTTAAGTGTTTGTGTAAAAGAATCTTTACCAAGTTCACGAATTGTACCAAAAAGTCCTTCAAGCATATCTTGAGAAATACGTTTTGGTTGAATCATTGAATTTGGATATTTATTTAAAAAAAATGTGAGCATTCCAAGAAAACCATTGATAGATAAAATAAGATCAAATTGGCATTGTAATGAAATCCATTCCTTAGATTCTGTTTTTTACTTATCACCAAGTATAAACCAATTACGAATTTCCATTAAAGTATTAATATGTGAATCTGTCAAAGATTGGATACTAATTTTACTATGCATTATTTGATAATACTTTCGTGAATATTTAATATAATCCTTTAAAATAAATGATTATTAATTTTTTAATTTTATTTAAATAAATAAGTTTATAAAATAATTAAAATAATTTAATAATTACTTACTCTTGTTTCCTTTGATATTTCCTTAAGTTTTTTAATAGATGCTAATGCATCTTCAACTTCTTTTGATAATGTATGTTCAGCAAAATCAACATGCATTTTACTCCATAAGGTTAACCATATATGTCATTTAGTTAATTTTGTAGCTTTTGCTGTTGTATGTTGATTTGTATATTCATATACACCTTTTATATATTTCCAACTAATTTCCTTTTTTTAAACATTATTTCTCTAGCATTTTTTTCACCTGTATGACTTTTTGATAAATTGTTTCTAAGTTTTTTAAAAACATGGGTTGGATCACTAATAAAAAACCAATTTTCACCAGTAATAGGATTAATTGTTTTATGATTTACTAAAAGTTCTTGACTATTATAAATAGGACGAAGAAATTTACCAATATGATAACTAAAAACTTTCCAACCTTCTTTAGTATTTTTAATTTTCACAGATAATGTTGATTCAACTGGATCAAATTTAGTGATTTTTCCTAAATACCATTGGTTATCTCTTGAATTTTTAAATTCACATCGTTCATTAACATTCCATTTTAATTTTAAAGGCATTGGTGGACGAATAAAGTTTCGTTTAACTTCAATTTTTTTATTAGGATCATTACAATCAAGTTGACATACAGTAAACTTTGTTCTTTTAAAATTATTATCTATAATTTTTGCTGCATAAAAAGATCTTTTATCTTTATTAAAATTGACTTCTACTAAATCTCCAAAAGACCATTTTGATGCATACTAATCAAAACTCTTAATATGAGTTCTATTTTCTCCTGCTCCATCACAAACTGAACCAATTGTATGTATTCCTACGCATTTCAGTTTTGCTGCAAGACTAAAAATTAATGTGTTTAAGCAATGTGCTGTTATATTATTAATACCATAATATGATATAGGAAATGCAAAGTTATATGTTACTGAATGCCAAACAATTTGATGAACTTGAGTTGCAAGTCCATATTTTTGTTCATCAAATAAAGATTTGTTTTCTGTTGATGTTGATTCTATTTCTTGCTGACATTGTATAGCAAATGCTTGATAATCTTGCATTTCATTTTCAAAATCCAAATAACCAACATAACAATTTTTATGTTGATTCCAAAAAAGACCTAAAGAATATAAATTTATATAGTAAAATTAATTAAAATTTACTTATAAATTTAACAATGATTATAATTTACCTTTTTGAATCTTAAAAGAATCATGTAAAAAAAATCCCACTCATCCATATTCCCAAATTTTGTTTATTGTTAAGCTAGTTAACATCTGATAAGTAATTTTATTTTGCCAACCTGATTTTTGCTCACATTCATTAATATAGCTTTTGAGGGTAGAAATTGATGGTAAACGCATAATTACTTTCATTGCATCATAAGTTGCATGACCAGATTTACTATATACAGATATAACCCAATGTAAAAACCTAAATTTAAAAAATATATAAAATTTTTTTTTATATTTAATATAATATTTATCAATTAATTAATCTTACATTAGATGATATCTTTTGGTTTTCCAGTTTGAATGCGAATGAGTTCTTGAAAAATAGGATGAAGAGTAGAAAAATTTATATTTTTATTAATAACATCTTTAGTAACAATATGTGTAATATTTGCAATATTATCTGATACTTCTACTTCTTCTTTTTTAATTTTTTCTTCTAGACGCTCTTTTAGACCAACAATTATTTCATTTTGTCCTCTGATAATTTTTCGTTATTTATCAACTTTTTCTATAAGAATTTCTTTTGATGCATGTATTACTTTTGCAGAAATTGTTCCAGCTAAAATTCTTTTCTGAATTATATACATAGTATTTTGCAATTTTGTGCAATTTTCACATATATTTTTTTTTGTCACTACAAGTGTGCAATCTATTCTACGATATATTTTATCAGGTTGGCCTTTTTTTTCCATTAAAGCAAAAGGAGTATGATCTTTATCATTGCCAATAAGCTGAGTACCTCGAATATGAGTTACGTTTTCAAAACCTTAAAACAAAAATTATTATTAAAAAAATAAATAGAATTAAATATAAAAACCGGCTATTCGGTTTTTCGCATTTTTATAAAAATCGGATTAAACTGAACCGAACCGCTGGTTTTCAATTCTAATACCCAAACTGAACCGAACCGAATTTTGAGCTAGTTTCAGATTGGTTTTCCAGTTTAGCCCAAACCGTTCGGAGCTTTAGTTTCGTGTTTCATTATTACCGCATAATAATTTTTTTTCATGATTAATTTGATTATCAGCCGATCTTTTACTCTAAACTTGGAGTAATGTTACATTTTACTATTTATCATAGTAATTTATATATAGTGACAGATCTGTCAGTCACTGATCAGTCTGTATAATATTTGAGTTGACCCTCCGTATATTTATCTAACCTCTAGGTTATACTGAAAAAAGTGACCAAGAAAAACAAAAAGCAAAAAATAAAAACATAAACCTTAGGAAAACTCTAAGTGCAATGAGAAAAACCTGAGTAAAAAACACTAAACATATACCTCAACTCCGTCTTCTTACTTTAGAAAACTAACTCTCTAGTTAACAACATCAACTAGCAAGAAATACGTTAATCAGGAGCTTCTTTCAAGAAATAATGGTCTGACCTGCGAACTACTTGGCCAGTTAAACTTTAAAGGCGTAGGAACCAAAACACACTACTTTTTAACCTTTCAGAACTGGTCAAAAACTGATATATCAGGTAGCAGATATATATCAGATATGTACCTGATATGTGTAGTATTGTATATTTAAAATTTCACTAGTGTTCACCTGTTGTCTACAACAACAGTTAATATGTAATTCCAGCCAGAATTAAAAGATCTGCAAAGAATTTCCTTTTTTGCAAATTTGAACAACACATTTTTTTAATTTCTCTGAAAAGTAACAGAAGACAAAATTTCCTTTTTTGGAAATTGGCATAACTGACAATTTCCTTTTATGGAATCCTGTATAACCCAAAATTTCAGTTTTTCGCCAGAAATAAAATTTCCTTTTTTAGTCTTGTGTAATATTGGCGACGAATAGAAGTAGGGTTACACAATTCAAATGACTTATTTATATGGTTAATCTAAACATAACGCCCACGTGATTGCAGTGTTTTTTAATATATAGATAGATTAATTGTTAAAATATTGTTTATTTATAAATACAGTGCAATTACAAAATAAATATATTTTATCCGGTATCACATGATTTTTTATAATTAAAAATGGTTATAATAAATCATGTATCAGGCAAAAATTCGCATATCAGGCAAAAAAATCGTGTATCAGGCAAAAATTTATGTATCAGGCAATATCAAATCACAGGATACCAGATAAATCACTTATTTGGCACTTTGAACCGAATAACTAATGCTATCTAAAGGTAGCTTATTATATTGGAAATCAAATTTAATCAGTTGATCTCAGGCTCCTACAGAGCCCGGATCACCAATCAAACTTAATTTACCTAATATAACAGTTATTTGGCACTTCGTGCTGAATAACTATTAAATATTATCTAATGTAAAATGTCAAATTATCTAATCCTTCTTGTTATAATTGGATTGCCACAGAATATTAATGCAGAAAATCAGGTACCCGATATGTGTAAGATATGTGTAAATATATATATCATCTACATATCATTTACATATCATATACATATTAGTACCTGATATATATATGATATATATATTTATACATATCTTACACATATCGGGTACCTGATTTTCTGCATTAATACTACACATATCAGGTATATATCTGATACATATCTGCTACTGATATATCAGTTTTTGACCAGTGATTTCTCTTTATTATTCAAAAATCAAAATT
This sequence comes from Rhizophagus irregularis, assembly GCF_026210795.1. NCBI lineage: Eukaryota > Fungi > Glomeromycota > Glomeromycetes > Glomerales > Glomeraceae > Rhizophagus > Rhizophagus irregularis. The sequence continues at coordinate 121,971 of NC_089430.1, read as the reverse complement.
AAAGCTCCTAACAGTTCAGGCTAAACCGGGGAACCAATCCAAAACCGGCTCAAAATTCAGTTTGGTTTGGTTTGGGTATTAGAACTGAAAAACTGGCGGTTCAGTTCAGTTTAATCCGATTTTTTATAAAAATGCGAAAAATCAGATAGCTATCCATCTAGTGATCGTATAAAGTTGAGCTATATATCACTGAATTCATCTCAATGAGACGCGTCAAATGGTGGTAAGATCATGTCTCTAGCATCGATAGATCACACGTTAAGCCATGCTAAATGATTTATCAATAAATGAATTTATTCGTCGTTTAATGGTCGTACAAATATGAATTAGGATTCATTAGATTTGTCTTGATGAGACGAATTGAATGGTGTAAGATCACGTCTCTAGCATCGATGGATAGCTTGCTAATGCCAATTTTTTATAAATCATTTAGCGTGAATTAACTTACGATCTATTGATGCTAGAGACATGATCTCACCACCATTTGACTCGTCTTATCGAGATGAATCTAATAAATCTTAATTCATATTTGTATGACCATTAGATGACAAATAAATTCATATATCGGAATTTTTAATTTTAACACTCGAAAATTTTAAAAAAATGCGAAACTTGACATTATTCGCCATCCAGTGGTCATACACAGACGAATTTATATTCATTAGATTCATCTCACTGAGACACATGGAATGGTGCTGATAGATGACTTACTAATTCCAATTATTGTAAATCATTTAGCGTGAGTTAACTTGTGATCTATCAATGCTAGAGATATGATCTTACCACCATTTAACGTGTCTCATCGAGACGAATCCAATGATATATGGCTCGACTTTGTACGATTACTATATGGGTGGCTATTTGATTTTTCGCATTTTTATAAAAATCGGATTAAACTGAACCGAACTGCCGGTTTTTCAGTTCAGTTCTTATGGATTTCAGCTCTAATCTGAATCATCTATAATCCAGACTAAACTGACCTGTTAGGAGCTTTAATCAAAATACTTACTAGAATTATACATGCAACATGATATAACTCTATAATAAAACTTAATCTTATCCTAATATAACAAATTAAATACTGGTCAAAAAGAGATTTATCAGATATCTGACATATGTAAAATTCATATTTTATAATACTCCACATATTAAGTACAGTCACGTCCGAAAGTGACGCCCGATTTAAAATTAATGCCAAAAATGGCAAAACTTTATTGATTTTCATTAAAATTCACATAAAAAATAATTACTAAAAATGGTTAATAATGTGTTGGCCCTCCCCTTGCTTCTAGTACTGCATTTATTCTTTGTGGCATTGAAGCAACAACCTCTTCAAAAATGGAGCAATCCAAATTTTCCCATTCTTCACTTAGTGCAACTTTAAGTTCATCCACAGTTCTTGGAAAGACTTTACAACTCTGGATATTGTCCTTTAACTGCTTCCAGATGTTTTCTATTGGATTTAGATCGGGAGAATTTGCCGGCCAATCAATAACCACAATTTTATTCTTCTTCAACCAATCCTTGGTTATTTTCGCGGTATGTATGGGTGCATTATCCTGTTGAAAAATTGCAGCCCTTCCTGTTAACTCATGAACTGTATGCTGAAATGGATACAGATATGAATTTAGGATTCTAATGTAAGTATTTGAATTGATTTTTTCATTTCCTTCTTTATTTTCATCACAAAAAATTAATGGCCCTTTTATCCCTCCTGCAAAACATCCCCAAACCATGACTGATTTTCGACCACTTTTAAAGATAGGTGTTAAGCATTCAGTGTTAAACCTTTCCCCTGTGTGTCTCCAAACTCTTATTTGTCATGACTGCTTGCCAATCTCAATACTTGATTCATCTGAGAAAATAACTTGTGCCCAATCATAAGCTGTTTTTTCTTTATATTTCTCACACCAACTAATACGAGCTAATGCATGCTTTTCTGAGATAAAGGGTTTTTTTGCAGCAACATGGGAATAAATTCCAACACTATGTAATGCTCTTTTAGCAGTTGTAAGGCTGCAATTTAAATCTAATGTATTAATGACTTCATGTAAAGGTTCGCGTCGATCTTGTGTAACTTTGTTTATGAGTGCATTTTTCTCATTATTATTGAGAGCAGGTGGACGCCCCGATCTAGGTAAATTTTCAGTTTTCCCTGTCTTCTTGTATCTGTCAATAATTCTTCTTATTGTGGTGGGGTCACAACCCATTTTTCTTGCTATTTGTGCAGGGTTAAAATTCTCCATATATGCTAGTATTTTTCCTTTATCTTGAGAAGTTAACTCAGTTCTATGTGACATTATTTTTTTAACTTTGCAACGCGTTTATTAGGTTATGAAATTGTGAGAAAAACATTTAAAAATAAAAAAAAGGGGGGTATAAATAATGTAAATTTTGTGTATCGTAACACCGTACAAAATCGGGCGTCACTTTCGGACCCGACTGTACATATCAGATAGTTTTTTAACCTGGTAATATATCATATACCTGATTTTTTTCTATAAACATACACTTCTGAAAATATAAATTTCAGACTCCTGATATCAGGATCACAACCAATACTGATATAACTCACATTTGAGTTTGCATAGAGTTTATATTAAAATTTTTCAAAAGTTGCGTATTATAGGGATATTTTCAAAATTTGTTATCCTACATACCCCTATTTTAACACAACCAGTGATTCGATTTTAATAAAATTTATATCATTAGATTCATCTTGATGAGAGGATTCCTAATGATAGTAAATCGAATTCCTAGCTTCAATATTGATTAAGTTATGTCATAAAATGTATTTTTACTTTAGTACTTAAAGTTTACTTATAAGTTATATTAGTATTATTCAAATCCTCTAATATCCCTTTTAATAGTTACTAATATACCTGATTCTGATAGTCTATTTTATATATATCAAATACCTAATGTATGCAATATTTATTTTTCTTATATATTATATATATTATCAATTAGATAATATATATATACAGTATTAGTGTATTTTTTATACTTTAGTAATATATCAGATACCCATAACATGCACATCTTAATACTTAAAATATGTTTACATGTTATAAAGTACTAGGTTTGATATATATCAGGAAGATTCCAAGCTATACATAAAAAGATAGGGTAAAGGTTTGTGTAGAATTGACCAAAATAATTATGTAGATCTTTTTTTTTATAGATAATTCCAGCCGAAATTTATTTTCTTTTTTAGATGCTGGCTGGCATTATCATAATTCCGGCCCTGAAAAAATGCATAGAGCTAATAGTAATTTTTTTAGCTGCATCTTACCTCTATATATATAGCTCAGAGTCCTATATCAGGTACTGATAAGTATTATAAAAAACATATTAATTCTTTATTATATCTTTATATTTAATTTACTGTAATTTTACAATTCTTTTTATTTATAAATATATTATAATATATATGTGTTATTTGTTTGTTATCGTAGTATAGAAAACAGAACTTTTATAAGCAGAATATTCAAGTATTACAATCAGTTTAATTAAAAATGAATAAAATTCAAATATTCTAAAATTTTATTGGTATTGCTATAAATTATAATCTAGTTATAAAAGTTAGTATGTAATAAAAAAGCATATATCTAACTTACAAATTCTTTGTCTGATCGTTATCCTTGTTAGCAAGAACATGTCAGTGTACTACTTTAAAAAAGTTAATATAATAACATAAATCAATCTCACCTTTTTTATTTATGTTAATTAAAGAATGTTGATCAGAATATTTCATGACTAGTTTGATTTAATTGGTTAAAATTTTCTTAATTTTTAAATTCTCATGGCAATTTTTTTTATTATTTATTTTTTTTTAAACTGAATTTCAGTAGGTAAATAAAATTATTTAATTATTTTCGTAATTAAATTAATTTTATTACAAAATAAGAGCTAACATTTTACTTCTTTTCTTGTGAAAAACTAACTTATTTCTCTTTCGTTAAAAAAGGCTCCTTTTGTTATGAAAAGCTTCCTTTCATTATGAAAGGCTAACATTTATTAATTCCTTTCATTGCTAAAGGCTAACATTTAATTCCTTTTATTACAAAAGGCTAACATTTAAAATTCTTTTTATTGCGTCACAAAAACTAACATTTTATTTTTTTTTATATTAAATAAAAATAGGAAAAATAAAGAATCCTTGCTGCTATAGAAGTAATCTATATAAATTATCTCTATTTTTCAGATTGACAATTAAGAATATATAATCAAAAGAAATTATTGAGTGAATGAAAGCTATATTCAAATATATTAAAAAAGATCTTAACCAAAGATAGTAGTAAAATAATTAAAAAGTTAATTGATATTTTAATAATAATTATTAATAAAATTTAATGAATTATTTTAGTTATGAATTTATTTATTTTAAGTCTGTCAAACAAAAAATAAATTCTTCAATTTCATAAAAAAAAAACTTATTAACCATATAGGAAATATATTAAGTTTAAATTATCAATAATAAATCCAACAGAAATTAATATTGGTAATATAGTAAGTTATTTAATAAATACTTTGCTGAAATCTTCAAATTTGCCACAATATTTTAATGATACATTTTCAACATCTTCACGACGACATCACGATTTTTTTGAAGATATCGCGACGATATAGTTATGATAGTCTTAACGATACCTTTCCAACATCTTCGCGATATTAAAATCGGTAACATTTTGATATCAGAACGATATCATATTGATTTCGTAATTTAATATCGCGAAGATGTTGGAAAGGTATCGTTAAGACTATCATAACTATATCGTCACGATATCTTCAAAAAAATCGTGATGTCGTCGTGAAGATGTTACGATGATGTTGAAAATGTATCGTTATGATTATCAAACCGTATTGTTACGATATCATTTAAAAATCGTGATGTTATCGTGAAGATGTTGCGATGATGTTGAAAATGTATCGATATAATTATCAAACCGTATTGTTACGATATCATTTAAAAATCGTGATGTTATCGTGAAGATGTTGCGATGATGTTGAAAATGTATCGATATAATTATCAAACCGTACTGTTACGATATCATTTAAAAATCGTGATGTTATCGTGAAGATGTTGCGATGATGTTGAAAATGTATCGATATAATTATCAAACCGTACTGTTACGATATCATTTAAAAATCGTGATGTTATCGTGAAGATGTTGCGATGATGTTGAAAATGTATCGATATAATTATCAAACCGTACTGTTACGATATCATTTAAAAATATTATTTCATTTAAAAATATTATTAAGATATCAGGACGACATTTACACAGTATCAAGATGATATTTGACAAGAATTTTGGGTCATGAAAAAATTGTGAACCGTAGGTACTAGTACATTCAATAATTTTTATTAATTGATAATGCCGTATATATTATTAATATGCAATTATGATGGTCAAAATGAAAAATAAAAACAACGTATCGATATCATTGTTATTACAGCTTGAAGTAGTCACGTTCCGTCATTATTGATTCACAATTGTTGAATTGATAAGTATTGCGAAGTTTAATCGTACTTGGTAAATTATGTAGGCGCATCCCTCTCTAGTAACATAAAACAATGCGACAATATCGGTATGACAATAATATTATAAATGTTGAATTGATGTAAGTTTCCTGATTACGACGCACCTGGTAAATTACTTCTCTCTCCGACGGTTAACATAAGACACTAATATTATACCAAATACTGAATTGACAAGAGTCTGTATTACATACAACGCAAGTTTCTGCGAAATTAAAGATAAGTACCTGGTAAATTAGACATCTCTCTCTCCAGATGGTTAACTGTTATGACACTAATATTGTATCGAAACTTTGTGACAATTGTTAAATTAATAAGTACACGGATTATGGTGCAAGTTTCTGCGAAATTAAAGATACGATCGTACCTGGTAAATTAGACACATCTCTCTCTCCCCAGATGGTTAACATAAACCAACGTGACGATATCGTTATAACATAATGGAGTAGTTACGCACAACATTATCGGATTTCGTCACAAATATTAAATACTACTAGGATTCACCTGTTAACTACATTAGCAGTTAATGGTTAAAACCTAAACTTGAAATAAAGTAAAAATTTAATTATTTAAATTTTTTCTTGATGTTATTCTTGAACATGCAACATATAGTTGTCCATGAGAAAATACAGGAGTTGAAGATACAAACCAACCTAATTAAATGATAGTTCTTAAGATTTATTAAAGTCATTGCAAATGCTGGTTGTTAATCCTAAAAAAGATGCATAAATTAAAGTACTGCATTTATAGAAATCAAACGAAATTTTTTTTTAAAATAAAAATTGGTCTCAGAACACTTGACCAAGATTTTCAACCTTAAGAATCAAAAAATGCAATAAGTGGGTTGAGCTCATCCGGCGGGGCCTACCTCATTAGAGTGTCCCTTAGGTTGTCAGCCATTAGCACCCAACTGCCTATGACCAATGATACATTACCACTACCTTCTGATACCACAAGATCCCAAGTATTACATAGAAGCACGGCGCTTTCGCTATGTGCATACCCTGCCTCCATGATACGGCCTACCATATAGAGGTCTTAAAAATGGTGCATTTCATCAGCGGCCAAAAAAAACCCTCGAATGATCCCCCAAGTACAGTAGTACCTTTTGTGAAAAAATTTCAGGATAATCTCTCTTTCTTTTCGTTCCTTTGTTTTCTCTTTTTCATTTTTTCACAATGGTTTTTTTCTTTTTTCTTCTTCTTTTCCTTTATTCTTTTTTTTTGGGTATTGATATGAAAAAAAAATTATTATAAAAAGGTAAAAACTATTAAAACTGAACGCGTAATTATTTTTGACGCGTTATATAAATGTCAAAGATAGTTTAACATAACCCAGCGAGAGCAGAATATGTACCTGTCGTACGCCGGAATAAAAATAGACGCGCATATACAGTGGTCTGACTGTAATTGTTAATATGAATATATTTTTTTGAATAAATTATACTGTTGATAACAAAAACTGTCAAAATGTTTTTCGGTATTAAAAAAAAATTTAAAAAAATTGAATAGAGAGATGTAGACGTAAACATAATCGTGCGAATGTTTAACATGTCTAACAAACAATGATTTGATTGGATAAAAATTGCAAAGTCACGTGCCTAATAAATTCATGAATACGATATCAAACGATATCGTAACGATATCGTTATCTTTATTTATTTAATAAATCACGTTATCATAAATAAATATACCGAAAAGAATCATTGTACTGCATAATAAAGCTATATAGCCGTAAAATAATAATTATTTTTTATCCACAAATCAATTTTCGTATCATAGACAAAGTGAACTTTCTGTACGTGGTCAATTATTGATATCGGGAAGATTCTTCTCCAGCGAATGTCTTGGCTTGTCTGAATGCGAAAAAGAGGACATTTCAATACGTTGTGAATTCTGTTAATATTGTCAAACCAATCAATAGTAATAAAGGCATAATATTTATCATCATTGCCTTTGTATTTGAAGATCCCTTTTATAATCGCATAACATTCACCACTGTCTTCCTCGTGTATTGTTACGACGTCACCAATATGAAGATGTACTTTGGAAAATACGCCATCGCTTTCTTCCATAGTGTATGTCGCCAATTCATACCAGCTCATTTGAGAATATATAAGAGCTGACTTTTGTCCAATGTCCATAAATGAAAGAAGCAGCTCAGATTTGAAATTTGGCAAATTTTTCATGATATTTTCGCGATCCTGACGGGATAAGCTCCTCTTTAAGATAATATTTGTAATAAAATCCACTGGAGATGAAATCGCTATATAAAATAAAAATACGTTAATAATTGCGGAAATATTATTATTATAAAATTGTAATACAAACCTTCTTCATTTCCTTCCGGTTCTTGTTCATTTGATACCTTGTCTTCAGTAATATACCAATTAGTCAATAAATTTCTAAAATTTGAGGACATAGTAGCGAAACCTCTACAAGGTTGTGATAATCTTTGATCTGCGCCTCCATCTACTAAATGACGAATTGCAAAGAGCGTAGTATACCGCTTTAACAAGTCTAGCTCGACATTCTTGCAATTTGTTCGTGGTACCATTGCTTTAAAGATCCGATGCACCATCTCTTTGATACCAACTTGAGTGTTTATAAGAGTACCATAAGTCCTTGCATGCACCAGCAAGTGAATATTGATATGCAGGTTTGGTAAGTTAGCAAATTCAGGGAAAACCTAAAGCCACATTATTAAATAATATTTTATATATTGATAAATAAAAAATAAAAAATTATATAAGAATTATGAATAATTGTACCTTTGGAAGAATTTTCATTTCTTCTTCAAGGCATTTTTGTAATTCGTCATACGAATCTAATGTAAACTTGCTTTCAAAAACTATCCTCATTGTTTTTGCTACATATACCCAACAAGCAATTATTACATTTTTCGCCATGTTAATGCGTGATTCTTGAATTCGTTGCAGAATGCTTCTGGATTCATTTTCCTTTAAGCTTGATGATTCTAAAAAACTATTAAGTATAAAAGGCATTATCATAGCGAGCCTAAGATAGTCAGACATCATGAAACTAGCATTGTGGCTAATTGGATTTGGCAAACGAGACCATTTTTTTGGTTTCTCTAAGTTCTTCCAGGCTTTGATAAACTCGTCCTCTCCTTTTTGTGAAAATAATTCGCACCTGTGGAAATCAAAAAGCTTTATTAAAAGATTTTGTTCGTTACATATCTAGCTAAAGTTAATTAAATTCTAAGATCATACGTTAATTTAAGAAGTCGTCCAATCTTCCCAGCAGTTGCATGATATACATCTTGAGGTGTCTGTAGATGCCTTTCTCTTAGCAGCCTATCCAAAATGCTAGGCCTTGTTCTTAGTCCGAACTCAGTACAAAGTCGTCTTTGCCTTGTGGTAGCAGGTTCATCAAATATCTCTTTAAATTGATCGTCAGTGATGTGATGATATCTTGATGTTGCTGGTACATCCTGAGAGAAGTTGGTAAGTGATTCTCGAGAGGCTGTACAAGTGCGGCAACCTTTATTGGCATTATGTCGTAATACATCACACATGTCATTCCCTTGTGGTAAATCAGCAGTTACGACACCTAAACCGGCTATCACCCAAGCATCTTGGCCATTCACTTCCATTAATTTTCCTTGTTCGAATTCTTTCATTTCAGAAATGAATGGCAACATGAATTCATTGAAATTACCACCGAAAGGAACAAACCCGAGAACAAAGTGATTTTTGAGCAACTTTCTTTGACGGGCAGGCATATTTCCAAACTGCACATAAACACCTCCTAACGAATGATAAACATTCCTAAATGTTCCAAAATCATCGTAGTATATGTCCAAAAACAGCTTATAAACCGGAATTGTTGGAGATGGTGGCTGCCTTATGGAAATATATTCTGAAGGATGTTGATAAGAGAACGTTGCATCACGAATGCGCCAGTGTGTATGATGTTTATAAAGTATTTCGGTAATTCGTAGTGTATCTGCAGCAACCTTTTCGGAAATTTGTGATGTTGTTATTGTCAAGAATGGTTCATCTTGTAACCAAACTTCTCCGGAAAGAGAGCGATTTTGTCTTAATTCTCCCTTAAAATTTCCAGGCAAGTCACTATAATCTAGAACTTTTTGGATTCTCAGCCGATACTGTTGGTTCTCTTCATTTAATAATATCGCTCTCAATCTGCCAAGTTTTCGCTCATTATCGTAATAGTAAACAAAATCGCCGCATTGGTATATCTCTATTATATACATATGAAAAAAGTGTTAGTCTCTTGTACTTTATTGCTTCGCCTCTCTACCATCAGCTTGCATTTAATAAATAATTACCCCCTGATATCATTAATTGTTCTTGACCGAAAAGAGGTGACTCTGCCCATAAGGTACCATGCCAGTACTCGGATTTTGTTTTTGAATCGACACCAGCACCAAAATACATTTCCTTTAATAGTGATGGGTTGTTAAGAACATTCCAAATGATATCACTTATTGAAAGTTGATATGCCATCTTTGAATCCTTTAAAGTTGATGGTGTTTTTTTGATGAAATTGAGATAGATTTTGCTGATATTGAGGGAAGAGGAAGACGCTCCCTCCATGATCGAAATCTCCGAATATTCTTTACAATATGATCTCTATTAAATTCTGGTCTCATGATAATGTCAACAAGATCTTCATATGCATTTGTTGAAATATTATGTTTATAAATCCAACAAAATAAGGCAGCAGTAGTTAAATTTTGAAAATATGGAGCAAAATCACCATCAAAAGATGGTAACTTATCTTTAGCCAATGCTTCATCAACGAATAGCTTTTCTTCTGAGATATCAGAATCATGTCTTTCTTCATTATCTGACGACATTGTTTCATAATCTTCATCACTTTCTAAGGACATTATATAATCGCTTTCTGTTTCATTCTCTGATGATGTTGAAATCATGTTGGTATCACCTTCTTCATTATTGCTTCGTTGTTCTAAATCATCATCATTATCGTTTCGTTGTTCTAAATGATCATTATCGCTTCGTTGTTCTAAATGATCATCATTGCTTCGTTGTTCTAAATCATCACCATTATCGCTTCGCTGTTCTATATGATCATCATCACTTCGTTGTTCTAAATTATCATCTCCGTCGCCATATTCATTATACTCTTCGCCACTAATATTATCATCTTCAAAATCTTTTTGTACCATTTTTTCATTGTCATCATTATCCGATAATAAAAATCTGTTGGGCAACCTTCTAAAATTATTACGGATACGAAAAGGTATTGCAGCAATATTCGCTTTTCGAGGTTTATTTCGTAACATGGCTATGACAATAATTATAATAAGGAATAATAAAATGAAATAAAATCATAAATTTAAAAAATGTCCATGCGCGTTTGTGTATTTAATTCATTAACTGCTTTTATAATATTTTCAATTGGATATCATAGTATCGTGACCGCAGCACATAAACGGAAATTTTGGGTTAACAAATTTCTTAACGGTTACATTAGTTCCTTGTCCGTGGTGCATTAACGGAAATTTTGGGCAATGATCTGGTTACATGTAAAGAAATTTTGTATGAAATCGTGACCGCAGGACATAAACGGAAATTTATATTACGAATTTCACGAAATTTCGAGAAAAAAAAATGTCAATGGTTACATTAGTTCTTGGATCACAGTACATTAATGGAAATCTTGGGGAAAATGATCTAAAATTGACGTGTTAACAACAGTTACATGCAAAGAAATTTTGTATGAATATCGTGCGTGACTGCAGAACATAAACGGAAATTTAGATTACTAATTTCTTAAATTTTGGGAAAATCGATCAGAAAAAAATGTCAATGGTTACATTCGTTAGTTCTTTGTCCACAGTACATTTTGGTAAAATGATCTAAAATTGACGTGCAAAGAAATTTTGTATGAATATTGTGACCGCGGGACATAAACGGAAATTTGAATTGATCGGGAAATTTTCTTAATGGCTACATTGGTTCTTTACTTACAATGCATTGACGAAATTTTGAGGTAATGATCTGATGAGTTGACTTCTTTAACGGTTATATATAAAGGAATTTATATGAATATTGTGACCGCAAGATATAAGCGGAAATTTAGATCATCAAATTTTGGGATAATTGATCGGAAAAAAAATTCGTTAATAGTTAGTTACATTAACTGTTAATGAATTATATAATGAACAATATCGTAACTATAGAAATTTGGGTTAACAAAGCTCTTGATTGATGTTTTGACGATTACATGTAAAGAAATTTATATAGGCTGCTGGACATAACGGAAATTGGGTTAACAAAGCTTTTCTGAAAAATTGACATTACATTTTAAGAATATAGTGATCGCAGCACATTTAGACAAGACAAATGATCAGAAAAAAATTGTTAGCAATTCGTGTTCCGGTTTATATGAAATTTTGATTTTTATGATTTTAAATTATTACGATCAATTATTATGATAAAATCACTAGTGGTGAGCTTTACGGATATATACAATTATAAAATTACATAAGATTTATTTTTTTATTGAAATAAATTGAAAAGAAGGTGAATATAGTAATATTGTGCGGTATTGTAATGAGATATAACTTCATATAATGGCAATATCAATTCTAACAAATAATTTTAAAGTGTTAAATATTTCAAATTATCACAAAATATTAAAGAATCAAATGATTATACTTTTTTCACCATCTGAGCCCAGTCTCCCATGGTCTTCGTTCGGTTGTTACGAGACGGACGTTGCCGTTTCTTTTTAATGTTGGTTTGGCAAAGATCGTTCAATCGGGTTTGTTCTTTTATTAGATCGTCTAGCGAGATCAATATCGTATTATCTATATATGAAAGAAATTATATGAATATTATCATACGTTATTTAATGAATTAATATGAGGTATTTTTTTTTTATACCTGTTTCTTCTCTACTAGGTTTGGGAGAGGACATTTTCTTTCTAACTTTTTTTTATTAGAAATCTAAAAACTCTGATCTGAGATGTGGTATTTTTATATGTAACTGATAAGATATGGACAGTCAAACTTTAAAAAAATATCAATTGAATTCTTTGGGAAAAAAGTACAAAGTAATTTTTTTTATAATATTACGACTGTGATATCATGACTGCACTACATAAAAGGAAATTTGGGTCAACAACTTGTAAAAGTTTTTTTTTAAAATAATTCCGAGATAGAGAATTAATGTAACAAATTCTGTCAATGCGCTGCAGATAAAAATCAATGTAATCATTAACAATTTTTTCCGATCAATTATTGATCTAAATTTCTATTTATTTATTGCGACCACGATATTCATGCCAAATTTTTCAGATCATTACCTAGATTCCACCAATGTGCTGCAGATAAAGATCTTTTGCAGATAAAGAATCAACAGAACTGTTGACAAAATTTTTTTCCGATCAGTTTTTTGATCTAAATTTCTGTTCATGTCCTGCGATCACCTTACATGTAACCGCAATTTTTCCATTGCCCAAAATTCATCAATTTACTGTATACATTGCACTAATATTGCACTGTTAAATATTTAATATAATATTTTTTCTATTAAGATTAAAAGAATAGTTAATAATTTATTATCAATCCTAATTATTAAAATAAATATATAATATATTAAACATATAAAAAATGTACTCTATTTAAGTATTAGGACAGCATAATATAGTACGTACAGTATAATTCTTCAACCCTGATTATGTAACCATTAACAAATTTTTTCTCCTGATCAATTATCCCGAAAATCCGTTTATGTCCTGCGATCACGATATTTCTGTCAAATTTTTCAGATTACCCCTGAATTCTATCAATGCGCTGCAGATAAAAAATCAATGTAACCATTAATAATTTTTTCCAATCAATTATTGACCTAAAGTTCTATTTATTTATTGCGACTACGATATTCATGTCAAATTTTTCAGATCATTACCCTAGATTCCACCAATGTGCTGCAGATAAAGATCTTTTGCAGATAAAGAATCAACAGAACTGTTGACAAATATTTTTCCGATCAATTTTTTGATCTAAATTTCTGTTTATGTCCTGCGATCACGATATTTCTGTCAAATTTTTCAGATTACCCCTGAATTCTATCAATGCGCTGCAGATAAAAAATCAATGTGTAACCATTAATAATTTTTATTATCCCCAAATCTGAATCTAAATTTCCTTTTATGTCCTGCGATCACCTTACATGTAACCGCAATTTTTCCATTGCCCATTAATATTGCACTGTTAAATATTTAATATAATATTTTTTCTATTAAGATTAAAAGAATAGTTAATAATTTATTATCAATCCTAATTATTAAAATAAATATATAATATATTAAACATATAAAAAATGTACTCTATTTAAGTATTAGGACAGCATAATATAGTACGTACAGTATAATTCTTCAACCCTGATTATGTAACCATTAACAAATTTTTTCTCCTGATCAATTATCCCGAAAATCCGTTTATGTCCTGCGATCACGATATTCATATATAGCTTCTTTACTTGTAACCGTTAATATTGCTCGAAATTACCATTAATGTTCTGCGGACAAAGAGCTAATATACCCATTAAGGATTTTCCTGATCAATTATTCCAATAATTTGAAAATTTTGTTGGCCAAATTTCCGTTTATGTCCTACGGTTACGATACTCATATATAATTTCTTTACATGTAACCGTTAAGACATCAAATTTTCCCAAAATTTTCTTCATAAAGAATCGATGTAACCATTAACAAATTCTTCCGATCAACTATCCAAGATTTAATGTAACCATGAACGTTTTTTTCGAGAATGCTAACCCAATTTCCTTTTATGTGCTGCGGTCACGATGTAATTTTTTCTTAATATTAGGAGAAATCTCTATAAATAAATAAAGATAATGCTGTATTCGTTTCGTCAGGAATCACCTATTTCTTTACGTTGCTACTAGCACAATACCAATAAGTACCATCTTGTTTGTTTATCATGACTAAACGCAGAGGAGTAACAGGAAAAGGTAATAAAATTATATTTTTGATTTGAAATTTTATATAGTAATTGCGCCTAATACTATTATAATGATACCTAAAAGACAAGGCAACAAAAGCTGCAAAGACTACAAAAACTATTCGTACATATGTTGCCAACTCTTCACGTGATTATAATAAGGAAAGAGATGAAAGGAGAGAGGAAGGAAGTGAACATGAACAAGATAATTTACATGGACAAGATGTAGATATTGGAGAAGGTAATAATAGACAAGATGATGATATTGAAAGAATTATTTTGGGTAAATACCTTATAATAATTGTTTTATTATTCAATTGAAATGATATTTCTGCGAAATTATTTAAAAATAAATTTACTTCGTTATAATGAAGATATGCTTCCAGAGCAAGAAGAAAGAAATATTGAAAAAGAAAGAAGAGAAAATGAGAAGAAAGAGATGAAGAGGAGAGATAAAGAGAGAAGAGAAAAAGAAAGAAGAGAAAAAGAAAGAAGAGAAAAAGAAAGAAGAGAGAAAGAGAGAAAAGAGAGGGATAGAAGAGAGAGGGATAGGAGAGAGCAAGATAAAGAACAAGAAGAAAATGAAAATGATGAAAGCGGTAAAACATAAAATCTGAACATAATTAATGAATATAATTTTATTCTCATTTAATATTACTTCTAGAGAGTGAAGAAGAAATTCCGGTTCAGTTTGGCGCAATGACCAATCAATTGCAAATTTGCAATTGGTTGGTCTTACATCCAAGTGTGCTACATTTGGCAAACAAAATGCTTGATGCCTCGACGAAGCAGCCATCAACAAATTTGCCACTAACCACCTCGACTTCGTCATCATCTGACAACGTAAAGTCCATTTCTTATTTTGGTTGTTACATTCTTACCAATTAAGAACAATCGTTATTACACAGCAGAATTACTGATGTATTATTTAGGATAATTATCGTCTTATTGACGAAGAAATGAAATGTCTTTTTTTGCGAACTAGAAATCCGCCCGATCATGCGTTTGATAAAATAACACAAAAAATTTTTGGGCATGATGCTTATCAAAGCGTGGCGAAGTCAATTAACGAACGATATCGTAAATCATTTTCCGACTATCGATATCAATTGAAAAATGTACTTTCAACATTAGTAAAAGAATTTCGACAAATTGTAGAAAGGTGATCGATACGTTCATATCGTTATGTTGTTTTTACTACAATGATTTAATGATTTAAAATTTTTTTCTATTAAAGTGAATATACGGAAAGTTCAGATCCTACCGACGAGGAAGTAAACAACTTCATATCACGTGAAGTGGTTTTAAAGAGAATCTTAAGCCGATACGTTTCAGCCATCGATTTTACAAAATTATCGGAAACTTCACTAGATAAATTAATAGAATTCTCCAGAAAATGCTTCAAAATAGTCTGGGTTGAAACTGAAAGCGCAAATATCAAAGAAAAGGTTAAGGAGTTAGATGTTATTACAGAAGATCTAGAAATTCCTTCCTGTAGCGGAAGAAACATTGCTAGCTCTTTAAAACTCCATCTTTTTTCATAAATACAGTACATATCACATAAAAGACCGTGATAACATTGATATGTTTTTTATTCCTTTATTATAATAAAGATTACAATATATCATATTGTTTTAAAAGTTTATAGAATGTGACTTCACAAGTTAATAAGTTAATGTCGTAATAACTTCACCAACACAATTTGACGCTAAAATATAACTATTAATTTGTTATTTATGTCATTCTCTAAAAATTATTTTTTTATCGTAACCTTGACCTTATAATCATCAATTATCATAACTGTAATCGTTTTCTCATTTAATTTTTGATAAAAAAAAAAATTAACAATCTCTTAACGCAGTAACAATTAACATGTATATATACATACATAACAGGTCTTACAGTGATCGTACAAACCTTATTAGGGAATAGCACAATCAATAATCCAGTAATTTAGTAATAAAGAGTAATCAATAAATATCCCTTAAACAGATAATCGCATGTGGTAGAGTAGTTTGAGATAGGAAATCCGCATCGCAGCGGGTCTCTGGTTCGATTACTATGTATACCTTATGGCGATTATTATCGTAGAGTTCTAGCGGGCGAAAATTTCCCCATATCCTCCTGATAGGCGAAAATTTCCCAGTTAAACCTTTACAAATATTTTTTTTTATTATTTACTGGCAAATAAAACATATTTTACACGATATATTATTAATACGAATTTGATTATTTTATGTATTTATTTCAATATTACAAAAATTTCTTTTATTTAAAAAAAATGAGAATAGTAAAAAAAAATAATGAACTACTAGATTTCTTTTACTAAAAAATGAGAACAATTCATTAATTATAAAAATAAAAATCATTAAAAATTGCACAATACCTAAAAAATTACTAACTTGATTATGTTTAAAGTACTCATCCATGCTTTTAAAAGATGTCGGTGACAATTGTGATGATGATGATGATGATGGTGGCTGTGGTGGAGATGACAGAGACGATGATGATTGTGCTAAATAACTCTTTAATTCAAGCTTATATATCTCTTCTTCCTGACTTGAGATTTGATTTGAAAAAATATCGATCCACTTCAATAGATTTGCGTTTTCACGCTCAGTTTTGTCTAGCTTGGAAATCACTTGTTCACCGGCTGTCTCAACAGCTTTTTGGAAATCCTGGAGCTGTATCTGGAGATCAGATATTTCAATTTCTTTTTGTTTAAATTTTTTATATTGTCGTTTTTTTTGTCTACGCCAGGCCGTTTTCCTAGAATGTAATGATGGTTTTCCCATTATTAAATGAAAAGAAAATTACCTTTTTTTTTTATCGAAAAAAGATGTTATTTATTATTGGGATTCAACAATTTTGGAAATTGTCCAATTGTACTGTCGTCAAAATTAGTTTAGTACAACGTAAAGATCTCGTGTATAATTCCTGTTTCAGTAACTACAGTAGTTCAGGGTTTTTTCCCTTCAGGAAAAAACCATCCCATGAAATTATACCCAGGAGCGTGTGACTTATGGCCACTATATTATCACGTGTATGATTATTATTATTTAAAGACTACATAAAAATTTGATAAATCCATAGAAGCCGCAATATTATATCTCGAAGAGCTTGGAAAATCACAAGTAACTGTGAAAAGGCTTCCGTAAAATGAGAAAAATTTGTCGTGCGCATCTTATAAATTCTCAATACAATAAAACCCAAAGATGATGAGATTTTAAGTGCGCTCTCATTCTCCTCCGTTAGTATTTTCCTTAATTTGTCGATTCTTTAGATTTACATTCGGCTTAATCTTCTCTTTACTATTTTTATATTTAATGTACCTTTCTACTAATTTCTTCCAAAGGACGTTACGCAAATTATTATAAATTTGTAACACGTCAGCGTATCCTTAAAAAGAATTCATCGATCCACACAATTCAGGCAGCATTACTCAAGCTCAAATGGCACGTTTGCTTTTTGAGTCGTACAAATCACTACCGAAGTGGATTAGAAAGATAATTTTCGGCGAATTGAAGCCATTATTTAGGAACGATGTACTTGAACGATTCGTCAAATCAAATTTTGAAAAATGATCAAATTTCCAGATATTTTAATGGTAACGATAATCCAGCTTCAACAAGCTTTTTTCAATATCATCCCTAATAAATAAAATGTTAGCGTTTTTATGATATTAGGTACTATAATAAAAAAATTATCTTTTATCACATTTTATTTACATTGGAGTGAAGAAGCGCAATTATGCAAGACGGGTCACAATTTTTTTTTATGATAATAATAATATAATAAACTTATAATACACTATAATATAAAATAAAAAAAATATGCTATAAATTTTCGTATAAGTATTATACTTAAATTATTGAAGAATCAGATTTCCGATCATGTGTTCCAACATTCAGTTGCTAATATCAAAATAATATTTTGATGATCTTAAAAAATTTTGTTAAAAAGACAATATACTTATTTTGGTCATGTAGAAAATAATCAAAATTATATAACGATTGTTACCATTATAAAAAGTTATTGTGGCGAAGCAAAATTATAATTATACTGTTTATTTCCACCTCCTGAATTTTCTACTAACATAGTAATTTCATCTGAAGGATTCATGTGTTAAAATCCATTTCAGTTTGTTGATCCCCAAAATTTAATTTTTCGTTCTCACTACTAAGCATATTTAGTATTCATGTCATATTAAGGTAAGTTGCGCTCTCTGTGTTTATGAGAGAGTTTAACTTTAGATGCTTGAGAGGGTTCAAGGAACCCGTAGTGTTATTAGGAAACCAATATCAATACAATTTTTTTTTGCAAAAAAAAGTTTTTTTGCTAATAGGTGTATAAACACGATATGGAATTTTATTCGATCACAAAGAAAAAAAAAGAAAAATTGAAAAAAGATTCTACTCGATCATGATTTAATTACAATATCCGTAATCATATGATGAGATTAATTTCGAAAAAAAGAAAAGTCTAATTATTGACTCAATCTAATCTATTTAATTTCGAAAAAGAAAAAAAAATTCTTTTTTCCATTGTTTTTATTGTACCGTATGATTTTTTTAAGAAAAAAAGTAATATAATCACGATATGAAAAAATTACTTGTTCATGATTTAATCACAATATCCATCATTATATTAAATAATTAATCAGATTTTTTTTCCCTTAAAAAAATCTGTATTACACGATGTAATAGATCAATGGCAAAAAATAATTTTTATTTTCGAAATTAACCGTATTTTTACTCGATCATGATGTGGTAAGATTAAAATTATTTAAATAAAAAAAAAAATTCAATTGAAAAAATTTTTTGACCCACATTTTTTAACTCATAGAAACCATTATCAAAAAATGTCTTCTCAAGATCGTAATAAGCCTGTACAAGAAAAAGAAAGTCATAGACGGAGCTCTCTTATTAAGCATTGGGAACCTTCACAACCGCCTTCGCAATCGCCTTCGCAATCGCCTTTCGCAATCGCAATCTCAACCTCAATGGTCACAACAATATTTATCTCAATCATCTCAACTTTTACCTTCCTTACGTTCGTCACAGCAACAGTATCCATATCCCTCTCAACATTTTTCGTCACGGCAACATTCTCCATACCCCTTGTACCCATACCCCTCGTCACAACAACAGTCTCCATACCCCTCGTCACAACAACAGTCTCCATACCCCTCGTCACAACAACAGTCTCCATACCCCTCGTCACAACAACAGTCTCCATACCCCTCGTCACAACAACAGCTTCCATACCCTCGTATTCCTTACAACACTTGCAGCATCCTTCAACACAATTACTTTCTGATGAAGAAATTGGTCTGTATTATTATAATATTCGGTATTTGAAGAAATCTTCAATAACAGAACAATAACTTGTAACGTTATTTCTATCATATAGATAATTTACTCACTACACTATTTCTACAAATCGAGGACATCATGTCCAGAGCCGTTAATCCTGTTTATGTCCGACAATCTATTGCAGAACGCTTTGCCATGACGCTCCCTGAACATTTACATGATCAAATCGAGCAGATGATCCACAGAGGCAAGCGTTCTAGTGAAGAACGAAGCCGCACTTCCTCATCGTCTACACCTATTATGACAACCCCAACTCTCACACGGACGGATTCAATGTAACGAATATGATTTTTTCATATTTATAATCTTATAATCTTCATATTAACATAATGTTTTTTAAAATTAGGGATACCTTGGAAGAAATTCCTCTTATAACTCAAAGTAGTACTAGTACTTCTTCTCTTGGTATTGCTATACCTTCTGTTACATCTTCAACTCTCCCTCGGATGAATCCAATGTAACAAATATATTTTTTTCATATTTATCATCTTGTAATCTTCATATAACAATGTTTTCTTTAAAAATTAGGGATGATATGGAAGAAGAACTCTTAAGCTCAGGCTTACAGCTGCCAAAATTCTATCTCAAGAATCGAAGATATCCAACATCGATTCGCCCTTATGCAAATTCTCCTGAAAAGTTCACAGATCGTGATACAAATATATCATATAACCAGAAGAGAATTTCTAATATTATATCGTTGCAAAACTCTATCCCAAAGTGGTTAAGAATAATAGTGATTAACGAATTAAAATCATTATTCCTAAGAACAAGAAACTTAGATAAAAGCAACAATAATCAAATTATAGAAGATTTCTTAGCGTCATTGTTACCAACTTTTATGAACGATCATCCTGACATATTACATAATATAGCAAAAAGTTTTCGTAAAACCTGGTCGTACTGGAGAAATACATTATGGGATAACATCAAGCTTAGATACGAAACTTATCAAAAACGTAAAGAAAAAGATGAAAGTCTTGATTTCAAGCCGTACTTAAAAGGTCGTCATATTGAAGAAATATTCAACCTTTGGTTGAAATTTTCGGACAAGCCGATATCTCAAGAAAACGAAAATTTGCTTAAAAATTTAATTCTTTTTGGATTCCACTGTTTAGAAATTTATAACAGTGATGCACGTGACCGTTTTTTTACTCACACCGGAAACCTTTATACGGTTAATAATATTTTTAACAATTTATCTGGATATAATATTGGTTCTTCGATTGATTTATCAAAGTATGAAATTGAAAATAATGATGATGATGATTCAAATTCCAGCTCTGAGGATGAACCAAAGCCGAAATCAAAGAAATCTACTAAAAAGCGAAAAAAATAATATATATTATGTAGATTTTTTTCAATTTAAATTTTTAGCGTAGAAAAGTAAAGTATCTGGTCGTGTGTTGAAGTTTGATGAGAGGTTCGTATGTAAATTTATAAAACAAATTTTTCTTTTTTTTTTAAAAAAAAAAATTCTATGTAAAAAACCATCATTTTAAAAACCAGGTCAAATGATTATAATTATCATTGTTACTACAACAATAATTTTTTTCTTTGTATCTATATATATATATATATATATATTTTTTTACTTTCACAATCTAAAAGAAGACGGGTAGATAGTATATTCTTTATCATTTTTATTTCTATTGTATAACATTATTGCCAAAATAAAACTTCAAATTTGCAACCAAAATTAACGAACATTCATTCACATTCTTTAACTGAATCGAACACGGCGATATCATTTAGATTTTTTTTGGTACAATTATGAAACATCACGGCAATATCATTTAGATAATTTTTTTACAATTACAAACTGATATCACGAAGATATCATGCAGTGTTTTTTTAAAATAAATCAAATCATTTTTATTAGTATATTGGATTTTATAATACAATAATAAAATATTAAATTGAGTTAATCGTGAAGGTTATTTTTAAAAACAGCAACAGCAACATCAACATCAACTTCACCAACAACATCTACAACAACATCATCAGCAATATCAACGGCAACAACAATCCATTTATAAACCTCAATCACAATATTATCCTGAATTTGGACGTAATTACAGACCATTTCGATTGCAATATCCTTATGAGGATGAACAACTACCTCGTTTACAATATTGCCCAGGTGTCCACATTTTGAAGAGGAGACAACAATCTCAATCAACCAGACAAGCAGAAATCATTAATTTGGAAGAGGAGCAATGACGCAGCACATGAAAAATTTTTCTCATTTAATGGAAGCCTCTACACAGTTAACTGTGATTTTCCAAGTACTTCTGGTTATAACGTCGCGACATCAATAAATTTATCAAAATACGACGTGATCTTTCAATATGTACTTCCGATGTTGATTCTGACATCACTGATCCATCAAATTACTGACTTCCATATTGAACAATTTTTTTTTATATTTTCTGCAATATGAATTTAACATTATCACCATATCAATTTAGCATTCAAGATGATATTCAAAAAATGTCCGTTAACTCTTTATTAGGTTGTAAAAATTGAAAAATATTTCATACAATAAAAGTATAAAAAAAAAGTTCACCCTGCCACCACGGCCCAGATAAACTTTCGAAATTTGCCACTGCTACCAGCAATTCATGGTAAATTTCGTAAGAAAAAAAAAATTTCAAAATTTTTTTTTAAAAAAAATAAACTATTTATAAATCAAAAAATTTACAATTTCTTCTGGAGAACGAAACTCTTCATTGAACGGCACGACCTCCAGTTCATTTTTACATTCACTACTGTTGTGCCCAGCTTTCCAGCAGCGTATACAATAATTACCCCATCAAAACTGCGATTTTAAATTGGGGCAACTTTTTACAGAATGGCCAAAATACTTACAAATTTTACAGGCCTCTTTATACTGGATGGTTGTAAGGAATTAGCCAGTTGTTGTTCGTCATAGATATTAACACATCTCTCGAAGAATATAATATTCTTGGTGAAGAAGGTGTTGACAGCGGGAGGTAGGGTATAATTTTCGTCACATTGCTTAAAGGCTAAAGCTAATAGTGTTACCGTACCGTTTAAATATAATCTCGTGTTACGCCTGTTCAAAATCCGGTTTATTTATTTTTGATTGGACTGATAAGTGACACGAAAAGTTTTTTTGTAATTAAGATGTGTAATTATGACGTATAGTGCAATATAATTGGGTTTGTGAAACTTGAGTATGACTAAAAAAAAAATATTTGATTTCACATGATGATTAACATTAACTGACCAATAAAATTTATCGAATTTTGCATTCGAATTACAATAAGAATGTGGGTTTCGTAAGATTTAGTAAACAAAGAAAAATGGGTAAGTAAATTTGCTTGCTATTCCTTTGTCACAAAGGCTGAATTAAAATATTCCTTTCGTCATGAAAGGCTAAATCCTTGGTTAAAATAATCGATATTCCTTTTGTCATGAAAGGCTAAAATAAGATTCCTTTCATCACGAAAGGCTAAAATAAGATTCCTTTCGTCACGAAAGGCTAAAATAAGATTCCTTTCATCACGAAAGGCTAAAATAAGATTCCTTTTGTCACGAAAGGCTAAAATAAGATTCCTTTCGTCCCGAAAGGCTAAAATATGTTTCCTTTCATCTTTAACATTCCCATTCCTTTGTTAAAATATGATATTTAATATTCCTTTATTGAAATCAAATATATTATATGAAAAAGTATATATCAAGAATGAATCATTTTTCTTTTTTTTAATATAAAGTATTAATTTATTATTTTTAATTTTATTTAATAATAATATAGGTAAGAAAAGACATGAATGTTGTCGTGATCATAAATTATCAGTTTTCTTCGGTGGTAAGAACACGAAAGAGTTAAAAGGGATAAAATCGAAAGACGTTAAGGGATGGTTAAAGAATAGATTTTCTTACAATTTTGTACATATCAGAAAGGATCCTGATTGGGGGTAATGAAATAAAATAATTAATATATACAATTTTTAATTAATAATTTAATTAAATGAACATTTGTTATATTTAGGCATGGATTTGTGCACTTCGAAAATGATGATGATAAAACTAGATTTTACAATTATGTGAGAAACAAAAAATTTATCGGACCTCTAAGTAAAACAATCATGTTCGCAGAAGCACGTCCAAAAGGAGGAGATGATGATGATTATGATGATGATGATGATGATGATGACGACGATGATGATGGATGATCTGTAAGCACTATTATTACATTAATGAAATATAAATTAATGAAGGAATTATTACTTATTAAAATTTTTTATAAAAAATTAGAATACACAAAACCAATCACTACAATCCCCGGTACAGCCGCCCCTATCACAACCATCACCACAATCATCACCGTTACAACTCCCACCACCACAATCACCACAATCATCACCGGTACAACTCCCACCACCACAATCACCACAACCATCACAATCACAATTACCAGCTTACAATATTTTTGAAGTCGAAATTAATAGGTATTAATATTAGTTTATTTATATTAATATTAATTGTTTTTATTAATATTTTATTTACTTTTTTTTTGGTAAAGCTGTTTAATTGTAGATATTTTTATTTTTAATGTGAAAAATCTCTCTGTTGATGTAAATATTAATAATACGAAACTCATATTTGTCAAATTTGAGTACGATTTGCCAAAAGATCCTGAGGGATCCAATTGCCTATTAAGAGAAGCAGTTTTTCCGGACAAGGAAGTTATTCTAAATCTGGAATTACCCAAAAGGCAAGTTTATATATTAAATTAGTAAAATTGTAATTTAATTTATAATTTAAAAACTAATAATTAATTTTTTTCGATCATGATGTGGTAAGATCAACGCAAAAAAAAGGGATAAAAAAAATTTTTTTTTTTTATTCAATTAATTATTTCTTTTTTTTTTTATATTTAGATATTTGTTTTTTTTTTGACTTGCATTTTTTAACTATCATTAAAATGTCTTCTCAAGATTTTGATAAAGAACAAGGAATTCGTAAAAAAGGCTCGCTTATTAAACATTGGCAGCCATCGCAACCGCAATATCAACAACCTCAGTCTCAACAACTGCAAAAATCTCAACCCCAAACTCTATTTCAGTGGCCGCGACAACCTCAACAATTTCAACAATCTCAACCTCAACAATTTCAATGGCCGCAACCACCTCAATCTCAATGGCCTCAACAACCTCAACAACCTCAACAACCTTCAATGGTCGCAACAACTTCAACAATCTCAACCTTAATGGTCACAACACCTCAATAGCTATAAGAGTATCAATCGTCGCCGCTACCTCAATCATCGCTCTATCGTTTATCATCGCCTCAAATTGGTCAAGAAGAAATAGGTGACTTATAGTTGATATTCAGTATTCTTTCTTTTTATGATATGAATAATTCACTTACCTTGATATCTATCTAATAATTGTAGACGAAATGTTAAAAAAGAAAGAATTGAGAACATAACGAGTAAAGCGTCAGATCATCTTGCAATTAAGTAGTCGGTTTGGGCTTGTTTTCCTGAATACGCCAATATGGTTGCCGGAAGGCAATATAAGAAAAGCCAAAGTCCTATATTATCAACAACTCCGATGGAATCTTCTCCGGCTAGTTCTCCATATTGTTCTCCGCGTTTGGAAAATGCACAAACACGTACTCCCAAGGTAAATATATTTACGTATCATTATAATAAATCTGTAATATTTATAATTCATATATTTCGAACCTATTTTAATTTTTATTATAGAGACGAATTTGAACAACTACTATTAATTAATAATTGGAGTTACTTTGTTAAAGACCGTCACTACCCAGAAGTCCTTCCCAAGAGCAAAGATCTAGTGAATAAAGTCAGAAATAGATGAGCGAATTATTAGAAAGCAACGTTATAGTTCCCTCCCAAATGGGGATCAAACATCATATACGTTGAATTAAGAGCATTATTTCTTCGTACAGCATCTTGACCATTCTGCTAGGAATTTAAGAGGAGTGAATTGTGGCCGAATATAGGTAGCACGTATCAAAATAGTAGTAGTATTGGCGCTAATTTTCACAATCTTCCCCTTGAAGTTTTGGCTATATTTCGTCAGTGGTTAACGTGTGTTTCAAATGAATTACCTGAAGAAATGAAAAAAGCTCTTCGAAATGTTGTTGGATTATATGTTTAATTAAAAAAAAGATGATAAGACAGCTCGTAGCTGAAAAAATAAATGTTGCAAGATCATTGGACTTATCTCGCTATTACATAGGCGCTGACGTTCCGTTGATAATGAAGAGAGTAGTAATGATGAAAGAAAATCACGATTGCGAAATAAGGTATATTGTGTATTATATGTTTTTATTATTATATATATTTATACACGTGGAATTATCAGTTTTCACATCGTAACAATTTTTTAATATCTATAATTTTTCTGAAAAATCTTTTTTGAACGTAGGAGGGAAAGCAAAAAAAAAAACCATGGGGATGTCTTCGTGATATACCGCTTCGATATTAGCGATATCAAGATTTTTTTTGATTAATTGTAGGTTTGTATCACGTGAAGTTCAATATTCAAGGAAATTTTGTAATATACCACATGATGCTTTTAGTAATAAAATAAACAAAAGTCTAATTTTTTGCAAATTAATTTTTTTTTGTTATAATTAAGGATGACAGTTATGATATTGCGAACATTACGAATTATGATGTCTAAATTTTCGCAATTTCGCAACCGCATTTATTCTGCAACGTTACAATTATTCCGCAATACCATAATTAATCACAGTTAATTTGCAATATCGTGATTAATTAAACTGGAGGTAATCACCAAATAAAAGCAAAGACAAAATTACGAACATACATCAATTCAAAATTTTAACAAAAAAAACAACAAATTGGAAAAGAGATATTTTGATGCTATTGACCGTTCGGTTACTAAAGCTTTTGATATGAGTATTGAGTAGCATCCCATTTAGTGTTATTGAAAACCTTGGTTTATTGATATGATTAAAACTTTACAACCAGCGTACAACCTACTACCAACTCGACAAATTTTAAGTGGAACATTATTACAAGCTGAATTGGCTCGTGTAAATTTACGAATCTATAATGAATTAGCTAAGGAAACTAATTGTACGATTGGTAAATTTCATTATTATTTCTTTATTAATATTCTGATTTTAATTTTGTTTCTTCTATTTGTTATCTATTCTAAGATTCACATGATCATTTTATCAGCTCTATGGGACCACACCGCCGAATTATCTCTCAAAATCATCCATCAATTCTCGATATACGGTGCATTGCGCGCTGCGTTAATTTAATCAGTTCTGACATGATTAAATGCGCAAATGTAATCTCACAAGATTTTTCAAAAATTCGGCTATAGGCGCGGCATTACTTAAAGCGCTATTCAATTAAAAAATATACAAGGAGGAGGTCTAAAATCGTACGTGGAGACAAGGTGGATGACGGTGTATGAATGCACAAGCTCAATCTGGCGTTAAAAGATGCTTTGCAACATTGTATTCTCTAAGTCTATTAAGAAGAAGTTACTTTTTGAGATAACTAATGTATATTACTTAAAAATATTACTTAATTGAATTCTAGATAATCACAAATAAAATCAATATTGAGAAATCATGGATTTTTTGACGATATTCGTATGTTTTAAGGATGCAATGTTAAAATTAGAAGGTAAAACGCAACTCTATCAGTAATAGCTTCTCAAAATCGCATAAAATATCAGAATTTTATTTTATTAATATGACAGCACGTTATACATTTAAAAGTTTTTTATTAATTTGTAAAAAAATAAAGTTTAATATTTACGGTATTGCGGATGAGTTGCGATACCACAAATGAGTTGCGGCAATGAAGTGACAATATCAAATCAATATCGTAAATACTTTTTTTTTTTATTTGAAATTACCGACATCGTAATGATATCAAGACTGTGCCGATTAGATATTTTTGAATAAATATTGTCATGATATCTCGGCGATAAATTGGGGGATGAAGTGACGATATCAAATCAATATCGCAAATACTACATCTTTTTTTTTTGAAATTACTGACATCGTAATGATATCAAGACTGTGCCGATTTGATATTCTTTTGAATAGATATCGTCACGATATTTTCGCGATAAATTATGGTGATAATGTGATGATATCATATCAATATCGTAAATACATCTTTTTTCTCCCTGAAATTAACAATATCATAACGATATCAAGACTATACCGATCAGATATTCTTTTAAATAAATGTTGTCCTGATATTTTCGCGATAAATTATGGTGATGAAGTGACGATATCAAATCAATATCGAAAATACATCTTTTTTTTTTGAAATTACTGACATCGTAATGATATCAAGACTGTGCCGATTTGATATTCTTTTAAATGGATATTGCCACGATATTTTCGCGATAAATTATGGTGATGAAGTAATGATATCGAATCAACATTATAACAATATCATCACGGAAATTGATACCATTATGACATGAAATTTATATCGTATCCATATCAATTCAACATCGCTCAAATTTTCAAGGTTTCTGTAAAGTATACAAGTTTTTAAATTTTTTCTAATATATTTTTTTCTAATATATATTTTTTTTATTTTAGGAATTTATTAGTTCCTCAAAAAAAAATCAAATAGAATTAAAGATAAATTCATTTTTCAAACAATCAAAAGGAAATATAGCATTGAATAAAAATAATGCATAAAATTCATCTATTGATAAAGAAAATATGACGTCAAATAATGCATAAAATCCATTTATTGGTAAGTTAAATTTAAATAATAAATATACTATATAGTAACTAAATAATTTTATAAAAATGGAATAAAAGATCTTAGAGTTAAAATTAAAAAAAATAAAATCTAGAAATTGAATTATATGAACAGAAAGAAAAAATTAAAAAAATTAAAAAAATCTTCGCAACTTTCCGAAAATATGGCCAAATCTGAAAGTCCAAAACTCAGGTTCGAAACCCAAGCCGAAATCTGAAAATCGAGCCGAAATCTGAAATTAGGTCCAGAATATGTAGATCCAGACAAAACTTTTTTATATATTCTGAAACAGGTTATACTTTACGGTGTTCAGTCCGATAATCTTTTGAGTCCGATAAGTCAATTTTTAGCATGCATGGCTGTGTTAAATGATGACTAATGGAGTTTTTTTTTTGTTTCTATTAATTTAGAGATGTTATTGACGTTTCTTGTTGCTTTTTTTTTCTTTCAACAACGTTTCTTGACTTTTTGGAAACTAATGTGAGTTTTATTTCTTTTATTCTATTTTTCGTGTTATTATTTTTATTTTCTTTTTATTAAGAGAGTTATTGGCATTTCTTTTACTTTTTATCTTTAGTAACTGCTTCTTGGACTTTTTGGAGACCAAATGGTAAATCTATATTTTTTTTATTCAGTTTTTCGGTTTCTTTTTGTTTAGGATGTTATTGACGTTCATTCTACTGTTTTTCTTAGTAGTGACTTCTTTAGACTTTTTGAAGATAAATGTGAAGACTTTTTTCTTTCGTCCATTTTTTTCATCCTCTTTTCATTTAAAGACGTCATTGACATTCCATTTGCCATTTTTTCTTTAGTGATATCTTCTTTGGACTTTCTGGAGACTAATGGTGAGTTTTTTTTTCTTTTGTTCATTTCTTCATTTTTTTTTCTTTTCTGTTTAGGGAAGTTATTAATGTTCTTTTTATTTTTTTTTTAGTGACAGATACTTGGAACTTGATCATCTTTGGAGACTAATTGTAAGTTCCTTTGATCCTCCATTTTTTTTTCCACAGGTCGAAATTAGTTAAATAGGGTATCAATAGGTTATCAATAGGTTATCAATCGGCTATCAATAGGCTATCCTATTGGTAGCCTATTGAACTTGCGCCATAATCCATCACCAATCGGGCAGGCTGATTGTTAGCCAATTAATAACTTATTGATAACCTATTAGTATCCTATTGGTATTTTTATCAAATTGGTTATCAATAAGGTATTAATAGATTATCAATAGGTTATCAATCAGCCTGCCCGATTGGTGATGGATTATGGCGCAAGTTTAATAGGCTACCAATAGGGTAGCCTATTGATAGCCGATTGATAACCTATTGATAACCTATTGATACCCTATTAATACCCTATTTAACTAATTTCGACCTGTGTTCATTACATATTTTATTCATATCTGCCGATTTGCGGAATTTGCCGATCATCAGTTATGTGGTGCAGTACCGATTAAAATTGATCAAAACCCGTTCCTACGTAAGAAAAAATGTTAAAAAATATATAAAAAAACTTTTAAGACCTCTTCCAAAATATTTACCTCTTTAACCCGAAGCTAGTAGAAGGAGTTTCTTGAAAAAAAAGAAAAAAAATATTATAAAGTTAGTTTATTAAAAAAAACAAAAGAAAAACTTTACAAAATTCAGAATATTTAATGATTTAACAAAAAAAAATTAACTGAAAAATAATTAATAATAAATATCAAATAGATTTTAATTAAACAACTAATCAATACATAATCTAAATTTGCTAAAACATCATTATTAATATTTAGAGTTATTTATTTATTGAAAAGATTTTTTTTGAATAATTTTGCTTTTTAAATAAATTTTTTCTATAAACTATAAAAAAAAAATAAAAAAACAGCTCCAAGTTGTATCTAATATAAAATAATTACAAATATACTTGCAAAAATTCTCAACTTACTTGATGTAAAAACTGTTTGAAAAGTTGATGGGGGTTGATGGGAAGTTTAATAGGGAGTTTACGAAAGAAAAAAATTTTTTTAACGCTACTTTTTGTTGAAGTAATTTCTTAATATTTGTCATATGATCATGTAGTACAAGTGTGATCATTTTTGCAAAACTTAATTTACCTAATTTTTATTAAATTATTGTCAAATTCCTTAATTTAGACGAATTTTGTTAATTCCGCAGATCGGCGGATATGTAATATTTTTCCTTGCATTTTTAGCGTTTCAGTTGATCCAAAGGAAAAACTGATATAGGGTAGGTATAGGATTTTATCTCTTTTGATTTAAGGATTTTTGCATTCTTCTTTGTTAATACTTATTTTTTTACTTTATTTTATTTTTTTATTCAAAATTACAATATTTTTTTTTATTTTTTTTTATTTTTTTTTTATTCAAAATATTCAAAATTAAGTTAATAATTCAGACATAAATTTAATTATTCTAAATCACAGGTCGAAAAGTGAAAAATCAGGCATCAATCAATCACCAATCAGTCACCAATCAGGTACCTGATTGGTGATTGATTGGTGCCTGATTGGCATTTTCACCAAATACCGTCACCAATCAGGCAGTTTGCTAACTTTTGATCCAGTGATCAGAAAAAGATGAAATATAGCTCATTGGAATCGTCTCAACAAGACGAATCTAATGGTAGTAAAATCGCATCTCTAGGATTAATATTTGATGAGAAATTAAGTAAAATATAAAAATGAAAATGTATCATTTATATTTTATTTAATTTTTTATTAACTATCAATCCTAGAGATGCGATTTTACTACCATTAGATTCGTCTTGGTGAGACGATTCTAATGAGCTATATTTCATCTTTTTCTGATCACTGGATCAAAAGTTAGTAAACTGCCTGATTGGTGACGGTATTTGGCGAAAATGCCAATCAGGCACCAATCAGTCACCAATCAGTCACCAATTAGCTACCTGATTGGTGACCGATTAGTGCCTGATTTTTCACTTTTCGACCTGTGAATGTATATTGTACAACAGATCTATCTAAAACAAACAAACAACTATTAAAATGAAATAGTTCAGTAGATGCAGAATCGGTTCAAAGACATTTGAGTCAAATATATCAGCTTATCATGTAAAAAACTCATATGTTTTAGCCAAATTTATAACACAAGACAGTAGCATCGATTGTTATTCCAAATAAGTTCAATTCTTTTTTTTCCACAAAATTGACTTACCAGATGGAGAATTGGAACATAATTTGGCATTTATTCGATGGTATTAACCAGCAAATTCTTGTTATTATTTCAGTATTGAAGATAATGAAATTTGCAATGTCAAACTTTAGGGTACTGGATTTTACCCTGAAGGTCAAGATTGTATAATTCCAGTGCATAATATTCTCAGTAGATTTGTGCTAAAATTTTGGATAGAAAAAATGCAAAAAAATATTTGGCCATAAATCCTGCCTTATAAAAAATATGTATACGGTTTTTACACTGTATATACATATTTTTGATACAGTTTGCATTTTTACATACGGCATATCAGTATAATGTATACTGTTCACAAAATGTACTTAGTAAAAAATACAATAAAGTATATGGTAAACATACTGTGTGATACGGTATATTAAATTCATATGTCTATAACGTATATCATTTCTACTATATATCAGTATTTTGTATACGGTTCACAAAAATATTGTAAATAAAGGATACGGTATACATATTATTCTACAGTATATTAAAATTCATACGTTTATAACATATTTTCTACAGATATACACAGGTCAAATAAATAAAAATCAGATTTTTGCCCTTTTTAATATAGTTGTCTGATTTTTTGGCAATTTTAATATAATATTTCTGATTTTAATAAATATTTCTGATTTTAATATAATATTTCTGATTTTTAACATGAAATTGCCGATTTTTGGTTATTTGTAATAGGATTTTTCAATTTTAATATATAACATGTGATTATGTATTATGGTTTAATATTTATTTATTAACTTAGATTTTTTTTTTATTTCAGTTATAATTATTTTTTTGCTTCAAAAACTTTACTAAAATACTTTTTAAATACTATATAAAATAGAATTAAAATATTTTTTTTCTTAAATATAAATACATTTAAATTAAATAACTCATAATTTAAAATATAAACAAATATTATATTTTTTTTACATATATTTCAAAGTATAGTTTAAGCATTTTGGCTGAAGTAAATCTTATTCTTTTAATTAAAAGTAGTTTAGTAAGTTTAAAACTGTTAAGATCATAAAAGTACAGTTAATATTTTTGGAATTATTTACATTTTTTATATTATACAGTAGTATTAAGTTACAAATTTTTTTACCTTCAGAGCGTATTTTGAGATCTTTAGCCAAAGTAAATCAACTTCTTATATTAATTGTAAGTTGTTTGGCAGGTTAAAATCTACTTGGATATTAATTTTCACGAAGGTACAGTTAATACTTGATGAGTTATTTACAATTTTCACAACAGTACTCATTTACAAATTTTATTTTTTTCATTTTGTCACTTCAGAGTGTATTTTGAGCACTTTATCCAAAGTAAACCAACTTCTTATATTAATTGAAAGTTGTTTAGCATGTCAAAATCTACTTGGATGTTAATTTTTACGAAGGTACAGTTAATACTTAATGAGTTATTCACGATTTTCACAATGGTACTTATTTACGAATTTTATTTTTCTATTTTGTTACT
Source organism: Rhizophagus irregularis (assembly GCF_026210795.1). Lineage (NCBI taxonomy): Eukaryota > Fungi > Glomeromycota > Glomeromycetes > Glomerales > Glomeraceae > Rhizophagus > Rhizophagus irregularis. Next base: position 88,620 of record NC_089430.1, on the reverse strand, counting down.
TCAGAGCGTATTTTAAGCACTTTAGCCAAAGTAAATCGACTTCTTTTATTAATTAAAAATTGTTCAGCAGCTTAGAATCTACTTGAATATTTATTTTAATGAAGGCACAGTTAATATTTGTGGAGTTATTAATTTTTTATAATTGTGCATAATATATTGAATTACAAGTAAATTTATATACTTAATGTATTTTGTTTAAAATTTAATTATTTAAGATTAGTTTTTTATTTAATATTGCTTAATAAAATATTTTTTAAATTTTAATTTAATATTACAATATAATTTTTTATAAAAATATATATTTCATAATGTATATACAATTTTTTTGTATAGTGAAAAAACTGAAAAATGTGGTTAAGAATGGGTAATACGGCTGTAAAAAGTCACAAATCGGACAAATATAGCTAAAATCAGCCAATTTTTATTTATTTGACGTGTGATAGAGTAAGTTTTTCTACACTTTAAAGCATCAAACAATACTAGTATCTGCTAATATGTACTACCTAAAAACTCACTGATGTAAAATCACAATTATTAAAAAATTCACAAGAATTTTTGTTAATACTGTTTAATTTTTAAGTTCAAAGTCCGATTGATAATACTAAATTCAAAACTCAATTATAAATCATTTTTATAAATTATAATTTAAAAATTAAGCAGTATTAAGGAAAATTCTCATGAATTTTTCTTAATACTACTTAATTCTAATTTAACTAATTTAGTATTAAGGTTTTAATTTAAAAATTAAGCAGTATTAAGGAAAATTCTCATGAATTTTTCTTAATACTACTTAATTCTAATTTAACTAATTTAGTATTAAGGTTTTAATTTAAAAATTAAGTAGTATTAAGGAAAATTCTCATGAATTTTTTCAATACTATTCTTTAATTTAACTCCAATTTAAGATTATGTTTTAATTTAAAAATTAAGCAGTATCAAGGAAAATTTTTGCGAATTTTTCTTAATACTGCTTAATTCTAATTTAACTAATTTAGTATTAAGGCTTTAATGATTTATAGAGTTAATTTGAAGTATTTTCAAGGGACTATTTGGCTGGAACAAATAGCTCTAATAGAAAGGACAACATTAATATAATAACTTATACAATGCTACATTTATGTCGAACATTAGAGTACAGAATAACAAAAACAAAAACAAAAACAAAGCTAACATAGAAAATATAGACAGTTTTTTATATAGTCAACGAATACGGTATGAGAAATAACAACAAATAGATTTAGACGTGTTGTACCTTACACTCCACATTGGAACCCATAACATTAACGGATTGGCAGGGGACAATGCAAAACTTTATGGAATTCTAAGTTGGATGCAAGAAAACCAGGTAGACATTATGGCCTTGAATGAAACTAATTTAGACCAAAAAAACGGGTTTTTCAAAACGCCTAATAGTCTTAAAGAGCAATTTCATATATATTGGTCAAGCAAACAGAACGACAAACATAAGGGTTCTGGAGTAGCGTTAATTTGCTTAAGGAAATGGAATAAACATTATCAAGGACACAAATTCCATTCACCATATCTACTCTCAGCATACTTTCTGTTCAGAAATGTTTTATTCTGTATATGGATTGTTTACACGTCACCACAAATTAAAACAATCCTTCACGATACCCTGGAACTACTAAAAAGGGAAATGAGCGATGAAACTATAAAAAAAAATTCAAACAATATTGTACACATATTAATGGGAGATTTTAATTTGATCTCAAATGGTCATATCGATCGTACACCATCGCAACATATATCAAAACCCAAAATTTTTAATGATCTTGAGGCAATGGGTCTTATAGATTCTTATAGAAAGCTTAATAAAGAAGTACCAGGAAACACTTATCACAGAGAGGGTGTAAGCACGAGAATAGATCAGATTTGGATATCAGAAAATATCAGTAATAATTTAATGAATTTCTCAATTACCCCCTCAACGTTTATCACACATAGTGACCATGATATAATTACATTAACCATGGACACCTCTATCCTCATAAGAAACAATAGGAAAAATACAGTATATGATAAATTACCCATTGGTAACGCCCACACCAGAGTCTTGTATGATTGTGATGACATTAAAACGGAAAAGTGGGATAAATTCTGACTTAATATAAAAAGTCAACTAAACTCTCTAGATCAAGAAGTAATTGAGGATAAAGTCAATATAAAAGAGTATTTTCAAGAAGATATAGATAGATATTGGGATAAACTCAATAGTGTTATAGTCAGCGCAGCGGACTCAGAACTCCCTAGGAAAGTCATCAGACTTCATAATACCTTCATACGTTATAATAAGAAAAAGACGAGACCAGAACGTCATACAAATAAGCTGCTTAAATTATTACATAATAATTATTATGGCAACCAACAAATGACCACATCTGTGGGCGCCAAATCCAGATGGGCTAGAAAAATTGCCAAATATAATCAAGACTATGTTACATCGACCGATGACTATAATAAATGTAACATAGTCATACAGGATATGTTTTTGGAAAACTGGTTTGACAATCTAAAAAAAAAAGTGAATTATCACCTAAGAGCAGATTATAAAAAATTCAAAGCAACAGAGACGAAATCCATTAAAGATAAAATAGAGAAAAGAGTTGAAATTACACAAAAAGACCAAACAACATGGCTTTCTAGCATATTAGATAGAAACACTCACGCCAATATAGTTATAGATAAGGTGTTAGTGAACAAAGAATCAGAAGGTTCGACTAAGAGACTGGCTACAGAACCGGGAGAAGTTAAGGAAGCAGTAGACAATGATTTCGCGAGCATGTTTAGGAAAAGGAACACACTTGAGAATTCTTTGACGCCGCTTTGGCAACAAATTTACGAACCTGCAGGCAAATTTAAAGAAGTAATGGAAGCTACAATAGAAAAGGTTACTATGGAAGAATAGAACAATACCGTTAAAGATTTAAATAAAAATTCGACTGCAGGGTTGTCTGGTATTAACTACAAAATAATTCTACAATTACCTGAGGAAATAGTCATCCTCTTGGTCAAGTTCGGAAATCTGACGTTACAAACTGGACTTATACCAAAGACATGGAAAACATCGATCATTCTCCCTATTCCTAAGCCCACCAACTTTGAATATAATATTTTGAATACTCGACCTATTGCATTGCTGGACTGTTTTCGGAAGACCTTCACAAAGATGATCACGAACAGGTTGAGTTCAGTTATGAAACGATATAATATACTACAGGGATACAATTGTTGCGGTTTACCCAGAGAAAGTACAAACGAACTAATACACCTGGTTAATAATTTTATTGAGGATGCCAGAGAAAATAAAAAAGAACTATGGGTCCTCACACAGGACATGAAAAAGGCGTTTGATTCAGTTGGGTTAGAAGTGCTAAATCGGGCATTGCTTCGTATTGACATTCCGGCATCACTGGTTGAATGGATTATAGCCCTTTTCAAACACAGATCCCTTAGAATAGCCACAGCATATGGGTTAAGTGATGGATTTATTGGAAATGACGGAATAGATCAGGGCGATGCACTATCTCCGTTGCTATGGCGAATTTTCTATGATCCACTTCTAGTAGGAATACAACAAACTAAAGACAGCGGATATGAAATGAAGATTACCTGGCCAAATGATATTAATGACCCTACTACATGGACACATTACAGGCTTCAGGTTCCAGTATGTGCATATATGGATGATACGGTATTTTTAGAATCATCGAAATCCAGGATGCAAAAGATAGTAGATATAGCAAATGATTTCTACTTGATTAATGATATCGATATCAATGTTAAGAAATCAGAAATGATAATTATCAACCCGTCAGTGGAAAGGCATGAACAAGTTATTGAATTAGGCCGTGATCGTTCCATAGTTCAAGCCACTAATGACGAAATAAGATACCTTGGGGTCTGATTTTCTAACAAACCGAGTAGGCGGCGATGGATGCAACGTATGTCCACGACGGTTAAAAGCTTTTGTGATACAGTTCGTAGGAAATTTGTACCAGCTGGACAATGTATTTATCTAATCAATAGAGTATTGATTCCCAGACTAATATATATAGCCCAAATCATGACACTGTCAGAACATGACTGGAATCAAGTGTTCGCTCCAGTAATGAAATTGGTTAAAAACTGGATGAAATTACCCAAGAATACACCATCGTCTCTATTATTTCATGAGGGTGTTTAGGTATGGATCACCCATGGAAAATCCATTGTATCAATATTATAACGGATTTAACGATTAGATTGAATAGTGACTCATACGCAGCGATAGCTACACAGATTAGGCTTAGAGACGCGCAGCTTAAATCACTCATCGTTGATCCGATTTTTGACTGTGATCTTCACGCAACGTCTTGGATAAAACTTCAAGTCCGGAAAAACGTTGAGATCCCCCAATTCCCTCTGTCATCAATTTACAGAGTTGCCACATCGAACGGGCATTCTCATGGTCGAACGAACGAATAATCGAACGAATGAACAAATAAACGAACGAGCGATTAATCAACAACATAATTAACAAACAACGTAATCAACGAACAATATACAACAACATTTTTGGTTCACGACATAAATAGCGTTAGTAATATAAAACATCAAACGATATAAAATAAAATTAACTTCTCTAAATTTTCCTCAAATTATATCCACTTTTACCTTTAATTTCAAACTTTGATAGCTCTCGCTACGAATTATTACTTTCCAAGAGTGTATATTTAATTCATCTTTAATTAACATTATACTTCATCAACAAATAATTAAATTTAACTTATATTTTTATTGAGTTCTGTGGATGAGAACTGTGGAATTACTTTGAATTCCGTTCTCTATTTATACAAATTTTACGCTACTTTCTATTCTATCTATATAATATCTTTTATATTCTTTTAATTTTATCTTTGAACTATCTTTCTAATATGCTATCTATATTTTAAATACGCTATCTTTTAATATGCTATCTTTATATATGTTCTTTTTAATATATTATCTTTTACGTTCCATCTTTATACCATCTTTTTATATTATCTTTTATATTATTTTGTGTTTTTTAATCTTTCTGACATTATTTTATATGTTCTTTTAATTCGCTTTATGTGTTTTGCTTATAATCTATCTTTTGTGGCTTATAATTATTCTTTCTAATCGTTCTTATTGTTAAAGATTGCTAAGCCGCAATTGATCAACTCTAATTATCCTATTGGTTCTTTGTCAATCATTCAACAAATATTACATCATGTAGATCATTACTCTTCCTAAATGTTTATCCCTTTCGGCTAATTATTTATCCATCTACGCCAATTCATGATTAATTTGTTCGTTCTTAATATTTGGCAATTACATTTGGTGATTGAATTTTATCATCTTTTCGTGCTTGATATTCGACCGTTTACAACGTCCCATTCAATGCTTTGGTAATAGCTAAATCCCTTGACATTTCAATGGCGATAGATCCGATTGATAGATCAACTTGGAGTATATCAGGAGGGAAAGAGCCGATATTAAAGTTCTTTAAACAATATCAGCTTACGAAGTATATATATAGAATTAACCAAAGCTCACATTACCCAATATTTTATATTGATCAATTGTTTATTAGGGGAACACATCTTATGACATGGAAACAATATCGTAGTTTAGCACTACTCCCGGTGCAAGGAAGGATAGCTAGATGGTACCGTGATATGGCTCATTTGTGCACATCAAGGATAGATAATTTAACAGTAAGCAATGATCTGGAGATTACGAAAGTTAACCTTTGGACCTTCTTATTAGATATTATACCGGATGCATGACGCAAACAAGTAATTTTTGTTAGAGAGCCTTTGGCTAATTCAGATGCATGGTTAATTGGTAAAGTCAACAAAATACATCATCATGAACAGGGGATTTCAGTTAGCTATCGTCCAGGATACAATGATAATGGAACAATTGGATGGCAGGACAATGGACGAGTTATACCGGCTCATTGCTGTAAGAGAGCAATTCTAGATAGAGTCTCTAATTCGCGTGGTTGGAGTTTTCCTAGTGAATGGTTATCTTCAACTCATCATCTTGGCACTTTGATACCCGGAGATAGAGCACCAACATCAGCGCCAAGCCCCGTAATTAGCCTACCATTGGTTTATGACATATGGATTCACAGATGGATAGATGATGATGACTTGAAATCAAAACTTATGGATATTAGAAATATATTAGAAGAGAGAATATCGGTAGAATACTACACAGATGGTTCGCTCAGGACAAGTATCCCTACATCAAGGGATCAACAAGATCCCAATTTAGTGCATACAAAAATGGGTGCGGCGTTCTGTGTCAATGATGAACCCGCCCTATCTGCCCAAGCAAATTTATCATTATGGCCCTCTTCTACACGTGCAGAACTAGTGGCTATTTTTCTGGCATTACTCACAAGTCCTATGAATGCAAAAATTAAGATATATACAGATAGTCAAAGTGCCATCTATATGATTAATAATAGACATAATAAATCGGGGAGAAAATTACTGAAACAGTCTAATTCTTTAATTTTACTTAAGATAGATATTCTTTTACAGGAAAAAAAGATGGATCTAGTATTAGTGAAAGTTAAGGGACACAGTGGAGATGTTATGAATGAAATGGTAGATAAATTAGCTAAAAACACAAGTAATGACAGTGGTTACTTTAACAACAGATTTAACTATAGCAATAGGAAAGTCAGATTTTTTCCAACTTTTAAACAGATCCCCATTGAATACAACTTGAGGAAATTTATCAAAACTCTAATGAATACTAAAGTGGCAGCAGAATGGTCAATGCTAAAATCAAATGGCCATGAAATTCCAATTGATTGGAATATAACTTGGAACTTAATTCATAGATATAAAGGGTTTAATTGTATTTCAGTTAAAAAACATTGGCACTTAATATTTATTGTTAAACTATTTGCTAAACTTCTTCCTATAGGTACTACTCTTCTACAGCGAAAACCAAATCTATACAAAGAGTTTGTCTGTCCAAGGTGCAATGCTAATAAAGAAGAAAACAGACATCATTTTATTGAATGTGAGGCCAATAAGGACTTATGGCCTATAATCAAAAGCAGAATGCAAAATGATGTGATTTCCATAATTCAAAAAGAAAGTAATACAACAGAAGATACACCTAAGAATATAAATAAGAAATTAAACCAGATACTAGGAACACAACATAATGATATCAAATTTCTTGATTTCTGCTCATTGGCCTTGGAAGCTAAGATTAACACTAATTTTTCCAAAATATCAAAACAAATATTTGGATTCTCAGAGTCAAAAAACATTTTATTTTTGGCCTCACTTTTGGATTCCTTCATCATTCACTTTAAGGAATTAATTTGGTCGCCTAGATGTAATGCCACTAATGCATGGGAAAAGGCTAAAAATATTGGAAAAAAAGACAAATTAAATGAATCTGAAAATATAGATCGTTATTTTAAATCCTCTCATCAACAGATCAAGCAATTAAAACAGAATAAACAACAATTAAAGAAGAATAATATAACAAATTCACAGGAAGATCAAATGGTAGAGTTTGGTGATACATTATTGAAATTGGATTCAGTACAGCCTGAAAACTTAAAAAATGAAAATCTCATATTATCAAAATGCTATAGAATGAAAAAAAAGCTCAAGATCAAATGTGTTTATTAATTAATAATAACTGGTGGTTTAGTTGGGCTTATATAAAGACAAAAAAGGTTGTTAACAATGTTATAATTGATTTAGCAACAGTATAATTAATCTTAAATTGGATATATACCAAATTTGAAAGGAAAAAGGGAGGAAAAAAAAAAAAAAAAATATATATATATATATATATATAATAATAACAACAACTTCTATAATATAATCAATAGACATAATTTTAATTATTTTTATTCTATAATCAATAGATACAACACTAATTATTCTTATTCTATATTTATTCTTATCCATATTTTGATGATTACATCCTACTGGGTGGATATAGCTTATGATAATTTGTTTGTATGGTATATAAACTACATATCAATAAAGCATATATAAATCATTAAAAAAAAAAAAAAAAGTATTAAGGCTTTAATTTAAAAATTAAGCAATATCAAGGAAAATTCTTGCGAATTTTTCTTAATACTGCTTATATCTGCCAATTCGTGAAATTAGCCAAATATAAAGATTTGCACATTTTAACAAAAATTATGTTTCACAAGCTTAAATTGTATGTGTTACATAATCAGATGATCTAAATCTATCAAAAAATAAAAAAAAAATTTTTTAACGTTTATTCAAAAATAACAATGGCAACTACTTTTTTTTTCAATCACTTTTCAATCACTTTTCAATCAGATTTTTGTTAGGTGACTTAGAAAAGTTTATAGGCATATATAGCAGGTTTTTTTTAATCAGTAAGTAAGAAAACAAATATTAATAATTTTTATTAATAAGAAAAATCTTTTTTAATTTATTTTTAACCTTATTTCCTTCTTTTTTTTAGTAAAAATATATACAAAATAAAAATGTGAGTTATGATTTAGAGTTTTTGAGATGTTTTTTTTTGTTTTTTACTATACTAATTTTATTCTACTTGTTAATTACTTTTTAAAATTGATTTTATTAATTTATTCAATTTAAAACAGAAATGGCAAATAAAAACTTGTTAAGTAAAGTAAAAAGAGCCCAATAATACCTGTAAAGATCATCTTTTGGTAAGAATTATAATTTTAAAAATTTTTGTGTCAGAGTTTTATTCAATTAACAAAATCGTTAATATTTTGGCATACATGTATGCTAAATACATATATTTATATTCATATGAAAGCCCAGAATCTACTCTACCTGAACGAAAAAAGATTATTCAAATCGAATTACTAGATGTGAAGATATTAACGATCAAAGTCAAAGGTTAAAAATAAATATATTGAACATAATTATTCAGCAACTTGTGATCCAATTCATGTGATATTTGGTTTATGGATAGCTCTTGATTACTTCTTTCTAATGAATATAAATTTATTCGTCTAGCACACATAAACGTTAAGTTATTCAACATTTTGTTATGACAATTATATTTAAATTTTTTAATTTTAATGATCTTATTAAAAAAAATCAAAAAATAATATAATCAAATCAATTTTATTTATATCAGCGGTGTGAATCTATCATTTTCATGTAACTTGTATTTGCATTTTCTTAATAAAGTTAGTTTTTTGAATATAAAAACTTAATTCCATAAATCAGCCTATATGTTAATTCTAATTTAACTAATTTAATATTAAGGCTTTAATTTAAAAATTAAGCAGTATCAAAGAAAATTTTCACAAATTTTTCTTAATTCTAATTTAGTTAATTTAGTATTAAGACTTTAATTTAAAAATTAAGCAGTATTAAGAAAAATTTTTACAAATTTTCTTATTAAAAAAAAGAACTTTTAAATTACTAATTAAACTTTAAAAACAATCTGTATAATTTAAATTTTAAAAAAAACACTTCTGCTTTTTAATTTTCGCATTTCTATATTTAACCAATTAAAATTCAGCTAATCGCTGATCATATGCATTAATAACACGTTATTGTTTATTTTTTGTTTATTTTTTCAAAAATATTCTTTTCTCTTCTTTTTTTTAGAAAAAAAAAGACAATAAAAATGAATACCAAAATTATTTTAACATATACATTGCAGAAATTTTTATAATCGAAACCATATCGTGACTAAGTCAAAAATTTATTGTAGACCTTATAACCAAGATTTGGCCACGATATGGTTTCACATCGTTACGATAAGCTTAAGTTGATCGTATGTATAAAGTTGATGCATATTAAGGAGATCGTCACCTGATTTAACCAGGTCATACAAATATCGTATCGAGATTAGTCACGTTATATTCAATATATATTAGAAATATATTAAAGTCGTATTTAATATATATAAAAGTTATATTTAATGCATATAAAAGTCATATTTAATGTATCGTAAATTTGTGTTTACTTTATATTTAACATATCGTGAAGTTGCATTTAATTTATATATAAATTATATTTAACGTATCGTAATATTGCATTTGATTTATATAAAAGTTATATTTAACATATCGTAAAATTGTATTTAATTTTATTTTCAATATCGCAAATAAATCATAAAAACTCTATTCTAAATCTAAGTTTGTTGTTTTAAATCATGAATAAAATGAATTTTTTTATGAATGGTAATTAATAAACAAATAATAAACATTAAACAGCTTTAAAAAATATAAGTTTCGTATATACAAATCATTTCTAGAATTGTGATCGCCATCGATACATTCTTCGCCTCTACAATTGTGAACGAAATGCATAACGTTAATCGCATTCACTAAACAGATAGAGAAAACCCTTCGCAAATTAGCATTTGTCGTTTGTAACCTGTATACTGGACAGCCTAGTATAGTTCGATTTGTTTCCTCAAACCAATCAACGACAACAAACACAAATCGAAGGTTGTCCTTTTGATGACAAAATATTGCTCTTATAATTGCAAAATTGCCTCTATTTTCAATATTGATTGATACAACATTCCCGATACGTAAACGGCGTAGAATAGTATTATCTCTTTCATTTTCAAAGATAAAACTCGTATACTCAAAGAATAATGGCATGCTGTTAGGTATTGCAGAGTTGTCTCTGAAATCTTCGTATGCCAGTTTCAATTCTTCATTGATATTCATCAGTAGTGGCATTTCAACGTTTCTTTGAAGTACCCATTTCTTTAACAATATATTAGAAATATGATCATCTGGCGAGCAAACTTTACATACTAAGAGTTAGCAAATTTCATATTTCAATATATATTTTCGTATTATAATATTAAATTGTACCTTCTTCTGCATCGTTCTTAATATCAACATTATCTTTCATAATGAACCAATTGCTCATCAATCATCGCAAATGTTTCAGTAAATTCATAAATCCAACCGTTTGATGTAGATAATCTCAGATCTATGCCACCATCTAATAAATGCCGTATCGCAAACAAGGTGGTGTAATGCTTTAGTAAATCTAAACTCACATTTTTCAGATTCGTTCGGGGTACAATATTCTTGAATATCCGATATATCATCTCCTTTGTTTCAGCATTAGTGTTCAATAATGTCGCGTAATTCTTTGCATGCAATAGCAGATGGAAGTTGGTATGTAGATTCGGTAAATTTTCAAAATCTTTGAATGCCTATTTGTAAATAATTGAAAATAATTAAACTTTGCTGTATAATATTATTATAAATAAATAAAGAATGGTTATAGTTATATATAAATTTCGAATGCATTTTTTTTGTTTTCTTGACTTTCATCGATTTTTGCGTTTAATTTTGCGTCCTATTTGTGATATGTATTACCTAATACTAGTTAGTGTTATAATTTAAAGAATAATACCTGCGATAAAAGCACTCGTTCATTACGTAAGTATTCGCGCAATTTGGAATATTCTTCTTTTGTAAAAGAATCTTTAAAAACCATTGCCATCGTTTTTGCCATTACGACCCAACATTTCAACCAAAGTTTGATGGCTAAATCGCTTCTAGTAACTCCTGTTCGACATTGAAACAAGGCAAGTTCCGAATTTTTGAAATGTGTATTCCTCAAGAACCTATTGAGGATAAATGGAATCATCATGGTTAATTCTAGACAGTCCGACATCATGAAACTGTCAATGTGGGATATCAGATTTGGCAATTTTTGCCAAGTCTTCGGGTATTCAAAATACTTCCAGTTCCTAATGAATTCCGATTTTCCTTCTGGCGAAAGTGCTTCAATTGTGATCTTGAAAAGTCTTAGCGCTTTTCCAGCCGTAAGGTGGTAGACATCCTGGGGAGACTGTAAGTGTCTTTCCCTTTTCAATTAATCAAGTAAAGGCGGATATAATTGTAGGCCAAATTTGGATGCAATTGCTTTGCGTTTTGTAATCATTGACGCCTCAGATATCTCTTTGAATTGTTTATCTGACAGATGATAATAACGAGAGATTAAGTGTAAATCAAGATCGTTGGATGTTAAAGATTCTTTTGTTACATTGCATGTCCGGCATCCTCTATTAGCGCTGTGTCACTTTACTCCAGCCATATCATTGCCTTGCGGCAAATCGGCAGTAGTATCACCAAGGCTTGCAATTACGACGCATTCATTCCCTTGAATATTCAAAATCTTTCCTCTCTCCAATACTTTCATTTCTGTAATGAAGGGTTTGATAAATTCGTCGAAAGAACCACCGAAAGGAACAAATTCTAGCACAAAATGGTTCTTAAGACGATTTCTTTCAGTAAAAAGCATGTTACCTATTTGAATGTAAACGCCACCTAAAGAATGATAGACGTTTCTGAATGTCCCAAAGTCATCGTAATACAGATCGATGAATAATTTGTAGATTGGAAGATGTGTTTCTGGTTTATTTAATGGCGCGAATTCCGAAGGATATTGATATGAATACTTGACATCTCTTAGCTTCTAGCGTCCATTGTGCTTGTAGAGAATTTCCCAAATTTTAATTGAATGTCTATTATTACTATTATCATAATGAATAGTAATCGGTACGTAGCTAACAATCACGTGCAATTCGACATTTATGACTGCATCTTCCATTTCTCAATCAAGAAACCAGACTTCATTATCCTGCGATTTTTCTTTGCGATTGTTGCTTTGGAGGTTCCCTGGTAACTCTTCAAATCTTATAATACGTTAGATCTTAATTATCAGTCTGTCATCTTTTTGCACAATCGCCAATATACGGCCGAATTTTTTCACATTGCTTGATTCTCTGTATACTACAAAATCCCCAGAGTAATACACATGTTGAGCGATTGTGATAGACGTTTTACCAAACCTTGCCGATTCTTTCTAAATATCACCGTGCCAGAGTTCTTTGTTTTTTGTGATTTCTTGGCCAGGTCTGAAGTATATGTTGCTAAATAATAAAGGATTATTCAAAATGTTACGAATGATATCTGTAATGGATAAATAATACGCCTCTCCAATGTTTTTAGATGTTGATGGCGTTTTCATGTTAGAAATATTGATTTTTCGAGATCTTATTGGGAGTAGAGGTAGTCTCTATCTATATTTCCTGAATCGTCGGCTATTTGGCACAATGTCTTCTTTTCTGAACTGTGGATTATGGATTATATCAACTAGTTTGTCATATGCTTGGGTAGCTGGTGAAGAATTACCATAAGTTATTGTTATATTTTCATTAATAAGCTTTAAAAGAATATAACTTATATATGTGATGTTTCTGTATCCAACAAAAAAACAGCGATTCAGTGACATTTTTGAAATATGGGGCGAACTCACCAGAGGAATATGAAAGTTGTTCGCTACTAAGAGGTTGATCAACGATTACTTCTTCATCTGGTTGATCAATGATTACTTCTTCATCTGAATCCCCTCCTCTTTCATTTTCATTTTCGTCGTTTTCATTAAATTCCATCATTATTCTTTCATATTCACTTTCAAGTTTATCTTCGCTTATTTCTTCATTTTCTATATCGATAGTTGTTGTCATTTCTTCATCTTCGTCATCATAAATATCCATTTTAATACTACCATCATTTCTAGTAGTAGCCATAACATCTTCTAGAAATTATAAATATCACTGAAAAATATACATTCAAATATAAATTATAATAACAAAGTAACATTATTTACCATCTGTTATGAAAGTTCTTTTGTTCGTTACTGAAGGTACTTGTGAAATTATATTAAATGTGTTATACCGTTGTCTAACATAGCTACGTTGATCAGTGATGGTAAATGACCGGGTCATTTGACTAATTTTTGAATGACCTTAAATGACCTTAAAATGACTAGTCATTTTGTGTCATTTGTAAATTAGGTCATTCGCAAATGACTCATGACTAAGTGACCTGAGTCATTTAAGTCATTTTGATTATTTAAGGTCATTTGGTCATTTAAATCTCATAAAAAATTTTTTTGGTTATGATCTACTAATTGTCTAATCATATATAGATAATTAATAATCAGTAGTACGATCTTTTTTCGTATCTAACTATTTAGATTTCACGTTAAACTTATTTTGTACCTTAATAGATAAAATGGGTAAACATAATTTTCGTGAGTTTTTTTTCTTGGCCGCACCAGAAAATCCTAAAGCAAATAAAAAGGCTGTTTGTTGGTCATGTATTCGAAAACATACATTACCTGTTGCACTTACAAACTCTGATTGCTTTGTTTCTAATAAAGCAAAGCTATGTCGAAGTCATTTAAAAAAATGCTTAAATTTTGAACAAGAGTATAATGAAGAAGAAAGAAAAGAAATTCTTTTACGTAGTGTACCAGAAGATAAAAAAAAAAATTCTCAACAAAAAAATGTTGATGAAACTTTTGACTCTGAAAATGAAGATAATAACTCTATAATAAATTTCACAAATAACCCCTCTACTTCTACTGCAATTAAACAAACAACTCTTAATCATTTTATATCACGTCCCTTATCAAACAAAGATATTTCACATTTTGAAAATTTGGTATTGCTTATAATCGTTTCAAATGGTCTTCCCTTTACATTTTTAGAAAATAAAGAAACACAAGATGTTTTTAAATTTATTGCACCAGCATTAAAACTTCCTGGACGAAAAGCTATAAGTGATAGAATACTTCCAGATTCAGCAAGTCAATTAAAAAAATCAATTTTAGAGGTTGCATCTAATGATAAAATTGGAGTAACAGCAGCCTTTGACGGGTGGACCAATATTAAACAAGAACATCTTTTTGGAGTAATTTTCATTACTTCTAAAGGTGAAACTTTAATTTGGGGGGCGCATGATATTAGTGATCAACGATCAAGAACTGAAGATGCAAAACTTCTTATTAAGGATATAATGGATGATGCTGAAAAAAATGGAATTCAAGTTAATTGTTATGTATCTGATTCTGCTGGCGAATATGCTGCTGCAAGGTAAATATTATGAATATAAATTATGCAAGTTTACTTAAAATTAAGTTATTAAAAAATAATTTTGTTTAGACGACAATTAAGAGTAGAATATCCTAGTAAAGTTTTTATACCCTGTATGGCTCATCAAATGAATTTGGTAGTCGGAGATATCTTTAAAGAATCTGAGTCCTATAAAGTAGTATCAAAAAATGCAGTACGCATTGTTAGTTACTTTCATTCTTCACCATATTTTACAGGTTTATTGAGAAATGAGCAAAAATCAATTTATAATCAAACAATTTCACTCATTACTCCTGGAGAAACACGTTGGAATAGCTTTTACTTTTGTTTTAACTCTGTATTAAAAACAGAAGCTGCTCTTAAAGTAATTATTATTTTTAATTTAATTTTTTAATTTTAAAATATTTTCTAACATATTTTTCTTTATTCTTAGACATTAGTTACAAAGTTTTCTCCAGAAAGAGTTGGAACAGTTAGTAATTCAAGAAGTGGATTTTCATGACAACGTTTTTCATCAGGAAATAATAATACCAATAAAATAATTTTTCCAGATGTTATAGCGATAGTAAATGATTCTAATTTTTGGTCACAACTCTATGAATTGCAAAATTTATTATTGCCGTTATGTGGAGTGTTGAATAATTTGCAAAAAGATATTGCACGCTTACATGAAATACTTCATTGTTTTGGCTGGATTACTAAAATTTTTGCAAATCATGAAAATCAATCCTTTTCTAATCAGATGATAGCAAGATTAAAAACCCGATGGGCACAGTGGGAACAACCTCTTCTTTTATTATCATTTGTTTTACACCCAAAATACCGTCTTTCAAAATTTACTTCTAATATTTCAAATCTTTCTTATACATATTTTGGGCAATGGTTAGGTTACTATTATCAAGTATGGTTTGGTGAAATACCAAAAAGCATTTTACGTGAATATTTAACTTATCAAAGAGAAATATTTCCCTTTGATAGTAGTACTTATAATCAATTCAATGAAAATATTGTTGATTTTTGGGAATCAGCTAAGGGTCTAGCACCAGAACTTTCTCAATTGGCTTTACACTTATTTGGTATATGTGTTAACTCAGCTTCAGTAGAGCGCCTTTGGTCAAGCATGGGATTTTTGCACACAAAACGTCGGAATCGACTTCATGTAAATAATTAAATTTAATTGATATTACATTTATTACTTTCATATTTTAATTACTAATTATTTATACTTTAAGCATCAAAAGGTATTGGCCATGAGTCAGTTGCGAAGTGATATATTGAAAAAGTGAAAACGGGAAGAAATTGACAATACTGAGAAACAATATAAACGAATTCACATTGCTGCTCCAGTACAGCCATATAATGATGAAGAGGAGGTTGATAAAGAAGCTGAAGAGGAAACTGAAACTCAAATTAATATAAGTGATTGTGAGAAAGAAGCAGATACAGAAATTTCCATTGAAGATAATAATACTAGTGAGATTTTAAGTGCAGATCATTGGTTATGGATGGTAGAAAATTGGGTTAAAATGTTAGATATCGAAAATCATTTAGATAATGGTGAAAATGTTAATGAGGAACCAATTGAATTTGAATTGGGTGGTCGTGATATTCATCCAGCAGATGACCCATTAGCAAAATGGGATTTACTATTTTTATTTAACGATTCATTGGAAGCTCCTGTTTATCTTAGTTCTTTAACAAATTTCTAATTTTTCTAGTGCAGCTAATGATTTTGATAGACATGAGTTAGAGGGATTGTGAAAATGTTTATTTACGATGTATAGTTGCATTTATTAATGAATAAAGGAGCTTTAATTTTCGCATAGTATTAAAATTCAAATGCAGACTTGTAGATTGATTTAAATGATTGCTTTAGGTAAAAAAAAATGATTTGCATTCGTTCAAAGTTTAAAAAAAATAGTTTTTTTTCTTTTATTTTAAATAAAATTTTTTTCAGACTCAATTATTTTGACATTTTCCTTATAAAATATTAAATATTGTTACAAATAAAGCTTTAATGATTTGATTTATTAGAAAAGGATCTTTTTTTTAAAAAAAAAAATTTAATTAACCAGATAATTTAACAGAATTTGTATATTCCTTCAAACCAAATGTCACAAAATTAGATTGAGTAATAACAAATCAGACATTTGCCAATTATAATATAACATTGATTGTATGATAATTAGATAAATATATAAATGACCAGGTCACGAGTCATTTGACTTTTAAAATGACCCAATGACCAGTGACCAGTCATCAAAGTCATTTGGGTCATCATAGGTCACTTGCCATCACTGACGTTGATTATTAGAAGCATATCGATTTCGAAACATTTTTAAAAACATGACACGACACGCAAAATTTTATTGAAAAAAGTATACAAGAAAAACAATTCAAGAAAAAGGATTCGAATAAAGGTCAAAGAGAAAGTTTGTTAAAATATCACTTAAAAATAAAATCAATCACTTAAAGATAATCAATTAAAAATATCACTTAAATTTATTTTATAGCTAGAACATTCTCGATATATTAATTTATACTCATTTTTCCTAGTATTTAAGAAATTTAAAAAATATTTAAAAAATATTCAAAAAATTAAAGTATATTACAATTATAAATTTAATAATATACATTTTATAAAATTCGTTCTATAATCTATATAATTGCTTATCTATCGCTCAGAGGCCAGAGTAAACTATTGTGTATATTTCTATTTATGGAATTAGACTCATTATTATAAAAGTCTAATTTGTATTCGCATTTTTATAAAAGTCTAATTTACTATTGTTTCATTAGGCCGTTCCAACTTGATTATTTGTTTAACGTCCACCACCCCCCTCTATTTTTTTAAAAATTTGAGATCTAATAAACACATATTATTAAATACCCCCTCTATTTTTGAAAAAATTTAAAAGCTAATAAACATATAATGATAAATAATCCCTTCTGAAATTTTCAAATTTTCCTATGTTTATTTATTTAGTTTGTTTAACTTAAGCCCCCCTTTCCCCTTAATTTTTTCAAAAGGCCTGGACGTTAAACAAACAATTAAGTTGCAACAGCCTTATCTATAAGTCTAAATAATTAAACTATTTGTTATTGTTCTAATTTATCGATTTGATTGTAATGCCAGAATTTATCTAATGAATTTATTAAATGTGGGCGTAGTATTATAATTAGTTTAGATACTTGGAAATTTTTATTTGATTATGAAATGACGTCCTGGCATATAACATTAAACTGTACCATATAATCTGATTTATTATATTATAGTTCTTGTAATATTTATTTTATTTTATTTATTTATTATTATCAGAACTACGGAATGATGTACATTATGACAATGACATCGGAATTAAAAAATTTAAGAGAAAGGATAATTTCTGTAGAGGAACGGATTTGAGATAATGAAAAAGGAAATTAATTGTAACAAGATGAAAGTGACTCGGCCCAAAATAACTAAATTGAGTAAAAAGGGCATCGTTTGGATCGAGTAACTTAAAAGTTATAAAAGGAGTTAATAAAATTGGGCGTAGTATTTCAGAAGCATATGGGGAAATTTTTGATAAATAATAGTAAGAATTATTTTATTAAGGATTTATTTGTTCTGATATTATTTTATTAATGGATTAATAAGAATGAAATGCGAAGTATTATTTTATTAAGGGAAACTATCAAAGTTGATTTTAGGATTAATAATTGGAAGATTTTATTAATGAAAAAGAAAGATTTGAATATAGAAGTATATTTTTATTATTAGAATTATGATGTTTTATATTTATTTTGTATATTATTTTGTCTAACCAAGCGTGAACTTGGGATATATTAATAATTTAATATTGTATATTTTTAATATTATTAAGAATTTTGTGTGGCGTGAATAAAATCCATGACGATCTACGCTTGAGCTGGGTCCGGATCACGTTGTGACTAATTATTTAAAAGAAGATCAGAGAAAAAAAAATTAAATAAATTTCAACGATATGTTAAATATATAAATATTACACCATATTATCAAAAACCAAAATAAATATTATCAATAGGTGTTATATTATTATTTACTACCAATTATAGCTTATAGGAGTAGTCTGATTATTAATAGTCTATAAAAGTCTAGTCTATAAAAGTCTAATTATTAAAATTTCTACTTTGCCATAGCAAAACAATCAAAACAATCACAATAAAGTTTAATTGTTTTATTATTTAGAGAAACAATTTCTTTTTTTTTTATAAACCCTTTCTCTTTCTCTGTTATTATTTTTCTCTAGTCTTCTTATCATTATCATGCCTCCCAGAAGAAGTACTACCCGAAGTCAAAAGAAAAAACAAATTATTCCTGTTGACGAAGATGATGTTGTCAGAACTTCAAGTAATTCTCGTATCCTATAATAAACTGAAATTGTATCAGATTTTTAACTTTCTCTTTAGTTCTGAAGGAAAATTAAGGACCAGAAGCGATTCAAACCCAAAAACCCCCTGCTAAAAGACGAGGTCAAAAGAAAAAGGATCCTGTTGTTGAAGATAATGAACATATACACGATGATGGTCAACAAACCATGCCCTATAAAAAAAGAAAATTCGGAATTTGTCCCGAAAAGTATGGAAAATGTCCAGAAATTTTCCTTGCGTTCCAGAAAACATTCGGAAACGGTCATGTTTTGGAACATTTTCCGGATGCTCGATTCTGGACAAATTCCGGACAAATTCTGGAGTGTCAAGAAAATGTCTGGAATTTGTGCGTCTAGAAAATGTTCCAAAACGTGACCGTTTCCGAATATTTTCCGGACGCACGGAAAATTTCTGGACATTTTCCATACTTTTCGGGATAAATTCTGAATTTTCTTTTTTTATAGGGATGATCTCAGCTTCAAAAACCAATAAACATCAAACTGCCACACCAGTTCCAAAGACCACTGTTAAACGTAGGCGTAAGGAGGCCATTACTGATGATGATACAATTTAAGAACCAACTTTGATTAATAAACTTCTAGAATTAAGCGATAATGATGATGATCTTTCAGAAGGTTGCTTTCACTTTATAATCATCATATTTTGACGTAATATCACTCAGATTATATATTCTTACCTTCCTCGCTTCATTTCTTTAGATGAAAGTCAGTTCAATGAAAGTGCCATAAATATCAGACGTGAATCTCTTACACCGATTACAAATATCAACGATAAAATTCATAATGGCATACTGGATGAAAAGACTGAATCTTACGTGAACGTTAATAAGATTTGTAGTGATGGTTCAAATGAGACATCTGAATCTTATTTTCGTTTAAGTTTGAATACTACACCTTGTTCTAATCGCCCTAATAACACATATTCCTCTTCTCGTACACGTAATATCGATAATGATGACGTTTTTCGTTCGAATACACCTCATTCAAATACACCTTATTCGAATACATCTCGTTCAAATACTTCTTTTTTTGCTAATGGTAACGAGATTCGTTCGACTCTTCGGAAATCATATAATCCAGAATCCGCACCTCCAGTACCATTTCGCGATATGGTGAACGTTCACCAAATCTGTTCGTGGTTATGTGTAAACTCGGACATTTTATTACTTGCTTATAATATGTATCTATCTATGCAAACGCCAGCTGCCAACACATTCAACATTATTTCACCCAACTTTAATTCATCAACGTTGGCATCTGGTGTACCACAAATGCCAAAGCAAGAAGACAGGGTAAATATAACTGATATAATTTGTCATTAATTTACTATGTTAATATCTGCTAAATTATTTGCATAATTCAGGTGATAGCAAATCGAGATTTTCTCGAAGAATTGAAATGTTTGTTTCTTAGGGTTCAAAACCCTAAGAAGAGCGTTTTCAAGGATTTGGTACAGCAAATATTTAATTGCGATCTAAATTCGTCTGAAGGAATCGATTGGCTGCGTGCGGCGAATAGAAATTTTAGTGATTTCTGAAATAAATTCCTGGATAGTGTTGAGGAAGCGATTGAGATATTCAAAGAAAAAAGAGCTCGGTAAGCAGATCATT
Organism: Rhizophagus irregularis; assembly: GCF_026210795.1. NCBI lineage: Eukaryota > Fungi > Glomeromycota > Glomeromycetes > Glomerales > Glomeraceae > Rhizophagus > Rhizophagus irregularis. The sequence continues at coordinate 67,640 of NC_089430.1, read as the reverse complement.
TCGTTTTAATTTTTTGTTTTATTTGTTTTGCGGTATATTGATTATTTTTACGTTGATTTATAGAGAAAATAAAGATACTACAGTTCGCTTTTTAGATGAATATGAAATAATTTTGTTTGTCAATGAAAATTTAACATTAGACATCTTGCAAAGATGGTTACTAAGTGCGACGAACATGACTAAATTGAGAGATCAAAACTCCTTACGGGTTTTACAAAGATTCGTCCGAGAATCATTAATTGTAAACTATGATTCAAGAGACACTGATGCAACGAAATCTTTAGATAAAATAACAAAAAAAATAGCAGTGCCGTCTCGAAATGGTAAAAATATTGCCAGCAACTTGGAGTTGTGAATTTATTAGTAATAATAACTGAAGAAAATTCGTGCGAATTTTTTTTGGGTTTCTTTTTTTTAAATTATGATTACAATGATAATATAATAATATTTGTAATATAAAACCCTTTTATTATTATAATTGGCAATTTATTATAATAGTTATTTTTTATAAGGTATATTTTACTATAATTAAACTAATAAGACTTTAAAATTTTACGATAATCTTAAAATCGCCTATTTATCGTTAATTTGTTGTTAATGCATTGAAAAAAAATTGAAGAAATATCTTAAACTAGATTTTTCAGCTATTTTTTCGATTTCTTCACTACTTTTTAAAGATTAATACTGAATCTTGTTACGATTTCAAAAATATTTTTATTCGATTTTATAACGAAATCGTAACAAAACTTATCGTCACGTGATCAATCCAAAATTGATGTGGAATGTTGGCGATCACTTAACCGCATAGTAACAAATCACGGGTTTCTGCAATGTAATAATAAAAATTAAATAAAAAACTTATTTTGATAATATATAATATATATATTTGTATCAAACTACTAATTATACAAAAGTGATATGCACGTATATCAATTAACAATTACTTTCACTAATATCTCTCTGGAATTGTAATGGTGAATTTTAACAATATTAATTAAACAACTATATGTACACCGTTTTATGTTTTTATTTTTATATTAATATTTTTTTTTTTTGCAAGGTAGTGCAATTTGTAAGTTTATTAATTATATATAAGAATACAAAAGCATCTGTTATATAACTAATTTATTAAAACTCCAAACCAGTTCCCCATCCATAAGATTGCTCCTGTGCCCTACCATCACCTTATAAAATTCACCTATATCCTTCTATAGTTACTATTGAATTATATAGGATCACCATATTATAAGATTTCAGTATATGCTTCCACTACCCTCTAAACAAAGAAAAAAAAAGGGTTATGTTATATTTATATATTTTTTTGTTGTTATATACTTTCCAAAATACCCTATTTCCCTCTTTAATAAATTGATTTATATATTGTCTTGCTTTTTCTAATGCTATTGACCATTGTTCATTATGTTTTAATATTTTCCTCTTTTCCAAATCATATATGCCATCCTCTGTCTGTAAAGTTAGAATCCTTTTATATACAATACGTTGATGTGCTAATGGTTTTTTTCTTAAGTCTTGTTTTTTTATACCCTTGGTATGCTCCCATTCTGCTGTTACCTTGCAACGTGGTTGCCAAATAATATTGTAAAATTCATTAACAAATACTTCTAGAAAGAGGGCTGCAATAGTTAATGCTATTCTTTTTGTCTTGACAATAATTTTGAGCTCCCTGTATTTTTCTTTTGGAAAGAAACTTCTTATCATTAAATGAATATGCGGAATGGGTAAATCAAGATTAGCATCAATAGTATGGGCAAAGAAGTTTCTGTTCCATATGAGTAATTGTTGTATATCTTCCTGACTTAATTGAATATTTTTTTCTTGTAATAAGAAGTTCTTGATTGTTTGATTACATTTACATACAGTATTGTTAGCTATAGTTATCCATTTATCACTGAGCTGTTTGCAGTATATCATATGATCATCATCTTCATTTTCTTCAAGACAAAACCTGCACTTTACATCTCCATATAAGTCATATCTTCTTTCTTTCATGATTTCTAAAGTTGGAAGCAAATAATTTAAAAGTTTCAAGTGTTTGATAAATCTGTCATTTATCATTGATGTTGTGCAGTTAGATCCTGTGTTTTTTTTAAATAATGTCCAGGTGACTTCTTCTTCTATTGTGTCAGTTGTGTCTGAAAATACTGATCTATGTGTACGATTGAGGGACCATGCTGCGTCTAATGTGGATTCACACAAATTATCTATGAATTTTCTGATGTGCCTGTCAACTCTTATACCATCCCAATAAATGTCATATATTAAATCTTTTTGTTGTGAATCTTTAATTTTGATGCAAGTTAAACTATTAGTATCATTTTTTGCTACCCTATCTGCTTCTTCATTGCCTTTGACTCCAGAATGACCTTTGACTTTTACTAACTTTATTTCTAACCGTTTGCTGTCAATAAGGTTAATTATACAACTTACTATGCTGTAGTTGTTGCATTTGCACCAAATTCTTGTTTTGTTTTTTCCATTTGTTAAATTTGTTCTTATGTAGTTGATACTATCTATAGCAGCTTGTGAGTCAGTAAGGATATTTGCTTTCTGACCTGTTTGTAAAACCAATATAGCTGACAAGATGGCTCCTAATTCTGCACATGTGGATGAGGGCCAGTCTGTGATTGAACTACTACACTCCAGTATTACTTCGTCTTTACTATTCAGTATCACCCAGCCTGTACCCATGTATTTTGTAAAAGTGTTAGAACTATTGTTAAAGCGGTTTGTTAATGAGCCATCTGTGTAAATATTAATCATGTCAGATGGGTTAAAGGTTGATCTTATTTGTTGTAGCAACGCTATATGCTGTGTCATGGCTTCATTGTTCACTAACGTGTTTTGTATTAGAGCCGTGTCATAGTCTACCATTTGTATGTAACTGGGGCTATGCTCTACATTTTGTTGTAATTGTGGGTAGCCTCTGGTTTCTATAATGTCCTTGATTATTCTAGTATCTGGATCAGTTCGGTATTTGGATACTCTATTTATACATGTTAACGACGTGCGGTCTTTATTGAAGAAGCAACCACGGTTTTCTTTGTTGACCCTTCTGTCGTTTAGTGAGCAACCTCCACATCGCTTAATTAATTTATATGGCACTTCGTTGTCCATTCTCTGCTCACTGTCAGCTGTGGTCCAATGTTGTATCGTATGTTTACCTGTTTGAAGTTTTTTGTTAATTTGTCCAAATGTTAACGTATAATCTTGTTGCATATGGACGAATTCTTTTTTTCTATTATCTGTAGATGGTAACTTCTTTGGCATCCTGAACGCCTGTGCGTTTTTTAAATACATTCCATCATTTTCTAATCTATTTTCTGAGTCAAAGGGCGCCTTATCCGTCATATAATAGTTTTTTAGGTTGGGTGCCTTTTGTATGATATCTGTTAGTGAATTAAACCATTGCGGAGTCCTGCCTCTTGCTGGTCTTTTATTGATGTCACAGATTTGTTGCCATGTGACTGTGTCCGAAGCGTCCTGATTAACTAATTGTAATGCACCATAGATCGACATAGATGCAGCTTTTCTTATAATGAATTCTTTGTCTTTCCTGTGCATCTTTGACGCTTGTTGATATACAAAGTTTCTTACGTTCGGTCCTATTAGTGGTATGTCCCATTCTTCGTTATCTGTTAATGGTTGAAATTTAAATAAGTAGTCGTGTGCTTTTCTCATTACGTTGTAGGCGTGATTGTTAGGCATTTTGTTGAGAACTGTGACGTCCGGCTCCATCAATAAAATGCAAGACGTTATATTTAATATTAGTTGCGCCTTTTTTAATCTCATTTTAACTACGTCCGCCTGTTTCGATTGCGAGTTAATGGTGACTAGGAATTCTGATATTTGCGCTGCTATTTGATTTCTCCACAGGTTCTTTAATTTGCCTTGTGCTGAGTGGAGAAGAATGTTGTCATGACAGTTGCTGGGCAGTCGCGTCTTATGTTTAATTGTTTGCATAACCGGCTTAAAAATTTCCTCATATTTTTTGTCTTCCCACACGGTTGTTTTAAGCCTATATTCTAGTCGCGGGAGTAAAACAGTGTTAATAATGTAGATCGCTTGCGCATGTGTTATGTGTTTGTGTCTAATCGCCCCTACTATTGTCGATATCTCTTTCTTTACTATAGCTTCTATGTGTTTGTCTCCTTTGTCTGCTTTGAACCATACTCCCAGAATGCGTATTGGAACTGATCCCTTGTTGACAAACACTTTGTCGTTATTTTTCCCTATCTCCAAGAACCTTTCGTTTTCGTTGCTTTCTTCCGGATTTACAACGATAATTTCAGTTTTTTCCCCGTTAATTTTTATGTCATTGATATCAAAAAATTCGTCCGCAATTAGTAAAATTTCTTCTGCTTCATTTTTACTTTTGGCGATCCATTGTGTGTCATCTGCGTATGCCGACACGGCGGTTCGTACTGTTATTTTCCGTTTATTATTATTAAAAACGTTGTCCGGCCAATTTAGCTCCATGCAGTAACCTAAAGCTTCATCTTCCTGTATTCTATGGAGGAGGGGATCGTAAAAAATTCTCCAGATCAATGGGGATATAACCTCCCCTTGGTCTATACCATCGCATGCTGTGAAAGTATCGGTTACACCGTACGCCGTGATGATCTTGATCTTACAGTTTTTGTAGATATTTATGATGAAATTAATGGTGGATGGTGGTAATCTAATTCTCTCCAGAGCTTTTTGCAAGGGAACCATTCCGACGCTGTCGAAGGCTTTCGCCATGTCTTGAGCCACTATCCATACTGTCTTATTCTCTTCACGAGCGTCTTCTAGAATACCATTAATTATTGAAAGTGGTGCTGATGTAGATTCGCCTGGTAATCCCGCGTAATTTGGTCCTTTTAAAATTTCGTGTTTACTGAGAATATTTTCTAGGCGTTTTGTGGTAATTTTGACTGCACATTTACGCAGGCACTCAATAAGTAAAATTGGTCTCGTCCTTGCTAGGTTGAAATCCCAATCATAAGTCTTGGGGATCGGATACAATTGAGAGATTTTCCATTTCATAGGTATGTTTTGTAACAAATAACATAGTCCTGTGTATTGCCTGAACAAGTCATTGGCTTTTGCACCAGCTTTCTTGATTAATTTATAGCTGATGTTAGAGATGCCTGGTGCTGATTTATCGTTCATAGTTTCGAGCATCTCATACCACTCTTGTTCGGTCGGTATATCATTTAGGTGTTCGTAAATTTCCGGGTTTATGTCTTTCCGCAGTTCATATATTTCTTTCCACTGTTCTGGGAGATTCTCGAATTTATGATTTCGTGAGCGGAATAGGGATGAATACGCGTTAATCGCTTCTGTATGGACTTCTTCTTTAGAGTTCAGCAATATTTCTTCTTGGGTATCAGTGAGTATACGTATTCTGTCCAGATTGATTTTTGAGTATGTTTTGTCTAGGATGCTATTAATCATTTTCCGTTGATCCTTGGTAATCATACTATTTCTTTCTTCTATCCTTTTCTTTATTGATGCTTCTTTGATTGCCTTGTCCTTTATTTTAATTATTCTTCTGACTATTTTCAGCCAGTTTCTCGTTTCGCATTTCCATGTGTGCCAGTCCGTGTCTTCCGTTATCTCTGCTATGTTGGTTCCGTAACATTGGTTGAACGATTTAATTCCTTTTGATGCGTTGCGTAACTCTACCCCCTTCAATTCGTTTTTATATAATTTCCTCATTATACTTCTAATATATAATAGGTCCTTACGTTCTTTAGAGGAGTTTTCGATTTCTTTATAATTCCTATTAAAGTTGGTTTTGACGCCGCCTATTTTCTTGTGTGGAATGTGTTTAAGCGCGGCCTGTTGTATGCAGTTACATATGATGTCCCATAATTTATTTAGTGTATCCTCATTTTGTCCATGGTTCTCTATGTATCTGAAGGCTTTATGTTTCTTCAGAAGGCCATTAAGGTATTTTTCATATCTGTTCCACTGTTCATTTGTGGTGTTCTCATAGTCATATACAATACGTGTTGAGCTCTTTTCTGCTCTTCTACCTCCTTTGTTGTTAGTGACTATTATATTAGTGAAAGAGATTTCTGCGAGTGTGATGTTGTGATCACTATCTGTAATGTCAATTGACTGGTATATGTGACTCTTTCTTATGTTAGCTTCAAGTTTAGGGTCCGCCCATATGTAGTCAATTCTAGTTGATGTATTTTTGTTTTTCCATGTGAAGCATCTCTTTTTGGGATTTAGTTTTCTGTACGTGTCCGTAAAAAAGGCATTGTCTAACCACGTAATTATATTTGAAGGTTTTTTTCCGAGTTTGGATGGGCCGCTATAATCTAGTGTTCTGTCCAAATATGAGTTGAGATCTCCTATCAGAATGTAATACCTATTTTTTTTACTGTGATTAGTGAATTCTTTTTTAATATAGCTTGTTAGTTCACTTTGTATTTTCGTGTCTGATGGTGGTATGTATATTACACCTACTATGAGCGTGCAATTCTTGAAGAGTAACCAAGCTTCTATGTAGTATGCACCTATTCTATTGACTTTTCCAATGTGTTTTTCCCATTTCTTGTTAATCATTATGCAAACTCCTGACCCTTTTATCTTGTTGTCTTTGTTAGTCCAGAAAGAGGTATATTCTAGTGTTTGTTTGTTCCAAAATTTTCCGTGTTTTCTATCTCTGTTTGTTTCGCATATACCTATTATATCAGCTCCTTTGTTTGAACAGTATTCTATTAGTAAATTAAGTTTGGAATGATCAGGGCCCAGGCCGTTAATGTTGTGTCCCATGAATGTTAAATTGTATGTGTTGTTGTTATATACATTTGCATTTTGTTGCGTGTAGTTATTCTCTGTCTGCTGTGTACGCGTCGTGTTTCTGTCTTGAATGTTTTGTTTTTGGGGAGTGTTGGGCCGTTGTTCAAAATCTCCCTCTTCTGTTTCTACTTTACGTGTAGTTTCTGTTTCTCTGTTTGTTGTCCTCAACGATAGGAGTTTTTGTTTAGACCAGCTAAACAAATTCTTTATTGTTTTGAATGGCATTGTCCGTGTTTTTTTTTTTTCTAAATGATTTCTTATTCTCCTTATAGTCGTGCTAACCATTTGCTCTTTTTATATTAATATTATATGTTAACATATATTAATTATATTTTTTTTTTTACTTTTATGTATTTTATTTAATTTTTTTAATATATTACTAACATTACTACTATCGTTTTATTACTTTTTTATATCTAACTAATATATTAATAATATTACTAACTTTTTATTATTTCTTTTTTATATTTAAAATAATGATAATATTACTAATTAAATTTCTTTTTTTTATTAACCTTTTATTATTCCTTTTTTATATTTAAAATAATGATAATATTACTAATTAAATTTCTTTTTTTTTTGTTTATATTTTGCTAATATTATTTTTTTTACAAATAGTATATTATTTTATACTAGTTTTTTATTTATATTATTTATAAAAAATATTTGTATATTTAATATTATTTAATAAAAATTTTATTGATTATAAATGCATTTTAAATTCTGTTTGCAAATATAAAATATACGATTTAATTGAATAATATATACTATTTATTAGTACAAAATATGCAGTTTAAACTGGAAAAAAGTACTGTTTATCAGTATAAAATATACGGTTTATCCTGGAAAAGTATACTGTTCGCAATATAAAATATAAAACAATATACTGTTTACAAGTATAAAACATACGGTTTTTCTACTGTTTACAAGTATAAAACATACAGGTGAAACTGAAAAAATATACTGTATGCAAACCATATATATGATACGGTGTGCAGAATACTGAATATATACAGTATGTGAAAATACTGTAATTATACGGTAATAATACTATAAATATACTGTTCATAAAATATGAAAATACAGTATACTAACCGTATATATATTTTTTATAGGGCTGTTAATAGAAAATTTAACATTTGTTAAAAATAATAATAATAAATTTTCATTTTTGTTAGTCAAAATTTGAAAGTTGTTGCTTTTTATTAGATTTTACATAAATTCTTTTTTTGAGCTTTACATAAGCGTCACTTGTTCTAAAGCTGCCACCTGAAACTTCTGAAACTATTTCAGTTTTCAAATTTAATTACGAAACTCATCTAAAATGCCAAAAATAATCTAAAATGCCAAAAATAGTCTGAAATTCCAAAAATTATCCAAAATGCATTGTTTGATAAATAAAGTAAAATGTTAACTGTGTAACTTTTCTTAATGAATGTTTTATGTATAAAAAAATTCTCTTTATTAATTTATTATAAGTAAAATTGATAAATTGTAAATTTAATTTAAATAATGTAAGTCATTATAGAAAGAAATTAACTAGAGATAATCAGTAAAAAAAAAGATTGTCATTTATTAATCTTTTTTTCTAATTCTCCTTTTTTTTGTTTCTCCTTTTTTCTTCTCTTTTTTCATCCCTTCTTTTTTTTCATTTCCTTTTTTTTCGTTCTCCTACTTTCTTAAATTAAACTGATATGATAACAAAAAGAACTAAAGGATTTATTTGACAAGTTAAAAGTGGTCACTTACAAGATCCTGTCTGGTATATTTTATTCAAATACCTTTGACAACAGCTGGTCACTTTGCAGCTGAATGTTACAATTGTAATCAAAAATGGGCATGAAGATGACCACAAGACCTTCAGATTCATCTTGCTAAAGACTGTTTAAAAGTTGATGATGAAATAAACAGAGTTTTTATATGAAGTATTTTGCAATTATATGGTGAAGAAAAAGATATTGAAAGTAATAAACATCCCTGACTTGAGCAACTCTCTATTATGGATTTTATGGATAAAGATAGTAATAATGTACTATCAAAGCTAAAATAAGACGCAACAGATCAATCTTTACTTAAAGTGTTTGTATCTTGTGGCATTCTTTTCGCAATTGTTGAACATTCATCTTTTATTGAATTATTTAAAAAACTTTGTTCTGAATACTTTACAGAAATCTTGAATTTTTAAACAATACCGAATTGATATAATAATGATGTTAAATAAATATTGTGACGATATCGATTTGCAAATGATATTATTATAATATCGCAATGATATCATTTCAATATTAATTCAATATATCAAAATGATATCGTAAAGATATTTGTTTGAAAAAATATCAGATCAATATCATTTCGATATTGTTATAACAACAATGAATTTTTTGAAAAATGGGAAGTAAATATGATATTAATACGATATCGTTCCAACATTAATTCAATATCAATATGATATCGTAAAGATATCACTTTATAATTATCTAATCGACATCATAACGATATTGACAAAACATCAAATCGATATCATTTCGATATTTCGATATTGTTATAACAATAATGAAAAATAGAAAGTAAATACGATATTAATATGATATCGTTCTAACATTAATTCAATATCAATATGATATCGTAAAGATATCACTTTATAATTATCTAATCGACATCATAATGATATTGACGAAACATCAAATTGATATCATTTCGATATTGTTATAACAATAATGAAAAATAGAAAGTAAATACGATATTAATATGATATCGTTCCAACATTAATTCAATATCAATATGATATCGTAAAGATATTACTTTATAATTATCTAATTGACATCATAACAATATTGATGAAACATCAAATCGATATCATTTCGATATTGTTATAACAATAATGAAAAATAGAAAGTAAATACGATATTAATATGATATCATTTTGATATAATGAAACGATATCATTTTGATATTGTTATAACAATAATGATTTTTTTTTAATAAATGCAATATCAATATAATATTATTTTAATAATTCAGTATCAAAATAATATCAAAATGATATTATCTATAAATATTGAATTTACCTTTAAAAATATCAAATCAATCAAATATCATTAAATTCAATTTTATAATATTTTAATAATTTGTAATCTAATTTAAAAGTTAATTTCAATAGATTTAAGTTACCGGTATCACCCACGTCTGCCACCCGTGGATAAACACAGCTTTTACATTACAACTTTATTTCTCGTTATTTCGCTTGGTTTAGATTTTATTTTTCTCTTAACTTCTCGCTTTCTCATAAATTCGTAATATTTATTCTTTCAAATACTATCACTCATTCATAATATTCCCAAAATATTATTCTTTATGTAATATTTATTCTTTCAAATATTACCACTTTATTTCTTATAAACTGCGAGAGTTCTCCTAACTTCTTATTGTATTTCATTCGATAAAACGAGAATAACTTCTTTTTCTTTACTTTTCTGGACTTAATAATATACTATTAATTAATTCTCAAGCGTACAATGAGCATATTCAAGATAACTTTTAATAATTAATATTTCTTTTATTAAATTTGAGTCAAAAACTGACTGCAGAATTCCTAACGAATCCCACCTATATTTATACATTTTTAAGAAAATTATTTCTACTATTTCTAACTTTTCTACTAATAAAAATTTAAGAATAATAAGAAAATAAAGATATATTATCATATGACTATCTCGTGACTAAACTAAACCAAACTATAAATATTATTTTATCGGTTAATTATTTATCCTTCGGCTAATTATTTATCTATTGGTTAATTATTTATTCTTGTTCTATTCGGTCTTTTATTCATCCACTCATGTGATTATCCTGATTTCTCAGGTTACAGCTATCCCCCCAAGAAAAATTTGAGTCCCATCAAATTCTAATTATAACTTCGAAACTTGACCTGTTAATATATTCCTTCAATAATTCTCCATTTATTGTCATTTTCTGTATTCTTCCCTCCATAGTTTTAATTTTATAAGATCCTTTAGAAATTATTTCATGTATATAATACGATCCCTTCCATTTTTCTTCTAGTTTTCCAGACTATACTTCTCCGCTAATTAATTACGTCATATTTCAGTGAACGGACTAATTCACTATTTATTATAAAATTACTATGAATTAATTACGTCTATCAAAATATATTACGTCTGTCAAAATAAATTTAATTAGTATTTTGTCATTTTGACGAAAAGTATATTCCAGACCATTGTTTTTCTTTTGCTGCATCATAATATAGTACTTTATTCCTTATTTGAAAATTCTTTTTCGTCTTATATTTCTTATCATGATATTTCTTCTGTTTTTCTTGAGATTTCTCTATATTTTCTTTAGCTTGGCTTTCAATGTTCGGTAGATCTTCCATTAAACTATTAACTCTTTGTGTTATCGTAACATTTTCATCTTCTAAATTTAATAATATCTTTATTTCCCTTCCATATATTAGATATCCTGGTTTTAACTTGGTCGAATCATTCTTCTTTGTTCTATATGCAAATAAAACTCCTCTTCCTCCATTTAAAATATTGTAAAGGTTAAGGTGTTGTAAAGGTTAAAGTATTGTAAAGATTAAAGTGTTGCATCCATTCTAAATCATTCTGATAATTTGTAATTATATATTATATATTAATTTTCCATGTCCTATCATTAATTTAATCTTTATATTTTCATATTCGTTTAGCCTTCTTCTTCTAATGTTTCATAAAAATATCCTATATTTTCTCTCAATTTATTTGTTTGCTTTTCTACCATTATTCTCTCATCTTTTAGGCTTGTCAATATTTTATTTATCTTAAATTTAGCGACTAATTTTGTCGATCATTTCATTAACATTTCTAAAAATAGATCTCTAATTTTAGTAGATCGCTATATTTAGATTCCATTAACTTAATTTGTTATTTTAGCCCCTCAATCTATCACGTTTTACTATTTAAAATATTTTCCCTTGTTTTAAAAATAATTCTCCTTACTCCAGAAATTTTCCACATGTCACTATACGTTTTATATTATTATTTCTAATTAATTTTTTATTATTATCCAATTATATTTTCTTAAGGAAAAATGTATCTGTAATATCCTGTTACACATTTTTATCTGTAACAACCTTGGAATTGTCACGTGACATTACACGAATTTCTAAAAAAGAAAATATTTTTCCCCATCAAAATTGGGGAAACCCGCTGCACAAGTGTTATACAAATTTCCAAAAAAGGAAAATTTAGAGTGTGCCATTAATTCTGGCCGAAATTATACTTTTGTGTTAAATCTTGCAATTAATCTAAATTTAGCGTTAATTTTGGTCAAAATGATATCAAATCCGTGACATTACGTAGTAATTGTGACGCTACATGAGTCGCATGATGACACGTTATTGAAAAACTTATTTGTTACCTTTATTTGTCACTTGTTACAGGCGTATCATCTAGTAGGGCAAACTTGGAGGTTCTGGGACAGCGGCTATCACATAGGTCTAACCATAATTTAGTATACCCCAGACCACCTAGCCTTATTTTCTGATATGTTAACACTATACCTGTTTTTCTATCCCCAGATCACCTAACCTTGATTCCCGATATGTTATTACTTGATAGCTAAAAAAGAACCCCCAAGCGTTGTAGATAAGATTAACATCATTTATTCCTAGGCATTATTACCACGCATGGATCCATTCCAGGGTATCATAATTTTATGCTATATCAGATTGCCTTTATAAGTGCCAAAGGTATGAAGGACACGAAGTGTCTGTAATACCGATGGCACGATTCAGCAATCCATTGTGGCATACTATTTTTATGATACTCTAAAATGGATTCATTTGATGATTTAAGCCATTCATGCTCTAACCAAAAATTTTTAACAGGAAGGTAACTAGACATATTGTAAAGCTTTTCCTGCTATACGAAAAAATCTGGGACAGTGAAGTCTAACCAAAAATCTAACCCAGGTCTAACCAAAAATGTATAGCAGGAAGGCAACTAGATATGTTTTAAAGCTTTTCCTCCTATACGAAAAAATCTGGGACAGCGAAGTCTAACCAAAAATCCAACCCAGGTCTAACCAAAAAATGTATAGCAGGAAGGCAACTAGATATATTGTAAAGCTTTCCCTGCAATACGAAAAAATCTGGGACAACAGGTCTAACCAAAAGTCTAACCAAAAATCCGTCCGAGGTCTAACCAAAAAATATACAGCAGGAAGACAACTAGACATATTGTAAAGCTTCCCCTACAATACGAAAAAATCTGGGACAATGAAGTCTAACCAAAATTTAACCCTAATCATAAATTGCTCTGATTCTTTGACGAAGCCTATTTTCATACCGATTTTGATAGTAATAAGATGGAAAACATTTTAGAATTTATTAATTGAAGAAAAAAATTTTTAGGTTATTAGTACACAACCAGTATGGCAACAAGTAATCGAACTTGTGATAGATGTGGAAAGACTTTTGCAACTCCACAAAAGCTTCGTGGGCATCAAAATAGAAAGTTTCTATGCAAGCCTACAGCTAACCCTCAGGATCCCACACCTGAGATTGTACAATTGCAACCACAACCGGAGCAACTCCAGGAACTCATACCTGAAGTTATCCCAGCTCCTGCAGAGAAAACTCCTAATTTATCAATTGATGAACTAGCAAAATGGTTAGCAGGACCTGGTGATTACAATCAATATACTCCACGAAAAAGAAGAGCTCCCCAAACAGATAATGAATGGTTTGCTTATATGCAAGGAGATTATAGAGGAAGATGGTGTGATATTCAATTTGTAAAAAGAGTTCATGATCCTGCACGTTCACATAAATCTCTAAAACATAAGACAGTATGGCAAGCTGATCTTAAACCAAATGTTAGAGATATACCATATTTTCCAAGTGTAATAGCTGATACCCGTCAGAAAATAACAGAAATTCTTGAGAGTGAACTTGAAGAAAAGGGGCAAATCAAATCAGCTATCACTATATTGGCTACATATACAGATAATAGTGGAACATATAAGCAAGTTTATCATAGAGGAGTCATGCGTGTACTTCTTTTAAAGAATGATATAGATGATCATTTAACGAAATCAGCAGTAGATATCACAGATAAAATTGTCAAATTTATGAAAGGAGGGTCTGGTTGGAAAATTGTTAGTATAGATATATTAACTATTGAGACGTATACTTACCGCCGAGCAGAAGGAGGCTCATACATACTTACACCTAAGGCACTTGCAAATAAGAAGTGAGTGCACTATCAATCCGGATAACAAAGATCTCATAGATCCGGACACAGGCTTGCTCTCTGAAAAATGTTTGCAAGGGGCTTTAGGTGCTTACTTTGCATATAAAGATGGACATACACAAAAACTTGAGCGAATCTTTCGGGCAGAAAAATTTAAGCCATACTTGGAACAAGTCAATCTCAATGCAATTCCCATGCCCACTCCTGTTTGTCCACGCATATTTAGCAAGATTGAGGACCTCAATCCTGAGATCTCCATTAATGTATGGGAATGGGAGGAGAAAACTGGTATTCCAAAACCTGTTATTGCAAGTAAGAATTACAACCGTCAACATATCATTCACCTCATGGCCCTTACAGATATTACAAAATCAGATGAAGGAAAGTATGGTCAGAAGAATCACTTCCTTTGGATTAAGAATCCTGATGCTTTAATATACAAAGATACATCCCACAAGGGAAAGAAGCATCTTTGCAATCGGTGCTTCCAAAGCTTTCCATCGTCTAAATCTCTAACTAATCATCAGGAATGGTGTTTTGGATTAGGTGAGTCACCACAAAGAGTTGAGTTACCAGTTAAAGGTAAGAATGATTTTGAGGAGTTTAAGAATTTTAACCGAACAATGTATGCTCCATGTGTAATTATTGCAGACTTTGAGGCTGATAACAGAAAGTGTAATGAAAACTATGGTGGAAATATGCATAAGATTATGGAGCAAAAGGCTAATAGCTTCTGCTATATGGTCCACTGGATTGAAACTGATGAGACATGGGGGCCATTCTTATACCGAGGACCAAATGCAACAGAAGAGTTTGTCTGCAGACTTGATAAAGAATTAAGAAGGATTAATGATGTTTTAGAAGTAAAAGTAGAACGTATTATAACAGAGGAAGCTAAAAAGGAATTCACTGAAGCAGTTAGTTGTTGGATATGTAATGGGAATTTCAATCAGGGCGTGCAAGACAAAAAAGTTTGGGATCACTGCCACATCACAGGTAAGTTTCGTGGAGCTGCTCATAATGCATGCAATCTTAAGCTTCAAATCGAAGCATGGAAGACTCCAATTCCTGTAGTATTTCATAACTTCTGTGGCTATGACTCCCATTTAGTTTGTGAATCTGTTGGACGATCAATTGGAGCACATCAAATCAAAGTTATTGCAGAGACATTCGAACGTTACAAATCCATGAAGGTAGGGCAATTCAAGTACATTGATAGCATGCAGTTCATGGCCTCCAGTCTTGCAAACCTTGCAAAGAATTTAGGGACAGATAAACCCCTCACAAAGCGACACTTCAAAAACTTCTCGTCTGAACATATTGACTTAATCACACGTAAAGGGGTTTATCCTTATAAATATATTGATTCACATGATCGTTTCAAGGAGACAGAACTCCCATCTATTCATGACTTTCATAGTACTCTTGGAGGAAAGATCACTCAGGATAATTACAAACATGCACAAAAAGTTTGGAAGGAATTTGGCTGCAAGAACTTGGGCGAGTATCATGACCTTTACCTTAAGACTGATGTTCTTCTCCTAGCAGATGTCTGGACAAAGTTTTAACAGACAGCGATGCATCATTATGGACTTGACCCAAGTCATTATGTCTCTGCACCAGCACTTTCATGGGATGGCATGCTTAAGATGACTGGAGTCAAAATAGAGCTATTCACTGACATGACCATGCATGATTTTACTGAAAAGGCTAAACGTGGAGGAATAGCTATGGCTGGACACCGTTTTCTAAAAGCCAATAACCCTAAGATGGGTGACTCTTTTAATCCCTCTAAACCTACTACCTGGATTTCCTATGTAGATGCAAACAATCTGTATGGATGGGCTATGAGCCAGTACTTACCTATTGGTAATTACAGATGGGAAGCATCTCCAGAATATTTCAAACAGAATCCAGATAAGCAGAAGCAGATACTTAATGTAATTCTTAATACAAAACCAGATGCTGCCTGTGGTTACTTCCTAAATATCAAAGCGCACTACCCCCTTAGGACTCATGATTATCTATAAGATTTACCTCCTGCAGTTGATAGTATAGCTGTAAAAAAGGATAGGTTAAGCCCATATATAACCAAACTTGTTGATAACTTAGATGGAGGGCGATTTCCTGAAACAGAAAAGTTAGTTCCACATCTTGGTAAACATGAAGATTATGTCATACATTACCAAGAGCTCCAGTATTACATTAAGTTAGGCATGGTTGTAGATGAGATTACACAAGTCCTATCATTTGATCAAGATAACTGGTTAGCTCCTTATATTGCAAAAAATACAAATTTACGTCAACAATCCAAGAATTCATTTGAGAAAGACTTCTTTAAACTCATGAATAACTCAGTCTATGGCAAGACTATGGAGAATGTACGTAAGTATCAGGATGTCAAGCTTATGAGAATGATCAATGAAAATGATGAGAAGAAATTCCTTAAGAAAGTTCGCAAGCCCTCCTTCAAGTATGCTCGTCAACTTGGCAACACACTTGTAGGAGCACATATGGGAAAGGCTAGTGTTATTCTCAATAAACCTATCATTATCGGTGCATCTGTCCTTGGTCTCAGTAAACTCTTAATGTACCGCTTCTGGTATGGTTTTGTCAAAGAGAAGTATGGAAACAAAGTACGACTTGGATATATGGATACTGACTCCTTTATCTACCATGTCGAGACAGAAGATATTTACAAGGATATGGCAGAGCGTCCAGATCTCTTTGACCTTAATGATACCAAGACTATCGGGCTTTTCAAGGATGAGACTCCTGGAAATGTAATTACTGAATCCTACCACATCCGTGCAAAATCCTACCACTATGTCTTGGCAGACAAGTCTACAAAGTCCAAACATAAAGGAGTAAGCAAGAAGGGTATGAGTGATATGGCTAAGGACACATATTTCCCATCTTTAGGTGGAACTTTATTAGATGATACAGTAGAAAAAGATGAAATCTTCGATCCTATGACTCAAGTATATCGGGACTGTCTGTTTGAAAATAATATCTTCTATGCCAAGAATGTGGGAATGCGTACAAAAAATCATGTAATATCACTAATCGAGTCAGAGAAGAAGGCATTATCCCCAATCGATACAAAACGCTGGATTTGGTCAGATGGTATATCCTCCTTACCATTCGGACACTGGCGTATTCAAGTATATAAGAAACTTCTTGAGCGTGGCACAAGTCATGAGGCAGCAGAAAAAATAGCTATAGGGACCAGATTACCAGAGAAATATTAGAATGATATAGAATAGTTTAGTGATACTTAGGCATATATTAATAATAAATTATATTTTTTTTTCAGTAGTTAAAATGGAAGACGATCCAATCTATGATATACATAGTAAAGAATATATCGATGACCTTATACATATCACAATTCAGAGAGGTCTCTTTAAAGATGTAGAGGATGCAATAAAAAGTATAAAGGCATTAGCTAAAATGGTCATAAGTTCTAAGACTAGTATTAATGCATTTATGAAATGCCCTGTACCAAACATTCCAAATGCCTTTTATGACTTAGTAGAGGCATTTTATTATTCAATACTAAGAGAAAGACAATCATTAGCACATGACATCTAACAGATTTCTGGGAGGTGTCATATGATAAGATATTCTATGGAATTCTTCAGAATTCTTTGGAATTCCAAATTTTTTTTTCGTAATAAGAACTAATGTCTTTCAACCAGGTATACACTGAGCTACTAGTTATATTACCAGCTTCTGTAATACATGAGGCATGGATTCGTCTCACAACAAGGAAGCGCAATCCACTATCTGTGTCTGATGCCAGTGGAGTAAATTCCATGGTAGAGTTATTTTTGAAACATGAAGTAGAAAGATACCAGAAAAAATTAGCACGTCAGAAACTAACTGTTAAACAGACATATATGCCAAGAAACAGAATGATACAAGACATAATTAGTGAAGAAGTTTCCATACTTCAGAAGCACTTGCTTGAATATAATAAGGTTACTTTTGGCCGATTCATGCAGAACCTTACTAAAGAACATGAGAAATTGATCAAGACAAATCATCAGATACGACATGAAATTGATACCATGAAGAAGCAAGTACGAGAAATAGAAAAAAAACTTGCTTCCATGTCGTAGTTCCCATTATTCATCAAGAAATAGACGAATGGGTACTGTTGCTTCACTCAAATTTTGTGTGGACTGCGCATGGGATTTTTTTACTGTGCATAGACTTTGCATGGACTTTGCATGGGAAATTTTAACTGCACATGGACTTTGCATGGGCTTTGCATGGGACTTTTTTACTGCACATGGATTTTTTCGTAAAAAATGTTGTCTAAGATTAGAAGGATATGGGAATTCCTTCCCACAATGCTGACAGGTACGATCAGCTAGTTTTTTTTTATAGGCTGGCTATCTACTGCAAAAACATTACGTTGTGCCTTATGTACAGAGAGAGGAATTGAGACAACCTGTCCATTTACATTTGCTTTGAACTCACCCTTTACTACAGGTTCCCAACCTGCATGATACTGCCACTGTATACCAAGTATTAGCAATGATTTGTCCTTACCATTTCGATCCTTCTCGGTAGGTATAACAGAGAATTCGTCTGATATAGTGACTGTATTTGTACCTTCACCAATAGTTATGGGAATTTCATTGATAGTGCCAAGAGTTTTGGTTGATCCAGCTACACCATTAAGTGCATGTATATTCTTTCGATCTATTTTGAGACCTAGATGCTTAGCTACATTCTCAGAGATTACTGAAGAGTCAGACCCTGTATCGATCATAGCATAGGGTATGCATACATTTTTGATTTTACAGGAAATGGTCGCTACATCATTGGGATCATCTAACTGGAAAAAGTTGATTTCTAAGGGTCTTGGCCAGTATAGGTTTTTCTGCTGATAGGCACGTATTGCATGGTTCAGTGTTTTGTCTTCTTTCTGTTCTACTTCAGATGGTACATCTGCAGGAGGAGTTGGTAATAGTGGAGTTGCTGTATTTACAGCATGAGCTAGAGGAGATAAAATGTCTTGCATATTTGCTGAAAGAACATCCCAGAGTTTCTTTCTTTCACTAACTGGATAGTCACTAACAAAATGGTTTAAAAGCGGGTCTTTCAGATTCTCATATGCTTGATTGGTATAAGCATTAATCTGTAGGAGGATTTCTTTAGGACATTGTGCTGCTAGTGAAGCAATTATAGACTTCAGTGCTGCATGAAAGACTTCATCAGTTTTCTTGAGAATAGGTTCTCTTTTAGATTTGGAAGTACGGGATTTTTTCCCTTTGGTTTTTACCGAAACTCCACGTTGACGAGTTTTTTTTTTACACTAAAGCAATTCTGAGGTTCATCCTCCTCCTCTTCTTCTTCAGTTAACTCTTCCTCAGTTTCTTCATCAGTTTCCTCATCACTTTCAGATTCTTCATAGTCAACTATGTGAGTATTGTTAACTTTCTTAGCACGTCTACTCCGTGGACACTTGTTTTTGGAATGACCTGTTCTACCACAGTTTGAGCAATGACGTTTAGGAGAAGATTTGGTTGTCTTTGTCACCTTTTTAATCTGACCAGTTCCGAAGTGATCTTTTCTTAGATGTTGTGTTTATCCACCTAACTTTCTGGTAAGATCACTCTCAATGAAAGTATGTATTGCTACAGGATTTGTTATGTCACCAGTATAGCCAAGACGTACTGCTATATCTGCAAGCTTTTCTAATGCAGTTCTATTCTGTGGTTGTTCTACTATAGTGGTTGGATTTTTTCGCCCTCCACTTTCATACCATTTATTACGCAACTCATTAAAGAAAGCATCAAGATCAGCAGGAGCAGCAATTCTAACTCTCATTTCTAAAGCATCAGGCAAATGATTATATAGATAAGGTAAAATTTCGGCATATACTTGTCCTTGTGCTAATGATCGAATTCTTTTTGCATATGTATCTGGTGTATCTATAGGAGAAAATGATTCATTCATGAGTGCTATTATAGCACCTTGATTTGTTCCAACCATCACATCTCTATATTTTCCTTGCAGCCAGTTTAGAAACTCTGGTTCTGTATTAATAGCAGCATTGCCATTATATGGATTATTTACTGGAACAGGAATAAATCTACCAGACATTTTATTTTTCATGACATTGCACCTCATAGCAGCATTAAAACCAGCAAAAGCTAGTGGACGAGCCATCTCATTGACAGCTCTAAGCTTTTGATAATAAGAGTCTGGCGGCTCTTGTCCATCATAAAATGGTAACTGTGCAAGACCTGGTGATATAGTATGCATGACATCTTGTATTGTAGCCATGTTTGGAGGATTGTTTTGTAACGCTAATATTTGTTGTTGTAAATTTAAAATATTTTGGGCCTGTGCTTGTACCTGGGTCTGTGAAATCCTATATTGTCTTTGCCAGTTTTGTGCCTGACGTATACAACCTGCATGCCTTCTTCTCCAACGTTCTGTATCAGCATTATAGCGTAACATCAGCCTGTGTGCATTCCTTCGATGCTCAGCTATCTGATTCTGTTGGTTTGCTATCTGATTCTGATGATTTACCAGCTGATTCTGTTGGTTTGCCAGTTGTGCATCTTTGCGTCTATTCAGAAAACATATACCTAGATTGGCTATTTGTATTCCTGCAATATGTGCTTGATTCTGTTGTGCAACAGTTTCCCAGTGTCTACGAGCATTTCTCTCATATGTAAAATCATCACGTACTCTTATTAAGTCTTGATTAAGAGCATTTGTACGATCTAAAGATTCTCCAAGTAATGTCTGCAATCCTTCTATCTGATTTAGTTGGTCTACACCAATTTCTTGCATTAGAGCAGCTTGACGAATAATTTCATCAAGACTTTGAGTGGTAGCATTAAAGACATCATCTATGTCTTGTGGAATTGGAATCCTATTCCGATCAAAAAATAGTCGAATTTCAGACACACAATCTGCAACTGCCCGTCGGCGGTCTAGTATTCTTAGAATAGGATTGAATAATTCATTATCTTCATCCATTTCTATCTTTTCTTTACATAAAAATAATTCTTGAATGCGTTTTTTGAGTTTATCTACTGTGTCTTCAAGCTGAATGATACGTTCATCCTGGGCAACAAGTGCCTCTTCCTTTAACTCTAAGTGATCTCGATACTTTCCAAGTTCAACTAAAGTGGACTGACACTCTGCCTTTAACTGATCGATCTCATCCTCACGTGAAACAAGATTTTTTTCAAGATAGAAGATATATCGTTCACATGCCTCTATCTCCTTTGTGAGTTTACGGATTTTCTCCTTATTGGAAATATTATTTGTTTCCTTTAATATCAGCTCTTTACGTAAAGCAAAGTTGCTATTTAGCAGATCAAGATATGCCTGTTCAACTCCCATTGATACCTATTATTAAAATAGATTCTGATGAAGCACGAAATGTAGAGGTGACTTCGACTTTATGCAGAATATTTTATCAACCATCTGGATATCAGAGAACTGCCAAAAAATTG
This sequence comes from Rhizophagus irregularis, assembly GCF_026210795.1. Taxonomy (NCBI): domain Eukaryota; kingdom Fungi; phylum Glomeromycota; class Glomeromycetes; order Glomerales; family Glomeraceae; genus Rhizophagus; species Rhizophagus irregularis. Next base: position 46,081 of record NC_089430.1, on the reverse strand, counting down.
TATGAGACATCACAAAATGCTGGATATGATTTCACCTTAGATGAAGTGCAGGATTGGCTTGAAAGACAGGCAGTACATCAAGTTCACAAACCTCGTCCCCGATTTATCTCTCGTGTAAGTTTTAGTTCTATACAAGTTTCCCAATGAAGTTCATCAAGCTGACATTTTGTATATGCCATATGACAAGGTTGGACATGTGACTTATCTTTTCTGTCTCAATATAGTTGATATAGCATCGAGGTATAAAGAAAGTGTCCCTATAGGTTCAACCAGTGTTAAAGATCGACAGAGAATCCTAACTTCTCATACTATTGCTTGGGCTTTTGAAAAGGTATATGATGATACAACATGTCCGCTCACTTGGCCAAAATTATTAATTACAGATAGGGGTTCAGAGTTTAAAGGTGAGTGTGAAAAGTTGATGACTTCCCATGGTGTAAAGATTCAGAAGGCCAAGTCTAAGCGTACTGTTGGCATTGTGGAGCGATATAACCGTACCTTGGTTGAGAAACTATTTCTCTCTCAAAATGCATCTGACTTACTAACTTTAGGTAAAACGAGATCTTGAGTCTGGGTAAAAAACTTACCTATTGCTGTAGAAAGTATAAATAACTCAGTGACCCAACAACTTGGTATATCTCCTGCTGTAGCTATAAAAAAATCACGAGTGTCTTCCAGATCTTCTTATCCTCGTGATGGACCTGTTGGGTATGAAGAAGAGAAACTACCACCTGATATAAGTGTAAGGTACTTACTTGAACCAAATGATCTGGAAGGTGGAAGACGTCGAGCAGGAGATATGAATTGGTCACCTAAGATTTATCATATCCATATGTCTTTAACACAGAAAAATCAACCAATTTTGTACTGGCTTATTGATGATGATGGTAAAGAATCAGAGAGATCCTTTGTGAGGGAAGAACTTTTGGTTATACCAGATGATACAGAACTTCCACCATAATGGGTACTTATGAATTAAGATAGTCTTCTACCTCATCATCTGCTTGGGAGTCTGTAAGGAAGTAGTCTTTTGCCAATTCGTAGTATAACCTGTATAGCTTATTAATAGCAGACAAAAGTTTTGGCTCTCTGCTATACCAGGTCTTATAATTTTCCAAGATTTGCTGATACTTTGTCTCATTAGGTAGAATAGATTGTGCTGTTTCAAGAACAAAATTTTCTGGTTCTTCTGCTTGACGCAATTTGATTATCCTTTGTTTGTAACATAACATGAATTTACCATCCTTTGGTTTCTTGTAAAGGATGCCTGCTTTAATTACAGCAATTAGAACTGATTCAATTTCACGGTATGTTGGCTTAGCTGGTATAGCTTGGGTAGACATCATTTTTATATCATGTAAAGTTTTTTTTAATTTAACTTATTTATACTTAATAAAAATGATTGGAGAATATACTTGTGAATATTTACATAACACAGGAAAGCCTTGTGGTCGTCCTTGTGTGAGGCCAGAAGGTTGTCGCATTCATTGGAAGACAAAATCACGCTTTCCTTGTGCTGTATGTGGTAAACCTACAGGTTCATCTAGTGGTCGATGTCAATCTCATATTGGGAGTTACTATCAAAATCGGTATGAAAATAGGCTTCGTCAAAGAATCAGAGCAATTTATGATTAGAGTTAAATTTTGGTTAGACTTCATTGTCCCAGATTTTTTCGTATTGTAGGGGAAGCTTTACAATATGTCTAGTTGTCTTCCTGCTGTATATTTTTTGGTTAGACCTCAGACGGATTTTTGGTTAGACTTTTGGTTAGACCTGTTGTCCCAGATTTTTTCGTATTGCAGGGAAAGCTTTACAATATATCTAGTTGCCTTCCTGCTATACATTTTTTGGTTAGACTTGGGTTGGATTTTTGGTTAGACTTCGCTGTCCCAGATTTTTTCGTATAGGAGGAAAAACTTTAAAACATATCTAGTTGCCTTCCTGCTATACATTTTTGGTTAGACCTGGGTTAGATTTTTGGTTAGACTTCACTGTCCCAGATTTTTTCGTATAGCAGGAAAAGCTTTACAATATGTCTAGTTACCTTCCTGTTAAAAATTTTTGGTTAGAGCATGAATGGCTTAAATCATCAAATGAATCCATTTTAGAGTATCATAAAAATAGTATGCCACAATGGATTGCTGAATCGTGCCATCGGTATTACAGACACTTCGTGTCCTTCATACCTTTGGCACTTATAAAGGCAATCTGATATAGCATAAAATTATGATACCCTGGAATGGATCCATGCGTGGTAATAATGCCTAGGAATAAATGATGTTAATCTTATCTACAACGCTTGGGGGTTCTTTTTTAGCTATCAAGTAATAACATATCGGGAATCAAGGTTAGGTGATCTGGGGATAGAAAAACAGGTATAGTGTTAACATATCAGAAAACAAGGCTAGGTGGTCTGGGGGTACACTAAATTATGGTTAGACCTATGTGATAGCCGCTGTCCCAGAACCCCCAAGTTTGCCCTACTCGTCTTTAATTAATTCTCACACTATTCTCACGGTATAACACTTCGCTCACTTTATTTACTTTGTCTTTTTTTTACAAGTTCTTTTTTTTTACCCTTTACAAAACGAAGTATCATATCGAGATGGACGTATCTGAATTAAATATCTAAGAATTCATTATCATGTTTATGACACCTCATGAAGGTATGTAAGTTCTTTATTTATGTACTTTGAGTAGGTACAATATCATTTCTTATTCTGGAACATACAAACCCAGAAGAGGAATCAGGAAAAGTATGCCAGGATGATACTAATATGGGTATGTTGTGTTTCTTATGATATACCTAATTTATTTTGCAATATTCATACTTTTTATTTTCTCATATAGAACAGGTTGAGCCGAGCGATATAGTACCTCAGAACCTAGAAAGTGAAGGTATGATTATTAATTTCTCCATGTAAAGATATAACAATCGGCTAAAAGCACTAATAAACAATATCACTTTATACAGGTCGAAAAGGCACCATTGTCCAAAATTCAAAAAATGCAAATTCCACATTTTTCTGGAAAATGGTGGGAAATTGTGGAAAATGCTGCATTACGCTGAGCAATTTTTTGGAATAGCATTGTTACAACATTGTTTGATTTAGCAAATTTTATGAAATTTTGGGAAAATGCTACATTATATCTCAAATGTAACATTTCGTAACATTTCGTGACATTGTTATAACATTGTCATTAAAATCAAATTTTGCTTTTTTTTGTCAAATGTTCCAATTTTCTTGCAAATGGTGCATTTTTATGAAAATGCCACATTTTATTTCCAATGTGATATCATTGTAACAACATTTCATAAAATTGTTATAACATTGTCAATTAAAATCAAATTTTGTCAAATATTCCAATTTTCTAGCAAATGGTATATTTTTTATGAAAATTCTATATTTTTTGTCAAATGTTGCATATTTTCAGCAAATTTTATGTTTTTTTGGTCAAATGTTTCATTTTCGTCAGAATGTTAAAATGTTACAATTTTTTTTTGGAAAATGCTCAATAATATAGCATTACACTGGAAAATGTAGCATTTCACCAAATTACACTAAAAAGTATCACAATTATCACATTTTTTGGAAAATTCTACATTTAAGGTTGCTTGTCTAAACCTCTTCAAAATCCTACGATTAGTTTCATCAAAATTTTACTATAGATTTATTATAGTTTCGGCAGAGTTTCGGCAGTTTCGGCATTTATAATAAGTTTTGGCAGTTTCGCCTTTCTCCAAAGTTTCGCCAGTTTTTTAATATAACTTTAATATAGTTTCAGCAGAATTTCGCTTTTCGGCAAAACGCCATCTTGCCTAAACCCCTAGGTTTCGGCAAGCAACCTTATCTACATTACATTAAATTATACTGAAAAATGTAGCACTATACTAGATTATGTGGAATTGAACTAAAAAATACCACAATTACACTAGACAATGTAGCATTACACTAAAAAGTACCACAATTATTATATTTTTTAGAAAATTTCACATTATACTGGAAAATGTAACATTATGCTAGAAAATGCGGAATTGCACTAAAAAATGCAGAATTGCACTAAAAAACACAAAAAAATACTACAATTACACTGAATAACGTAGCATTACACTTAATTACATTAAAATTATTAGGATAATTTTTATTTATGCTGGAAAATGTAACATTATGCTAGAAAATGCGGAATTGCACTAAAAAACGTGGAATTGCACTAAAAAACACAAAAAAATACTACAATTACATTGGATAACGTAGCATTACACTTAATTACAACACGATGTGTTGTGATATGTTGTTTAATTTAATACTAAACCTTACTACTGAAGACTCCCTCTTTTTGTCACTATAAACAGGCGGAGGGAGCAGCAATGGCTCTCCCCCTATAGGTACTTTATGGCCTCTACCTGTTTACAGAGGAGGGGCTTTTCGTAAAGTTTATTAGATAGATATATATATATGTATATATATATGTATATATATACATCTATCATTAAATTAAAAAAATTATAAAAAAAAAAAAAAAGTTTCAGGAAAAAGCCCCCTATTTATATAAAATACATGTCACGTGTATCACGTGACATGAACTTGGTTAAACTGCAGCCGCAGCCGCAGCCGCAGTTCATTTTTTAACTAACCTAAAAATACTAAAAATAAACTATTGCAGCCGCAGCCGCAGCTGCAGTTTTTTTTTAGAGTTTAAAAAAAAACTAATTTAGTTTATTTCGCTCTTCCCTTCTTCTCACCATTTTCCCGTCACCCTCCCTCTCGTTTCTCCTTCCCTCTCTCTCCCCACTTCCCTCTCTCTCGTCCTTCCCCCTCCCCTTTCCCATTTCCCGTTGGTATGGCAATTATCGTTACATTTGGAAGTCAGGTAAAGTTTGTTATCTTACAAAACTATTTTTTTTTTATTTTTTTTCTTTATTAAGAAACGTTTTAACGTTTCTTTTACTTTATTTTTGTAGGTTCCGGTACTCCAGGTTTCCGAAACGGCAAAATGTAAGTTTCGTTTAACGAAACTTCTTATATTTTTATTTTTTTTAATTAAGAAACGTTCTAACGTTTCTTTTACTTTTTTTTGTAGGTCCAGAAGAACGCCAAGTTTCAGCATGAATATTCATTAATGGCCAAAACGGAAATGTAAGTTTCGTTTTAACGAAACTTATATTATATTTTTTTTTAATTAAGAAACGTTCTATAACGTTTCTTTTACTTTTTTTTGTAGGTTCGGTGGTTCCGGTGCTCCAGGATTCCCGAAATGGAAAATGTAAGTTTCATTTTAACAAAACTTATTATATTATATTTTTTTTAATTAAGAAACGTTCTAACGTTTCTTTTACTTTTTTTTGTAGGTTCCGGTACTCCAAGATTCCGAAACGTCAACATATAAGTTTCGTTAACGAAACTTAAAATATTTTATTTTCTTTTTAATTAAGAAACATTCTCTAACGTTTCTTCTACTTTTTTTGTAGGTTCCGATGCTCCAGGATTCTGAAACGGAAAAATGTAAGTTTCGTTTCATCAACGAAACTTATCTTTTTTGTTTTTTTTAATTAAAAAACGTTCTAACGTTTCTTTTACTTTTTCATTTCTTATAGGTCTCCAATTCGGGTATCATTGGAAAGTGAAAATGGTAAGTTTCGCAACAAAACTTACCGTGTTTTTTTTTATTATTATTAGAAACATTTTTTAATGTTTCTTTTCTATTTTTTTTTTGTAAGTTCGAGCGGGATACTTGACTTTGGTAAGTTTCGCAACAAAAAAAACGTTGCGAAACTTCAGTTTGTTTTTTAAAGAAATGTTTTATTAACATTTTTTTATTCTCTTTTGTAGGTCCCTCCCCTCCAGATTCGAACTTGGGTTTGGATAACGTGTAGGTTTCAAAGTATAACTTCGAAACTTTAGTTTAAATGGTGAGTTTCATGACAAATATCATGAAACTTAAATTTTTTTTTATTAGGACCGTTTACTAACGTTCCTTCTCTTTTTTGTAAGTTCGGGGATATCTGGAAAGCTAACTTAGGAAACATGAATCTCGTAAAACCATTGTTGAATATAAGCCATTACTTTACATTCAGGTATTGGATATGGCTTCTGAAATGGTAAGTTTTGTACGTTTTGTTACGAAACTTCTGTTTTATCTTTAAGAAACATTCTAACTGAATGGTTTTCTTTTTTTGTAGGTTATTGTAACAAGTTAATAGTTCTTTGGCTCCTTGCTTGGTGAGTTTCGAAGATTAACCTTCGAAACTTTTTGTTTTTTTTTGATGTTTGTTTTCTTTAACATTATTGTACTTAATTACACGTTATAATTGAATAATTAGATAAATTGTTAATAAAATTAGAATCAATAAATTGTTATAAAATTTGTATAAAATTACACAAAATTGTTGCTTAATTATTACTCAATTGTCAGAAATTGTCTTAAAAATATTACATTTACACTCAATTGTCCAAAAATTGTCAAACAATTGTCACTCAATTGTCTAAAATTGCTAAAAATTTTCTAGCATTTAAAAGTTAAATTTTGGTAAAACGGTCCATTTTTCCAAAATTTGACAAAAAAATGCACAATTTACCAGAATTTTCCTGGTAAATTGTGCAACAATGGAAAGTTTTTATTTCAAATTTGCAATTTACGTATCATTACAAAAAATTCATCACAATTTACATAACATTGGCCTAATATTGCTAAAAATTCACCACAATTTGCATTTCGTTTACATAACATTAACTAAATTCACCACAATTTGCATTACGTTTGCATAAAATTACTAAAAATTTGACTAAATTCACCACAATTTGCATTACGTTTGCATAAAATTACTAAAAATTTGACTAAATTCACCACAATTTGCACTTCGTTTACATAACATTACTAAAAATTTGACTAAATTCACCACAATTTGCATTACGTTTGCATAAAATTACTAAAAATTTGATTAAATTCACCACAATTCGCATTACGTTTGCATAACATTAACTAAATTCACCACAATTTGCATAAAATTACTAAAAATTTGACTAAATTCACCACAATTTACATTACGTTTGCATAAAATTACTAAAAATTTAACTAAATTCACCACAATTTACACTTCGTTTGCATCACATTACTAAAAATTTGCCTAGAATTTCCCACAATTTAATGATAATTTATCTGAAAAATTTCTCAACATTTGAATTAGGAATTCTGTAGGAATTCTGCCATTTTGACAAAATTTGCCAAATTGTAAGTCCTCCATTATCCCAAAATTGTAACACAATTTACCCCAATTTACCGGGATAATTCTCAATTTGCCAGAAAAATTCCAGGCAAATTTTGCGACAATGACACCTGTTCGACCTGTGTTACCTTGAATATTTAACTATAACAAATCTTTCCATAGGCGATACCTTTAGGTCGTGGGGAGATGTGGACGGAATCATAAAAGCCTATAGCAAAAGACATGAATTTACGATTATAAAGAAACGATTAGGTCAGCGTGAAGATGGGAGTATTAAACATCATAGCTTTAGATGTGAATTCGGCGGCCATTATCATCCACAAAAACAAGTTGATATTAATAGTCATCAAGATCATAAATCAAAATGCCAGCAATGTCCATGGAATGCAAATTTCAATTGCCCTCAAAACTCTCAAGGCGTATCTCTTACCACTTTCAATAATTTGCACAACTATGCGTTATTTCCTGCTGATACTGAAAATTATTCATCAAAATACCGTTGCATTCCTGATGATGTCCTTAAAGAAGTCCAATTTCTCACCGAACATAGAAATTTACCGATTACCACTCAACAAAAGTTGTTGAAGGCAAAATTTCTGACTATATCTATTCTCGACTGTGATCTCTCTAATGTAATACAAAAATATAAGGTTAGGCCAGATGTAATCCATGATGCATTTCGCTTACTAAAAATACTAATTGAGCATAAGTCAAACGATCCCAGATGGTTCATTGATTTTCAGTTTGATCAAGATAAAAGACTTACTCAGCTTTTTTGGATGTCTATGTCCCAAATTACTCTTTGGTTAGAGTATCATGATGTTATTTTAAACGATAACACTGCTAAGACCAACCGTTATCAAATGCCATTATCACTTTTCCTTGTCGTTAATAACAATACTAAATCACGACTTGTAGCTCAAGCCCTCGTATCTGACAAATCGGTAGAATCTTATAAATGGATTTTGGAGTGCACAAAAAAAGCAACAATGACAGAACCTTTAGTGTTCATCACAGATGCCGATCCCACCATGAACGCAGCGATCACACAAATATACGAGACAACTCACCCGATTCATTGCATTTTCCATATCAGCGAAAATCTACCAAAGAATGTTAAATCAAAGCTCAGCGATCAATATGAAAGTTTCGTTCGGAGCTTTTTTTCATGTCGTAACAGTTTGTATGAAGAACTTTTTTATGAAAGGTGGTCTAAGCTTATAGAAAAATATCCTAGTATAAAGGATTACCTGATGAGAGCTCTTTATCCTAGTCGTCAAGCGTGAGCTCGTGCATTTACGTCAAAAATTTTCACCGCAGGAATTCAAACTACTTTCCGCGTCAAAAGTCACAATAATATAATCAAGCGTGAGTTGTCAGCAAACAGTACATTATGCGGTCTCGCAGATGCTCTTGATGCACGGTTTGAACATGAAGCTCAATGGAATCGGTTTTTTGAGTACCGCATTTTATCAACTTACGTGGGGATTATAACGGTTAGTCAAGACCTTTTTCCTAAAGTCGATAAAATAATGACTGAATACCTAACCCCACAAATATTGTCTGCTGAGCGTATGGAAATGGCACAATGCCTTTACTTTGTACCAAGTCAAGTGGAACCAAATATCGTTGAGGTATTTAGTGTCTTTTTTATATATTGAAATGTTAACGAAATCTAATACTATTGCTATATAGGATCCAGAAGCTGGTGTAATGGAAGGATGTGTTGAAGATTCATATGATGCTAAGCAAATTCTGTTGAAGTCAATAATTGCTGAAGTTGGTGAAGAAAACATTCAAGAAGTATGGAAGATTACCGATATGCGACCTGAAAATAAAAAGCATATATATTTCGTGGTGATAATTGATTCCATTTCTTACCTTTGTTCGTGCATGTCTAATATATCCTGCGGCATTATATGTCGCCACTACTTTCGAATAATGATGACTTCACAAGTTGCAGGATTTCAAATCCAAATGATACCTTCGAGGTGGTATACAGTCAACCCTTGTTATAACGAACCCTAGGGTCTAGACTTCAACTTCGCTATAAGGTTATAGTGAAGATTTTAAGAGATTTGATTGGTTAATTCGTTATAGCGAGGGGAAATTTATTATAGTTGTCTGAAAAATTCACTATATCAAGGGTTCACTATATCAAGGTTTGACTGTATCGATAATCAGAAAGATAAGGACGCAGCAGCAAAAACTTGTTGTTTTGTAAATACAAAAGCTGCTCAAAATTTTTCGGGTGTAGTATTCACTCCAAATCCTTCTACTGTTCCTACAACCATTACTAATCATCAGCAAGTTTTAAACAGGCGTATAAAGTGTTGAAAAACGCCATGTGTTGCTCAACGCCAAAAAACGTAGGGAAACGAACCCTTTGTCAATCAACGCCACCTAAAAACGTTGAAAAACGCGTAAAACAACACCAATTTAAATGTAAAACAACATACAGTAAAACAACGATAGTTTAAAAACGTGTATACAATGTATAAAAACGCGTATATTGATATTAAAAATGCGTAAAGCAATGATTTTATTGTATATTATTAATATATATATTATATAAAATATGTAAATTTATTTATGATAAAATACGTATCAATTCAAATACATTATCTAATGTAAATTCCTCTTGTTATAATTGGATTGCCGCGGATTTTTAAGCGATCAACGTACTAAATTTCCGTTGACATAGCGCCCCTGGTGACACAACCATAACAAGGTGGGAATGTGATTTGTACAACTGAATCACTTGATTGATCTTTCTACAAACTGAAACGCGATAATTATATTAATATTATTAACTGAATGATATTGCTAAATTGCAATTGATACATAATATAATGCATACTAGAATAATACATATAGATTAGAAGACAAAAAATGACAACAACGAATAATATCAAATTATAAAAGTCACGTGAACTTTTATTGCTCTTCTTCTAAATCAGCAACTTCTAAATCAGCTGCTTGATTATCGTCCGTCGTATGCTCATCATAAACATCATCAACACGATTATCAACTCCAATGATTTCATCATCATCGTCAATAGGTGTTATAGGTGTTTTGGGCGAAGACTCACATTCACATTCTTCAGAATCCTAAATAAAGAAATACAATATTACTAGTAATTTAATTTAAAACATTACATACAATTCAGTTGAGTACTTACCACGTCTGTATCTGTTATATTTCCGGTCCATGAATCGACAATGTCTGCATCGCTTTTTGACGAAAGATGTTCCTCGTCAAATATAACTTCTAATACCGACTGAACCCAAATGGCGTTTTCATTTGTACGCTCTTTATCAGATGCAAAAACCGATTTAATTATTAACGAAATATAAGTATCAGACGATGGATCATCTGAGTCGCTCGGTTTGTATAAATCTTCATGGACCTGTTGAACGTTTTTACTTGCTTTCCATGTTCGCATCTGTTGTTTGCTGAAATTATCTTTGAATGGCGTTATTCTATTAATACCGAAAGTACTCCACAAACTTTCTTTCAATTTTCTAATGTAGTAACCTTTTTTAACGCGATTTGCAGCAAGTAACTATATTTAATAAAATAAACAAGTTGTTATAAATTTGGCAATTAATGACTAATATATAATACAAATACTACTTACTTGTGAATGCATTCTATCATCCCACAAATAATCGAACGAAACTCCTTTTCCGGACAACTTCATGAGTATTTTGGCGGATGTTTCATCATTTTCTAATTTTTCTTTAAGGCGATTTTTCATTTGTCGGTCGGTTACTCGTCGATGCTCATGAAATAATTCATAAGAAAGATCTTTAATCGCATCCTTAATACATACAAATTGTTATATTTAGTAAATAATATAAAGAAATACATAACTTTAAACCATATATTTACGTTGTAACCCTAGATATCGAAATAATCACGTGAACAGAGGAATAATTATCCGAAGGCTGAATGAAATACCGAATGGAATATGGATAAACATTTAACCGATGAAAGAATATTTAACTGAAATAATTAGAAATACATTATTATAGTTGTACAATAGTTAGTTATTTATAATAATATTTATTTATAATTCAGTTATTTATAATTATTTATATTATTAGATTAGTTATTAGTAGTCTAGCATAAATAGATTATTATTTCGTTGGGAGGACTTTGATAGTTTAATTGATGGAATGAGAAAATTATGGATCATATAAATTATGATGGAATGGGAAAATTATAAATGATAAATTAAAAGGGAATCAGACAAATCAATTGTTGGGGAAATAATTCATGGATACAGATTTATAATGAAAATGTTAAGTTGGAGAATGTATAATGGAATAACAAGTAAATTGTTGGGGAATGTTAAGTTTTAGATAGATGATCAAGAGATAAGAAAAGATATTCAAGATAAGAAAAGTTATTTAAGATCGAGATTTTGGACTTAAGTGAAAAAAGGGAGTTTTGACTTGAAATTGAAAATAATATTGGGAACTTAGGAAAATATAATGATAATTAATAATGTTATGATAACACTAAGGGAAATTATCGAAGTTTGAAATTTTGAATAAATTAAAATGATAAAATCTAAACCAAGCACGGACATATATATATTTATAAATGTTAAGATTTCGTCTATCGGTACGTGGCAGGTGCCGGTGACAACGTGATAAAATTCATCTGAGTTTTTGTCTTTCTTTTTCGTTTTACCCTTTTTTTAACCTCGACTTCAGTTTCAACGTTGCGATGAGAATCTAATACCGACATTATATTTGAAATCTGGTCTTTTTGTTCGTTTAACATAGCTTCAAACCTTTCTTGATTATTAATAATCGTGTTGAGTTTTGATGCTGTTTTTTGATTAATTTGTATTAATTTGGCAAATTCACCAGAACTAACTGCTATAAATTATCGTTAATAAGAATAATAAGAACCAATTTGATAATTTATTAACAAAACAACAATGAACAAACAGTATATATCGTATCTAACCTTGATCCGTTACTTTAGATGATGATGTTGTCACATTATTATTTGATGGCGATTCTTTACTAATCACTGCCTTAACGCTGGATGATGATGATTTACTAGAACCGGATGCTGCTTTACCACCAGATGCTGCTTTACCAGACGCTGCTTTACCACCAGATGCTGCTTTACCAGACGCTGCTTTACCAGACGCTGCTTTACCACCAGATGCTGCTTTATCAGACGCTGCTTTACCACCAGATGCTGCTTTATCAGATGCTGCTTTACCACCAGATGCTGCTTTATCAGATATCGTTGTTTTAATAGAGGAAGGAGGAGAGAAGGAAGGAGGAGAAATTACCACCGAAGGGATATAAGAGGATATTGTTGATGATTCATTTATTGCCTGATGAAAACAATAAAATGTATTTAATAAACTAATAATGAATAATATAAACAATAACAAAATTGATAACTGATATTACTTGAGAAGATCCTTTGGTAGTTTTATTGGTACCGATAATAATCTCATCAATATCTCTATCACGAAACAAATCTAACCTTGCAATTTTCGTCTTTTTTGGAGTCTCTATTTGTGAAGCGTCTGAAATTGTTTGATGATTGGCTTCGGTATCTGTTAATTATAATGTATTTTTAGATATTCGTTCACACAAGTTCAAAAAAAAACTAAAATAAAACCTTTCAAATTATTTTGTTCGTTGATCTAAAAGATATTAATTATATAAGTATATTTATACAATCATAATAATTTACAACCAAATATATATAATAATTTAAAGTTAAAATAATTACTTCTATATTCATACTCGTTGACGATCTAGTAGATCTAGTAGACCTAGTACTAGATCTAGTAGTAGGTTTTGGGCGTTTTAAATTATTAAAATCTAAAGAGCGTTTGCCGCTGGTTTTATTATTATTATTTTTGTTGTCGTCGTTATCCATTGATAAAAAGATGACTGACAAGAGAGAATTAATTGATTATTAGAATGTGAGAATGAGAAAAAAAAATATTAGAATGTGAGAAAAAAAAGCAATCATTTTTTAACTCTTATGTGTGATGATCTACTTGATTTACCTATACGTAAGTATACTCAAGTATACTAATGATTAGTATACTTACTTAGTGTCCAGTGTAACTTGTAACAAACATAATTAATGTAATTACTTAACTAGATGTTACTTTAAGACTAAATTGCGGCGCAATGTCACGTGTTACAACGATTCATTCGAATTTCAACGCCCACATCGCAAAAAAGTATTAGTCATGTCACGTGTTGCAACGACAAATCTGATTCATTTCTTCACTTCGAATTTCAACGCCCACATTGCAAAAAAGTATTAGTCGTTGTTCATCACATTGTTAATCGTTGTTCATCCTTACGAAATCATGTGATGTTTCAAATTGAATTTCTGCTGATGAAGTAGACGTGATGAGTAACTATGGACAGCTAGAAATGAAAGCGTTTAACGATGAACAGAACAACTAGTAGTAGAGGTGAGCAATAAAGAGAAGGAAGAGATTAAATCTGAAGAAGAGAGAAAATTTTAACGGGAAATTGTAAATATCGAGGATGTAAATTAAAACAAGTGAAATTTCCAACAAAATATAATTACCTTCATCCAACGCTCGGTTTTGCTTTTGGACGTTCCAGTTTACTGTATTAATTAATCCTTTATTTTATTCGTCGTAAAAGTACTAATAATAATAATTATGCGTTAATTTCTATGATGTTTGTTGTGTTTGTTGACACCTTAAATGTGAATATTTTCATCAGTATCATTACGCAGTTAACTGATGGTATCATTTGATATCCTCACCTAAATATTTAAACGACACGATGATTGATTAATTTAATGTATGTATTTCTTGATTGATCGTAATCAGTAACACTAACTGTTAACATTGTGTAAACCGTGCAATACGTCAAGCAATACTGTATTGTTAAGTATTGTTAATATTATTGAGGCATATAGTCAAATTATTGTTAAACAAGTTAATATAATAAATCAACATGTAAAAAACCTTAATGTTTTTATATAAATTAACTTACTTTGCTAGCGTCAAATAAAAAACTTATTCACCATAAATCAACTTCAAAAAATGGCTATATACTCGTGTCCACATTGTGAAAGAGTCTTCAGTCGTCGTGCTTCTCTACGAAATCATGTGAAAACTCACGATGATATAATTGATAAAGTTCTTAGAGAAATTGCTGAAGAAGTAGAACATGAACAAGAGGAAGTGGGTGACGACGAACGACTTGAGGAGGCGAGCTACGAAGAGGGAGAGGAAGAGAGGGGGAGTACTAATAATGATGAAGTACAAGAGGAGGTGAGCTACGAAGAAGAAAGTGAAGATAATGATGAAGTACTAGAGGATGTGAACTACGAAGAAGAAAGGGAAGATAATGATGAAGTACTAGAGGATGTGAACTACGAAGGGGAAGGGGAAGACGAAGGGGAAGAAGAAGAGGAAGGGAGCGATAATGATGAACAACTAGAAGAGGTGAGCTATGAAGAGGAAGAGGAAGAGAAAGAGGAGGTGAGAAATCAACGTTAAATGAAATTAAAATAATTTATACTTTTGTGTGCGTCTATATATGTCTATATATAGAAAGCGATCGACATATTTATCAAGTATTTATTGTCTATTAACATCCATATATAGGAAGTGATTGACGAATCAAGAGACATTGAAATCGAATATTCGCTAATTGACGTTGAACCAATCCTAACCTTCGAATCTCTTGATATTAGAGTAACAAATATACCAGAATTTCCAAGCGAAGAGTTTGGAAATTTTATGGAGTTGCTTACTAAATGGAATTTGTCTGATGCATGTGGTAACGATATACTTAAATTTTCAAAAAAGATTTGCCGCGATAATGTAATTTTACCTACGTCGGTAAAAAAAGGTCATCAATTGTTGGATCAAATTGTTGTACCACATATTTCTTTTAAAAAAGCGCCTATCATGACATATAAACAAGAAACGTATTATCTTCATTATCGTCCGATTTTTGACGTTATAAAGGAATTGTTGAGCAATAAGGATATATTTGCCCATTGTACTTTTAAATTTACACTATTAAATCATAACGGAGAAAGAATATATAACGAACAATATAATGGACAATGGTGGGAAAGAGTCCAAAAATCACTTCCTAATGGTGCAAATGTATTGTCAGTAATTTTATATTCGGATGCTACGACACGTGATCACTTAGGAAAGACCAGCGAACATCCCATTTATTTGACACTTGGTAATATAGTTAGTTGGCGCAGAAATAGGCCTGATGCCAAAATACTTTTGGGTTATCTGCCGATCCTAAAGGCAAAAGATATTTCACAAAAGAGGTCAAAGAGTTTTCGGTTAGCCAAGCGAGTCCTTTATCAATATGCTTTAAATATATTGACACGATCGTTACTTGACTATAATGGTGGATTTGATCTTCAAACAGATAATGGTATAAAGTGGTGTTTTCCGTTTATTTCCGTAATGTTAGGAGATTTACCAGAAAATGCTGCGGTAACTTTAACATTTAACTCTGTTAATTGTCACCACCCTTGTCATAAATGTTTGGTGGAGCGTGAGAAGCTGAACAATGTGGAGTTAACAAACGATCAAATTATCTTAAGAACACCAGAAAATATGAGATGTCTTGTTGAACAAAATTCTGCACAACAATATTCTCTACACGATATGAAAAACATCTTTTGGAATTATCCGTACGTATCACGTGATTTTTAAAGAAAGTGTGTTTATTTTGCCAATTATTTTCTAATATATTTACTCAAAAATAAACGATAGTCAGTTAAATATTTATTTGTCAACAATACCTGACCGAATGCATCATCTCGACTTGGGATTGTTTAATTATCAAGTGACCTACACAAGGGTGTTGTTAAAAGAATTGTGTGGTCAAATAGCGGTTGACGAACTTGATAATCGTTTGGCTAAAATCCCACGATTTCCTGGCCTTAAGATATTCAAGAATGGCCTGGAAAATATTAAGCGGTTTACTGCCAATGAATTTCGGAATATGATGAAGGTATTTGTTTTCGTCATAGAAGGAATAGTCATAAACCACCACAAATCATCGATAAGTACATCCCGAGCCAAACGATCTGATGAAGCATTGGTTAACGTGTATTATTATTGGAATAAGATGTATTTATACAGCCGACGGGAGTATTTTAAGGAATCAGAGCTGGTGATTTTTGATGTATGATAGCGAGATAATATGATGATTAGTTTTTTATGAATATTGCAATTAACATGATTATATTTTATTTTGTTTAAAGAATCTAATCAAACAATGGGCAAAGAGCTTTATAAAACTATTTAAAGAATATTCTCTATCAGAACTTCGATTACCAAAGCTGCATAATTGGTGCTATCATATCATTAAGACAATTAGAGAATATGGAGCAATCAACGGGTTTACGATGGAAACGTATGAATTTTTACATAAAGAAGCCGTAAAAATACCCTATAGGTCTAGTAATAAGCGTGACCCAACAGATCAAATGATTAAATCGGTTGGTATTACAGCTAGTACGATATTCAATGCATTATCACAAATTAATATTGTTATATTATATATAGGTTTACCGAAAAGGGATAATTAAATACTTACTTCAGCGTACAAATGTTAATAGACGCAAACAAAAAACTCTAATGAATAGTTTGTTAGGCACATTTAATTTGCAAGATTTTGATGCGTTTTTCAATAATTACCGATCAAACAATAGCTTGGCCCGTGAAGCTCTAACGGCTCTAGAATATTTTCTGGAATCGTTAAACGAGTTTTTAGATTTATGTGAAGGGTTAACCGATAATGAAACTATTAATATTAGTTGGTATAGTTATGCTAATATTTCTTCAAGCGGGGATTACATTAGAGCAAAAAGCTTGTATTATAACGAACCGTCATTTAGTGATGTGTCAATCAGCATGAGCGAGGAAGAGTCTAAAGATTATAATACAGCCGAAGGTGGTGCATGTTTTGGCAAGGTACAGAATTTTATTTAATATTGAACTACTAACGAATGATAATCCAAGCAATAACTTACTTATTTTATATTTAGGTTCTTATGTTGATTAACGTTAAAATTATCGAAAAAGATTTGTCGTTTGATCTTGCCCTTGTACAATGGTACGATTTTTGTAATTCAAGACAATTATACAAATATGATTGTCCTTGGTTGAAGATTATAAACACGTATAACTTTGTGCCTATTGAATCAATTATAGAATTGGTACAAGTAGTTCAACGTGCCGAACGACAAAATGAATATTTTGTTAATACATTTATGTTTTAATTTCGATAAATTGCGTAAAACAATAAATACAGTATATTATACTTGCAAGTATTTAGTTAGTAGAGATAATTAATATGTTGTTTAGTAAAGTTAAAATGATATGATAATTATAGTATAATTATACTTCGCGTTCACTGGCAGTGAAAAACGCATATTAAGCTTACATTACATAAAACACGTGATGCAATAAAATTTTTTTTTAAATATTAATTATAATATATGTATATATATACTTAAATTAAATGGTACAATGGTTAGGTCGTGAGATTTGACGTATTAATAGTGTAATTGAGGTAATCGGTTCGGTTCCTAAGGTGAGCAAAATAAATATAATTTAATTAATATATTATATATATAGTTGTGTTAATATACAGTGCGTTGAACAACAATGCATAATGTGTTGAACTACACATTAGAGTTGAATGACGCGTATATTAACATTAAGCGTTGATATACTCCAGTATACGGGTGTTGATTAATATTGTAAAACGCGTTGAACAACTAGCTGGTGTTGATCAACGCGTATACTGGTGTGAATCAACACTTTTCAAACTTGCTGATGATGCTTTACGTTGTGCGGCAAAGAAAAAGGTCAAATATGGAGAAGTATGGGGACTTGCACGACAGGCAGCTCAACTTTCTGTTGAACTTGACAGTCATAATGAAATGGTTAGTTGGTTAAAACAGTTTATTATTCGACACAAGGAAATAATAATTACGCGAAACCAAGAACTTATGGAACGTTCTGAAGTCCAAGTTGATGATAATAAAGAAAATGAACTTCAACAAGTTGAAAATCCATTAGATTTGCGGTATAAAGGATGCCCAGAAACAAAGTGGTTTAAATCATCAACCGAAAAAAAGTCTCGCGCAAAATATACCTGCAAAACGTGCGGTCAAGCAGGACATAATAGTGCGAGATGTCAGAATCGGTAATATTATCTTTTCATTGTATTTCTTTATCTTGATTCATTTTTGACACTTATATAATGATACTGTATATATCATATTTGCAGAAATCGTTGACGTTTATAGAAGAGTTAAGTTTCTTTAGATAAAGGATGAAGTTTAAACAATTGTGTGTTAATACTTGTACTGCTTATTTTATTTTTGCGTGGATGATCATTACCGTATAATTCTAAGCCACCCATGTTCAGTCATATGATTTTTTACAATAATAAAATTTATAATAAATTTATTAAAAAAAACAAAAAAAACGAAATAAAAATACATATAAATTATTTTATCCGACCTAACTTTTCGAGGTAGTTACAGATAAGATGTGTAATAGGATGTTACGAATAAGTTTATCCTTTTATTAAAATATTGAAAAAAAATGTTGTGAAATATTTTTTTTTAAATATATTATTATGAAAAACGTTTCGCACCATTTTTTATTAAAATATTGAAAAAAAACGTTGCAAAACGTTTTTTTAATATATTATAATACAAAAACGTTTTGCAACGTTTTTTGTATGATAACTTACAAGCCAGCTTGAGCCTTTTGAGCTGAGCTTATTATCAGCTTAAGCTTTTTAAGCTGAGCCTATTATCGGCTTGAGCTTTTTGAGCCAAGCCTATTACCAGCTCGAGCTCTTTTCGAGCTGGCTCACAAACCACTAAGCCAATTTAATTATGACTCAGTTCAGTTCAGCTTGAAAAGCTTGAACCAGCTCACAAGCTGGCTCGGCTCATGCAGAGCTTTATGTATAAGTTTAACTGAAGTCATGTAACTTTTAACTTAGAAAAAATTTTTTCAAATTTTTTACTACATCACAAAGATCGACATGAACCAATAGGATTCATTACCGCATACACATGCTGCAGTTTTTTTTGGCATTTTGGATTTTCATTTATTTGTTCCATTTTTATGCCATTTTAATTATTAATTTTAATTGCTAATTTTTAATTCATTTTACCTTATTAGTTTAATAAGGCTAGATGAAACTTTGATGAAACAAATTCCTCTGATTTCATCTCTTTTTTAATTTAATTTTTTATTATTTTTGATTAAAAAAGAATATAAGGAGTTTATTGATTACTAATTGGCGTTACAACTGCTGTAATCAATAATTAGGAAAGTTGTATTAATGTGCTGCTCCTTTATTACGCATAAGGAGCTGGATGAAAAAGTTATTTAAGAGGAATTAAAATGGCGTGCAGACACTTACTTAGTTTAAATACTTTTATTTGTTGGTAGATATTGTTTGATGAACTTTTATTATAACTTTTTTCATACCAGAAAACCGTAACTTTAACCCTAACCCTAAATTTTATTTTAATCATTTAACTAATATAATAGAACCCAAATAATACTAATATAACTCACAAATAAACTTTAAATACTAAAGTAAAAATGCATTTTATGATATAATTCTGTCGATATTGAAGCTAGAAATTCAATTTTACTATCATTAGAATCCTCCCATCAAAACAAATCTAATGATATAAATTTTATTAAAATCAAATCACTGGTTATGTTAAAAACAGAGGTATGTATGATAATAAAATTTTGAAAACACATCTGTAATATGCAACTTTTGAAAAATTTTAATATAAATTCTACACAAACTCAAATGTAAATTGTATCAGTATTATTTAGGATCCTAGTATGATTATATAATAAAATATAATTATAATAGAAATAACTATAAAAAGAATTAACTGTAATTATTTTAAAATATTAATAATTTATAAATTATTAACAGTTAATATAATATTTTATTTTTTATTTAATAAAATGATTGATTTTAAAAAATAAAACTAATTATAAATAAAAGAAATTTAAAAATAAAAATAAAGAATTAATTTATTTATTTGAAAATTTCAAAGTTTACACAGGGTGTTTGAACACGGATCATATGAAATATAATGACACCAATGTCACACCATTTTACTTTTTTTATGCAATATATGTAAGGTTGCTTGCCGAAACCTAGGGGTTTAGGCAAGATGGCATTTCGCCGAAAAGTGAAATTCTGCTGAAACTACATTAAAGTTATATTAAAAAACTGGCAAAACTTTGGAGAAAGGCAAAACTGCTGAAACTTATTATAAATGCCGAAACTGCTGAAACTCTGCCGAAACTATAATAAATCTATAGTAAAATTTTGACGAAACTAATCATAGGATTTTGAAGAGATTTAAACAAGCAATCTTAAATATATATATTTTTGACTACTCTGCAAGTTTACTTAAGGCATTAAAGGGGGTTTTGAATGCTGTTTTTGACTAATATATGAAAAACTGTCTTTGCTGATCATTTCCTAAATTTTTTTAAGAGCGATCGGCAAAATCAATTATTCATAGGTAAAGTCAAAACTGACATTCAAAAGCACCTTTGATTCCTTAGATAAACTTGTAGAGCAGGCAAAAATCCATTTATCTACTAATTTTGAAGTTTATACTATTAGTCAAAATGGCAATAATCACATGACCTGAGTTCAAATACCCCGTGTACAAATAGAAATTGCCTATTTGTTTTATATATTAATTTTGAAATTAAATATAAATACTAATGCATAACAAAAATCTCTATTAATAAAAGTATTTTTAGAACCTTTTTTATATAAAAATTTTCTAAAAATTTAAATAATATTAGCAATCTTTCTAACCTAAAATTTTTTTTCTTCTATTTACTTATAATTAATTTAAGAAATTTGAGAAATTAAATTAATAGATTTTTAAATTGATCTTGCTGAAATTTTGATTCTTGAATATTAGCTTTTAATTGAATTAATTGAGCTTGCAAATCATTTTTTTCCATTTGGTAAGAACTTTGATCATTAGTTTCAATAATCTTTTCTAATTTAAAAAGCTCTTGTTTTAATTTAAGAAATAAAATTTCATTTAAATTTATACTAGTAAAATCAAGTAAACGACTTGTATAGTATGCTTGTGGATGAAATTTTACAGTATGATTAATGTAATTATTATTAGATGCATTTATAAATTCCATAATATTGCTTCTTAATTCTTCATTAATATCTTCAATTTTCTTTTCTAAAGGAAAAGAAATCCAATTTTTAATAATATTTAAAATTGTTGATGCAGATGGTCTTTTTAATGGATCTTCATTCCAACATTTTTCCATTAAATTTATATAACATTGTGGAGTATTTTTAATAATTTCAGGACGTTCACCTTTACAAATATTTAAAGCAAGTTGAAGATTATGTGCTTTATCATTAAATGGTGGAATTCCAGATGTAAATTCCCACATAATCATAGAAAAACTATATATATTACTAGCTTGAGTATAAGGTTGACCTTTTAAAATTTCAGGTGCCATAAATGGTATAACACCATAAATATTATTTTTTTTAAAAAAAAATTTTGTAAGTTGGTGTAATTCCAAATAATCACTAATATAAATTCCATATATATTTTCTTTATATTCATTACATAAAATATTGCCATCATGAAAGTTATAATGAATAAGATTTTTTTTATGAATATCATTAAGACCATCAATAATTTTATATAAATTAAATAATTTTTGTTTCCAAGTATTTGTTATTTCTGTCAAACATTTTCTTAAATTACCTTTATCTATATATTCCATTATTAATATATAATTCAAAGTATCTGGATTTTTTGTAAATCCATATATCTTAATAATTTTATTTGAATCAATAATTTTCCACTATAAAAAAAATAATATTTAGTAAATTAATATAAATAAATAATAATTAACATAAAAAAAAAAATACTTAATCATACTTCATTTAAAAATTCATTTAAACATTCATCTGAATTATTAAGATGATTAAAATCTTTAAGAATTACTTTAATCCTTTTATATTTAGCTTTATATATAGTACCAAATCCTTCTTTATCAGAATATTTATTAATATTTTCAAATTTATCATAAGAAATCCATTTTAATTTATTTTTAAAAATAAATTGATCCATTATTTTACTTCCACTATTACCAAATCTTTAAATATAAAAAATAAAATTATATTTAAATTTAAAATATAATTTACAATTAAAAATTTAATATTGAATAATATAAATTATACTTACTCTAAATAAAATTATAAAATTTTAATACAATAATATTTAATTTTTATATAAATTTTATTATATATAATAATTTATAACTTACCAACTAAAATAAAATTTAAAAAGATTATAAGTAAGTATAATATAATTATAATAAATTAATTATATTAAATTAAAAAAATATAATATATACTTACAAGCTAAAATATTTTAATAAAGAATTTAATTAGTTTAAATTATATGTAAACATTATATAAATATAATAAAATTAAATAAATAACTTACTTTCTATGTTATTAAATAAATAATTTTTTAAATAAAAAATTTAGTTAATTTAAATTATATATAAATATTATAAAATTAAATAAATAACTTACTTCCTATATTATTAAATAAATAATTTTTTAATAAAGAATTTAATTAGTTTAAATTATACTGTATATAAATATTATATAAATATAATAGAAATTTACCATCTAAAATATTTGAATAATTTTTTAAATAAAGAATTTAATTAGTTTAAATTATATGAAAATATTATATAAATATAATAGAATTAAATAAATAACTTACTCCCTATATTATCAAATAAATAATTTTTTAAATAAAAAATTTAGTTAATTTAAATTATATATAAATATAATAATTTAAATAAATAACTTACAAACTATAATTATTAAATAAATAATTTTTTAAATAAAAAATTTAGTAATTTAAATTATATATAAAATTATATAATATAATAGAATTAAATAAAAAACTTACGAGCTATATTATTAAATAATAATTTAATTAGTTTAAATTAATTATATATAAATATTATATAAATATAATAAAATTAAATAAAACTTACTTTCTATATTATTAAATAAATAATTTTTTAAATAAAGAATTTAATTAGTTTAAATTATATATAAATATTATATAAATATAATAGAATTAAATAAAAAACTTACGAGCTATATTATTAAATAAATAATTATTTAAATAAAGAATTTAGTTAGTTTAAATTATATGAAAATATTATATAAATACAATAGAAATTTACCATCTAATATTTGAATAATTTTTTAAATAAAGAATTTAGTTAATTTAAATATTATATAATATTATATAAATATAATATAAATTTACCTTCTAAAATATTTGAATAATTTTTTTAAATAAAAAATTTAGTTAATTTAAATTATATATAAATATTATATAAATATAATAGAATTAAATAAATAACTTACTCCCTATATTATTAAATAAATAATTTTTAAATAAAGAATTTAATTAATTTAAATTATATATAACTATTATATAAATATAATATAAATTTACCTTCTAAAATATTTGAATAATTTTTTAAATAAAAAATTTAATTAGTTTAAATTATATATAAATATTATATAAATATAATAGAAATTTACCTTCTGAAATATTTGAATAATTTTTTAAATAAAGAATTTAATTAGTTTAAATTATATGAAAATATTATAAATATAATATAAATTTACCTTCTAAAATATTTGAATAATTTTTTAAATAAAGAATTTAGTTAATTTAAATTATATGGAAATATTATAATAAATATAATATAAATTTACCATCTAAAATATTTGAATAATTTTTTAAATAAAAAATTTAATTAGTTTAAATTATATATAAATATTATATAAATATAATAAAAATTTACCTTCTAAAATATTTGTTAAATAAAAGAATTTTAATTAGTTTAAATTGTATGTAAATATTATATAAATATAATAAAAATTTACCATCTAAAATATTTGAATAATTTTTTAAATAAAGAATTTAATTAGTTTAAATTATATGTAAATATTATATAAATATAATAGAATTAGATAAATAACTTACAAACTATATTATTAAATAAATAATTTTTTAAATAAAGAATTTAGTTAGTTTGAATTATATATAAATATTACTATATAAATATAATAAAATTAAATAAATAACTTACTTCCTATATTATTAAATAAATAATTTTTTAAATAAAAAATTATTAATTTAAATTATATGTAAATATTATATAAACATAATAGAATTATATAAATAACTTACTTCCTATATTATTAAATAAATAATTTTTAAAATAAAAAATTTAGTTAGTTTAAATTATATGTAAATATTATTTAAATATAATAAAAATTTACCTTCTAAAATATTTAATAATTTTTTAAATAAAGAATTTAGTTAGTTTAAATTATATATAAATATTATAATAAGTATAATAAAATTAAATAATTTATTACTCCCTATATTATTAAATAAATAATTTTTTAAATAAAAAATTTAGTTAGTTTGAATTATATATTAATATTATATAAATATAATAAAATTAAATAATAACTTACAAACTATATTATTAAATAAATAATTTTTTAAATAAGGAATTTAATTAGTTTAAATTATATGTAAATAATATAAATATAATAAAAAATTAGATAAATAACTTACAAACTATATTATTAAATAAATAATTTTTTAAATAAAAAAATTTTATTAGTTAAATTATATATAAATATTATATAAATATAAAAAAAAATTAAATAATAACTTACAAACTATATTATTAAATAAATAATTTTTTAAATAAAGAATTTAATTAGTTTAAAAATTATATATAATAAATATTATATAAATATAATAGAAATTTACCATCTAAAATATTTGAATAATTTTTTAAGTAAAGAATTTAGTTAATTTAAATTATATATAAATATTATATAAATATAATAGAAATTTACCTTCTAAAATATTTGAATAGTTTTTTAAATAAAAAATTTAGTTAGTTTGAATTATATGTAAATATTATATAAATATAATAAAATTAAATAAATAACTTACTTCCTATATTATTAAATAATTTTTTGAATAAAGAATTTAATTAATTGTAATTATAGTAAATATTATATAAATATAATAGAAATTTACCTTCTAAAATATTTGAATAATTTTTTAAATAAAAAATTTAGTTAGTTTGAATTATATGTAAATATTATATAAATATAATAAAATTAAATAACATACTCCCTATATTATTAAATAAATAATTTTTTAAATAAAAAAATTTAGTTAGTTTAAATTATATATAAATATTATATAAATATAATAAAATTAAATAAATAACTTACAAACTATATTATTAAATAAATAATTTTTTAAATAAAGAATTTAATTAATTTAAATTATAATGTAAATATTATAAATATAATAAAATTAAATAATAACTTACAAGCTATATTATTAAATAAATAATTTTTAAATAAAGAATTTAGTTAGTTTAAATTATATATAAATATTATATAAATATGGTAAAATTAAATAAATAACTTACAAGCTATATTATTAAATAAATAATTTTTTAAAATAAAAAATTTAGTTAATTTCAATTATATGTAAATATTATTATATAAATATAATAGAAATTTACCTTCTAAAATATTTGAATAATTTTTTAAATAAAAAATTTAGTTAAATTATATGTAAATATTATATAAATATAATAAAAATTTACCTTCTAAAATATTTGAATAATTTTTTAAATAAAGAATTAATTAGTTTAAGTTATATGTAAATATTATATATATAAATAATAGAAATTTACCATCTAAAATATTTGAATAATTTTTTAAATAAAGAATTTAGTTAGTTTAAATTATATGTAAATATTATATACTAAATATAATAGAATTAAATAAAAAACTTACAAACTATATTATTAAATAAATAATTTTTTAAATAAAGAATTTAGTTAGTTTAAATTATATATAAATATTATATAAATATGGTAAAATTAAATAAATAACTTACTTCCTATATTATTAAATTAATTTTTTAAATAAAGAATTTAGTTAATTTAAATTATATGTAAATATTATATAAATATAAATAACTTACGAACTATATTATTAAATAAATAATTTTTTAATAAAGAATTTAGTTAGTTTAAATTATATGTAAATATTATATAAATATAATAGAATTAAATAAATAACTTACTCCCTATATTATTAAATAAATAATTTTAAATAATTTAGTTAGTTTAAATTATACATATAAATATTATATAAATATAATAGAATTAAATAAATAACTTACACCCTGTAATATTATTAATTAATAATAATTTTGTAGTAAAGTAATTATAATCAATTATATATTATATATAAAAATTAAAATATACACAGTAACTTACAATCTAATTATTTAAATAAATAATATTATTAGTTTGAATTATACAAATATTTTTAAATTAATATAA
Source organism: Rhizophagus irregularis (assembly GCF_026210795.1). Classification (NCBI taxonomy): domain Eukaryota; kingdom Fungi; phylum Glomeromycota; class Glomeromycetes; order Glomerales; family Glomeraceae; genus Rhizophagus; species Rhizophagus irregularis. The sequence goes on along the minus strand of NC_089430.1, from coordinate 19,269 downwards.
AATTAAATACTTACTTGCTATAATATAAGTGATTATTAAACAATTATAATAATGAAAAATTTAGTTATTTGAAATGTCATGTAAAAAATACAATAAAAAATAAATAACTATTAACTTACTAACTATAATAACGTTAATAATAAAATAAATTATTTGGTTATATAAAATATAATTTAATTATCATTCCAACAAGATATCTTATTACTTACGAGCTAACATATTAAAATAATTTTTAATGATTAGTTTAAAAATTTAAATCACATGTTTATAATTTTACCTTTATCTTTCTCAATTCTTGAAACTAGTTTTATTATATTGCAAATTTGTTTAGAAAAATTTTAGAATAATTTCAATTTGTATTTGATGCTATATGCTTTTACCTTCATTGTTACTTTGAGCCATTACTGAATAATTAATTTTATTGGAATTCTTCCTAAAAAATAGGATAAATATAATTAAACGTCTTTGTTCGAGTATATATAGCTATTTGTGTAAATGCAAAATGCAGATACCAATTTCAGGTTTCAATATTGTACAACTATATTAATGATTCTGTAGAACACGAAAATGTTGTACCAACAATTTATTATAATATTATAAAGTACCGCGAAACTGATAAAATGTCATATTTTGACGCGAATACAAAATATATCTTTAGTAACAATGTCTAGTATAAAGGCAAGAATATATACTATAGGTTTATGCTAGAGTGTTTACACTGTAATAAAAACTGCAGTACGTAAATGCAAAAAGAAAATAAAAACATCAGAAATTAGAAAAAGGTGTTTCAAGAAATATTATACACGCACTTTTAACTCAAGTGACCTTAACAAAAAACCATATAACTCTTGGCAATTAAATGTAAAGTGAATATTATGGATATAACATAAACTTTTCTGAAGAGTTTGACTTTTCTTTGTGCCCTAAATGCCATAACAAATTCAATCGTCTAGGTAGAAAAAAATTTAAACTCAAGAGGAATCAATTGAAGTTGGAGACATAGAACATACTTCCTTGCCTAAAACACAGTCTATTAATATACCAACTGCAACGCCATCTGCTGATGCGGCACCGATTGTTGATGCGACACAGCTGCTGATGCTGATGCTAATGCAACACCAACTGCTGATACGGTATCACATCTCAACATTAACCGCAGATACAAATACATTGTAGAATCATGTTCCTCCCGATGAATCATCGCTAGATTCATCAACAAGTGAATCTTCCATACTTGAATTGAAATTTAAAACTAATTATTAGATGGGAAATCTTATCCAGCTAAATGGGAACGTATTGTTATAGAAGATGAAGATGTTTATAGTTTTAAAGATAATTTGGAAATTTTAGTGCAATCACAACTTGAAGTTCAAGTCATTTTTCAAGAATATTATATTACATCATATAATATGAAAAAGAAGGGGGATTAGGAACTCAATTAGTAAGTACGAGAGATTGGGCAGAATTTTTAAGGAATATAATAATAATAATAAAAAATAATGGTAATTATTATCACAATGAAAAAAAAAGACCAACAAGAGAACTCAATCCAGGTAATTATTATTTTTTTTTTTCCGAAAAAAAAATCAACTAAAAATTTATTCATATTAATAATATTAACTATCAAATTGATGATGACGAAGAAATAAACAAACAAAAAGAAAAAATCAAACTGCGACGATAAAAAGAAAAAATTTTCTTCAAATCAAATTCCAAAAGAAAAAAGTATTAATGAAACTGATGCTCAAATTGCAAAAATTGTTATGGAGTTGCATTCTAGATGGTATTGTATTGAACACGCTATGTTGGTTTGACAAGGCATATTACTCTTACAACAGATCATTTATCTACATGGGCTAAATCAATCGTAAGTCAATATGACATTTATTAACGCATAACATACCATTAACGATCATCTAACGTTCATGATCACAATATTTTGAAAATTTTATTTACAGATAACTTATTTTTATTTTAATTTATTTTGTAGAATCAAAATTTGGCTTCTTTAGAAGAGCTTCCAACATTACCATTATTTTGATGCTGCATATTCGGTAAAAAGAACAAGTAGTAATTTACAAAATTCAAATGTAATTCCTTTTATCCTTCTACTACTACGTCATCATCTTTTATTGCTATGCCTTTCCAGTTTATTATCCAGGTATGTTTAATCAACAAAATTCACAACCACCTCAACCAACTTACGCGTCAAATAACTTTTCACAAACACCTCAAAATAATTGTCATAATTCCTGTTCCATCAATTGATGAATTTTTTCAATTTAGAAAAAGAATTTGGTGAAGATACTTTTGAGGGAGTTAAGGATAAATTTATACAGGAAACAATTGATGTTTTAGATAATTTGATCTCAAAGAAACTGATTGGCAGGATTTAGGAATAAAGATTGGTTTAAAAACCAAAATTATTAGAGAAGCTGAAAAATATAGAAGATAGTTATACGAATTTTTCTTTTTTTTTTGTAATATTATAGTCCATAATAGTAATAAGCAAATATAGTTCATTTTATAATAGCCTATATATTATCTCTTAAAAAGTAAATCAAAGATACAATGATTTTCGAAAAATGAATAAGATTTAGCGGGAGTAACTTGTGCACATGCTATTGTTAAAGCAAAATAAGGATCAAACAATTTTCTATATAATTCCTATTATTTTTTTTAACCAATTTTTGATTGAAGGAAATGCAGTTTCTATAGGATTTAAATCGGGTGAGTACGGTGAAAGAAATAAATTTTATATCCAACAGATTCTGTAAAATTGACTAACAATTCACTATGATGGATTTGAGCGTTATCCATCGCTAACACAATGTTTATCCGAGGAAATAGATTCATATTTGGAAGCTATTGTAAGAATTATATATGTGTATATACGTAACATAAATGTTTAACGCGTGTATGTTAGTTCCTTTTTATAATTCAAATTTTTAAATATAAAATTTAGCTATTTAGCTTATTAAACTTACCACTTTAGCCAAAATAAATTTAAAAAATCGTTCCTTATTACAACTTCCTTGCATAATATCTAATGTAATGATATTGTCTAATGACATTGCTGAAAGTAAAGTGTACTGTGTTCCTCTAATATATACAACCTTTTTTACTGCTCTTTTATTTCGTGGAGGGTAACCATATTGTCTACAAGTTGTACGCTCATCCTTTGCACTCTCATCCAAAAAGATAAGTTGTTCAGGTCAAAAATGTGACCCAATAGTCATTGTATAATGAGTTCAGTAGTATTATTAGTATTAAATTAATATTAGATTTTAAATCAAAATTAGTATACCTTTTTACGTGTAATTCCATGAACACCATATTGTAGTAATTGAGACATCTTTTCCAATTCTTCTTGCCATTTCAACAACCATTTCATCCAAATACATATTAGGATGTTCTTTAACCATTCCTATCAAAATCTTAAAAACAAGAAAACTTTAACAATGTGTTAAAATTATAAGAAATATTTAATAATTAAATACAAACTTTCAAATCCGAATTATTGTGTCCTTTCAGTCACTGTATAGGATTCTTAACATCTTTTCACAATATATAATAATTCAAAATTCTATATATCATTCTTCTGCTTATATAAAGCAATTTAGATATTTGTTTCAAAGAATAACTGTCATTCCATTTAAAATCTTTGCTATTTTGTTTTGGCATGTTCAATAAGAAATATAATTTTTCAAATAATTTATACCTTATTTTATCAAAAATATTTTGCAAAAAGTTGGTAACAAAAATGTTTATTTTATGTATTTTCAGTGAAATATAACATATTTACATGAATTTTTATTATTTTTTTATCGGATTTTTTTATAAAATAATAAATTCAAGTATAAGACTAATTTTAATCCAGCCTGAATAATTTAACCCACTAGTAAATTTTATATAATTATATAATTTTCAATTTTGCCCAAATTTTCAAAAAATGTAAATTATAATTACAATAAATATTGTCAAAAATATAAGAAATTTTTTTTTTTATTATTGCAGTGCATTCTCTAATTTATTAAATTCAAAAGTTATATAAGATAGTAAAAATTATAAGTAAAGAAATAAATTTAATATTATTAATTAACAAACCACTCATCATATTGAAATTCATATGTGTACTGTTAGTTAGTCAATCACTGGTCAAAATTAAGGCAAACATGGCATAGTAGCCCTTATCTTTATTAAATTTATTCGAACTTTACAATTTACAAACAATAAAAAGAAAAATATAAAATAAAACTAACTAAAAACAAAGCTATATAGTCTTCTAAGAAAAAATAAAGTAAAAAAATTAATCTAAAAAGAAAAATAATATTACACTAAATTTTTCCAGATCTTTCCCCTTGATATATTCCAACCGAAGTAGAAGCAACTATGCTAACAAAATAACGAATAGCATGTCCACTATAAAAATTGATACTCCATCCTGCAAAAGCTGTTATTAAGTAGCACTGTTAGATGACTTATAAAACCTGAAAAGTGATTAAACCAAGGCAAACCATATTTCATTGAGTTCTTCAACCAATTGGTTCTAAAGTCATGTAAATCGTGTAGGGTTAAAGGTGGTAAATATGAGTAGGGCAAGTACATAAACTTTAGCAAATTGGATAGTTGAAAAGTAGTTTTCAACTTGTAAGTAATGTTCATTATGTCTTCCCATCTTCCTTTTTCATAAAAATGCAGATTTCAAATTCATTTTCTGAATTTATGAACAAAATTGTTATGAATAGCAGTGACAACCTTCATCGTAGAAGCTCTTGGAATGGATAATTTAACAAATAAGTCAATAAAAAGTTTAGGTAGGCAGCCACAGATAAGTGCATAGGAAAACCAATTTATAGAAGAAAAAGACTAACTTAAAAGAGAATAAAACTGCCGCTGTAAACAGCTGAATACTAAGCATAGATAAATAATATACTGAATAGATTAAATCACGTGATAAAAGTCATATGATAGAAATTACGTTATATAGTGGAATGATAATAAGTCACGTGATAATATATCACGTAATATGATATCTATTTATAGATTAAAGATGATGTAATATTTATTAAAAAAAAAGATAAAAGAAAAGAAAAGATAAAAGAAAAAAAAATGAAAGAAATAAGAAATAAGAAAGATGAACATAAACTTCATGATTCGGTATTTGGTTTTCAATAATCTCTTTATAGCTACTTTCATTTTCATTATTATCGTCATTATAATTATCATCTGAATCTTTAAAATAGAAAAATTCGTTAACCAAGTTTTGGATTTCACTATTTATTTGGTTATTTTCTTTATGTTTAGAACTATTCTAATAAAAATGTCAGATTTTTGCCATTGACTTAATTGTAGTAATATCCAAAGAAGTTCTTCTTTTTCCATATAACCAATCTAAAGCTGAGAACATCCTTTCACATAAAGCACTATGTGGTATTACCGCAAATATCTTTAATGCTAAATTCTTTACAAAAGAAGGCATATCTTCACAAGACATCCATCACGTACATAGTGTAATACAGTATGTTTTGGTAAAAGGTGTTGCATAGGTACCTTATTTTTCTTTAAAATTTAACATCTAAACCACTAAAATTTCTTGATCTTCTACACTATATCCCATATTTTTCCATATACTTTGCATGTAATTAGAAATTTTCATCCACATACCTAGCTTTAATCCTGCATTTAATATAAAATAGAAATGAACTTTATTAGCTAAAAAATATGTATACTTATTCATAATTAAACAAGTACCACGATAACCAGGATAAAAAAAGTATATTAATACAAGTGGCATAATATTAAAGGAATCCTACTGTTCATTAATAGAATTAATTGTATGAGTTCAAAAATTAAGCTCCATTCAATTGAAATTTTTTTAATAACATCTGCTAGGCGAACTAAAGCAATAAAACAATTGGTATAATTGGTATTAGAAGCTTCAACAGATAAAATTGCCTTCTTTAATAGCTCTAGCACTTTTAATACCAAGTTAGTATCATGGAAAAATTCTTGAGCTGTAATGATTTTTGTTATATGGTGCCGGAAGTCTATACTCGACAATCACGTGATTTTGTTTCAATTTTCTGAGCTGATTCTATATCATGTGATCCAGAATTCAGCCAATAAAAAACCAGAATTTCTTGTGTAAAATACTAATAAAATGCGGTTTTTGAAAATTTTTTTATTACAAACAAGATAAAATATAAGAAAAAGTAGATTTCAGTAGTAAATTGCAACTACCATTTCATAAAAGTTATATATTGATAAAAAAATTTTTTTTTAAAAAAAATTACATTTGATTCATATTATGATAATTCAGGCTGGCATTATCACAATGCATGGAATCAACCCAAATTATCGTAAGTTCTGGCCAATATATTTTGTTTCAAATTTGGGCTGATCATATGAAAATCATGCAATTTCAAATGCTTATAACTTTTTACGTAGATCTTCTTTTAAAAATGTGACCGGTAATTTGATAGAGCTTACTTCAAAGAATAAAATTACCAGTTTATTTTTTTTAAATTGTATTTTTTTTAAGGAGTTGAAAGATTTTTAAGTGTTACATTTTTATTGTTGAGTATAGACTTCCGGCACCATAGTTTTATTAGTAACAATACTGCCATATTTATTTACAATCTATTAAATCATTATTTAAGAAATTAGTAGAAATTCTTTTTTAATTTTCTTATAAATCAATAGAGTCTATAAATACCTTTTCTAATGCTGACCTTAAACGTTAAATAGAATTAACAGAGTCAAATATTGTTGTCCAACGTGTTTTAACCTAGGTTTTGAGTCCTTCACCTTCAATGTTAAATTCTTTGGTATATTTTTCTAAAAGTGCTTTCCCTTGATGTGATTTTTTAAAAAACTTTACTACTTCATTACATGCTTTTAGAATTCATTTTGGAAAATCATGTTCTGTTTTAAATAATACTGTATGTGAGTATTTTAAAATAAAAATTTAACAACAATAAACATACTACCAATCACATCTTTAGTAATTAGATTAACGCAATGTGCAATACAATAAGTATTGAAAATAAAAGTATATTTTTCACTAATAATATTGGCAGCAGCACAATTGGCAGCATTATCAGTGACAATAGCAGCAAACTTGCCAGGTCCAATTTTTTTAAGCACAGTTTTAATTTTCTCTGCTAAATTTTCAGCTGTATATCTTATAATTGAAAGATTCCAAAGTTTATACAAAAATTCTTGATGATCATAAGTTATTACTATAAAATTATAAATAGAATGGCCTGCGGGATTTGTCCAGTCATCTAGACCTAAAGTTATAAAGTTTATTATTATATTTTACATCAAAAATTCAGAATATAGAATATTGAAAATCAATTACCTAGCGTTAAATTCATTGCATTTTCAAGAATAAAATCTATTTTATTTTTGATTTTAATAGCCAAATGAGAAAGAATCATTCCTGATAATTTGTTACAAGAAGGCAAAATATACTTTGCTGAAACTTGGAGTTTACAATCGATATTGATTAGATATTGCAATGATATCATTATGATATCATTACGATATTTTGATAAAAAATAGATTCGACATCGTTAAGTTAGTCGTAACTATATTTATTCGACATTGATTAGTTCGATATCTTTGCGATATCGTAGCGATCATTATGCAATGTAAATATTATTACGTAATCACATTGTAGTGATGTCATATTAACATTGAATTAATATTACAAAAATATTTGACATTTATTTGATATCGTAACCATGTCGTATTAACATTGAATTAATATTACAAAATATTTGACATTTTATTTGATATCGTAACCACATCGTAGTGATATCATATTAACATCAAATTAATATTGCAAAAATATTTTATATCTATTTGATATCGTAACCACATCGTAGTGATGTCGTATTAACATTGAATTAATATTACAAAATATTTGACATTTTATTTGATATCATAATCACATCGTATTGATATCATATTAACATTGAATTAATATTCAAAAATATTTTATCTATTTGATATCGTAACCACATCGTAGTGATGTCGTATTAATATTGAATTAATATTACAAAATATTTGACATTTTATTTGATATCGTAATCACATCATAGTGATATCATATTAACATCAAATTAATATTGCAAAAATATTTTACACCTATTTGATATCGTAACCACATCATAGTGATGTTGTATTAACATTGAATTAATATTACAAAATATTTGACATTTTATTAACTACATCATAATAATATCATATTAATATCGAATTAATATTACAAAAAATGTTTTACATTTATTTATTATACATTAATAATAATAATTTTTTATTAGTGGATTATTATGGGTGAGTGGAGTACGTTTCTTTTCTTCCTTTTTTTTATTCTTTTCTTCTCTTTTTTATTCTTTTCTTTCGTATGTAAGTGGATGGATACGTTATTTTCAATTTTAAAATATATATATATATATATATATATATATAAAACAATCATGATTAATAAAATGTACTCTTTGTAAAATATATTTAAAATTTAATACATAACCTTGAGATAATAGTTAGAGCAGGTAATTCTGGGATTTTGTAAAGAATAATAAAAATGATAATATTTTTAAGTTAGTTCTTTCTTTAAATTTTTTTGAAAGTGTTTTGTTTCTTAAAATCATAATATTGTAAAAAAATGCTGGTTGCTACGACTGACGGATAATGACAAATTGTCAGGCTACCCCCAGACAAAATAATTGGAAGGCAGAAAATGTCATAAAATATCCAGCCCTATTTCATAACATTTTCCTCCAGGCTAAAGCAAATATTACAAAAGAAATTGCAAATATATTTAACAAGCAATAGATACATGGCCGTTGAAAAATATATTTACACTTTATATTGTAATATCACAGTCTAACAAAGAAAGACAAAAAATTGCAAATATATTTAACAAGCAATAGATACATGGCCGTTGAAAAATATATTCACATTTATACCACAGTCTAACAAAGAAAGACTCAAACCACAACATATTGTAAAAAAAATATGAAAAATACACGTATATCCTATTTTCATACCTTGCTTAACAGCTTCACTATTTATTTAAAAGCGGCTTTTCTCTCTTTTGTATGTGGGTAGTGGGTACATTTTTCCTTTCTTTTATTCTTTTCTTTCGTATATGAGTGACAAGTACATTTTCTTTTCTTTATTCTTGCTTTTATTCTTGCTTTTCATATGTGGATGTCTTACTATGTTGAATATATAAACTAATAAAGTATTGTTAATATTGTAAAGAGATAATTAAAATATACTTTAAAAAGAGAAAAGAAGAGACGAACTAAAATATCGTAAAGTGTTAACATAAAAGACAAGAGAAAAGCGTATTTTTGAAAATAAACAAAAAAAATCTCATTAATAAATGCGAATTTTAGCTATTTTTAGATATCACATGCATGTAATTAAAGTGATTTTAATTGGTTAATTTTAATTTATTATTACATCATGCATATGATTTTATTGGTTAATTTTAACTAAAATTTTATACGATACAAATTAAAATAATTATTTTATTATATTTATATAATTAATATAATTATATAGCTGTAAAATAAAAATTATTTTTTATCCAAATTCTATTTGTAGTATCATGATTTGGTAGTTGGCACCTTTCTGAATTACAATTATGAATAAAGTGTACTTTTGAACATTATTTATTACAGTAATTGGAAAAATACGTCTCCATTTATCTCCTGTTGCTTGAAGACGGTAAAGTGGACATTTTAATACTGAATGTTCAACCATAGTATCTTCAAAACAATCTACAATAATAAATGCATAATATTTGTTATTATTACCCTTATGTTGAAAGATACCTTTGATTATTGCATAAGATTCTTCATGATCTTTTTCATAAATTGTGATAAAATCATCGAGATGTAGGTGAACTTCAGTTTTGAAAGGATACCATTTTCTTCTTCAATCATATATGATGCAAATTTGTACCAACTAATTGAAGAGTTTATAAGTGCCGCCTCAAACTTCATATCCACATAAGATAAAAACAATTCAGTTTTAAAATTATGTAAAGTTAAAAGAAGTTTATCACGTTCCCTGCTTTGACATTCTTTTTTTTAATGAAATATTGGAAATAAAGTTTACTGGAGATATAACTAAATTAAAAGATTAGTAAATATAAATATCAAATATGTACTACTATATGCAATAAAATACTTACTTTTTGTATCATCATCATCGTCTTGAACTTGTTCAGTTGCTTCAGTTGAATATTTATCTTCTGTAACATACCAATTTAAAAATAACTGTCCAAAATTTGAATTTGTAAATCCAGTACAAGATCTATTAAATCTTGGATCAATACCACCATCTGCTAAATATCGAATTGCAAATAAAGTATTGTAACGCTTTAATAAATCCAAATCTATGTTTTTGCAATTAGTCTTTGGTACCATCCCCTTAAAAATACGATAGACCATTTCTTTTATACCAACTTGGGTATTAATAAGTGTTCCAAAGGTTTTAGCATGCATATTAATGTGTATATTTGGTAAATTAACAAAATTTACAAAAACCTATAAAAAGTAAAATATTGTTAATTATTTGAAATTATTCCATATTTCAATATCAAATTTGTAACTATACCTTTGGAAGGATTGAAAACTCTTCTTCAAAACATTGTTGCAATTCCTCATAGCTATCTGATGTAAATTTCTTGTTAAAAACCGCTTTCATAGTTTTTGCAACATGTATCCAACAAAATATAATAATTTTTGGAACTGAATTAACTCGAAATGCATCAATTCTTTGTTGAATCATGGCTGTTTCATTACGTTTGATACTTGATTCTTTTAAAAACTGGTTTAACAAAAATAGCATAATCATAGCTAATCTAAGTAAATCTGACATCATAAAACTATTGTAGTAAGTAATCAGATTTGGTAAGCGAGACCATCTTTTTGGGATTTCAAAATTTTTCCAAATTTCGATAAAATTATCTTCTCCTTCTTGTGAAAATAATTCACAAGTTAATTTTAGTAGCCGTCCAATCTTTCCTGCAGTCGCATGATAAACATCTTGCAGCATCTGTAAATATCTTTCCCTTTTTAATTTATCTAAAATACTAGGTAATGATCGTAAACCATATTCCGTACAAAGTTGATCTCTTTTTGACATTATAGTCTCATAAGAAATTTTTAAGATTTCTTCGTCTGTAATATGATGATAACGTAATGTTGTTACGATATCCTGATTGTGAGCACTCAATGATTCTTTAGTAGTTTTACAAGTACGACAACCCTTATTTGCATTATGTCTAAATTTATTTTTTAAAAAATTTTAATAGTTGTCATAAAATTATATTATTATATTATTAACTAAATTGAAAAAATACCTTAATACTCCTGTCAAATCGTTACCTTGAGGTAAATCTGCCATAACAACCCTTAAACCAGCAATTATCCATGCATCTTGTCCTTGGACAGTCATCACCTTTCCTTTCTCTAATTCCTTCATTTCTGAAATGAATGGTATCATAAATTCGTCAAATTTTCCTCCAAATGGGATAAACCCAATAACAAAATGGTTCTTTATTAGCTTTCTATGTGCTGGCATATTTCCAAACTGTACATAAACACCACCTAGAGAATGGTATACATTTCTAAATGTACCAAAATCATCATAATAAAGATCTAAAAATAGCTTATAGATTGGCATAGATGATGATGGTGGATTTCTGATAGAAATGTAATCAGATGGATGTAGGTATAAAAGCTTTACATTACGAACATGCCAACGGTCATTACATTTATAAATTATTTCACTAATCTGCAATGAACCATCAGGAATATTTTGATGTTGAAATATCATCAATATAGGTACTTTTTCTAAAATTTGAGAAGTCATTATAATTAAAAATAGTTTATCTTGTAACTATACTTCACCGGTAATAGAATGACGTTGTCTTGGTAACCCTTTTAAATTTCCGGGTAAATCTCTATATTCCAAAATTTTTTGAATTCGTAACTGATAATATCCATCATGATTTTTTAAAATTGATCTTAATCTTCCAAGTTTTTTTTGACCATTATCATCATAATAGTAAACAAAATCACCAGATCAGTACAATACTATTTATTAAAAATAACTTTAATAAATATTATCAATGATAATAAATTATAATTGTATCAAAGTGTATTATTTTATAACCTTCTGATATTAATATTTTGTGTTGTCCAAAAAGTGGGGATTCCCCCCATAAATTTCCATACCAAAATTCTGATTTTTCTTCAGAATTAATACTGGGTCTAAAATACATATGCTTCATTAGCATCGGATTATTAAGAACATGCCATATAATTTCACTGATTGAGAGTTGTTACGAAAGTTTTGATCCTCGTGAGGTTGATGGAGTTTTTTTTGGTGAAATTTTAATAGACTTTGTTATTATTGGTAGAAGAGGAAGACATTTTCTCCATGATTGGAATCTTCGGATATTTTTTACCACATGGGTAGGTTCAAATTGAGAATTGTGAATGATATCGACAAGATCTTCATATGCTTTCGTAGAAACATTATGCTTCTGAAGCCAGCAAAATAATGCCGTATTTGTATAATTATTAAAGTACGGTGTAAACTCACCATTGCAGAACGGTATCTTGTCTTCATCTAACGCTTCAACGATTTGATCTATTTCTTTCTCTTCATTATTACGTTCCTTTTCATCATTATTACGTTCCTCTTCATCATTATTATGTTCCTCTTCATCGTTATTACGTTCCTCTTCCACTTGATTATTATTATCATCATTATTACCTTCCTCCTCTTCCTCTTCGTCATTGTTTTCATTATTATCTTCCTCCTCTTCCTCCTCTTCATAATTGTATTTGTTATCACTTTCTTCTTCCTCTTTAGTATCAGATGAATTGACATTATCTTGCGAAAATATCATCTCATCATTGTAGTCTTGAGGATTAATTGATCCATATGCATTATCGTCATCATTAATGTCTTGAAAACTTAAATCATCTTTATGATCATACTGAAAGTCTATGTCATTGTTATCATTATCAGGTGAATGTACAGGCGAACGAATTGCAACTCTCTCGTCAGAATCTGTTGTCTCATTAGGTTTGCTGTAAGAAAACCGATTTCGAATTCGAATTGGCTCTATTGGTTTATTGTGACTATATCGTCTTCTCATCTTTTGACAATTTAAATCCTTAACTTAATTTAGAATTTTTATAAAATTCAATAAATCTTTATAAAAATTATTTATTAAATACCTTAATAACTTTTATATTGTTTAGCGTATCGACAAAAAAACCAAAATCAATTCGGTTAAAATTATTACCGATTTGCTATAGATTCTGATTGGAGTTTTAAAAGTAACACAATCGTCAAGTTTTGGAACACAATCGTATACAAAATCAAGTAGCACATTGGAGTTTTAAAAGTAACACAATCGTCAAGTTTTGGAACACAATTTATCGTTAATCAATACATAAAAATTCAATTAGTATAAAAAAAATTTATTTCATACTTGCTTAAATCTCACGAATGCGTCAAAAAACTCAAAAATTAAACTAATTGAATTGTGAAGTTTTTGACCTGTAAATTCATATGCAGGATTATAAAAAATAGTGGTTAAAAATCATACTTAATAAATAGAAAATGCTTTCGCAAAACAATAATTTAGTTAATTTAGTAGTAGAGTATTAAAGTTTACGATTTAATAAAATAATAGATAAAGTATGATTTAATTTACGATTATATATTTAATTTACGATTATATTTTTCAAACATCAAAACTAACGAAGCGAATTCGTTAAACACCATGATTGTTATTAGCAGACCAATTAAATCAATTTTGTTAATTAATTTTTGTTAATTTTAAGCCATTATCAAAATAAAATAAATGTTGTGGTAAAACTTCCCCGATTGAACCTCTAAATTGACCACCATAGAAGATAATTACGTGTATAAAAACATCTTTATTATTCCATAGTAAGTCCTCAAATTGACCCGCGAGTCTGCGACTCACCCACGGTAAATGCTTTAATTTACCATAAAGATATCGCGACATACCCACGACACACCCGCGGTATACCCATGGCTTATCCAAATTTGTTTAACAAATTTGTTTAAACTATTTATTCCACATCATTGCAATTTCTTATTGTGTTCATAGATTGTAAGCATAATAATTTGATTTTATTTTTTTACAAGGATTTTTTTTTACACAGATTTTTTTTTATTTTTCCACTCCTTTTACAAAATTCTTTCGTTTTATTAATTCTTTCGTTTTCATTAATATAATTCTTCATTTCATTAATTCTTTCGTCTTCATTAATATTTCATTAATTCTTGTGTTCATAGATTGTAGGCATAATAATTTGATTTTATTTTTTTTTACACAGATTTTTTTTTTTTACAGATTTTTTTTATTTTCCCACTCCTTTTACAAAATTCTTTCTCTTTCGTTTTCATTAATATTTCATTAATTCTTTAATAACATGTGGACTGATAGACAATTGCGAGTTTTAATTAATAGAAAAACAGAAAACGATAATTTTCATGAACTTAGTGGTAATATGAAGCATAATTTTTGGAAAATTTTAGCAGTAAAATAAACCTTGAATTCGAATTTACGTATATTGGGAGGCAATGTAAAGAAAAATTTAACGAACGTATGAACATAAAGTATACTATTTGTTATTTCGAGTTCGAACTACTATTTTTGGCATATTAAATAAAAATATAATTTTATAATTTTATTAGAAAATGCAATTATATATCAAGGGTAAGCTAAAGGGAAGGAAAAGTGCTCTAGGAACGAAGTATTATGAGGAATTCGGTGAACGTTTTTGGGAAAAAACGACGTAAATATTAGAAAACCACGTAAATATTTTATTTTTTATTTAATTCGTAAATTAATCTGATTATTTATTTAGAAACAATTTGTAGTATTACTAACGCATGAAGCCATATGACAACTCCGTCATCCTCATACTTACATTCGCAATATGCTCGCGCATATCACCTCTCGTTCTTCATCAATGTCCTTTCTTATTTCAAGAAATGTTCATCATTTCTATTTTCTTCTCGGTAACATCCCTTTCCGCTTTACTGACTGAGGCTCGCCCCTTCATATTGTAAATCATTGAAATTGAATAATTCCTTTCTTTGTTCTTATTCCATTTCATAATATGAAATTGTAAATCTTTCGAATCATAATTACTATTTTGTTATCATGATGTCTGTCTGGCTTGTTGATTTTGCGAATATTATATTGCTGTATAACGTTCAATTTTTTGCTTAATATTATATTGTATACTTGACATTCAATTTTTTTATTTTCTGAACGATATATCTTTCATTAATTTGGAAAAAAATACTATTTACTTTTCTTCACATTAAAATAATAAAATATCTTGCATCATTAAATAAACGAAAATAAGCGAGATCGTCATGTATTATTTCAATTGGAATATTTTAATTATAACCTCCATAATTAATCATAGAAAATTATTTTGATATTCTGCAACCATCAAACTGTACTATGTTTCATCCATTTATCGTTTAAAAATTTCTCTTCCTTTAGCATTAAGTTTATAAATTTCTATTTAATGGTCTTATTGAAATGTAAATTCGTTACCAACTCTAAATATTTTGAATTTTGTAGCTTTACATAATATTCTATAAACTGCTCCACGACTTTCTTTTCGTAATTGTACAATAATATACAAAAATCATATGTTAAGGAGTTGCATTGTCTTTTAGCAAATTTAGTAATCAGTTACATATGAGTAAGGTTTGATTGGGTTATTTGGATGTATTTTCAGTCTATTTCCTTTATAGTCGCTCCGTTATAGTCATATTCTACTATATAGTCACACCATTGAATGTTAAAAATACTTTATTATTAAAATCTATCCTATATAGTCGCAATCTATCTATAGTCGCTATCGCACCTATTCTTTCCAAAAATCTTATATTAAAAAGAACCGTTTATAATTACAGTTATATAAAGAATATATTAAATAACTTGGCATCTAATAATCGTACAAAGATGTATCGTAGCTTGTTAGAATCGTCTCACTGAGACGAATCCGAATGGTGGTAGTTTTATCGCTTTTCCGATCGCTTGGCTGACGAGTTATTCAACAAAATATTAAAGCATCAGCATTATAATATTTCTTAATTTACGTTTACTGCGCCATTTAACATTTTGCTAGATTTCTCAGTACCTAGTGATTGTGAAAAGACGATTTATAGCTCGTTGGAATCGCCTCATCGAGACGAATCGAATGGTGGTAAGCTCATCTCTCTGTGATCAATATTGACGGGTTATTACTTAAAAACTATTTAATATTTTTTAATTTCGGAAATTGATCTAGTAATTGGATTTCGATGTATCCTATACCATTAGATTCGTCTCATCAAGACAGAATCGAATGGTAGTAAGATCGTCTTTCTAGGATCAATATTGGCAGAGTTATTACACAAAAACCATTAATATTTTTTTAATTTCGGAAATTAATCTAGTGATTGGATTTTGACGTATTTTATACCATTAGAACCGTCTCATCAAGATGAATTGAATGGCAGTGAGATCATCTCTCTACGATTAATATTGGCGAAGTTACGTTACAATAAAGTTTTGAGTATAATTTTAAAATTAAAATTATGTTAATTTTGGCCGGAATTATGATATCTTTAATATAAGAAATTTTTTATATAGTCATCTCTTTATAATATGGGTTAGTCATACCCTATCTCAGTGGTTAGTCACTGAGACCTCATACCTTAAGCTCTGATAGAGTTCCAATCCGTCATCCGACGGATAATCACATTTGACAGTTGTACGGCTCATTTAATTAATATAAAAGAGCATTTTTTTTAAGGATATCCTAAGAGCATAATACAGTATATAATTTAATAAATAAACTTTTTTTCAAAAAATGAAAGTGAGGAGAAATTAGGAACGGATTAAAATATCATCGACGGATGAAAATTTCAATCCGCAAGATTTCCCATTTATTTTATGTTCCAATTAATTAAATAATGCACGTTCGATTCTCACCTTTACGTCGAATGCAGTTTAAATTATAAATTATGAAACATAAATGTCTCTTTTCCAAAAATAAATGAGGAAGAAATTGATCATCCGTAGATGGGATGATGGATTGGAACTACAAGGCTAGAGTATGGTGAGGTTACGGGAAAGTTCGGATTAGAAGTGACGCGGAAATAAAAGAATTTTACTACGGGCCACGCTACAACCGAATAGCGTGAAGGTACAGGGATTAGTGTAGTTACTGCATATGGTGAATTAGTGTGTACGGTTAATTCGTAGCACATTAAGTCGCAAGTGTCCTTGGTGTCCTTAATGAGGCCTATGGGGCGGGTTGGTATGTGCTGTCAGTCCTGTCCTTTGAGGTCGGCTACTATCGCAAGAACATATCGGGTGGTGTTCCTACGATACCAGCACCAGGGTCGATAATGGTAGATGAATTGAGTACCAGATGGTAAAGGCGAGGAGGGTCTGATGTCTTAGTGGTGAGTTGACCTTCTGTTAGATGTTTAGAATAACCACGGTGTTCGTGCGCGGAACAGGATGAGCTTGGTGATTGGGTTCGATTTCCGCCCATCAAGATGGGTCACCTGGTTGGTGATTCCTGGTGGTTGATACTTGCAGCAAGGATATTTTAAGGTAGCATTTACAAGCTTTTACTGTCAGGTGGTCGGCTACAAAGTATACCACTTTGGGGATTACAGCCGCTCTTATCGGTGATGGTAATTGCGGGCTGTAGTGGTCTTTGAGTGAACCTGGTACCTAATATGGTGGTATGGAAGGGGTCTAGATGATTGAAGGTTATCTGATGAAAGTTCATAGTGGACAGTAGTAGTGGTGAGGGGTTTATAATAGTAGTCAATTATGAGGTATCATACAAGCGGATTAAAGAATGAGGGTAAGTAGGTTGATTCGGCAGGATTCGAAGGCCTTTAGGATTATGCAGGGATATGTCCTTGCATTTCGGTTGTGGTGTTGAATTGTCCTGTTAAAAGGTGGCGGGGATGGTTACGTAAAGGCCAGGCTTGGTGAGGGATGAAGCAAGTGAAGGCTTACTTAACTATAGCTTTTAATAGAGGGTGCGGAAAGTAGTGGGCATTAAACATTAAAGAAAACGATTGGTAAAATAATTACCAAGTATGGGCACTGTCCCCAAATGGGTGACTATAAAGAAAGAGGTTGACTTTGTAACTGTGTTATAAATGCACATAGGGACCGCATTATGTAATCGTAAAGAAATTACATATAGGGTTAGGGTTAGGGTTAGGGTTAGGGTTAGGGTTAGGGTTAGGGTTAGGGTTAGGGTTAGGGTTAGGGTTAGGGTTAGGGTTAGGGTTAGGGTTAGGGTTAGGGTTAGGGTTAGGGTTAGGAGGGTTAGGGTTAGGGTTAGGGTTAGGGGTTAGGGTTAGGAGGTTAGGGTTAGGGTTAGGGTTAGGGTTAGGGTTAGGGTTAGGGTTAGGGTTGAGGGTTAGGGTTAGGGTTAGGGTTGGGGTTAGGGTTAGGGTTAGGGTTAGGGTTAGGGTTGGGGTTAGGGTTAGGGTTAGGGAGGGTTGGGGTTAGGGTTAGGGTTAGGGTTAGGGTTAGGGTTGGGGTTGGGGTTGAGGGTTAGGGGTTAGGGTTAGGGTTAGGGTTAGGGTTGGGGTTGGGGTTAGGGTTAGGGTTAGGGTTAGGGTTAGGGTTAGGGTTAGGAGGGTAGGGTTAGGGTTAGGGTTAGGGTTAGGGTTAGGGTTAGGGTTAGGGTTGGGGTTAGGGTTAGGGTTAGGGTTAGGGTTAGGGTTAGGGTTAGGGTTAGGGTTTAGGGTTAGGGTTAGGGTTAGGGTTAGGGTTAGGGTTAGGGTTAGGGTTAGGGTTAGGGTTAGGGTTAGGGTTAGGAGTTGGGATGGGGTTGGGGTTAGGGTTAGGGTTAGGGTTGGGGTTGGGGTTAGGGTTGAGTTGAGGTTAGGGTTAGGGTTGGGGTTAGGGTTAGGGTTAGGGTTAGGGTTAGGGTTGGGGTTAGGGTTAGGGTTAGGGTTAGGGTTAGGGTTAGGGTTAGGGTTAGGGTTAGGAGTTAGGGTTAGGGTTAGGGTTAGGGTTAGGGTTAGGGTTAGGGTTAGGAGTTAGGGTTAGGGTTAGGGTTAGGGTTAGGGTTAGGGTTAGGGTTAGGGTTAGGGTTAGGGTTAGGGTTAGGGTTAGGGTTAGGGTTAGGGTTAGGGTTA